>NC_092181.1:16343462-17614295 GCF_043641665.1 Enoplosus armatus
GTCTGTCTGTTCAAACTGTCTGTCCATCTGTTTGTCCACGCATATGCATGCTAGTCTCTCTCTGCCCTCTCTTTCTGTCTATCTCTCAAGTTATCAATCTTGTTGTTCACTTATCAGATAATCCATCCGCCTGACTGTCCGTCGTCAATCTGTCCATCTGTTCGTCTATCTGTGTGTGTGCGTGAGAGGTTTTTTTGCTTCCCCATACCAGAAAGCATCATCATTTATAGATGCCGATAAAACAATTTTACTTTGTCCATAGATGCTGTGGAATCACAGGTCATTACACGCTGAATGGCTAACGTGGTTGGAATGTATAGACGGTTCTTTAAAGTAAAATCCATAAAACGTTATATTAGATTAATTTATTTCGAAATTAGATGAAGCTATAAAGATCCCCGCGGGCATAGTGGATCACTGCTGCTGTAGACAAAATGATCCACACAATAGTATGAAATAATATATTGAGAATACAACAAATGATGGAATGAAAATAAATGCAACCGGAAATAGTAGAGATTTTGTAGAAATGTTCGGTTTGAAAGTCGAGATTAATAGTACAACATGCATCCCTAGGTGTGTTTCCATCCACCTGTTTTTATGCACATTTTAGATTTGCGCATAAAGAGACCTGAGTGGAAACACTGAAAATCTCAAAAAAACGTTTTATACTTGGCTGAAGTGGAAAAGTTGTATCGAGAAAACAGACTTGATCAAAATTGATCATGTGTACATGAAGCATTTGACTTAAATATCCCCTGAAGCTTCTACTTCAAAAAATGGTGGCAGACTAAAACATCAGATCTGTGTGGAGCGATGAGGAAACCGTAACCTTCCTCAAATTAATACATGAAACAAACATAAATGTTTAATTTCCATCATGTTTTCTACATTTTTCCCCTCATCCTATGAGGTTTGACTGGCGCTCTTAATCACGTCACCTTCTTCTGCACTGTGGCACTTCATTGGGACATTAGAATCACCTACTGCTTTTCTCGATGAACCAACTGGATGGAAAAGTGCATAAATTTGCATTTTCTTTAGCTGATTTCCTGAAAATTCAGTCAAAATATTCTCTACATTTGGATGAAAACCTGGCTACTCGTTCTCTATTAGATTTTACAACAGTACAATTTCCCCCCGGGGATCAATAAAGTATTTCTGATTCTGATTTTGAAAGTAGATGCTCTGGTGAGAATCATTTGCTGTTAACATAGATAAAGAGAGAAGGCCAATATAGGAAATGTCAGAATATCTACAAATGTGCTTTACTAAAAAGTTAATGTTATTCATGTATAAATAATTCATAACCTAAATACATTTATATCATTGATATTGTTCACTGTAAACTAACTAAATAATAACATAATAATAACTACAAGTTTGTAGTGAAGTGACTTTATCTAATGGAAAAACAGTACTTGACATTAGCAACCCGCTGTGAGACACACTGAATGGCCAGAACAAGTAAACCGTGCTGTTTTCACATACTGCCGTGGGTACTGTGGAGTCAGCTACCTGTTTCAGTCTGGCCGCTGTGCGGTCGAGTGTTCGTGGCTGCTCCTCTCTCCCACACAGTGAACACAGCTGTCAACCCAGAGCCACAGCGAGCACCGAGGACGGCAGATTCAAGCTGTATTACAAACTCTCCTCAAGGCAGAGCAGCTGAAATTTGAGAGGTTTATCACTACGCTTGTTTGCAAAATAAAGTTACCAATACCAACATCTCAGTTGCTAAGTTGGCAAGAGTGGTATGTTTTCAAGGATGCCCCATTGAGTCTGTCACTCTATTTTGTGTTCTGTCGGTAAAATGAATATGATGGAAAACTATAAAAACCGCAAATCACTAAAACTAGCAGCCTAACTTTACAACATGCAAAACAACAAAGCTGCTCAGCCTCCAAACACTCTTCTTGGCACATTTTCTGTTCATCACTGAAAACAAAAGCATATGCCATCTTTTTAATCTAGACGAGTCACCAAAGAAGAAACCTTTATGTATATGTATATATATAATATATGTATATACAATTAAAATATTGTAATTTCATACATTTTAAAACATTTTTACTGATCAGCAGACATCCTCTGTGTTAAAAACTGTTAAGAACTTTAAAGAGAGAAACTTCACTATCTATTAAAGTATGAAAGCACAAAAGCATCTTCTTATTCACAAACAAATACCAAAAAACTATTTTACAAATGAATAAAACCCAACCTGAATAAATATTAGAAGGCCACATATACATTTTTAAACAGATATTTAAATCTGCATGCACAAATTTACCAGCCCAGCCATTACCTGACACATGCAGGTTTGGTTACATGCCCTCCCTCTGTCTGTTTCTCTATCTCATACATAGGAGAGGTCTTATTGAAGAAATTACATTTAGCAGCTAAGATAAAACCAACTCAACTGAGTTCACTGACTAAACTAAAAGAAACAAGCCAACATGGAAATACACTAATACTATATTGGATGAAAGAGAGGAATTGAAAATAAAAGTTAAAACTCAAAACATTAACAATCCTGCATTAGTCAAGTTACTGTATGTGGACAAATGTGCACAGATGCACCTTCCAAAACAGACAGAGGAAGGAAGCTTAGATACAGTACATGGTGCCATAATCACATCATGTTATCAGATGGAAGAAGCAGAAATTTATATTTACATATATTCCCATTAGCATTTAACATTGTTCGTGGAGTTACAGTGTGTTGTGTATAGGCTGTGTGCATGAATGCAGGTCAGAGATATTCGAGCACAGTAGCAGCACAGAGCGAACAGAAATAATAATAGCCCAGAGCAGTTCATTGAGACAGTGCAGTACAACCAGCTTAATTCGCTTTTCCTACCCGCTTACTCATTTTCAGGGTCACAGGGGTGCTTGAGCGGATCCTAGGGTAGGCAGTAAAACACCTTGGACAGGTTGCTTGGGCACTGCAGGCTAATGCATAAACAGACAAACAAATTCATACCCAAGGGCAATTTTGCAGGAGGGATGTCAGCACAAACACAGGAAGAACATGAAAACTTCACATTAAAAAAGACAGGGCTGAGATTTAAACCTTGCTTTGAGCTGACATCATTAACCACTGAGCCACGGAGCCCGGTCACACATTATCCCCTCTTTTAAGACGACTTAGATGAGGTTAACCGGGGCAGGAATCGTACACGGGAGTAGAAGTCTGCACCAACAGGTACACCTCGGGGTGCACCTCGGGGGTATGACACAGAGGTTTAAGGTGCTGTGAAGCTCCATCAGCTCCGTTTAGAGGTGGGTTCCTCTAGGCAGATAGACAGCAACCAGAGCACTAACTCTTCCTGGGTGACAAAATGGAACATTTAACAATCCTTTGTGTGTGTGTGCACATGCAAGTGTATAAACTCGGGTGCACATATGTTAGTGTATTTAATCCTCTAGTTTATCTGTCCAATTCAACAGATGTTAGAGTTTGAAATCCAGCCTGGAATCATTAGCAGTAATTTACCTCATAATTACAACCTGATTACTCACAAACACTCATGTGCACAAAAAACTGACGCGCACAGTGTAACACTTCACAATACGGTGCACACAACTGTGAGTAGTTAACGAACACAGTTTGAGAGGCGGAGCTGCAGAAAGACAAGAGCCTGTGTGATGGAGACTGAATGTGTGAGTTTTTATGAAATTGTGCTCTTGCTCTCTCTACGTTTGCTTCTTGTGTGTGTGAGTGCGTATAAGTGTGTGAGTCCATTTTTTTTTTTCTGCAAGAGGTGATACATTACTCTGTCAGCTCTTTCCCATGATGCTTAACAGCAACAGGAACATTGTGTCTGGAGAAAATGACTTCATCCTCTGGAAGACAAAACTACCTCATTCCTTTATTTCCCTCAGACTGCCTCTCTCTCTCTCCTTTGACCCCTCATTCTGACCGTTATATTCTACTGTATAGTCTGCCTTCATCATCTCTATCAGTGTCTGCTGCTGGATCACTTCGGATCTTCCTATTTTCTGTCTATGACTCATTTTTTTCTCCTGCTGTTTCTCTCTTTTCTCCTCGGCCGCTCACTCTGTCTGCTTTAAAGACACTGTGTCTTTCAGTCTCAGATGCTATGGTGATATGTATCTTGAATGAGGGATGATCAAGCTAGCAGCCTCCTGCTTTTACATAATTGTAATCTGACACACCCACACTGTACTCTCCGTCTGTTTCTACTTTCTGAGCGCCCCCCCCCCTGCTTTGTCTTTCCCCCTCTCTCTCAAACACGCACACACAGAACATTTATTTTGACATGGTGATATGGATATAGTGATTAGCATCAACCTACTCACTCTACAAGCCCCCAGCTAACTGACCTTGGTTGTCCATTTTCATGCAAAATGAATACAGTAGTTAGTGTCCAGTTTTACAGACAACTTAAGCTGTTAATACTATACAGTGCTCTGGTATTTACACATGATACATTCTATTGTTGCATCTACCAGTATAAGAGCCATTTTGTTTTCCAATATAGTTCATCAAAACATTCCTTCTTAAACTGATTGATTTAATTTATGTATATTGTTTCCCTAAACATTGGGACCAAACATACCCTAAAAGACTTAAACCTCCATGGGCACTATTTCATCAGGCAATTGAAATGGCCAGTGCAATCAGTGTCCAAATGCAGCCATATCCAAATGCAATGTTCATTCATATGTACAATATGTACAGCACAAATTACTCATGTACAAGTACCGTTGATGCATGGTATTTGCAACAGGGGTGGCTAAAATGGAACATAATCAGGAGGGTGCGGTGATCAATGATAAAACTCTCAACCAATCATATTACTTGTCTCATACCTGTTGAACAGCTGTGCAAAACACAACAGCACATGATGAAAATTGCTCACACTGAAAGGCTGCACAACCAGAGATTTACTGTACAGGAGACTGTGGCCAAAAAAGAACAATCTTCTCCCTGGTGCAACACATTTTCCTCATAACAATAGAAGAAACTATTTGACTGAATTGGGAAAAATTTGCAACCATTTTTTTTTTTTATTTTTTTTATCAACATTTTGAATGAAAGTATTATGAGGGTAAAATAGCAAGCTTTTGTCTGTCATGCAGAGATTAGTTAAGTGTTAGAAGTTACATATGAGCAACACAATAAGTAAACTTACAAAGATACATTTACAACTTATTTTACAACATGTCTTTATAACGTGTTCGTTATCAGAATATTAGCAGTTTATTAGCAGCAATAGCAGCAAGTTTTCAGCATACACATCTGCAGTATTATCTTTTTTAAGTGTATAGAATTGGAGTTCTGCTAGCCTGCATTTAGATGTATGACTCTGTCAATTTTAAGTTTTTTCTTTTTCTCTTTCAGCAGAGGCAATCATAGACAGAAATTGTTTTTTGTAGAAGAGCCCTAATTTAGTTTTGCAAAATGAACACAGCAATCACTCCTAAATGTTGATTTTCTGATCATTAAAACAAACATTTAGTCAAGTAACTGAGGTGTTGTGAGGAGGGGGAGTCTGGATATTTGATCTACATTCCTCAGTCTAGTTAAAAGCCTTTTGTATGAGCTTTGTGACAGGGAGCTTTACGGCTAAAAGGCAAGAAAAAGAGGAATCACAGTGACCCTCATATGAGAGAATCAAAGCATGAACAACTTCATCCATCTCTGACTATGAGAAAGAATCTCTTTGATATAGTTCTCAGTTGATAAAAACAGGAGTGAACAATCCTTAGTGCTTGACCTTTAAACTTAAACTCAAAAATAGTATTGTGTTCATTTGTTAAGATGTTCACACCATTTCTTAATATCGGCCAGATAATTCTACACAGAGATGGCATGATTTACAAATTACAGGATATACAATAGCAATACACAATATAATTTGTTATCATGGTCAGTTTAAACAGTTAGTATTTTGGGCAATCTTGTGTGTGAAATTAGTTTCAATAGGGTGTTTCTGCATGCTGGTGGAAGCATCAAATGATCCAGCGATGAGAATAGATGTGGTCTTTGGGGGCTCTTGTTGCCATGACTTAATTCACAAATAAATACCAACACCTTGCCTTGTGATACCTCATTTACATGCAACTCATTGTATTTCATTTTGCTGCCCGCCCTCCCACCTTTGTGCCATGCCAGGTGTGCACGGCACAAAAATACCGGTTGAATAGGAAAGTGCACATCAAATTGATGTAAATGCCAACATGTCACAGCACTGACAGAAATGATAGACTGAAGTCCAAGAGTTCCTGCTATCTGTTGAAGGTTTGGGGTATGTGACTAATAAAATGAATGGATTGTGACTTGTGATTATTGTGTTTTACATAGAATGAAATGAGTATAAATGACATGGACTTAATAGGTGAAATCATGAATGGATTATAGTTTTCACTGTATTCACTCTTTAAGAACCATTACACTTGGACCAAAGCCTCATCTGTATTTGGATTATTTCTTTATAACAGAAGTTTTTTCATCTTTCCCAACACAAAACAGAAAAAGACAATCTGCATTGATTTGCAGTGAATGAGCTGTATTAACACATGTTCATGGTTTTTATGAATCTTTTGAAATTATACAGTTTGTTCCCGTTCCAAGAACTCTGGGATTTGCCAAGTTTGTGGTATTATATGTGTGTGTGTTTGTGTATGTGTGTGCACGCGCATGTGCAACAGTCTCTTCTCTCTACAGTATTTTTCCACACAATGACAGCCCATTCAAATCCAATTAAAGCAACACAGAGGACTTCACAGCATCCTTCATTCATCTGTCACTCATTCTCCCCCTCCTCTCTCTCTCTCTCTCTCTCTGCTGCCTGTGGACAACTGGGTGGTAACTGGGTGGGTGAGCTCTAACTATCACTTCCTCGTTTTATCTCTCTGTCTTTTCCTTTTATTCTTCCTGTCGTGAGCTGACACCTCAGGGTAAATATGTTTTACTTGGCATGTTGTCAAGATGTTTATTTGACAAGAAGAGAGTGTGTGTGTGCTTCTGTGTTTGTGGATGTATGCTCATCCTGTAATGTCATATTGTAGTTTGTATTTTAGATAATACCACGTTTTGAGCCTATTTACTATAGTCATTTTAAGAAGTATGTAAGAAATTAATAAATGCACACTATAATGTAGCTGTAAAAAGATGTAAGGGCACTTAAATGTTTATTAATGTAGTTGTCAACAACTATGTCCTCCTATGAAGCATTTATAACTTGCATATAAACAGTTGATGAATGCTTGATACATACAACATAGTTGTAATCATATATAATGGCATGTCTTTACTAGTTTTGAACACATTTACAAACTGTTTGAAAAAGATCTTAACTAAAGGTCCACTTTTCCCCCGTGCTTTCAAAACTACAAACTACTGTTTCCAAGCTCAAGAATGATCATTCACACTCACCTGTGAATGATTTGTACAGGTGCATAAGCCGCTAATAAATGCTTTAGAACACACTGTAAAGTTACCATAAGCAAATTAATATGTACACATCTTATAATTGGTTATTCATAAACTGAAAGAAGCATTAAACCTATATCATTATTGTTTAAAACATGTTTTCAAACAATGATTTAAGGATTTATGTATGTCAGCTTCTGCCTGCTTGGTAAGCATTTATTTCATGCGGTGCATTTCGACAGTCAGGATGATGTAAGTGTGTGTATATTATAAACAATTTAAATCTACTTACAAAGGACTTGTTCAGGCAATTAGAAGCAGTAGATGACAAGGTGGATAGTGTGTATCATCCAGCAGCAAATCCAGGACCTAGTGCTCTCTAAACAACAATGCTAACATGGCACTGACAGGGTGTCCCTTTTGGCAGAGTATGAAGCAGTCCTTTCCAGGACTGCTACACTATCGCCACAAAACAGGAGAGCGTCCCACTGCCAGATGTCACCTCTCAGCCCACATCTCTTGGAATAACAAACCTCTTTAAGGGCCATAACCACAGCATCCATTAGGGTTAGGTACAGTACATCACCAGGATGAACACTGACCATATGGGGAAATTAATTAGGGAGCAACAGTAATTATGAAGCAAATGTGTCATCAAAAGAACAGCCCTAGTGAAGCCAACCTGATAGTTTTGCATGAGCAGCAGAACTAATGACTGCAAAACATCTCAGTTGAATTATGGGGTATTGGATGAAGAAGTGAGTGAATGTATTGCAAACTTTTAATCATTTAGTTTTCAGGCATGACTATTATTACACTGCCATGTAAGCCAACACACAGAACCAGCAGGTGTGGCGAGGCAAACTGCTTGAAGTCTGACTCAGTGTCATGGCAACAAGTACACACAGGAGAGACACATTTACAAACTAATACATGCTTTTTCTTTCATATGTGTGATTATTCAATTTGTGGTCTGGGTGAATTGCGAATGTTACTAATCTTGTAAACTGGGTATTATTAGTAAGGTGGGCACACAGATTGTGTCGTCGAGTGCTGGCGAGTGCGGCTAAACTGGGATGTTTGGTCGTGCTCTTCTTAACAGCATGTTTTCCAGAATTTCCTGTGAAATTCCCACTTCACTGTTTCCAACTTAAAGCTGAAACTCTTTGAGAGAGAAGTGTTGTTTCAGGGATTTACTCATCATTCATGCTTCCGTCTTTGCTACTCACATGCCATTTCTTTCATTACAGCTGTAATTAATTACATGCAGCTATGATTACCTGGTAATTTTCCATTGTTGACATGCATTTATATGCAATATTGAAAGGCTTTAAAAGCAATGGTTACCATTTTTGTATGGCTTTACACAATACATAAACAGCTATCTTGCTAAAATCGAATTGTTTAAAACATGTTTTCAAATGTGCGTCAATGATTTAATGATTTATGTATGTCAGCTTCTGCCTGCTTGGTAAGCATTTATTTCATGCGGTGCATTTCGACAGTCAGGATGATATAAGTGTGTCTGCGTGTGTGTTAGTGTGTGTGTGTGCTGGGGGGCACTGCAGGGAGCACTGTTTCCATTAATGTCTGTACTAAGATGCAACTCAGCTTTCTGAATTATGTAAATGAGGTGCTGTAAATTCATGACAGAATCAATGGCTTTCATTTTTATCAAATCAATCAGGTCTCCATCAGTCCACAAACTCCACACTACTGCAGGACACACACACATACACACACACACACACACGCACACACACACGCACACACACACACACACACACACACACACACACACCGCAAGGCCTTATATTAATCCTGCCAAGACAGGCCTTAGAGTAATGAGTTTTGGAATGATGTGTATACAGTCATAAATATAATTTTTGCTTTTAACCATCAGCTGATTCATGATAATGTGTGTGTGTGTGTGTGTGTGTGTGAAAGAGAGAGAGAGTTAGAGAGAGAGAGAGAGAGAGAGAGAGAGAGAGAGAGCAGTAGTGGGGCCTTGATGAGTCAACTATTGGGAAGTTACCAAATGGATATCAGTCTGATACACTATAAGTCATGGAAGATGAAGAGTCTGGGCATTTTACTACAGTACTGCATAATACAAACTCACACTTCTCACTCTCTCTCTCTCTCTCACACACACACACACACACACACACACACACACACACACACGCATATAAAACTGCTCCTGTTTCCAGCATAGCGTTGTGGTTGTGCAGTGTCATTGTGACTTATATAAAACCTTAAAACACCTTAGAAAATTGCGAGGCTACATCCTGGTATGTGGGTAAAATGGAAATCAGCACATTGGTGTGAGTGCACACTGTATTTCCTTTTTGCAGGGCCCACAAGCATTTGCACTCCTTCAAATACACATGCCTTAATTCCTGTAAACATAGTGTGTTGGTAAAACCATACATACAGAAGAAATGCAGTGAAGCATAGAGAAATTCTACTTTTATATTCTATTTCTATTCTACTGCCAATGGCAATAGAAAAACATGGATACAGTGTAAACCTCTGGCTGCCATCTTAGCAACTGTTGAAGCCAGGAAAGAGTCGGGGAGCCTAAGTGGAGCTGAAGTGGGATTAGAGAGCAGAGATACAGGTTAAGACACCTGTCAACTCCCCAACATGCCCCCCGTCATACTGTTTTTTAGGATTTATGTACCTTATGGATCAGGCTTGTAATTCACAATGAACAGGAACCCACTAGTTCATGTTTAATAGGCTCCAGTTTCTTTAAAATATGGAGCTGTTCAGTTATTGTTAGATCAGTCTGAGAAGAATATAGAAGCAGAAGTGTAGACGTGTCAATGTCGCCTCCTACAGGTAAAGAAAGGTACTTCACTTGAAACACTTGCGCCACCTGCAGGCAAGCAGTGTTATGTGTTGTTAAATGCAGCAATAACAATTCGGCACCAGGCTGTTAAACACACTATAAACTTTTTAGAATTTTGTGAATAAATCCTTTCCCTCTGTACACATCTATGAACTGGGCACAACGTTAAGCTTCAGTTCTGACAAATTGTTACTTTGAGTGTTTAAAGTTCTGCTAATAAACCACAGATATGTACATTATGTCAACAGCAACCACATTTATAATTTAATATTCATCACCAAAGACAGAACTTCAGTCCAATTAAATTTTTCTTGGAATTTGTTTTCTTTTGGCCTCTACATCCATTCCCAAGATGTTCCTTTGATTAAACAACATTCAGTTAGGAACGCCCCTTTTCAATTCCATTCCTCCCTCTTCATAGTAACCAGAAATAACTTTGTGGAGGACACAAACACAGAAGCCTTATGATTACACTCAGCTTTTACCCTCTTCAAAGCTTTTTGTACATGCACACTACAAATATGTGCCACGTCAAATCATCCAGTTCTGCTATCTTTGTGCATCCTGTTTGGGCATATGACAAGCATCTGTCCGCTTCAGTTTCTTTGCCTCTTGTGCACCATCATGTCCCATTCTTTTCCCAAGTCACATCAATATCACATTCCCACTTCCTTCCTATATCAAATGAAGTCAAGTTGGGGGGTTTTCAGCACAACCTTGATCTGCCATTGGAGGCTCACTTCACTTGTCTGTCTCATCATGTTACACAAGCATTGCAATTCACCGTACCTTACCGCATATCCTTCTCAATCTTATGTCAGTCATAATATGAAACTTTATGTTGAACTTTTGAAGCTGCATCAGCTGAGGTGCCAACATAGGAGGATCTGGTAAAAACAATGCAGAGGTCTAACCAGGTTCAACTTTTGCTGCAATATCGTCCAGTAAAGCGCTGCATTGGCCAATCACATACTTAAATGGTGGATTTGAAAAGACAATGCTGTATTTCTACTGTTTACCTCACAATAATTTTGACAAAAGATAATAGTTGCCGCTCACAACAAAGGTCATCTTATGACACTAGAGCAGGTCTAGACCATACTCTTTATAATATTATTACAGAGACAGTTCCCACCATGAGCAAGCACTTTGGCAAGGAAAAAATTCCTTTCATTACAAACCTACAGTGTTTTGGTGTCCTTTAAATGCATTAATCTGTTAATCCAACTGGACTTCCTGCAATGTATTTCATTGTCTCACCGGTACCTTACACAACGTGCCCCCACCGACGCTGGCCCCAAAACTTCTGTTTTAATGCAGGGCTGTTTTGGGTCTGAATCCCCGCTAAGGGCTCATTGGTCTAGGGGTGTGATTCTCATTGTGAATGTGAGAGGTATACAGGTTTCAAATCCCCATCTGGATGAGCCCAGATGATGGAATTGAGCAAATGGTGTGTTGTCAATGTCTCTATGACTTGGTAGAGTGCGATGTCCAGTCATTTTGGGGTTGGTGGTTCATGTTGAAATGTCCTTGAGACACTTAATGCCAAATTTCTCCAGATGGTTAAGCTAGTACTTTGGTAGTTTGCTGCCACCCCTGTGTGTGTGTGTGTGATGTGTGAATGATAAGCAAAACAAAAAGAAGTGCTACATAAATGTTAAGATGGGTGTGCTTTGTTTTCAAACATTTTATTCAACAGCTATTGCCATTTAGCTGACACACAAATTGAATGGCTATTTCGTTACAGCTCCATTATTATTAATTATTTATTATTCAACCTTCTTGGCTGCATTATGGTGACTTTCAATTGACTAACTTGCTTCTCCGACTGGGGAAACAGCAATTCACAAGAGCAACACTAAACCAAGGGAGTCTTGACAACATTTGAAATGTTGGTGGTGAATCAGAGGTTATTAATAAATAATTGAAATACATACATAAATACTGCAAATAGGTGAGAACATTATGAACTCAAGAATTTTCTGCATCTGTTAATGCAACTGGGAGCAATGCATATGTATCCTGGGAAAGATACAGTACAGTAATGCAATGGGAGAGTAAGGTAGCTGCTGCATTATTCATTAATCAAACATAATTCTTTGAGATACGTTGAGATGAGTATGTGTTTGCCTCATTAAGTACTGAATTTCGGTTGATATTCACTCTGTATACTGAAGGTATATTTTCAGTAATGTAAAATGTGCTTATGAAATAAGAAAAACAAACAAACTGCTCAACATATGGCCCAAACTTACTTTTTGTTTCAGAAGCTTTCAACCACAAATTGTGGCCATCCTCATCAGCAGTATTACTCACTTGTCCTGGAAGTCTTTTAGAAACAACTAAAAAGTTGGACCTTGTGTTTAGACAGTTTCTTTCAGTTAAGCTGCTATTTCCAAAGTCAAGAATACACCTTCAAGCCCAAATAAGAAATAGTTTTGAAACTGTGTGTTGTTTTGTGGTGTTGCATTTCAAACATGTGTTTCTATATATTCATAAACTGAATATGTGTGTATGCTACATTTTTTCCGTGTATATGTGAGCACTTGTGTCTGTGTAAATGTGTGTGTGTGCATGAGTGGGTGAGTGTGGGTGTTTGCTTTCACTTGCTCAGCGTATACAGGTGTGTGTGTGTGTGTGTGTGTGTGTGTGTGTGTGTGTGTGTGTGTCTGCAAGTGTGTTGTGTGAAAGTGCTGTTGGGGTGCAATCATTTCCTGTCTCCTGGTTTAGAAAGGATGTTGGCATGACAACATGACACTTGGGAAGGGTTGGAGGGTAGACATAGAGGGAAAAGAGGAAAACAGTGCTCTCTCTAACTCCCATAAATAGACAACTGGAGGTTTCATGCCAGGCAGGGAACTTCATGCTTGGATTTGTTTGTGAACGTACTTCACATCTCAACTTGCAATTCAACCTAAGAGTAGTTGTATAATAATATTCCGACGTAATTATTATATTTAAAAAATGCATGTTTCCTAAAGCAAATAAGACAAGACAACATTAATATGAGATGAAATAAATTTAACATTAAATTGAACATTGAACATCCCGTCTTTTTTTTATAGCTCTCTCACCTTTCTTGGTAGAATATTATATTACACACAAATATTGCTAACAGCACACTGTACCACTCACGGGAGTCACATGTCTTTGTGAATATGAAATATATGCGTGTGTGGAGATTTATTTGCATATGTATATCATTTACAAATTGTCTTTATGCATTGTCTCCTTGTTCAGGGAGGCTAAGCCAAGATCAGCAGTCATTATGAGACATTAAAGTCATTCAATATGGCTGCCATATTGATCCCGTCTATCTGTTATTGGCTCATATAATATTCATGAGGAGGCAGTGTACTTCGTTCCCCCAAAACCACAGAAACCAGCACAGATACACTTAAACACTGTGGTATGACGTTAGTGCCATTTATGAGCACTTTGCTGAAACTTTGTTGAATTAGCTGAAACACTGCTGTATTTTATCAAGCTGTGTAAATGTTTCACTTTATAAAATATCTAAAATTAGAAGCAAGGACGACCTGTAGAATTCCTGCTGTCTGTTATACTTTGCATTCACTTATAATATATATATAATAGCAGAAGGCAGATATCATAGTTTATGACACAGCATTACATGCCTCTGTTTTATGAAGGCATTTTTTAAAAAATCATCCAAAATGAGGAGATAAAATAATAAATGAAAAGAAATATACAGAGAGGAGAAAAAAAGCTGGGGATGTTAGCACCTGAATTATTAATCAAGATAATTCAACTCCCAATGACAAGAGTATCTATCTCTGCACCGCACTGCACACACACATTTACACATCCACAAATACACAAGCGTGCACACACACACACACACACACACATTTGTTCTCACATATGCACAAGACACTTTTATCTTGCCTACTCAACAGTTATCTCTTTAAAATGGGTCAAGACAAAATGAAAATCGAGAAACTTTTCATTGCGTGAAAGAGATAGACAAGGGGAGAGACAGATACACAGGGGAAGGAAGAGAGATAGGTTGGAGCTGGAGGAGAGGGGAGGGGAGAGTTGTTTGATAAGAAAAGTTCCCTTCAAAACTCACAGGACTGCAAAGGGAAGTCACCTCATATTTGTAGATGCAGTATAAATTTCAGTGTTTTCTGTTTTACGCATTGTGCACATGTGGGCGGCTCTATGTTTGTGGGTACAAATGTTGTTTGTGTTTTGCAGAGAAACAATACGCAATTTGAAAAAAGTACCATTCACTAGTTAAACTGTTGTTTTCTGCATTGACTTATTTTTCCTCTCTGTTACCAAGACAACAGACATATGAAAAACTAATGTCTTGCTCCACTCTAATTTGCCCCTGGCTTCTTTTTCTCCTAGGTCAAAAGGTCTGAGAGCATCCAGGGTAGGATTATTACATGGCTAATGATTGAGTAACTTTTTAAAAATCCTAAACAGTGTTTGCCTTATATGGGAGGCAGAGAAAGCAAGAGGTACCCAGTAAACACTGAGAGGGGTGTAGAGAAACAGTGCGCAGCGCTGTGAGAGGAAGCAGAGGAGGATGAGGGAGCATCGTGGCTAACACCCACACTGACAAATGTGAGACAGACAACAGATCTTGGTGGCATGGTCTAATAAAAGCTGTTGTTTTTGCATATCATTTTCTTTTCTAATTGGTGTGTTTATCCAGTTAGATTAATGGCAATCAAAGCTGTTTAATAATGACGATAAGCTGATAACCTGCTGTATGTTAACAGAGCTATTAACATTTATCATGGCGTCACACAAACATGCCTCAAAGCCATTCACTAATGTACCAGTGCATGCTCCTTGTCAGTGCTTTTTTTCTCCCCCTATTGCCACTGGCTTTATAATAATTACATTTACGTTTTTTTTTTCGAGATCTAAATGGAATCAAGTTGAAATAACTGCATTACAATGAGAACTGACAAACCATGACACTTTATCAGAATTGGGCTATATTGAACTTTAAAATGCAAACAGCTTCTGGACTTTTTGTCGAGGCACATTTTTAATCAAATTGTCAGGCTTTTAGCTCAAGACATACCAGATGAAGGTCATGTAGGACCAAAAGCATGACAATATTGCTTTGATAAAGTGCATGCAAGCTGTGCTTTTCATACTGCCTGTCTTCCAGGATGCCTTTTTGAGTCTTCCTGTGTCTGTTTGGTTTCCCTGCAGAAGGCTATTTTTACCACTACCTATGAAACATGTGTCTGGTGTGTCATATGATGGTGTATAAGTCACACAGTGCACCTACTCCTCTATGTATCACTATGTCAGGCCTGACTGCTGGCTGAAGGATAAGAGAAGCAGTGATGGAGGGAGGAGAACACAAACACGGATCATCATACTTTAAACAGATACAGCAGGATATCTATATGCAGTTCACACTCAATGAAACGCAGAACTTCATAGCCATAAATAAGCTGCAGCACGAGGAACTGACTTTGATAATTCAAAAGCTTGTGACACAATTGTATATTTGTTTCACCCTGTCTGTTCTACTTTTAACTTTTGCCATCTTTCTGAAATGTAGAGAATATTTAGGTTAAGTGCACACACAAATATGCATGCTACAAATAGAAATCAAAACACTCGCTTGCAAATTTGGTACAAAAACACACATAATCAAACCTTGGTGAGATGCTTCACATCTCCTTGTGCACTTTATTTCGCTCTTTTTTTCCTGAAGCTTCTCGTGTTCAGTTCCATTATCTTACAGTTTTTGGAGTAATGTTTTTTTTCTTCCATGTCCCCTGATACTAAAGGGGCCAGTATACTCCGTCAAACCGGCTTCTCCGATGGTCGAATAGCTTCAGAAAGCCCCTCCCCCAACACCTTTCCAAGTTCGGATTGCGGGGGCTGTGTCGGACAATTTCTGAAACTTTCTGAATCTGACAATCCAACATTTACACCAACTTCACACTGAGTTTGGTCAGCTGTGCGGAGGTGAGAAAGCTCTCTTTTTTCGTTCTTGACACAACTATTTCTGTCACTGAGAGACTGTCTGAAAATGCACGCCTTTATCCCCATTTCTAAACGACATCACGTCACCCACCCTCTCTATGACCACCAGCTTTTCACTCCACCTTTGAGTGTTGCTGTTCAGAACAACCTGTTAGTGGGTCCCAGGGCAAACATTTACAGTTGGGTCCCTATTGACCCCCACCCAAGTCAGCAGCGTTTGATGGTGGCCTGTTAGTCCCATGATGATTCTCTTTACACACACACACACACACACACACACACCTCGGTTTATACCCTGTTGGCTTCCCATTAAGTACACATTACACAGCAGACTATATATAACAACGTAATTAGAAGAAGTCCAGAGACCAGAGACCAGTACTGGAATAACACTACCTGATCCCAGCCTTTCTGTGTGTAAATTCATTTAATTTAGTACTTTGTGCATGTGAGTGCAATATAAACTAAAACAAGAGAGGTCTTCAAACTAGATTTTTATACAAAGCCGACAAGATTAGGTAATAATGCAGTTAATATTGTGCTTTGGTTGTACAAATTTGTAACAACAATCAATAATTTTTTACAAAACTCCAATTGACATGCACTGAATCTGGGGCCCGCTTTGCCTGCTTGGTAATCCAGCTTTGGATAGAGGAAGAGAAAGAGAGGTAATGGAGGGATGAGAGGTCCAGATTCCTTGACGTGAACTGCATTGCCTCAGGGTTGTACAGTATGTGACCATAAATAAGCTGAATGATGATAATAACAGTACTTCAACATATGTGAAATTTGTGACGCTTGATTAATTTGAGGTTTAAGCATTGTCTTAAAACGCATCTAATTTAATTGTTTTCCTCTATGGTGGCAATATCATGGCCATCACGCAGCAGAGTCTGTGTGCGTCAGTCAGACGACACTTCATTTGTGAGCCAACTCCTGCTGATAATAGCATTAAACATGTGTAGTCTTGCCACAATTATTTTGAAACCCAGCTGCTACAGGAAATGCTAAACATCACAAGGGCATTCATTTTTCAGTTGTTTTGTTTATATTTGTGGAAATTGTAGGTGCATTTGAAGAGATTGTTCAAAACTGTCTGTCACAAGCCAAAGCAATGTGTGGTGATTATTAGCTACAGTATAAATGCATAATTGTAATCATGACTCACTTCATTTTTCCTGCATCTGCTGCTGAACAGAAATGTAACACAATAAACATATACCTATCAAAACATGCATACTTAACACATTCATCTAACGACAAGTGTCATGTTTCCTTTCTTTCTTGCCTTTTGGTATTTTCCTTTAAATGTGCTTAAATAGTTTCAAATTCATTATTTTTAGCCCCTCACCCATAGTAATCCTGCAGCATGGATTTGCCGGATAAAACGGAGTGGACCATGTGGAAATGTTTAATAAGAAATCCACTGGGATTCCTGCACAGTATGTAAATGAATGGAAATCGTCTCTCATGCATCATAAGCTGTGGTGTTGAATTCTTGGAAGGCGTTTCATGTAATTATGCTGAGATCATAAATAATATAGAATGTTTAAGGGATATAGATATACACGGGTAGACTGTAGTTTTCTTTAAACCTCGGACTTTACAACACAACCAGCAAATCTGAAATACATTTTCAACATTTACATGCATAATTCAGCTACATTTTAGTATTATTATGCAGCTTCCAGCATTTAATGTATGCTGAACATTTTGAAGTACATACAGCTACACACTTCATATTTAGTACTAATAATTATAATAAAATCTTTGCAGAGGGTTTCTGCATAACTCAATTCCAGTTACTTTGTGCAAACATGGTTCTGCTGAATGCCACATTTGTAATATAAAATATGACTATTAAAAAAGGCCATATTCTAATGAAATATTGGAAATATAGGAAAGTGGCTGCACTGCTACTTCTGGCCCACACCCATAATTAATTGAACAATTTCAGCTGTTCATTTATCTAATGACTTTAAGCATATAGCTCATAAAGATAGAGGAGGAGAGAAGCAACAAGTAACAACTGCAAGATTTTTTCTGTATGCAGCAAAATTATTTCGATTTATACTAAATATTACAAGAATAGATTTAGCAAATTAAGTACCGCTGGGTCAAACAGTTTATGTGGTATCTTCATCTCCTGCCTGTCAGTTACAGACAAACTGCATTAATGAAAGCAGAAAGGAGTCACAGGTTGAAAGCAATCAACAATTGAAACAACCAACAGATAAAAATATATGAAACAGTGTTTTCATCATAGATTAGTGGTCATGTCAGCCTATGTACATCACCCTCAGCCTTAGAGAAGGTAAAATGAAAAGAGACATAGAGGGAAGAGGAAAAACCAGACCACTTAAAGTGAATTACTGGCACGTTTAAAGGCATGTGTTTGGAATCAGTTGCTTAAAGCTGTAGAATATTTAAATGTCAAGAGACATGGGTCGGTATTTTCACAGACGAGGAATAGCAAACCAGCTCTGTGGATTTATGTTTAAAATCTCTATTCATATTTAATAATGCTTGTGCACAAAAGGAATAACCCTTTTAATGTTAAGGTTGTGACTCTTGGTGACAACACAGATGAGAGTCTTAATTTGCTTTTTTCAATTTTTTTCCCTTGGAACTTGGCTTGAAATTTGGCGTCTAAACAAAAGATGACTGGGTGGATAATGGAAGAGTTGGCTCGTTTCCTCTGTGAGAAGCACACAGTTTAACGGTGTACATTGCCACACCCCCGAAGGCCAATTAGTATGAGAAGTTACTTAGTTTATAGTTTAGTTCATAGGCCAGCAAGCCCTGCTTACACACAAACAGTTGAGAAGAAAATCCACTCCCTTCCAAGTCATTATGATACCATCATGGCACATCTTGTACCCATATAATGTACCCACATCCCTGGAAAACATCTCAGGTGCTGTCAAAGACAGTCTCCACATGCTTGTCAATCACACATAAAACACGTGTTTGGTGTCTCAGGAAAGATTGATTTCCTTCAGACCATTTAAAGTAAACCCTGATTGATAATTGCTGTAAAACACATCTTTGAGCTGTGATGTTCACACCTTTTACTGAAATATTAATTTCATGGGCTGGTTATGGCTAATTTATGATTGTCTGTTGACATACATTTATGTAATATATAAAATCATACATTACAGAAATGAGAATGGATTCATCTTTGGTTTGCTCACACCATAACAAGCACCTGTATTTTCATAACACAACTATAAGTGCACCAAATGATTCTCAAAGACAGAAGTTTTGACTTGTCAAGTGTCACTGATAACGTTAATGATGGCTCTGTTCTATTCAAGTGTCCCCGTAAGCCATGACAGCGTGTCAGTGAGTCAGCATAAACAACACCAAGACAAAGACAATAATGTCCCCTGTTAAAATGGCCTATTATATATACCAGTAGATTCTATGCAGATGCAGCTTCAGGCTCTCCAAACATGGAAAAAGGTACTGGTGTCTGTTTTGTATGTTGACGAATGGATACGAAGAAACCTTTTGTACCGGATATACTCCACTCTATTGTAGTCTACTCAACTCTACTCTGCCTCTGCTTTAGTGCTTCTCTTCTCGACTCCACTTTTACAATTTACTTCTACTACTTTTTTAATGAACCCCAGGAATTAGCAACCAGTGAAAACTAATCCTATAAATAATAAACTATTAACCACATTCTATTCCATTTTATTGTCTAACATTTTGAAGATGATATAGTTGCTTGTTACTTTGGTACTATGACAAATATTTATGGTCTGTGTCGAGATTAGTTGACTGATATTGTAAACTGTGTTTAAATGTTGCACTGCAGCATGTGTATGTATGTGTGCCACGCAGAGAGACTCATCATGTGGTTAACAGACCACCACCTAAAGCCGCTGAGTTTCTGTATCTCTCTTTTCCTGCTTGTCACAACTTCTGACTAGCTCTGTGAAAAGTGGCGTTCACACACAAATGCTTACAAATACGCACACACAACTATAGACCAAGGCATATGCCTGTGCACACAGACACACACACTGCCTGTTAAGCTTATAACACACACTTCATTTGCGCCCTGACAGCTCAGTACATGTTCTAGATGAAAGAATTGACACTTCAAGGTGACGGCTACCTCCAGTCAATCCAGTGTTGCTCAGTGAGATGTGAGCTCTGTGTACAGCATTTGTGCATGCATAAGTGTGTGTGTGAGCACACATGTGTCTGTCTCCTCTTTTGTAGTGTTGGTCTAGGTAGGGGGTAGCTGACAGGTGTCCCTTCTTCTTAGCCATGCAATTTATCACCCCACTGGTGGTAGGGACCTTTGCCTGAGTCCGAATGCCCATAGAACAAAATGCTCTCTCTCTGTCTCCTTCCCAAAATAACTAAACAACAAGTAAAACAAGCAATGATCAAATAATTTCAAACCAAATCCTTAGAAATATAATAATATTTCTCTGTTACAACATGACCTCACTGTTGCATTCCTCTTTCTGTTTCTCTCCTCTCTCTCTCATTATCCATACACTGACAATGGAAGCAAATATATTCTAACCAGAAACAAAAGTCAAGGGATGCTGAGCAGCCATGGAGATTTTAAATCTTTTGTTCTTTCTGGCTTAATAATAAAAAGTGTTTCAGGGCTCGGTATGAGGCAGCTGTCAGAAATAAACCATGGCTATCAATATAGCTCCCCAGATATCATTATTTTAGTTCTTTTCAATTAATTATGAGAGCGTGGTGAGATGGTACTTTGGATCTCATTTCAGGGCCTAAATTGGTTTGTGAGCATAAAAACCTTTATTGTGTGTGCCCTGCGGCACTCACACACTCATACACACACCTACTCACATACACACAAGCGAGGGTGTGGAGAGTGAATTTAGATATGGAAGTTAAATGTATAATTTTGTAGCTGAAGATCACAACATTTTGCTGGATATCGACCAGCTTATCATCAAGCTTTCATTGGAGGTAAAGATCTCTTTCTTGATAGTTTGTTCCACTAGATTATTTTTTTTCTATTGAAATGCACATTCCTCTACTCTCTCCTTGGTAACAGTAGCTTTCACTGTGGGGAGCCCCTTACCACCACCCCACCCACCCTGCCCCCAACACCCCTCCTATTCTATTCATCCACTGCTGCTGTACCAAATCAGCTGGGGGTAAGGGCTTTGGGAAGGGCGGGGGGTGGGCTAAAGGGTTATGAGGAAAGCGTGAACCATGGTGAACAACACAAGCATAAAGACAGGCCTTAAAGTTGAGATACAGATCCAGTTTTTTTTATATATTCTTTTTACCCTCTCTTCTACTTCTATCGCTCCAGCCTTGCTGTCTTCATCTGCCCCATCTCTCTCTCTCTCCTTGGCAGTGGACGGAAGGAGTCAGGGTGATAAATAGGTGGTGTCCGATGTGCTTCTCCTCTCCTGTCGTTCTTTCGCTCCCTCTCTTCCACTCTCCTCCTCCACGGTCTCGGCTCACCGCACTCCCAGCCCAACAGCGTGTTCATTCCTGTCAGCAAAAAGAGAATCACTGGAACAACCAGATCTACAGCGCACATGTGCAAACACACTCACGCACACACACGCACGCACATCACGACAAAATAAAGTAGGGTTGATAAAGCGGGGCGATGGCGGTATGTTAATGTGTAAAATGCACTCTGAGATTCACAGAGAGCCACAGTCGCACACTGAGCTTACAGTACATGCACAAACACACTCACAGCCAGAGTCTATTAGTGTTCACAATGCACACAGTCTGGATGAATTAACATCAGTGGTCACCAGCATCGACACTGCACACACACTTATTTATCACAGGCACTTTCTCCTTTCTTACTTGTGTGTGTGAGCGTGGGTATGTGTTTGGATTATTTGGTTGCATAAAAATCCCAATTTAAGAAAGAAAGAAAGAGAATGAAATAAGGAGGAGGAGGAAGTCTGAGTAGGAGAGGCTGGTCAATACCTACCTCAGTCATGATGGATAGTGGCCCTGGAGTTAAAGCTGAATGTAGCTTTATTCCACCTACCCTCTAGTGACATGTGTCCTCCCAGAAAACCATTATCAAAATAAAAGCCTGTATCTCAAGCAGCGCCATATATTTAAGCTTATAAGAGCTCTGAAGAGCTCAGAGCTCCCTCATCCATTTCCAAAATCTCTTTAAAGCACCACCTGTCCAGATCTTATCAGTATATGTCAAATGGGAGCAACACATCATACACTGCATTGAAGCTTATAATAACATAGCCTGCAGTGTCAGTTCCCCCTCTCAAAACATTCTCACTGTAGTGCACTTCCCTTGACCCCTTGCTAGGTAAGTGAGTGTGTCACTGGAGCTTTATTGAGGAACAATTGGTGTAAGCATCCCCTCAATGCTGCCATGCATCACCTGTTGTATAATTGAAGAGGCTGAGTGCCTATTAATGATCCTCTGCTTGACCCTGGGCCTGTATTTGCATTGTTTTTAGCTTAGCACATGGCTAATAGCTAGCCAGAAGGCACGCCGGCCTTGCTGAGGATCGAACACCAATTTCCTCCATGCCAAGGGCGAGCTTACTACATCATTTGGAACACAAGAGAAAAGGTGCATGCCTGCACACAAACGCAGCCACTCGTTCTCTATATTTCCTGCCGCGACACAGAGTGTCATGCACACATGCGCACGAACACACTGTATAACTGAACCTATGTAGCCAGGGGGTACGTTGAATGGGAACAGTGAAAGGTGCTATTTATTTAGCTGATGAGAGGGAACCTGTTAGTAGAGGGGCTGTGAGGGAGAGGCGCTAACACCCCCAGAGAACTGGCTCTTTCCTTAACCCAGGAAGACTCTTTTAAAGAGGTCACAGAGGGTGAAGAGCAAAGATGGCATGCTACAAAAGAAAATTGAGCTTAAATGGAACACGCTAGCAAACAGACCCACCTCACACACCCCGACATTTCTCTGAACATGTCTTTAAATTGGGTTGTAAAAATGTGTATCTCTCGGGTTTATACGAGAATCCAATCTGCAACAAGGAGGGGATGAGCAACAGAGCAAGTGATAAAAACAAATAAATCAATTTAGTTGCCGGGTTTATTTTCCGATCACAGAGAGCAGTGAGTAATAAAAACTGTGTTACACCAATGCTAAGCTTGGCTTGCATTTTTCATTTACATGCATAGCATTTGCGCGCGTGTGTGTGTGTAAGAGAATATATTTGTGCAAGACAGTTGCATTTTCGTGTGCATGCTTGTGGCAGAAATGCGAGTTTCTATTCACCTAACAGATGCACAATATCATAACCAATACACAGTAAAAGCCCAGTGGGTTCCATTTAACAGCACAGACATTTCTACTATGGTATGTGCGCAGATATAAACAATGTTATAGCCTCATCCTTGGCTCACTGTTGTCCTTATGCTGTGTCTATACTTCACTCTCTTTATGGCACTTATTATTGGAAAGTCAACAGACATAAAAGACTCAGTGTGAGTCCAGCCAATGTTTTGGAGTGTCATTTGGCAGGTGTAGTGGGGAGGATATTGGGAGACGGGCAGCAAAATTGCCTCAAATCGAAAAACTATACAGGAAATAATTTACTTGGACTGTATGTCTCTAGGCACTCAACATTTAAAATGGGCTCTGCTACTTTAATTGAAAGGGAAAGAGAGACAGGGAAAGAGAGAGAAAAGCTGTTACAAACAAGAGCATGATTTATGAAATCCACCCCTCTGTTCGTCAGAGCGAGCTCATTATGTATGCGCAACAGTGAGAGTGTGAGAAGACGGATGAGTCGTCCCGGTGGCGGAGGAAGAGGAATGGCGGCGCTAAACTCTGCCGGTAATCAACTGGTGAAATTAAACATCAAAAAAACAGGAATGATTGTGTGCGGCAAAGCGATTTGTCTGCAATTAGCGACCGGTCGCATAACTCACACACAGGCGCACATAAACACATTCACGCTTAATGGAACAAGACGTGTCACCGGATGTGTGTTTGTGAGTGTATGCAGAAATACAGCACAGGATAACCATAAAAACAGTAAGTTAATAAACTTGAGAGACATTAACAGGACCTGGGGCAATTGGTGAACAGCTACTTCATTTGTCAACTGCTCGTATTGAACGCTTTCGGAGAGGTAGCTGCTTGTATTTATAGCCTCGTCTCTGTCATTTGTTTATGCTAGTCCAGTTAAAGTGAGAGAGGGGGTGGTGGTGGAAAAGGCCAATGAGGGGAAGAGAGACGGGAGAGATTTTTGTTCACATGGTATTTATAGTATATTGTACCTAAGTCAGTATTTTTAGTGTAGCATCAAAGCCACTTTCATGACCTTTCAAGTGTTCTATAATGAAATGTAATGTATTGTACACCCTCACCTTAGCAGGACAAGACGTCTCGGGTTTGTATAAACCTTGACCCAGTACACAGTGCACTCAATATAAAGGCAATGTGTCAATGTCTCAGCTTTTTCTACAACGGAAACGACACAAGGAATGGCCACCTGAGCCTCAGAGCACTGTATGGAGCTGAATTTCATTTTGGACATTTTCTGAATGCTGACAGTGTAATTCATCAGTGTATTGTAGCAAGTACTGTTTACCTCAGCAGGGGTGTCAAACAGCTAACACCCAATGTCAATGCTTACAAGTGTGGCAAGACTGCAAAGATCTTCACTGGTCCTTAGCTAAGAAGCTGCTCTCATATTTCTTTTCCTTCTGTCTAATTGAATCACATGTTTATCACAGGATCACTAGTTGCCTGAGTTTAAGACTATAAATTCATAATTTAATCTTTAACATGATTGCCTGTGGTTGTCTCAATTGACAGAATAACCTGTGCCAGTGCAGCCCAGAATACTTTCAGCAGACATCTAGTGGTGTAGGTAACCCGGACATCTACTGCAACCCTGTGTTGTTTTGGGTATTAAAGTATGTGGTTGCCTGTGTGTCAATCTTGCAAGAATAGTCCCTGATTATCAGAGGTGTAGTGCTATTTGTTTAAGTACCAGAGCGCACCTATGATGCACGAGCACGGTTACGTTGTGGCTCGTTTCGAAGGTTATGTAACCAATGTTCCTATGGTGGCAGGTTTTCATACATTAGTCAACTATAACCAGGGGTTAAATTGGGATTTGTAGGGGGGCTCTGTGCAGTGCTTCCCACAGGATTTTGTGAGACTGTGGTGGGTGGACAGCATGCTCCCGAGAAGAAAATTTAGAACATTTTAAAGTTAAATGCATCAATGTGGTGCACTTTGAAAGCAAAATGAAGAGGTCTGTAAAGAACTTTGTGCTCTTGTAAACAATTTCATTATTTCAATCATAAACACATTGGTTGTATAGATATGAATAATATAGCACTGAACAAAACTTTAGTTCACACCCACCTGTGTATCTCAACTCGGTCTCACCTTGTGTATAAATTGGACTGAGGCTGGACAATCGACTCCCAAAAAACAGCTTTTTCTTCAGCTATTTCATGGACCAATGAGGCCCAGAGCTCAGAGGACTGTGCCTGTACCCATACAACCTAGAGTTACAGTAAGTATATCTAACATCTTATATCATAAAGGCTTTGCACTCTAAGGTTATCGCTAGTGGGATAAGGGCGAAGCAGAATATAGTCTATGCCTCACAGGGTCTGTCCGGTATAACAAACACAAACACCCAGAATAAGGGTTCCATGCCCAGCCACTGCAGCATGTGTAATAGGGCATAGAACCCCATATGCGCCCCAGTGGCACCACACAGTACCTGACATTCTCTGTGAGAGGATGAAGGCTGGGAACAAAATAAAGCCTACTGCTGTGAGGAAGAGGAGACAAAGGTTACACACTGTAACAGCCCAGCTTGGAGCGGTGGAGGGAAAAAAGGCAGCTCTCCATGCGCCGACAGGCAGAAGGGAGAGCGCATAAACCAATCAGCTGATATCAGTCACTCGAAGTGTGCGAAGTTAAGCGTCCCCTGATGATGTAAAATATTGTATTATTTAACCATTGACTATAATAGATTTTCAACCGGTCGCAAACTGCATATAACTAATTTTCTCATTTTGAGAAAAAAAAGTGGCGGAGCTTTGTTCTGGTGTGCTCCGGCAGCACTACACCTATGCTGAATATGTTTTGAATGTTTGCAAAGAAAGTGTCTGATGAATTTTCCAATATGTGACTGATTTGAGTGCTTCTTTCATATGTGCTCACCTCCGTCTTCTCCTCCCGCCGTTGTCCTCTCTCTTACTTTCTATCCCCACCAAGTGTTGACTGAGTCTTCTGTTTGGCTTCCAGGTGAGCTGTTTCACCATTTCTAGCAATATAAAACAATGAATAAAGGCCTGGTCACACCAGAAAGTGACACAGCAAACTTCATCCACATGTTTTCACAAAACATTCTGTCCTTGGTGACGTAGTGACTACTCACAGGGATAGCTAGCCAGCTGGGAACATGCTAGCACTAACCAGTAACAAAAGCTAAGCAAACATCTTTCTATTTATTCTGTACTGAGCCGTTTACTTCCACCCTGGCATTTTGTTCTCAGGATGTCTTTTGTCAATTTATTCAATAGAGTTTTATTGAACAGGGGAAAAAGCTTTCAGAACTAACAAGCTTGCTAACGGCTTGCTAATTATCAGTTAACAAGCTCGATAGCTCAACCAAAATTGACCTTGATGAGAAAAATTTGCAGTTCCATTGGAATTACTTGATTTTGCCGCCAAAATTTTTCGTGTGACTTAAGGCCTTAAGACCATCATTTAGTTATACTAAAATGATACAAGACTGGACCACTTCTGACCAGAGTGCCATGATGGTCACAACTCCCCACCAGTGAGAGAGAGCTAAAGCTTTGCCCCCAACCTAAGAAGAGTCAGACCAAGGTTGTAAAATGACTAAAGCACCATAGCTAGTCCCTTTATTGAGATCTGAAATCTGTTTTCTTGGCTTTCCTCTCTCCTCTGAACAGAAAATTGCTTCAGTGCAGCTCACCGGGGGGGCTGGGCCCAGGGTGCAATCCGGGGGGCTTTAGCTTCAAATGATTTGGGTGAATTGCTCACACATCTTATGTAGGCCTTTCACCTCATGCCACGAAGCAGGTGAAATGGGGTTGACCATAACCCTGATTTTTTTTTTTTGCAACATGCAAAGGAAATAGAATCTTATATGATTCACATAGCTTGATAGGGTTCATCAGATCACACAAACTTGAGGGCCAAATACAAAATCCACATCGTCCAGTGTCTCTTTTTGGGCAATTCTCACCCCTCTCGAGCTCTATTTCCCCCTGCAGTCTTCAATCTATCTTTTCCTCTTT
This sequence comes from Enoplosus armatus, assembly GCF_043641665.1. NCBI lineage: Eukaryota > Metazoa > Chordata > Actinopteri > Centrarchiformes > Enoplosidae > Enoplosus > Enoplosus armatus. Next base: position 16,370,990 of record NC_092181.1, read on the forward strand.
ACCTCTGACCTTTTCATTTTTGAGTTCCTCCATACCAATCTGCTCTTCCATCTTGTCGTCTGCACTCTCTCTCAATCCTGCCATACTAGTGACCTTTCAGTTTCATTCTTCCTCCATTTCTCTACCGCTCCTCTCCTCCTGGTCTGGGCTGTAATTCAGCTTGTTTCAGGGCCAGTTAGGCAGCCAGCGGAGTTAATCTGTCTTTTCAGGTCATAAATCACTGCTTGGCATCTCTCTCTCTCTCTCTCTCTCTCTCTCTCTCTCTCTCTCTCTCTCTCTCACACTCCCTATTTCTTTCCCCTGTCTCCCCTCCTTGCTCCTACCTGCTGCACGGACATAGAGCATTCTTTGAGGTGATTGCGTCTGACAGTCGATGCTGGTGTTCTTTGCATGCGTGTTTGTGTGCGCATGTGTGAGTTTGTGTGTGGTTATCACTGCTTTAACATCCAACAGATAGGGAGTGAAACTGCATACTCTGGAAGTGCCACAGCCAATAAGAAAAGATTGTTGAAATGTCAAGACCAATCAGCAGTGATGCTTCTCTCTGTGGTGCAGTTTGGATCTCTTTCTCTGTGTCTCGGCCTTTTCGCAAACACAACAGTGGCACACACTCACACTAGTAACAGATGGAATCTACTGGCTGAAATTCATTCATACGATGAGCAAATTCTTTGAACTTTCGGAGGATAAATTAAACTGACTTTGTGTGTGTGTGTGTGTGTGTGTGTGTGTGTGCGCATGCCTGTGTGTGCAATCTGACATATCTACAACCAAGCAGGTGCATGGGAAACTGTTGGCCCCTACAACAGACAAAACCACATCAGGAACTAGAATGGCGGAATTGATGGGGGGAGAAATATAGAAGAAAGAAGGGGAAGGAGAGAAAACAGCTTAGCGTAGCAGGAGGGAGGAGAGAGAAAGAGGGAGAACGCGGGAGGAGAGTAAAGTTGAATAGCAGGAGGGCGGGAGTGGGAGAGCGGGTGAATGACTGTGTTGTGGATCTATTGTGCCCGGCTCCTGAATGGAGTGTTAGTAAGCTAAGTAGTAACTGGTGATTTACAGCTCCAAGGCCATATCAGCTGAAGTGGGCAAACAATACCCTTTCATAAGCAACATTCACCAACTAGAGGAACCGTGTAGAACTGTGCTATTCTGGATCTGAAGTGGGGTGAAGTGTTTTAGAAGTCTGTGGTTACGTGCAAGACGACACTTCAGCAGAGAGGAAGAAGTGCAGATAGAGGAAAAGCTAATTGAGGGGCAGACACCAAGAAAAAGAAAGTGAAAACTGAACAGGCTGGGAAATGCTATTTGTCTCATTTTAGCTTTAACACAGTGTTTTTAAACTAATGTGTTAATTAAGTCTTGTATTGTCCCTGTTAGAAATTGTCTCTTTTCACTGAAAGATAAAGAGACCTTGTGGCATTATCAACTGTGTTCAAATTTATTACAAAGCTGGGATGTTTTTGCGTGTGTGTGTGTGTGTGTGTGTCAGTGTGCATGTCTCTCTGTGTGTTTGGGGGCTGGGGTAGTATTGTAAATAATCTCCAGGCTCTCTCTGCTGGCTGCAGGTTCCCAGAGATTAGCTTCCCCTCTTCCTCTGAGCCTTGAGCTATGTTCAGCACCTTAAAGCACTTCCCAAGCACTCCAAATGTAAAGACACACAGTAACCAGACTACCACTTTGGTAACAAGAGGCTGTCAACTAGAAATATTTCAGTTTATATTTACTAAATGTGTTTCCAACCATTTTTTTTTCTGTCAACCTCTCACTTTCTCTGTCAGCCTATCCCCCACACCCAGTGAGAAATGTTGAGACGCCAGTCATTATGAGCAGAGCCGCCCCACATGGGGACCCTGAACGCAGACCTATCCATGGCATTAGAACAACAAGCCCTGTGACGAATGAGAGAAAATAGAGGAGTCGCGCTGAGTATGTGTGTGTGAGCGTGTGTGTGTGTGTTCACAGCTACACGTTTGCCATTCTGATTTGTTGAGAAAGAAGGAGATTCAGTCGACCATTCTGACTGTATTGCGCTGCAGAATTGTGATAAGGGGCCTCGCACACACACACACACACACACGGACACATGCAATCATTCACCTAATAGCAACTGCATTCCATACTGCAGTGCCCATTCTGCTCTGCATATAGATTGCAAGGAAGATAGTCCGCAAGGAGGTTTCTGCGGAAGTGTCATGGGAGAGGGACACTCACAAAAACTCACACACACATGCACACTCTTGCACGTGCACTCTGAAAAGCACACACAAGTGCTGCAGGAGCAACAGTTGGCTCTAGCTTGCCTCCTCAAACCCACGAGACCTCCTTTCAGAGACCCCAGAGACCTCAGCCTCCCTCCTAATGCTCCTCCATCCCTTTCCAATTCATCCTCTGCTCTGTTCCGTTCCTCCCCCTCCTCTGCCCTTCCCGCCCCAGAGAGTTCTCAGTTCTGACAGAACAGTTAATCATACACTCTCTGCAGGTCTCATCCTATGTGTGTGTGCATGTGCATGTGTGTGTGTGTGTGTGCCTGTGCGCACGCTTGTGTCCAGATGTACACCTTCATTTTCAGCAAGACAGAGGATCTATCTTTCTCACCTCCATTTTTCACTCATTTCTTTTCACTTTTTTCAACTCCTCTTTGCCTGCCCTTCATCTCTCATATCTTACCCGAGTGAATATTAAAAACACAAACAAGTACATAAAGGAAAAAATAGTTGGTGTAGTTTGTGAATGTAGTAATATAACATTTTTGGTAGCCTCGTCTACTTCTAGCTTGGTAAAAAGTAAGGAAGTACTCAATTTAAAGAATAGGTTCATAATTTTTCAAGTCTGACTTGAACTTTTAGTCTCTAGTATGGGTCAAGATCCAAAAAAGCCAGATCCTGAAATTCCCATACTGCAACTAGTTTACATCATAGTCTGACTCTCCCTGGTGAGCAAACTCCCACATCTTTCAAGTTCCTGCCCATAGTTTGCAACACAGGCTTTTTGATAACGATTCTTAGTCTCCAAGCCAAAAACTGAGATAAGCCACAGAGGACATTACACAGCTGTTTTTCACAGGAGTAGTACTCCCCATGACGAGTAAACTGATCCAAATGTGTAAAATCAGTAGAGTGACTCTTTAATCAGAAGTAAAATGTCTTGAGCTGTGGTCCGCTGAGGCTGCTGTTAGTGCATTGTTGGTGGTAATGCTGTGTCTGCTATGGTAGATTTCTCCTTCTATGACTATTGTTAGTCCAGAAACAAGCCCTGTTTAAAACACAAATCTGTAACTTTCCACACATTGTCGCCTTCGCCCGTGGTGAGAGTTCTCCAGCGAAGATGACCAAGTTGTTATGGAAGGTTGTGCGGAAGCCTGCAGTTTATTTGAATCAGCCATTGCAAGACTTGGAAAATATCTCAGCTAGTGAAGTGTGAACCTACTGGGCTTATGCTTGATTTTGATGCGTGAAACTACAAATGTGGTGCGAAATGTGTCGCTTCCAGTAAGCTGGCTCAGTTTTAAGTGGACTATTGGTAATGTCAGCCAGGACAGGAGGAACCAGACAAGTCACGACTATCTGATCAACTGACTCAACTGTCTCCATCCATGGTTAATGTGCTGACTTGTGTGTTTTATACTCCACCATATAAATGATAGATAAATGATATCTTAACAAATTATGATTATGAAAAGCATTTTGGTGTTTGTTTTAGAGACAACGATCTGTAAAGAATCTAAAATTAATTACATTTTACAAGTTATGAGCCCCAAAACCACATGCACAAAACTTTTTTTAATGAATTTCAGGCAACAGTGGGCGATTCAAGCACAGCTGCAACAAACAATTCAAGAAAGTGAAACAACCAAAAGCATGAGCAAAGCATGCAACTCTCCGTTGCTTCCTTAAGTAAGCAAAAGTGTTGCTAAAGAACGTGTTGGTGCTTTGTGCAGTAATGTTAAAATTGGTGGTGATGATGATGATGATAATGACAATGATGATAGCCTGTAACATTCTTCTTCATATTGAAAATGCAGAAACCAAGTCCCGCCTGAGGTAAGTTCAGGTAAATGTGAGGGAAATGCTTCCATCCATAGCAGTCAGTGAATGATCATAAACTTTGTTTGTTTTATAGATTCACAAATCTATGCTCCAGACAGAACGTTGGTATTATTGGACTATTTTGCTAATCCCTTGGTTGCTTTCAATGCCGACATAAACAAGAGAAAATCTACTATGTCTGTGCATGGCAACTACACTCTGGTTAAGAAAGATAATGTTTAGGCAACTGCAATACTTGTTTATTGTTTTAAAAAAAATTGTAATTGTAAGTCTCCTCTAGCAAGTCTGAGAGTCAGATACACTACATGCCCATCCAGCACCCTGACCTCGACATCCTTACTTTCCCGCCTCTCAACACAAAGGCCGCTCTTTGTTCTGCTTTGGCATTGGCGTTGGTAGTGAAGGTTAAATCGTGATGTGCGGAATCGTCCAATTTGAACTTAATTCCAAGGTCACTGGAGTTTATGGTGGAAAGAGCCTTTATTATGTTGCTTTGACTGGGCGCATATATTTCTTCTGTTACTTGATGAAATACAAGATACAAATTGCCCACAGTGTCATGAGATCACAGCCTCCAGACATCAAGGACGGTTACAACATTTTGGAAGCCATAAAACATTTCTACCGACCCAACCCACTCCTGCTACCTCATCTTTGTTTGCAGATTGAGATTCAGGAACAGTTTTGTCCCTTTTCGCCATCACCTGTCTGAACACTGCCCACCACCGCTAACTCTCTGACCACATCTGCCAGCCAGCCAGAATAACAGTCAAAACACAACACACCACTACACACGCATACAGCGCTGGAGTACTACCTGTTACTGCTTCATACACAGCATTCATTTCGTCAGTGGTCAGTTATGCTAAACATTCTCTTGCAAAAGTACTTAGTGTGATTGCATCACTTTTTAGTTACTTTAATGTATATGTATACACCTATATAGTTATTTACCTGCACATATTTATAAGATAATGTTTATATGCACCAGATATTACTTTTTTTTACCTCCTTCTTCGTGATCACTTCTTTGTAATTTAAATATAAAATATAAAAATATGTAATTTTCCTTCTCCTTAAAGTTGTGAGTGAGTGTTTGGTCATGCTATGAAGAAACTGAATTAAGTCGGGGATGATAATGTGTGGAAGAGGGTTTGGAGCAGCATTTGCCGAGGGAGTTGATCACAACACTAACTTGCAAAACACCCTACCCTCATGTTCTCATGGGGGTTTTTTTCCACTGAAAGCTGCAGATAAAAGAATGTGAAAGTCAAACCATCCTTGTTCCTCTCTCATGCTGATATGATGTGCGGATGGACACACATTCTCTCCCTCTCTCTCACACACACACACCCATCAAGTGTGCATCGAAGTGTGGGTGTGGAGGAATATTACAAGTCAGCAATTTTGAGGTGTGAAAATTGCTCTTGCTCTCCAGGATATTTTTAATTTCCTATTAAACATCATTACACTCGCATGGTTATGCATGGCAACCACACCCATGCACGCACACATACACACCCGCACACACACACACACACACACATATATATGCACCGTCTCTCTCTGTCAAAGACAAACTCACTAAGTTCACACTGCGTGACTGCCCATGTGATTCTCATCCTTGTCCTCCATTTCATTAAACAAGGGGCCGAGTGAGCTATTCTGGGAGAGAACGGTAACTCTTTGTTGGTTGCTCAGCTGACGAGACGTCTCCAATAGCAACTGAGACCTATGGCCTCCCCCCTGTGGCGTCCAGCTCTCATATTTGTGTCCGTGTCTGTCTGTCTGTGTGTGTGTGTGTGTGTGTGTGTTTTCATGGGTTCATCCCTCTGTGTGTGCAGCCTCTGAGTGTGTACCTGTGTTTTGCATGGGTGTTTGTGTGTGCACAGACGAAACAGGATGCGATCTATCACACACAGATCTATAACAGTGGTACACAGCGAGGGATGAACACGTTAGTGTCAGTTGCAGACGAGGGAGACGAGCAGAGGAGAGGAGTGATGTGACTGTTATCGATCCTGCCTGGTAATTACAGCGCGATTTATTACCAGAGAGAGAGAGGAGGGAGGAGAGAGGGGGAGACAGAGAGAGAAGGTATCATATTTAGTTTGGGGTTGTAAGTCAGGTTTTTGGCGAGAGTGAACAAGGTCAGAGAGAGACAGAGATAGATCACTTTACCCCTCCCTCCCTTGAGTGCTGTGCGATCTGATCACTGTTGTGCTTTCTGACATCCTCCCCCGTCCTCTCTCTCTCTCTCGCTCTCTCTCTCTCTCTTCACTCATTCCTATTTTGCTATTTTTTAAATCCTCATACGACCATATGATGCTGCGAGCACTCATGTTCAACACAAGCAGACTCATGTTTGTTTTCTGAAACACTCTTGCATACATTTAGCCTTTCCGTGCATGACGCCTTTTTGCCTGTCAGAGGCATCGCTTGTAATCAGCGCTGTGGTGAAGTGTTGATATGATATGAAATGAAGGTGCACTCTGTCACTCTAACAACAAGCCTGCCAGTGTCTGTGGCTTGTAAAAGTGTGGGAGTGTTGGGTTGTTTACAGAGATGTGTGGGTGTCAAGCATGATCTTGTGGGTATGTGTGCACATTTATGTGTGTTTCTGTTTGTGTGGAGACAATATTGTTCCTGAATATGTCAAAAAACTATGTTCTTATTGGCGAACCACATCCTGTCTTTCATTGAGTCACACCAACAAACACACACGTATCAAAACACACCACTATGATCCTACTCACGTACATGTTTGGTTGAACTGTAGATGCAAGGTGATGGGGTTTTTTTTTCTGACCACTAACTATTTCACCAGATGCAGTTCTGGCCTAAATAGTGTTGACCTCATTGCATTAACACAACTAACAATCCTTAAAGACGTTTGTTTTCTCACTTTGCTTTCATCATTGCACAACAGCATATTGTGGATGAAAGTGAAGACTTCAGTGAGAATAAAAGTATATAGAAATAGTTTCTATTGGAAACATACACATACAGGCCAAAATATAAACACAAAGACACAGAGCATTAAAAACCTTTGAAATAACTGATGGAAAAACAAATGCAAAATGTGTAAGCATAGGATGCAAAATTATTTGTTTCTTATAATTTTACTCTTAATAATAAAAATAGTTTTGCCTTTGTTGTTCTTCTTACTGTTCAGACTTTTTTCATGTGTAAAATTGTGCTACATAACATCGTAAATAAACCAGGCCCGGCTTTGACTCTAAATCCTTTTCCTCTTGATATCAAAGCAACCGCATATAAGCCTCCTATAGGAGTGTCATGTTATACGGAGGGATGGATTAGATTCAAAGTATAGAAGTTTATCTGGGACTGTTCAATAAAGAATACTTTTGATATTATTCATAGCAGAGTATAGTTTGCTGGTGTATGTTGCTATGGTAATCCTGCTACTGGCAGCATTCCAGTAGTAGATTGATTTGGGTCTGGTTATTCTATACGCTAGACCTAAAGATGGAGGAAGAAAATCTCTTTCTTTTTCTGTGTGTATGTGTGCATGTGTGTGCTGTTGTGCACGTGCCTTATCAATCTGTAAGCGCTGTATTGATTGGCCAAAAGATATTCCCTCTAATGTGCTTGGGGATGAGGAGTGGGGGGGCGACAGCTTTCACTTAGCCTCTGAGCTCTTAAGAGAACATCTATCTATCAACATTTCCAGGCATGGGGAGGGGTCAGGAGCGGGTAGGTGGTTCGATCACACACTCACACACACACACACACACACACACACACACACACACACACACACAGAGAGAAGGAGCAGGAATCATTAAAATAGCAACAGCATCAAGCAGCCAACACACCTAACCAAGGCTCGAGCGTGTTGTTGTTTACACTGTGGGAGGCAAAGAGCTGATACATCTCAGAGAGCTGCTAGTTTGAGCAATAGAGCCTGCACTTTGTGGAAACAGCTCAGAGGGAAGAGTATAATTATTAGTGCCAGGGCTCAGGGTCTAGTATGTATTCAGTGCGGGCATGCAACAATCTGTCCAATTTTTTGTTTTGTTTTTAATTAGGGGGTGGTGGGGGTGGTGGGGTGGTGGGGGTGGGCATAGCGCGAACATTGTGATGTCTGGATGTGTCTGGATGCCTCCTGCCCTGACTCCCGCTATGATGTGATGCATCGTGATGATAATGTCTTTCCCTGTTTTTACACTCGAGCTCCATTTGCTCTCGTCAGGCCACGCAGAGGACTAGAGACTCACAGAGACACCATTTAGCTCTCAGCGGGGAGAGAGGAGAGGGGGGAATCAGTCGCTCCTCCTCTCTTATCTCTCACTTAACAAAAGCCTCTGATGAAGACAACAAGCATTCTCCCTCTCTCCCTCTCTCCCTCTCTGTCTCTCTCTCTCATTTGTCTCCTGCTCTCCTCTGTTTAACTGTCAGAGTGCTAGTTGAACATGGCAGCTCAGACACTTTTCACATCTCTTGTCCTCTTTAGTTGCGTGTGCTCTCACATATATATATGTGTGTGTGTGTGAGTGAGTGAGTGACTGCATCCTTGTGTGTATTGTTGTGTACAGCACAGGCTTGCTTGTGCACTTGCTTGCCAATGTTTGTGCTTTGTATACTTGCACCATGGCCTGTGTGTCAGCACATGAGTATTAGAGGGACCATATGCTTACATATGCATGTGCATGCATTCTCTTTCTCTGCAGTTATTGTTCTGTTGTTTGCAGCAGTGAACGTCACTGTAATCATCTTCAGGGTTAACACACACATGCACATGGTAACCTACACTATAGCCTCTGTGCAGCTGTCTAGTTTTCATTTCTGGTTTATTGTCTCCAAATAGCACCATAGCAGAAGTGGTTCTTTGCTTGTAATGCGGAGGAAATGGGTGAACAGCCTCTCTAATTACACTTCACCCACTGACACTAATTTACATACAAACACAATCGCACTCCAATCCAAACCTTCATTATCTCTGGATTCCATTCAGTAGGGCATGATATTCTGGCTGCTATATTTCATTCAAGCTCTGTTTCTCAGCACCACTGCTTAGTCATTACACTAACTGAGAGCCGCAAATAGGGACGTTTCCAGTGAGAATGTGACTCAAGACAGTCTAAATGTTTCAGACTAAGCAAAGGGTAATTAAAAGGAACATGATACTAGTATGAAAATGGGTTCTTTCTCGATGCATGTTGCATGTAGCCCATCAGCACCCAACATCACCCTCTGAGAGCCGACACCACAGCTGCGTGTCTGTCCTTCCTCGGCTTCTATACATTTTCTTCACACTTCAGACTTGTGTTCTCTCTCAAACACACACCACATGCACACAGACTAAATAAGCTCTATTGTAAGGCCATTACAATGTGAATGAGGGGCCCACCAGCTCCATTGAGACTTGTGTGAGTGAGTGTGTGTCAGTACAAATAGGTTAGAGAGATTGATGAACTAGTGGGAAGGGAGAAGGGAACACCTAATCAAGTTAAAAACACTGTATGATTGACATGCTGTGCCTGCTTGATTGACATTCCACAGAAGCAGGTCTAATGGGGCTGATTCATATGTGGGTGAACATGCAGGAATGAATGCATTTTGAATAGTGATTATCAGAGATGTCTTGCATCCACTCCCATGGTTGATGCCATTCTTGACTATGTGAAAATGCATTTCTACACCAGCTATGGTCTAAGTGTTCCTCTTCCCTTTCCCTCTTTTCATCCTTGAGTAGTACAACTTGTGCAAGGAGCCGAGAGAGAATCAGCAAGGCGCGCCATTAACTTGCACCGGTGCGTATCCGTGTGTGACATCCCTCATCCGACAAACACCAACTAACGGGCCGTGAGCTTTTACCGGGCCCGTGATCGCTGATGCCCGAGAAAAAAAAAGGGCTGTTTGTGTCAATCAAACCGAGCCCCCTCCCATTCTTCCCCTTCTACCTCTCCCTCTCCCTCGATCGCTCGATCGCCTCCACTTGTGTAGGCGCTCTTAAACCAGAGCATTTACGCACGGCAGTCAGTCGCTAACCGGCAGCCTGATATCGGTGCTCCTCCGTCTACTCGCTGCCTAATCTCCACCTTAAAGAGCCGAGATTAGGGGACAAGTGGGCATAGCGGGAGAGAGGAGAGGACAGCGGGGGAGACGAGAGTAACAGAAAGAGAAGAATGATGAAAGGGGGAGGAGAGCGGATCATTCCGGCTGCCCGCATCTGCTGCTCTAGTGGAGGGTAGAGAGAGAGAGAGGAGATGGCACAACGCTTCAGCATCCAAAACACACGGGAGTGGTGCGCCACCGAGACCGGAGCCCCGGACCCACCCGAAGCAGCATCACATTCACCGCTCTCCCGTCACGCCTCTTCCCCGCGCGGCAGCGCCTCAGCCTCGGCAAGAGGTAAGTGGGCGAGTCGGTGCTCGTTCTTAACATAAACTTCAGCGGCAGGAAGCGGGATGGAAAAACTCTCTGGAATCATCTGCTGTTAGTTTGAGTTAATCTTTCATCCTGTTACTAGTCAGGGGTGTTTATGCAGCGCGATGCTTTCTTTTTCATCTGAGATTTAACAGCACAAACAGAATGGATTTATCACCACTACTGCTTTTTCCTCCATTTTTCTTAGTGTTTATCTTATACTTAACGCCACGACCCTTCACCGTTAATCACGTGTAATTAACGTTGGATGATTTTATTAGTGGCTTTCAAAAGATATTGCAGCCATGAATAACGATTCTTATTAAGACTTCAATACAAAACAAAATGGCACACTCTTGATTTTGAATTTTAGCACATCTTTGGTTTAAATTTGAATTTGAATTTTGAAATGGTTGGAAACTTTTTTTCATGTAGCATTTCACAAAATGCGTGGAAAACACATTGTAGGCCGAGTATATTTAGCTTCTTTTTTTTTCGTATTGCATGATTTAGAACACCAGTGGGAGTTTTAGTTATTAAAACGCCAGAGGAAAACTTCCATGTGAAGTCTCTTGTGCTTATCCAATTCCAGCGCCCTCCTGTGGCTCCTAATAGTGTGACACATGCATACCTCTAGTAACAGGTTAAACCAACGCTCACCTATAGTTGAGACACTCAGCTGTGAGTCAGAAGTAATGTTTCTCCTCGTTTTAAAATGTCAAAACACCAATTTGAATTAACCGTCTGTAATTGTACGCTCCTTATCTAAATACTAGAGACAATTTCCTCCACATTTTTGGTGTGTAATGAAAGTCTAAAGCAACAGAAGGCAGAATTAGTGTAGTCATTCAAATACCAATTAAGATGGCTCGCATTTTATTCAACAAAAAACGACTTTCTCCTCTGTGCTGGCTATAGAGGAAACTGTTAAGACTTCTTTTCCTTCTCTTTTCCATTTTCTGGTATCACATTTAAGGAATATGACTGAAGTCCCTCCTCTATGACCTTCTCCTCGCGTGTGTTCTCTGAAGGCAAGGAACAAGGAGAGAAGGATGGGGAACGTGAGGAAAGACTATTGATATTCAAACAGACAGAAGGAGAGAAAGAGGGGGTGTAGAAAGATAGAGAGAGGGGGAGAGTGAGGCGTAGATAGAAAAGAGAGAGAAAGAGATGCTGTGGGATCTTTTCTTCTCCGTGGCTCCCGGCACATACATTAAGATGCTAATCCTGGTCTTTTTTGTCTCTTTCTATAATTCATTGCATTTTGTTCCTCTCTCTGCTCTTTTTCTCTGTCTCTCTTATTCCTGCACTTTTCTCTTGCTCTCCATTTCCTCTGTGCTGTCATGGGCTCCCCCCAGATTAGTGCTCCTGGCAAAAGGATTCCAACTCTAATTTTGTGGTATTTCAGATGATTAGGTTCAGAAATAGGACAGAAGTGCACAGAGTTTGGAGCAATTAGAGGAATTCTCAGTAGAGCTTTATGGGACTGATTAGTTGAGCTCCCATCCACCTCCCCACATTGCCATATTAACACACAACCAGCTGTTGTTTATTTGTGAGGATTGACTTTTGTGTTGTGTTTGTGCTTTTAACTGTGGTGTCACTTTGTGTGTGTGTGTGTGTGTGTGTGTGTGTGCGCCAGAGGTTGGATAAGCCCTAAGGATGCAAGTTGTTTTCAATCAGCTCTGTAGTTACCAGCTGTGCCCTCACATTCCCCAGGGTGGCACAACCTAGGTACACACACACACACCCGCGAGCACGCACACAGAGAACTAATGCATAGTATTCAACCTTGCCCAACAAATTCACTCTTTCTTTTCTCCTTGTCCCCTTTCTCTGCAGACATTAATCATCACTCGCTCCGTCTCTGCATGTGATTCCTCCGTGAGGATTGGAAGGAGAGTACCGCAACTGTGTTTCCTCAGTGAAGACCTTTGTTCCCCGACATCCAGCACAGCTCCCTTCTCCACCTGCCATGGTGACATGACACACCCCTGAGTGGCTTGTGCTCCTTTCTCACACACACAGACAATCTCTTGGGCTCCTCGAACCCCCCAAACTCGTGCACACCTTCTTCTAGGCTCCAGCAATCTAAAAAAGACATCTCCTCCTCCTGAGCACGACACCTCCCCGCTTCGCGATGACGGTGGCCGTGCGATTCCGTCGCCACTTACGTAGGCTCCTGCTCCTGCTTGCCTCCTGCTGTTTCCTCTCCCTCCTCCTGTCTGCTTACTTTCTGTTTACAAACTCCTCCCCTTCCATGCAGCTTGGACAATCCCCCGAACCTGCCTGCTCCCAGCCGCTCTCCGTGTCCCCGTACCATCAACTTCCATACCCGTACCCTCCTAACCCCCCCCACACAAATGTCCACACTGACCCGGTGGTGTTGGTGCTTGTGGAATCCCAGTACTCCCAGCTGGGTCAGGACATTGTGGCTATATTGGAGTCAGCACACTTCCAGTTTCGCATGGAGATCGCCTCAGGGAAGGGCGACCTTCCGCCGCTCACAGAGAAAGGACGCGGCCGATATTCTCTCATCATTTATGAAAATTTATTAAAGTATGCACATGCAGACACATGGAACAGACAGCTGTTGCATCAATACTGTACGGAGTACAGAGTGGGCATCATAGGTTTCTACCGCTCCACTGAGAACTCCCCACCTCTCCTCAAACTCAGAGGCCTACCTCTGGTGCTTAGGACCAACCAGGCACTTTGGGACTGCTGTGTGGTGTCTAGCTCACCTCTCCTCCACCTGACCAAGCCTGGCACAGATCGAGGGGCTTTACCTGGGGAGGACTGGACCTCCTTCTCGTCCAATCACTCCACCTACCAGGCTGTGCTACATGCACGGGCCAAGGAGGGAGCAGGGGCAGGTAGCGGCGATAATCCAGGGCCTGGCTTTAGTTTGGGCCTCCAAGCCACTGTGGTACAGGACATGGGACTGTATGATGGGGTGAGGAGGGTACTATTTGGCCAGGGACTGGGCTACTGGCTCCACAGACTCATCCTGGTGGATGCCATCTCCTACCTCACAGACAGGAAGCTTACTTTGGGTCTGGACCGGCACATATTGGTGGATATAGATGACATTTTCGTGGGGAAGGAAGGAACACGCATGAACGCCAAGGATGTGAAGGTACTGAGGGTGATGGGTGTGTGATAATATGCATTAGAGAGAGACAGAGGGGAATAGAGAGGATGAATTCATGTCGGGTCAGTGGTGTTGGATTAGATTTTCAACTTCTAAAAGCAGTAATTGTTGACAATGCAGTGGTGAAAATAAGGAATGTTTACTTATTGCAGTGTAAATCTGCAGACACCGCAGCAAAAGCTTTTACCTGGAGTGTATTTCAGAGGATTTTTGCTCGGGCACGGGTGCACTGAGGGGCTATTTGGGAAATCTCATGCGTGTGTGTGTGTAATGTCTGTGTGTGTTGTGGCCAAGTGCATATGTGTTGGGGTACAGCGAGAGGGTATTTATCTCAAATGGAGGTTTAGCCAGAAGTAAAGAGGCCATTTAAGGGAACAAAGACGTGGAGTGAAAGAGAGAACGAGGAGAGATGAGAGAGAGAAAGAAAGGTAGTGAATGAGCCAGTGAAAAGATGAATAGCACTTATTCCTCTTTTCCCACGTTCCTCCTCTGAGGGAAACTAAAGGAGAGTCAGCCATGCAGCCCGCCTCTCAAGACAGCTATTGTTTCAACACACACGCTTGCATGAGCAAACACACACACACACACACACTCAAACACACGCATACTGAGGCGTGCATCTCCACAGATACACACTCACATGCATATGAAACCTTGTTTCTGTAGGAATTTAATATTTTCAAAAAGAGGGGGGAAAAAAGCTTTGCTGGAGTGCGGATAAAAGGCTTCTGCACGAGGAATTTTGTTTGAAATCGGCGGTCACATTCTCCCACTGCGTCCTCACTCAGGGCTACTCAAGAGAAACAAATTGTGTTTGGTGGGTTTTCATGTGTATGTGTGTGTGTGTGTGTGGGGGGGCTCTAAGACAGGTAAGATTTATGCTGTTAAGCTCTTCAGTGATGTGCATGAGCGAAACCCAGAGGCGTCTGGCCGTCTCACTGCAGCCACAGGATATACATGATAGCAAACTGTGTGTGTGTGTGTGTGTGTGTGTGTGTGTGTGTGTATGTGTGTTTGTGCGTGGGTGTTTTCTGAATCACTACGTTAGATTAGAATGTCACTTTCCGTCAATGGCTGACACCTGTCTCTTCTGGCTTTGAAAAAAACAAAACGAGCCACCTGTCTGTGGTTGAAACTTGGGGAGGAGATGAGAGGAATGGGGAGGCTGAGAAAACAGGAGGGCAGTGGGTGGTGAAGTGGAGAGGAATTCCACCCTTGAATATAAAAAAGATGCTTGTATCCAAAAAGGATAAAAGAGTGCATATTCACACACACACACACACACAAAGTGCACACATTCCCGTGCACATACACATTCACAAAATGAGCACACAAACTCTCTCTAGTTGGAGTTTTCATTTTAAGTCTGCCTGACTCTTCAGCTTTGTAGCATAAATATACATGAGGATGAACCAGTGCCATAACAGAAGGACCGGGAGATGGGAATGGAGAAAGAGGTGAAGAGAGGGAGATGGAGAGATAAGAGAGCGAGAGGGGCAGGAAAAGAGAGAGTGATGCCATTTGACACACTCACACTCCCTCCACATTTCTTCTCACCTTCAGGATAGTTGGCAATCACAGAGAGGACTGGAGGAAAAAAAAGAGGGAAAAGAGTTGGAGGGAGGGGAAGGTGGAATTTGGCGCCTAGAGGAAGAGCTTGCAGCTAACTTTGCGATTTCAGAGAAACAAAATGCTGAAGGGAAATGGGGAAGCAGAGGAGGGGAGGCGGAAGAGCAGGAATATGCTGATTTGTAGCAGCCCTCGCCTCAGAGATGGAGAGCCTCAGGTAGATTTGTCAGATTACAGTTTGAACGTGTGACAAGTGTGTGTGCACGTGTAAACCAAGTATGTTCCTAATCATGTGCATCAACCAAATTATTTTGCTGTTATCTTTTCTACATGTCTTCTATCTTTGTTGTGATGCTGATGTTTGATTATATTGATTTGGTGCTGATTAGTAAATCCCGCTGGTTAGTTCTCAGATGGGCTCTTAAATGGAAGTCTTTCTCTTCTAGCAAAGTGCCATTGAGAAGCTGTTGAAAGGATGATTCATATTAAATGACCACGTGTCAAATAAATGTCTAGCTTTGGGTGAAGGCGACAGCTGAAAAGATGTCTCTTCATTTTATGAAAGAAGATGAATGCTCGTGGAATCCAAGGAATTCTTTCATCGCGAAAGCAAGATGTAATTTGGTCAACAAGTTGAGGTTGTGTAAAATCGCCTGGGTGACTGATGGCCATGAGGACATTACAGACCAGGTTTATCCCAAAAAATCTACAGCTGAGCATGTTAAGTCCTCTGTAATTTCATCCTTACTTTTACTAGGACACCACTGTGCAAACACATCGCAATGAATGCTTATGAATGACACACAAGTTATGTGAAAATGTAAATCCTCTCTCATCCCCTGTGCTTCAAAAACAGCTTATGTGTAACACTGCATCAAAGTATGTAACAGGATGTGTTATTGACCAATTAGCAGGACAAGGCGGTTGCAGTGCCAATGTCAGAAATCCCGCCTTACCTCTGTAGAGCCAACATTCAATCTCCTGTTCTCCCTGAGAGAAGAAGAGCGAGGAGTGAGACATGGAGAGAGAGAGAGAGAGAGAGAGGCCAATTAAAATGCCTCCCTCCTTCTCTCTGCACTCTTCATTAGTCTCACCCCACGAGTTCATCTGGTGACAAACAATACCTACACCCCCTCCTGTCTGCACACATACTCACACACACAGCTGTATTTCCTCTATTAAAATGATTCACAGGGAGGCACCCCACGGATGACATTTCTCAAAATGAGGGATGATGCCAGTCAAAAATTCCCGTCAATGATACGCACGTGCCGGTGCTTGTGTTTTTTTTTTTTTAATTAATGCGTGTAGGATTTCTCCTCTTCTCTGCCTTGGAGTGGTCGTTAGGGAGGTGTCCAATTCTCATCTTCAGATCCCTCCTTATCACCTCCTCCTTTCACCTCTTCCTCCACTCATCTTCTTCCGTACCCCCTCCTCGCGTGAGTCATTGATCACTATCTCCGGCCAATTTGTATTCCACCCTAAACCTCTCTATCAACTCGTTCTCACTCTTTTCGTCCCCAAGGTGCTTTCTGAAGCGGTGACACACATACTGTACATGGACTCAGAGACCAAGATACACACTCTCTTTTCACATAGGGCTGCATTTACCTGAACTGACTAGATATTTATACATCTAAAGGAAGGTAGTGGCACGGCGATATGCACAGTTAGCTCATAGCATTGTCCATTTTACGTTGTGGCAGTCAGTCTCTTGTACTCCCGGAAATGAGTAGCTTAATTGGCTAAATAAGATTAAAACAAGCGTTTCCAGACACACAGGGGGGCCGTTTTTTGCTATTTCATTACTTTGTGTAATTTGGCAAGGCAAATAATTACTACTTTCATGTGGCCTAACAAGCCATAAAGTGCTACATTATTTCACCTTCATGACTGAAGAGGAAACCTGTTTAAACATCGTATCCAGCTAGAACAGTGGTTCCCAAGCTTTTTCTCAAGGGACTCCCCCACCCACAAAAAAGGGGAAAAAGTAGCCTACTTCTTTTGAAATATCTTCATGTTTATTTCATTGTATTCATTGCATAAAAAACAATAACAGCATATAACAATTAACTGTATAATTAACCTAAATAGTGAACTTAATACCTGCAGGAAGTTTGAAGTTCGAAAACAATTTTTCCTTATATTTTTGGGAACACAATTCTATGTCTGTATTATGATTTTCTTTTAATTTCACAATCATACATACATTTTAATAGTCCAAGCAGCCTGGTTTTATAATAAATAAATAAAGATATAAACCTCAAAAATAACCCTTAAATTTTGTTGTCTTCTCCACAGAAATTAATTAAATGCATGTATATTATATTTTATATATATAAAAATCAAGAGAGCTTCGCAACCCCCGTGGAGCTTTGGTGACCCATGATGGGGGTCGGGACCCCCAGGTTGGGATCCACTGAGCTAGAAGGTAGTTATTCTACATATTACATTACATTGCACTGAGGAATGTATGAGTGAGGTGGAGGAGGATAATGGGGTATAGGCATTTGAAGTAAAGAGTATAAATATCTAGGCTAAATTGTTTTTCATGTCCTCATGATCACTTTGGTCTGGCAATGACCTAAAATTTGAAACAAAAAAAAAAAAAAGGAATTACACAAAATGGGCAATATTCTGACTTCATTGAAGATTTTTGGCTTAGGAATCTGCAATTTATTGTGCAGTCCTACTTAGAGTTAATCTTTAGACCTAATTAAGTATGATGCATATTTGCCACTTAAGTCAATGGAACTGAGCTCATTTCATATCCGTTTATTACTTTTCCAAATTCTATTACATAAGTAATGAAGAAACATATAACTAAACAATGGAGAAAAAAATTGATAACCAGTGGAGAGAGACAAGGAAATGGGAGAATAGGAGACAGATTTTGGTCTTTTGTTACGAGAGGCATACACATTTGTTTTGTTTTTTTTAGACGACATCATTAATTTAATACATGGCAAAGGCCGGCACCCTTGCCAAGGAATCTTAGGTGTTCGATCTTAATGGTTTTTTAAAATGACAAAGTTGCAGGTGGGAATGGGAGAAGAGGAGATGACATATAAGATGGCAGAGAGGAACAGGATATTGCTTCCAGCATGATGCTTCCTGACATCTGCTCTCATTCGCCCCCCTGATCTGGACAAGTGAAATTATCATGTTATTATGTCAGCCCCGCAGGGAGGGAGACGTTACACAGTTATTAGCTATTAGAAAGAAAAAACGGCTGTTACATGTTTATCTATCAGGGGGTTTTCATTTTTAACATACAGCACAAAAAAAGATGGTCAGCGCAGTGTCATTGTAATGAATACTCAGAAGAAAGCATCTGTCAACAAGAAAATCATCTTAATAACTTTTTTTGTTTAATTAACACTTTTTTTCAGTGCTCTTGTTTCTACTCCAAATTAACTCTGAGAATGTGGCTGTGTGCCATGCATTTTATTCCACAAAATGAGGCAGGTTTTGCGGTCACAGCAATCACTAAAACTCAAAATCCTTGTGGGGCTGCCAAGTAGAATTTAGTGTAAGTATAGCGATGCCAAAGCAATCATAAGTACCTTGGAATCCGTAAATGCAAGTGAAAAGATGATTTTGTAAAATGGTCCAATATAAAAAGCTACACTGACTTGAATCTGACAAGCGAGACTGGAAGTGAGACAGAGAAGGGAAGAGTAAGCAAAAGGAAGACTGGCATTAACTGGTAAAGAGCTCTTCCTGCTCATCAAATAGAGATGCCTGACCCAGTTAAATTTGCTGGTCTAGTGTTCACATTACAGGCACAGATACACACACATAGGCACAAACACTCATACATGCACTCATGTAGATGAATCAAGAACTTTGACCTGCTTTTGCGCAAGACTTAAACCCCCGTAAATGTGTCTTCATTTTCTTGTTCCTCTTCAGATCTGTTTGCACATAAAATCCCACCCTCAATTAAGTTCTTTTTTAATTACTTTTGTTATTTTAGATCTCTCAGCCAGGCTTAAGGCTGTGAAAAGAAAAGAAGCAGTGCAAAGGCGAGAATGACAGAATGGGGATATGGTGGAGAGGTGGTTGGTGTAAAGGGTTTGTGAAAGGCAGTGAATGCCAGCTGTCCAGATGCCTGTCTCCCATCTGTTTGAACCCCAACATCTAGCTGGCACCTCTTCCAGTGCTTACCACACACGCATGCAAGAACACCCAAACACACACACTGTCGCTCTCACGCACACAGAAACAAACTGGCATTGCTTCTGACGCTAGCAGTGTTAGGCAGCTGTGGGATTGGGCACAGAAATGAGGGCTATCGCTAACTGCTAATCACAGTGTGTGTTTACCTTCATCGCAAGGATTGTCAAGATCTCTCACATGCTACATAGTCCCACCACCTGCTAATCCAAATCCCCCCTTCTTTCTTATGGAGTATCTCTTATGGCCCATTTTAAAACTATCTCCAGCTTTGAGGACAGATTGGCTCCATATTGCTGAAAGCCCTCCACTCTCCCGGATCTGCTGCCGTTACCTTCAGAAAAACAGCAGGAGGGGACTTCATTGACTTCTCAGAGCCAGAGATAGGGTTTTATCTTATGCTCCGTGCCAGTGTTTCTGTCCAAGAAGTGCGCTCCTTTTTATTGCTTGGCAAAGTTTGTACCCACACTTCTGCCTCCTCATGATGATCTACAGTCATCCTCCAATAGCTCTCTAGTCTTGAGGGTTTCTGAGATCAACACTCAGGTCTTTAGTTTGAGGGCATGTAAACTGCCACAATTCGCCCAGGACAGTGTTTTTGGTTCACTCAGGTGTTAGCAAAACATCCTGTTACCATTGCTGTGGTGTCCTGATGTGGTTGTGTTGTGAATATTTAGTCAATAACGCACAAATTTTACAACTCTATTATTGCCTGTGACACACAGCTGGCAAAACAAACATATCCCTGTTGTCTGGAGCACGACTGGATAGGACACACACACTGAGTAGTCAAAGGTTAGGACAAGTTAGGAGGTTAGGCTAGGCTTTTCAATCCACCTTCGAGTGTGACCGTTCCAATCAGGTATTAACACTTTCAACGTGATCAGACAACACGTTGTAGGAACTAGTTCTGTTCAAGCATAATCCGACCCTCATTGTAGGGAGGAAACAAAAGAGGATACAAACAAAAAATGTGCTCATAAACTTACTGTTGTGAGTAATGCAATTACTGCAGCATGTTTAAGTTAAAATGCCATATGATAAAGAAATAATGGATAAAGTCGGGTAAAGTTTAGAATATTTTGAACCTTAATAATTAGATAAAATAATTTGTAAAGTCACTATTAACTACCAAATCTCCAGACGAACATTATACTAATATCAAACAGGGTTTGAAAAGGTAAAATTAATTTAATTGAAAAAAAGTCATATTTATACTTATACTTTATGCTTATAATTTTACAATGGGTTACTTGTCAGTAGTGTCCGCTTCATTGGTAACAGCAGCATTATACTTGTCCCTCAAACTGAAATGAAACCAGTAAACTGTAAAGTTTATCTATTAAATGTAGCCCATCACATAATACATCTTTCCATTGGTTTGAAAACCACTTTGCAGAGACTTGAAACTTGCTTGAGAAAGCTGATCCATCACAGTGAGCAATTTGTTGCCTGTGAAAGTTTCATAATCAGTGCTGCGGTTGCAAACAGGGAGTGCTTTGAAAACTCCCCTTGTTAGTTTGTTCTCTGTAAGATATGGCTGCTGAACAACAACTTCTTTAATGCGAGAAATGGCCAAGTTCACATTACCTTTTTTAATGTTTGCCTTTCGGTGTTGGGGATTTGTCAGCGCAATACTCCTTAAAAGTCAACCATCAGTTCTCAGATGAGGAATGCGGCACCTAGAAGAGCTTTGAAAATGGTTCCCTGCTCACAATGGGATTACTGCACAATGAAAAGATTACTTTCCCAAGAAAGAAATAAAGGTGACAAAATGTTCACTGTGATAGTAAAAGTGCTAAAAGATGCAAAAGCACATGTATGGTCGTTTGTGGCTCTGAGTCACTGATACATCACAAAAAGATTTCCTGCATGGCTCTTCTGTTTTCTGCTATGGATGTTAGGTAGCAGAATACAAATGAGGTGTTTAAACTAATATACTGCACACTTGGACACACACCTATGTCGACTCTCAAAGATACCAACACACACGTTAATAATGCATTTCGACCAAGTGCATCGAGGAGTGTATATTGAGTTAAGATGCAAAGCACTCAGCTACAAACTTAATTTAATTCTTAAGTCTTTGTATCTGCACATTTGCCTGTGTGTGGATGGGCAAACGTGTGTGTGTGTGTGTGTGTGTGTGTGTGTGTGTGTGTGTGTGTAAGATGTAGAGGATGTCATAACAGAGGAGACAGGGGATCAGATTAGGGAGCTGTGCACATCTGTCAGCATGCAGCCATCTTCAACACCATTAGATTAGAGCTAATGAAGACACTCTGTGCTTGTGTCTGTATATTTGTTAGTTTGGGACACACACACGCACACACACACACACACACACACACACACACAGGAGGAGGGAGGGTGAAAAGAGAGAGAGACAGTGCCTGGAACCAATTCCCTGCTCTGACATCAGCTGCTCAGGTCTCGTAAATCAGGCAAGGTTCGGTGGGGATCGATTAAAAGCAGCATGACAAAGATTGGTAATAGAGATGTGGTGCGTAGCCCAACAGACTGAAATATACAGACAATTATAAGAGTTTCATAAATAAAGATATTTGCGTGGGACCAAACGGCAAGAAGTGCAACGATAACAAGAAGATGGGGTGGGAGAGTGCAAGAGAAATAGCAAGGGGAGAGAGTTATAGAAAGGGAGAGGGAGCGATCTTTTCCTCCATGCTGCTTCAGCCTTCCTTTCAAATTAGAACAGCCCCGTCTCCTGAGAATGTGACATTTTCACGGAGCAGGCGAGGGAGAGATGGAGGTTCACAGAAGGGTGGGGTGGGTGGGGAGACAAATGGGGAAGGGGAGAGGGAGGGCAGAGAGGCGACTGCAGGTTCTCAGAAGCGGGAAGATGGAAGAATAGAGAGAGAATCAGAAAGAAAGGAGGCAGCAGCAGAGAGAGAAAGGGAGAGAGAGAGGGAGAGAAGGGGGATGCAGGGTTTCACTTGGTAGTGTTAGGGATGGATGGAGAGAATGATGAGAAGGGAGGAGTGTGTGCGGGGGTTATTAGTCCACCCTCCAGAGGCTACTAATGCACTGACCTTCATTAACTCGCATTACTGTCGGTGTGTGTGACTGTGTGTGCGAGAGTGCAACTCTCTTTAGTTAACACTCATTACAGAGTCTTTGTTTAAAGGCCAGTAAACTAATGAAGTCATTAAATAAGTGGAGAAAATCCTGATTCAAGTATTGAAACCAGAGACGGAGGCAACTTTAAGGACAGGGACAGCCACTGGAACACTTGGTACACATTGAAAACACACTGTGAAAGCATGGTGGCGACTGCCATTGTCAAAGCCGTGGGATGAGTACACACGGCCATCATGATAGTTCTCTGAGGACTTAAATATACAACAGAGAGACGTACGACCTAAATCAGACAGATCAGGTGTTTACCTGTACAAGTGCAGGCTGGGGAGAGATTAACCTGATGTACCATGTTCTGTCTGAGTGGTTGAAGGGGTTGAATGTGATTCTGTCACTAATGTTCTTTTCTATCCATCTATCTATCTATAGGCTCTCCTTGACACTCAGAAACAGCTGCGTTCTCAGATCTCCAACTTTACCTTCAACCTGGGCTTCTCTGGGAAGTTCTACCACACAGGTGTGTTCTGTTTATGTGCTTTCGGTCCTGACATATCGCTGCTAGACCTAAACAGTAACTATGAGAAATCTGAAAATGATGACTAAAATTCTAACACTTTATACTTAATTTAGACATGTTTTGTAATTAACAGTTTTTCATTAAATAACATTTTTCACCTTCACATTTGTTGGAACCTAGTAATTTAATTCATAACATATATAATTAGAATTTAAATTTAGATCCTATTCAGTTTTGGTCAATAAGAGTAGCTTATTGTGTGGAAGTAGCACAGTTCTTCTAACAGTAAGTAGAAGTAGTAGTAAAAATCTGTGCCTCATTATTTGAAACATGGCAGTTTACATCACACTGTACAAAATGTGAACTAAATCTTTCACAGTTCAATGTGAACCAATTGCTTTTAGTATGTAGATTTCTGTAGAAATTATTTGATTTAGATACGTGTATTGCAGTAAAATCCCATTTAATTTATAGTAACAAAAGTATATTTGTGTAAACTACATAAAGACTATTACACTCAAGTCAGCACTGAACAAACTACCAAATAAAACCTTTTTTTTTTTTTTTAAAGACAGGAATTTGCAGCACAGTGGTCTTAGCAGGAGTAATCAATCCCACACGGTTGCTATAAATTATAGTTTGTGTGATAAATTATGCTATTCATCATAAAAAAATATATATATTTTTTTGTCTCATACTATTTCTAGATTTTGAGTTACAGAGAAATATTAATACAGACATATTTGTGAGGCGGTGACATACTGCTGTGCATTGTACGCTCTGTTGCGGTTCCAAGGACAGATTTTATTGATTTTCTAGTTAAAGTGTCCTGATCTGCCGCTAGAGAACAACAGAGTAGGATCCAGTGGAAAAGAAAAATAGAGGTGAGACTGAACATAATTATAATTAGAAGAAATCTGAACATATTACCATAGCATTTGTTATTGCTATGGCATCCTTTTTATCGCCATGGTATCACACCGCTACCTTATTTAGGAACTTGACTTAAAAATAATCCAGTTGCTTGTTGATATACTCCTTATAACCCTATACCAGCGAGATGTTGTTTATACCAATAATTTTTTATGCGCTCTGAATATGCATGTGGATGTGCATTTATACATGTTATTTCCTTTCCTTTTGTCCTTATATATGTATGTGTGTGTGTGTTTTTGTGTGTGCAGGCACGGTGGAGGAGGACGAAGGAGACGATTTGCTATTGAAGTATGTGGATGAGTTCTGGTGGTTCCCCCACATGTGGAGCCACATGCAGCCTCACCTCTTCCACAACGAGTCCTCACTGCTGGAGCAGATGGTCCTCAACAAGGAGTTCGCTCTGGTGAGATGGATGCGCACCCACACACACACACACACACACACACACACGTATGCACGCACCTTTCTCGCAGCTGTCTATTTCGTGGTTGCTTTCTTTTTGTGTGTTCTTTTAATCATGCTCTCTTCCCATGATTGCATTTTCTTCAAGGATGTCTGTTGCTGTTAGTGATTGTTTCTTTGCCACAGCAGATTAAAGACATGATGTTGTCAAGTCAAAGCGCTAGAACTGTTCTACTGTAACTAGACTTTACTTGGAGGCTGGTAGTGTCAGAAAAAGAATACACTCTATGTTACATACTCTATTTTTTTTAGGAAAAATAATTGCTGCCTGGATTACGTTGTGTGACATTCCTATACCATAGGACGTAGACAACGGAAACCGGGTTTCATGTCCTATGCCTTGCTAGTTGTTAGGTTGAGGTTAGTCTGACTCACCGGATGTATGCTGTTGGGAAGTCTGCCATTGGCTAACTATTTCAGTCAGAATTCTCCTCCCCCTCCCGGGCTTAGCACCGCCCAAGACGATTGTGATTGGTTAAAAAAGTAAAAACAGAGTGTTTTTCCCCCCTATACACACCAATGGTGGGTTGAGCCAGAAGTCTGGAGATAGGTCTGGCTATGCGAGACTAGGTTGAGGTTTAAAATTAGTTTTAGTTTCCACAAGCCAATACTGTAGGGGAAACACGTGGAAGATATTGACAGTGAATGTTTTGCATATGTGTACAATATAAATATATCCTTGTTATGTTGATAAAAAAAAAACAATCAGGGAAGGATACACTTCACATGTTTGCTTATGCAAATTGGTTGCCTGTGAACGTATTTTTTCTGGACAGGGTTGGGTCAACAACGCTGTAGGAAAATAGATGTACTTCTGTCTGTATAAACAATAAGAATGCTTTTACAAAATGTTTTCTAAAACAAAACAAACAAAAGGTAATATCCCTGTTGGGGAGGGATGCACTTATTATGATGGGCACAGCTGAGCCCTGTTTAATGTCTCCTGTTTAATCTGAAGTCCGCAAGGTCGAGTGCTGTTGTTGCTCTGCTCTGCCTTGTTTCCCTGTGCTTTGTTTGTACATGTGTGAGTGAGTAGAGATGATTTGTATGACCGCATTGGAGAGTCGCATCACACATACAATACAGTGAGGGAGGTGGGGGATGGCTGGTTCATGTGGTTGAAGGTGAACGTGATCATAAAGTGTGATCCCTAACCTCTATTGTACACACACACACACACACTCCACTCCCTCATCTCCTGACCGCTGATGCTTAGCTTTGACAGTGTGTGTAGGTGTGTGTCAGAGCGAAGGACAACACCATCAGTCTGCGAGATGCACCCAGCAACAATCCACCCTCACACTCCCACACATACACATGCTCACACAAACTTTTTTTTTAATTTCCAACCCGAAGGCCAGCATCGTAACAAACAGATCACAAACCACGCGCTTCTTCTGCAAGGTCAGACTGCTGGGCCCTGTGTGTTTATGTGCCACCATGTCCTTTGTCAGAGTTGTAAATGTGCTACAGCGTCTGTGTTTATGTGTATAACCCTCACATACATGTCTGTCTCTGTGTATGCGTATGTATGTATGTCCACCACCTCCAGGAGCACAACATCCCAGTGGACATGGGCTACGCCGTGGCCCCTCACCACTCAGGTGTCTACCCGGTTCACCTGCAGCTCTACAAGGCCTGGAGACGTGTGTGGAACATCCAGGTCACCAGCACCGAAGAGTACCCCCACCTCAAACCTGCCCGCTACCGCAAGGGCTTCATCCACAACAACATCATGGTGAGGAGACAACATTGTTAATCACATGTCTGTGAAAAGCCCCAGGGGTGCACACACATGCAAATGTGCTCATCCACATGCACATCCACAAATGCGCTTTGATCAAATGACGTATTTTTGCACATACATGAAAATTAATTAGCACCTTCACAACTACCAACTGGATATTCATTATTGAAAAGATATTATTTTGTTCAGCAGAATGCCCAAAAGACTGCCACAGGTCTCATTTAAAAATATGTTTTTCAGGTAAAGATCTCTATGATTACTTGATATTTTCCTATTTAACTATTTTGTTGTTTTGATTTTCTTTTTTATCTTCTGTAGGGCTAGAGGTAGTAATAATTTAGCTCGTGTTTCCATAGCTGGTGGATACAAGTCAGTGTTGGTGCCGTGTGTAGACACATTTTATAAAAGATATTGGCCTGGCAGAGGCATAGCTGTGTTTGTTGTCTGACAAAAAGAGGCGAGTCGGGGGTTAGTCAGATAAACATGACAAAGTGCATCGTTGAAGAATTCCTGAGTGATATCATGTGCTTTCCTCAACACAACACCACTGATCATGCAGAAGTCATGAATCAAACCTAACACTCAAAGCACGTTATGTAGTGTCCTTGCCCGCCAGGAGGGAAAATGATTTGCTTAATTCATCTGACTGAAATTAAAACCATGAATTGTAAATTCTCAGAGCAACAAAATCAAAGCCAGCTTAAATACAGAATCATTTAGTACAAGAGCCTGTTTGGAAATGTTGCCTCGCCGCTCTGTTCTTTTGTCTTACTTTGAAAAAGTGTTTTTATCTACTGTCTCTTTGTTCAAGTAAGTGTTTGCTGAATAGTAAATTGTGTGCTGATGGTTTCTTGCGGTCTTAAACAGAAAATCAATGATGCTGTGCGTGGTGTGTAACCTCTGTGTGTGCATGCATATGTGTGTGTGTGTGATATGAATACTTTGACCTCGTCTCACCACAGCATGCTTAGCTCCATGTAGATTCAATATTTAATGGCTTCCCAATGTGGCTAAAGGGGTGAGATTTGTGCAGGATGTCTATGATAGAATAAGGGTCTAGGGATGAGGGCATTTTTACACTTTCATGTCCCAATAAATAATTCATCAGTCACTGTTTGAGACAGCAATAGAATAAAACTCTTGTCACCCATTCCACCTATAAGCAAGTTGTCTTCATCCCTCCCTCTGTCTCTCCTCCTCCTCGTCTTCATTCACTTGTCAGTCAGGCTCTTTGTCAGTGTGCACAACTGCTCCCTTATTGACAAAAGAACCAATCACATCTGACATCAAAATTACCCGTCCATGTTGTTCTGCTGTATTTGGGTCTTGAGCAAACAATTTGAACCGACAGCTATGTCAATTTCCCAATCAGTCCTAGAAGTCTGCTTTTATTTCTTGACATCTTGTCACCGTGTCATAAAAGACAGCCACTTAATCCTACTTCCTTTCAATACAATAACAAGCTGACAGTTTGACAGGCTATAATGTGTTATTATACATTATCAATAGTAAGGTATTGAGAGGCGCCAGTGAATCACTGAATTAAATTACAAGCCACTGAACGAAAAACACACATTCAACACTCAACATGATACAAAACAGGAGAAACAACAAAGAACCAACTGACAGAAACTTTTTGTTTTGTACAAGAAGAAAAGATAAAGAGGAAGTGGAGGCTGAAATAAAATTAAATGCCCAGCAAAAAATTGCTGTTAACTTTGTTCTACTGTCTATCAAATAAAACTTAAGACAATCGTTTTTTTATTGGCTGGACTAAACTTGTTGTTGTGCCCATGCAGCAAAATCACATTGGAAGGAGAGCAAGGATACATGCAAATCAGATTTGTTGCTGAAAGCCGATGATCAAGTGTAGAGTGAGATTTCATCAGCTGAGCTTTCCTGGTCTCTCAGCTTTGTCAGGAAATGAAGGGACTCGATGATCATGTCGCTTACCTTAAGTCAGACTGCAGAGGGAGGGAAACATCCATCACTTCTGGATAGAGACTCTCCAGAGAGGCTACCCTGCTCTGTTGCATGCTGGTTTACATGTTTACTAAAAAAAAATCACATGTAACACTGTTCAGTACAGTCGTGTTATGATGAACTTACCTCTGGGGAACACAGCTGGACCTCAGATCTATGAATTAGAGTGATCAACCAGTCTCAGAGGCATCCAGTATATGCTACACCCAATTCACTCCAACCTCCAACAGTGTCCCTTAAGATAATATATGTTGATGGGACACAGTCCTCTAAGGAATTTATATTAATGACTGTCATGGCCTAGCCGAATATCGTACCTTAAAGCACTCAATTTGGTTGAGTTTCACAATTTAGTAGCTATTCTGGAGCGTTCAATCACATCATGATCCTCATCAGTAGATGGGTTTGCCCAGTTGTCATGGTGTTTTGTATGTCCAAATTTTGTTCTGAGCGATTTGAAGACTCCGTATTAAAAGTAATCTTCATCCCCATCAACAGCAGATGAAGATCATGTGATATGATTGAAAGCCACTCAATGGACCTTGAGGTGACATTGTTCTGTCAAATTTTCACTTACGCAAATACACAAATATGTATTAGTAGTGACTGTTAAATATGTTAAGACGGGGGAGCAATGTGAAAGCAGTGTAGGAAAGTAGTGAAAAGACTCATCTCTTGCTCCTAGACATTGCATGCTGCACTGACTAAATAGAAAAAGGAGGCTAGGAAAAAGGGAACAAACTCAAAACTTAGCTCATGCAGGCGGAACATTTTTTTGAGAGGCAGTTTGTGTGTGTGTAGACATGTGCGCCTCCTTGCATACAAAATTTCTAATTTCACTTCAAACCGGCTGGTGAGCTTTTAGATTCTGATAATTCATCTAGCCTCCTGACCTCTCGTGAAGTTACTCTGGGACATCACTCACAACCTCCCCATTTTCGTTACCCTTCACATTCTTTCACTTTCAATTTTTCTTGCAATTTCTGTCTATTAATCTCTTTCCCCTCTGCCTCTTGCTCCATCTTTGTTTGCTCAAAGGAGGACAGGAAGTTGTCTTGAGGCTGTAAAATTGGTGTTTGGGTGTCTCTGTCAGCAGATTGAGGGCCACCCACTGGACCCACAGTATCACAGCAAATCAGACTGAGATATGGGATTGGGCTGTGTGTGTGTGTGTGTGTGTGTGTGTGTATGTCTGTGTGTGTGTGTGTGTGTGTGTGGGTGTGCACTCCACTCGCACAAACATGCATACTTGTGTGTGTGTATTTCTTTTTAAAATGTACTATATCAGTTTGAGCTATAGCTCTGTGGATAATTGGTTTGGTGAAATAGTGCTGAGTGTCTGTGGCTCTGGTGGCCTTCTCTCTCTCTCTCTCTCTCTCTCTCTCTGTCTCTCTCTCTCTCTCTTGTGTGTGTGTGTGTGTTAGTACGAGTGAACGAGTCTGCAGTGTTTTATAGATAAACCAATATCTGCGCTTCCAGCCTTTACTCTATTTCACACAGAGAAGTGCTCCACAAGGAGCTCACAATAAAGACCTTCTTCTCTTCTCTTCTCGTCTCTTCCCTTCTCTTCATTTAATTCATTTAATGACCTAATGAAAAGGCGATTAATTAATCAGCTGTTAAACACTTGATCCTGCACTCTGTCAGTCTTTTGTGCTTGTTTATATCTGTATGGGAGCATTTATTTTACAGCATAAAATAATTTAAATATATATGTCGGCCAAAATACTTTTTGACTCTAACTCAGTGGATACTTTGACGAATGTGAATGCTAGTATTACAGTTGAGGTAAGCTGTAAACAATGACAATATAAAGCCAAAAACAATGTCATTGCTGTTGAATCCACTGTTGCTGTCACCTTTAAAACCCTCTCCCACCATAACATTGTTAGATTTACTAGGAGCCATAAAGAGAATCTGAAAAATTAACATCTGGGACCCTGCTCTCACCGCGTGGCGGTGTACTTTTGGTATTTTCGTGGCCAAGGGTGCTCGGTGCACCTGCTCGAGGTGGGATTAAAAGTAATCCATTATCATCTCCTCCCGCTTCAGTAAACAGCGAGTCACCAAAATACCAAACAGGTGTAGGGGAGGAAAAAATAATTGACAGTGCCCCAGGAAGATTTAACTACACCACTGCAAATCAAGGCCTTATACTATGCACCTGCATGAAAATAGGCATTCTACTGCTGCAGTGAAGTCATCTCGGCCCGACAGCTCATGGCTCTTGCACATCAGTAAATCGTGTGTCCTTTGACAACCCTAATTTGACTCTAATAGACCTTTTTTCACAGCATGTTGACTTGTCATTACAGGAAAGGCACAGGTGGAACTAATAATATTTAATGGTGGCTTCATTCCATTTAAGTGTTAATTAATTACACCTTTAATTAATTACACCTTTGCTTTTTATCCTATGACAAGTCAAAATGCCAGCTGTGAAAAGGGTCTATTACACTCAAAAATGTGACTTGAACCACCTGTGGAAGTGGCACCTGTGCTAACATTACCATATGCTGGACGACACATCAGAATATCCCTGACCTCCTCTGCTGTCTGCTTCTCATATTTGGAAACTGCCATGTAGACAAGTTGGACTCTATAGCTTTACATTTCCTTACATCTGTCATCTTTTATGCTGCTAGCTGCAATATTTTTGTTATTTTAAGTCATATTTGTACCTGGTTTGTTTGTACTTTGGCCTTGAAACGGCTGAATGATCAGCACTTTCAAAAAACCTTACATGGTGCAAGCTGTTTTAGTTTCCTGTTTAATCTCAAATAATTGTATCACAGTGGTTTCATATGCCACTTAAAGTGGAACTCCACAGATTTTACACATCAAAGTCTGTTTACAAGTCTTGGGGAGTACTACTGCATATGTGAAAAAAGTTGTATAAAGCCTTTTTTGTGGCTCCAGAGGGAGCTGTGCGAAATCTGATAAATGTCGTCTTGTAGTCTTCAAGTGATGTCACTTGAAGTTTGAAAATGAAATAAATCATCTGTGGGTGTGGAGTTTACCAGACCTCTGTAGCCCACTCCTCATCTCTGAGACTAGCGGCTCGAGGCTACATTAGCCGCTGATAGCATAACACCTGAACCAGCTGTCGGCAGTCGAGTTGGTCGAGATGGTTAATTGAAAACAGATTCATCATTTTTTTCCCATAATCTTAGAAATTAGTACCTGCTGATCATACGCTGACTGTTCATTTGTACTTCCTGTGTAAACTTAAGTTATGAAAGATATTAACAACTTCTCTTTTTGTGTGTGTGTGTGTGCGTGTGTGTGTGTGTGTGTGTAGGTGCTGCCTCGTCAGACGTGTGGCTTGTTTACTCACACCATCTACTATAAGGAATACCCTGGTGGACCTAAAGAACTGGACAAAAGCATCCGTGGGGGAGAGCTGTTTCTCACTCTGCTACTCAACCCAGTGAGTCAGAGAAACTACACACACATACACAATCACACACACACTCTCACATGCAAACAGATACACAGAGTGAGAAGCAGGGCGGACTTTCTATTTTGATTTTTGCACCTTAAAGAGGCACCAACTGGGTTTCCCGCTCTCTCTGTAAAGGTAACTTCCTCCCTGTCTGGTTCATTCTTTTTCATTTTTGCTTTGTGTGTGCGCGTGTATGTGTGTGCGTGTGTCTGTCTGTCTCTTTTCCTGTCAGGGGCTGCTTCTCACTGTGGAGCTGTGTTCATCTCCCCACTTTAAATTAGGTCTCACCACAGGGGGGTTGCTGTCACACACGCACACACACACACACACACACACACACTCACACACATCCTCCCCCTCTCGCTTACCCCTGCTGTGTATGTCAGCTCAACTCGATTCTACTTTGAATTAAGGAACAGAATTAGGTTTTGGTGGCAGTTAAGATGCTCATCCACGCGCACGTGCTCAGAAGCGCATGCATGCACACAGTTAAAGGTACGCATAGAAATTCCCAGGAATTATCCCCAACAATCTCTCTCTGACTAAAACCACACATGCACAAACACACACAAAGATGCTCATAGACGAGCAGTAGGCTGTATTGAAGTGTCAGGTGGAGGAGTGCCGAACTAGAGGAGCTGTCAAAACTCAGCGAACATCATAGAGTCAAGTGCAGCTTCACACAACAACCCAATCTAGCCCTTTCTTCTCTCTCTGCATCACTTTGTCTCTGTCTGTCTGACTTTCTTAAGATATTATTTCTTTCTCATTTTCTTTATTTTGTCTCTATTTCCTGACATCTTTCTTTTGTTTCTTTAATTTCTTTCTTTGTTTCATTGTTTCTTTGTGTCTTCTGTTTTCCATTCATTACTGTTTTATTCATTTAGATGTATTTTCTTTCCTTCTGTCTGTCTTCTGCAGCACTATGTTGTCACTGCTTAGAAATACTTTATAAGCTTGTTGTTGTACTCTCAATTGACAGTATATATAACAAAACAGTAATCAGTTTATACCCAGTTCAAAAGAGCTCTTATGATTGCTTAATTGTGATGTCCCTAACTTCTCTGTATCAGGTTGCACTTTTCTGGAAAAAAAGATCCTCTGATACACATGAAGTGAAGTGTTTTACATTTCCCCTAGCAGGGACAATGGCTTTCTAATAATAGACAAAGAACTAGGTGGCTGGCATGGAGTAAAAACGAGAGAGAGAGTAATTTACCCTTTTCTATCTAAGGGAGGTGGAGTGATTTGGGCTGAATTGCTTGTAATATATTGTTACAGCAAGGAGTCAGTGGGGAAAATGTACCAGATGAATAATCACTTGTGCCTGTAAAAGTCCTTCTCACGGCCATTTTGAACATGCTTCATAGAATGAATTGTGATTGGGCCTAATAATTATGTGGCCTTTAGCAAAACTCTGTCGTAGTTAGCATGAGCAGCACAAGCCAACATGAGTGGACAAACATACGTGCTGTTGAGGAATAACAGTAGTATTATATTTTATCTTTGGGTTGAAGATATCAGAAGTAAAGACTTCCTTGAGTGCCTTGTAAAAAGGAAATGCCAAGGTTGTCAACTCTGACAGGGCACTATAACAGTTAAGAGGGTTTTTTTTTACTGGAGATTTAAAAGATGCTGGAATCTTTACAGGCATGGAAGCACGCAGTCCGTAAAAAATATTGACATGACCACTTTTAACGGAATTAAAATCATGGACTTGCTCTTATAAAATTTACATTTTCCCACCTCCCCCTTTAAAACTTTTCCTGTTCAAATAATCACACACTGACCACAGGCTGCCTTTTGGTTGGTGAGAGGAGCTTCTTCCATGATGGCTGGACTGAGTGCCTCCAGAGTAAACACTCCATAAAGTCAAGGCACCAAATGATCCAATAGAGGGTTACCCAAAGGCTCCATGTTCTAAACACTCAGTTTATTCCTCAGATTCTCCATCATGCTCTAAGTGCAAATGCAATGTGAGAACCCTTGCTTTTTCATTCAGCTTCTGCCTTATGTCCCTAAAACATCAATATATTATTCAGTTCTATTTGGAGATGTATAAACGCATGTACCTGACCAAGGATGTACCACTTGAGAATAAAACAAAACATATTTATGCAGGCAGAATGTTTAAACATTGGCTAGCCGAACATACCGACTTATATTCAAAGGTTACATTCATTTATTAAGGAAGCCCAAAACATTACAGTAATTATGATATGGTAACTCCTTTCTCACATAATTCCCTAGCAGACACAGGAATGCTGATGATGTACTAATGGTGATGGTAGTAATGATGGTCCTGGTAATGAAAGTTTGGTGTTTCTCATTAGAATTATAATAGTGTGGTGCTAAAGCAGCCTTGTACAACAATAATGATAAACTGTATTTGTTAACCCAGTTTTCTTAACTGGGTTACAAAATGCAATTAAAAGAACACAATTAGCAACAATGGAAAAATACAGTAGAAATAAAATATGAATAAACCAAGTTCTGCAGTATTTATTATTAGGTAACATTACAGTAAATGTAATCCATTTGAAAAGGTATAACAAAACAGAAAGAAATTATTGTATAAAAGCATTGTAATAATATTATTATATTGAAGTACATATTATACCCAAATTACATCAAAGATATAAATATATTTTCCATCACTGAAATGCCTCAGTTTCCTGACTGTACTGAGCTTGGGTAGAAGCAATCTGTTTTTTAATAATATACCTCACATATTCTCCTCCATCACATTGTTTTCATTACATTTTTGTTGTGAGTGAGATGCGTGTTCCTGAGGTCATGATTAGTGATAGAAATATTTCTATAGATAATTTGTATGTGTTACGTTTGTGTAGCTGTGTCTGTTGATAGCTGCTCAAAGGACCTAATAACGTATTTGCTGGCATCACCAGTGATGTCATCTCAACATGAGCTCACAAACCATGAGCTCACAAACCATGAGCTCACAAACCATGCCTCTGCACGCTCACTGTCCCTCTCTGTGTCTTTCACTCACACGCACACACACACACACACACACAAACACACACACACACACACACACACACACACACACACTCATATATATTACATAAGGGTTTGAATTTCTTCTTGAAAGCCAGAAACACACAGAGGCTAATTACATTTTTTTCCTCTGTTTCCACAATCTTTTGTCCTTCTCTCTCACTGCCTCCCTTTCTTCATCAGTGTAATAAGAGATGAAACTCTCCTCTTGTTGTATCTCTTAATGAAGAGACCTATTAAACATAAAAGCATTTTTAAGAATTTAATGAGAGCTATCTGCCATGACGTACGTCCACACACACACACACACACACACGCTCACACATACATACAGACTGATGAGTTATTTTCGCCTCTCCCTGCTATGTTTCCATTTGCAGACGCAAACGCTTTCATTAGTGTGTGCACTTTGTGCGTGTAATCAATAGTGTTCTGTAGCTCCCTGCTTTAGTCCCCCGG
Organism: Enoplosus armatus; assembly: GCF_043641665.1. Taxonomy (NCBI): domain Eukaryota; kingdom Metazoa; phylum Chordata; class Actinopteri; order Centrarchiformes; family Enoplosidae; genus Enoplosus; species Enoplosus armatus. The sequence goes on from NC_092181.1 coordinate 16,406,000, forward strand.
GGGTTTCCTATTGTTTGATGATCTGCACATTGGTAACATTGTCACTTCACATTCAATGACTTTAAATCACATTTCACTGTGGTGGACAACAACCAAAATATTGCATGCGTGTGTGTACATGTGCATGTATTGTGTGTGCTTGCGTGCGTGTGTGCATGTGTCTATGTGCGTTTGGATACTTTTGCATCATTCCTGGCTGCATCAGCAATCATTGAGCTCCCCGTCTCACATAAGCTCGAAAATCGATTGGACGACCTAGACTCTGCAAACAGCCAATAGGGCACAAGTCATTCCCCAATAAATGGCCAGAGAGATGGTGAGAGAGAGGGGGGACAGAGATGGGGGGGAGGGAGGGGAAGAGGAGAGCGAGGCAGGGGAGAGACAGGGAGAGCAGGGTGAGAAGGTGGCAGACAGATTGAGATTTAATTTTCAGGTCACGGCATCTTGTGTCACTTGAGAATCCAGACACATACAGAGAGGAAGTGATGCACATACAGGCGCGCACACACACACACACACACACACACACACACACACACACACACACACACACACATAAACACACACCAGTGCATATGTTTGTGTGTCAGCATCCAAGTATCTGCATATGCGTGCATGTGTATCTTTGTATAAATGTGTGTCTAGCTGACATAAGCAGAGCTGTAGACATATATCAGGGCTGACATTTAGCGCTTAGCTCTGCCACTAAGCTTATTAGCCAAACACCAAATATCAGCACAATCTCCCTCCCTCCTATAGCTCTCTGTTTTACCCACTACTCACCCTCACATCCCTCACCTTTCCTCTCCTGTCCAGGGCTCTGGTGGCCTTCCATCGCTTTCTTTCTTTTTCTAAATTTCAACCTGTTCATCTTGACTTTGTTCACAGGTGTGAATCTTCCCACACTTCTTTTTGTCTCGTTTCCACTCCTTCCTTTTCTTTCTCCGGAGTCCTGCTGATTGCTACTGAAGGCTTTGGCAGCTCATCAACACATGCAGGCTCTCAAACACACACATACTCTCTCTCAGTCACACACACACACACACACACACACACAATAAGCTACAATCCAAACAGGAGGAGAAATTACAAAGTGAGAGCAAAGCAGTGAAAAACGGCAGCATGGAAAGGGCCAGAAGATGTTGACTGGAGCAGGCAGAATAAATTGAATCGAAATCATTTGCTGTATTGACGTTCAGCTTTCAATTATCCACTGATGAGACAGAGACAGCGAGATGGTCTGTGAGAAAGAAAGAGAGAGGGACACTGCAAGAGCAAGAAGGGGAGAGAGGACGATGACAATGAAGGAGAGAGAATGAAACCAGGAGGGGGGGTAGGCTTCTTTTTAGTAGCAATAACAATTCAATCAGGGAGAAATGTATGTGGAACTAAGTGGTCTGTAATGGGAAACAGGCTGCTACAGCTACACATTGAAGGAGAGAGAAGGCAGCAGAAAAAGCAGAGACGGACAGGGAGTGAGAGAGTGCTATCTATAGATAGATAGATAGATAGATAGATAGATAGATAGATAGATAGATAGACAGAATGTGGAAAAAAACAAGTCATTTATTCAAAAATGCAATCATGTTAGAGGGGATTGGAACATGTCACAAACTCAAATACATGACTGGTGGTTCTCTTAATCTTCTAAGACATGGCATTTGTGTGTGTGTGTGTGTGTGTGTAAGTGAGTGTTTGTGTGCCTGTGTGTTCATGTGTGCATGGATTTTGAAGAACATTACTCCATGTTGGACTGACATGCTTCATCAGAGCATCTAGGTCAGCATGAGATCGGAGGGGGAGCGGGGGGGCAAAAAAAACAAAACAAAAGTGACTTTTTGGAACAGACAAGATTGAGTGAGAGCAAGACATTAAAAGGATGAGAGTAGAAGGAGGAAATGAAGCTGCGTAGGAGCAATGAGAAGAAAAGACAAGGGACAAAGATTAAAAGAGGGACGCTGCAGGGTTGGGTTTATTCCTCTAATTTTTACAGTTTTCTCCCAGTCACGTTCCAAGTATGATTTGAGCCCAATTCTGGTGTTAAATTATTAGCACAGTATTCCTTATTAAAGGCACATAGGGGACTCAAAGCAATCCAATATTCAGGAAATGAGACGTGGCAATAGATACAGAGAAAAGGTTTATATGGTTCAGTTAATTGAATTCTTAGCCGCAGTGAGTTCCTCTACCAAAAAGGGCTTGCACTGTGTCGGGAGATTAACACTCTCTCAAGTGGCTTTTTTTTATGTTTTTTTTTTTTTAATTCAGACTCACCTGCCAAGGTTACTCTCTCTGTCTTTCCCTTTGTTACCCTGCTCTCTGTACTTTTTCGCCCCTTTTTTTTCTGCCGTTCTCCAATTACAAACACAAATCATCTTCTCTCTCTCCCCCTTTGTTTAATTTGGCAGCCAGTGCTTAAGCTCCATAATGAATGTTTCCATGTTCAATAACACTCAGATTCTCTCTCTCTCTCTCTCTCTCTCTCTCTCATACATACAGTGCACCACACGTCCCCTCACAGCCTGAGTCAGACATCATAAGGTATTGAGTGGTTTGAAGGGAACATAAATCACTTTTTGATCACCTTGCCTGCTTTTAAAAAAAAAGAAAAAGCACAAAACAACACAAAAAGGGAGAGGTGGGAGACTTGAAATGGTTTATAACATCTTATTTACAGGTCAGATTTGTCTGCATTCACTGTTCATCAGTCCAAAACCTTTTCAACGTACAACATTCCTATCATGCTCTTATTTTCCATCCTCCACTACTGCAGCATGCCATTGCAAATATTCCCTCTCAATCCCAAATGTGAATAAATGTTTCTGGTGAGACACTGTCAAATTAAATTTTACACATTTCTAAGAGTAGTGCTTCAAGCTCTCCATTCATGCTACGAAGAGGGAGGAGCAAGCAAACATTTCTTACTGGCTGGTGTTTCTGTTATTCCTGGTTGTTCCTGGTTGAGTGCTTGGTGATGCCTTGACAGGGGTTCCACATTGTTGCTCTGACATCAACTAGATTGATATAAAGCCGGCAGTGCTGGATGGTGCGCTGCTGGTTTGCTTAAAGTGAGCACAAGGTAAGAAGGTGGTGGCAGATGCACACAAATGCGCTGGCATACACAAACGCACAGATGCATAAACAATTACGTTCACACACACACATAAAAAATGACTCTGACATACATACCCTTGCTCCTCTCTCTTCTTTCTCTGCTGCGTTCTTTGTCACAAAGACACACACAACAAGCCACACACATGTCTGGTTCCTCCTTTCTCCCTCCCACTGTGTTTCTCTCTCACACACACACACACATTCCTCCCATCAGTATTCGGGGGCGATCAGTATTCTGAACAGCTTTCCAGGTCGGCCGGACGCTGATCCATCAAACCCCGACACTGTGTCGCTTTGTATCTACGGCAACCTTCAGCGTTAAAGAGGAGCACCGACAGTCCTCTGTCACCAAGAAATTCACTGTGTGTGCTGGTGTGTGTCTTTCTGTGTATGTGTGTGCGTTCACATTCATAGCCATTCTCCCAAATATACTGAGACACAATCATTCATGCACACACAGACACACACATGCTCACATCCACCAAATAATTCATATCTTAATGGCTGGTGTTACCGTTTCATCCAGACTCTTCACATCCCCAAGCTCCCTCCAATCACAAAAGAAGCATGTGTGTGTTTGTGTGTGTGTGTGTGTGTGTGTGTGTGTGCATTTGTCTGTAGCAGCTGTCTTAGCTTGTCTCTTTGATCAGCCTATAAAAGCACTGAGGCGTAGACAGATAGCCTGGACCAACACACTATCGCTCCTTCACTCCCTCTGAGCCTCTCCTTCCCCCTCACACATTAACCGTCATGAACACACACGACACACTTTCCTGTGTGTAGCCGCATCTCTCCCATCACCCAGTGGCTATGAGGAGTATTGTGCTGCCTCTCTCAGCTTTATCTATCAGAAGTGGTGAATACATCAGTTTCACTTTATCTGTTTTCCGCTTTATACTTGAAACTGTATTGCGCTGAAAGTTAATGTATAATCTTACATAACAAAAGTGAGTGTGTCACTTTGCAAAGTGATAACAAATATTGATGCTCGGTGGACAGCTGCTCTGTTAGTGACTTTAAAACCATCACACACTGAGAAATAATCTGTTTGCTTTCCACTGCAGCCACTGCAACAGTAATTAGATTTACTGCGCTGCCTCAGTTTTTCACAAACATGGGAACTTGGGAAATGAGATTTTGACTTTATCGCAATTTTGCACAACACAATAACTACATATTTCCTTCTCTCCATTCCTTTCCCTTTTCCTCTCTGCCCCCCTACTCTGTCTCTGTTTCTCCACCGTAGATCAGTATATTCATGACCCACCTGTCTAACTATGGCAATGATCGACTGGGTCTTTACACATTCGTCCACCTGGCCTCCTTTCTTCGCTCGTGGACAAACCTGAAACTCCACACACTCCCCCCCGTGCAGCTTGCGCACAAGTATTTCCAGCTTTTTCCCGAACAAAGGAACCCACTCTGGCAGGTGTGTATGCGTGGGTATTTGCCCACCTGCTTGGGCTTGTGTGTTTTTGCACTTGTCTGTACATTTTTTACTGTGCATTTCTTTGGAATAAGTTATGTAGATCCAAAAACATTCAGGGAGAAAACAGATTGTGTGAGCTGTGTGATGTGGAAAGTGAAACCCATTTTCTTTTGTAGTCTACAAATTATGATTTAAAAGAAGGCAAGATGGACTTTTTGCTAGTATTTACTCTGATTTATTATACTGATTGTTTAGGATTTGATTGTAAAGTTGTTCAAGCTGACTTTTCTATAGTATTATTTGAAAATGTATATGCAGCACTCTTGTTTAGGCCCATGCCGGCTGGGAATAGTGGTATGCATGACACAATAACAAAAACTTCATTCTACAAAGTAAATCCTCCATGCAGTGGATGAATGGGCGTGTATATTTTATGTAGTACATGTACATCTTTACGTTAAACCGCTAACCCTTTGTCTGTGTCTCTGTAGAACCCATGCGATGACAAACGGCATAAAGACATCTGGTCTAAAGAGAAAACCTGCGACAGGTTACCTAAATTCATGGTCATAGGACCACAGAAAACAGGTAAGCTACACGCAAACATACACTCAGATGTGCACATGCAACAAAGAGACTCCTTCTGTGTACCCAGGTGTCTAGATCCTCAACATCAGAGCCCATTCATTTAATCCCCCTCGCTCCTTTGGTCCTGTCAGAGGGAGACAAAGGAGGAGGCTCTTACCTCCTTTCTTCCACCCACACACTATCTATTTCAGATGCATAGAGATACAGTACTGAGCTACCACCCTCTCCTTCTTTCTTTTTCTTACTTTGTCTCTGAGACAAAAAGAAGAGGAGATTATTAAAAATCTATAAACGCCACTTGGATCCATCCGTGTTGCCTTCGTGTGATTTCAGGAATTGTAATTGCTGGTGTTTGGTGTGAGAGGTGAGGAGGTCCCGTAATGATGCTAATTAACCGGGTGATAATTTCCTAAATGAGAGGAGGGGTCACTATAGCAACATTAGCTGCCCAACAACGACTACAGTACAATAAATTCTCATTTTAGAACAGGGTATGTCTCACATGTCATAGATGTTAGAGCAAATAGGAAACAGGGTGAGGGGGGAGATGTAACAGGATGTGTGGGAGTAAGTGTGCGGGGAACGGGGTGAAAAGAGAGCTGCTGAGGGTGAGACAGAGGGCATGACCAGAGCCCCAGTGCTGATTGGTGTCAAATGGTTTTGAATCATTTGATGGGCAGGTCTGTGATCTTTGCAGACACACACACACACACACACACACACACACACACACACACACTCACACACACACACACAGTGTATTCTCAGCAAGATATAAATCTTATGGAGGGAAAAATCATCCAGTATGGATCAGTGGATGACAGCTCTCACACAAGCTGACACACACACACACACACACACACACACACACACACACACACACACACACACACACAGACTACTCTATGCTGAGCTGAATTAACGAGCCAGTTATGAATTATGCCCTTTCTTCCAGGAACGACAGCACTTTATCTCTTCCTACTCATGCATCCCTCCATCTCCAGTAACTTCCCCAGTCCAAAGACTTATGAGGAGGTCCAGTTCTTCAACACCAATAACTACCACAAAGGAATTGACTGGTGAGAATACACACAAACACACACAACCACTTACCCCTGTCTTTCATTCTTTTTATTAGCCAGAAACTAAGGTGAAATTAAAGTTTATAAATAACCTTTTTTTTATTTTGCCAAGTTGTTATTGACTGTTATGTGTCTTGCACACTTCAATGATACATTAAGTAGTTCAAAACAGTTCAGCTACGTCTTCAAAATGATCTTTTAAGCCTGCAAACATAAGCCAACAAACATATGGCTGCCTAAATTGACCCATAAATGGGTTACTTAGCTTACAGAGACACAGCTGGTGCAGTCTCCGAAGTCATCCAGAAAAGACTTAACTCTGAAAGTTCTTCATGAAACACTGTTCAAATTATATTGTATGAGTTCATTTTAGGCTCATTGTCTAAGCACAGATTAAGGCCATAACTTTGTGACTTCAGAACTTGAATCTGACTTTGAAACAAGTTAGCAGCATACACTCTGGGGTGACTGAGTTTGCAGCAATGCTGTGTCACTTGTGTATGAGGTGTGTATCATGAGTGTATGCATTTATATTTCTCCTCAATTTTCTGCACGTCTGTTGCCTCAGGTACATGGAGTTTTTCCCGGTGCCCTCTAATGTTAGCACGGACTTCCTGTTTGAGAAGAGCGCTAACTACTTCCCCTCAGAGGAGTCCCCACGGCGAGCTGCTGCCCTGCTGCCCAAGGCTAAGATCATCACACTGCTCATCAACCCCTCTGACAGGGCCTACAGCTGGTATCAGGTACTCACACAATCACAGAATATAGCAGATGCCAGTGACTGTATGTGTATTATTTTTTAACTCTACAGCTGCCTGCTTCATCATCATATGATATGCTTCATCTCTTGATTGATTTGAATTGAGTTCTTTATCAAAGACTGTTTGGACACTGATTTCTGTCTGCGAGTGTGTTAGTTAATGAGCCTCATCTATATGTTTGTGTGTATGTGTGAAATGTCACAAGAACCTGAAATCTTATTTTTAAGTCTGTTTGACTAATGAGACATGAATAGCAACAACGTGCCAGCTCAAATGTTATGTCATTGTCCACAATAAAAATTGACGTTGACAAAGTTGTAATTATATTGCTTGATGTTTAAGATGAGACCAGTTGCACAATAAGAGTTATTTGAAGTTGTATCCGCTATCCTTCCCAGCATCAAAGAGCTCATGAGGACCACGCAGCCCTGCGGTTCACCTTCTACGATGTCATTAGCGCACGACCGGGAGCGCCAGCCGAGCTCCGCTCCCTGCAGAGCCGCTGTCTCATCCCCGGTCTCTACTCCACCCACTTAGAGAGGTGGCTCACTTACTACCCTGCTAACCAGGTATGCACGGCCACAGATACAGGCAATTGCACTCTATTGCGCTATAATACCAAACACATGCACAGATCATACAGTATGTAATGTTAAAGCCTTGCATTGGTTTTGAAAGATGGGATTTGTTGATCACAACTTCTGGAGAAAGGGAACGATAGATGAGATATATTTTTGAGATTAACTTCCTTTAATGATGTTCATTGTTGTCGGGGACATAATTGAAGGAATGGTAAATACTACTAATTACACTTTGTACATTGCCTGCAGGAATTAGTAGCAATACACCATAAGAAGAAAAAGAGTAAAGTGATATATTACATCAGCTGCTATTTTCCAACTTTCGGCTGTCATTAAAGTGGACCTAGTTGCACTGAAGAAGCTGCTCCCGTGCTTTTGCTTTTACCCAGCACCTAAATGAGTTGTAATGCACTAACTATTTGGTTAATAGCACCCAGTGTTACAGTACGAATATATCTGTGTGCAGGTGATGATTATAGATGGCCATCAGCTGAGAACTGACCCTGCGGCAGTGATGGATGAAGTCCAGAAGTTCCTGGGAGTCACTCCTCACCTCAACTACTCCCAGGCCCTTACGTAAGTCTCTCTTGCATTCTCTCTCTTCGATCCCTGGCGTCCTGGAGTAAGGGCGCCTTTCACCTGCCGTGCACTGTGATAGAAATGATTCAAGCTGTAACGAGACTCCAAACCACAATCTGTGTGAAGCCTGACATCTACTGGTGAACAGCAGGGCACTAAACTGGCCATCTCCTCTTTGCCAGTCTTTGGTGCCAGGTGGTCCCATTCTCTGAAAAGCACAACAGACAGTGACATCACCTGGCACCAAAGATCAGCCAATAGCAGATGGGTGGCTCACTACTTGCTTTGAGCCATTACATGACCGCCTTTTCACAGGTTTAGGTTTGGGCTATTGTCAGTATTTGAAGGAAAGAAAAAAAGGTAGTATGTGAGCAAAGAGGATATTGATACAAGATGAACAAGAGATGATGAGACAAAAAAGAGAAGAGAAACAGCAATGAAGAAAGGGAGGGTAACTTGATGAATGGAGGCATTCATTTCACCTCAAATTTGTCACATTTAAGTATAGATACGGCAGAAATTATTAGGTATAATGGCAAACAAAATAATACCAGGTAACATAGCAGGTAATTTTGTGCACTGCATTGCTTTTATTGAGGAATGACTTAATAAGCCTTATTTATTCTGATCTGATCTAATCAGTGATAGACATTTACATCTGGCTGAGGCTGACACTCCTATTTTAGGCATCACTTCCAAACATATTAGGAATATCAACATCTGATTACTTTTCTTGTATAATATATATTTACATTCATGAATAGTATTTGTATTACATTATTAATAGACAAACTTGTTCTAGCAATAACAATATGATGCCTACTCTTGCCAAAAGACAAGTCAAGTGTTGAAGTCCCCTGAGTCACTGGCCTCGGATCAGATCCCAACAGAGCATTAAGTGTCTCACTTACACTTCCTACCTACAGCTGTCTGAATAACTTAAAGTATGAAAGGTTAGTGCACTGCACAATGTCAATCCAAAAGAACTAAAACAGCTAAGACACCTTTGCCAGTAACCAAGATAAATAACTAATGCAACTTCCATGAACTAAACATATTCTTTGCAGTCTTTCACAACAGAAATAAGGGATTTAATTGTGATTTATGATGTTTGCAACCACAAATACAGCATATCCTGTTAATATACTCAAATAATAACCCTAACCCTAACCTTAAATAAGAAATGTGGAAGTACAGTTCCTTTAAATATTCTGATGTAGCCGTATAAAGACCAGCTGGATTGACCAGCATATGAGGCATATTCTCAATAGTTGTTAATTAAACTCGAGAACAGCATCATGTGTTTATTCTATACTACAGATATACTACACTGCACAACCAGTGTATTCAGATAATAACGTAACATAATGTGGAATATGTTGGAATGGATGCCTAAAACATGCATGTCAACAAAATTCTCTAGAGTTTTAATACAACTCAAAAGAGCCTGATGCTCTGTTTCAACTCATTCTTCATTAGAGATTTTGCATGTGAGTTTGGGAGGAGTGGTAAACTGTTTATTTCTCAAGCAGCACTCATCAGAATGCAATCTGCCTGCAAGCCCTCAAATCTCCAGACAGGGACATCTAGAGTTGTAGCTCAGATTGGGACAGACAGTGCCTCTGTCTTGAATCACAAGCCCACATGCATACAAATAATTTGTAAAGAGATGCATTTTGACAGAATAATAAGGAAGCTGTGAGTGTGTGTGTGTGTGTGTGTGTGTGTGTGTGTGTGTGTGTGTGTGTGTGTGTGTGTGTGGTTTGAGTGTGTGTGTGTTTTTGGTGAAGACCGAGTTACACAAAAGCCTAATCTTTCTTTTCTCCTTCTCATTCTTTTGACATGGCAGCGGTCTGACAGATCCTCAACACTGCAGCCTATTTATTTAATCCCCCTGTCCTTTCTTCCTCCTGTCCTGTCAGAGGAAAACTGAAGGAGAACCACTTAACTCTTTTTTTTCTCTCTTATTCACCCACTGATGCATGCAGATAAAGAACAATATTTGCATCTTTCAGTCACATTCACATTAGCCCTCATACACTGACTGCCAAATAGCAGTTAACAATAATGTATATATTTTTACTTTTTCTTTAGCTGCACATTGTATGACTATACAGCATACACAAGTTGCATAAATGTATACATACATAGAAAAAAAATCGACATAATATATGCTGTAGATAAACATACATCCAAATAAACAGTGCATGTGCAGGCATACACATACATGCTGTATACACATGCACATATACACTTAAATACACATACAAAGATACATATACATACATCTTAATACATGCATATGTATTCATGCATGTACTATATATACTGAGTATTGAAAATCTCCCAATGCTTCTTTTCCTTGATGGGTTGTCACATGACATGCTGCTGGGGTGCAATAGTATTTGCACTCTGCTAATAGAGAGGCAGTTTGGCTTCATAAGGGATGCCCATAGAGCCATTATGGGGATGTTATAAAGGCATCAGATTTTATTAAAATATTTCTCCCTCAGTTTTGTGTTTTTTACATTCAGTAATGAATTTAAGTTCCTTCTCAGGCCCACACGTACTGTACATACTCCAGTAATTATATGTTATCTCTCTTATATCATTGTTATTGTGTCTCTTTGGGAGCCATGTTTTCTGATGTCTGCTCTTTCCAACAGTGAAGTTGTGTTCACTGTCCTTACCTATTCATGTACCTGTAAATCACAGCAGTCAGCTAACCTTCCACCATGTTTTGTTTTTTTTACTGGAGTGAGTCTTGATCTTGAGACAGCTCCCTTTTTACAAACGCTGTTATTAGATAGGAACTTATTGAAGATACTAGATCATATTTAACATTTTTCAAATGTATTGTCACATTTAAATGAAAATAGAAATCAGTAAATCAATAAAATGAATGCATAAAAGTAAAATAATCACAGAAAAAGAATGAAAAAAAGACAGGTGTGCTTCTGGTGTCCCCACACTGGGGATCTTGGAGGGCAAAAGAAGTAATTTTAAAAAGAAAATAAATGTGCTTTCATCCATTGGTAGGTTGTAGCTTCAAGAATCCAATTCCAGGTTCAACTGGATGGTTAAAATAAAAAGTATTTGATAAAAATGGACTAGTATATTAAAGGTCCCATATTCACACATCCACTAGAGTAGCTTTGCATGATTCACAGTTCAAAAAAGTCCTTATTTATCTTCTACTGGCCCTTTATGCAGCCCCTCGGTTCACCCTCTGCCGTTTCAGGCAAACTTGACTTGAAGAGTAGTCCTTAGCAAAGCGGTCGAATAACTTAGACGGACTGAGCGGGTGGATGAGTGTGTCCCTGTACTTCGTGGGTGTGCCTGAAGCAGATGACCTGCTGGGGGCGTGGCTGAGTGCAATGACTGTATAGTTGTGACATCACAACCTTACGGAAGTCCTGACAGCTCCTAGACCTGCTTTCTAATCAAGAAATACATGGAAATCTCACTTTCTACAATATGGGACGTTTAAAAAAAATTCATAAACTCGTTTTGGCACAGTTGCTTTCCTCACAATGAACCCCAACCAATAAGTAAAGCAACCACAATTCTAAATTAGATTTACATTAAAGAGAGTAAACAACACAAATTATAGCCTATGCATATTTCTAATTATATTTTACCATCTCATAAAGAACTAGTATGTCATTCATTACCAGTGGATATATACAATATTCATGATTACTGTGTGTCTGCATTGAGAGCGAGAGATAGAGAGCGAGAGATAGAGAGCGAGAGATACAGGCTGCACAATGGAGAGGAGAGACCTGGAGAGGGAGGGCGATAGAGACAGAGAGAGATAAAACAAGACAGCCCGACAGTCAGAGAGACACTGATAGCAAAAGAGTAAGAGACAGACAGAGAGTGTGTTGAATGCGTAGTGACATTTATGTCTGATCTGTGAGTGTAAGATGGCCCCACTGTAATTTCTTCAATGTCTCTGAACTACTCGTTCATTTTTTTAAATTAAGATTTCTCTTCTTTCTCTCTTCTGTCTGTCTCTCTCTCTCTGTTTCTTTTCTCTCAGGTTTGACCCTCAGAAGGGCTTTTGGTGCCAGCTCCTTGAGGGAGGAAAGACAAAATGTTTGGGGAAGAGCAAAGGCAGAAAGTACCCTCCTATGGAGCCAGAGGTAAACTTATGCATTTTAATTAAAATAGATTTTAATTAAAATTACTTTTTAAAAGATGTATGCATTGAGAAAGAGACAAATAAAAAAGAAAAGGCAGCAGCCTGACTGACGGTGACAGCCCACAGTGCCCTCCTTAGCTGTGGCAAAATTTCCCACAGGACTCAGCATTGGGGTGGAAACTGTCAGCCAATAAGATCCAGCCAGAAAGTTACAACCTAATTATGAGGACTCAATAGTGACACAACACCCGTGAGAGAGAGGATGGGAGGCGGGGGGATTAGGATGGAGGGAGAAAGGTAGAAGGAGAAAATCCAATCCATAAATCTTTGTCCTGGGTACTGATTCCATAGAGGAGAGACCGGAGCTGCCGACAATGAATCACACATTTGCTCACACATGAAGACAAACACACATAGATACAATTTGTCTTCCCACATGTGCTGACACATGGCTAATGGCTGCGCCTCAGTGTCACCTGTAATTAAACTGTATTTGAGTTTCCACCAGGGGGACAGAAGGAGAGGACAGGTGAGGAGGGAGGAGATGGAGGGAACACCAGGGAGGAGAGACACGAGAGGGGGAGATGAGGGATGCACACAGGAGGGAGAGAGATAATGGATCTCATGCATCCTTCATGTAATTTTCCCCCTCTCTCTTACCTCTCTTTTCTTAGCTCTGTTACCACTCGGCACTTAGTGGCCCTAAAGTCCTATTGAGAAGAAATAAACTAATCTAAAGATGGTGGCACATCATTAATCTCTCTCAAAATCTTGTTTGCCCCCTGCTCCCATGCTGCCTTTCTTATTTTCTCCTCTAAATATCCCTCCTACCAACCCCTTTTCCACTACCTGCACTCCTCCCCTTTCCTGCTTCCTTCTATCCTTCCTTTTTTCTCCTTGCTCATGCCTCTCCCCCCTTTCCTGCCTATGTCTTTTTATACTTTCTGTCTTCCCCATCTACCACTTATCAAATCCTGACTCACCAACTTGTATCCTTTCCCTATTTGTTTTATTTCCTCACTCCATCTCCCTTACTCCCCCGTCTATGTCTGCTCATCTTCTTACCTACTTTGCTCTCACCCTTCCACTTCTTCCATCTTTTTCCTTCCCTTCTTCTCTCTTCAGGCACATGCATATCTCTCCAGGTACTACAGGGAACACAACGTGGAGCTGTCAAAGCTGCTGCATCGTCTCGGACAGCCCCTTCCCTCCTGGCTAAGAGAGGAGCTGCAGAAGGTCAGCAGCATTAAACTCTGTGACACTCCTCTCACCAGCTTATAAATGAGAGTTAAAATTTCTAAATGAATTTAAATCAGTGGATAGTGAAAAAATGTTTCTTAAAGCTCCTGAAAACGTGGTTTCAAATGATTTCTTTGCAAGATAATCTTTTACCTATAAACCTTCTTAGTTGTTATTTATTAAGCGCTTAACTCTCAAAAACCCCATCCTGCTTCATCAGGACTGTGTGGGCTGTGGTTTGATCGGGGGCTGGTTTCACAAAGATATTTGAGATTGGTCTGTAGTGTTAGGCTAGTATTCATTTTGCTTTTATATCAGTTTACTGCAAGTTAGACAGTTCCACAAAAATAAAGATAGACCTTTTTTAAGCCTAAAAAGTTAGCCACCCTACCCTTAGGCTAACTCAGGGGGGAAAAGGGGCAAAGGGGAAAACATGGCACATAATTTATGGTTTGTCAACACTGTTGGGGAGTGAGCAATGAGGAGGGAGGTCTTCAGAGGATAAATCTGAATCTGATTGATAGAATATGTTTTCAGGGCCTTTAAGGCCTAAATTAAACCATACAAAGCAAACAACAAAAGCAAAATGTTTGGATAGAGTACCAATGAACATTTCAAAATACAAAGGAAATACAAGTATTGCTGGCTTATGAGAAAAAACAGATATCTTTTGAATTTGATTACCTCATAATCCTGTCAAGGTATTCAAAGCATGCACTTAAATGAGGCTTCATGCCGTCCCACCTTGATCTCTGCAGAGGCCTCTTTCTTCTGCAGTGCTCAACATTGTTTGTTTTTATGTCTGCGGATTTGTTTGTGCTGTTTGTCACTGTTTATGAATAAGAGGGAGTCACTTGACAAGTCTGCTTATGTTTTCCATCCATTCACAGCAATCACAGTATGTTTTCTTCCTTTTTTTCATGGTTTGAATTTGAATCAAAAGAAAACAAAATGGAATTAAATTACTTTTCCCCTCTTTTTTCCCTTTTCTCTGTGTTTCCCTCTCTATCCCCTCTCTCTCTTTACCTCTTTCTGAAGGTTAGATAACCTTTGCGTCCATGAACCAGGGTTAAAGGTCAAGGGGTCAAAGACCAGGAAGTGACCAGGAGCACCTGACCTTCAGATGCACTGTCTGTGGCCTTTTAGTGAACCCTGAGGTGAAGACAAGGACGGGGTGCCTTGTTTCACGTAGGAGCTGTGACACTGCTGAAGGGAGCAGAAGTCATGAACGCGCAAAGAAACTTTGATGGGCAGAAACGGGACTCTTGAAAGGATGAATGGATTGATAGATGGACGTGTGGATGGAGGAATGACAGTTTCAGGTGACTCAGAAAGCTCTGAAGAAAGTAGGACTAAAAGGAAAAACCACACTACAATGATGAAGACAATGGGAGACAAAGTGCATTTGGCAAGTCTTTGATGCCCAAACCCTGTTCTGAACTGTGGTGAAGTCTCATGCAGACCTGCAGTGACTTTGATGGTTATTACTACTATTATTACTATTATTATTGTTTTATTTTCACTTTTGATTTATGAGTGGTGCCAGAACAGCGCTGGTCAGCTGTGTGTGGTTCCCATAGAGATGACTTTGCACTAAGTTCTGTTCCATGTATCTCTAAGACAAAAAAAACAACAACAAAGAAACGCACCATATGTGGTTTTGTTTTACTTTTTTTGTTTTTTATTTTTGTCACAATAAGAGTGAATAAGCAGGGAGTATAAGTGCATAGACTCAGGGTGAGTGACAGGCTGTTACTTTCCATTATCGGTTCTCATTGTTTTGTGAGTTAATTTTTTTAAAGTGAAGCTAGTTTCTGGTAGATCTGGTAGCCTTGTTCACCCTTAGAGATGTCACTTGCGGCTTTCACTGGAAAGTATGGACTGGAAATGAGTCACTGCGGCAAGATGCATTGCCCGCTCATTATTTTCCTGTGACAAGCCATGCAGAAGAACGTCGTGTCCATTTAGCAGAGCATGAGCGGTGATGATTTCAGCGCTAAGGACCGAGGAGACACGAAGAAAACTGACCAAAATGAGCCTAATGGATATGACACTTAATTCCAAGACCCTTTAAGTAGCTACTGTAACCGCAGGCAATTTTTGTTTTGTCAGTGTCTCATTTAAGTCTCAACCTCCTTTTTTTCCTTTTTAAAACCAGTGGCCTACATTGTTGACCTTCAATTTGAATGCAAAAAAACCCTTAAATGTCAAACACAGAAACCAAAATTAAAGAAATGGATATGACAGCATAAGATGTTTTTTTTTTTTCTAATGACCAAGCAACACAGATGAATCCTATTGTGGACACACCTGCACACGCACTTGTGAAGTCACATAATCTTTGGCCTAAATCGTTGACAATAGACTGTTTGTTTTCCAAGGTAAGTGAAAATGACACACATGACAGTTTGCTTGTCGAAGAATTTGGCCCTGTCAGGTATTGCATCAGTCACCATTAACTAACCTACCATACAATAATGGTCAGTTTAAACAACAAGGTTATTTTTACTATTCCTGTTTTTATAAGATAACACAGAAATGTACAGAGCACACAACTTGTCAGACTACAAAATGTAGACAATGCTGTTCCACACAAAAAAGACAATAAAAGATTAAAAAAAGAAAACCAACATTGGGCTACGTGATGACAGACTGCTAAAGCCTCATATTAGCTTCAGACAAACTTCTAAATATATTTTTGCTCAAATGATTTTGTGCATCAGTTATATTGAAAGTGCATTAGGAAAATATCTTGTTTCAATAAAGACATGGGTGCCTGACTATTGTTTTAAGACAGACTTTTGTGCATTATGAACCTATCCTTTAAGGCACAACATGGTAATCAGATACATATCAGTTAGAGAGTTAGAGGGTGTGGGTAAGTGTTTTGATATACTGCAGTGAGGGTTGCCAGGTGAGATTGTATTCGTCAATCTGCTGTTGAGCTATTTTTTTTCTCTGATCATAAATGGTAGAACATGTGATGGAGGGCTTCGACATTACAAAAACAACAGGATATGAAATTTAGCCATGCAGTCACAAACCACCATCAGAGTTATGCCTTGGGAGTCTAAGCAGTCCAATGTCTAGAAGATAAGAATGGAAGACTGCACTGAATGAGAAATCAATTAAAACATCTATTACCAATAAGATAGGAATGAAGTCCACTACATGTGAATGTTTTGAGAGGGAACATATGGTCTATGTTTGAAAGACATTTTGACTCTTTTTAAGCAACCCTTAAACCCATCTTACACTCTCTCTCTCTTACACTTTCTGGCAGTTATGGATGAAAGTTGAAATATACAATATGGCTTCCCATAAATCATTATCTTTATCTACAGTAGCTCCGTCCCTACAGTAGCCCATTGTGCTTGTAAGGAGCCAGAACTGACTGTGTAAAGGGATGAAATCATTTCAGGTATTCCAGTTATGGCTCATTTACAGCAGGGTTTGATCTTTACTGCAGAGTTCACAGGGGCGGGTAATTGCAGGATAGCAGTCTGTGTTTTTACTAATTAAGACTCTTGTCTGCATATATTTGATTTTTTTTGGATAGGATATTATGGTTGTAATGTTTTGTGGTTTGTTACGGCATAGATTAAACAGATGGGCTCACAATGAAAGGAGTAAAAGTGTGTAGGGGTGTGGTTGTTGAGAGAAGAGTGATTGCGATATGAAAAGGGGGATTTATTTACAGCCAGTGCAAAGCAGAAGTTTCAGCCCACTAATATGCCACCAGAAGATTTAGCTTGTTGCATCATCTTTTTCAATAGGTGTGTAGATATGTTGTCCCAAACATTTTAAGATTATAGTTTCAAAGATTAAAGTTTAAAAAAGGGCCATGATCCAGATGATGGAAGTGCACTCATGTGTTGCAGATCTAGATATAATCAGTCTAAAAGTAACACAAATCCCAAATCTATAAACCTTCAAAAGCAGCTGGGTGAGGAGGGAGTTACTAGCAGCCAATTTGATGTGCATGAGATCACTCTTATTCAGGTTTAATCATTATCCTTAGATCTTTCCGAACTGGTTTTCCCAAGTGTTGCCAGAGTTTAAGGGATGGAAACAGATATGAGCAGAAATAAATTATCCGTGTATAATGAGACCTTCTGTTCTGCACCACCTCTGGTGACAGCTAATATAAGCTCATTAGTGCAGAGAGCTATAGCTAGAGGTTCAGTGGGAATAGCAAAGAGTAGAGTTGGTAAAAGACAAAAAAAGGCAATGCTGTCTGGTTCCTGTATTCATCATTCTATTTGATTTATGTTTATGCAGAATGTTATGATTATGATTTTCGTATGTTGAATAATTTGAATGGAACTGCAGCACTAAGATTTGAAAAATTTAAATCGGCAGACAAGAGTGTTCAAAGATATCTAACATCAAGACCAACACAAGAACAATGTAAAAAATACACTGCCATGACAGTTTTGATTTAATTGAATTGAATTAAATTTTAGATTCAATTAACATACATGTGTTTTTATATTTGCTAATTTGCTTAGTTAATTGTTTATCCATTTTTTTGTTTCATTTCATTTATTTCAACCAAAAAAAACACATCTAAAATTAGTAATAATTTTTGCAATGTTTAATAATGTTTTTCATGTTTCAAGTCATAGTATTCACAAAGCTATATAAGCTATGCTATTTGATTTTCCATAATATTCACTATATAAAATGAGCTCCCATATTTTGTAATGTGTAATAATGACCACAGGAGGGTACCCTCAGACAATAAGGATAACTGTGTTCTAGCAGAAAGCAGTTCTTGCCGTTCAGGCAACAGATTTAGCAGATGAAAAAAACAAGATAAATTATGATGGAGTTGCTCGTTTACTCCCATAAACATCCCCCCTGCAGCATGTTGTGCCTTCTGAGTTCAGTAGTGAAAAGAACTATCTGCTTCTGTTTTCATGTGTGTGCAAAAGACCTTCGCCTGACTACTATTGTGCAACCATGGCGTCCGCTTGACACATCATTCATTTTTTATAAAAAATGTTGTGTAACTTCACTATGCTTCATCAAAAGTCTATGAAGGCAAAAAATGAAAGGTTCTGAGATACAAAGACAAGTAAAAGCTAAAATCTAAAATCACATTAGTAATTCCTTATTTTTATGATGCCTTTCAACATAATTTAAAGCATTGTCTTGGGTTTTGCTTTTGCTTTTGATGACAAATAATATATCAGGTGTCATTATCTCACTTAAGTCCATATATGAGTGGAAGGTACGTAAACACAAATCATAAAACAGAATGAATGGAGATACACTTTTGCAGCAAGATCAGCAATTGCAATTGAAATCGACATCCATACAGAATTATGGAATCTCTAATGTGATGAGTTAACCACAAGATGGTGCTATTCTGTTGGATATTAAAACACTGATATAAACAGTATTGGGGAAGTATTTGGCTTATATGGACAAAAACCATCGAGTGAATGCATAATAAAAGAAGTGCTTTTATTGATTGCTGAAGAAGCAAAGGTATAACAATATCTTTTCAAAAATGTAATAATTGCACTGAACATAGTTTTGAAGCACAAGAGGAAAAAAACAAATGCTGGAAAGATGAGAATATTTGCCATTTATTTTTCCAAGATGTCATGCAGCGTCTCACTGTAACAGTTGGTCCCGGTTATCAAATGCGTGTTGAGTCAACATGACGTGTTTGCCTTGTAAATGAGGACAACCCAGAAAATGGCTGCCATTCCTGTAGACACTGTGTGTGGTTGTGTGTGCATACACATAGTCTGACATGGCGGCGCTCACTTTGACAGTTTTCAGTCAGAAACAAACCTGAAAGATGTGTGTCGTTCCAGCAGCATTCTTCAGCTTTCAGGTGTGTGGGAATGACAGAACGTGTTACATAAAGTGCAACAACCACTTTACCACAAAGTATGCGTACGCACAAACACCAAAATGTTTTTACAAAAACAGATTATGGCCATTATTCAAATATTTGAAGTGTCTTAAGTAAACACACAACAAACTCAGACTTTTAACAAAATCTATGTTTATGCAGAAAAGTTACAGTACATTGAAATATAACACACAGTCAGTAAACACCAAATAAGAAGGCAGTGTAGTGTATGTTTTTTTCAAGTGTACCCGATTGTCTCCCTTCAGTGTTGTCAAAACCTCATTAACACTAAACTATTCCACCAGGACAAAAGAACATGAATTAACAGTGTCGATACGACAAATCAACACTTAGAAATGCTGTTGTGTGCTTTGATTCAGAGACACTTTAGTCCCTTCCTTTCTCTGCAAATGTCAAGCAGCATTGAGACAAGGAAATATACTGATTGGATGTAAATTATAAATGCCTGAGTAATTACTAAGACCTGAAATCTGCTTTTTTTACACAGTAAAACAAAGAGCACAATGGAGAAACGTTACATAAACAAGAATGATATATTTCACTTTGGCCAATGTCAATATGACTAAAATGCTTAACACAAAAGCACTGAATATCATGCATTAAGTACCTAAAGGGGGGTTCTTAGTGAAAGCTTGCAAATTCATATCATGCCATTACTCACTGTGTATGCATGAGTGCATGCATGTATACTGTATGTTGGTTTTTACACTGTGGTCCCTTTTCAACATGTTCAATCACATATTTCATATCATAAATTACAATATAACTTTATAACAAAAGCAAGCACAGAGAACATTATTTCAAAAGGATAAAGACATTTGGGTGTTGTATGTAATTTCACAAGAGACAACAAAAAACATATATTTAAGTTATGGCATTTTCTTGAGTTGAGTTTTAACACCATCCAAAATTTTTCATCTCATGACAATATTAAATCATTAAAATAAGTGCTAAAGACTTAGATGAGAGAAAAGACATGCCTTCCTCTCTCCAAAAGATATTAAAAGTTTGTAGGAGAAAAAGTCCAGCGGTGTCTTGTCTCTCCATTTGAAAGTCTGGTTAAAACTTACATCACAGTTGTTCATGACTGAAACATGTTGTTGCATCAGTTGTCACCTGACCAATTGAGTATTGAGTCATTCTTTCTGAATGAGAGGTCAATTGTTTCAGTTCGTCATTCACCTTTCATCGCCTTTTCTCTTTTCTGTCATCACGCCCAATCACCTTCCGTATCCAGGAGCTGAAGGCAGAGACTTTGGTGTAGACGCCAGGGGACTGTTGTGTCCGGCATGCATTGCCCCAGGACGTAACCCCGTAAACCACCCAACCCCCTCCCGGGCGCTCACACACCAACGGACCGCCACTGTCACCACGGCAACTGTCCACACGCCTCTCCGACTGGAAGCTGCCGGCGCAGAGCATGCGGCTTGTGAAGGCACTGTGATAATGCTGCTGGCAATGACGACGGGGAAGTAGGGAGAGTGGTGCCTGCTGTAAGGTCTTTGAGTATGAGCGGCCTGAGAAAGAAGGAGAGTGTTACATTTTAGAATGAGAGGTTTGGAAGAGTGTGTGTGGGCATCTATGTGTTTATTAGTGCCAAAGGTCAGAGACTAAAATGTAAAATGAGAGGGGATGCCAAGAAGTGTCAGAAGCCCCAAAATGTATGTAATGTAATTTTTCTGCAGCCTTCTATAATGTCAGCCTTTCACTAATTGAATATTTGTGTTTTAGCCTAGCAGCAAGATTGGATGGATTGCCATGACATGTGGTACAACTCGTTGGTCCCTAAAACTTTGATCCCCTGACTTTTCATCTAGTGCCATCATCATCAAAATTTCTGTTTACCCTTTTGATGACTTGGTCTATGGTTTATAACAAAATACCTGCAAAACTAATGACATTTCATCACCCTCAGCTGTACTGTTTAGTGCTAATTAGCAAATGTTAGCATGCTAACAAACTAAACGAAGATGGTAAACATTACACCTGCTGAAAATCAACATGCTAGCATAATAACATTACTTTGTGAGCATGCTGACTTTAGCATTTAGCTCTAAGCACCACTGTCCCTATATGGCTGTAGACTCTTAGTCTGGGTTTATGCAACCTGTAATCTGTTTTAATTTTTACACTATTTTCAAATTGTTTTGACATTTGTGGATGTGAAGCACACAGTGTTTCCCATGTGCACAACTCGTGCTAAAGAAGTTTTTATATTAAAGTTTGCCTTTCCTCCAGACTCCACTTGACTCAGCCTCATTCATCACATTCTTATCAAAGGCTCTCTGACTTTTTTCAGGCATTAGAAGCCTCTAATGTACAGATTAATCAATTTCAAGGTTTCTGGCACAGTTAAAGAGAAGATATTTTCTTTCATTCCATGAAGGTTTCCATTATACATCTTTTTCTGTCTCTTTTAAAAAAATAAATCCAATTCCCCTGCATGCAGACCTTGAATAACTTGCTAACTTTACTGTTGGCCTGGGGAGGTTTTAGACAGAAATTTGCTTTCTCTAATACACGTGCTGTTGCTGGCCGTTTTTTTGAAACAGCCAGAAAGGAGCTTCAACCCGGGGCCAAAATGTGTGCAGAGGTTCAAACTATTCCCCACACCCTACCCCCTTCTACTGTACCCCCCTTTTATTAGCACATCAAACAACCAGTAGCGTCAAGGACATGATCCTTCCATGGCTTTCCACACGTGAACACGGCCGATTGCGTTCAATGGAACCATAAAGGAACCTCTGCTGAAAACTACAGCGGTGGATCTTTTCCTGGCTCTTTCCATGACCACACAGTGTTATTAACTATCCATGGTAGCTTAGGGTGGTGTGTATGTGCGAAGCGTGTGTGTGTGTGTGTGATATCGGAGTGGCAGGTAGCCAAATGCAAACAGCTGTACAAAGCACACATCTCGCAGATCTCTTAGGTTAAACAGCTATTCCCACCATGATGCACTCCAAATAGACCGTGTTGTTATCACACATTAAGTAAACTCATAAAAACACTCTCTTCCAAACACAAACACACACTCTCTTCCACACACACATTCAACAGACATTAAGGAAAAAAGACACACCAGCCCCTCAATAGGGAGTACATGTTTTTGCATAAGCGTGTACTGTGACCTTCTGCAGCCCTTTGTGACTAAGTTGCTATGATTAATGACATCAGCATGTAATTTAAAGATCACTAACAGATGTGTGTCCCTGTGCACAGTCAAGTGTATGGACAGATACAGAGCATGAAGTCAAACAAATACAATTATGACTTACATATGGTAGGAAAAGTATTGTAGTTACAGCACATGATTGTTTTACTGTCTGTCCAAATATGCAATAGACTTTAAATATCTAGTCCCAGTGTGACATGATTTTCTTTTTTCCTTCATTAACTTACTGTTTTCTTGCGTTTCTGCATTGTTTATTGTTTGTTTTCACTTGCTTTTTTAAACTGTGACATATCTTCTACCTTCCAATTGCTCTGGTAAATATTTAGAATGAAATCTTCTTAAATCAAGCAGGTTTTTCAGTGTGAATTTGTAAAACCATTTCATTTGAATGACTTTAGCTTTAACTTCTTATTCAGCCTGCATTCATTTAAAGACCGAATTAAAAGCTGCTAGATTAGGTGTGACTGACCCAAGGAAGAGGAGTTAAAGAATATCCCTGATCATGGCGCATGGCACATCTATAATGTGAAAAATTACATTATAGAGATGAAAAAAGTATCAACTCAAATTACGCTAGCTACGCAAGTCATCTCTTTTTTCTGCACTGCCTTTAACTTAAAAGAATTTAAAGGTGAAATTAAATGATGTCATGTTTTGATCCATGTGGGCCACCTCCCGTCCACATGCAAACACACACCCACCCTCACCTGTGTCACCCCAGCCGGTAATGTGGCAGTTGCTGGCTTGTTTGAGCACTCTCTCTCTCTTCATGGGCAGACAGGCGGGGAGAACATGGCGGCTGAATGACACACACTCTCCCGGCATCTGGCCCACTGCCCCCGGTGACAGACGAACCAAGGCCAGGTCGTAATCGTTGCTATGGGAGTGGTAGCTTGGGTGGAGGACAATCTGATCAACGGCGTATTCCTCTTCGTGCTCCTCAGGGACGAGGGAGTGGTAGTCTCCCACTCTAACTTTATACTGTTTGGTGCTGTTTCCATACCTGCAGAGAGGGATGGATCGAGAGAGGCCATTAGAGAAAGAGTGTGTGTGCGTGTGTGTGAGCAATACCACTGGTGATACATAAACCATGAGCAATAAAATCACGAGCTCTGGCAGGGGTTACCTCAGCAATAGTTCATCTGGAGCTGCAAAAGTACAAGTATGTTACACTGAGCACACGCAGTCATGAAGTCTGCAGTAGTTGCATATGAGTAGTGGAATAGATTTTAAGCTTTTTTTTTCAAAGTGTGTAAGGCTTCACAGGTTAATCTTCCAGCAATATTTTGGATATGTTAACCCTAACCCTTATGAGAAACAGCACAACCTTCTTCATGCAGCTGTCTCATGGTTGATCCACCAACTTGCCTGATTTTCAAGGGTGACAAGGTGTTTTTTTCACTGGTCACTTTTGGTAATCAGTTGGTATTACCTTCCAAATCTCCTCTTGAAGTATGTACATGAAAACATTTTTTTAATGTTTATCTTTTTATACCCTTGTTTAGACTTTTCTTGTTGATTTTTATATACCTTTTGTATTATGTATTGTGTTCCCCTTGATGCTTATACATATTTAATATGCTTAGTCAGAAAGCCCTAAAAGCTTTTCTCAAATAACTAATCAGCAACATGGTCTCTCTTTTTCCTCTGCTGTCCCTCCTATCCGTCTTCAACACAACATTGTTGTAGTGCTTTTCATACATTCTATCAATTCACTACAAATGATGGCGAAGCAAGGGTTGCACATTTCTTGCACTACTTACAAGGGCCAAACAAATGTCAACTTAGACAGAGAATGAGTTTAGACAAGAATGATAACAATAAATCTGTCATTGTGTCTGTGTGTTTATGCTTCTGACTCATAGGTTGACATAATGAAGTGTTTTCCATGCTTGCCATTTACTTGTTGGAGATGTTTGGCCTTTTTGAAATAAAGTGGGAGTGAAGGAGAAGAGAGGAGTACGGTAAGTCAGGGACAAAGACAGGACCAAAGGAGGAGGGAGGGAGGGAGGGAAGAGGAGATGAGTGAAAGAAGGAGGCCTTTCGATAGAGCCAAGTCTCTGTGTCCAGTTACAACTGGTAGTGTGTTTCCGGAAAGATCTCCTGACCTGGGAATACCACGACGTTCCTGGCAGAGCAGAGACACTGCTGACCAGTCATCCACGTACAGTACATACCCATCTACACGTACACACACACACACTCAGGCACACAAGTTTTGAGCTGGACTGACTCACTCTGTCGGTGTAAAGCTAATGAAGACTGGTACAAGACTGCCAGGCTTGATCCTGTGCTAAATGCAAAATCTGGGGTTTAGAATGTGAATGCGACACCTAAGTTACCATTCACACATTGTTGTTGTTGCTAAAAACAGTTAAAAATATGCTGGAGTTCTGTTACTGCTGGCAAACCCCCAGCTGTACAGCTACAAAGTATAAATAGGTTTAATATGTTGACAGCATGTGACCACTGACCTGAGGTCAATTTTTATGAATCCTACTAATCAGTAATGGCAGTGTCAGGGATAAGGTAATATGATCATGTTAATCACATTTGGTAGGTGTACTTTAACATGTCATTATAAAATCATCTGTGCTTGTGGGCAAATTAGAACAAGCACAAGTGGGCATGCCAACTTGTTGATGTGTTTTCTGTGACTGCATGGGTATATTTATTTATGTGATAGTTGCTGTGTGTGAGCGCATGTGAGCTTGTATGTGTGTGTGTCACCCTATTTTGGTTACCATATATGAAAGGTGACACTGTAAAGTCGGAAGTCCCTATCTTGGTCTGCATGCTCTGGCTTGCATGCGGCAAATTACTTTTCAAAGCTGTCATAGTTGAAGCTAACAGCTTGGAGCACTGAAGACTGATATGTGATCAGGCAGGCAATAGAAGTACTTTGTAGTGTCTGACCTCTCTTGTCAGCTTGCAATGTCTATGATAACGAATATCCTACCTACAGCCAAAAATAGAGAGATACAGAGGTTCTTGTATTAGGTGTACAACTGTGGCAGTGGAAAGGGCCTGGGAATGGCTCGAGAAACGGTGCTGGAACGGATTTAGTGAATGGCCTCTTCCTCTCTTTAATGTGGAAACATCAGGATTTATAGTGGTGGAGCTGCCGGGGCCTGTAAAGAGTTCTGGTTTTCCTACCAAACCCAAACGTTGGAACTAATACCTGGTAACGCAACCAAAAGATATTATCCTTAAATCCTCTGACGACTTTACATGTAATGTATGAATATCAAAGGCAGACTTTAGGGTTAGTGCCCTCACAACCCTCAACTTTCAAAATTGCAAAGTCTCTCTCTGTTCAATTCATTTTCTTTTTTCTTTTTTTTCTGCCTTCTCTGCTGTATGCATTAGATGATGGATTTGAAGTTGGTGGTACCATGATGTGGAGGCCCCCACACCAGATGAAATTGAGATGAAATAACTCTGGCTGGCTCCCTGCCACCTGCAACCACAGCCAAACCACCACTGATTGCTACTCACATAGTTTCAGTGCTCATGCCTCTGTCAGACTTGAATATACTGAGGTAGTAAATAAGTCGTGATAGCAAATAAATAAACTAAATATATGCATACACACACCCATATTTCCATGAATAAAGATAACTACAAAACTCCAACATATTCAGAAAATCACACAATGTAAAAGGTAGATGTGTTTATGTATGGATTTAGAACACTAAATTATTGCATGTTTTATGTTGTACTTAGTGTGTTTTAATTGTATATTTATTTTTTACTGTATGTTTTCTAGAGCTTCTTGGTTGCATGTTAGAGTGCTGCTTGTTTGCCTAACATGCAACGTACAATGTGATTGTCTACCCACATGCAGAATGTGACCACACTTAACAAGCTGCAGACCCGTATCTATCAGACTCTCAGCCAATCACTGTCTTGCTCGGCGCATAGTCACGCAAAGTCATCTTTTGAGTAGAGACTATGGGAACAGCAGGCGAAGTGTACTCCCTGCAAAGCCTTTCAGACTGTGACACATACATATATGTGTGTGAGTAGATGTGGGGGTGTGTGTTTGACCTCTTGAAGCAGTGTGCCGAGGTGAGGACCCAGCAGGTGTCAATAAGAGTTGCTCCACACACCAACCTCCCGTCTCCTCGAGATCCTCGCAAACGAATCGCAGCCTGCCATGGCCAGCCACCCCTACAGACATGAACACACAGCCAAGCATGCACACACACACACACACACACACACACACACACACACACACACACACACATATAAAGACAAGCAATTATAAAAGTTCACAAATAACTTAAAATGCAAACATGGACACATCCACACAACAGCATTTTCACAGGAGCAAATTGGGTCCTATTCATACAATACTAAAGATATTTTACCATACTATAAAGTCAGAGCATATATGGTTGTTGTACCTTGATTTATAACAGAGCCTTAACAGGTAGCCAACATAGCAACATGCATATTCTCTCCAAATATGATTTATTTGGAGGACACTAAACATTAGCATACCTGGCAGAATGAGCGGCTATGTAAAGTGTAAACATGCACACACACAACTCAGTATGAAAAACATTCTTTGGTTTCACATCTACCCATAAATGTGACTGCTCGCACCGGTTGCATACAAATAAGCATAAATGTTGCCATTCTCTCTGTTTATCCCAACCTCTTTCTGTCTCTCTCTATCACACACACACACTCACTCACACACACGCACACAGAGCAAGACAGTCATAACCACTGGATTGGATTGTTTAATTCCAGAGAGTTTTTCATGCACACCTGTTTCTCTTTAATACAAATCATTCTAGATGACACTCTGACATTTGACGCTGACACTCGTACTCACTTGCATGCTTCCATTTACCCATATATAGTGTATGTTCATGTCTGGAAGCACACGCAGTTGTATATTTATTTGCATGTAGCTTCAGATCAGCTGTTTTCCATCTAAGACTTGTTGACTTGAAAATGTGTCCAATACTCTTTATTCTATATGTCTCTGGAAGGCGTTCTCTGTGCTTTCATTAATCCCTCCTGTCCCTTACAGCTTACCTCAGAGAGTTTTCTCCTCCTATGATTCGCCGCTGGCGAGTGTGTTTGAGCCGCAGACCACAAATTGAGTTGACAGGGTCTGACAGAGACAAAAGAGGAACCATTGGGTGTGTATATGTGAGAGTGTGTGGGAGGGTGATGATTGTTAAACCATACATTCAGGCTCAGATGTTGCTCTTATTAAATATTTAGACTGATAGAAAAAATAATAAAGTTTGAAATTCATCTTTTACTTCTACATATGAACCAGCAAATTAAATAAATGAGACATAATTTCCCTCTGTGTATAGGTGATGTTAAAATCTACAAACATAAGTTAAGTGCTTTTTCAGAGGATGTAATTTATCATACTGAAGAGACAAAACACCCTCCTGCACTGGATTGACTGCAGTATGTGCACGTGAGAAATGGAAGTAATAGCATATGTGCAGGTAACAGATATCATTGTATAAGTCTGCCCTGACGTATGACAGACAGGGTGAAGCAATAACATTGCTCTCTCCATTTTACCATCTGGATATATATATATATATATATATATATATATATATACACACACACACTGAAGTCTTCCCTGCTTTCCTCTCAGCATCTTACCTTCTGACTTTTCTTTAGTCATTTGTTTCTCATTAGTTTTTCAGTGTATACGACATATTGGAAATGTTTGCCAAACACAGTATAGTCTCATGCATGCTCAATGCACACTCAGATGCTCCAAATAAATCACAGGAGCACCATTTTTTTTTCAGAGGAACGTTAAGTAAAAAAAAACAAAAAAAAACAGACCTGACTGACCTTTGACCTCTTTGTTGCTGGGCTGCAATTCACCATAGTCACAGATGACCCCAGCATCCTCACTATGGCGACAGTTGTGTGTGCCGGGTGCCTGTTTGATGCAGTCTGCTAACGAACGCTCGTCTCCGCTGCACTTCACATTGTCCACATGGATGGGCCCTGTCCCTTCCCCGAAGTACGCCATCACACGTGCCTTCGCCACGCCACTGGGGAGGATGGAGAGCACACAGAACACACAGACATTTCATTGCCATTGCCATCTAAATTATATTAAAGTGGAAAAACAGTCAAAACAATAGTTCATACTGAGGCTGAAGATAAAAGTGAGTAAAGTTTATTTATATAGCACTTTTCAAAACATGAGTTACAAAGTGTTAAAGCATTGAATATAAGAAAGGCAGGATAGAAATACATTCAAGAGCAACAAAATGGAATTTACAAAACAGATAACATCAAGATTCAGTTGAATTGGATGATCTAACAGTAAGAGGTAAACTATTCCAAACTTTTGGGACAAAGACACCAAATACTACATTGCAGTAATGTGCTCCCTGCACTCTGTTTTTCTTAAGGACAAGGACAAGCTGCAGCATTTTAAACCATTAGCAGATGAGCAACAGCTCCTGTCGGAATTTGAAATGTAGCAATGTCTGTTTTGTAAAATAGTCTAATGAGATTTGGAATGAGAAGGCCAGATTTAAGGATATCTTTTTTGTTTTCTTGGGTTGTAACATGTTGATTTGCTTTAAAAAGAAAAAAAAAACCTTCTGTCATTAAGTGATAAAAACTCTATTATGTATTTTTTTGTATGTAATTCTGTGAATTTTCCAAATGACCTTTAATCATATCACAAACGAAACAGTTCAAGAGATGAATGCTTAGCTACTACATCTTTATCTGTGTGTGTGTGTGTGTGTGTGTGTGTGTGTGTGTGTGTGTGTGTAAACATATAGGTGGTGATGACGTGTTACTTTCGATGTTATGATTTCACATTCTCTGGCTGTGACGCAAACCAGGTCAAACCACTTTTACAATCTGATAACAACAGTATTTGGTATTTGTATCACTATCTCACCTCTGACTTTAATTAGCAAACAGCTAAGACACAGAGGCCTGCAGGTTGTGGTTGTGTATGTGTGCCTGTATAGGCTGTAGCTGTGATTTTAATTAAGATTGATAGATAACTGAGTGAGAGGATCTCAAGTTGCGTCCCTGGGGTTTGGTGGGTGGCAGGTCTCGTATTCCCACTCATCCAAAGGGAATCTCGTGTCTCTTATTGAGACATCTAGCATTGTGTCTGTGTCTCCAATAGCTCCCTGAGCAGTACTTAGCAGGCAAAGGGTGAACCTCCAAGTCACTTGGAACTAAGCCAAGAGACTGACATCAAGCCTGCTGGATGTGTTTCTGTGGCAACACATAGTAACACAACATCAGTCAAAAAATGCAACAAAATCTGCGTTGGCTGCTGAATGCTCAAGTTAGGAAGGAAAGCCAAGAGTTTTCTCAGACATCATATTTCATGTACTGTCCATTTGCCGTGAATTATCTTTACATTTTTGGATAACCATTTTTCAAATGGAATATTTGTTCTGTTTTAAATATAGCAAGGGAGGGTGGAAAAAAAGATGCAGCCAAGGCGACTTTGATAATAAACTGCAGGTACTTATTGCAGTTTGGACAAACATCGAAAAAAGTCTTCAATCTAAGCAAAACCTCTTGATGTTCCATTCTTGTCACATGGCAACACATTCACAGTGTGACTTTAAAGGCAGGCTTACAATTAAACCCTATCTTTAATTATATTTTGAAGTTAAAGTGTATGTAAAGCACTGTCAAACTTCATCAGTATATATGACATATAATTATGCTATATAAATACATTTGCATTTTTGCCTTTTGCCACATTATGCACAGAGTGCAGCATGGCAGATATACAACATAAATGGCTGGAGGTGGACAAAAAAGTTCCCTTTGCATTCAGGTCAGTTGCTGTTAACAAGATATAATAAACTGTAATAGAACCTTAATTATTGCTCCATTGGTTTTTCTACAGTAATAGTATGAAGTAGTGGTACATGTAAGGTTCAGTCCACATTAGAGGCTTTATTTAGACCACTATCAAATTAAATTGTTGCCAAATTATGTTTACAAGTTTCCAACCTTCCCCGTGTGTGTGTGTGTGTACGTGTGTAAGTTGTCCAGTTTCATGTAGGTCCTCATTCAGGGTGACTCTGGGTCAAACTGTTGACTTTGAATATAATTTGTGTGAAAGTATGTGTATGTGTCTGCATATATTTTGTTTTATCAACCCCAGAGCAACCTCTAACCTTTGGAGGCTGTGTATGTAATGACACCACACCCTGTGTGAAAGAGAATGATGATCCTAACATGGCTTTTACACGCCTCAAACACGCTTCCTCTCTCTCTCTCTCACGCTTATGCGCTCCAGATGTGGCTTTCATCTACACACAGATGTGTCACAGAAAATTGGGTGGCTAAGGGATGAGTGTCCCTTGCTGAGGAGTGATGAGAGAGAAAATGAAGACAGTTTGTTACGGTACAGTTTTCCCTTGCCATCCCATTGCCATTGTTTTGGAAAACGGGACAGTGTCTCAGAGGAAGAGATAATGGGACACAGAGAGGATGAGATGAGGTAGTTTGCTTCGCCTCAACATATCTGTCACTGCAAATATGTCATTTGCACAATTGGCCTGCCCTTTCTCTGGATGTTTATCTTGGCTCTGCAAAAGGGCACAGCTAAAACCTCTAATAAAAGCAGCTGGCAGCAGACCAGAGGCTCACAAGAAGTGCTCAAAAACTCGAGTGCACATTTTGTTTTTAAAGATTAATTAATGAAATACAGTAATTCAAAGCATACTGTAGTTTTTCCATTGTAGGTTAGCTTGAAACTCGAGACGTGCATGATGAGGTGCAAACTGAAAACAGGGCAGGGTTGAGAGACAGACACAGAAAGTGGGAGCGAGTGTAAGACAGATGCTAAGTCTAAGAAGTGGTGATTGATTTTGCAAACAGAGACAGCAACCTGGATTAACTTAAGTTTAATGTATAGAGTGATCACATTGCAATGCCACAGCTCCCAACTGAGCTTTTCTCCAACATTTTACCTCTATTCCAACATCCGAACCATGACTGAAAATGAATAAAAAAATCTGCTGAAAATAAGAAAGATAAGAAAAAAGATCTAGGAATAATGGATGGTGTGAGGTGTATGGATGAGAAAAAAGAGTCCTGATGTCCTGATGCACACACCCCCACACATGCACTGTATACATTCAATGTAACTGAATAGCTATCGGTTATCAAAAAAGCCAAATGTAAAGCCAAGACGGATTTGTAGCAGACTGCAATCTGAAAATCTTTCTAGATGTTGAAAAGGTGTAAATGCACTAGACCAGAAACAATTAGCCATTAATTGATAGCTCGATCGACAGAAAAATACGAACTACGTTCATTTTTTTATCAGGTTTTCTTAGCCTTCTATTATATTAAACTGAAAATCTTTGGTTTGTTTGACTGTTGGTGGGACAAAAAAAGTCCCAAACTCCTCCCAATTGGACACTACATCGGTAAGCGGCATGCGGAATTAGCCATGTCTGCCGAAATCGCAAGCAAAATATTCTTCTTGCTTGTTCTCCAAGTCTTTGTGTTTGTTGTAGTTTTTATCCTGTCACCCAGAAACACAAGGCTATCAAAGGGGCTACTGCAACACACATGCACATACACACAAACCTGTATCCCAACTGTCGACACACCACCTCAGCGTCGCGGTCAGTCCATCCGTCATCACACACGGTTCCCCATTGTCTTGACAGATAGAGCTCCACCCGGCCTTCCCTTAGGCTCTCTCCTCCCACAAGCCTTACTGGCACACCTGAAGATCACACACACAAACACAATTTAGACCGACTATACAGACTCACCTTGCAACAGATTTGTTTCTGTTCTCTGAAGTTACCCGAAATGCCTGAGTGAAGAAATACCAGAAGACACTACATACACATTCCCTGACAAACCTGATCTCCCGGGCTAACATACCAAGTGAATGGGGCATGTGCGCTCATGTTCCTTACAAAGGAAGCAGCTTGAACACCTGTCTGTTCTCATGCACGTAACCACTTGTGTGTCCAGAAGGGGAAATTGTTAAGACTCCTGTCACTATGTAAAGACCATTTATTTTCACTGGCTCTCTGTTTTTCACACGCTCCCTCTCTTGTTTCTTTCTCTCTCAAATGGTATTCACTCACACTGTTAATCAAATCAGTCTGGGCTTTAGGTTTAAACAATCCATCATCGTTTGTCGCACACAGATGCCCAGACATGCACACACAAACACACACACACACACATTAATCTCATTTAAGTGAATGCCAATGACTTTTCCATGTGTGGACAGTTTCCGGATCAGTTTACACTCTTGCCAAGTGTCAGGTATTCTTAAGGTATTATATGTATAGTTGGTTGTGGGATAAAACAACTTCAGCAGTGGTCAGTTCAGCCTGAAATTGTTCCCTGTGACTGTATTGAGTTGAATGACATGCTGCATTCAAACATTGTGTGTGTGTATGTGTGTGTGTGTGTGTGTGTGTGTTTGGGACAGGAAGATTAAGATTAGGGGAGTTAATTGTGGGAATGTTTACTTCTTAGTTGATGTTGGCTACTGAGGAAATGCTCATCTTTGTCCTCTCACTTACAAACACAAACTGTTTTTTCCCCCTCAGCACACACACACACACACACACACGTTATATTGCTGCTCTGACACAACCCTAATGTGATGGTCTCTCACAACAGAGAGTGAAAGAGAGAGAGACAGAGTGAAAGCGAGAGAGGGTTCAAAGCACAGCCGGGCTTATCTGCTTTTCCTCCTTTTCCAAAAACAACATAAACCAATCTGCCTGTGGCATGTTGAGGGGGAAGGAGGGATTAGCGTACACACACAAACACTCAAACAAATGCACACAAACAAACACACACAAAAACGCTATGTAGTAACGACATAATTCTTTAGTGGGTGTTTGTGGGGTGAGAATGTCCCTCAGGATCTTGCCAAACAACATAAGCTACCTAAACCCAACTTATCATCACGTGGGACATAAAAACCACGATGAATCCTTTCCGTGACATTCACCAGACTTATCAGACTCATATCTGTTGCATTCAACATCAAGACAGATGGCAGAGAATTCAACAGTTATATACAGTATGAGGTGAAATCTGAGCCACTACTGGTTCCATCCAGCTCTATCCTTACACATCTTTATTGGTGTCTGGAGGCTATAGACATAAGCTTGATTAATGGTGCTACCATTCAACCCTTCCTCCCTGTTTCAGCAAGTAGTAACACAACTCAACTCTTCTGTCTCTTCTTATAAAGAGGTAAGAAGCGCAGTTTTGCAGTAACACTGATTTTGTGTTATGTGATGGTGTGGCAACATGTCTGGAGCCTGGTAGTTATTTTGAAGTTGGGTACAGTGAAGAATAGTGGCATGAGGGAGACTTACTTTAGGTAAAGGTTTGCAGTAGGTCCTTTTAATCATGATGACTTTACAAGCAGCCCAGTTATTAAAGCAGGACAAGCCAACTAACAGCTGTGCTTATTAGAGTCAGGGCTTACATCATCTTCTATTCTGTCGGCTGGACAACGTTGGCTTTCCTCTTCGAAGTAAGAGGAGATCCAATTGACTGCAGGTTGAGTTTGGCAGAGATCTTACAAACACAACTCAGATTGGCTTGCACTTCCATTACCTGGTTTTATTAAGTGAAGGGAAATTACAGGCTTTTATCATTTGGTTTCCTGTTCTTCACTGCCAATAAAGTATGTGTGCTTTTAGTGCAAAGTTAAGCTCCTAAAGTCCTTGTTTTAAGATAACATTATTACTACTAATAATATGAATGTCTTATTTTTAGTCTTGATTGCCATCCTTGTTCTTATTATTACAAAAAGCTTTATGAAAAACAAAAATTCAGTGCATGGACCATAGGGAAGTAAAATATGAATATCGATCAGCAATTTAAGTACAGGAGTAATTTCAGTGTTTCAAGAATAATGTGTTATTAAAAGGGATTTTAAACAGGATTAAAAAAAGCTGAAAAAAAAAACTAGC
This sequence comes from Enoplosus armatus, assembly GCF_043641665.1. Taxonomy (NCBI): domain Eukaryota; kingdom Metazoa; phylum Chordata; class Actinopteri; order Centrarchiformes; family Enoplosidae; genus Enoplosus; species Enoplosus armatus. Next base: position 16,440,560 of record NC_092181.1, read on the forward strand.
AAGCCTGTTCTCATCCAGCTAGCCATTCCAGAGTTGAGGGGCCCAGATGGCAAACCCTGATAGTTTTTAGTCTCCTCCTAGGAACCACTAAAAAGGAACAAAGAGAGGATCTCAGGTGGAACTCAGGTAATAGGGGGTAAAAGGTCAGTCGTCAGGAGCAAACCCCGTATGAGCTATAAAAGTGATTAAAATACACATTCAAGTCAACTCGGAAATGCACAGTGTAGAGATGTTAAAATAGTGGTTTTATGCACTCTCCTACTGGATATCAAATGAAATTGGGTTGCTGCATTCTCAAGTTATTAAAACTTGTGAAGATTACATTGTTTTAAACAGTATAGAGCATTTCAGTAATCCAGATTAATTAGATCAAATCTTGTCATTTTCATTACTGCAGGAAACAGAACTGAATAACTGATTTCATGTGTTCATTAAGTTTATTGTAAAAATGTGTATTATTGGTAATATGATAATATTATTGGAGAACAGTAAACCAAGACGAGAGGAGATTCTACTGAGATAATATGGACCTATGATAACAAATCAAAACTAATGTACTGAAATTAACTTCTATGTATGTAGTTTGTGGTTTCTAAAATCAAAAGAGAAATAGATGTTGGTAAAATCATCTTAAAAAACGGAAACTGTCTTTAAATTATGTGGCATATGAATGGACTGAATCTTGAGGCACCCCATAATTCAAAGCGATAAGAGGGAAGCCAATCTAAAACAATACCACAGATGCCCCCTCACTGTTTAAGATGTTAAAAATCAAATAATCAACCATATCAAAAGCTATATGAACTAACATAAGCAAGAGTGCGAAAACGCTATAAAGAGCTTTGCGAGTGCAGCATTTGTGCTATGACCAACTTTAAAACCAGAATGGAATTCCATGGAAAGACCATTACCATTTAGGTCTATGTTACAATTGGCCAGAAAGATCTACAGATTGCCCGCACATGCTCTTGCTAACTTCCCAAACCTCCCACCTCTAACCTCGAACACCCCCAAACGGACATTCCCAGGTGTGTTGTTATAACTAACCTATGGCTTCAAGTAGCACTATGGTAACTGCTCTTAGTCTTTCAAAGTCCAAAAACAGTACACATGTACATACATTATACATAATATCAGTATCTAAACACATACAAAATCAACATTTTAAAAGTCACATTGAGCCTCTCTCACCCATTCATCTGTAACCTTTTACATAGGTCTTATAGTAAGAAGTAAGATTCTGTCTTACTGGTTGGAATACTCTCTCCATTGTGCTCAGGGCTGCATGCGATGTTAACATCTTCATGGTGTGTACAGTCATGACGGAGCCACTCCCTCCTGTTGCACAGCAATAGGCTGGGCTCTTTCCCTGTGCAGCTCACATCATCCAAAAGAATAGGACCTGAACCCACCCCAAAGCGTGGGACTGGGGTGATGTCTAGTCCTTCAGAAAGGAGCGTCTCACCTAGTCTGCAAGGTAGACACACACGAACACGCATTTTTTTAATTCATTAATAAGTAATGAGAGTTCATGTGTGTGTGTGTGTCTGTGTGTGTGTGTGTGTGTGTGTGTGTGTGTGTGTGTGTGTGTGTGCCTGTCTGGGGGCATGAATACTTAGCATTACCTGTAACCAAGTTGTCGACACGCCACATGTGTGTTCGAGTCTGTCCAGCCGTCATCACACACTGTCCCCCACTGACCACGGTAGAAGACTTCTAAACGTCCCTCATTGCTGCCTGCACCCCCTACCAACCTAACAGTACCATCTGGAGAGAAAGAGAAAGACAAACAGACAGACAGAGAGTTAGGCAATGTCCTCACTAATAATATACATTTGAAAATGTACATTTTTTCCATCCAGCTTTTTTAAAAAGACATCAAAAATAGATGTTTCCTTATGGCCTTGCACGTTTTAAATTATTGTTATTGATCACAATACAACAATAAAAATGCTGCAAATTGCATTGCAATTATTCAGAAAAGACACTGCTGTGTCATTTCTGGCAGCAGTAACCTGAGAGATCCTGTTCGGACAGAATAGCCTGTGTCTGTAGCCAGGGTTCAGTCCTTAAGATTTCAGCCTTTACACACTGGTCACCTGGCAACACACCAGACTTACTCCTCCCCACCTTTCCCACATTGTTTGCTGGCCACCTTGCACTCTCCTAAAAGCTCCCCTCCAATGCCTTGCTGGTGAGGAAGGTTATGTTTTCATCTTACACCCTTCTCATGAGGGTCTTTGATTTTTTTTTCTCTCCTAAAACCAATTTGCTATACCTTTTTCAAAGAAAACATTTTGACTTTCTCATAGCAAGAAAAGCACAGGTGTAACTACTAACTCTATTCAGTTTAGGCATTCCAGTAATCCGGTGTGCACAATACCACGGCTGTTGTTATCAGTTACACTTGTGTTTGGCAAGTCAAAATGTCTGCCGTGTGAAAGCTCTAATGTCTCTAGCAACAAAGCTTGAGGCGTCATGGGTACATGCACACCGCCACGATAAGGTGAGAATTCCTGGAGGGCCTTCCGTATCTCTATATGTAAAATATGAGTGCATTTCACTTGCATGTCTTTGTGAATATTATGGATTGCTAATGCTGAGACAGGTGTTGTTCTACCTGTAAGAGGGCTGCAGGACACTCCTGCATCCTCAGTGTGCAGACAGTTGTGTTCCCCCCAGGCATTTTTTGGACACTGCTCCAGGGTGAGCTCATTGCCTGTGCAACGCACCTCATCCAGCCACACCCGGCCTGAACCCCTGCCAAAATGTGCCTGGCCCCACGCCCTCGCCACACCGCTACAAAGAAAAGAGACGGTACAGGAGAAGGGACGGTTTGGTTTTCAGTAATACTGATGCAATTAAAAACAGATGTACTGCCTGGCCCTGATTTACAAAATACAGGGTATGGCATGTTGTATTTGTTTAATCTGGAAATTGAATGGATAAATGGAATAAACCTATTGCATTTCAAATCAGATTGCTTGTCACGCACACCCAAGCATACATAAACATTACAGCACCAACACTACAGTGGCATACACAAAAAAAGCACACAGGAATATTTGCGGAGAGTGTAGTGTTGCTAAATATGCATATCTCTGTGGTACTAGAATTCATGCAGGAACAATGAGCCTGATTCACTATCTGACCCCCAGATGTTCTTTACTGCGCGCTCCTCTCGCTGTGTGTCCGAATGGAAAGAATACTTCTCATACTTTTGGAGACAGAGGGAGAGACAGACGGCTGGACACCCACATTAACTCATCACAGCTTCCTACTCTATCTTTCTGTCACAAATGTTCCTCACTTTCTTATACTCACAATGTATTTCTTTTATGACAATTATTGGTAATGTAAATATGAACATTGATATCTGTGTGTGTGTTTGTGCCCCTTCACCTCAGCCCCAGTTGTCGACACACCACCTCTGCATCACTGTCGTCCCATTGGTCGTCACATATGGACCCCCACTGCCCTGCATGGAAGACCTCGACTGTGCCCTCTGACCCCGATCGACCTCCCACCAGCCGTATAGGGAGCGCCACTACCGCTGAAACGCACACAAGCGTAAATACACACACTTACACGTAGTCTTCTTAAATTATCTATTGCAGGATGACACAAAATGCAGGGACTTTTTTTCATTTTAAAGTATATATTGAGGACATTTCTAAAACTGAGTAGGGGTTGTAGACTTTTAGAGGGTTGGTAGAGTTAATAGATCTCATTATATTCATGCAAACCTCTGTCTATCCATCACAGACCTATAATTCCCCATGAGGAGTTCCTACCTTGCTGCTGGGTGCAGGTTATGGCTGCAGCTAGAGAACACTCCCCTCCATTCCAGGTAGTCTTAGGACACTGGAGCAGGTCTGGCTCCTCTCCCTGGCAATGGACCGCCCTCCAATGGAGCTTGGCCATGCCTGGACGAAACAGGGGAACTGCACGTGCACGACCTGAGATCCTGGAAAGGGATCAATAAGCAAACAAGTCACTTATGCTAATGTCAATACTTCTTTTTTAACCCACAACTGACATCAAACAGCGAATCCAGTCTTATTTGTTAAGTGAGGTGATCGTTAATTAGGTTGCATTTCTCTTGAAATGTTTTTTAATGTCTTAGTATTGCTTGTCACTTCACATAACATCATCTTAGATAAATCCTGCAGCCAGGCTAAGTTAGCCCATCTTAGAGCAAAAAGTAAAGCAGCCGTTTTAGCTTGGTAGCATTAACCTTGAGCCATCTGTATGTTCATGATCTGCCATTCCAGGGCCAACGCGGTCAGCAGTTTTACACCCAACAGCTTTCAATAACTGGCCTCATGAAAGTCATCACCAACGATTCCAGCTGACATATGGCTGACATTTGCCCTCTTTCCTCTTTCCGCTGTGGACATTCACTGACTCCTGTGAGAATATGCACACACAGGCATGTGTTCATGTCGGCATGCCTTCCAGTGCTGGTGTTAGCGTCAACATGTGTAGTGAGTGCACAGAACATCTCTGTTCTCCAGAGAGCTTTCTCAACTGACTACACCCAAGCCTATGGACACTGTCGACATGTATGATCTGTCTACAGGCTCCCTCGAGACCCGGCAAAATAGTGACTCTTCTAGCATGAAAGCATGTCATAATTCAAGACCATGAGACACGGTCGCACATGTGTGTGTGCGAGAGAGAGACAGAGACAAAGAGAGAGCTGGTAACAAGGTAAATAGCCGAGCACTTAAGGTATTTAAATACCTCTGGGGAATGGGGGTTTGGAATGCAAGGGTCACACAAGAAAAAGTACAAAGACTGTGGACAGAGTGCATGCATTTGTAAGTCTGAAACGTTGTGAAATTCTCTAGCATTCCCACCAAATTTCCATCACACTCTTACCATCTGTCAGACCTCTGAAGGCGGCTTCACATTGTGAATTTATAGGGCAGATGGTGATTGTACTTGCACCTGTGTCTGAATATGTATGTGAGAGGGAGGGAGAGGCAGCAGGGCACAGCAAATAGTGCATGTCTGAGCGCATGTGTGTGCATGTGTGCTCTCTCACCCTTTGCCCAGTTGTCTGCAAACCACTGCAGCGTCTTCGTCCCCCCAGTCATCACTACAGACAGACCCCCACACTCCTCCCAGATAGACCTCCACCCTGCCATCTAGCTTGGAGCGGCCTCCTTGCAGACGCACAGAGCCTGGGAGGAAAAGAGGGTTGGAGAACCGTAGATGTATAATAATACTGCACATGCAAAATGGGAGATAAAAGATGATACAAAAGAAATAAAAGATGTGTCACACCTTATCAAAATATATAAAACGAGTAGGGCGTTGGAGCGTAAGATGGGGGGGGGGGGGTAAAAGGGGCAGAACTGCGTGCAAAACTGGGATGTAAAAAAAAAGAGAAAAAGCTCAAGAGGAAAAAGAAAAGAAAAAAGGAAGGCAGGCTGTATTTGATTTTTTAAAGATGACAGGAGCGCACATACACTGGCGCACAACTGCCTTATAAATGAGCCAGTGAATCTATCTATATCAAAACCGTAGGAGTTCTCATTTCACTTCAGTTCATGACATCCATTGATATAACATTTTGTGTGTGTTGTCACATCAACTAGTCTATAAACAGAAAAAAAAACAATAAAGAGCTAGTGCTTGTACATACAGTGCAAGAACGTAAAGCGGCTGTTTTTTTGACTATGTCCTTCTGGTTGACATATTCACACAGATTTTCTCCCTGTAGGGCCCCATACCTCACTGCAATACAACAGATTCTGTGCATACGTTTCCTCATAATAGACATGGTTACAGTGTGTGTGGGTGCATGTTGTTTATTGTCATAGTAGCCTGATTGCTTTGTGTGTGCCTATTTGATATATTTGGGTTATTATGGCAACAGATATAATAATAACCTCTTATTGCCATCAATAAGAGCTATCTGAATTTAAATCAGAGAGAACATCCAGTGTGTGGTTCTTTTGTATTTTTTGCAAAAGGTCATACACATAGAATGAACAGGCTCCAATTTCGGTGACCCCTCTTAAAGGCATGTAATTGTCCAATATCTTTCATAACTGGATCAATGTATGTCAATACCATGTATCAATTACCGAAAGATTATTTATCCATGATGTGCCAACACACTCCAAGACTAAAAATACCACATGCTGCTTGTCTTGTGCCAGATGGAAATCTATTCCTTTCACCACTCTCTCTCTCTCATTGCTCTGCCTTTCATCGGTCCAGAGATGTATTTTAGCAACACCTAGTAGTTCACACCTGCGGACTTGATAGGTATTGATAATGTCATGCTGCCCATGCCAAACTATTTTTATGTGAGAAGAGAGATTTTATTTAGCCTACTGGCTGTACTCTCCTACACTGGTGATCCCTTGGGCTGTGTTATTGCCACACACACCATATAAGCAAATACCTCTGCACTCATTACAGCACAAATGTGCTTAGACTTGCCATCTGCATACACTATGCTCACACCTGGGACACTGAAGGTGTGTCCAGTCTAATTACTTCAGCGTGGTCTTCCTGAGCTGAACACAATGTGTTAACATGGTTGCACACCACTGCAAAAACCGCTGCACATTATCTGCTCTTTGTAAGCCCAAATACAAATGAATATAGCATGTAATCTGTCACATGTCAAGGACGTCCTGTATCATGGCAGCCTGCACTGACTCAATTCATTTGGGGATTTCAGTTTGTAGGTGTCTAGTTCATACTGTGTTTGTTATATTTCCACAGATTAAAGATTACTGCATGGATCCCTACAAAATCCAGTATTTCTGTGTCTATAGGCCTGCATGTTTGTTTACCTTGTTTACAGTCGCAGTAGCCCCAGTCCACTCTGCCTCTGTGGTTCCTGAAAAAGCACCAGGGTCGGATCCTGCCGTCCGGGTTGCGACAGTGATTGTGCTCTCCTAGTCCTTTTCCCGGGTAGCGCTCCTTGAAGCCGGTCACTTCGGTCCAGTTCATGCACCGGGTGCCGGACTCGGTGACGTCTATCGCTCCCCGGTAGAAACCGTCTTTCCCACGGCTCTGCACGCAGTCAGTGAACGGCAGGATGAATGAAGGGACGCTGCTGGAATAACAGAAGCCGCTATTCGCGGCCAAAAGCGCGGCTGTTACAGAAAGAAATGCCAAATTCATGTTGGGTCTCTGATTGTAGGCAGGTGAAGACAGTGGCTTCTATCATCAGTAGCTTCTATCATCAGCTGAGGAGACGATTGTCAGTCAGCCTCATCGCCCTGCCGTGGGGCGAGAGTGAGAGCCGGTAAAGGAAAAACGACGCGGATCAATGAAACTCCTATTTGCGTGGGCTAATGTGCAGACAGCCCCCCAACGAAAATTCAGTAACACATGTTCGAAGTAATTTTCCTTCATTGCGATTTTACACCATTTCATTCGATGTGGTAATTTTATAGGCCTATCATCCAATATAAAGTATTTCTATGGTCTAGAGCAAATTTACAGGGAGTAGGCTAAAGGGGAACCCATCCAGTAGGCCTGTAATGTGAGAATTACTGTAAATAGTAGGCTATGTGTAATCCCAGAATACTATCATCTTAATCCATTTAGGGCTCCCAAAACTTTGAGAAATGGGGTATTGTTGAAACAACATAACCATAACCAAGGCTTTCACAAAAGTTAGTTTTGTTTAGGCCTGTATGCTTTATGACTTCTGATGCTCCTTGTCATCACTAACGTACACTAACGTACACTAACTTCAATCTTTCTATTCTTATCATACTACATCATCTACTCACATGGCTCCATAATAAGGAATAGGGAATTCAAGTAAAAATCGTTTACTATTAGGCTACTCTTATTAACCGGGAAACAGGATAATCCTTTTGGAGCCACACAAGTGAAGCATGAGAACTGAGACGCTGCAGTTTGACGTTGAACAGTAGTGAATGACGGATAATTAAACATGAACACACTCGCTCTCTCCATGTCTCTCTCCCTATAGTATGTGTGTGTGGTGGCAGACAGGCTGAAATGCGCTACATAGCGCCTCTAGTGCCTACAGTATGGTATTCTCTTATTGGAGGAGGGATTTGGAAACGTTAAACACACGCGTCCTATCTGGTGACATCATCACGCCGCGTCTATTCAATCACAGAAGTGGCCACTCTTAATTCAAACCGGCGTACGCCGAAACTCGCCCAGGTTGGCGGAGTCAGCACTCGACAAACCGGTCCGTTAGCCGGTTGACCCGCTCCAATCGGGCTGCCAAGACCGTTGGGGAGGTAAAAAAAAAACTGTCGCAGTAAACACAAACCATTGGATAGCCGCAGTCGAGTTTCTTTCACACTTTATTTTAGCAAGTAACCCCATCTACGTCAAGCCCCTGAATCGAAGCCGAGCGCGCCGGTGTTTATAACGAATACATCCATTGTGATTTTAGCGGCTATTACACATTAGCCGATTGTTGGCTATCGTTATAGCTAGCTAATCATTATTTGTATGAAAAGCTTTGATGTAACAACGACCACGGGTATTAAAAAGTTAATTAGAAAACATTACACCGGAAGAAATGAACAGTCGACTGCAAGAGATCCGCGAGCGACAAAAACTTAGGAGGCAGCTTTTAGCTCAACAGGCAAGTGGACAGTGAGCCGCCTGTTGTTGTTAGCAAGTAGCTATAGCTAATCAAACAACTTAACCAGTCAGCTAACGTTAACTATGTCTATAACAAAATGTTAATGTTATATGGAAAACGCATTTTCGGCGGTGTGGTGAACAAGGACGGAGTTCTGTCGTACAAATACATCAATGAGTGTATATCTCCGCCAAACATTTACATTAGTCGCCCTCGAGTGGACTCGAGGCGCAAATAACTTCACTGTAACGTTAACGTTAAATGTAAATTGAATGAATGACATCAACATGTTGAAGCTATTTGAGTCAATATAGCAAACACAAATGACATCGCATACATATAAATGGAAAATATACGAAGATTAACTTACAGCATATGTAACAGCAATATATAACACTGAGGCAGACAATGCATATACAGTAGTAAATGCATACGCAGGATATGCAATATATAATAAAGGAGACGATACCAGAATTTGAAAATATGTGACTGTACACTTACTTTCTCATTCTTGTCTAATCACAGTTGGGAGCTGAAAGCGCAGACAGTATTGGAGCTGTCCTAAACAGTAAAGATGAACTAAAAGAGATAGAGGAGACAAGAGAGACGTGCAGGTGAGATATAATTTAATCCTCAAAAAAAGAAAAATGCAGCAGAATGCAGAAAGTAGAAAGCAGAAAAAAAGAGAGGATTAATGATGCCCAATGTGTGCACAAATACTAAATGCCATGAAGAACACAACAAGACTTGGATTGCCAAGCTTGCAATCTAGAGGAGCTGCAAGCCTTTTTGAGTTATTTGTCATTTAGTCCCTGTGTTTGTGAACACATTGAGCATGTCAAGTTATCTCACTTTTCTACATTCAAAAGCTACCCTCATTAAGCATAGTTTTGTTAACATTTGTCCATCGTGCTTACTAGTTTTGTGTCGTCATTGTCAGTGTCAAATGTTGATTTTGTGCTTTAGTGAGACAAGAAATCTGGGAATGTATTTCGAATGGTTGTGTTTTGCAGGGCTTCATTTGATAGTTCAGCTGCACCTTCCAAAAGGAAGGCACAGACGGAGGGAGAGGACACAGAGGAAGATGTGGAAGAACAAAAGGTGGGTGTAATCACATGTTGGTGAGCATTATGTATGTACATAGGTGAAAGAAATCTCCTACTGTATGTAATGATACTAATGATTATAAACCAGATTTATGTAACACTGTAACAATATAACAAATTTACAGCATAAAAACAAAATTTAAATTATGATAAAATTAAATTACAGAAGAATACAGGTGACAACAAAAGCAGATAAAGACAAACAGCATATAAAATGGATAGAATGAGAGAGCAGGCAAGTAAAATCAAGACAAGCCACTGAGTAAGTATGTATGGGGGAGCATTTAAAAGATGACGCAGACTGAACAAGGCAGGTATTTCCTCGGGGCAGAGGAAACAAAGATGTGGTCCCTCCTGGGGTGTATTCCAGAAAGCAGGTTTAGTGGAAACTCAGAGTTTGTCAACCTTGAGATGAGGGAAACCCTGGGTTTTTCAGTTACTGTGGTAACATACGCTGTGAACCTAAGCTGCTCACTGGCAGGTTTTCTTCAACAAACTCTGACTTTCTCTCTGTCCCTCCCCACCCCCTTAGCCTAAACCTGTCTGACACGCTGTTAAGTTTCCGCATTTATACAGTCGTTATCAAAGTGAATATTGGAGCACATTCATTCGTTTATGTCTTTAGAAACAGTCAATCAGTTACTCATTACTGTAGTAATCACTCTTTAAGTAAAACAAATCTGTATGAAGTTTTAGACACATAAGATACTGATCAATGAATAATAATTTTTAAAGTTGTGATTGGCTGCACTGATGGAACATTCCTGTCATAGTTAGCATATCATGTTGGAGATTATGTGAATATTTCTGAGTGAGGATGATTGTGGTGCAGCTGAAAAGACTTTTAAGGTTTTAAAACTAGACTAAATGTAAGTGAGTTTTTCTGATATAGGCTCCATAAAGTCTGAATGTGTTTTAACCATTTCCACTATGACTAGACTAGACGTGTAAAAACTGTACACTCAGTTTAAACCTAGAACTAACTCTGATCAGCTTTTCTGGAACCGAAAACGTCCCATCTCAGGGTTCATCAACTCAGAGTTCAGAGTGGTTCAACCTGATTTCATGTGTGTGGACTGTGGGACAGGCCCTTACCTGAGGATCTTAGAGCTATGTATTATTTTCAATTATTAGTTCCAAAGATCAAGTCAGTGTCTGTGGCTTTGCTTCGTTTGGCATGTTGTATTGTCAGGTTGTAGCTGCAGGCTGTGAACATAAAATTTGGTAAGTTCCTATTTTCTCAGCCGTAAGAGGCTGTTAACAAGTTTCAGTTGACTCTGTGGATTTTAGCGTGTATGGATGGGTTTATCAAGTATTTGAGCATAGTGTGAAATTTGAGGTCCATTTATGGATGACTTATGGGCGGAATAAGGGGGTTGACAATGTCCCCTCATGATTGTGAAGTCATGTTTTATAAATTGCTTTTTGACCAAATTCTTTTCAGTTGTATTCATCTACCAAACACACGATCCTCGCAGGTTCTGTTATGCATAAACAAAAATATGAACCTCATTGTGTTTTATGTGTGTGTGGGCGTATGTGTGCTAGGATGAGGTGGAGGTGCAGCCGCCAGATGAAAGCAACCCATATGAGGAGGTGTACAAGGACTCAAGTACTTTCCTTAAGGTTGTAAAAGCTGCTCTCTCTTTCTTTTACACTCAGAATGTCTCTTTTATATCTTGTCTCACTAATTATGTTTTTGTAGACTGTCAAGCAATGTTTCATTTTGTTGCACCACTTAGAAAGCAAATTAGGTGTGTTTCCATTGGTTCATTGAGGTAAGTAAACTGGTTTCCTGAATGTAAAAAGGAGCTTCATTAGAAAATATCAACAAAAACGGACAGAAATCTTGAAGTGGTTCATATTGGGCAGATTGGTATTGTTTTTGTGTTACCAGTTGTTAGCCATGACCTTATAAGCAACCTACAAAATAATACTAGCATCGTTTGAGTAATCAGGCAGCATAACCTAATCTGAACACCTTATCAGGCTCCTCCTCTTGCTACTCTTTTTGGAATGGGAACTGACTGGAATGAGCTGCTGTTACATATTCACCACCTGATAATGCTTTTAGCCCGTAAATAATGTTCTGAGAATTTGTGTGTGCTGACGTGCCTTTGTGATTTAATGGAAGACGGACTGTATTTTAACATTTGTATATTTGAATATGGTTTAATTAATTAATTTATAGTTCTAGTACTGTGCAGTTTTAAAAGTTAAGGTAGTTATTTGTTCTTTTATCATGTTCAGGAACAATTACACTGTTTTGTGTCCAAATCTTTCAAATGTGTTTGTGTAAGTCTCACTTTCAACATTATAATAATGATAATAAACAAGAAAATGAGACATACCCACATCAAAGGGAAGTTAGGTTCGAAACACATTCTACATGTCAGCAATTCTTGAAGAAACAATTCTTGTGCTAAATTCCAACTCACTGAATTTCAGATGGCTTGGTTATGCAAATTAGTCTGTCAAAAGTCTAGATTTACCCACACTGAACCCAAATGAAAAAAAGCCTATATTAAAAGACCAAGCAGACCAAGTTTTGCTTTGTCATTATCAGGTGTGCATCAGGTGATCATCAGCCATTTATATCTCAAACTATGGAGCAGTGAGATAAACAAGTCTTCTTATAAACTGGTGATCCAAAGCTAAAGGACAAGTTTTATTTGGCAGCTCGAATCAATGCCTTCGATCTAGTGGAACATTAGCTGCAACTATTCATGCATAACCAGTTGCAATGGGTGACTAAAAACCTCTGTCACAAAGCACACACAAACATAACATGTAATTACAATACACATGATCTTCTTTTGTTGAAGAGTGTGCAGTGTAGTAATGATTCCCGTTGTTAATGTGACATGTATTTGGAAGTTTCTCCCTCATATGAGTCTACAAAGGATTTTTATACATTACAGAAATTGTATTCAACCCTGCAGTTTCTATTAAGATTTTCCAATTTGTATACATCAAATGCTTGAATAGACATCCAGCTATTCAGATGCACTGTATGTTGTCTCTGTGTATGCAGATATATTATTCTAATTGCTCTTTCTCCTGCTCATCTTGTTTGTCATATTTCACCATTTTCAGGGTACCCAGAGTTTGAACCCTCACAATGACTACTGTCAGCACTTTGTCGACACAGGGCACAGGCCACAAAACTTCATTAGAGATGTTGGTGAGTGTGTGTGTGTGTGTGTGTGTGTGTGTGTGTTTGTGTTTTATGTACATGTGGATGCTTGTGTGTGGTTCTGACCTTGTTGTCTTCTGTGGTTCAGGGTTGGCTGACCGATTTGAAGAATACCCTAAACTTCGAGAGCTGATCAGACTGAAGGACGAACACATCTCCACCACCAACACCCCTCCCATGTGTGTTAAATGATACGTGATGAGTTTGAGGAGTAAATCTGTACCTGATTATGATGTGATTACACCCAGAGGGAGTAACTTGAATTAAGAAGACACCGGTCATTTCAAGTTGGCTTCACCTGTTTTTAAAAGAGATGGCTCGATTTAAGATGTATGATGTTTGTGTGTTTAGGTACCTCCAGGCTGACCCAGAGCACTTTGACCTGCAGGATTTAAAGTGCAAGTTTGATGTAATTCTGCTTGAGCCTCCCTTAGAGGAATACTACAGAGAATCAGGCATCAGCCACACTGAACGTTTCTGGACCTGGGATGATGTATGTATGCATGTTTGTCTGGTTTGTGCTAGTATGTGAAATAATACAGAATATTGTTATGACCGCCTTGTGGGCCACGCCAAACTTAACAATTAGAAACTGAAATTTATTGTACTAATTAATGATAATTAATGCAATGTGGTGTCGAAGTCTGTATCAATGACATATGAAAGTGTAAGCAGTAGTCGTGTTCACTCGTTCCTCTTTCCCCTCTCTGCTATTGTAGATCATGAAACTGGAAATTGAGGAGATATCAGCTTTACGTTCCTTTGTCTTTCTCTGGTGTGGCTCTGGTGAAGGCTTGGACTTGGGCAGAATGGTAACATGATTCCTCATTCAGTCGAAAGCACATAACAGGCAAACTCTAATTCTGTGAGCGAAATGTATCTCATATTCTTTACTGGTTTCACAAGATTTTGCAACAGAAGGAATGTGTCCTATTTTTACTACTCGTTAGACAACACCGCATTCTTTGAGTCATTCAGGCACTTGCTGGTTCAGTGTGCATCTGACAACTGAGTTAGGCAACTATGTATAATCTTATGATGATAGCTTTGAATACCTTTTTAAGTATGTTTGTTCATACCAGACTATTCAAAGCTTAAGCCCCTCTGTAGAGACCATGTCTAGCAAGCTGTCATTATTTTCTGTGATACAAAAGAATCACCGGCATTATTGCTTTTAGAACCACAGAGTAGGTTGTGCACTTTTTGGATTCCCTACTGTGCATGAGCTGTGTTAATGTCTTATATTAAGGCATTAATCCTCTCAGATCAATAAAAATGTTACTACTTGTTAGACAACACTGCATTCTTTGACTCATTCAGGAATTCGTTGGTTCAGTGCAACGGAGTTGTTTGTGTAATGTTAGAATGTTATGACAATATCTTTGAATACCTTTGAAGTATGCCTTTTATTTTATACTGGACTATTCAAGACTTCAGAACCTCCGAGTCCAGAAAGCTGTCAGATAAAAAGTACTATTTTCTTTGTTATATGGTTGTCTGCCGTTGGTGTGACATTTGTCCTCTTTGAGCTTGTCAATAACGCTGAGTCATATTCTGGCTCTCTCTGTTAGAAAATAGATTCAATTGTACCGTTTACCAGAGTAGGTATGTTTATACTGCATGTTTTTTATGGTTCACATTAAGAATGTAGAAAAGGTTTTCACCATTGTCTGTCTGTTCTTTGGAGGTCACAAGGGCTAATGTCATTAAACCAAATATTCAAATTTGTAGAGGTAAACTGATGAAGTAGAGAAAAGTAACGAAGATGTGTGACTGCAGGCTACTAGAGGAATAAGTCTTTCAAATAGTTTTGAACGTTTTGCTAGTGCCATTATGATTATGATGACTGATGTTGTTTATTGTAAGATTGTAAGTGGAACACTATTTTTCTACAATGGCTTCACAACTATTCTTATTTCAAATAGCATTCAACTACAACACACAAAGAAGTAACCAACCAAACTGGAATGAAAGCCAAAACTTGATGTTTATGTGCTGATTACTAGGTCATGCACTTTTCAGCGGTTCAGAAATTTGGTTTCTCTGAAACACTGGATTTTGTAATTGAGTTTATAAAACATTAACCTGTTAATATTAACAGCCCTAAATTGAGTACTTGTTTAGACCATGCAGTACAAAGTCCATCATAACACCTAGCCTTATTACACCCATTTCAGTGTTTGAGGAAATGGGGCTTTAGGCGGTGTGAGGATATCTGTTGGATCAAGACCAACAAGAATAACCCAGGCAAGACCAAGGCACTGGACCCAAAAGCAGTATTCCAGAGGACCAAGGTACAGTATACTCATACACAGGCACAGCAGAAATGTGAAATATATGTTTATGATAATGTAAATATTACATAATCTAAAGACTTTGAGATTTATTTTCCTTGAAAATCTGTAGATGTAAAGTTTATAAAACTCATACACAGTGTATATTGTGATGTAAACAACATATTCCTTGCAGGAACACTGCCTAATGGGAATCAAAGGAACAGTGCGTAGGAGTACTGATGGTGACTTCATCCATGCTAATGTGGACATAGACTTGATCATCACTGAGGAGCCTGAGATGGGAAATGTAGAGAAGCCTGTGGAGATCTTCCACATCATTGAACATTTCTGTTTGGGTCGCAGGAGGTTGCACCTGTTTGGACGAGACTCAACCATCAGACCAGGTGATCACTCTTTCCTTGGTAAATTTAGGTGATAACTGCATGTTGTATTTTAGTGTCCTGTCTTCCTCTGTGCCTGTGCTTGTTTCTCAACACCCATGTTGTTGCTTTTTTTGATTTCTTCTCTTTCTAGGCTGGCTGACAGTGGGTCCCACTTTGACCAACAGTAATTTTAACCCAGAGACCTACGCCTCACATTTTTCCTTGCCTAACTCCCACCTATCTGGCTGCACCGAGGAAATAGAGAGGCTACGGCCCAAATCTCCCCTTGCTAAGCTGAAGTCCGACCATGGTGGTGGAGCTCCCAGAGGGGGACGTGGTGGGCCAAATGCAGGAAGAGGCGGAGACAGGGGCCGTGAAAGAAACCGACCAAATTTCCGTGGGGACAGGGGAGGGTTCCGGGGCAGGGGAGGGCTACATAGGGGCTTTCCACCTCGCTAGAGCAAAGAGCTCATGCCAACCACACTGATGCTAGGAATTACCATCTCCATTATCTGCAAACACAAGCTTATTTTTAATGCAGTATTGGGTTGTGGTGTGGTTTGGTTATTATGTGACAGCTGAGAGGTTAGCGAGTGTGATCTATCTTTTTGAATTGTTTTGGTTTGTTTATATTTTTTCACGGATATACTTATACGTATTGTCTGAATAAACATTTTTTCACTTTTTGTGGTTGTGTATTGTTTTGTGTATTTGGTCTTGTCCATGAATATATATGAAGTTATGGAGATACTGTCAATATTACAGTGCTTTAATATTTTGAAAGCAGGTGTGGTTGAAAGTTTGAAAGTCATGAGCAAATAGAAAGTAAAACAAACACTTGTAGAAATACAAATACAAAAGCAGCAAGTTATTGCAAGTATTGCTGTGATTTTCAAACAGACGAAAGATGTAATTTCAAGGTGATGTTATGCTGTTGCTGTAACAATACACGTGTTGTATTTTCATTTTAAATAATGGTTGATTTGAATTGCCTGTCATATACTGTAAATAGACAGCTAATCAAACACTGGGTTCTCTTATAAGGCTGCTTTTGTGGCCAAAGTATTTGACATCTGTGCACAGCATGAGCATCAATGCTATGAAAGGTGATAGGCTGTCCTCTTCTGATCATGCTCTTCCTGCATGCTGTTGAGCATGTACGGAGAATGTCAACCAGGAGTTAAGGAGGGGTACCATTTGAGGAATGCCATGCATCTTTTTTTAAATGCTTCTTCAATGTACATATTCCTTTGAAGTCATCCTTTAGCTGTGGGCCTGCCATTGTTGCTTAACAGTTACCCTTTCAATAGGAAAAATGGCTTGTTAAAGCAACTCACTCAGAAGTGATCTGTGCTGACAGACATTCATGTCCTCAGGATGAACTGTAATACGTTTGGTAATCCCCTGGCTTCACCTAGTGCCATCACCAGGTCAAATCTTTAATGTCTGATACTTTGGTTCATGATCTGCAAAACTAATGACATTCCCAGTCTTGGACTGTGCATTCTGTAGTTAGCATTTAGCTCATTGTGTACGTTGAGTACAGCCTCACAGAGCCTCTAGCATGGCTGCAGACTCTTAGTCTCGTTCAGCGTTTCGTTTGTGTGAAGCACTTTTATATCATAATGTGTACACCCCCACAGGTGTTTTTTGTGTCTTATTTTGCTTCATGCTCAAGAATGTGTAGGTGTTTCCTTAAACTCACTCAAGCCCCTGTTTATTCCCATTGTTCTTGTTAGGTCAGAACAATTTACCCCCTTATTATTTCTGTTAGTATGTACACTTTGGTGACCTTAAGTCGTTCCCTAGCATTACTTCCTCCAACTTCAACCTGAGCAGTGCTTTTTGTGTGTATGTATAGTTTTCTCAGTTGTCTAGGTTGCCTCTTGTGCTGTCTATGCATAGTTAGTGTTACTGGGAGTGTCACTTGTGAATTTGTTATTTTTATATAACAATATTTCTCTAACGCAACAGAATTTATCTAGTTGGTGTTTTTAGATTAGGTAACGCCTCGCACTGCTGGTGCAAAAGTTAATTTAAAGATAGGCTTTACACTTTTTGTGTATTTGTATTTAAAAATCAAGTCTTTAGTCTTGCCTTGTTTTATTCTTAAATACTTAATAGTTGATACAATGTCTCAAGTTGTACTTGAACTTTGTATTGTAACATTGTTCTGTCCACTTTATTAAATTCAAAAACAATTGGACAGCACACTGAAACATTAGATTGGGATCTCTGAAATTGATTTTATTTCTTATAATTAATTATTTTATTATCATTTCTAACTAAGACATTTTTATCTTGGCTGAATTAATGACACATACTAACACTGAATACAAGAAGAATATAGTTGGTCCTATCAAGCTAGTTCTTCAGTGTCAGTTTGCTGTCCAGGTCACAGCTCACTCAGATGGCAGATGGCCTAATACCAGGACGAGGCAATTTACTGTGAATAAAGGGTGTGTTCAGAGACAGCAAGGATGCAAACACAACAAGGATGTAATCAGAAATAAGGAACCTCTTATTGTAAGGTGTTTTATAAAGCATTGTGACTGTGGGAGTTAACCAAGGAAGCAGCAGTGACTGTCATAGACACCTATATATTTAGTCCTCACAATTTATGTGAACGAGATAATTGATAGTTGGAGGGATCATCACTGCCCTAACCCTAACCCAATCAATTGATCCAGTCTCTAATGCAGAAAACAGCTATTTATGAAAGATGTTGACAAAAATCACTTATTAATTTTTAGCTCTACAAATAGCATTGTACTATCCCCTGCATCACAGAATACCCAGTTTATCAGCTGATTGACACTGTGCTGGAAAAAGACATTGGGCCAAATGTATAAACCATGCGTACACACACATGGGTGGTGAGAATGTACGTACTGTTATGCACCTTTCACACCATGCATACCATATACGCAGTCTTTTGAGTCCGATTAGTGTGATGTTTCGAGTTGGCAAAAAAGAATAATAAAAGCGTGACTTTGGGTGAGCTTTTTTCTTTCACTAAGTTGTGTTAGAATGTAATCTATAGTTCACTATGATTACATAGTGATGCATGAGTGGTTAACAACCTTTTTTTTGACAAGCCTTAGTTTCGTTCTATCTTGAGTAAATATGTTTGTCACTACGCATTATAATAATTATACTGCTAATGTATAAATAAACAAATTAATACATGATCGTTATATAAAAAAGGATTATTATCCTGTGTTATTAGGGTGTAAGAATAACCTTCGCCTTCAGATATGGCCAATTAACAGGTCCTTGAAGTGTCACTATATAGAAGCTGTAGTTGTTTGATACAATGGTTGCTTTGGCATAGCTCGCACACTATCGCTGTGCACAGTAATGCACTTCATGGCCTCACGTTTGAAATCAGACCACTTTCTTTAAATCTCCTCTATGGTCCATGGCTCAGAACAAACAGCATTCACTGCTTCAGTTATTTTCTGCCATTCAGCTTGTTTCATTTTGTAGGTAATGGCTTCCAAATAATAAGCATTTTCTTGTCAATTTGATCAACCATTATTTGTAGTTCACAGTTGATTACTTCTTACATGCTTCCACCATTTCTCCTCAAAACTAAACTAAATGCTGGCCCAAACCGAAAACTGGGGTGTTCGAAGCTATTTATAGTAAATTGTGAGTCACAAGGCTTGTACAATTTCAGGATGACTGAGATGTATGAGGAAAAAACATGTAGGAACAGACATATGTGGGATTTCATGGGTGTCATAAATCTGACGAAAAGACTGCATATGCATGTTTCCTGCTTTGTGTGGACACAGATTTCCTAAATATACACAGAGATTTATACATTTGGCCCCTGAAGACCCAATTTTCACTGCTATCTAAGCTACTGACACATCTCCATGTAAATGATCTTGATACAAGTTCTCATTATATCATCCTCATATGGATTTATACACATTTCCTAGGTGAAGTGATATAGATTTAGTCATCATTAAAGGTTATGATATATGTATAACCATATAGTCTTGCATTAAATAAAAGCTTTTTTCCAACTAATTACCTATTAATACTACATGACAAAGCATCACTAAAAGGTATAATAATAAGAAAATATTGTGTGCATTTGTGTATAGGAAAGGAGCTATATTGTGACAGTTTATATTGCTATATTGTGATATAGTAACAGTTGTAAACTCTCTGGAAACAACAATATCATTGACATCTGACTATAAATCACTTCCTAGCACTATGTCACATAACCCAAATTTGCATATTTGAAAAAGTAGGCGTAAGTGGGCATTTCTATGACTCACACAACAATGCTTTAAGCATCTCTCCCTTTACAATTTACAGCCTGCCTCAGGGACTGGGGGAGTGGATTTGGATGTATTTGGTATGGTATTTTGTCCTTTTTATCTTTTTTGACATGGGGCAGAACAAGTATTGCCAGTTAGTACAAATCCAGATATAGGCTTTCTCACAACAAGCTTTTCACTTTTACATTTTTACTGAAGAAGGCCAGGTGTCTATATTGTCAGCTTGTAAAATCCATTGAATAACAAACAATTGAAGTGATTATTTAAGTACTGCTGCAGTGTTGGAGTTGGACTCCTTTGGGGTAAGGAAATGTGAATATTCAGCACATACTTTCTTTAATGTTCTTTAATGCAGTTTTTTTTATGTGAACCAGGAGATCCCAGGTAGCATTACCATCAATTTGCTTAAGTATCACTTTAGTTAAAACAAAAACTTTTAAGGTGGTCTCTGAGTGAGCCACAGTTTGTATCATTCATTCTACAGAGTGTATAATCAAACTGAGTGATAGGAAAAATGCAAAGCTACACAATAGCTTCATATAAGCTTTGAATAAGTAGTATGTTAATTAAAGTGTCCAGTTGTGTTGAGACTTGTGTTTGTGTGTTGACTCAATTGTTTTTTACATTCTAAGGCCATACTTTGTGGTGGTCCTGTACTGCACCATGCTATATTAAAAGGTGTTTCTAATAATTTGTCCACTTCATTTATGTATACAGAGCAGCAGAAATATTAGAAACATCTTACAATATAATGCATGTCTGCTGCAAGTTGAAATTATTCACTTGAGCTGAAGGGAGAACAAAGGAAACAGAGGAAATATCACAGATTTTCCACAATGTATGATTGTTCTTGTCTGAGAAGGAGCTTATGGTGCACTGCTCTATTAGAGTTACACACAGCGTCAGCTGTTCTCTCCATCTTGTTTTTGCAATGGTAGTGTATTTAAAAGTATTTAAATTTCATCCACACCTCAATTTTAACCTTCATAACTTTACAAATGCTTGGTCTTTAATTAATCTCGACCTCAGTATTTAAAATTGACAATATTTTGACATTATTTTTACAGAAAGGGAACAGTTTTGTCAACTTCTTAATTTACCTTACGTACTGCCAACTGCAGGCATATCTAGCACTTTAAAAAAGGTTCAAACCAAAAGACTGAGGCTGAAGGGTTTGTCAGTTGGTGTGAGGATAACTACTTAAAACATCAGTCATTGACCTTCAACAATTAGTCAGTTGCTGCAATCTGTTGATCCTGGCAGAGTGCTCTATGGTATTCGAAGAGGGCTAGATAATGAATAGGAGATATGATTGGAGGAATGACATGAAGCAGAAGATAGGTGGAGAGAGGAGAGGCCATAGCATATGATTCACATAGTTTTTATACTCATCAAACCATTCAGTGACCCCCTGTGCCCGGTGTTGAAGGATCAGTATTCAACACGTGCTTGCATTATGTGTGTCATGTAGCGTTACTGATCATTTTTTAAAAAAAGAAGCTTTGTTTAAACCTTTGTGGCCACTGTCTTGTTTAATGTCATGACATGCCCTTGTTCACTAGTTATTTAGGCACAAATCAGGGTAAGGATTAAAACTCTAAAGTTTGAACCTTATGGTCTACTCAGCAGCCTAAAAATGCATTTAGTGGTCAGTTATCACTGTCAGATATTACCTTGGGCCTGCTATAAGGTAACATTGTAGTCTGTGATTGGTGCATTCTGTATATTGATCTTGATATGAAATCAGTGTTTAAAGTAATTTATAATGAGAATCTAATATACTATTCTTTCACAAGGAACCAAAACGAGGAGGATGGAACCTCCCATATTCCTTCTCCTTTTTGCAGGTATTTGTTGAAGTGTGTATGGTTTTGAGGGCGTCTTGAGAGTGAGGGGAGAGAGGAAGAGAGAGAAAGAACGAAAGGGGAGGGGGGTGGGGGTAGAAACTGGAGAAGAGGTATATCTCAGGGTTTGGTTGTTTTTTTTTACAATTGAGTACTTTCAAAAATAATGTTCTTGTTGTTCTGCAGGACTGGTGGGAAAAACATCAGTTACAGCACAACACACAACTAACACAACAACAGGTAACAAGTACTGAAGCCCTTAGAGGCAATATTTAAAATTCTTTGAATTCCAATTTCTAATTCATTTTTTTACAAATTACAATCCTTTCTGCATACCCTCGACATTTATGATTTTGTTTTCATGCTCATAATGATTAATTATGTTCTTCATGTTTTACAAATAACGGTTGTTTAGTTAATGAATACATTTGATAAAATATGTACTCAGCATAAGCATATATAATATTACAATGCAGTTAAAACACAGGACACTATTACAGTACTTAGTGTAATTTAATGTTACATTAAGTATTTAATTACATAATGTAAGCATGAAAATTGCATTTCCTTGGTATTTGGTGTATTTAAAAAACTGAGTTGTGCAAGAACAATCCTTCAATAGGAAACTGCCTTGGGTAGTTGTTACAGTGTTTCTAGGATAGTGCTAGGTGCTGGTAGATGATATCCTGGTTGTTGGGATGTTTTCAAGTGGTGTAAACTAAATAAGTGTAAGTGACTCTGTGATGGTGATGGCTTTCTAGGCATGTTACAGTGTCAGAAGGTGGTTGATGAGGTCTACAAAGGGGTGATTGATTCTAATGGCAGGTACAGTGCGCATTGGTGATACGCTTAATTGATACCAGGCAGTTGCTAGTTTATATAATGACAATTTAATTATAACTCATTATAACAATTTCAATAACTCTAGCCAAATGCTGGGGTGTTACTATCAATGTTTTCCAGTAATCATGCAGGAAACTATCAAACTCTTTAAACCTGTACACAATTTGCTCCAGGTTTGCCATTAATTAACACAAGATCACAACCAGGCAGGACTTCATCACAAGGCATTGCAACTTCAGAAGCAGTCAGTGAAAATTTGCGAACAATCAACACAACTTTAGTACAACTGAGGTCGTCAGCGCTACTCAATAATACTTCATCTCCTGTCACTGACACCTTGCCAAGTTTGCCACCGCTTAACAACACTTCCTTACCACTCTTTGAAACTTCACCACCAGTGGGTTCAAGTACATTACCAGACACTTCAACATTGCCAACAATCAACATAGGTTTAAAACCACACGCAAGTTCATCACAAGCCATTGCAACTTCAATAGCAGCAAGTGAAAATTTGCCAACAATCAACACAACTTTAGTGCAACTGAAGTCGTCACCGCTGGTCAACAATACTTCATCTCCGAATCATACCACTTTACCACTTACATCTTCACCACCTGTCAACACAACTCTAACACAAGTCAAGTCAACTTCAACACCACTTGTAACAACTTTAGAATCAGTCAAGAAAACTTTATCACCAGTCACTGCATCTTCATCTCCACCAACTCAAACTTCTTCTCCACTTTCTTCAAGTCAACAACCTCTAGACACAGGTTTGCTACCACTTAGTATGACTTCATCACCACTCTTTACAATTTCACCACCACTTGATTCAAGTCCAACACCAGCAACATCAAATAGGTCACCTATCAACACAAGTTTACATGCAGGAACAACATCTTCATCACAAAGCAGTAAAACTTCAGTACCTATCACTGAGACCTTGCCGACAATCAACACAACATTAGTGCAACTGAAAACGTCACCGCTAGTCAACAATACTTCATCTCCGAATCATACCACTTTACCACTTACAACTTCACCACCTGTCAACACAACTCTAACACAAGTCAAGTCATCTTCAACACCACTCAAGACTTCTTTTGAGTCAGTCAAGACAACTTCACCAGCAATAATGATGACTTTACCACCAGTGAATGCAAGTCCTCCTGTCAATGAGACCTCATCACCAATTATTTCCACCTCAACTTTAGATATTGCAACGTCTTTACCACACAATGCAACTTTAGCACCAGCAACTCAAACATCACTGCCACCTGGTTCAAGTCCAGTGCCAGCCACTCCAAGTTTACCCTCAATCAACAGAAGTTTGCGACCAGAAACAACAAGCTCATTACTGACACTCAACACTACTTTATCACCAATTACTAACACTTCACCACCTGTCACACACATGATAACTTCACAACCAGTCAAGATAACATCTTCACCAGTCATTAAAACTCCACCACCAGTCAATGCTACTCCAACAACTTCCAATACAACACCAAACTCACTAGGTAACAAAACCATTAAACAAGGAAATTCAGCTACAATTGGCAGTGTCAATCCTATAAGATTGGAATTACAAAATTTAGCTTAGTCCTATGTCACTTATTCTTCATATTCTTTGCCACCAGCTAATTCTGCTTTTACCCTGCCAGGTTATTTGACCACTTCCTCAATAAATGGAACAGCCTCATCACTAAAATCCACAAGTACAACTCGTGTTCCAGCTACCACAACAACAGCTGCCCAACCATCTGAGCCAAAAATCACTTTGGCATTCAAAGTGCAGCAAAATTTTACAGCACAGCTTGCGAACAAATCCTCTCCAGAATTTAAGGAATTGGCACACAAAGTGTCCACAGCGGTAAGTCAAAACACATGTATACAGTATATATCTTTTTTTCAATTTATAATTTTCCACGAACAAATACCAAATACTAAGAGGTTTTAGAGGAACTGCAAGTGTGAAATTACAGTTTGACATACCACTAACAAATGTGGATCAAAGTATAAATGACAGCATTCAGATAGCGTCTACAAAAATACCTTCACAATACAATTGGTCGAAATAAAAGTAAATCAGGATGTGTAGGTGTGGAAGGGATCCAGTGACTTGTCTGTAAATGTATCACGAGTCATGCACAAAGTTACTGTTTCACGATTATGAACAGTTAATGTTAGTGAGCTTAAATGAATATGACACACTAACTGATACCTTTGAAAGATGGTTTAACTGGAACACTTCAAGTTTATATTAAAATATTTGAAAATAGATGTTATGCTGTTTTGTAAAGAAAAGAAATGTCCATTTTCATGTCATTCCTTTAGGTCACTGTCTACCCGGATATCATGAAATCTCTCACTGGTTGACTCTATTAACTTAGACACATGAATACATATATTCAATCGTTCTCGAACAAACGCAAACGCAAGCACGCACGCACACAAACTTGATCACAAACAGACACACACCAGCTTTTCTTAAATGAAAGAAAATGACTTCCTGTTGCTTTCTTTTAATCATTCGCATAAAATGTGATTTTTACAGCTCAACAAAGTCTATTCAACTAAATATGGAGCTGCCTTCAACAGAACTGTGATCCAACATTTCAGGTACAAGGTGTTGCTTCTGATATATTTGCAGACTTTGGTGATTTTGCTTTCAATCTGCCAAAATGTCTCAGACAAACAAGGGGCGCTCTGGCGGTGTAAGAGTTCAGGCACTCACCCTGAACCTCCCCAGTTCACTAGACCATAGTCCTTTTTTGTATATCTTTCTCCATCTCTCTTTCACCTCATTTCCTGGCTGCTCTTTGCCGTAAATTGTTTAATACAAAATCAAAACATCCATATACTAGTTTAACAAAATAATGATCAAACTAATTGGACAAAAGCATTGTATAACTAATCATTTCCAAAAATATTTTTCTAATAGTCAAGGATCCATTGTGGTAGATGCTCAGGTGATATTCAATGATGTCAACTCACTACCAAATGCCAGTTCTGTGGCTGAAACTTTGGTGGCTGCTGCTTCCAGCTCTAATTTCTCCCTCAGTGTCAACACATCATCCATTGTTGCAACAAGTAAGACTTTACTTTAATTGCCATACATAAAAGTCAGTTCATTTTAGAAATTCAAACAATAAACAATGTTATAATGTGATGTATCAGTTTACAAGGCATCAGATTGAATTAAAATTCTGAATAAAAAATTCAATTTCTCAGTCATATTGGCACCTACTGAAGTCCCTGCCACGATTGCATTGTCAACATCTATCACTTCATCAGTTCTTAATGAAAGCACTCCACCAGTCGTGACAACTTCACCACCTCTTGGACCAAGTTCGGAACAATTCACTACAAGTTCGCCAGGAGTAAATTCAACTACAGCTATCGGTAAGACAGCAATTTCTTCCTCATCTTCATCTTCTATATCTCAAACTTCACCTTCACTCCCTTCAAGTCAAGCACCACTAAATACAAGTTTGCCAACACTTAACACCACTTCCTTACCACTCTTTGAAACTTCACAACCAGTGGGTTCAAGTACCTTACCAGCCACGTCAACTTTGCCAACACTCAACACAAGTTTAAAACCACACACAAGTTCATCAGAAGGCACTGCAACTTCAGACGCAGTCAGTGAATATTTGCCAACAATCAACACAACTTTATTGCAACTGAAGACGTCACCGCTAGTCAATAATACTTCATCTCCGGATCATACCGCTTCACTACTGGCAACTTACCCACCTGACAACACAGCTCTAACACAAGTCAAGTCATCTTCAACACCAATCAAAACAACTTCAGAGACAGTCAAGACACCTTTATCGCCAGTCACTGCATCTTCATCTTCACTGACTCAAACTTCATCTCCACTTTCTTCAAGTCAACAACCTCTAGACACAAGTTTGCTACCACTCAGTATGACTTCTTTACCACTCTCTACAATTTCACCACCACTTGATTCAAGCCCAGCCCTGTCAACATCAACTATGGCACCTATCAACACAAGTTTACATGCAGAAACAACACGTTCATCACAAGGCAGTAAATCTTCAGCACCTGCCACTGAGACCTTGCCAACAATCAACACAACATTAGTGCAACTGAAAACGTCGCCGCTTGTCAATAATACTTCATCTCCGGATCATACCGCTTCACTACCGGCAACTTCCCCACCTGACAACACAGCTCTAACACAAGTCAAGTCATCTTCAACACCACTCAAAACAACTTCAGAGACAGTCAAGACAACTTTATCGCCAGTCACTGCATCTTCATCACCACTTACTCAAACTTCATCTCCACTTTTCTCAAGTCAAACACCAGCTACATCAACTATGTCACCTATCAACACAAGTTTACATGCAGGAACAACATCTTCATCACAAGGCAGTAAAACTTCAGCACCTGTCACTGAGACCTTGCCAAGTTTGCCAACACTCAACACCACTGCCTTACCACTCTTTGAAACTTCACCACCAGTGGGTTCAAGTACATTACCAGACACTTCAACATTGCCAACAATCAACATAGGTTTAAAACCACACACAAGTTCATCACAAGCCATTGCAACTTCAATAGCAGTAAGTGAAAATTTGCCTACAATCAACACAACTTTAGTGCAACTGAAATCATCACTGCTAGTCAATAATACTTCATCTCCGGATCACACCGCTTCACCACTGGCAACTTACCCACCTGACCAAACAGCTCTAACACAAGTCAAGTCATCTTCAACACCACTCGTAACAACTTCAGAGTCAGTCAAGACAACTTTATCGCCCATCACTGCATCTTCATCTTCACTAACTCAAACTTCATCTCCACTTTCTTCAAGTCAAGAACCTCTAGACACAAGTTTAATACCACTCAGTATGACTTCTTTACCACTCTCTACAATTTCACCACCACTTGATTCAAGTCCAGCCCAATCAACATCAACTATGTCACCTATCAACACAAGTTTACATGCAGGAACAACATCTTCATCACAAAGCAGTAAAACTTCAGTACCTATCACTGAGACCTTGCCGACAATCAACACAACATTAGTGCAACTGAAAACGTCACCGCTAGTCAACAATACTTCATCTCCGAATCATACCACTTTACCACTTACAACTTCACAACCAGTGGGTTCAAGTACCTTACCAGCCACGTCAACTTTGCCAACACTCAACACAAGTTTAAAACCACACACAAGTTCATCACAAGGCATTGCAACTTCAGCAGCAGTCAGTGAAAATTTGCCAACAATCAACACAACATTAGTGCAACTGAAAACGTCACCGCTAGTCAACAATACTTCATCTCCGAATCATACCACTTTACCACTTACAACTTCACCACCTGTCAACACAACTCTAACACAAGTCAAGTCATCTTCAACACCACTCAAGACTTCTTTTGAGTCAGTCAAGACAACTTCACCAGCAATAATGATGACTTTACCACCAGTGAATGCAAGTCCTCCTGTCAATGAGACCTCATCACCAATTATTTCCACCTCAACTTTAGATATTGCAA
This sequence comes from Enoplosus armatus, assembly GCF_043641665.1. NCBI lineage: Eukaryota > Metazoa > Chordata > Actinopteri > Centrarchiformes > Enoplosidae > Enoplosus > Enoplosus armatus. Next base: position 16,468,661 of record NC_092181.1, read on the forward strand.
CGTCTTTACCACACAATGCAACTTTAGCACCAGCAACTCAAACATCACTGCCACCTGGTTCAAGTCCAGTGCCAGCCACTCCAAGTTTACCCTCAATCAACAGAAGTTTGCGACCAGAAACAACAAGCTCATTACTGACACTCAACACTACTTTATCACCAATTACTAACACTTCACCACCTGTCACACACATGATAACTTCACAACCAGTCAAGATAACATCTTCACCAGTCATTAAAACTCCACCACCAGTCAATGCTACTCCAACAACTTCCAATACAACACCAAACTCACTAGGTAACAAAACCATTAAACAAGGAAATTCAGCTACAATTGGCAGTGTCAATCCTATAAGATTGGAATTACAAAATTTAGCTTAGTCCTATGTCACTTATTCTTCATATTCTTTGCCACCAGCTAATTCTGTTTTTACCCTGCCAGGTTATTTGACCACTTCCTCAATAAATGGAACAGCCTCATCACTAAAATCCACAAGTACAACTCGTGTTCCAGCTACCACAACAACAGCTGCCCAACCATCTGAGCCAAAAATCACTTTGGCATTCAAAGTGCAGCAAAATTTTACAGCACAGCTTGCGAACAAATCCTCTCCAGAATTTAAGGAATTGGCACACAAAGTGTCCACAGCGGTAAGTCAAAACACATGTATACAGTATATATCTTTTTTTCAATTTATAATTTTCCACGAACAAATACCAAATACTAAGAGGTTTTAGAGGAACTGCAAGTGTGAAATTACAGTTTGACATACCACTAACAAATGTGGATCAAAGTATAAATGACAGCATTCAGATAGCGTCTACAAAAATACCTTCACAATACAATTGGTCGAAATAAAAGTAAATCAGGATGTGTAGGTGTGGAAGGGATCCAGTGACTTGTCTGTAAATGTATCACGAGTCATGCACAAAGTTACTGTTTCACGATTATGAACAGTTAATGTTAGTGAGCTTAAATGAATATGACACACTAACTGATACCTTTGAAAGATGGTTTAACTGGAACACTTCAAGTTTATATTAAAATATTTGAAAATAGATGTTATGCTGTTTTGTAAAGAAAAGAAATGTCCATTTTCATGTCATTCCTTTAGGTCACTGTCTACCCGGATATCATGAAATCTCTCACTGGTTGACTCTATTAACTTAGACACATGAATACATATATTCAATCGTTCTCGAACAAACGCAAACGCAAGCACGCACGCACACAAACTTGATCACAAACAGACACACACCAGCTTTTCTTAAATGAAAGAAAATGACTTCCTGTTGCTTTCTTTTAATCATTCGCATAAAATGTGATTTTTACAGCTCAACAAAGTCTATTCAACTAAATATGGAGCTGCCTTCAACAGAACTGTGATCCAACATTTCAGGTACAAGGTGTTGCTTCTGATATATTTGCAGACTTTGGTGATTTTGCTTTCAATCTGCCAAAATGTCTCAGACAAACAAGGGGCGCTCTGGCGGTGTAAGAGTTCAGGCACTCACCCTGAACCTCCCCAGTTCACTAGACCATAGTCCTTTTTTGTATATCTTTCTCCATCTCTCTTTCACCTCATTTCCTGGCTGCTCTTTGCCGTAAATTGTTTAATACAAAATCAAAACATCCATATACTAGTTTAACAAAATAATGATCAAACTAATTGGACAAAAGCATTGTATAACTAATCATTTCCAAAAATATTTTTCTAATAGTCAAGGATCCATTGTGGTAGATGCTCAGGTGATATTCAATGATGTCAACTCACTACCAAATGCCAGTTCTGTGGCTGAAACTTTGGTGGCTGCTGCTTCCAGCTCTAATTTCTCCCTCAGTGTCAACACATCATCCATTGTCGCAACAAGTAAGACTTTACTTTAATTGCCATACATAAAAGTCAGTTCATTTTAGAAATTCAAACAATAAACAATGTTATAATGTGATGTATCAGTTTACAAGGCATCAGATTGAATTAAAATTCTGAATTAAAAATTCAATTTCTCAGTCATATTGGCACCTACTGAAGTCCCTGCCACGATTGCATTGTCAACATCTATCACTTCATCAGTTCTTAATGAAAGCACTCCACCAGTCGTGACAACTTCACCACCTCTTGGACCACGTTCGGAACAATTCACTACAAGTTCGCCAGGAGTAAATTCAACTACAGCTATTGGGAAGACAGCAATTTCTTCCTCATCTTCATCTTCTATATCTCAAACTTCACCTTCACTCCCTTCAAGTCAAGCACCACTAAATACAAGTTTGCCAACACTTAACACCACTTCCTTACCACTCTTTGAAACTTCACAACCAGTGGGTTCAAGTACCTTACCAGCCACGTCAACTTTGCCAACACTCAACACAAGTTTAAAACCACACACAAGTTCATCACAAGGCATTGCAACTTCAGCAGCAGTCAGTGAAAATTTGCCAACAATCAACACAACTTTAGTGCAACTGAAAACGTCACCGCTAGTCAACAATACTTCATCTCCTAATCATACCACTTTACCACTTACAACTTCACCACCTGTCAACACAACTCTAACACAAGTCAAGTCATCTTCAACACTACTTGTAACAACTTTAGAATCAGTCAAGAAAACTTCTTCAAAAATGACAACCCTATCACCAGTGCCTTCAACTCCAACTATCAATAAGGCCGTTGTTTCTACCTCATCATTACACACTGCAACTGTGTCACTACTCACTTCATCTTCAACACCAATAACTCAAACTTCACTCACATACCGCTCAAGTTCAGTAGCTCTCAATACAAGTGTGCCACCACTCAACACGTCTTCATCAAGTCTTCCTACAACCTTACCATCACTTGGTTCAAGCCCAGTGCCATCAACTCCAGGTTTGCCATTAATAAATACAAGTTTACAACCAGGGAGGACTTCATCACAAGGACATGTTCCTTCAACACCAGTCAGAGACACTTTGCAAACAAACAACACAACTTCAGTTGACCAAAACACGTCACGGCCTGGTAAAAATACTTCATCACCAGTTCATACCAAGTCACCACCTACAGGCATACCACCCTTTAACTCAACTTTAATGCCAGTCATTTCGTCACCAACACCAGTCATGACGACTTCACAATCATATAAGTCAACTTCACCAGCAAAGTCAGCATCACCACCAGTGAGTTCAACTGCACCTGTAAATGAGACAGCAATTTTTACTTCATCTTCATCTCCTGTATCTCAAACTTCACCTACACTCCCTTCAAGTCAAGCACCACTAAATACAAGTTTGCCAACAATCAACACCACTTCCTTACCACTCTTTGAAACTTCACCACCAGTGGGTTCAAGTACATTACCAGACACTTCAACATTGCCAACAATCAACACAAGTTTAAAACCACACACAAGTTCATCAGAAGGCACTGCAACTTCAGAAGCAGTCAGTGAATATTTGTCAACAATCAACACAACTTTATTGCAACTGAAGACGTCACCGCTAGTCAATAATACTTCATCTCCGGATCATACCGCTTCACTACTGGCAACTTACCCACCTCAAAACACAGCTCTAACACAAGTCATGTCATCTTCAACACCACTCAAAACAACTTCAGAGTCAGTCAAGACACCTTTATCGCCAGTCACTGCATCTTCATCTTCAACAACTCAAACTTCATCTCCACTTTCTTCAAGTCAAGAACCTCAAGACACAAGTTTGCTACCACTCAGTATGACTTCTTTACCACTCTCTACAATTTCACCACCACTTGATTCAAGTCCAGCCCCGTCAACATCAACTATGTCACCTATCAACACAAGTTTACATGCAGGAACAACACGTTCATCACAAGGCAGTAAATCTTCAGCACCTGCCACTGAGACCTTGCCAACAATCAACACAAAATTAGTGCAACTGAAGACGTCGCCGCTTGTAAATAATACTTCATCTCCGGATCATACCGCTTCACTACCGGCAACTTCCCCACCTGACAACACAGCTCTAACACAAGTCAAGTCATCTTCAACACCACTCAAAACAACTTCAGAGACAGTCAAGACAACTTTATCGCCAGTCACTGCATCTTCATCACCACTTACTCAAACTTCATCTCCACTTTTCTCAAGTCAAACACCAGCTACATCAACTATGTCACCTATCAACACAAGTTTACATGCAGGAACAACATCTTCATCACAAGGCAGTAAAACTTCAGCACCTGTCACTGAGACCTTGCCAAGTTTGCCAACACTCAACACCACTGCCTTACCACTCTTTGAAACTTCACCACCAGTGGGTTCAAGTACATTACCAGACACTTCAACATTGCCAACAATCAACATAGGTTTAAAACCACACACAAGTTCATCACAAGCCATTGCAACTTCAATAGCAGTAAGTGAAAATTTGCCTACAATCAACACAACTTTAGTGCAACTGAAGTCATCACTGCTAGTCAATAATACTTCATCTCCGGATCACACCGCTTCACCACTGGCAACTTACCCACCTGACCACACAGCTCTAACACAAGTCAAGTCATCTTCAACACCACTCGTAACAACTTCAGAGTCAGTCAAGACAACTTTATCGCCCATCACTGCATCTTCATCTTCACTAACTCAAACTTCATCTCCACTTTCTTCAAGTCAAGAACCTCTAGACACAAGTTTAATACCACTCAGTATGACTTCTTTACCACTCTCTACAATTTCACCACCACTTGATTCAAGTCCAGCCCAATCAACATCAACTATGTCACCTATCAACACAAGTTTACATGCAGGAACAACATCTTCATCACAAAGCAGTAAAACTTCAGTACCTATCACTGAGACCTTGCCGACAATCAACACAACATTAGTGCAACTGAAAACGTCACCGCTAGTCAACAATACTTCATCTCCGAATCATACCACTTTACCACTTACAACTTCACCACCTGTCAACACAACTCTAACACAAGTCAAGTCATCTTCAACACCACTCAAGACTTCTTTTGAGTCAGTCAAGACAACTTCACCAGCAATAATGATGACTTTACCACCAGTGAATGCAAGTCCTCCTGTCAATGAGACCTCATCACCAATTATTTCCACCTCAACTTTAGATATTGCAACGTCTTTACCACACAATGCAACTTTAGCACCAGCAACTCAAACATCACTGCCACCTGGTTCAAGTCCAGTGCCAGCCACTCCAAGTTTACCCTCAATCAACAGAAGTTTGCGACCAGAAACAACAAGCTCATTACTGACACTCAACACTACTTTATCACCAATTACTAACACTTCACCACCTGTCACACACATGATAACTTCACAACCAGTCAAGATAACATCTTCACCAGTCATTAAAACTCCACCACCAGTCAATGCTACTCCAACAACTTCCAATACAACACCAAACTCACTAGGTAACAAAACCATGAAACAAGGAAATTCAGCTACAATTGGCAGTGTCAATCCTATACGATTGGAATTACAAAATTTAGCTTAGTCCTATGTCACTTATTCTTCATATTCTTTGCCACCAGCTAATTCTGCTTTTACCCTGCCAGGTTATTTGACCACTTCCTCAATAAATGGAACAGCCTCATCACTAAAATCCACAAGTACAACTCGTGTTCCAGCTACCACAACAACAGCTGCCCAACCATCTGAGCCAAAAATCACTTTGGCATTCAAAGTGCAGCAAAATTTTACAGCACAGCTTGCGAACAAATCCTCTCCAGAATTTAAGGAATTGGCACACAAAGTGTCCACAGCGGTAAGTCAAAACACATGTATACAGTATATATCTTTTTTTCAATTTATAATTTTCCACGAACAAATACCAAATACTAAGAGGTTTTAGAGGAACTGCAAGTGTGAAATTACAGTTTGACATACCACTAACAAATGTGGATCAAAGTATAAATGACAGCATTCAGATAGCGTCTACAAAAATACCTTCACAATACAATTGGTCGAAATAAAAGTAAATCAGGATGTGTAGGTGTGGAAGGGATCCAGTGACTTGTCTGTAAATGTATCACGAGTCATGCACAAAGTTACTGTTTCACGATTATGAACAGTTAATGTTAGTGAGCTTAAATGAATATGACACACTAACTGATACCTTTGAAAGATGGTTTAACTGGAACACTTCAAGTTTATATTAAAATATTTGAAAATAGGTGTTATGCTGTTTTGTAAAGAAAAGAAATGTCCATTTTCATGTCATTCCTTTAGGTCACTGTCTACCCAGATATCATGAAATCTCTCACTGGTTGACTCTATTAACTTAGACACATGAATACATATATTCAATCGTTCTCGAACAAACGCAAACGCAAGCACGCACGCACACAAACTTGATCACAAACAGACACACACCAGCTTTTCTTAAATGAAAGAAAATGACTTCCTGTTGCTTTCTTTTAATCATTCGCATAAAATGTGATTTTTACAGCTCAACAAAGTCTATTCAACTAAATATGGAGCTGCCTTCAACAGAACTGTGATCAAACATTTCAGGTACAAGGTGTTGCTTCTGATATATTTGCAGACTTTGGTGATTTTGCTTTCAATCTGCCAAAATGTCTCAGACAAACAAGGGGCGCTCTGGCGGTGTAAGAGTTCAGGCACTCACCCTGAACCTCCCCAGTTCACTAGACCATAGTCCTTTTTTGTATATCTTTCTCCATCTCTCTTTCACCTCATTTCCTGGCTGCTCTTTGCCGTAAATTGTTTAATACAAAATCAAAACATCCAAATACTAGTTTAACAAAATAATGATCAAAAGCATTGTATAACTAATCATTTCCAAAAATATTTTTCTAATAGTCAAGGATCCATTGTGGTAGATGCTCAGGTGATATTCAATGATGTCAACTCACTACCAAATGCCAGTTCTGTGGCTGAAACTTTGGTGGCTGCTGCTTCCAGCTCTAATTTCTCCCTCAGTGTCAACACATCATCCATTGTTGCAACAAGTAAGACTTTACTTTAATTGCCATACATAAAAGTCAGTTCATTTTAGAAATTCAAACAATAAACAATGTTATAATGTGATGTATCAGTTTACAAGGCATCAGATTGAATTAAAATTCTGAATGAAAAATTCAATTTCTCAGTCATATTGGCACCTACTGAAGTCCCTGCCACGATTGCATTGTCAACATCTATCACTTCATCAGTTCTTAATGAAAGCACTCCACCAGTCGTGACAACTTCACCACCTCTTGGACCACGTTCGGAACAATTCACTACAAGTTCGCCAGGAGTAAATTCAACTACAGCTATCGGGAAGACAGCAATTTCTTCCTCATCTTCATCTTCTATATCTCAAACTTCACCTTCACTCCCTTCAAGTCAAGCACCACTAAATACAAGTTTGCCAAAACTTAACACCACTTCCTTACCACTCTTTGAAACTTCACAACCAGTGGGTTCAAGTACCTTACCAGCCACGTCAACTTTGCCAACACTCAACACAAGTTTAAAACCACACACAAGTTCATCACAAGGCATTGCAACTTCAGCAGCAGTCAGTGAAAATTTGCCAACAATCAACACAACTTTAGTGCAACTGAAAACGTCACCGCTAGTCAACAATACTTCATCTCCTAATCATACCACTTTACCACTTACAACTTCACCACCTGTCAACACAACTCTAACACAAGTCAAGTCATCTTCAACACTACTTGTAACAACTTTAGAATCAGTCAAGAAAACTTCTTCAAAAATGACAACCCTATCACCAGTGCCTTCAACTCCAACTATCAATAAGGCCGTTGTTTCTACCTCATCATTACACACTGCAACTGTGTCACTACTCACTTCATCTTCAACACCAATAACTCAAACTTCACTCACATACCGCTCAAGTTCAGTAGCTCTCAATACAAGTGTGCCACCACTCAACACGTCTTCATCAAGTCTTCCTACAACCTTACCATCACTTGGTTCAAGCCCAGTGCCATCAACTCCAGGTTTGCCATTAATAAATACAAGTTTACAACCAGGGAGGACTTCATCACAAGGACATGTTCCTTCAACACCAGTCAGAGACACTTTGCAAACAAACAACACAACTTCAGTTGACCAAAACACGTCACGGCCTGGTAAAAATACTTCATCACCAGTTCATACCAAGTCACCACCTACAGGCATACCACCCTTTAACTCAACTTTAATGCCAGTCATTTCGTCACCAACACCAGTCATGACGACTTCACAATCATATAAGTCAACTTCACCCGCAAAGTCAGCATCACCACCAGTGAGTTCAACTGCACCTGTAAATGAGACAGCAATTTTTACTTCATCTTCATCTCCTGTATCTCAAACTTCACCTACACTCCCTTCAAGTCAAGCACCACTAAATACAAGTTTGCCAACAATCAACACCACTTCCTTACCACTCTTTGAAACTTCACCACCAGTGGTTTCAAGTACATTACCAGACACTTCAACATTGCCAACAATCAACACAAGTTTAAAACCACACACAAGTTCATCAGAAGGCACTGCAACTTCAGAAGCAGTCAGTGAATATTTGTCAACAATCAACACAACTTTATTGCAACTGAAGACGTCACCGCTAGTCAATAATACTTCATCTCCGGATCATACCGCTTCACTACTGGCAACTTACCCACCTCAAAACACAGCTCTAACACAAGTCATGTCATCTTCAACACCACTCAAAACAACTTCAGAGTCAGTCAAGACACCTTTATCGCCAGTCACTGCATCTTCATCTTCAATAACTCAAACTTCATCTCCACTTTCTTCAAGTCAAGAACCTCAAGACACAAGTTTGCTACCACTCAGTATGACTTCTTTACCACTCTCTACAATTTCACCACCACTTGATTCAAGTCCAGCCCCGTCAACATCAACTATGTCACCTATCAACACAAGTTTACATGCAGGAACAACACGTTCATCACAAGGCAGTAAATCTTCAGCACCTGCCACTGAGACCTTGCCAACAATCAACACAAAATTAGTGCAACTGAAGACGTCGCCGCTTGTCAATAATACTTCATCTCCGGATCATACCGCTTCACTACCGGCAACTTCCCCACCTGACAACACAGCTCTAACACAAGTCAAGTCATCTTCAACACCACTCAAAACAACTTCAGAGACAGTCAAGACAACTTTATCGCCAGTCACTGCATCTTCATCACCACTTACTCAAACTTCATCTCCACTTTTCTCAAGTCAAACACCAGCTACATCAACTATGTCACCTATCAACACAAGTTTACATGCAGGAACAACATCTTCATCACAAGGCAGTAAAACTTCAGCACCTGTCACTGAGACCTTGCCAAGTTTGCCAACACTCAACACCACTGCCTTACCACTCTTTGAAACTTCACCACCAGTGGGTTCAAGTACATTACCAGACACTTCAACATTGCCAACAATCAACATAGGTTTAAAACCACACACAAGTTCATCACAAGCCATTGCAACTTCAATAGCAGTAAGTGAAAATTTGCCTACAATCAACACAACTTTAGTGCAACTGAAGTCATCACTGCTAGTCAATAATACTTCATCTCCGGATCACACCGCTTCACCACTGGCAACTTACCCACCTGACAACACAGCTCTAACACAAGTCAAGTCATCTTCAACACCACTCAAAACAACTTCAGAGACAGTCAAGACAACTTTATCGCCAGTCACTGCATCTTCATCACCACTTACTCAAACTTCATCTCCACTTTTCTCAAGTCAAACACCAGCTACATCAACTATGTCACCTATCAACACAAGTTTACATGCAGGAACAACATCTTCATCACAAGGCAGTAAAACTTCAGCACCTGTCACTGAGACCTTGCCAACAATCAACACAACATTAGTGCAACTGAAAACGTCACCGCTAGTCAACAATACTTCATCTCCTAATCATACCACTTTACCACTTACAACTTCACCACCTGTCAACACAACTCTAACACAAGTCAAGTCATCTTCAACACTTCTTGTAACAACTTTAGAATCAGTCAAGAAAACTTCTTCAAAAATGACAACCCTATCACCAGTGCCTTCAACTCCAACTATCAATAAGGCAGTTGTTTCTACCTCATCATTACACACTGCAACTGTGTCACTACTCACTTCATCTTCAACACCAATAACTCAAACTTCACTCACATACCGCTCAAGTTCAGTAGCTCTCAATACAAGTGTGCCACCACTCAACACGTCTTCATCAAGTCTTCCTACAACCTTACCATCACTTGGTTCAAGCCCAGTGCCATCAACTCCAGGTTTGCCATTAATAAATACAAGTTTACAACCAGGGAGGACTTCATCACAAGGACATGTTCCTTCAACACCAGTCAGAGACACTTTGCAAACAAACAACACAACTTCAGTTGACCAAAACACGTCACGGCCTGGTAAAAATACTTCATCACCAGTTCATACCAAGTCACCACCTACAGGCATACCACCCTTTAACTCAACTTTAATGCCAGTCATTTCGTCACCAACACCAGTCATGACGACTTCACAATCATATAAGTCAACTTCACCAGCAAAGTCAGCATCACCACCAGTGAGTTCAACTGCACCTGTAAATGAGACAGCAATTTTTACTTCATCTTCATCTCCTGTATCTCAAACTTCACCTACACTCCCTTCAAGTCAAGCACCACTAAATACAAGTTTGCCAACAATCAACACCACTTCCTTACCACTCTTTGAAACTTCACCACCAGTGGGTTCAAGTACATTACCAGACACTTCAACATTGCCAACAATCAACACAAGTTTAAAACCACACACAAGTTCATCAGAAGGCACTGCAACTTCAGAAGCAGTCAGTGAATATTTGCCAACAATCAACACAACTTTATTGCAACTGAAGACGTCACCGCTAGTCAATAATACTTCATCTCCGGATCATACCGCTTCACTACTGGCAACTTACCCACCTCAAAACACAGCTCTCACACAAGTCATGTCATCTTCAACACCACTCAAAACAACTTCAGAGTCAGTCAAGACACCTTTATCGCCAGTCACTGCATCTTCATCTTCAATAACTCAAACTTCATCTCCACTTTCTTCAAGTCAAGAACCTCGAGACACAAGTTTGCTACCACTCAGTATGACTTCTTTACCACTCTCTACAATTTCACCACCACTTGATTCAAGTCCAGCCCCGTCAACATCAACTATGTCACCTATCAACAAAAGTTTACATGCAGGAACAACACGTTCATCACAAGGCAGTAAATCTTCAGCACCTGCCACTGAGACCTTGCCAACAATCAACACAAAATTAGTGCAACTGAAGACATCGCCGCTTGTCAATAATACTTCATCTCCGAATCATACCACTTTACCACTTACAACTTCACCACCTGTCAACACAACTCTAACACAAGTCAAGTCATCTTCAACACCACTCAAGACTTCTTTTGAGTCAGTCAAGACAACTTCACCAGCAATAATGATGACTTTACCACCAGTGAATGCAAGTCCTCCTGTCAATGAGACCTCATCACCAATTATTTCCACCTCAACTTTAGATATTGCAACGTCTTTACCACACAATGCAACTTTAGCACCAGCAACTCAAACATCACTGCCACCTGGTTCAAGTCCAGTGCCAGCCACTCCAAGTTTACCCTCAATCAACAGAAGTTTGCGACCAGAAACAACAAGCTCATTACTGACACTCAACACTACTTTATCACCAATTACTAACACTTCACCACCTGTCACACACATGATAACTTCACAACCAGTCAAGATAACATCTTCACCAGTCATTAAAACTCCACCACCAGTCAATGCTACTCCAACAACTTCCAATACAACACCAAACTCACTAGGTAACAAAACCATGAAACAAGGAAATTCAGCTACAATTGGCAGTGTCAATCCTATAAGATTGGAATTACAAAATTTAGCTTAGTCCTATGTCACTTATTCTTCATATTCTTTGCCACCAGCTAATTCTGCTTTTACCCTGCCAGGTTATTTGACCACTTCCTCAATAAATGGAACAGCCTCATCACTAAAATCCACAAGTACAACTCGTGTTCCAGCTACCACAACAACAGCTGCCCAACCATCTGAGCCAAAAATCACTTTGGCATTCAAAGTGCAGCAAAATTTTACAGCACAGCTTGCGAACAAATCCTCTCCAGAATTTAAGGAATTGGCACACAAAGTGTCCACAGCGGTAAGTCAAAACACATGTATACAGTATATATCTTTTTTTCAATTTATAATTTTCCACGAACAAATACCAAATACTAAGAGGTTTTAGAGGAACTGCAAGTGTGAAATTACAGTTTGACATACCACTAACAAATGTGGATCAAAGTATAAATGACAGCATTCAGATAGCGTCTACAAAAATACCTTCACAATACAATTGGTCGAAATAAAAGTAAATCAGGATGTGTAGGTGTGGAAGGGATCCAGTGACTTGTCTGTAAATGTATCACGAGTCATGCACAAAGTTACTGTTTCACGATTATGAACAGTTAATGTTAGTGAGCTTAAATGAATATGACACACTAACTGATACCTTTGAAAGATGGTTTAACTGGAACACTTCAAGTTTATATTAAAATATTTGAAAATAGATGTTATGCTGTTTTGTAAAGAAAAGAAATGTCCATTTTCATGTCATTCCTTTAGGTCACTGTCTACCCGGATATCATGAAATCTCTCACTGGTTGACTCTATTAACTTAGACACATGAATACATATATTCAATCGTTCTCGAACAAACGCAAACGCAAGCACGCACGCACACAAACTTGATCACAAACAGACACACACCAGCTTTTCTTAAATGAAAGAAAATGACTTCCTGTTGCTTTCTTTTAATCATTCGCATAAAATGTGATTTTTACAGCTCAACAAAGTCTATTCAACTAAATATGGAGCTGCCTTCAACAGAACTGTGATCAAACATTTCAGGTACAAGGTGTTGCTTCTGATATATTTGCAGACTTTGGTGATTTTGCTTTCAATCTGCCAAAATGTCTCAGACAAACAAGGGGCGCTCTGGCGGTGTAAGAGTTCAGGCACTCACCCTGAACCTCCCCAGTTCACTAGACCATAGTCCTTTTTTGTATATCTTTCTCCATCTCTCTTTCACCTCATTTCCTGGCTGCTCTTTGCCGTAAATTGTTTAATACAAAATCAAAACATCCAAATACTAGTTTAACAAAATAATGATCAAAAGCATTGTATAACTAATCATTTCCAAAAATATTTTTCTAATAGTCAAGGATCCATTGTGGTAGATGCTCAGGTGATATTCAATGATGTCAACTCACTACCAAATGCCAGTTCTGTGGCTGAAACTTTGGTGGCTGCTGCTTCCAGCTCTAATTTCTCCCTCAGTGTCAACACATCATCCATTGTTGCAACAAGTAAGACTTTACTTTAATTGCCATACATAAAAGTCAGTTCATTTTAGAAATTCAAACAATAAACAATGTTATAATGTGATGTATCAGTTTACAAGGCATCAGATTGAATTAAAATTCTGAATAAAAAATTCAATTTCTCAGTCATATTGGCACCTACTGAAGTCCCTGCCACGATTGCATTGTCAACATCTATCACTTCATCAGTTCTTAATGAAAGCACTCCACCAGTCGTGACAACTTCACCACCTCTTGGACCAAGTTCGGAACAATTCACTACAAGTTCGCCAGGAGTAAATTCAACTACAGCTATCGGTAAGACAGCAATTTCTTCCTCATCTTCATCTTCTATATCTCAAACTTCACCTTCACTCCCTTCAAGTCAAGCACCACTAAATACAAGTTTGCCAACACTTAACACCACTTCCTTACCACTCTTTGAAACTTCACAACCAGTGGGTTCAAGTACCTTACCAGCCACGTCAACTTTGCCAACACTCAACACAAGTTTAAAACCACACACAAGTTCATCAGAAGGCACTGCAACTTCAGACGCAGTCAGTGAATATTTGCCAACAATCAACACAACTTTATTGCAACTGAAGACGTCACCGCTAGTCAATAATACTTCATCTCCGGATCATACCGCTTCACTACTGGCAACTTACCCACCTGACAACACAGCTCTAACACAAGTCAAGTCATCTTCAACACCAATCAAAACAACTTCAGAGACAGTCAAGACACCTTTATCGCCAGTCACTGCATCTTCATCTTCACTGACTCAAACTTCATCTCCACTTTCTTCAAGTCAACAACCTCTAGACACAAGTTTGCTACCACTCAGTATGACTTCTTTACCACTCTCTACAATTTCACCACCACTTGATTCAAGCCCAGCCCTGTCAACATCAACTATGGCACCTATCAACACAAGTTTACATGCAGAAACAACACGTTCATCACAAGGCAGTAAATCTTCAGCACCTGCCACTGAGACCTTGCCAACAATCAACACAACATTAGTGCAACTGAAAACGTCGCCGCTTGTCAATAATACTTCATCTCCGGATCATACCGCTTCACTACCGGCAACTTCCCCACCTGACAACACAGCTCTAACACAAGTCAAGTCATCTTCAACACCACTCAAAACAACTTCAGAGACAGTCAAGACAACTTTATCGCCAGTCACTGCATCTTCATCACCACTTACTCAAACTTCATCTCCACTTTTCTCAAGTCAAACACCAGCTACATCAACTATGTCACCTATCAACACAAGTTTACATGCAGGAACAACATCTTCATCACAAGGCAGTAAAACTTCAGCACCTGTCACTGAGACCTTGCCAAGTTTGCCAACACTCAACACCACTGCCTTACCACTCTTTGAAACTTCACCACCAGTGGGTTCAAGTACATTACCAGACACTTCAACATTGCCAACAATCAACATAGGTTTAAAACCACACACAAGTTCATCACAAGCCATTGCAACTTCAATAGCAGTAAGTGAAAATTTGCCTACAATCAACACAACTTTAGTGCAACTGAAATCATCACTGCTAGTCAATAATACTTCATCTCCGGATCACACCGCTTCACCACTGGCAACTTACCCACCTGACCAAACAGCTCTAACACAAGTCAAGTCATCTTCAACACCACTCGTAACAACTTCAGAGTCAGTCAAGACAACTTTATCGCCCATCACTGCATCTTCATCTTCACTAACTCAAACTTCATCTCCACTTTCTTCAAGTCAAGAACCTCTAGACACAAGTTTAATACCACTCAGTATGACTTCTTTACCACTCTCTACAATTTCACCACCACTTGATTCAAGTCCAGCCCAATCAACATCAACTATGTCACCTATCAACACAAGTTTACATGCAGGAACAACATCTTCATCACAAAGAAGTAAAACTTCAGTACCTATCACTGAGACCTTGCCGACAATCAACACAACATTAGTGCAACTGAAAACGTCACCGCTAGTCAACAATACTTCATCTCCGAATCATACCACTTTACCACTTACAACTTCACAACCAGTGGGTTCAAGTACCTTACCAGCCACGTCAACTTTGCCAACACTCAACACAAGTTTAAAACCACACACAAGTTCATCACAAGGCATTGCAACTTCAGCAGCAGTCAGTGAAAATTTGCCAACAATCAACACAACATTAGTGCAACTGAAAACGTCACCGCTAGTCAACAATACTTCATCTCCGAATCATACCACTTTACCACTTACAACTTCACCACCTGTCAACACAACTCTAACACAAGTCAAGTCATCTTCAACACCACTCAAGACTTCTTTTGAGTCAGTCAAGACAACTTCACCAGCAATAATGATGACTTTACCACCAGTGAATGCAAGTCCTCCTGTCAATGAGACCTCATCACCAATTATTTCCACCTCAACTTTAGATATTGCAACGTCTTTACCACACAATGCAACTTTAGCACCAGCAACTCAAACATCACTGCCACCTGGTTCAAGTCCAGTGCCAGCCACTCCAAGTTTACCCTCAATCAACAGAAGTTTGCGACCAGAAACAACAAGCTCATTACTGACACTCAACACTACTTTATCACCAATTACTAACACTTCACCACCTGTCACACACATGATAACTTCACAACCAGTCAAGATAACATCTTCACCAGTCATTAAAACTCCACCACCAGTCAATGCTACTCCAACAACTTCCAATACAACACCAAACTCACTAGGTAACAAAACCATGAAACAAGGAAATTCAGCTACAATTGGCAGTGTCAATCCTATAAGATTGGAATTACAAAATTTAGCTTAGTCCTATGTCACTTATTCTTCATATTCTTTGCCACCAGCTAATTCTGCTTTTACCCTGCCAGGTTATTTGACCACTTCCTCAATAAATGGAACAGCCTCATCACTAAAATCCACAAGTACAACTCGTGTTCCAGCTACCACAACAACAGCTGCCCAACCATCTGAGCCAAAAATCACTTTGGCATTCAAAGTGCAGCAAAATTTTACAGCACAGCTTGCGAACAAATCCTCTCCAGAATTTAAGGAATTGGCACACAAAGTGTCCACAGCGGTAAGTCAAAACACATGTATACAGTATATATCTTTTTTCAATTTATAATTTTCCACGAACAAATACCAAATACTAAGAGGTTTTAGAGGAACTGCAAGTGTGAAATTACAGTTTGACATACCACTAACAAATGTGGATCAAAGTATAAATGACAGCATTCAGATAGCGTCTACAAAAATACCTTCACAATACAATTGGTCGAAATAAAAGTAAATCAGGATGTGTAGGTGTGGAAGGGATCCAGTGACTTGTCTGTAAATGTATCACGAGTCATGCACAAAGTTACTGTTTCACGATTATGAACAGTTAATGTTAGTGAGCTTAAATGAATATGACACACTAACTGATACCTTTGAAAGATGGTTTAACTGGAACACTTCAAGTTTATATTAAAATATTTGAAAATAGATGTTATGCTGTTTTGTAAAGAAAAGAAATGTCCATTTTCATGTCATTCCTTTAGGTCACTGTCTACCCGGATATCATGAAATCTCTCACTGGTTGACTCTATTAACTTAGACACATGAATACATATATTCAATCGTTCTCGAACAAACGCAAACGCAAGCACGCACGCACACAAACTTGATCACAAACAGACACACACCAGCTTTTCTTAAATGAAAGAAAATGACTTCCTGTTGCTTTCTTTTAATCATTCGCATAAAATGTGATTTTTACAGCTCAACAAAGTCTATTCAACTAAATATGGAGCTGCCTTCAACAGAACTGTGATCAAACATTTCAGGTACAAGGTGTTGCTTCTGATATATTTGCAGACTTTGGTGATTTTGCTTTCAATCTGCCAAAATGTCTCAGACAAACAAGGGGCGCTCTGGCGGTGTAAGAGTTCAGGCACTCACCCTGAACCTCCCCAGTTCACTAGACCATAGTCCTTTTTTGTATATCTTTCTCCATCTCTCTTTCACCTCATTTCCTGGCTGCTCTTTGCCGTAAATTGTTTAATACAAAATCAAAACATCCAAATACTAGTTTAACAAAATAATGATCAAAAGCATTGTATAACTAATCATTTCCAAAAATATTTTTCTAATAGTCAAGGATCCATTGTGGTAGATGCTCAGGTGATATTCAATGATGTCAACTCACTACCAAATGCCAGTTCTGTGGCTGAAACTTTGGTGGCTGCTGCTTCCAGCTCTAATTTCTCCCTCAGTGTCAACACATCATCCATTGTTGCAACAAGTAAGACTTTACTTTAATTGCCATACATAAAAGTCAGTTCATTTTAGAAATTCAAACAATAAACAATGTTATAATGTGATGTATCAGTTTACAAGGCATCAGATTGAATTAAAATTCTGAATAAAAAATTCAATTTCTCAGTCATATTGGCACCTACTGAAGTCCCTGCCACGATTGCATTGTCAACATCTATCACTTCATCAGTTCTTAATGAAAGCACTCCACCAGTCGTGACAACTTCACCACCTCTTGGACCAAGTTCGGAACAATTCACTACAAGTTCGCCAGGAGTAAATTCAACTACAGCTATCGGTAAGACAGCAATTTCTTCCTCATCTTCATCTTCTATATCTCAAACTTCACCTTCACTCCCTTCAAGTCAAGCACCACTAAATACAAGTTTGCCAACACTTAACACCACTTCCTTACCACTCTTTGAAACTTCACAACCAGTGGGTTCAAGTACCTTACCAGCCACGTCAACTTTGCCAACACTCAACACAAGTTTAAAACCACACACAAGTTCATCAGAAGGCACTGCAACTTCAGACGCAGTCAGTGAATATTTGCCAACAATCAACACAACTTTATTGCAACTGAAGACGTCACCGCTAGTCAATAATACTTCATCTCCGGATCATACCGCTTCACTACTGGCAACTTACCCACCTGACAACACAGCTCTAACACAAGTCAAGTCATCTTCAACACCAATCAAAACAACTTCAGAGACAGTCAAGACACCTTTATCGCCAGTCACTGCATCTTCATCTTCACTGACTCAAACTTCATCTCCACTTTCTTCAAGTCAACAACCTCTAGACACAAGTTTGCTACCACTCAGTATGACTTCTTTACCACTCTCTACAATTTCACCACCACTTGATTCAAGCCCAGCCCTGTCAACATCAACTATGGCACCTATCAACACAAGTTTACATGCAGAAACAACACGTTCATCACAAGGCAGTAAATCTTCAGCACCTGCCACTGAGACCTTGCCAACAATCAACACAACATTAGTGCAACTGAAAACGTCGCCGCTTGTCAATAATACTTCATCTCCGGATCATACCGCTTCACTACCGGCAACTTCCCCACCTGACAACACAGCTCTAACACAAGTCAAGTCATCTTCAACACCACTCAAAACAACTTCAGAGACAGTCAAGACAACTTTATCGCCAGTCACTGCATCTTCATCACCACTTACTCAAACTTCATCTCCACTTTTCTCAAGTCAAACACCAGCTACATCAACTATGTCACCTATCAACACAAGTTTACATGCAGGAACAACATCTTCATCACAAGGCAGTAAAACTTCAGCACCTGTCACTGAGACCTTGCCAAGTTTGCCAACACTCAACACCACTGCCTTACCACTCTTTGAAACTTCACCACCAGTGGGTTCAAGTACATTACCAGACACTTCAACATTGCCAACAATCAACATAGGTTTAAAACCACACACAAGTTCATCACAAGCCATTGCAACTTCAATAGCAGTAAGTGAAAATTTGCCTACAATCAACACAACTTTAGTGCAACTGAAATCATCACTGCTAGTCAATAATACTTCATCTCCGGATCACACCGCTTCACCACTGGCAACTTACCCACCTGACCAAACAGCTCTAACACAAGTCAAGTCATCTTCAACACCACTCGTAACAACTTCAGAGTCAGTCAAGACAACTTTATCGCCCATCACTGCATCTTCATCTTCACTAACTCAAACTTCATCTCCACTTTCTTCAAGTCAAGAACCTCTAGACACAAGTTTAATACCACTCAGTATGACTTCTTTACCACTCTCTACAATTTCACCACCACTTGATTCAAGTCCAGCCCAATCAACATCAACTATGTCACCTATCAACACAAGTTTACATGCAGGAACAACATCTTCATCACAAAGAAGTAAAACTTCAGTACCTATCACTGAGACCTTGCCGACAATCAACACAACATTAGTGCAACTGAAAACGTCACCGCTAGTCAACAATACTTCATCTCCGAATCATACCACTTTACCACTTACAACTTCACAACCAGTGGGTTCAAGTACCTTACCAGCCACGTCAACTTTGCCAACACTCAACACAAGTTTAAAACCACACACAAGTTCATCACAAGGCATTGCAACTTCAGCAGCAGTCAGTGAAAATTTGCCAACAATCAACACAACATTAGTGCAACTGAAAACGTCACCGCTAGTCAACAATACTTCATCTCCGAATCATACCACTTTACCACTTACAACTTCACCACCTGTCAACACAACTCTAACACAAGTCAAGTCATCTTCAACACCACTCAAGACTTCTTTTGAGTCAGTCAAGACAACTTCACCAGCAATAATGATGACTTTACCACCAGTGAATGCAAGTCCTCCTGTCAATGAGACCTCATCACCAATTATTTCCACCTCAACTTTAGATATTGCAACGTCTTTACCACACAATGCAACTTTAGCACCAGCAACTCAAACATCACTGCCACCTGGTTCAAGTCCAGTGCCAGCCACTCCAAGTTTACCCTCAATCAACAGAAGTTTGCGACCAGAAACAACAAGCTCATTACTGACACTCAACACTACTTTATCACCAATTACTAACACTTCACCACCTGTCACACACATGATAACTTCACAACCAGTCAAGATAACATCTTCACCAGTCATTAAAACTCCACCACCAGTCAATGCTACTCCAACAACTTCCAATACAACACCAAACTCACTAGGTAACAAAACCATGAAACAAGGAAATTCAGCTACAATTGGCAGTGTCAATCCTATAAGATTGGAATTACAAAATTTAGCTTAGTCCTATGTCACTTATTCTTCATATTCTTTGCCACCAGCTAATTCTGCTTTTACCCTGCCAGGTTATTTGACCACTTCCTCAATAAATGGAACAGCCTCATCACTAAAATCCACAAGTACAACTCGTGTTCCAGCTACCACAACAACAGCTGCCCAACCATCTGAGCCAAAAATCACTTTGGCATTCAAAGTGCAGCAAAATTTTACAGCACAGCTTGCGAACAAATCCTCTCCAGAATTTAAGGAATTGGCACACAAAGTGTCCACAGCGGTAAGTCAAAACACATGTATACAGTATATATCTTTTTTCAATTTATAATTTTCCACGAACAAATACCAAATACTAAGAGGTTTTAGAGGAACTGCAAGTGTGAAATTACAGTTTGACATACCACTAACAAATGTGGATCAAAGTATAAATGACAGCATTCAGATAGCGTCTACAAAAATACCTTCACAATACAATTGGTCGAAATAAAAGTAAATCAGGATGTGTAGGTGTGGAAGGGATCCAGTGACTTGTCTGTAAATGTATCACGAGTCATGCACAAAGTTACTGTTTCACGATTATGAACAGTTAATGTTAGTGAGCTTAAATGAATATGACACACTAACTGATACCTTTGAAAGATGGTTTAACTGGAACACTTCAAGTTTATATTAAAATATTTGAAAATAGATGTTATGCTGTTTTGTAAAGAAAAGAAATGTCCATTTTCATGTCATTCCTTTAGGTCACTGTCTACCCGGATATCATGAAATCTCTCACTGGTTGACTCTATTAACTTAGACACATGAATACATATATTCAATCGTTCTCGAACAAACGCAAACGCAAGCACGCACGCACACAAACTTGATCACAAACAGACACACACCAGCTTTTCTTAAATGAAAGAAAATGACTTCCTGTTGCTTTCTTTTAATCATTCGCATAAAATGTGATTTTTACAGCTCAACAAAGTCTATTCAACTAAATATGGAGCTGCCTTCAACAGAACTGTGATCCAACATTTCAGGTACAAGGTGTTGCTTCTGATATATTTGCAGACTTTGGTGATTTTGCTTTCAATCTGCCAAAATGTCTCAGACAAACAAGGGGCGCTCTGGCGGTGTAAGAGTTCAGGCACTCACCCTGAACCTCCCCAGTTCACTAGACCATAGTCCTTTTTTGTATATCTTTCTCCATCTCTCTTTCACCTCATTTCCTGGCTGCTCTTTGCCGTAAATTGTTTAATACAAAATCAAAACATCCAAATACTAGTTTAACAAAATAATGATCAAAAGCATTGTATAACTAATCATTTCCAAAAATATTTTTCTAATAGTCAAGGATCCATTGTGGTAGATGCTCAGGTGATATTCAATGATGTCAACTCACTACCAAATGCCAGTTCTGTGGCTGAAACTTTGGTGGCTGCTGCTTCCAGCTCTAATTTCTCCCTCAGTGTCAACACATCATCCATTGTTGCAACAAGTAAGACTTTACTTTAATTGCCATACATAAAAGTCAGTTCATTTTAGAAATTCAAACAATAAACAATGTTATAATGTGATGTATCAGTTTACAAGGCATCAGATTGAATTAAAATTCTGAATTAAAAATTCAATTTCTCAGTCATATTGGCACCTACTGAAGTCCCTGCCACGATTGCATTGTCAACATCTATCACTTCATCAGTTCTTAATGAAAGCACTCCACCAGTCGCGACAACTTCACCACCTCTTGGACCAAGTTCAGAACAATTCACTACAAGTTCGCCAGGAATAAATTCAACTACAGCTATCGGTAAGACAGCAATTTCTTCCTCATCTTCATCTTCTATATCTCAAACTTCACCTTCACTCCCTTCAAGTCAAGCACCACTAAATACAAGTTTGCCAACAATCAACACCACTTCCTTACCACTCTTTGAAACTTCAC
Source organism: Enoplosus armatus (assembly GCF_043641665.1). Lineage (NCBI taxonomy): Eukaryota > Metazoa > Chordata > Actinopteri > Centrarchiformes > Enoplosidae > Enoplosus > Enoplosus armatus. The sequence goes on from NC_092181.1 coordinate 16,491,124, forward strand.
CACCAGTGAGTTCAAGTACATTACCAGACACTTCAACATTGCCAACAATCAACACAAGTTTAAAACCACACACAAGTTCATCAGAAGGCACTGCAACTTCAGAAGCAGTCAGTGAATATTTGCCAACAATCAACACAACTTTAGTGCAACTGAAAACGTCACCGCTAGTCAACAATACTTCATCTCCTAATCATACCACTTTACCACTTACAACTTCACCACCTGTCAACACAACTCTAACACAAGTCAAGTCATCTTCAACACTACTTGTAACAACTTTAGAATCAGTCAAGAAAACTTCTTCAAAAATGACAACCCTATCACCAGTGCCTTCAACTCCAACTATCAATAAGGCAGTTGTTTCTACCTCATCATTACACACTGCAACTGTGTCACTACTCACTTCATCTTCAACACCAATAACTCAAACTTCACTCACATACCGCTCAAGTTCAGTAGCTCTCAATACAAGTGTGCCACCACTCAACACGTCTTCATCAAGTCTTCCTACAACCTTACCATCACTTGGTTCAAGCCCAGTGCCATCAACTCCAGGTTTGCCATTAATAAATACAAGTTTACAACCAGGGAGGACTTCATCACAAGGACATGTTCCTTCAACACCAGTCAGAGACACTTTGCAAACAAACAACACAACTTCAGTTGACCAAAACACGTCACGGCCTGGTAAAAATACTTCATCACCAGTTCATACCAAGTCACCACCTACAGGCATACCACCCTTTAACTCAACTTTAATGCCAGTCATTTCGTCACCAACACCAGTCATGACGACTTCACAATCATATAAGTCAACTTCACCCGCAAAGTCAGCATCACCACCAGTGAGTTCAACTGCGCCTGTAAATGAGACAGCAACTTTTACTTCATTTTCATCTCCTGTATCTCAAACTTCACCTACACTCCCTTCAAGTCAAGCACCACTAAATACAAGTTTGCCAACAATCAACACCACTTCCTTACCACTCTTTGAAACTTCACCACCAGTGAGTTCAAGTACATTACCAGACACTTCAACATTGCCAACAATCAACACAAGTTTAAAACCACACACAAGTTCATCAGAAGGCACTGCAACTTCAGAAGCAGTCAGTGAATATTTGCCAACAATCAACACAACTTTATTGCAACTGAAGACGTCACCGCTAGTCAATAATACTTCATCTCCGGATCATACCGCTTCACTACTGGCAACTTACCCACCTGACAACACAGCTCTAACACAAGTCATGTCATCTTCAACACCACTCAAAACAACTTCAGAGTCAGTCAAGACAACTTTATCGCCAGTCACTGCATCTTCATCTTCAATAACTCAAACTTCATCTCCACTTTCTTCAAGTCAAGAACCTCGAGACACAAGTTTGCTACCACTCAGTATGACTTCTTTACCACTCTCTACAATTTCACCACCACTTGATTCAAGTCCAGCCCCGTCAACATCAACTATGTCACCTATCAATACAAGTTTACATGCAGGAACAACACGTTCATCACAAGGCAGTAAATCTTCAGCACCTGCCACTGAGACCTTGCCAACAATCAACACAAAATTAGTGCAACTGAAGACGTCGCCGCTTGTCAATAATACTTCATCTCCGGATCATACCGCTTCACTACCGGCAACTTCCCCACCTGACAACATAGCTCTAACACAAGTCAAGTCATCTTCAACACCACTCAAAACAACTTCAGAGACAGTCAAGACACCTTTATCGCCAGTCACTGCATCTTCATCTTCACTGACTCAAACTTCATCTCCACTTTCTTCAAGTCAACAACCTCTAGACACAAGTTTGCTACCACTCAGTATGACTTCTTTACCACTCTCTACAATTTCACCACCACTTGATTCAAGTCCAGCCCCGTCAACATCAACTATGTCACCTATCAATACAAGTTTACATGCAGGAACAACACGTTCATCACAAGGCAGTAAATCTTCAGCACCTGCCACTGAGACCTTGCCAACAATCAACACAAAATTAGTGCAACTGAAGACGTCGCCGCTTGTCAATAATACTTCATCTCCGGATCATACCGCTTCACTACCGGCAACTTCCCCACCTGACAACATAGCTCTAACACAAGTCAAGTCATCTTCAACACCACTCAAAACAACTTCAGAGACAGTCAAGACAACTTTATCGCCAGTCACTGCATCTTCATCACCACTTACTCAAACTTCATCTCCACTTTTCTCAAGTCAAACACCAGCTACATCAACTATGTCACCTATCAACACAAGTTTACATGCAGGAACAACATCTTCATCACAAGGCAGTAAAACTTCAGCACCTGTCACTGAGACCTTGCCAAGTTTGCCAACACTCAACACCACTGCCTTACCACTCTTTGAAACTTCACCACCAGTGGGTTCAAGTACATTACCAGACACTTCAACATTGCCAACAATCAACACAAGTTTAAAACCACACACAAGTTCATCAGAAGGCACTGCAACTTCAGAAGCAGTCAGTGAATATTTGTCAACAATCAACACAACTTTATTGCAACTGAAGACGTCACCGCTAGTCAATAATACTTCATCTCCGGATCATACCGCTTCACTACTGGCAACTTACCCACCTCAAAACACAGCTCTAACACAAGTCATGTCATCTTCAACACCACTCAAAACAACTTCAGAGTCAGTCAAGACACCTTTATCGCCAGTCACTGCATCTTCATCTTCAACAACTCAAACTTCATCTCCACTTTCTTCAAGTCAAGAACCTCAAGACACAAGTTTGCTACCACTCAGTATGACTTCTTTACCACTCTCTACAATTTCACCACCACTTGATTCAAGTCCAGTCCCGTCAACATCAACTATGTCACCTATCAACACAAGTTTACATGCAGGAACAACACGTTCATCACAAGGCAGTAAATCTTCAGCACCTGCCACTGAGACCTTGCCAACAATCAACACAAAATTAGTGCAACTGAAGACGTCGCCGCTTGTAAATAATACTTCATCTCCGGATCATACCGCTTCACTACCGGCAACTTCCCCACCTGACAACACAGCTCTAACACAAGTCAAGTCATCTTCAACACCACTCAAAACAACTTCAGAGACAGTCAAGACAACTTTATCGCCAGTCACTGCATCTTCATCACCACTTACTCAAACTTCATCTCCACTTTTCTCAAGTCAAACACCAGCTACATCAACTATGTCACCTATCAACACAAGTTTACATGCAGGAACAACATCTTCATCACAAGGCAGTAAAACTTCAGCACCTGTCACTGAGACCTTGCCAAGTTTGCCAACACTCAACACCACTGCCTTACCACTCTTTGAAACTTCACCACCAGTGGGTTCAAGTACATTACCAGACACTTCAACATTGCCAACAATCAACACAAGTTTAAAACCACACACAAGTTCATCAGAAGGCACTGCAACTTCAGAAGCAGTCAGTGAATATTTGTCAACAATCAACACAACTTTATTGCAACTGAAGACGTCACCGCTAGTCAATAATACTTCATCTCCGGATCATACCGCTTCACTACTGGCAACTTACCCACCTCAAAACACAGCTCTAACACAAGTCATGTCATCTTCAACACCACTCAAAACAACTTCAGAGTCAGTCAAGACACCTTTATCGCCAGTCACTGCATCTTCATCTTCAACAACTCAAACTTCATCTCCACTTTCTTCAAGTCAAGAACCTCAAGACACAAGTTTGCTACCACTCAGTATGACTTCTTTACCACTCTCTACAATTTCACCACCACTTGATTCAAGTCCAGTCCCGTCAACATCAACTATGTCACCTATCAACACAAGTTTACATGCAGGAACAACACGTTCATCACAAGGCAGTAAATCTTCAGCACCTGCCACTGAGACCTTGCCAACAATCAACACAAAATTAGTGCAACTGAAGACGTCGCCGCTTGTAAATAATACTTCATCTCCGGATCATACCGCTTCACTACCGGCAACTTCCCCACCTGACAACACAGCTCTAACACAAGTCAAGTCATCTTCAACACCACTCAAAACAACTTCAGAGACAGTCAAGACAACTTTATCGCCAGTCACTGCATCTTCATCACCACTTACTCAAACTTCATCTCCACTTTTCTCAAGTCAAACACCAGCTACATCAACTATGTCACCTATCAACACAAGTTTACATGCAGGAACAACATCTTCATCACAAGGCAGTAAAACTTCAGCACCTGTCACTGAGACCTTGCCAAGTTTGCCAACACTCAACACCACTGCCTTACCACTCTTTGAAACTTCACCACCAGTGGGTTCAAGTACATTACCAGACACTTCAACATTGCCAACAATCAACATAGGTTTAAAACCACACACAAGTTCATCACAAGCCATTGCAACTTCAATAGCAGTAAGTGAAAATTTGCCTACAATCAACACAACTTTAGTGCAACTGAAGTCATCACTGCTAGTCAATAATACTTCATCTCCGGATCACACCGCTTCACCACTGGCAACTTACCCACCTGACAACACAGCTCTAACACAAGTCAAGTCATCTTCAACACCACTCAAAACAACTTCAGAGACAGTCAAGACAACTTTATCGCCAGTCACTGCATCTTCATCACCACTTACTCAAACTTCATCTCCACTTTTCTCAAGTCAAACACCAGCTACATCAACTATGTCACCTATCAACACAAGTTTACATGCAGGAACAACATCTTCATCACAAGGCAGTAAAACTTCAGCACCTGTCACTGAGACCTTGCCAAGTTTGCCAACACTCAACACCACTGCCTTACCACTCTTTGAAACTTCACCACCAGTGGGTTCAAGTACATTACCAGACACTTCAACATTGCCAACAATCAACATAGGTTTAAAACCACACACAAGTTCATCACAAGCCATTGCAACTTCAATAGCAGTAAGTGAAAATTTGCCTACAATCAACACAACCTTAGTGCAACTGAAGTCATCACTGCTAGTCAATAATACTTCATCTCCGGATCACACCGCTTCACCACTGGCAACTTACCCACCTGACCACACAGCTCTAACACAAGTCAAGTCATCTTCAACACCACTCGTAACAACTTCAGAGTCAGTCAAGACAACTTTATCGCCCATCACTGCATCTTCATCTTCACTAACTCAAACTTCATCTCCACTTTCTTCAAGTCAAGAACCTCTAGACACAAGTTTAATACCACTCAGTATGACTTCTTTACCACTCTCTACAATTTCACCACCACTTGATTCAAGTCCAGCCCAATCAACATCAACTATGTCACCTATCAACACAAGTTTACATGCAGGAACAACATCTTCATCACAAAGAAGTAAAACTTCAGTACCTATCACTGAGACCTTGCCGACAATCAACACAACATTAGTGCAACTGAAAACGTCACCGCTAGTCAACAATACTTCATCTCCGAATCATACCACTTTACCACTTACAACTTCACAACCAGTGGGTTCAAGTACCTTACCAGCCACGTCAACTTTGCCAACACTCAACACAAGTTTAAAACCACACACAAGTTCATCACAAGGCATTGCAACTTCAGCAGCAGTCAGTGAAAATTTGCCAACAATCAACACAACATTAGTGCAACTGAAAACGTCACCGCTAGTCAACAATACTTCATCTCCGAATCATACCACTTTACCACTTACAACTTCACCACCTGTCAACACAACTCTAACACAAGTCAAGTCATCTTCAACACCACTCAAGACTTCTTTTGAGTCAGTCAAGACAACTTCACCAGCAATAATGATGACTTTACCACCAGTGAATGCAAGTCCTCCTGTCAATGAGACCTCATCACCAATTATTTCCACCTCAACTTTAGATATTGCAACGTCTTTACCACACAATGCAACTTTAGCACCAGCAACTCAAACATCACTGCCACCTGGTTCAAGTCCAGTGCCAGCCACTCCAAGTTTACCCTCAATCAACAGAAGTTTGCGACCAGAAACAACAAGCTCATTACTGACACTCAACACTACTTTATCACCAATTACTAACACTTCACCACCTGTCACACACATGATAACTTCACAACCAGTCAAGATAACATCTTCACCAGTCATTAAAACTCCACCACCAGTCAATGCTACTCCAACAACTTCCAATACAACACCAAACTCACTAGGTAACAAAACCATGAAACAAGGAAATTCAGCTACAATTGGCAGTGTCAATCCTATAAGATTGGAATTACAAAATTTAGCTTAGTCCTATGTCACTTATTCTTCATATTCTTTGCCACCAGCTAATTCTGCTTTTACCCTGCCAGGTTATTTGACCACTTCCTCAATAAATGGAACAGCCTCATCACTAAAATCCACAAGTACAACTCGTGTTCCAGCTACCACAACAACAGCTGCCCAACCATCTGAGCCAAAAATCACTTTGGCATTCAAAGTGCAGCAAAATTTTACAGCACAGCTTGCGAACAAATCCTCTCCAGAATTTAAGGAATTGGCACACAAAGTGTCCACAGCGGTAAGTCAAAACACATGTATACAGTATATATCTTTTTTCAATTTATAATTTTCCACGAACAAATACCAAATACTAAGAGGTTTTAGAGGAACTGCAAGTGTGAAATTACAGTTTGACATACCACTAACAAATGTGGATCAAAGTATAAATGACAGCATTCAGATAGCGTCTACAAAAATACCTTCACAATACAATTGGTCGAAATAAAAGTAAATCAGGATGTGTAGGTGTGGAAGGGATCCAGTGACTTGTCTGTAAATGTATCACGAGTCATGCACAAAGTTACTGTTTCACGATTATGAACAGTTAATGTTAGTGAGCTTAAATGAATATGACACACTAACTGATACCTTTGAAAGATGGTTTAACTGGAACACTTCAAGTTTATATTAAAATATTTGAAAATAGATGTTATGCTGTTTTGTAAAGAAAAGAAATGTCCATTTTCATGTCATTCCTTTAGGTCACTGTCTACCCGGATATCATGAAATCTCTCACTGGTTGACTCTATTAACTTAGACACATGAATACATATATTCAATCGTTCTCGAACAAACGCAAACGCAAGCACGCACGCACACAAACTTGATCACAAACAGACACACACCAGCTTTTCTTAAATGAAAGAAAATGACTTCCTGTTGCTTTCTTTTAATCATTCGCATAAAATGTGATTTTTACAGCTCAACAAAGTCTATTCAACTAAATATGGAGCTGCCTTCAACAGAACTGTGATCCAACATTTCAGGTACAAGGTGTTGCTTCTGATATATTTGCAGACTTTGGTGATTTTGCTTTCAATCTGCCAAAATGTCTCAGACAAACAAGGGGCGCTCTGGCGGTGTAAGAGTTCAGGCACTCACCCTGAACCTCCCCAGTTCACTAGACCATAGTCCTTTTTTGTATATCTTTCTCCATCTCTCTTTCACCTCATTTCCTGGCTGCTCTTTGCCGTAAATTGTTTAATACAAAATCAAAACATCCAAATACTAGTTTAACAAAATAATGATCAAAAGCATTGTATAACTAATCATTTCCAAAAATATTTTTCTAATAGTCAAGGATCCATTGTGGTAGATGCTCAGGTGATATTCAATGATGTCAACTCACTACCAAATGCCAGTTCTGTGGCTGAAACTTTGGTGGCTGCTGCTTCCAGCTCTAATTTCTCCCTCAGTGTCAACACATCATCCATTGTTGCAACAAGTAAGACTTTACTTTAATTGCCATACATAAAAGTCAGTTCATTTTAGAAATTCAAACAATAAACAATGTTATAATGTGATGTATCAGTTTACAAGGCATCAGATTGAATTAAAATTCTGAATTAAAAATTCAATTTCTCAGTCATATTGGCACCTACTGAAGTCCCTGCCACGATTGCATTGTCAACATCTATCACTTCATCAGTTCTTAATGAAAGCACTCCACCAGTCGCGACAACTTCACCACCTCTTGGACCAAGTTCAGAACAATTCACTACAAGTTCGCCAGGAATAAATTCAACTACAGCTATCGGTAAGACAGCAATTTCTTCCTCATCTTCATCTTCTATATCTCAAACTTCACCTTCACTCCCTTCAAGTCAAGCACCACTAAATACAAGTTTGCCAACAATCAACACCACTTCCTTACCACTCTTTGAAACTTCACCACCAGTGAGTTCAAGTACATTACCAGACACTTCAACATTGCCAACAATCAACACAAGTTTAAAACCACACACAAGTTCATCAGAAGGCACTGCAACTTCAGAAGCAGTCAGTGAATATTTGCCAACAATCAACACAACTTTAGTGCAACTGAAAACGTCACCGCTAGTCAACAATACTTCATCTCCTAATCATACCACTTTACCACTTACAACTTCACCACCTGTCAACACAACTCTAACACAAGTCAAGTCATCTTCAACACTACTTGTAACAACTTTAGAATCAGTCAAGAAAACTTCTTCAAAAATGACAACCCTATCACCAGTGCCTTCAACTCCAACTATCAATAAGGCAGTTGTTTCTACCTCATCATTACACACTGCAACTGTGTCACTACTCACTTCATCTTCAACACCAATAACTCAAACTTCACTCACATACCGCTCAAGTTCAGTAGCTCTCAATACAAGTGTGCCACCACTCAACACGTCTTCATCAAGTCTTCCTACAACCTTACCATCACTTGGTTCAAGCCCAGTGCCATCAACTCCAGGTTTGCCATTAATAAATACAAGTTTACAACCAGGGAGGACTTCATCACAAGGACATGTTCCTTCAACACCAGTCAGAGACACTTTGCAAACAAACAACACAACTTCAGTTGACCAAAACACGTCACGGCCTGGTAAAAATACTTCATCACCAGTTCATACCAAGTCACCACCTACAGGCATACCACCCTTTAACTCAACTTTAATGCCAGTCATTTCGTCACCAACACCAGTCATGACGACTTCACAATCATATAAGTCAACTTCACCCGCAAAGTCAGCATCACCACCAGTGAGTTCAACTGCGCCTGTAAATGAGACAGCAACTTTTACTTCATTTTCATCTCCTGTATCTCAAACTTCACCTACACTCCCTTCAAGTCAAGCACCACTGAATACAAGTTTGCCAACAATCAACACCACTTCCTTACCACTCTTTGAAACTTCACCACCAGTGAGTTCAAGTACATTACCAGACACTTCAACATTGCCAACAATCAACACAAGTTTAAAACCACACACAAGTTCATCAGAAGGCACTGCAACTTCAGAAGCAGTCAGTGAATATTTGCCAACAATCAACACAACTTTATTGCAACTGAAGACGTCACCGCTAGTCAATAATACTTCATCTCCGGATCATACCGCTTCACTACTGGCAACTTACCCACCTGACAACACAGCTCTAACACAAGTCATGTCATCTTCAACACCACTCAAAACAACTTCAGAGTCAGTCAAGACAACTTTATCGCCAGTCACTGCATCTTCATCTTCAATAACTCAAACTTCATCTCCACTTTCTTCAAGTCAAGAACCTCGAGACACAAGTTTGCTACCACTCAGTATGACTTCTTTACCACTCTCTACAATTTCACCACCACTTGATTCAAGTCCAGCCCCGTCAACATCAACTATGTCACCTATCAATACAAGTTTACATGCAGGAACAACACGTTCATCACAAGGCAGTAAATCTTCAGCACCTGCCACTGAGACCTTGCCAACAATCAACACAAAATTAGTGCAACTGAAGACGTCGCCGCTTGTCAATAATACTTCATCTCCGGATCATACCGCTTCACTACCGGCAACTTCCCCACCTGACAACATAGCTCTAACACAAGTCAAGTCATCTTCAACACCACTCAAAACAACTTCAGAGACAGTCAAGACAACTTTATCGCCAGTCACTGCATCTTCATCACCACTTACTCAAACTTCATCTCCACTTTTCTCAAGTCAAACACCAGCTACATCAACTATGTCACCTATCAACACAAGTTTACATGCAGGAACAACATCTTCATCACAAGGCAGTAAAACTTCAGCACCTGTCACTGAGACCTTGCCAAGTTTGCCAACACTCAACACCACTGCCTTACCACTCTTTGAAACTTCACCACCAGTGGGTTCAAGTACATTACCAGACACTTCAACATTGCCAACAATCAACACAAGTTTAAAACCACACACAAGTTCATCAGAAGGCACTGCAACTTCAGAAGCAGTCAGTGAATATTTGTCAACAATCAACACAACTTTATTGCAACTGAAGACGTCACCGCTAGTCAATAATACTTCATCTCCGGATCATACCGCTTCACTACTGGCAACTTACCCACCTCAAAACACAGCTCTAACACAAGTCATGTCATCTTCAACACCACTCAAAACAACTTCAGAGTCAGTCAAGACACCTTTATCGCCAGTCACTGCATCTTCATCTTCAACAACTCAAACTTCATCTCCACTTTCTTCAAGTCAAGAACCTCAAGACACAAGTTTGCTACCACTCAGTATGACTTCTTTACCACTCTCTACAATTTCACCACCACTTGATTCAAGTCCAGCCCCGTCAACATCAACTATGTCACCTATCAACACAAGTTTACATGCAGGAACAACACGTTCATCACAAGGCAGTAAATCTTCAGCACCTGCCACTGAGACCTTGCCAACAATCAACACAAAATTAGTGCAACTGAAGACGTCGCCGCTTGTAAATAATACTTCATCTCCGGATCATACCGCTTCACTACCGGCAACTTCCCCACCTGACAACACAGCTCTAACACAAGTCAAGTCATCTTCAACACCACTCAAAACAACTTCAGAGACAGTCAAGACAACTTTATCGCCAGTCACTGCATCTTCATCACCACTTACTCAAACTTCATCTCCACTTTTCTCAAGTCAAACACCAGCTACATCAACTATGTCACCTATCAACACAAGTTTACATGCAGGAACAACATCTTCATCACAAGGCAGTAAAACTTCAGCACCTGTCACTGAGACCTTGCCAAGTTTGCCAACACTCAACACCACTGCCTTACCACTCTTTGAAACTTCACCACCAGTGGGTTCAAATACATTACCAGACACTTCAACATTGCCAACAATCAACATAGGTTTAAAACCACACACAAGTTCATCACAAGCCATTGCAACTTCAATAGCAGTAAGTGAAAATTTGCCTACAATCAACACAACTTTAGTGCAACTGAAGTCATCACTGCTAGTCAATAATACTTCATCTCCGGATCACACCGCTTCACCACTGGCAACTTACCCACCTGACCACACAGCTCTAACACAAGTCAAGTCATCTTCAACACCACTCGTAACAACTTCAGAGTCAGTCAAGACAACTTTATCGCCCATCACTGCATCTTCATCTTCACTAACTCAAACTTCATCTCCACTTTCTTCAAGTCAAGAACCTCTAGACACAAGTTTAATACCACTCAGTATGACTTCTTTACCACTCTCTACAATTTCACCACCACTTGATTCAAGTCCAGCCCAATCAACATCAACTATGTCACCTATCAACACAAGTTTACATGCAGGAACAACATCTTCATCACAAAGCAGTAAAACTTCAGTACCTATCACTGAGACCTTGCCGACAATCAACACAACATTAGTGCAACTGAAAACGTCACCGCTAGTCAACAATACTTCATCTCCGAATCATACCACTTTACCACTTACAACTTCACCACCTGTCAACACAACTCTAACACAAGTCAAGTCATCTTCAACACCACTCAAGACTTCTTTTGAGTCAGTCAAGACAACTTCACCAGCAATAATGATGACTTTACCACCAGTGAATGCAAGTCCTCCTGTCAATGAGACCTCATCACCAATTATTTCCACCTCAACTTTAGATATTGCAACGTCTTTACCACACAATGCAACTTTAGCACCAGCAACTCAAACATCACTGCCACCTGGTTCAAGTCCAGTGCCAGCCACTCCAAGTTTACCCTCAATCAACAGAAGTTTGCGACCAGAAACAACAAGCTCATTACTGACACTCAACACTACTTTATCACCAATTACTAACACTTCACCACCTGTCACACACATGATAACTTCACAACCAGTCAAGATAACATCTTCACCAGTCATTAAAACTCCACCACCAGTCAATGCTACTCCAACAACTTCCAATACAACACCAAACTCACTAGGTAACAAAACCATGAAACAAGGAAATTCAGCTACAATTGGCAGTGTCAATCCTATAAGATTGGAATTACAAAATTTAGCTTAGTCCTATGTCACTTATTCTTCATATTCTTTGCCACCAGCTAATTCTGCTTTTACCCTGCCAGGTTATTTGACCACTTCCTCAATAAATGGAACAGCCTCATCACTAAAATCCACAAGTACAACTCGTGTTCCAGCTACCACAACAACAGCTGCCCAACCATCTGAGCCAAAAATCACTTTGGCATTCAAAGTGCAGCAAAATTTTACAGCACAGCTTGCGAACAAATCCTCTCCAGAATTTAAGGAATTGGCACACAAAGTGTCCACAGCGGTAAGTCAAAACACATGTATACAGTATATATCTTTTTTCAATTTATAATTTTCCACGAACAAATACCAAATACTAAGAGGTTTTAGAGGAACTGCAAGTGTGAAATTACAGTTTGACATACCACTAACAAATGTGGATCAAAGTATAAATGACAGCATTCAGATAGCGTCTACAAAAATACCTTCACAATACAATTGGTCGAAATAAAAGTAAATCAGGATGTGTAGGTGTGGAAGGGATCCAGTGACTTGTCTGTAAATGTATCACGAGTCATGCACAAAGTTACTGTTTCACGATTATGAACAGTTAATGTTAGTGAGCTTAAATGAATATGACACACTAACTGATACCTTTGAAAGATGGTTTAACTGGAACACTTCAAGTTTATATTAAAATATTTGAAAATAGATGTTATGCTGTTTTGTAAAGAAAAGAAATGTCCATTTTCATGTCATTCCTTTAGGTCACTGTCTACCCGGATATCATGAAATCTCTCACTGGTTGACTCTATTAACTTAGACACATGAATACATATATTCAATCGTTCTCGAACAAACGCAAACGCAAGCACGCACGCACACAAACTTGATCACAAACAGACACACACCAGCTTTTCTTAAATGAAAGAAAATGACTTCCTGTTGCTTTCTTTTAATCATTCGCATAAAATGTGATTTTTACAGCTCAACAAAGTCTATTCAACTAAATATGGAGCTGCCTTCAACAGAACTGTGATCCAACATTTCAGGTACAAGGTGTTGCTTCTGATATATTTGCAGACTTTGGTGATTTTGCTTTCAATCTGCCAAAATGTCTCAGACAAACAAGGGGCGCTCTGGCGGTGTAAGAGTTCAGGCACTCACCCTGAACCTCCCCAGTTCACTAGACCATAGTCCTTTTTTGTATATCTTTCTCCATCTCTCTTTCACCTCATTTCCTGGCTGCTCTTTGCCGTAAATTGTTTAATACAAAATCAAAACATCCAAATACTAGTTTAACAAAATAATGATCAAAAGCATTGTATAACTAATCATTTCCAAAAATATTTTTCTAATAGTCAAGGATCCATTGTGGTAGATGCTCAGGTGATATTCAATGATGTCAACTCACTACCAAATGCCAGTTCTGTGGCTGAAACTTTGGTGGCTGCTGCTTCCAGCTCTAATTTCTCCCTCAGTGTCAACACATCATCCATTGTTGCAACAAGTAAGACTTTACTTTAATTGCCATACATAAAAGTCAGTTCATTTTAGAAATTCAAACAATAAACAATGTTATAATGTGATGTATCAGTTTACAAGGCATCAGATTGAATTAAAATTCTGAATTAAAAATTCAATTTCTCAGTCATATTGGCACCTACTGAAGTCCCTGCCACGATTGCATTGTCAACATCTATCACTTCATCAGTTCTTAATGAAAGCACTCCACCAGTCGCGACAACTTCACCACCTCTTGGACCAAGTTCAGAACAATTCACTACAAGTTCGCCAGGAATAAATTCAACTACAGCTATCGGTAAGACAGCAATTTCTTCCTCATCTTCATCTTCTATATCTCAAACTTCACCTTCACTCCCTTCAAGTCAAGCACCACTAAATACAAGTTTGCCAACAATCAACACCACTTCCTTACCACTCTTTGAAACTTCACCACCAGTGAGTTCAAGTACATTACCAGACACTTCAACATTGCCAACAATCAACACAAGTTTAAAACCACACACAAGTTCATCAGAAGGCACTGCAACTTCAGAAGCAGTCAGTGAATATTTGCCAACAATCAACACAACTTTAGTGCAACTGAAAACGTCACCGCTAGTCAACAATACTTCATCTCCTAATCATACCACTTTACCACTTACAACTTCACCACCTGTCAACACAACTCTAACACAAGTCAAGTCATCTTCAACACTACTTGTAACAACTTTAGAATCAGTCAAGAAAACTTCTTCAAAAATGACAACCCTATCACCAGTGCCTTCAACTCCAACTATCAATAAGGCAGTTGTTTCTACCTCATCATTACACACTGCAACTGTGTCACTACTCACTTCATCTTCAACACCAATAACTCAAACTTCACTCACATACCGCTCAAGTTCAGTAGCTCTCAATACAAGTGTGCCACCACTCAACACGTCTTCATCAAGTCTTCCTACAACCTTACCATCACTTGGTTCAAGCCCAGTGCCATCAACTCCAGGTTTGCCATTAATAAATACAAGTTTACAACCAGGGAGGACTTCATCACAAGGACATGTTCCTTCAACACCAGTCAGAGACACTTTGCAAACAAACAACACAACTTCAGTTGACCAAAACACGTCACGGCCTGGTAAAAATACTTCATCACCAGTTCATACCAAGTCACCACCTACAGGCATACCACCCTTTAACTCAACTTTAATGCCAGTCATTTCGTCACCAACACCAGTCATGACGACTTCACAATCATATAAGTCAACTTCACCCGCAAAGTCAGCATCACCACCAGTGAGTTCAACTGCGCCTGTAAATGAGACAGCAACTTTTACTTCATTTTCATCTCCTGTATCTCAAACTTCACCTACACTCCCTTCAAGTCAAGCACCACTAAATACAAGTTTGCCAACAATCAACACCACTTCCTTACCACTCTTTGAAACTTCACCACCAGTGAGTTCAAGTACATTACCAGACACTTCAACATTGCCAACAATCAACACAAGTTTAAAACCACACACAAGTTCATCAGAAGGCACTGCAACTTCAGAAGCAGTCAGTGAATATTTGCCAACAATCAACACAACTTTATTGCAACTGAAGACGTCACCGCTAGTCAATAATACTTCATCTCCGGATCATACCGCTTCACTACTGGCAACTTACCCACCTGACAACACAGCTCTAACACAAGTCATGTCATCTTCAACACCACTCAAAACAACTTCAGAGTCAGTCAAGACAACTTTATCGCCAGTCACTGCATCTTCATCTTCAATAACTCAAACTTCATCTCCACTTTCTTCAAGTCAAGAACCTCGAGACACAAGTTTGCTACCACTCAGTATGACTTCTTTACCACTCTCTACAATTTCACCACCACTTGATTCAAGTCCAGCCCCGTCAACATCAACTATGTCACCTATCAATACAAGTTTACATGCAGGAACAACACGTTCATCACAAGGCAGTAAATCTTCAGCACCTGCCACTGAGACCTTGCCAACAATCAACACAAAATTAGTGCAACTGAAGACGTCGCCGCTTGTCAATAATACTTCATCTCCGGATCATACCGCTTCACTACCGGCAACTTCCCCACCTGACAACATAGCTCTAACACAAGTCAAGTCATCTTCAACACCACTCAAAACAACTTCAGAGACAGTCAAGACAACTTTATCGCCAGTCACTGCATCTTCATCACCACTTACTCAAACTTCATCTCCACTTTTCTCAAGTCAAACACCAGCTACATCAACTATGTCACCTATCAACACAAGTTTACATGCAGGAACAACATCTTCATCACAAGGCAGTAAAACTTCAGCACCTGTCACTGAGACCTTGCCAAGTTTGCCAACACTCAACACCACTGCCTTACCACTCTTTGAAACTTCACCACCAGTGGGTTCAAGTACATTACCAGACACTTCAACATTGCCAACAATCAACACAAGTTTAAAACCACACACAAGTTCATCAGAAGGCACTGCAACTTCAGAAGCAGTCAGTGAATATTTGTCAACAATCAACACAACTTTATTGCAACTGAAGACGTCACCGCTAGTCAATAATACTTCATCTCCGGATCATACCGCTTCACTACTGGCAACTTACCCACCTCAAAACACAGCTCTAACACAAGTCATGTCATCTTCAACACCACTCAAAACAACTTCAGAGTCAGTCAAGACACCTTTATCGCCAGTCACTGCATCTTCATCTTCAACAACTCAAACTTCATCTCCACTTTCTTCAAGTCAAGAACCTCAAGACACAAGTTTGCTACCACTCAGTATGACTTCTTTACCACTCTCTACAATTTCACCACCACTTGATTCAAGTCCAGCCCCGTCAACATCAACTATGTCACCTATCAACACAAGTTTACATGCAGGAACAACACGTTCATCACAAGGCAGTAAATCTTCAGCACCTGCCACTGAGACCTTGCCAACAATCAACACAAAATTAGTGCAACTGAAGACGTCGCCGCTTGTAAATAATACTTCATCTCCGGATCATACCGCTTCACTACCGGCAACTTCCCCACCTGACAACACAGCTCTAACACAAGTCAAGTCATCTTCAACACCACTCAAAACAACTTCAGAGACAGTCAAGACAACTTTATCGCCAGTCACTGCATCTTCATCACCACTTACTCAAACTTCATCTCCACTTTTCTCAAGTCAAACACCAGCTACATCAACTATGTCACCTATCAACACAAGTTTACATGCAGGAACAACATCTTCATCACAAGGCAGTAAAACTTCAGCACCTGTCACTGAGACCTTGCCAAGTTTGCCAACACTCAACACCACTGCCTTACCACTCTTTGAAACTTCACCACCAGTGGGTTCAAATACATTACCAGACACTTCAACATTGCCAACAATCAACATAGGTTTAAAACCACACACAAGTTCATCACAAGCCATTGCAACTTCAATAGCAGTAAGTGAAAATTTGCCTACAATCAACACAACTTTAGTGCAACTGAAGTCATCACTGCTAGTCAATAATACTTCATCTCCGGATCACACCGCTTCACCACTGGCAACTTACCCACCTGACCACACAGCTCTAACACAAGTCAAGTCATCTTCAACACCACTCGTAACAACTTCAGAGTCAGTCAAGACAACTTTATCGCCCATCACTGCATCTTCATCTTCACTAACTCAAACTTCATCTCCACTTTCTTCAAGTCAAGAACCTCTAGACACAAGTTTAATACCACTCAGTATGACTTCTTTACCACTCTCTACAATTTCACCACCACTTGATTCAAGTCCAGCCCAATCAACATCAACTATGTCACCTATCAACACAAGTTTACATGCAGGAACAACATCTTCATCACAAAGCAGTAAAACTTCAGTACCTATCACTGAGACCTTGCCGACAATCAACACAACATTAGTGCAACTGAAAACGTCACCGCTAGTCAACAATACTTCATCTCCGAATCATACCACTTTACCACTTACAACTTCACCACCTGTCAACACAACTCTAACACAAGTCAAGTCATCTTCAACACCACTCAAGACTTCTTTTGAGTCAGTCAAGACAACTTCACCAGCAATAATGATGACTTTACCACCAGTGAATGCAAGTCCTCCTGTCAATGAGACCTCATCACCAATTATTTCCACCTCAACTTTAGATATTGCAACGTCTTTACCACACAATGCAACTTTAGCACCAGCAACTCAAACATCACTGCCACCTGGTTCAAGTCCAGTGCCAGCCACTCCAAGTTTACCCTCAATCAACAGAAGTTTGCGACCAGAAACAACAAGCTCATTACTGACACTCAACACTACTTTATCACCAATTACTAACACTTCACCACCTGTCACACACATGATAACTTCACAACCAGTCAAGATAACATCTTCACCAGTCATTAAAACTCCACCACCAGTCAATGCTACTCCAACAACTTCCAATACAACACCAAACTCACTAGGTAACAAAACCATGAAACAAGGAAATTCAGCTACAATTGGCAGTGTCAATCCTATAAGATTGGAATTACAAAATTTAGCTTAGTCCTATGTCACTTATTCTTCATATTCTTTGCCACCAGCTAATTCTGCTTTTACCCTGCCAGGTTATTTGACCACTTCCTCAATAAATGGAACAGCCTCATCACTAAAATCCACAAGTACAACTCGTGTTCCAGCTACCACAACAACAGCTGCCCAACCATCTGAGCCAAAAATCACTTTGGCATTCAAAGTGCAGCAAAATTTTACAGCACAGCTTGCGAACAAATCCTCTCCAGAATTTAAGGAATTGGCACACAAAGTGTCCACAGCGGTAAGTCAAAACACATGTATACAGTGTATATATTTTTTCAATTTATAATTTTCCACGAACAAATACCAAATACTAAGAGGTTTTAGAGGAACTGCAAGTGTGAAATTACAGTTTGACATACCACTAACAAATGTGGATCAAAGTATAAATGACAGCATTCAGATAGCGTCTACAAAAATACCTTCACAATACAATTGGTCGAAATAAAAGTAAATCAGGATGTGTAGGTGTGGAAGGGATCCAGTGACTTGTCTGTAAATGTATCACGAGTCATGCACAAAGTTACTGTTTCACGATTATGAACAGTTAATGTTAGTGAGCTTAAATGAATATGACACACTAACTGATACCTTTGAAAGATGGTTTAACTGGAACACTTCAAGTTTATATTAAAATATTTGAAAATAGATGTTATGCTGTTTTGTAAAGAAAAGAAATGTCCATTTTCATGTCATTCCTTTAGGTCACTGTCTACCCGGATATCATGAAATCTCTCACTGGTTGACTCTATTAACTTAGACACATGAATACATATATTCAATCGTTCTCGAACAAACGCAAACGCAAGCACGCACGCACACAAACTTGATCACAAACAGACACACACCAGCTTTTCTTAAATGAAAGAAAATGACTTCCTGTTGCTTTCTTTTAATCATTCGCATAAAATGTGATTTTTACAGCTCAACAAAGTCTATTCAACTAAATATGGAGCTGCCTTCAACAGAACTGTGATCCAACATTTCAGGTACAAGGTGTTGCTTCTGATATATTTGCAGACTTTGGTGATTTTGCTTTCAATCTGCCAAAATGTCTCAGACAAACAAGGGGCGCTCTGGCGGTGTAAGAGTTCAGGCACTCACCCTGAACCTCCCCAGTTCACTAGACCATAGTCCTTTTTTGTATATCTTTCTCCATCTCTCTTTCACCTCATTTCCTGGCTGCTCTTTGCCGTAAATTGTTTAATACAAAATCAAAACATCCAAATACTAGTTTAACAAAATAATGATCAAAAGCATTGTATAACTAATCATTTCCAAAAATATTTTTCTAATAGTCAAGGATCCATTGTGGTAGATGCTCAGGTGATATTCAATGATGTCAACTCACTACCAAATGCCAGTTCTGTGGCTGAAACTTTGGTGGCTGCTGCTTCCAGCTCTAATTTCTCCCTCAGTGTCAACACATCATCCATTGTTGCAACAAGTAAGACTTTACTTTAATTGCCATACATAAAAGTCAGTTCATTTTAGAAATTCAAACAATAAACAATGTTATAATGTGATGTATCAGTTTACAAGGCATCAGATTGAATTAAAATTCTGAATTAAAAATTCAATTTCTCAGTCATATTGGCACCTACTGAAGTCCCTGCCACGATTGCATTGTCAACATCTATCACTTCATCAGTTCTTAATGAAAGCACTCCACCAGTCGCGACAACTTCACCACCTCTTGGACCAAGTTCAGAACAATTCACTACAAGTTCGCCAGGAATAAATTCAACTACAGCTATCGGTAAGACAGCAATTTCTTCCTCATCTTCATCTTCTATATCTCAAACTTCACCTTCACTCCCTTCAAGTCAAGCACCACTAAATACAAGTTTGCCAACAATCAACACCACTTCCTTACCACTCTTTGAAACTTCACCACCAGTGAGTTCAAGTACATTACCAGACACTTCAACATTGCCAACAATCAACACAAGTTTAAAACCACACACAAGTTCATCAGAAGGCACTGCAACTTCAGAAGCAGTCAGTGAATATTTGCCAACAATCAACACAACTTTAGTGCAACTGAAAACGTCACCGCTAGTCAACAATACTTCATCTCCTAATCATACCACTTTACCACTTACAACTTCACCACCTGTCAACACAACTCTAACACAAGTCAAGTCATCTTCAACACTACTTGTAACAACTTTAGAATCAGTCAAGAAAACTTCTTCAAAAATGACAACCCTATCACCAGTGCCTTCAACTCCAACTATCAATAAGGCAGTTGTTTCTACCTCATCATTACACACTGCAACTGTGTCACTACTCACTTCATCTTCAACACCAATAACTCAAACTTCACTCACATACCGCTCAAGTTCAGTAGCTCTCAATACAAGTGTGCCACCACTCAACACGTCTTCATCAAGTCTTCCTACAACCTTACCATCACTTGGTTCAAGCCCAGTGCCATCAACTCCAGGTTTGCCATTAATAAATACAAGTTTACAACCAGGGAGGACTTCATCACAAGGACATGTTCCTTCAACACCAGTCAGAGACACTTTGCAAACAAACAACACAACTTCAGTTGACCAAAACACGTCACGGCCTGGTAAAAATACTTCATCACCAGTTCATACCAAGTCACCACCTACAGGCATACCACCCTTTAACTCAACTTTAATGCCAGTCATTTCGTCACCAACACCAGTCATGACGACTTCACAATCATATAAGTCAACTTCACCCGCAAAGTCAGCATCACCACCAGTGAGTTCAACTGCGCCTGTAAATGAGACAGCAACTTTTACTTCATTTTCATCTCCTGTATCTCAAACTTCACCTACACTCCCTTCAAGTCAAGCACCACTAAATACAAGTTTGCCAACAATCAACACCACTTCCTTACCACTCTTTGAAACTTCACCACCAGTGAGTTCAAGTACATTACCAGACACTTCAACATTGCCAACAATCAACACAAGTTTAAAACCACACACAAGTTCATCAGAAGGCACTGCAACTTCAGAAGCAGTCAGTGAATATTTGCCAACAATCAACACAACTTTATTGCAACTGAAGACGTCACCGCTAGTCAATAATACTTCATCTCCGGATCATACCGCTTCACTACTGGCAACTTACCCACCTGACAACACAGCTCTAACACAAGTCATGTCATCTTCAACACCACTCAAAACAACTTCAGAGTCAGTCAAGACAACTTTATCGCCAGTCACTGCATCTTCATCTTCAATAACTCAAACTTCATCTCCACTTTCTTCAAGTCAAGAACCTCGAGACACAAGTTTGCTACCACTCAGTATGACTTCTTTACCACTCTCTACAATTTCACCACCACTTGATTCAAGTCCAGCCCCGTCAACATCAACTATGTCACCTATCAATACAAGTTTACATGCAGGAACAACACGTTCATCACAAGGCAGTAAATCTTCAGCACCTGCCACTGAGACCTTGCCAAGTTTGCCAACACTCAACACCACTGCCTTACCACTCTTTGAAACTTCACCACCAGTGGGTTCAAGTACATTACCAGACACTTCAACATTGCCAACAATCAACACAAGTTTAAAACCACACACAAGTTCATCAGAAGGCACTGCAACTTCAGAAGCAGTCAGTGAATATTTGTCAACAATCAACACAACTTTATTGCAACTGAAGACGTCACCGCTAGTCAATAATACTTCATCTCCGGATCATACCGCTTCACTACTGGCAACTTACCCACCTCAAAACACAGCTCTAACACAAGTCATGTCATCTTCAACACCACTCAAAACAACTTCAGAGTCAGTCAAGACACCTTTATCGCCAGTCACTGCATCTTCATCTTCAACAACTCAAACTTCATCTCCACTTTCTTCAAGTCAAGAACCTCAAGACACAAGTTTGCTACCACTCAGTATGACTTCTTTACCACTCTCTACAATTTCACCACCACTTGATTCAAGTCCAGCCCCGTCAACATCAACTATGTCACCTATCAACACAAGTTTACATGCAGGAACAACACGTTCATCACAAGGCAGTAAATCTTCAGCACCTGCCACTGAGACCTTGCCAACAATCAACACAAAATTAGTGCAACTGAAGACGTCGCCGCTTGTAAATAATACTTCATCTCCGGATCATACCGCTTCACTACCGGCAACTTCCCCACCTGACAACACAGCTCTAACACAAGTCAAGTCATCTTCAACACCACTCAAAACAACTTCAGAGACAGTCAAGACAACTTTATCGCCAGTCACTGCATCTTCATCACCACTTACTCAAACTTCATCTCCACTTTTCTCAAGTCAAACACCAGCTACATCAACTATGTCACCTATCAACACAAGTTTACATGCAGGAACAACATCTTCATCACAAGGCAGTAAAACTTCAGCACCTGTCACTGAGACCTTGCCAAGTTTGCCAACACTCAACACCACTGCCTTACCACTCTTTGAAACTTCACCACCAGTGGGTTCAAGTACATTACCAGACACTTCAACATTGCCAACAATCAACATAGGTTTAAAACCACACACAAGTTCATCACAAGCCATTGCAACTTCAATAGCAGTAAGTGAAAATTTGCCTACAATCAACACAACTTTAGTGCAACTGAAGTCATCACTGCTAGTCAATAATACTTCATCTCCGGATCACACCGCTTCACCACTGGCAACTTACCCACCTGACCACACAGCTCTAACACAAGTCAAGTCATCTTCAACACCACTCGTAACAACTTCAGAGTCAGTCAAGACAACTTTATCGCCCATCACTGCATCTTCATCTTCACTAACTCAAACTTCATCTCCACTTTCTTCAAGTCAAGAACCTCTAGACACAAGTTTAATACCACTCAGTATGACTTCTTTACCACTCTCTACAATTTCACCACCACTTGATTCAAGTCCAGCCCAATCAACATCAACTATGTCACCTATCAACACAAGTTTACATGCAGGAACAACATCTTCATCACAAAGCAGTAAAACTTCAGTACCTATCACTGAGACCTTGCCGACAATCAACACAACATTAGTGCAACTGAAAACGTCACCGCTAGTCAACAATACTTCATCTCCGAATCATACCACTTTACCACTTACAACTTCACCACCTGTCAACACAACTCTAACACAAGTCAAGTCATCTTCAACACCACTCAAGACTTCTTTTGAGTCAGTCAAGACAACTTCACCAGCAATAATGATGACTTTACCACCAGTGAATGCAAGTCCTCCTGTCAATGAGACCTCATCACCAATTATTTCCACCTCAACTTTAGATATTGCAACGTCTTTACCACACAATGCAACTTTAGCACCAGCAACTCAAACATCACTGCCACCTGGTTCAAGTCCAGTGCCAGCCACTCCAAGTTTACCCTCAATCAACAGAAGTTTGCGACCAGAAACAACAAGCTCATTACTGACACTCAACACTACTTTATCACCAATTACTAACACTTCACCACCTGTCACACACATGATAACTTCACAACCAGTCAAGATAACATCTTCACCAGTCATTAAAACTCCACCACCAGTCAATGCTACTCCAACAACTTCCAATACAACACCAAACTCACTAGGTAACAAAACCATGAAACAAGGAAATTCAGCTACAATTGGCAGTGTCAATCCTATAAGATTGGAATTACAAAATTTAGCTTAGTCCTATGTCACTTATTCTTCATATTCTTTGCCACCAGCTAATTCTGCTTTTACCCTGCCAGGTTATTTGACCACTTCCTCAATAAATGGAACAGCCTCATCACTAAAATCCACAAGTACAACTCGTGTTCCAGCTACCACAACAACAGCTGCCCAACCATCTGAGCCAAAAATCACTTTGGCATTCAAAGTGCAGCAAAATTTTACAGCACAGCTTGCGAACAAATCCTCTCCAGAATTTAAGGAATTGGCACACAAAGTGTCCACAGCGGTAAGTCAAAACACATGTATACAGTATATATCTTTTTTCAATTTATAATTTTCCACGAACAAATACCAAATACTAAGAGGTTTTAGAGGAACTGCAAGTGTGAAATTACAGTTTGACATACCACTAACAAATGTGGATCAAAGTATAAATGACAGCATTCAGATAGCGTCTACAAAAATACCTTCACAATACAATTGGTCGAAATAAAAGTAAATCAGGATGTGTAGGTGTGGAAGGGATCCAGTGACTTGTCTGTAAATGTATCACGAGTCATGCACAAAGTTACTGTTTCACGATTATGAACAGTTAATGTTAGTGAGCTTAAATGAATATGACACACTAACTGATACCTTTGAAAGATGGTTTAACTGGAACACTTCAAGTTTATATTAAAATATTTGAAAATAGATGTTATGCTGTTTTGTAAAGAAAAGAAATGTCCATTTTCATGTCATTCCTTTAGGTCACTGTCTACCCGGATATCATGAAATCTCTCACTGGTTGACTCTATTAACTTAGACACATGAATACATATATTCAATCGTTCTCGAACAAACGCAAACGCAAGCACGCACGCACACAAACTTGATCACAAACAGACACACACCAGCTTTTCTTAAATGAAAGAAAATGACTTCCTGTTGCTTTCTTTTAATCATTCGCATAAAATGTGATTTTTACAGCTCAACAAAGTCTATTCAACTAAATATGGAGCTGCCTTCAACAGAACTGTGATCCAACATTTCAGGTACAAGGTGTTGCTTCTGATATATTTGCAGACTTTGGTGATTTTGCTTTCAATCTGCCAAAATGTCTCAGACAAACAAGGGGCGCTCTGGCGGTGTAAGAGTTCAGGCACTCACCCTGAACCTCCCCAGTTCACTAGACCATAGTCCTTTTTTGTATATCTTTCTCCATCTCTCTTTCACCTCATTTCCTGGCTGCTCTTTGCCGTAAATTGTTTAATACAAAATCAAAACATCCAAATACTAGTTTAACAAAATAATGATCAAAAGCATTGTATAACTAATCATTTCCAAAAATATTTTTCTAATAGTCAAGGATCCATTGTGGTAGATGCTCAGGTGATATTCAATGATGTCAACTCACTACCAAATGCCAGTTCTGTGGCTGAAACTTTGGTGGCTGCTGCTTCCAGCTCTAATTTCTCCCTCAGTGTCAACACATCATCCATTGTTGCAACAAGTAAGACTTTACTTTAATTGCCATACATAAAAGTCAGTTCATTTTAGAAATTCAAACAATAAACAATGTTATAATGTGATGTATCAGTTTACAAGGCATCAGATTGAATTAAAATTCTGAATTAAAAATTCAATTTCTCAGTCATATTGGCACCTACTGAAGTCCCTGCCACGATTGCATTGTCAACATCTATCACTTCATCAGTTCTTAATGAAAGCACTCCACCAGTCGCGACAACTTCACCACCTCTTGGACCAAGTTCAGAACAATTCACTACAAGTTCGCCAGGAATAAATTCAACTACAGCTATCGGTAAGACAGCAATTTCTTCCTCATCTTCATCTTCTATATCTCAAACTTCACCTTCACTCCCTTCAAGTCAAGCACCACTAAATACAAGTTTGCCAACAATCAACACCACTTCCTTACCACTCTTTGAAACTTCACCACCAGTGAGTTCAAGTACATTACCAGACACTTCAACATTGCCAACAATCAACACAAGTTTAAAACCACACACAAGTTCATCAGAAGGCACTGCAACTTCAGAAGCAGTCAGTGAATATTTGCCAACAATCAACACAACTTTAGTGCAACTGAAAACGTCACCGCTAGTCAACAATACTTCATCTCCTAATCATACCACTTTACCACTTACAACTTCACCACCTGTCAACACAACTCTAACACAAGTCAAGTCATCTTCAACACTACTTGTAACAACTTTAGAATCAGTCAAGAAAACTTCTTCAAAAATGACAACCCTATCACCAGTGCCTTCAACTCCAACTATCAATAAGGCAGTTGTTTCTACCTCATCATTACACACTGCAACTGTGTCACTACTCACTTCATCTTCAACACCAATAACTCAAACTTCACTCACATACCGCTCAAGTTCAGTAGCTCTCAATACAAGTGTGCCACCACTCAACACGTCTTCATCAAGTCTTCCTACAACCTTACCATCACTTGGTTCAAGCCCAGTGCCATCAACTCCAGGTTTGCCATTAATAAATACAAGTTTACAACCAGGGAGGACTTCATCACAAGGACATGTTCCTTCAACACCAGTCAGAGACACTTTGCAAACAAACAACACAACTTCAGTTGACCAAAACACGTCACGGCCTGGTAAAAATACTTCATCACCAGTTCATACCAAGTCACCACCTACAGGCATACCACCCTTTAACTCAACTTTAATGCCAATCATTTCGTCACCAACACCAGTCATGACGACTTCACAATCATATAAGTCAACTTCACCCGCAAAGTCAGCATCACCACCAGTGAGTTCAACTGCGCCTGTAAATGAGACAGCAACTTTTACTTCATTTTCATCTCCTGTATCTCAAACTTCACCTACACTCCCTTCAAGTCAAGCACCACTAAATACAAGTTTGCCAACAATCAACACCACTTCCTTACCACTCTTTGAAACTTCACCACCAGTGAGTTCAAGTACATTACCAGACACTTCAACATTGCCAACAATCAACACAAGTTTAAAACCACACACAAGTTCATCAGAAGGCACTGCAACTTCAGAAGCAGTCAGTGAATATTTGCCAACAATCAACACAACTTTATTGCAACTGAAGACGTCACCGCTAGTCAATAATACTTCATCTCCGGATCATACCGCTTCACTACTGGCAACTTACCCACCTGACAACACAGCTCTAACACAAGTCATGTCATCTTCAACACCACTCAAAACAACTTCAGAGTCAGTCAAGACAACTTTATCGCCAGTCACTGCATCTTCATCTTCAATAACTCAAACTTCATCTCCACTTTCTTCAAGTCAAGAACCTCGAGACACAAGTTTGCTACCACTCAGTATGACTTCTTTACCACTCTCTACAATTTCACCACCACTTGATTCAAGTCCAGCCCCGTCAACATCAACTATGTCACCTATCAACACAAGTTTACATGCAGGAACAACACGTTCATCACAAGGCAGTAAATCTTCAGCACCTGCCACTGAGACCTTGCCAACAATCAACACAAAATTAGTGCAACTGAAGACGTCGCCGCTTGTCAATAATACTTCATCTCCGGATCATACCGCTTCACTACCGGCAACTTCCCCACCTGACAACATAGCTCTAACACAAGTCAAGTCATCTTCAACACCACTCAAAACAACTTCAGAGACAGTCAAGACAACTTTATCGCCAGTCACTGCATCTTCATCACCACTTACTCAAACTTCATCTCCACTTTTCTCAAGTCAAACACCAGCTACATCAACTATGTCACCTATCAACACAAGTTTACATGCAGGAACAACATCTTCATCACAAGGCAGTAAAACTTCAGCACCTGTCACTGAGACCTTGCCAAGTTTGCCAACACTCAACACCACTGCCTTACCACTCTTTGAAACTTCACCACCAGTGGGTTCAAGTACATTACCAGACACTTCAACATTGCCAACAATCAACACAAGTTTAAAACCACACACAAGTTCATCAGAAGGCACTGCAACTTCAGAAGCAGTCAGTGAATATTTGTCAACAATCAACACAACTTTATTGCAACTGAAGACGTCACCGCTAGTCAATAATACTTCATCTCCGGATCATACCGCTTCACTACTGGCAACTTACCCACCTCAAAACACAGCTCTAACACAAGTCATGTCATCTTCAACACCACTCAAAACAACTTCAGAGTCAGTCAAGACACCTTTATCGCCAGTCACTGCATCTTCATCTTCAACAACTCAAACTTCATCTCCACTTTCTTCAAGTCAAGAACCTCAAGACACAAGTTTGCTACCACTCAGTATGACTTCTTTACCACTCTCTACAATTTCACCACCACTTGATTCAAGTCCAGTCCCGTCAACATCAACTATGTCACCTATCAACACAAGTTTACATGCAGGAACAACACGTTCATCACAAGGCAGTAAATCTTCAGCACCTGCCACTGAGACCTTGCCAACAATCAACACAAAATTAGTGCAACTGAAGACGTCGCCGCTTGTAAATAATACTTCATCTCCGGATCATACCGCTTCACTACCGGCAACTTCCCCACCTGACAACACAGCTCTAACACAAGTCAAGTCATCTTCAACACCACTCAAAACAACTTCAGAGACAGTCAAGACAACTTTATCGCCAGTCACTGCATCTTCATCACCACTTACTCAAACTTCATCTCCACTTTTCTCAAGTCAAACACCAGCTACATCAACTATGTCACCTATCAACACAAGTTTACATGCAGGAACAACATCTTCATCACAAGGCAGTAAAACTTCAGCACCTGTCACTGAGACCTTGCCAAGTTTGCCAACACTCAACACCACTGCCTTACCACTCTTTGAAACTTCACCACCAGTGGGTTCAAGTACATTACCAGACACTTCAACATTGCCAACAATCAACATAGGTTTAAAACCACACACAAGTTCATCACAAGCCATTGCAACTTCAATAGCAGTAAGTGAAAATTTGCCTACAATCAACACAACTTTAGTGCAACTGAAGTCATCACTGCTAGTCAATAATACTTCATCTCCGGATCACACCGCTTCACCACTGGCAACTTACCCACCTGACAACACAGCTCTAACACAAGTCAAGTCATCTTCAACACCACTCAAAACAACTTCAGAGACAGTCAAGACAACTTTATCGCCAGTCACTGCATCTTCATCACCACTTACTCAAACTTCATCTCCACTTTTCTCAAGTCAAACACCAGCTACATCAACTATGTCACCTATCAACACAAGTTTACATGCAGGAACAACATCTTCATCACAAGGCAGTAAAACTTCAGCACCTGTCACTGAGACCTTGCCAAGTTTGCCAACACTCAACACCACTGCCTTACCACTCTTTGAAACTTCACCACCAGTGGGTTCAAGTACATTACCAGACACTTCAACATTGCCAACAATCAACATAGGTTTAAAACCACACACAAGTTCATCACAAGCCATTGCAACTTCAATAGCAGTAAGTGAAAATTTGCCTACAATCAACACAACTTTAGTGCAACTGAAATCATCACTGCTAGTCAATAATACTTCATCTCCGGATCACACCGCTTCACCACTGGCAACTTACCCACCTGACCACACAGCTCTAACACAAGTCAAGTCATCTTCAACACCACTCGTAACAACTTCAGAGTCAGTCAAGACAACTTTATCGCCCATCACTGCATCTTCATCTTCACTAACTCAAACTTCATCTCCACTTTCTTCAAGTCAAGAACCTCTAGACACAAGTTTAATACCACTCAGTATGACTTCTTTACCACTCTCTACAATTTCACCACCACTTGATTCAAGTCCAGCCCAATCAACATCAACTATGTCACCTATCAACACAAGTTTACATGCAGGAACAACATCTTCATCACAAAGCAGTAAAACTTCAGTACCTATCACTGAGACCTTGCCGACAATCAACACAACATTAGTGCAACTGAAAACGTCACCGCTAGTCAACAATACTTCATCTCCGAATCATACCACTTTACCACTTACAACTTCACAACCAGTGGGTTCAAGTACCTTACCAGCCACGTCAACTTTGCCAACACTCAACACAAGTTTAAAACCACACACAAGTTCATCACAAGGCATTGCAACTTCAGCAGCAGTCAGTGAAAATTTGCCAACAATCAACACAACATTAGTGCAACTGAAAACGTCACCGCTAGTCAACAATACTTCATCTCCGAATCATACCACTTTACCACTTACAACTTCACCACCTGTCAACACAACTCTAACACAAGTCAAGTCATCTTCAACACCACTCAAGACTTCTTTTGAGTCAGTCAAGACAACTTCACCAGCAATAATGATGACTTTACCACCAGTGAATGCAAGTCCTCCTGTCAATGAGACCTCATCACCAATTATTTCCACCTCAACTTTAGATATTGCAACGTCTTTACCACACAATGCAACTTTAGCACCAGCAACTCAAACATCACTGCCACCTGGTTCAAGTCCAGTGCCAGCCACTCCAAGTTTACCCTCAATCAACAGAAGTTTGCGACCAGAAACAACAAGCTCATTACTGACACTCAACACTACTTTATCACCAATTACTAACACTTCACCACCTGTCACACAAATGATAACTTTACAACCAGTCAAGATAACATCTTCACCAGTCATTAAAACTCCACCACCAGTCAATGCTACTCCAACAACTTCCAATACAACACCAAACTCACTAGGTAACAAAACCATTAAACAAGGAAATTCAGCTACAATTGGCAGTGTCAATCCTATAAGATTGGAATTACAAAATTTAGCTTAGTCCTATGTCACTTATTCTTCATATTCTTTGCCACCAGCTAATTCTGCTTTTACCCTGCCAGGTTATTTGACCACTTCCTCAATAAATGGAACAGCCTCATCACTAAAATCCACAAGTACAACTCGTGTTCCAGCTACCACAACAACAGCTGCCCAACCATCTGAGCCAAAAATCACTTTGGCATTCAAAGTGCAGCAAAATTTTACAGCACAGCTTGCGAACAAATCCTCTCCAGAATTTAAGGAATTGGCACACAAAGTGTCCACAGCGGTAAGTCAAAACACATGTATACAGTATATATCTTTTTTTCAATTTATAATTTTCCACGAACAAATACCAAATACTAAGAGGTTTTAGAGGACCTGCAAGTGTGAAATTACAGTTTGACATACCACTAACAAATGTGGATCAAAGTATAAATGACAGCATTCACATAGCGTCTACAAAAATACCTTCACAATACAATTGGTCGAAATAAAAGTAAATCAGGATGTGTAGGTGTGGAAGGGATCCAGTGACTTGTCTGTAAATGTATCACGAGTCATGCACAAAGTTACTGTTTCACGATTATGAACAGTTAATGTTAGTGAGCTTAAATGAACATGACACACTAACTGATACCTTTGAAAGATGGTTTAACTGGAACACTTCAGGTTTATATTAAAATATTTGAAAATAGATGTTATGCTGTTTTGTAAAGAAAAGAAATGTCCATTTTCATGTCATTCCTTTAGGTCACTGTCTACCCGGATATCATGAAATCTCTCACTGGTTGACTCTATTAACTTAGACACATGAATACATATATTCAATCGTTCTCGAACAAACGCAAACGCAAGCACGCACGCACACAAACTTGATCACAAACAGACACACACCAGCTTTTCTTAAATGAAAGAAAATGACTTCCTGTTGCTTTCTTTTAATCATTCGCATAAAATGTGATTTTTACAGCTCAACAAAGTCTATTCAACTAAATATGGAGCTGCCTTCAACAGAACTGTGATCCAACATTTCAGGTACAAGGTGTTGCTTCTGATATATTTGCAGACTTTGGTGATTTTGCTTTCAATCTGCCAAAATGTCTCAGACAAACAAGGGGCGCTCTGGCGGTGTAAGAGTTCAGGCACTCACCCTGAACCTCCCCAGTTCACTAGACCATAGTCCTTTTTTGTATATCTTTCTCCATCTCTCTTTCACCTCATTTCCTGGCTGCTCTTTGCCGTAAATTGTTTAATACAAAATCAAAACATCCATATACTAGTTTAACAAAATAATGATCAAACTAATTGGACAAAAGCATTGTATAACTAATCATTTCCAAAAATATTTTTCTAATAGTCAAGGATCCATTGTGGTAGATGCTCAGGTGATATTCAATGATGTCAACTCACTACCAAATGCCAGTTCTGTGGCTGAAACTTTGGTGGCTGCTGCTTCCAGCTCTAATTTCTCCCTCAGTGTCAACACATCATCCATTGTCGCAACAAGTAAGACTTTACTTTAATTGCCATACATAAAAGTCAGTTCATTTTAGAAATTCAAACAATAAACAATGTTATAATGTGATGTATCAGTTTACAAGGCATCAGATTGAATTAAAATTCTGAATAAAAAATTCAATTTCTCAGTCATATTGGCACCTACTGAAGTCCCTGCCACGATTGCATTGTCAACATCTATCACTTCATCAGTTCTTAATGAAAGCACTCCACCAGTCGTGACAACTTCACCACCTCTTGGACCACGTTCGGAACAATTCACTACAAGTTCGCCAGGAGTAAATTCAACTACAGCTATTGGGAAGACAGCAATTTCTTCCTCATCTTCATCTTCTATATCTCAAACTTCACCTTCACTCCCTTCAAGTCAAGCACCACTAAATACAAGTTTGCCAACACTTAACACCACTTCCTTACCACTCTTTGAAACTTCACAACCAGTGGGTTCAAGTACCTTACCAGCCACGTCAACTTTGCCAACACTCAACACAAGTTTAAAACCACACACAAGTTCATCACAAGGCATTGCAACTTCAGCAGCAGTCAGTGAAAATTTGCCAACAATCAACACAACTTTAGTGCAACTGAAAACGTCACCGCTAGTCAACAATACTTCATCTCCTAATCATACCACTTTACCACTTACAACTTCACCACCTGTCAACACAACTCTAACACAAGTCAAGTCATCTTCAACACTACTTGTAACAACTTTAGAATCAGTCAAGAAAACTTCTTCAAAAATGACAACCCTATCACCAGTGCCTTCAACTCCAACTATCAATAAGGCCGTTGTTTCTACCTCATCATTACACACTGCAACTGTGTCACTACTCACTTCATCTTCAACACCAATAACTCAAACTTCACTCACATACCGCTCAAGTTCAGTAGCTCTCAATACAAGTGTGCCACCACTCAACACGTCTTCATCAAGTCTTCCTACAACCTTACCATCACTTGGTTCAAGCCCAGTGCCATCAACTCCAGGTTTGCCATTAATAAATACAAGTTTACAACCAGGGAGGACTTCATCACAAGGACATGTTCCTTCAACACCAGTCAGAGACACTTTGCAAACAAACAACACAACTTCAGTTGACCAAAACACGTCACGGCCTGGTAAAAATACTTCATCACCAGTTCATACCAAGTCACCACCTACAGGCATACCACCCTTTAACTCAACTTTAATGCCAGTCATTTCGTCACCAACACCAGTCATGACGACTTCACAATCATATAAGTCAACTTCACCAGCAAAGTCAGCATCACCACCAGTGAGTTCAACTGCACCTGTAAATGAGACAGCAATTTTTACTTCATCTTCATCTCCTGTATCTCAAACTTCACCTACACTCCCTTCAAGTCAAGCACCACTAAATACAAGTTTGCCAACAATCAACACCACTTCCTTACCACTCTTTGAAACTTCACCACCAGTGGGTTCAAGTACATTACCAGACACTTCAACATTGCCAACAATCAACACAAGTTTAAAACCACACACAAGTTCATCAGAAGGCACTGCAACTTCAGAAGCAGTCAGTGAATATTTGTCAACAATCAACACAACTTTATTGCAACTGAAGACGTCACCGCTAGTCAATAATACTTCATCTCCGGATCATACCGCTTCACTACTGGCAACTTACCCACCTCAAAACACAGCTCTAACACAAGTCATGTCATCTTCAACACCACTCAAAACAACTTCAGAGTCAGTCAAGACACCTTTATCGCCAGTCACTGCATCTTCATCTTCAACAACTCAAACTTCATCTCCACTTTCTTCAAGTCAAGAACCTCAAGACACAAGTTTGCTACCACTCAGTATGACTTCTTTACCACTCTCTACAATTTCACCACCACTTGATTCAAGTCCAGCCCCGTCAACATCAACTATGTCACCTATCAACACAAGTTTACATGCAGGAACAACACGTTCATCACAAGGCAGTAAATCTTCAGCACCTGCCACTGAGACCTTGCCAACAATCAACACAAAATTAGTGCAACTGAAGACGTCGCCGCTTGTCAATAATACTTCATCTCCGGATCATACCGCTTCACTACCGGCAACTTCCCCACCTGACAACACAGCTCTAACACAAGTCAAGTCATCTTCAACACCACTCAAAACAACTTCAGAGACAGTCAAGACAACTTTATCGCCAGTCACTGCATCTTCATCACCACTTACTCAAACTTCATCTCCACTTTTCTCAAGTCAAACACCAGCTACATCAACTATGTCACCTATCAACACAAGTTTACATGCAGGAACAACATCTTCATCACAAGGCAGTAAAACTTCAGCACCTGTCACTGAGACCTTGCCAACAATCAACACAACATTAGTGCAACTGAAAACGTCACCGCTAGTCAACAATACTTCATCTCCTAATCATACCACTTTACCACTTACAACTTCACCACCTGTCAACACAACTCTAACACAAGTCAAGTCATCTTCAACACTACTTGTAACAACTTTAGAATCAGTCAAGAAAACTTCTTCAAAAATGACAACCCTATCACCAGTGCCTTCAACTCCAACTATCAATAAGGCAGTTGTTTCTACCTCATCATTACACACTGCAACTGTGTCACTACTCACTTCATCTTCAACACCAATAACTCAAACTTCACTCACATACCGCTCAAGTTCAGTAGCTCTCAATACAAGTGTGCCACCACTCAACACGTCTTCATCAAGTCTTCCTACAACCTTACCATCACTTGGTTCAAGCCCAGTGCCATCAACTCCAGGTTTGCCATTAATAAATACAAGTTTACAACCAGGGAGGACTTCATCACAAGGACATGTTCCTTCAACACCAGTCAGAGACACTTTGCAAACAAACAACACAACTTCAGTTGACCAAAACACGTCACGGCCTGGTAAAAATACTTCATCACCAGTTCATACCAAGTCACCACCTACAGGCATACCACCCTTTAACTCAACTTTAATGCCAGTCATTTCGTCACCAACACCAGTCATGACGACTTCACAATCATATAAGTCAACTTCACCAGCAAAGTCAGCATCACCACCAGTGAGTTCAACTGCACCTGTAAATGAGACAGCAATTTTTACTTCATCTTCATCTCCTGTATCTCAAACTTCACCTACACTCCCTTCAAGTCAAGCACCACTAAATACAAGTTTGCCAACAATCAACACCACTTCCTTACCACTCTTTGAAACTTCACCACCAGTGGGTTCAAGTACATTACCAGACACTTCAACATTGCCAACAATCAACACAAGTTTAAAACCACACACAAGTTCATCAGAAGGCACTGCAACTTCAGAAGCAGTCAGTGAATATTTGTCAACAATCAACACAACTTTATTGCAACTGAAGACGTCACCGCTAGTCAATAATACTTCATCTCCGGATCATACCGCTTCACTACTGGCAACTTACCCACCTCAAAACACAGCTCTAACACAAGTCATGTCATCTTCAACACCACTCAAAACAACTTCAGAGTCAGTCAAGACACCTTTATCGCCAGTCACTGCATCTTCATCTTCAACAACTCAAACTTCATCTCCACTTTCTTCAAGTCAAGAACCTCAAGACACAAGTTTGCTACCACTCAGTATGACTTCTTTACCACTCTCTACAATTTCACCACCACTTGATTCAAGTCCAGCCCCGTCAACATCAACTATGTCACCTATCAACACAAGTTTACATGCAGGAACAACACGTTCATCACAAGGCAGTAAATCTTCAGCACCTGCCACTGAGACCTTGCCAACAATCAACACAAAATTAGTGCAACTGAAGACGTCGCCGCTTGTAAATAATACTTCATCTCCGGATCATACCGCTTCACTACCGGCAACTTCCCCACCTGACAACACAGCTCTAACACAAGTCAAGTCATCTTCAACACCACTCAAAACAACTTCAGAGACAGTCAAGACAACTTTATCGCCAGTCACTGCATCTTCATCACCACTTACTCAAACTTCATCTCCACTTTTCTCAAGTCAAACACCAGCTACATCAACTATGTCACCTATCAACACAAGTTTACATGCAGGAACAACATCTTCATCACAAGGCAGTAAAACTTCAGCACCTGTCACTGAGACCTTGCCAAGTTTGCCAACACTCAACACCACTGCCTTACCACTCTTTGAAACTTCACCACCAGTGGGTTCAAGTACATTACCAGACACTTCAACATTGCCAACAATCAACATAGGTTTAAAACCACACACAAGTTCATCACAAGCCATTGCAACTTCAATAGCAGTAAGTGAAAATTTGCCTACAATCAACACAACTTTAGTGCAACTGAAGTCATCACTGCTAGTCAATAATACTTCATCTCCGGATCACACCGCTTCACCACTGGCAACTTACCCACCTGACCACACAGCTCTAACACAAGTCAAGTCATCTTCAACACCACTCGTAACAACTTCAGAGTCAGTCAAGACAACTTTATCGCCCATCACTGCATCTTCATCTTCACTAACTCAAACTTCATCTCCACTTTCTTCAAGTCAAGAACCTCTAGACACAAGTTTAATACCACTCAGTATGACTTCTTTACCACTCTCTACAATTTCACCACCACTTGATTCAAGTCCAGCCCAATCAACATCAACTATGTCACCTATCAACACAAGTTTACATGCAGGAACAACATCTTCATCACAAAGCAGTAAAACTTCAGTACCTATCACTGAGACCTTGCCGACAATCAACACAACATTAGTGCAACTGAAAACGTCACCGCTAGTCAACAATACTTCATCTCCGAATCATACCACTTTACCACTTACAACTTCACAACCAGTGGGTTCAAGTACCTTACCAGCCACGTCAACTTTGCCAACACTCAACACAAGTTTAAAACCACACACAAGTTCATCACAAGGCATTGCAACTTCAGCAGCAGTCAGTGAAAATTTGCCAACAATCAACACAACATTAGTGCAACTGAAAACGTCACCGCTAGTCAACAATACTTCATCTCCGAATCATACCACTTTACCACTTACAACTTCACCACCTGTCAACACAACTCTAACACAAGTCAAGTCATCTTCAACACCACTCAAGACTTCTTTTGAGTCAGTCAAGACAACTTCACCAGCAATAATGATGACTTTACCACCAGTGAATGCAAGTCCTCCTGTCAATGAGACCTCATCACCAATTATTTCCACCTCAACTTTAGATATTGCAACGTCTTTACCACACAATGCAACTTTAGCACCAGCAACTCAAACATCACTGCCACCTGGTTCAAGTCCAGTGCCAGCCACTCCAAGTTTACCCTCAATCAACAGAAGTTTGCGACCAGAAACAACAAGCTCATTACTGACACTCAACACTACTTTATCACCAATTACTAACACTTCACCACCTGTCACACACATGATAACTTCACAACCAGTCAAGATAACATCTTCACCAGTCATTAAAACTCCACCACCAGTCAATGCTACTCCAACAACTTCCAATACAACACCAAACTCACTAGGTAACAAAACCATGAAACAAGGAAATTCAGCTACAATTGGCAGTGTCAATCCTATAAGATTGGAATTACAAAATTTAGCTTAGTCCTATGTCACTTATTCTTCATATTCTTTGCCACCAGCTAATTCTGCTTTTACCCTGCCAGGTTATTTGACCACTTCCTCAATAAATGGAACAGCCTCATCACTAAAATCCACAAGTACAACTCGTGTTCCAGCTACCACAACAACAGCTGCCCAACCATCTGAGCCAAAAATCACTTTGGCATTCAAAGTGCAGCAAAATTTTACAGCACAGCTTGCGAACAAATCCTCTCCAGAATTTAAGGAATTGGCACACAAAGTGTCCACAGCGGTAAGTCAAAACACATGTATACAGTATATATCTTTTTTCAATTTATAATTTTCCACGAACAAATACCAAATACTAAGAGGTTTTAGAGGAACTGCAAGTGTGAAATTACAGTTTGACATACCACTAACAAATGTGGATCAAAGTATAAATGACAGCATTCAGATAGCGTCTACAAAAATACCTTCACAATACAATTGGTCGAAATAAAAGTAAATCAGGATGTGTAGGTGTGGAAGGGATCCAGTGACTTGTCTGTAAATGTATCACGAGTCATGCACAAAGTTACTGTTTCACGATTATGAACAGTTAATGTTAGTGAGCTTAAATGAATATGACACACTAACTGATACCTTTGAAAGATGGTTTAACTGGAACACTTCAAGTTTATATTAAAATATTTGAAAATAGATGTTATGCTGTTTTGTAAAGAAAAGAAATGTCCATTTTCATGTCATTCCTTTAGGTCACTGTCTACCCGGATATCATGAAATCTCTCACTGGTTGACTCTATTAACTTAGACACATGAATACATATATTCAATCGTTCTCGAACAAACGCAAACGCAAGCACGCACGCACACAAACTTGATCACAAACAGACACACACCAGCTTTTCTTAAATGAAAGAAAATGACTTCCTGTTGCTTTCTTTTAATCATTCGCATAAAATGTGATTTTTACAGCTCAACAAAGTCTATTCAACTAAATATGGAGCTGCCTTCAACAGAACTGTGATCCAACATTTCAGGTACAAGGTGTTGCTTCTGATATATTTGCAGACTTTGGTGATTTTGCTTTCAATCTGCCAAAATGTCTCAGACAAACAAGGGGCGCTCTGGCGGTGTAAGAGTTCAGGCACTCACCCTGAACCTCCCCAGTTCACTAGACCATAGTCCTTTTTTGTATATCTTTCTCCATCTCTCTTTCACCTCATTTCCTGGCTGCTCTTTGCCGTAAATTGTTTAATACAAAATCAAAACATCCAAATACTAGTTTAACAAAATAATGATCAAAAGCATTGTATAACTAATCATTTCCAAAAATATTTTTCTAATAGTCAAGGATCCATTGTGGTAGATGCTCAGGTGATATTCAATGATGTCAACTCACTACCAAATGCCAGTTCTGTGGCTGAAACTTTGGTGGCTGCTGCTTCCAGCTCTAATTTCTCCCTCAGTGTCAACACATCATCCATTGTTGCAACAAGTAAGACTTTACTTTAATTGCCATACATAAAAGTCAGTTCATTTTAGAAATTCAAACAATAAACAATGTTATAATGTGATGTATCAGTTTACAAGGCATCAGATTGAATTAAAATTCTGAATTAAAAATTCAATTTCTCAGTCATATTGGCACCTACTGAAGTCCCTGCCACGATTGCATTGTCAACATCTATCACTTCATCAGTTCTTAATGAAAGCACTCCACCAGTCGCGA
The DNA here is from genome assembly GCF_043641665.1 of Enoplosus armatus. Lineage (NCBI taxonomy): Eukaryota > Metazoa > Chordata > Actinopteri > Centrarchiformes > Enoplosidae > Enoplosus > Enoplosus armatus. Next base: position 16,530,756 of record NC_092181.1, read on the forward strand.
CAACTTCACCACCTCTTGGACCAAGTTCAGAACAATTCACTACAAGTTCGCCAGGAATAAATTCAACTACAGCTATCGGTAAGACAGCAATTTCTTCCTCATCTTCATCTTCTATATCTCAAACTTCACCTTCACTCCCTTCAAGTCAAGCACCACTAAATACAAGTTTGCCAACAATCAACACCACTTCCTTACCACTCTTTGAAACTTCACCACCAGTGAGTTCAAGTACATTACCAGACACTTCAACATTGCCAACAATCAACACAAGTTTAAAACCACACACAAGTTCATCAGAAGGCACTGCAACTTCAGAAGCAGTCAGTGAATATTTGCCAACAATCAACACAACTTTAGTGCAACTGAAAACGTCACCGCTAGTCAACAATACTTCATCTCCTAATCATATCACTTTACCACTTACAACTTCACCACCTGTCAACACAGCTCTAACACAAGTCATGTCATCTTCAACACCACTCAAAACAACTTCAGAGTCAGTCAAGACACCTTTATCGCCAGTCACTGCATCTTCATCTTCAACAACTCAAACTTCATCTCCACTTTCTTCAAGTCAAGAACCTCAAGACACAAGTTTGCTACCACTCAGTATGACTTCTTTACCACTCTCTACAATTTCACCACCACTTGATTCAAGTCCAGTCCCGTCAACATCAACTATGTCACCTATCAACACAAGTTTACATGCAGGAACAACACGTTCATCACAAGGCAGTAAATCTTCAGCACCTGCCACTGAGACCTTGCCAACAATCAACACAAAATTAGTGCAACTGAAGACGTCGCCGCTTGTAAATAATACTTCATCTCCGGATCATACCGCTTCACTACCGGCAACTTCCCCACCTGACAACACAGCTCTAACACAAGTCAAGTCATCTTCAACACCACTCAAAACAACTTCAGAGACAGTCAAGACAACTTTATCGCCAGTCACTGCATCTTCATCACCACTTACTCAAACTTCATCTCCACTTTTCTCAAGTCAAACACCAGCTACATCAACTATGTCACCTATCAACACAAGTTTACATGCAGGAACAACATCTTCATCACAAGGCAGTAAAACTTCAGCACCTGTCACTGAGACCTTGCCAAGTTTGCCAACACTCAACACCACTGCCTTACCACTCTTTGAAACTTCACCACCAGTGGGTTCAAGTACATTACCAGACACTTCAACATTGCCAACAATCAACACAAGTTTAAAACCACACACAAGTTCATCACAAGCCATTGCAACTTCAATAGCAGTAAGTGAAAATTTGCCTACAATCAACACAACTTTAGTGCAACTGAAGTCATCACTGCTAGTCAATAATACTTCATCTCCGGATCACACCGCTTCACCACTGGCAACTTACCCACCTGACAACACAGCTCTAACACAAGTCAAGTCATCTTCAACACCACTCAAAACAACTTCAGAGACAGTCAAGACAACTTTATCGCCAGTCACTGCATCTTCATCACCACTTACTCAAACTTCATCTCCACTTTTCTCAAGTCAAACACCAGCTACATCAACTATGTCACCTATCAACACAAGTTTACATGCAGGAACAACATCTTCATCACAAGGCAGTAAAACTTCAGCACCTGTCACTGAGACCTTGCCAAGTTTGCCAACACTCAACACCACTGCCTTACCACTCTTTGAAACTTCACCACCAGTGGGTTCAAGTACATTACCAGACACTTCAACATTGCCAACAATCAACATAGGTTTAAAACCACACACAAGTTCATCACAAGCCATTGCAACTTCAATAGCAGTAAGTGAAAATTTGCCTACAATCAACACAACTTTAGTGCAACTGAAGTCATCACTGCTAGTCAATAATACTTCATCTCCGGATCACACCGCTTCACCACTGGCAACTTACCCACCTGACAACACAGCTCTAACACAAGTCAAGTCATCTTCAACACCACTCAAAACAACTTCAGAGACAGTCAAGACAACTTTATCGCCAGTCACTGCATCTTCATCACCACTTACTCAAACTTCATCTCCACTTTTCTCAAGTCAAACACCAGCTACATCAACTATGTCACCTATCAACACAAGTTTACATGCAGGAACAACATCTTCATCACAAGGCAGTAAAACTTCAGCACCTGTCACTGAGACCTTGCCAAGTTTGCCAACACTCAACACCACTGCCTTACCACTCTTTGAAACTTCACCACCAGTGGGTTCAAGTACATTACCAGACACTTCAACATTGCCAACAATCAACATAGGTTTAAAACCACACACAAGTTCATCACAAGCCATTGCAACTTCAATAGCAGTAAGTGAAAATTTGCCTACAATCAACACAACTTTAGTGCAACTGAAATCATCACTGCTAGTCAATAATACTTCATCTCCGGATCACACCGCTTCACCACTGGCAACTTACCCACCTGACCAAACAGCTCTAACACAAGTCAAGTCATCTTCAACACCACTCGTAACAACTTCAGAGTCAGTCAAGACAACTTTATCGCCCATCACTGCATCTTCATCTTCACTAACTCAAACTTCATCTCCACTTTCTTCAAGTCAAGAACCTCTAGACACAAGTTTAATACCACTCAGTATGACTTCTTTACCACTCTCTACAATTTCACCACCACTTGATTCAAGTCCAGCCCAATCAACATCAACTATGTCACCTATCAACACAAGTTTACATGCAGGAACAACATCTTCATCACAAAGCAGTAAAACTTCAGTACCTATCACTGAGACCTTGCCGACAATCAACACAACATTAGTGCAACTGAAAACGTCACCGCTAGTCAACAATACTTCATCTCCGAATCATACCACTTTACCACTTACAACTTCACAACCAGTGGGTTCAAGTACCTTACCAGCCACGTCAACTTTGCCAACACTCAACACAAGTTTAAAACCACACACAAGTTCATCACAAGGCATTGCAACTTCAGCAGCAGTCAGTGAAAATTTGCCAACAATCAACACAACATTAGTGCAACTGAAAACGTCACCGCTAGTCAACAATACTTCATCTCCGAATCATACCACTTTACCACTTACAACTTCACCACCTGTCAACACAACTCTAACACAAGTCAAGTCATCTTCAACACCACTCAAGACTTCTTTTGAGTCAGTCAAGACAACTTCACCAGCAATAATGATGACTTTACCACCAGTGAATGCAAGTCCTCCTGTCAATGAGACCTCATCACCAATTATTTCCACCTCAACTTTAGATATTGCAACGTCTTTACCACACAATGCAACTTTAGCACCAGCAACTCAAACATCACTGCCACCTGGTTCAAGTCCAGTGCCAGCCACTCCAAGTTTACCCTCAATCAACAGAAGTTTGCGACCAGAAACAACAAGCTCATTACTGACACTCAACACTACTTTATCACCAATTACTAACACTTCACCACCTGTCACACAAATGATAACTTTACAACCAGTCAAGATAACATCTTCACCAGTCATTAAAACTCCACCACCAGTCAATGCTACTCCAACAACTTCCAATACAACACCAAACTCACTAGGTAACAAAACCATTAAACAAGGAAATTCAGCTACAATTGGCAGTGTCAATCCTATAAGATTGGAATTACAAAATTTAGCTTAGTCCTATGTCACTTATTCTTCATATTCTTTGCCACCAGCTAATTCTGCTTTTACCCTGCCAGGTTATTTGACCACTTCCTCAATAAATGGAACAGCCTCATCACTAAAATCCACAAGTACAACTCGTGTTCCAGCTACCACAACAACAGCTGCCCAACCATCTGAGCCAAAAATCACTTTGGCATTCAAAGTGCAGCAAAATTTTACAGCACAGCTTGCGAACAAATCCTCTCCAGAATTTAAGGAATTGGCACACAAAGTGTCCACAGCGGTAAGTCAAAACACATGTATACAGTATATATCTTTTTTTCAATTTATAATTTTCCACGAACAAATACCAAATACTAAGAGGTTTTAGAGGACCTGCAAGTGTGAAATTACAGTTTGACATACCACTAACAAATGTGGATCAAAGTATAAATGACAGCATTCACATAGCGTCTACAAAAATACCTTCACAATACAACTGGTCGAAATAAAAGTAAATCAGGATGTGTAGGTGTGGAAGGGATCCAGTGACTTGTCTGTAAATGTATCACGAGTCATGCACAAAGTTACTGTTTCACGATTATGAACAGTTAATGTTAGTGAGCTTAAATGAATATGACACACTAACTGATACCTTTGAAAGATGGTTTAACTGGAACACTTCAAGTTTATATTAAAATATTTGAAAATAGATGTTATGCTGTTTTGTAAAGAAAAGAAATGTCCATTTTCATGTCATTCCTTTAGGTCACTGTCTACCCGGATATCATGAAATCTCTCACTGGTTGACTCTATTAACTTAGACACATGAATACATATATTCAATCGTTCTCGAACAAACGCAAACGCAAGCACGCACGCACACAAACTTGATCACAAACAGACACACACCAGCTTTTCTTAAATGAAAGAAAATGACTTCCTGTTGCTTTCTTTTAATCATTCGCATAAAATGTGATTTTTACAGCTCAACAAAGTCTATTCAACTAAATATGGAGCTGCCTTCAACAGAACTGTGATCCAACATTTCAGGTACAAGGTGTTGCTTCTGATATATTTGCAGACTTTGGTGATTTTGCTTTCAATCTGCCAAAATGTCTCAGACAAACAAGGGGCGCTCTGGCGGTGTAAGAGTTCAGGCACTCACCCTGAACCTCCCCAGTTCACTAGACCATAGTCCTTTTTTGTATATCTTTCTCCATCTCTCTTTCACCTCATTTCCTGGCTGCTCTTTGCCGTAAATTGTTTAATACAAAATCAAAACATCCATATACTAGTTTAACAAAATAATGATCAAACTAATTGGACAAAAGCATTGTATAACTAATCATTTCCAAAAATATTTTTCTAATAGTCAAGGATCCATTGTGGTAGATGCTCAGGTGATATTCAATGATGTCAACTCACTACCAAATGCCAGTTCTGTGGCTGAAACTTTGGTGGCTGCTGCTTCCAGCTCTAATTTCTCCCTCAGTGTCAACACATCATCCATTGTCGCAACAAGTAAGACTTTACTTTAATTGCCATACATAAAAGTCAGTTCATTTTAGAAATTCAAACAATAAACAATGTTATAATGTGATGTATCAGTTTACAAGGCATCAGATTGAATTAAAATTCTGAATTAAAAATTCAATTTCTCAGTCATATTGGCACCTACTGAAGTCCCTGCCACGATTGCATTGTCAACATCTATCACTTCATCAGTTCTTAATGAAAGCACTCCACCAGTCGTGACAACTTCACCACCTCTTGGACCACGTTCGGAACAATTCACTACAAGTTCGCCAGGAGTAAATTCAACTACAGCTATTGGGAAGACAGCAATTTCTTCCTCATCTTCATCTTCTATATCTCAAACTTCACCTTCACTCCCTTCAAGTCAAGCACCACTAAATACAAGTTTGCCAACACTTAACACCACTTCCTTACCACTCTTTGAAACTTCACAACCAGTGGGTTCAAGTACCTTACCAGCCACGTCAACTTTGCCAACACTCAACACAAGTTTAAAACCACACACAAGTTCATCACAAGGCATTGCAACTTCAGCAGCAGTCAGTGAAAATTTGCCAACAATCAACACAACTTTAGTGCAACTGAAAACGTCACCGCTAGTCAACAATACTTCATCTCCTAATCATACCACTTTACCACTTACAACTTCACCACCTGTCAACACAACTCTAACACAAGTCAAGTCATCTTCAACACTACTTGTAACAACTTTAGAATCAGTCAAGAAAACTTCTTCAAAAATGACAACCCTATCACCAGTGCCTTCAACTCCAACTATCAATAAGGCCGTTGTTTCTACCTCATCATTACACACTGCAACTGTGTCACTACTCACTTCATCTTCAACACCAATAACTCAAACTTCACTCACATACCGCTCAAGTTCAGTAGCTCTCAATACAAGTGTGCCACCACTCAACACGTCTTCATCAAGTCTTCCTACAACCTTACCATCACTTGGTTCAAGCCCAGTGCCATCAACTCCAGGTTTGCCATTAATAAATACAAGTTTACAACCAGGGAGGACTTCATCACAAGGACATGTTCCTTCAACACCAGTCAGAGACACTTTGCAAACAAACAACACAACTTCAGTTGACCAAAACACGTCACGGCCTGGTAAAAATACTTCATCACCAGTTCATACCAAGTCACCACCTACAGGCATACCACCCTTTAACTCAACTTTAATGCCAGTCATTTCGTCACCAACACCAGTCATGACGACTTCACAATCATATAAGTCAACTTCACCAGCAAAGTCAGCATCACCACCAGTGAGTTCAACTGCACCTGTAAATGAGACAGCAATTTTTACTTCATCTTCATCTCCTGTATCTCAAACTTCACCTACACTCCCTTCAAGTCAAGCACCACTAAATACAAGTTTGCCAACAATCAACACCACTTCCTTACCACTCTTTGAAACTTCACCACCAGTGGGTTCAAGTACATTACCAGACACTTCAACATTGCCAACAATCAACACAAGTTTAAAACCACACACAAGTTCATCAGAAGGCACTGCAACTTCAGAAGCAGTCAGTGAATATTTGTCAACAATCAACACAACTTTATTGCAACTGAAGACGTCACCGCTAGTCAATAATACTTCATCTCCGGATCATACCGCTTCACTACTGGCAACTTACCCACCTCAAAACACAGCTCTAACACAAGTCATGTCATCTTCAACACCACTCAAAACAACTTCAGAGTCAGTCAAGACACCTTTATCGCCAGTCACTGCATCTTCATCTTCAACAACTCAAACTTCATCTCCACTTTCTTCAAGTCAAGAACCTCAAGACACAAGTTTGCTACCACTCAGTATGACTTCTTTACCACTCTCTACAATTTCACCACCACTTGATTCAAGTCCAGCCCCGTCAACATCAACTATGTCACCTATCAACACAAGTTTACATGCAGGAACAACACGTTCATCACAAGGCAGTAAATCTTCAGCACCTGCCACTGAGACCTTGCCAACAATCAACACAAAATTAGTGCAACTGAAGACGTCGCCGCTTGTAAATAATACTTCATCTCCGGATCATACCGCTTCACTACCGGCAACTTCCCCACCTGACAACACAGCTCTAACACAAGTCAAGTCATCTTCAACACCACTCAAAACAACTTCAGAGACAGTCAAGACAACTTTATCGCCAGTCACTGCATCTTCATCACCACTTACTCAAACTTCATCTCCACTTTTCTCAAGTCAAACACCAGCTACATCAACTATGTCACCTATCAACACAAGTTTACATGCAGGAACAACATCTTCATCACAAGGCAGTAAAACTTCAGCACCTGTCACTGAGACCTTGCCAAGTTTGCCAACACTCAACACCACTGCCTTACCACTCTTTGAAACTTCACCACCAGTGGGTTCAAGTACATTACCAGACACTTCAACATTGCCAACAATCAACACAAGTTTAAAACCACACACAAGTTCATCAGAAGGCACTGCAACTTCAGAAGCAGTCAGTGAATATTTGTCAACAATCAACACAACTTTATTGCAACTGAAGACGTCACCGCTAGTCAATAATACTTCATCTCCGGATCATACCGCTTCACTACTGGCAACTTACCCACCTCAAAACACAGCTCTAACACAAGTCATGTCATCTTCAACACCACTCAAAACAACTTCAGAGTCAGTCAAGACACCTTTATCGCCAGTCACTGCATCTTCATCTTCAACAACTCAAACTTCATCTCAACTTTCTTCAAGTCAAGAACCTCAAGACACAAGTTTGCTACCACTCAGTATGACTTCTTTACCACTCTCTACAATTTCACCACCACTTGATTCAAGTCCAGCCCCGTCAACATCAACTATGTCACCTATCAACACAAGTTTACATGCAGGAACAACACGTTCATCACAAGGCAGTAAATCTTCAGCACCTGCCACTGAGACCTTGCCAACAATCAACACAAAATTAGTGCAACTGAAGACGTCGCCGCTTGTAAATAATACTTCATCTCCGGATCATACCGCTTCACTACCGGCAACTTCCCCACCTGACAACACAGCTCTAACACAAGTCAAGTCATCTTCAACACCACTCAAAACAACTTCAGAGACAGTCAAGACAACTTTATCGCCAGTCACTGCATCTTCATCACCACTTACTCAAACTTCATCTCCACTTTTCTCAAGTCAAACACCAGCTACATCAACTATGTCACCTATCAACACAAGTTTACATGCAGGAACAACATCTTCATCACAAGGCAGTAAAACTTCAGCACCTGTCACTGAGACCTTGCCAATTTTGCCAACACTCAACACCACTGCCTTACCACTCTTTGAAACTTCACCACCAGTGGGTTCAAGTACATTACCAGACACTTCAACATTGCCAACAATCAACACAAGTTTAAAACCACACACAAGTTCATCAGAAGGCACTGCAACTTCAGAAGCAGTCAGTGAATATTTGTCAACAATCAACACAACTTTATTGCAACTGAAGACGTCACCGCTAGTCAATAATACTTCATCTCCGGATCATACCGCTTCACTACTGGCAACTTACCCACCTCAAAACACAGCTCTAACACAAGTCATGTCATCTTCAACACCACTCAAAACAACTTCAGAGTCAGTCAAGACACCTTTATCGCCAGTCACTGCATCTTCATCTTCAACAACTCAAACTTCATCTCCACTTTCTTCAAGTCAAGAACCTCAAGACACAAGTTTGCTACCACTCAGTATGACTTCTTTACCACTCTCTACAATTTCACCACCACTTGATTCAAGTCCAGCCCCGTCAACATCAACTATGTCACCTATCAACACAAGTTTACATGCAGGAACAACACGTTCATCACAAGGCAGTAAATCTTCAGCACCTGCCACTGAGACCTTGCCAACAATCAACACAAAATTAGTGCAACTGAAGACGTCGCCGCTTGTAAATAATACTTCATCTCCGGATCATACCGCTTCACTACCGGCAACTTCCCCACCTGACAACACAGCTCTAACACAAGTCAAGTCATCTTCAACACCACTCAAAACAACTTCAGAGACAGTCAAGACAACTTTATCGCCAGTCACTGCATCTTCATCACCACTTACTCAAACTTCATCTCCACTTTTCTCAAGTCAAACACCAGCTACATCAACTATGTCACCTATCAACACAAGTTTACATGCAGGAACAACATCTTCATCACAAGGCAGTAAAACTTCAGCACCTGTCACTGAGACCTTGCCAAGTTTGCCAACACTCAACACCACTGCCTTACCACTCTTTGAAACTTCACCACCAGTGGGTTCAAGTACATTACCAGACACTTCAACATTGCCAACAATCAACACAAGTTTAAAACCACACACAAGTTCATCAGAAGGCACTGCAACTTCAGAAGCAGTCAGTGAATATTTGTCAACAATCAACACAACTTTATTGCAACTGAAGACGTCACCGCTAGTCAATAATACTTCATCTCCGGATCATACCGCTTCACTACTGGCAACTTACCCACCTCAAAACACAGCTCTAACGCAAGTCATGTCATCTTCAACACCACTCAAAACAACTTCAGAGTCAGTCAAGACACCTTTATCGCCAGTCACTGCATCTTCATCTTCAACAACTCAAACTTCATCTCCACTTTCTTCAAGTCAAGAACCTCAAGACACAAGTTTGCTACCACTCAGTATGACTTCTTTACCACTCTCTACAATTTCACCACCACTTGATTCAAGTCCAGCCCCGTCAACATCAACTATGTCACCTATCAACACAAGTTTACATGCAGGAACAACACGTTCATCACAAGGCAGTAAATCTTCAGCACCTGCCACTGAGACCTTGCCAACAATCAACACAAAATTAGTGCAACTGAAGACGTCGCCGCTTGTAAATAATACTTCATCTCCGGATCATACCGCTTCACTACCGGCAACTTCCCCACCTGACAACACAGCTCTAACACAAGTCAAGTCATCTTCAACACCACTCAAAACAACTTCAGAGACAGTCAAGACAACTTTATCGCCAGTCACTGCATCTTCATCACCACTTACTCAAACTTCATCTCCACTTTTCTCAAGTCAAACACCAGCTACATCAACTATGTCACCTATCAACACAAGTTTACATGCAGGAACAACATCTTCATCACAAGGCAGTAAAACTTCAGCACCTGTCACTGAGACCTTGCCAAGTTTGCCAACACTCAACACCACTGCCTTACCACTCTTTGAAACTTCACCACCAGTGGGTTCAAGTACATTACCAGACACTTCAACATTGCCAACAATCAACATAGGTTTAAAACCACACACAAGTTCATCACAAGCCATTGCAACTTCAATAGCAGTAAGTGAAAATTTGCCTACAATCAACACAACTTTAGTGCAACTGAAGTCATCACTGCTAGTCAATAATACTTCATCTCCGGATCACACCGCTTCACCACTGGCAACTTACCCACCTGACCACACAGCTCTAACACAAGTCAAGTCATCTTCAACACCACTCGTAACAACTTCAGAGTCAGTCAAGACAACTTTATCGCCCATCACTGCATCTTCATCTTCAGTAACTCAAACTTCATCTCCACTTTCTTCAAGTCAAGAACCTCTAGACACAAGTTTAATACCACTCAGTATGACTTCTTTACCACTCTCTACAATTTCACCACCACTTGATTCAAGTCCAGCCCAATCAACATCAACTATGTCACCTATCAACACAAGTTTACATGCAGGAACAACATCTTCATCACAAAGCAGTAAAACTTCAGTACCTATCACTGAGACCTTGCCGACAATCAACACAACATTAGTGCAACTGAAAACGTCACCGCTAGTCAACAATACTTCATCTCCGAATCATACCACTTTACCACTTACAACTTCACCACCTGTCAACACAACTCTAACACAAGTCAAGTCATCTTCAACACCACTCAAGACTTCTTTTGAGTCAGTCAAGACAACTTCACCAGCAATAATGATGACTTTACCACCAGTGAATGCAAGTCCTCCTGTCAATGAGACCTCATCACCAATTATTTCCACCTCAACTTTAGATATTGCAACGTCTTTACCACACAATGCAACTTTAGCACCAGCAACTCAAACATCACTGCCACCTGGTTCAAGTCCAGTGCCAGCCACTCCAAGTTTACCCTCAATCAACAGAAGTTTGCGACCAGAAACAACAAGCTCATTACTGACACTCAACACTACTTTATCACCAATTACTAACACTTCACCACCTGTCACACACATGATAACTTCACAACCAGTCAAGATAACATCTTCACCAGTCATTAAAACTCCACCACCAGTCAATGCTACTCCAACAACTTCCAATACAACACCAAACTCACTAGGTAACAAAACCATTAAACAAGGAAATTCAGCTACAATTGGCAGTGTCAATCCTATAAGATTGGAATTACAAAATTTAGCTTAGTCCTATGTCACTTATTCTTCATATTCTTTGCCAATTCTGCTTTTACCCTGCCAGGTTATTTGACCACTTCCTCAATAAATGGAACAGCCTCATCACTAAAATCCACAAGTACAACTCGTGTTCCAGCTACCACAACAACAGCTGCCCAACCATCTGAGCCAAAAATCACTTTGGCATTCAAAGTGCAGCAAAATTTTACAGCACAGCTTGCGAACAAATCCTCTCCAGAATTTAAGGAATTGGCACACAAAGTGTCCACAGCGGTAAGTCAAAACACATGTATACAGTATATATCTTTTTTTCAATTTATAATTTTCCACGAACAAATACCAAATACTAAGAGGTTTTAGAGGAACTGCAAGTGTGAAATTACAGTTTGACATACCACTAACAAATGTGGATCAAAGTATAAATGACAGCATTCACATAGCGTCTACAAAAATACCTTCACAATACAATTGGTCGAAATAAAAGTAAATCAGGATGTGTAGGTGTGGAAGGGATCCAGTGACTTGTCTGTAAATGTATCACGAGTCATGCACAAAGTTACTGTTTCACGATTATGAACAGTTAATGTTAGTGAGCTTAAATGAATATGACACACTAACTGATACCTTTGAAAGATGGTTTAACTGGAACACTTCAAGTTTATATTAAAATATTTGAAAATAGATGTTATGCTGTTTTGTAAAGAAAAAAAATGTCCATTTTCATGTCATTCCTTTAGGTCACTGTCTACCCGGATATCATGAAATCTCTCACTGGTTGACTCTATTAACTTAGACACATGAATACATATATTCAATCGTTCTCGAACAAACGCAAACGCAAGCACGCACGCACACAAACTTGATCACAAACAGACACACACCAGCTTTTCTTAAATGAAAGAAAATGACTTCCTGTTGCTTTCTTTTAATCATTCGCATAAAATGTGATTTTTACAGCTTAACAAAGTCTATTCAACTAAATATGGAGCTGCCTTCAACAGAACTGTGATCCAACATTTCAGGTACAAGGTGTTGCTTCTGATATATTTGCAGACTTTGGTGATTTTGCTTTCAATCTGCCAAAATGTCTCAGACAAACAAGGGGCGCTCTGGCGGTGTAAGAGTTCAGGCACTCACCCTGAACCTCCCCAGTTCACTAGACCATAGTCCTTTTTTGTATATCTTTCTCCATCTCTCTTTCACCTCATTTCCTGGCTGCTCTTTGCCGTAAATTGTTTAATACAAAATCAAAACATCCAAATACTAGTTTAACAAAATAATGATCAAAAGCATTGTATAACTAATCATTTCCAAAAATATTTTTCTAATAGTCAAGGATCCATTGTGGTAGATGCTCAGGTGATATTCAATGATGTCAACTCACTACCAAATGCCAGTTCTGTGGCTGAAACTTTGGTGGCTGCTGCTTCCAGCTCTAATTTCTCCCTCAGTGTCAACACATCATCCATTGTTGCAACAAGTAAGACTTTACTTTAATTGCCATACATAAAAGTCAGTTCATTTTAGAAATTCAAACAATAAACAATGTTATAATGTGATGTATCAGTTTACAAGGCATCAGATTGAATTAAAATTCTGAATTAAAAATTCAATTTCTCAGTCATATTGGCACCTACTGAAGTCCCTGCCACGATTGCATTGTCAACATCTATCACTTCATCAGTTCTTAATGAAAGCACTCCACCAGTCGCGACAACTTCACCACCTCTTGGACCAAGTTCGGAACAATTCAATACAAGTTCGCCAGGAGTAAATTCAACTACAGCTATCGGTAAGACAGCAATTTCTTCCTCATCTTCATCTTCTATATCTCAAACTTCACCTTCACTCCCTTCAAGTCAAGCACCACTAAATACAAGTTTGCCAACACTTAACACCACTTCCTTACCACTCTTTGAAACTTCACAACCAGTGGGTTCAAGTACCTTACCAGCCACGTCAACTTTGCCAACACTCAACACAAGTTTAAAACCACACACAAGTTCATCACAAGGCATTGCAACTTCAGCAGCAGTCAGTGAAAATTTGCCAACAATCAACACAACTTTAGTGCAACTGAAAACGTCACCGCTAGTCAACAATACTTCATCTCCTAATCATACCACTTTACCACTTACAACTTCACCACCTGTCAACACAACTCTAACACAAGTCAAGTCATCTTCAACACTACTTGTAACAACTTTAGAATCAGTCAAGAAAACTTCTTCAAAAATGACAACCCTATCACCAGTGCCTTCAACTCCAACTATCAATAAGGCCGTTGTTTCTACCTCATCATTACACACTGCAACTGTGTCACTACTCACTTCATCTTCAACACCAATAACTCAAACTTCACTCACATACCGCTCAAGTTCAGTAGCTCTCAATACAAGTGTGCCACCACTCAACACGTCTTCATCAAGTCTTCCTACAACCTTACCATCACTTGGTTCAAGCCCAGTGCCATCAACTCCAGGTTTGCCATTAATAAATACAAGTTTACAACCAGGGAGGACTTCATCACAAGGACATGTTCCTTCAACACCAGTCAGAGACACTTTGCAAACAAACAACACAACTTCAGTTGACCAAAACACGTCACGGCCTGGTAAAAATACTTCATCACCAGTTCATACCAAGTCACCACCTACAGGCATACCACCCTTTAACTCAACTTTAATGCCAGTCATTTCGTCACCAACACCAGTCATGACGACTTCACAATCATATAAGTCAACTTCACCAGCAAAGTCAGCATCACCACCAGTGAGTTCAACTGCACCTGTAAATGAGACAGCAATTTTTACTTCATCTTCATCTCCTGTATCTCAAACTTCACCTACACTCCCTTCAAGTCAAGCACCACTAAATACAAGTTTGCCAACAATCAACACCACTTCCTTACCACTCTTTGAAACTTCACCACCAGTGGGTTCAAGTACATTACCAGACACTTCAACATTGCCAACAATCAACACAAGTTTAAAACCACACACAAGTTCATCAGAAGGCACTGCAACTTCAGAAGCAGTCAGTGAATATTTGCCAACAATCAACACAACTTTATTGCAACTGAAGACGTCACCGCTAGTCAATAATACTTCATCTCCGGATCATACCGCTTCACTACTGGCAACTTACCCACCTCAAAACACAGCTCTCACACAAGTCATGTCATCTTCAACACCACTCAAAACAACTTCAGAGTCAGTCAAGACACCTTTATCGCCAGTCACTGCATCTTCATCTTCAATAACTCAAACTTCATCTCCACTTTCTTCAAGTCAAGAACCTCGAGACACAAGTTTGCTACCACTCAGTATGACTTCTTTACCACTCTCTACAATTTCACCACCACTTGATTCAAGTCCAGCCCCGTCAACATCAACTATGTCACCTATCAACAAAAGTTTACATGCAGGAACAACACGTTCATCACAAGGCAGTAAATCTTCAGCACCTGCCACTGAGACCTTGCCAACAATCAACACAAAATTAGTGCAACTGAAGACGTCGCCGCTTGTCAATAATACTTCATCTCCGGATCATACCGCTTCACTACCGGCAACTTCCCCACCTGACAACACAGCTCTAACACAAGTCAAGTCATCTTCAACACCACTCAAAACAACTTCAGAGACAGTCAAGACAACTTTATCGCCAGTCACTGCATCTTCATCACCACTTACTCAAACTTCATCTCCACTTTTCTCAAGTCAAACACCAGCTACATCAACTATGTCACCTATCAACACAAGTTTACATGCAGGAACAACATCTTCATCACAAGGCAGTAAAACTTCAGCACCTGTCACTGAGACCTTGCCAAGTTTGCCAACACTCAACACCACTGCCTTACCACTCTTTGAAACTTCACCACCAGTGGGTTCAAGTACATTACCAGACACTTCAACATTGCCAACAATCAACATAGGTTTAAAACCACACACAAGTTCATCACAAGCCATTGCAACTTCAATAGCAGTAAGTGAAAATTTGCCTACAATCAACACAACTTTAGTGCAACTGAAGTCATCACTGCTAGTCAATAATACTTCATCTCCGGATCACACCGCTTCACCACTGGCAACTTACCCACCTGACCACACAGCTCTAACACAAGTCAAGTCATCTTCAACACCACTCGTAACAACTTCAGAGTCAGTCAAGACAACTTTATCGCCCATCACTGCATCTTCATCATCACTAACTCAAACTTCATCTCCACTTTCTTCAAGTCAAGAACCTCGAGACACAAGTTTAATACCACTCAGTATGACTTCTTTACCACTCTCTACAATTTCACCACCACTTGATTCAAGTCCAGCCCAATCAACATCAACTATGTCACCTATCAACACAAGTTTACATGTAGGAACAACATCTTCATCACAAAGCAGTAAAACTTCAGTACCTATCACTGAGACCTTGCCGACAATCAACACAACATTAGTGCAACTGAAAACGTCACCGCTAGTCAACAATACTTCATCTCCGAATCATACCACTTTACCACTTACAACTTCACCACCTGTCAACACAACTCTAACACAAGTCAAGTCATCTTCAACACCACTCAAGACTTCTTTTGAGTCAGTCAAGACAACTTCACCAGCAATAATGATGACTTTACCACCAGTGAATGCAAGTCCTCCTGTCAATGAGACCTCATCACCAATTATTTCCACCTCAACTTTAGATATTGCAACGTCTTTACCACACAATGCAACTTTAGCACCAGCAACTCAAACATCACTGCCACCTGGTTCAAGTCCAGTGCCAGCCACTCCAAGTTTACCCTCAATCAACAGAAGTTTGCGACCAGAAACAACAAGCTCATTACTGACACTCAACACTACTTTATCACCAATTACTAACACTTCACCACCTGTCACACACATGATAACTTCACAACCAGTCAAGATAACATCTTCACCAGTCATTAAAACTCCACCACCAGTCAATGCTACTCCAACAACTTCCAATACAACACCAAACTCACTAGGTAACAAAACCATTAAACAAGGAAATTCAGCTACAATTGGCAGTGTCAATCCTATAAGATTGGAATTACAAAATTTAGCTTAGTCCTATGTCACTTATTCTTCATATTCTTTGCCACCAGCTAATTCTGCTTTTACCCTGCCAGGTTACTTGACCACTTCCTCAATAAATGGAACAGCCTCATCACTAAAATCCACAAGTACAACTCGTGTTCCAGCTACCACAACAACAGCTGCCCAACCATCTGAGCCAAAAATCACTTTGGCATTCAAAGTGCAGCAAAATTTTACAGCACAGCTTGCGAACAAATCCTCTCCAGAATTTAAGGAATTGGCACACAAAGTGTCCACAGCGGTAAGTCAAAACACATGTATACAGTATATATCTTTTTTCAATTTATAATTTTCCACGAACAAATACCAAATACTAAGAGGTTTTAGAGGAACTGCAAGTGTGAAATTACAGTTTGACATACCACTAACAAATGTGGATCAAAGTATAAATGACAGCATTCAGATAGCGTCTACAAAAATACCTTCACAATACAATTGGTCGAAATAAAAGTAAATCAGGATGTGTAGGTGTGGAAGGGATCCAGTGACTTGTCTGTAAATGTATCACGAGTCATGCACAAAGTTACTGTTTCACGATTATGAACAGTTAATGTTAGTGAGCTTAAATGAACATGACACACTAACTGATACCTTTGAAAGATGGTTTAACTGGAACACTTCAAGTTTATATTAAAATATTTGAAAAAAGATGTTATGCTGTTTTGTAAAGAAAAAAAATGTCCATTTTCATGTCATTCCTTTAGGTCACTGTCTACCCGGATATCATGAAATCTCTCACTGGTTGACTCTATTAACTTAGACACATGAATACATATATTCACTCGTTCTCGAACAAACGCAAACGCAAGCACGCACGCACGCACGCACGCACGCACGCACACAAACTTGATCACAAACAGACACACACCAGCTTTTCTTAAATGAAAGAAAATGACTTCCTGTTGCTTTCTTTTAATCATTCGCATAAAATGTGATTTTTACAGCTCAACAAAGTCTATTCAACTAAATATGGAGCTGCCTTCAACAGAACTGTGATCAAACATTTCAGGTACAAGGTGTTGCTTCTGATATATTTGCAGACTTTGGTGATTTTGCTTTCAATCTGCCAAAATGTCTCAGACAAACAAGGGGCGCTCTGGCGGTGTAAGAGTTCAGGCACTCACCCTGAACCTCCCCAGTTCACTAGACCATAGTCCTTTTTTGTATATCTTTCTCCATCTCTCTTTCACCTCATTTCCTGGCTGCTCTTTGCCGTAAATTGTTTAATACAAAATCAAAACATCCAAATACTAGTTTAACAAAATAATGATCAAACTAATTGGACAAAAGCATTGTATAACTAATCATTTCCAAAAATATTTTTCTAATAGTCAAGGATCCATTGTGGTAGATGCTCAGGTGATATTCAATGATGTCAACTCACTACCAAATGCCAGTTCTGTGGCTGAAACTTTGGTGGCTGCTGCTTCCAGCTCTAATTTCTCCCTCAGTGTCAACACATCATCCATTGTTGCAACAAGTAAGACTTTACTTTAATTGCCATACATAAAAGTCAGTTCATTTTAGAAATTCAAACAATAAACAATGTTATAATGTGATGTATCAGTTTACAAGGCATCAGATTGAATTAAAATTCTGAATTAAAAATTCAATTTCTCAGTCATATTGGCACCTACTGAAGTCCCTGCCACGATTGCATTGTCAACATCTATCACTTCATCAGTTCTTAATGAAAGCACTCCACCAGTCGTGACAACTTCACCACCTCTTGGACCAAGTTCGGAACAATTCACTACAAGTTCGCCAGGAGTAAATTCAACTACAGCTATCGGGAAGACAGCAATTTCTTCCACATCTTCATCTTCTATATCTCGAACTTCACCTTCACTCCCTTCAAGTCAAGCACCACTAAATACAAGTTTGCCAACACTTAACACCACTTCCTTACCACTCTTTGAAACTTCACAACCAGTGGGTTCAAGTACCTTACCAGCCACGTCAACTTTGCCAACACTCAACACAAGTTTAAAACCACACACAAGTTCATCAGAAGGCATTGCAACTTCAGCAGCAGTCAGTGAAAATTTGCCAACAATCAACACAACTTTAGTGCAACTGAAAACGTCACCGCTAGTCAACAATACTTCATCTCCGGATCATACCACTATACCACTTACAATTTCACCACCTGTCAGCACAACTCTAACACATGTCAAGTCAACATCAACACCACTCGTAACAACTTCAGAGTCAGTCAAGAAATCTTCTCCTTCAAAACTGACAACCCTATCACCAGTGCCTTCAACTCCAACTATCAATATAAAAGTCGTTTCTACCTCATCATTACACAGTACCACTGTGTCACTACTCACTTCATCTTCACCACCAATAACTCACACTTCACTCACACAGCGCTCAAGTTCAGTAGCTCTCAATACAAGTGTGCCACCACTGAAGACATCTTCATCAAGTCTTCCCACAACCTCACCATCACTTGTTTCAAGCCCAGTGCCATCAACTCCAGGTTTGGCATTAATAAATACAAGTTTACAACCAGGCACGACTTCATCACAAGGAGATGTTACTTCAACACCAGTCAGAGACACTTTTCAAACAAGCAATCCAACTTCTGCTGAACAAAACACGTCACAGCCAGGTAAAAATACTTCGTCACCAGCTCATACCATGTCACCATCTACAGGTTTACCACCTGTTAACTCAACTTTCGTGCCTGTCAATTTGTCACCAACACCAGTCATG
This sequence comes from Enoplosus armatus, assembly GCF_043641665.1. Classification (NCBI taxonomy): domain Eukaryota; kingdom Metazoa; phylum Chordata; class Actinopteri; order Centrarchiformes; family Enoplosidae; genus Enoplosus; species Enoplosus armatus. Next base: position 16,550,197 of record NC_092181.1, read on the forward strand.
ACGACTTCACAATCATACAAGTCATCTTCACCACCAGTGAGTTCAACTGCACCTGTAAATGAGACAGCAAATTATACCTCGTCTTCATCTCCTGTAGCTCAAACATCACCTCCCCTAGCACCACTAAATACAAGTTTGCCACCACTCAACACCACGTCCTTACCACTCTTTGAAACTTCACCACCAGTGGGTTCAAGTCCATCACCAGCCACTTCAACTTTACCAACAACCAACACAAGTTTAAAACCACACACAAGTTCATCACAAGGAATTGCAACTTTAACAATAGTCAATGAAAATTTGCCAACAATCAACACAAGTTTAAAACAACACACAAGTTCATCACAAAGCATTGCAACTTCAATAGCAGTAAGTGAAAATTTGTCAACAATCAACACAACTTTAGTGCAACTGAAGACATCACCGCTAGTTAATAATACTTCATCTCCGGATCATACCGCTTCACTACTGGCAACTTACCCACCTGACCACACAGCTCTAACACAAGTCAAGTCATCTTCAACACCACTCGTAACAACTTCAGAGTCAGTCAAGACACCTTTATCACTAGTCACTGCATCTTCATCTTCACTAACTCAAACTTCATCTCCACTTTCTTCAAGTCAAGAACCTCTAGACACAAGTTTACTACCACTCAGTATGACTTCTTTACCACTCTCTACAATTTCACCACCACTTGATTCAAGTCCAGCCCCAGCAACAACAAATATGTCACCTATCAACACAAGTTTACATGTAGGAACAACACGTTCATCACAAGGCAGTAAATCTTCAGCACCTGTTACTGAGAGCTTGCCAACAGTCAACACAACATTAGTGCAACTGAAGACGTCGCCGCTATTTCACAATAATTCATCTCCCGATCATGCCACTTCACCACTCGCAACTTTATCACCAGTGAAATCAACTCTGCTTGTCAATGAGACCTCATCACCAGTTATTTCCACAGATGTTCCAATCTTTACCCAAGTGAAGAGAACATCTGCAGCACCAACTATTGAAACAACTGGATCTGTGGAAGTCACTATAACAGCTGCCACATCACCGGAGGCAAAGATCAAACTAGGATTTAAAATGCAGCAAACATTCATTCCAGAGCTTGTAAACAAATCCTCATCACAATTCAAGAGTTTATCAGACAAAGTAACAGCAGCGGTAAGTACATTGACATTTCTCCCAAATAAGACATTGAACCTCAAATCAAAGTCAGTATAGGTCAATCCATGTACGGCATATATAAAAATTAAAAATCACAGATATGTCTCACTTCGACATGCCCCATATTCCCAGGATTTTTACACAAGGAGTAGATATCTTTAACTATTACCCTAAGATATTAAGGCAGATCATTTCTTCCCTTCTTCCAGGATCATTTAATCATCTGAAATAGTTTTTCAAATTTTGTTTTACAGCTGGACGATGTCTACACAAGGGAATTTGGTGCACTCTTCAATCGATCTGTTGTCATCTCTTTCAGGTATGCAATATTGCTCTTAATTTTACATTTATTTATGTGCCATACCTGCTGGTTGGACTTTGATCTTTTGCAGTCTATGCAATTATTCCACAAAGAAGAAATTCCCTTGTAAAACAATCACTTATATTTCACAAATATTCCAAGATAGATTTTCTGAAAAGCAAAGCCAAAGCAACTTATAACATGCTGTTTTATGTTTATTACATTTTAATCTTTGTTTTCTACTGCAATTAAAGGGAAGTTTCCATCTTTTCAAGTTGATCTAAATATATTATTCACATGCCCATATGTATTTTTAAAGAGTTATTGTTCACTGTAATTATTCATCTTCTCTATACTGGCCGTGAAATTATCCCTTCATACCCCAGCTCTGATCTATAGTAGGATAAGCCTGACAAAATCCACAGTCCTCATTCTGTCCAAAAATGCTTCAAGTTCAGCCGAAGCTAATATGAGGCTTAAGCAGTGTGAGGTAGTCATATCACAGGGTTCACTTCCAAAGTTCATGTTTTTAGTACTAAATTTACATTTTGTGAGCTGTCGTGGAGTAATATTAACACAAAGATAGTTGGATAATTCAGACTTTAATTAGCTCTGGCTAACTTTAGAAAATATTTTTGGGCTGAACAAAGACTCAGGACTATGTACCCCATCTGTTACAATGAGTCACACTTGGAAGGGATCACTTCATAGCTAGAGGGAATACATATATATTTTTTTCTGGTTACAGAAAAAACAGACAACATTAATTATAATAAAAACAAAATGTTCTCTTACAGTGAAGGTTCAGTTGTGGTAGATGCTGAACTGATATTTAATAATGCCAGCTCAGTGCCAGAAACAAGCGCTGTGACAAAGGTTCTGCTGGAGGCAGCATCCAACAGTTCCAACTTCTCCCTTCCAGTGAATGTATCAAGCATTGTTGCTACAAGTAAGACTTATTTCATATATAATGTTCTGTTCAGTATGTAGAACAGCATTTATTACAGCTCCCAAAGCTCCTGCAAATGCTACCACAGTCTGAATTTGTTGTTCCAGGAATTAGTGCATCAACAGCCACACCTAGAATTGCTCCAACTGCTGCTCCAAATGCTACCGCTGCCCCGACTGCAGCTCCCAATGCAACAGCCGCTTCCACTGCTGCACCAGCTACTTCAACCACCACTGCATCAACAAACCCACCTTCATCCAGTGAAGGATCCCTGGGTCTTCAGTTTAGTCTCAACCAAGTATTTACATCTGATCTCGCCAACCCATCCTCAACAGCATTTAAGACTTTGGCTGCATCAGTGGTCAAAGAGGTAAAATGCCCATGCACTATCATAGTATGCTTTTTCTCCAAAAATGTTCTCTGATCATCATGCTCACTGAATAACGTTCTTGCATTGACGTAGATCAAAATGTGGTCATTCTATTTGTCCAAATAATTGTCATTTTGAAGCTAATATAATTGTTTAAATACCTCTCATTCTTTTTTTCCTTGATTTGCACAATATTTTGGTAGTAATGTCTGTCTTCTTTAATCTTGTAAACATATTATGTATGCAGAGGATAATGTATGAGACGTAGCAGCCTTCAAACCAAACAGAACAAAGCGTGTTGTCAGCCATTAAATTGTAAATAACAGTAATGTTGTCTTCCAGTTAAATAAAGTGGGTAACAAGATCTATGGATCATCCTTCCTTCGCTCCATCGTTAACTCATTCACGTAAGACAAAATTTCAATCACTGATTAACTTTTGCTAGACATTTGCCATTGATTAGCCTTTAAAAAGTGTTGCTTTCTGTCTTTGTCACTGTAGGAGTGGATCAGTGGTTGTGGACTCTACCCTTGTGTTCAAAGATAAAAACTCAGTTCCTTCAGCAAGCAACGCAACTTCAGAATTCAGCAGTGAACTTACGAGCAATTCTACCTCCCTGAACATTGTATCAGGCAGCATTAATGCAAGTAAGTAATTAGAGACTTGAAAATCAAACTTAATCAATCCATGTATTAATCTATGTGAATTAAAGTCATGTTACAGTGTCATATTAATTGATAAACCATTGTTATTGGTACAGCTTCTTCTGCTGCTGCTTCCACCGCTGCACCTAATGTTACAGCTGCCCCGACCGCAGCTCCCAACATTACAGTTGCTCCAACAGCTGCTCCGAATGCTACAGCTGACCCTACCGCTGCCCCGACTGCAGCTCCCAATGCAACAGCCGCTTCCACTGCTGCACCAGCTACTTCAACCACCACTGCATCAACAAACCCACCTTCATCCAGTGAAGGATCCCTGGGTCTTCAGTTTAGTCTCAACCGAGTATTTACATCTGATCTCGCCAACCCATCCTCAACAGCATTTAAGACTTTGGCTGCATCAGTGGTCAAAGAGGTAAAATGCCCATGCACTATCATAGTATGCTTTTTCTCCAAAAATGTTCTCTGATCATCATGCTCACTGAATAACGTTCTTGCATTGACGTAGATCAAAATGTGGTCATTCTATTTGTCCAAATAATTGTCATTTTGAAGCTAATATAATTGTTTAAATACCTCTCATTCTTTTTTTCCTTGATTTGCCCAATATTTTGGTAGTAATGTCTGTCTTCTTTAATCTTGTAAACATATTATGTATGCAGAGGATAACGTATGAGACGTAGCAGCCTTCAAACCAAACAGAACAAAGCGTGTTGTCAGCCATTAAATTGTAAATAACAGTAATGTTGTCTTCCAGTTAAATAAAGTGGGTAACAAGATCTATGGATCATCCTTCCTTCGCTCCATCGTTAACTCATTCACGTAAGACAAAATTTCAATCACTGATTAACTTTTGCTAGACATTTGCCATTGATTAGCCTTTAAAAAGTGTTGCTTTCTGTCTTTGTCACTGTAGGAGTGGATCAGTGGTTGTGGACTCTACCCTTGTGTTCAAAGATAAAAACTCAGTTCCTTCAGCAAGCAACGCAACTTCAGAATTCAGCAGTGAACTTACGAGCAATTCTACCTCCCTGAACATTGTATCAGGCAGCATTAATGCAAGTAAGTAAGAAGAGACTTGAAAATCAAACTTAATCAATCCGTGTATTAATCTGGTTGAATTAAGTTCATGTCACAGTGTCATATTAATTGATAAACCTTTGTTATTGGTACAGCTTCTTCTGCTGCTGCTTCCACCACTACACCTCATGTTACAGCTGCATTGAATGTATCAAGCCTTGTTGCTGCAAGTAAGAGTTGTTTTATATGTATATATTTTATATGTATATGTTTTCTTGAATATATGGAGCTGTAATCCATTGCTACTCAACTGCTGCAACAGTCTTTTTGTATTATATTACTGTTTTATTATTGCAGCCTTTCGTACACCAACAACTGCACCAACAACTCTTCCTACTATCCTTCTTAATCTAACTGCTGTTTCCAATGTTACAGCTATTTCAACTACTGCAATTGTTCCCACTGCTACACTTGCTCCCAGTACAACAGCTGCTTCTACTGCTACAACAACCACTTCAACTACAGAAACTACCACCACTGCATCAACAAATCCTCCGTCAATCAGTGAGGGAACACTGGGTCTTCAGTTTAGTCTCAACCAAACATTTACATCAGATCTCTCCAACTCATCCTCTACAGCATATAAGACTTTGTCTACGACAGTGGTCTCAGAGGTAAGATGACCTTGTTTTGTAGAGTAGACATCTTTCAACAAAAAGAAGCATAGTCTAGATACAATCTTGCATTTCATCTTTTTTTTTTACTAAAATTAAACATTTAAGCTTACACTCTCACTCACTGTGCTGCTATAACATTTAGAATATGTTTTAAACCTTTATGATGAGTGTGAAGAAATTCATTCCTCACAAAACTTTTAAAGAGGACCTATTATGCTCATTTCCAGCTCTATATCTTTATTCTGGGACATCACTAGCTTTGCATGATTCACAGTTCAGATAAGTCCTTATTCATCTTATTCTGGCCTGTCATGCAGCCCCTCAGTTCACCCTCTGTCTGATACAAGCCATTTGAGCTCCTGTCTCTTCAAGGCCCGCCTCCCTAAAAGCCCACTTTCTTCTGATTGGCCAGCTCCCTGCAGCCCAGGAGGGGCAGGGAGACAACTCCGAGCCCTGAGCACAGCGGACCACTTCATACTCGAGCCACTGTGGTCGACTGCATGACAGCAACAGTAACTTAGCTTGGAAAATAGAGCCATGGGGTACTGCATTTGATGAACTTCCTGTTTATCAGACCACAAATGAGACAAGAAGTAGGTTGGAAAAAATTATAGATGCTGCTGGAGCTGAGTGTTTCTGGGACGTGCTGTCACTGCTGTGCCCTGAGCAGATCTGTTCTGTCTTATATATTACATACACGGCAGCAGACACGAAAAGTGAACGGCGCGTTCTGAGCTGTCTGAAGACTGAGCTTTTGTCTCACGGGGATTACTTTTACATATGTTTTCCTCAATATTTGGCAACGCTAGTAAAGTTTAATGGGAATATCCAACATTGTAACACTATGTATATGACAGAAAATAAGGAAAAGCATAATCGGTCATCTTTCATCTTTTTATCCCTGTTATTACAAAATTGCAAACGTAGAGTTTAGTCGCTTTATTGCTACTTCCAACTATAATAAACTACTGAACTAAACAACTAAATTGTCTTTTAGGTCAACAAAGTATGCCAGCGGGTGTATTCATCAACTTTCCGTCGCTCAATTGTTAACATGTTCACGTAAGACAAAATTTACTATTTATTATATTTTACTATTTTTGCTGGGATATTCACCTAATGTTGTTTAGTTGCTATTTCAGGTTTCTGCTTTCTCTCCCTGTCATTGTAGGAGAGGATCAGTGGTTGTTGACATGACTCTTGTCTTCAAAGATAAGTCCTCAGTTCCTACAACAAGCAACGCGACTGCACAACTCAGTAGTGAACTTACCAGCAACTCAACTTCCCTTGACATTATACCAGGCAGTGTTACTGCAAGTAAGTTGGTAAAATCATTCTAATTGTAGTATAAAATATATAATTGGCTTAAGTAATGTTACAATGATAACATAAATTTGTTACAATGTGGTATCATGTCATTGACGGTGAAGATTACACTGCATGGAACAAAAACAGCATTGTTAATTCTATTTATATTTTGTCATTTATTCATTTGATTTCCCCAAAGCTCTACATGCCCATGATAGAACTGGAAAGCCTAAAGTGAAACTGAGTGCCCTGAATGATCGTAATAGATGTCATTAATAAGGCCATCACATGTAGGAAATAGAAATTGCAAGATTTGTGTGATTTGACTCGTGGTGGACATTAATAATGCTTCAAAAACAATGCCAGCATGAATTGCCCTTAAGATGTTATGTTTTAAAATAAAAGAGTTAGTCAGGCATCACTATCTTTTTGGAACTGATAAAAATGAGGATTTATTTCTCTTAATGAGACTTGATTTGCAATCATAAAATCATTTAAGTAATACCTTTTTCAGAGAAGGTGTTTTTTTTTTCCATTTTTTGATCGTTGATGAGACACCTTTGATCGCATAATATTACATTTTTTACCCCTTTTTTCATGTAACTATATATAAATTGTTTTAAGTCGAGAGGATTTCAATTACTAATCCAACTGCTTTCTTAATATTTCAGATACATCAACATCAAGTAGTCCTCCTCATCCTACAGTGCGCTCACTGGCAGTCTTGTCACTTACACTTCTGGCTGTGGGACAGATGCTGACAGGCTTTTAGCGGGATCCCAAAACGGTCACTGACTGGATAAATACCTTTTGCAGTGTTATCAAGTGTGTCAAGAGGAGACATGAATGTGCAAATCAATGAGCAAATACAGTGTCATAAGAATAAAATGTGCAGACATTGAGAATTCTGCACATTTAATATTGATAACATTAATTTTATTTAAAAGAAAATTAAATTGTACCTAAAATAGGTAATGAAGGTTTTTAGAATTTATTCACATAAATATTACCAGTATTTTGCTATACAGTGTTAGAACATACTATAACACAGCATGGTTTTATGTTACATTCTCTATGGCATTTGTTAATTTATTTGCAAAACAATGTAGGGGACATATTAGGGACATATTGTAATTCATTGTGTTCAGAGTTAGGCCAAAGAACAACCTCACATCTTCAGCTCAACTGCAACACAGCCACCCAGCTTTTAACAAATACTAGAAGAAAAGATCATATGAGCCCTGTTTTAGCCTCTTTTTACTGGTTACCAATACGTTTTAGACTTGATTTTGAGATTTTACTGATTACCTTAAAAGCACTTCACGGTTTAGTTCCCAGTATATTGCTGCTTTCCGATGAGCCAGTCCTGGCTCAAGACTAAAGGTGACTGGTAAGGTCGACGTGACCCCTTGAAGATCTGAGACTCAGAATCAGTAATGTCTTCTCACTTCTCTTCTTAAAAAAGCTTTTTATTCATACTAGCACACGGTTTTACTTCCAACATGTCTTATCTGTTTTATTATTGTTGTTTTTATCTTACATTATTGTTCGGTATTTTATTCCATTCATTTTAATTGTCTGATTTTATTTGCCTCATTGCGGTTCTGAAATGTTTTAATCATAGTTCAACCATGTAAAGCATTTTGTAACTTGTAACTTGAAATGAAAAGTGTGCTATAAATAGTTTATTATTATAGTATTATAAAATATATGTTTTCCATCAACCACTGTAGATTGGCAGTCACATTTTCATAAGTACACCAGCAAATTAGTGTTATTATAGATTATGCATCATGATGCAAAATATTACAACACTATTAAAAATGCTTTGTCATTATCTTTTTTTTTTTAGCTTGACAATTTTTTAGCATTCGCTGCTGAAATGCCTTGAAAGGATATGTTTCACACCACCTTCTATAAATGCAGGGGAATTGGTGGATGAGTGAGGCAGGATGTGGAGTTGAAGGTGAACAGAAATTTCAGTTCTGGATTCTAAACTGAATATTGGCCTGAAATCTCAACACCTGATGATGTGATCTTTCCGCCATTTATACATACATGATATTATTATTGTAACTGAAATGTACTATATTTATTGCCCCTATTTTTTTTAAGACCAAATGTTTGATTCTTTAAGTAAATTGTCTGTTATGTACTCAATCAAAGATTGGATTGCCATATTAATTGAACATATTGCAGATATTGAATATATTTATATAACTGAGTAACTTTGAAGGATGACTTGCCATACCATTTGATATTTGTTTTTGTTTTTTTCAAATTTGACATGATGCAGATCTTTGTCTGTGTTTCCTGATGTGTAATGTAACAAAATGTCATAATAAATTTGTTCTATGATATCTAGTCAGAATTAAATACTATATATTTTTTCTTTTCAAATAAAAGCATCTTCTATAACATACACTGTTGAATGTTATTTTAAAATGCCCTGTGCCCCATGTCCTGAAAATGATTTATCATAGTTGTCAAAGGAGTTTTCTAAGAATGTCTTTAGTCTTTCTACAAACATGGTGAAGAGGCTGAAGCATGCATATAAATAACAAAGCATAAATGCAGTAAATTACACAATATAAACGTGTACAATTACAATTGTCTGAGTACATTAAGTAAACATATTTATTTAAATATAAATGTACATTTATATTTACATATAGAGATAAGTTTAAAAAAGTAACCTTATTCCTACCTGCTGCTCAATGCAGATATTGTCCTTTTAAAACAAATTGCCTCAGATGAATCAGTGCCAACTACCTATATACACACACCATAGAAAAGAATAAGAAAATATAGAAAGGGAAAATAAAACATTGTATTTACTTAAAAGGAATAGTAAAGAGATTTTTAAAAAGTCTGTGGAAATGTGTATTGATGCCAGAGCTTCCTGTAGCCTCAGGAAGTGTCCTCACATCAGCTGAGTGGAGCTGTGACAGGTCGGCTGGCTGCCCCGTGCCACAGTGGCGTGACACTGACCACTGACTTTCTTGCCCGCAAAACGAACAAAAACAGTGATGTAAGACAGCGGTTTGGAGTGGATTTGTAGACAATCAGTGCTACTGTATGCAGCAGTCACCACTGTGATGGTTATGCTGCTCATTGTTGCTGTCTGTCTTGATAGCAGAGAGGAGGAAGAAGGCATTGCTGGTAGACACTAGAAAATCAGTTCAAAAGTTGAAGGAGGAGGCACAAGTTCAAAGCAGTCAATGTATGTTGAGTTTCATATTTTATTATATCATTGCTGAAAGTATTTCTTGGCCAAAGGTCTTGGTCAGAGCATGAATAATGTTTTAATGGCAAGTCATTGATATACATGACACTCAAGGCAATGACATAATTCAACACAGGTGTACAGCAGACCACACCCAAAAGAGATGTAAACTCTCATATGGCCACAAGGAGCAACAGAAGATGCTGCATTGTTATTTACATCTCTTAACTTGATATCAACCCCTTTTTTGCACAGTGGATTAGGGACTGACTGGGTGCATCTGGATTTGTGAGCGCTGATTCTACAGGAAACATGGAAATGTATGCACATCAACAGAGCAGGTCCTGCAAATAGAAAGTAGTTGCTCAGAATCATCTTTTAATTCCATTGTTCGATTACACCACAATGTTTAAATCACATAATTTTGTACGTGAGGAATTAGTAATAGTGACAGTGTATGTAGACGCTGATAAATTACACTGCATTGCTTCTCAGGGTGTGGCTGCTTTATGAGCACTCTAATGCTGTGTCAGCTGTTTTGTTAAACTTAAAAATCTGAAAAGTCAGGTAGCTTATATGCTCGATAGATCAAAAACTTTATCAGCATGTTTTGGAGTATACAAAGGCTCATACTATTTATGTCTGACAGCAAAACAGCAAAGAGACCTAGCCACCCAAATAATCATTATCAGAATAGCTCAATCAAAGTATAATTTGATCATTTACTCATTATGTGACAGATGGGATGCATTTTGGTGCATAATTGCTGAGCTCACAATAGGAAAACATTTGTGAAATTCCACTCTTGCAGTTGGAGCATGTACCTGCAGCTGGCATGTTTAAAAGTCCCCAAGCTGTAAAGCGCCTCTGATAACCCAAACCTGTCTCTCCAGAATGTTGGCAAACCTGATCCAGTGTTTGTTGCTTAAATTCCTGTACTTTTTGACGCTGCTAAACAATGAGTCTGTGTGTTGTGTCATAGCCATACAGATGTAGAAGAGGAGGATGGAAAAAATGGGGCAACAGATGTCTTCCATTGTATTCTTATTCTATCTTACCTTGACGTTATGATGTGATATTAAGAACATCACTGTGCACAATGTTTATAAGATTGTGTTCATTAGCAAAAATAGAGCATTGGTTGTTTCATCTTTTACTTTAACATGTTTACATTGTCTTGATAACTGACCTCTCCCAGTCCCCCATGTTTGTTCTACCTCAGTCAGGGGCTCATCTGTTCTGAAAAATCTGCCCTGGAAAATGTTCTGTATTGCAACCCCTCTCTTTGTCTCCTCCCCTTTTCTCCAAATTCTGTTAAATTCAATTAAAATTCAAAGGGCTTTGTTGGCATGAAAGTTTCAAAAACAATGTGGCCACAGCATCAATATACAATTTGTTCAAATATTTGGACAATACACAATAACAGTAATATCAACATTAACACAATATTAAGATTGATAATATTAATTATATATATACAATATATCCTCTGCATTTATTTGTGTGTGTGTTCTGATGAATGGTTTATGTTTAGGGAAGGATGAAGGGGTACAGTAGCCATATTGAAAATAAATGTCTATCGTCATAACACACTGCCTTGTGAGCCTCATTTAACCTTACTATGCATTATAAAACGTGATATTCACAAATCTGAACACACGTTTAAACAGTATAAAAAAATTTGAGTTTATTTTTTATTGTTTTACTGTTATTTATTTATATTTATTATTTGTTTATTTGAGTTCATATTTGAAGCATGACAATACAATTACTTCAATGTCAGTTTTTCAAATAGAACAAGATTTTAAGATAATTTTTTATGTAGCTCTTGAGCTGTAAAGTGGCAATGAGCCACAATACCACATTTAACTGTTTTAAAATGTAATGTCAGAGCTAAAATAGTACTTGCTTGCAAATAAAAGTATTTGTTTACATCAGTTATTGTATTATTGTTGTTTTGTTATTTCAAAAATGCACAGGCACTACATTAATCGATTCTTTTGCTTAGAATATTACTTGATACCATAGCTCAAAGGAATGGTAAGATGGCAAGCCACAGTGAGCACATTGCCATCAATTATCCGAGGAATGTGCGAGATACCAATTTAGTGATCTGGGATGTGCGAGATACCAATTTAGTGATCTGGGAAAAGATTGTGTTACCTGATTTTAAATACTTGTTTGACCACTTTTTAGGCAAGGCAAGGCAAGTTTATTCATACAGCACCATTCAGACAGAAGGCAATTCAAAGTGCTTTAAAAATAAGACATTAAAATTGCATTTCAAAGACAATAAAAACAAAGAGCAAAAGCAAGCAAATAAATAGTTACAGAAGAAGTTATATATATAATTTATTGGAAAGCTACAGCAAACAATAAGATTTTAAGCTCTGATTTAAATTAGCTCACAGTTTTAGTTGACCTCAAGTCTTGGACCTAGACGTGTTTTAATATTTGACGTGTTTTAATATTTGACGTATTTTAATTGGTTTTACTTTGGTTTTGATTGCATGTTTTATCTTATTGCATGGATTGTTTTATATTTGTTTTACTGGTTTTAATTATGGACTGAGAATCAAGGTGAATGAGACACACCTGAGACTGATGAGGGACACACCCCAAGTGCGAAACGAGCGAGAGAGAGGGCTGTGCGCTCGGACTGATTGAAAACAGGTGCGTGACAGAGAGGAGGGACAGGAGAGGAAGCTTGGCACAGGCAGCGGGGCACACGCCGGTGGTTTTGGACCTTTCAGGACGGTACGTGTGCGGACAGAGGGAGCGAGAGCCCAGCCCATATATAAAAACATATATAACAACAATAATAATATGTATACCTTTTTTTCTTGCTAAGAGTGCTGTATCTATTAAACCTACAGTAACGTTCTGTTGTGATCATTTAGTGCATTTTCTTTCTCACTCATGCAGTCAGTCTCATTGTCTGCCAGAGGTTTGACAATGTAGTCAAACCTGCTCACTTTCAGTGGAATATGCGCAACACCCTTACAGCAGGAACACCACCGCCCACATGCCGCAGTTATGCTCGGAAACCCCGTGCTAACTTTCCATTTCATTATTTCAGTAAAAATATTGCCAACTTCCTCCTACTGTGCAATCAAATTATAGCCAACACTGCCTTTATATAGCAGTACTTTAAATGATTTAAGTCATGAAATCACATATATTCCACACATAGGTTCTTTTCTGTAGTGGCACAAAGGAACAAAGAGAGCATAATGTTAATTATTTAAAAGCATAAGCACGATAAATCTTCTTGACAGTATGGGAGAGTACATACTGTATGATCTGGTCCACAGTGTGTCTGTGACAAAGACAGGACAGAAACTTCTCCTCCACCAGAAACATAGGAAATGATGGTAATTAGTTTCATCGCATTAATACAATCTAACTTACTCTTATAACCCCTGCAGGGGCAATGTGTCATATCTCAAACATCTCGTGAGGCAGCAGCAGTCTGAATTCCGCAGAGACTATTGTTCTTCCGGCTGAACAGTGTGTTCATTGCATTTTTCTGTTTCTGTTGTCAGCCCCACCTATGTATACTGATCTGTTCACCTTTTATTTTCAGTGCATCTAAAGAAGGCAAAACATGATACTTGGTGCAAAATCAAAACTAAGAATATAGTTCTAAAACCAACACCAAACAATATGGATACATTTTGTTACAATGCAGGAAGCAGATTGACTTTCTGTTTTATGGTACAACTGTGCTCTTATGTAGAAATACATTTTCCTAGAAATACAAAGTCAATAATTTTTTCCACAAGTTAATGTACTCTCACTTGCTAATTTCCCTTCTTCTAACGAGTGTGCTGGTGGTCATTTTAAAATAGCTGCTCCTTCAATAAGATAACAGATACAATCATAATGTAGGACTGTAGACTACATTTTCTCCAGAAAAAAGTGTTTTTGCAGTCCAAGACCTCAAACAAATCATGCGGTGGTAAGTGTATTGTTACTTTAGTTTGCACAAGGCTGTATAGCAGTCTTCTGGATACAGCTGTCACTTATCATTTATCCAAACCTTTACTATGGGTGCAAAGTTCACCTTTGCAGACATGTGTCATGAAGGAAAGTAAAACCTGATCATTTGAGCTGGCAGTAGTTTCAAAATATGATATGATCATGTTGTAATATACATGTATAGTACACACCTCCTAAACATGGTGTTAATTGTCAGCACAAACTGTACCCACTGTAAAGCATACTTGGTATTCAAACCAAAAACCATAAAATGTTCCAGTCTGTTGTTGTAGCAAATGTACTCACAATTGTGTGACGCAGGTATGTCTTAGACAGGGTGTATTTTTAGTCTCAACTAAGAACACACCTGAGAGAAGACATGCATGACACCTTGAAGGAGACATGTATGACAAAAGCACCAAGCTAAGTTTCTTCATAGCCATAAATGTAGCACTGAAATGGGTAGAGGCTGTTAACTCTAACTTTGTTGACTGATTGATAGTCAGATACCCTAAACCAGAGGGTTCCCAAACTGAGGAGCACCTAATTAATACAATGGAACCATCATTAAAGGTATTTGTTCCACCTGTGATTTTCCTGGTCAAAATATCTGCTCTGAAGAATTCTATATGAAAAAGAAGTATTTACATTTTTACAGTGATGTTAATGCACCACACAGAATATGAATGATTAACATTACCTGCACTCACTGGCGTGGTTAAAAGGTGAATAGTAGCTAGCTGGCAGGCCAGTGCCATGTATGTTTACTGTTATTCCTTTTCTTTCTTCTGCTGCTAGCCTTCAGACCAAGGTAAGTGGAGGTATATCCTTTTTTACATGAGGAAGAAGCTTCACTCATTGCACGTCATTTTTCTTGTGTTTTTGACTCAAATTACAAATATAGACAGCGACCACTGATATCCAGAGCAAGAGCTACACGAAACACAAAGCAAGCCACTACAGGATGAAGATGTGTGTGCAGTGCATGTGCATTTTAAACTTGCTGTAGATGGTGAGGGTTGTGTACAGAGACTGTTATGCTTTAACATTTTGCATTTGCTACACTTTTTCAACATTGCTATTGTTGTTTAGAAAGACTGTTTGTTAATTTGTTATTGTCCTAGATTTATTCATATAGTACGAAATAGTGGTAGTGTTCCAAGATTCTTCTAATTGTTAATAGATAGCAATAGCTTTTTCCAATTGTAGTGTCTACAAGTATTTATTAGATATTTCTATATAATATACTGGTGCACTGTGTTGGGCAGTAACACATTACTGGGTAACATTATTACTTTTTTCAGTAATAAGTAGTGTACGTTAAAGCATTACATTATGAAATTCCTGAGTTACTTGACAGTAACTAATCCCAGTAAAGCATTACTTCGACATCTCTGGAGGTCAGGTTGTTTGCTGTCTTTCCAGGAGTTGGGTGGGAGGATCAATATCTATCTATCATCATCAGTACCCAGCATCATTAGCATCCTTGTGTTCAGTTGAGAGACTGGTGGAGGGAGAAGAAGAGGAGGAAAAAGGAGGAGGAATAAGTCTTAACTCCAAGGTGTTGTCTTATTTACCTGTTGTGTCTTCTTAGCTGACTAGCTAGCCACCAATAGGTCTACGTTGCGCTTTTTTCATAATCGGAGGGTGTATGTGGCTTCTGCATGCAGTCACCTGGGCTAAGCTCCCTGCCGATGATGAGCAAATAAGTTCAAACCAAAGCCTGGCTGCTTGTTAAACCACAGTGTCTTGTTTTCTATTTCTATATGTGTTACATAAAGTAGTTCTGTGTCAAAAACATTTTCATGGGTCTTTCAGAGCCAAACGAATGCTTAGCTACTGCAGGTGCTATCTTGTGTTTACTTTGAATAGCTACTCAAACAAGTAATTTTAATCAAACAATGTTTCCACATGCATTTCTCAACATAAACATTGTAACACTTGTATATATTTATTCATTGTTGTTATTGTGGCATTTACTGTAAGTAGATTACACACAAGGATTCCAGAAGGTGCTCATTATCGTTTGGACAAAGTAGAAGGTTGCACAACCTGTTAAGTACCTCAACACATATCATCAGTGCGTTGGTTAATAAATCCCTTTGTGCTGGACAGGTACAGTATATAGTGTATTAGACCTACAGTAGTGCCATCTCAGTCATCCAGGTAAGTGTAAGAGCTGAAACGATCCACTGGACTACCGGACTTGTTAATATCCATGATGGGTATGATAGTTCATAAAAAATCTTTATTGCTTGCAAGCAAGAGTCACCCCATACGTATATTGGAGAGACTTCCGGACAAACTGTTACACCACATATACTGTATGCTCTGCATCACAATCAAGTCACAAGCAAGTCACAAGTTTCACCACCTCCTGCTATCACCCCACTATTTTGCTTATCTAATAGGGCAACAGGCTCTGCTCTGCATGCTCTATACCTTGTAATACATTAGACACAGTACTTGTCTTTGTCTAAAACATGTCCACATGGATGATACTTATGCTTGCTCCCCCATGCAGACTTTACATCACATCATGAGGTTGTCTTACAGTATCAATAGTCAAGTATTTTTCCACTTTGCCCTTACATACATCACTCTTGGATTATATTCAATACATTTTCCACTTACAAGTACATGGGCATTTTAACACCTCAATTTTCATAAAGTTCCTCTGAAACAGGATAAGGCACATCACATAAGACAAAGTAAACACCACACAAATTCTGCTGAAGCAGCAGTTGTAATTTTAGCAGGTCAGAAGTGTGTTAATATGTTGATACTGCTAACCTGGGATGCACGCAATGAAAGTACCTAGTATTTCACATCTGAATACTGGGAGACACTGACATGTGTCTTCTCATAATCAGAATAATTGCATAATAATCTTCAACTACCTACCAACCTATCTATCTCTTCAAATAGATGGAAAATTACTAAGTACTGTGCAAAGCAAGTTAACAGTATAAATTGCAGGAATTGAAATAGGTAAATGTTGGAACCACAACATACATGAAAGCACTATACTTGTAAAAGAGTGACATTAAATGTTTAATACCTGATTATGAGGCTGAACCTGTTGCAGTTGTCTGTACAAAATGAAAGACTTGATGTTTTAAGTCTGGCTGTAGAGTGATAAGCAGCAGACAACGTGCCACAGCTGCAAATAAATCAATTAATAAAGAGCACACTGATTAAGGATTGGCTTAATTGAAAGAGGTATGTCCTTTGTGGGTTTGCTGAGTGGATGGTCTAAACCAGGATGGTGCTGATAAGAAATAGATTAGAAAAAAGATGGTAAGTAAATATTAAAACAGTAAAGATGGAAACAACAGCTGAGAGGCATTGATGGAACAATAGATGCATTAGATGAGTGTAAAGGAATGAAGCAGTAGTCCTGAATGAACGTTTGCTTTTGGACGAAACAATTGATAGGCTGTGCTGATCATTTATAGTAATGATGCAGATTAGTTATGTGGGTTTATCAAAAGTTATTGTTTTCACACCATAATGTTTGTGTTATTACAGATAAATCATCTTTGTTTATAATAATACAAACATACTTGCTCTTGCTTTGCAAGTATGCATGATACAGCTGAGTTTTGGCACCAGAGGCTCAGACTGTATTTTTACACTTTATGCATTTTTGAAATAGCAAGGATGCTTTCATTACTCAAACTGCACTGGTATTTAAGTCTCTCAACCCTCCCTAACTTTTACATTGTGCCTTGAGCCCAACTTCATCCTTTTTATGTGGTAATGAAAACAAGTCCATCAAGTTACGTCAGACGTTTAAAAAAGCAAGAATTTCTTAACTTCTTGCTCGCTGACTGAAGTCCTCACTTCCAGTTTTTGACTCAAGAAGGTGGGGTGTCTGATGACTTGTTGGTGTCAGCTTGAACCATTCATTGAACAATTGCTGAGAATATAACAATATTGCTGCACAGTTGGACTTGGGACTCCACTTGGGTAAGAAAGCAAATATTTATATTACTAAAGGCTGTTTATAAGCTACAGATTTTGCAATTAAAAAATGTTGTTTGTTTCAATGTTTAGTACATGTAAGCATACATACTACATTTGAATTGGTGGTTTTCTGTACAACTTTTTGTAAATTGAATTGTGGGATTTTGAATGAATAATTACTATTTCGACTCAGGGGAAAGTTTTCAAAGAAATCCGAATGATAATTCCTGCAATCTCTGCTTTTCCTTTGATATGTGTGCTGCTTTTAAGTCACACTTTTTTGTTGACTCTTACTTTTAGGTATTTGCTCAGACACACCTTTGCTTTCCATTGTGCCATTATACCACACCTTGTTAATTAACAATGAAACAGAATTCAGGCAAACAAAGCATTAATAAAACAAATGCATATTATTCTGAAGGCTATAACAGTTAAACATACAGTACATATGGATTGCAATGCTTGGCTTGTCAGGGTGTGGCTGCTCTATGAGCAATTTAGTGCTCTGTCAGCTGAATATAATGAGCAAATTACTTGTGTTGTCGTAGCTAAAAACATCTAATAAGAATTGACAATCAACATGTTATCGCAAATCAAGTGTTTGACAGACAAGCAGTGAATATCTCTTTATACAGGCTTAGTTGTTGACATAGTTTATATATTCTTTTTTAAATGATTCCTGTGAAAGCAACAATAACCGCTCTTTTAAAAGGAGTGTAGCAGTCAAATAAGTATTATTTGTAATTATATTATATTGTAGTATAATTAAATGTAATTTGACAATTTTCCCATAACTTATAAATTAAATATTAAGATGACAGAAATTTGTACTATGTTATTTAGCTGTACATAAATTCTGAGCTTATAAAAAAAAATTTTTTGTTTGGCAAAATGCTTCAGTATTCTTGTAGGCAGAGCACATACCTGCTGTTGGAATTTTAAACAGCCCCGGAGGTGTGACACTACAAAGTTACCCAAACTTGTCTCTCCAGAATGTTGGCTTACCTGATTCTGCATGTCTCTCATTCAGAATGTGTTAGACAATGTTAAATCTCTTTTAACCATCTGTTAAATTGTGAGGATGAGTTTATCAGTGAGTCCTTGCCATACAGAGGAAGAGGGTGGAAAACTGGCAAGCCTATTCATTAAGTCAAAGGCACTTTTGTTCTGTTATTACATTTGAGTTGCTAAATATAGTTGCCACTTTATTGGGTTTACCGAGCAATAATGTAGCTTACTACTCCAGCCTTGCAATAAATCCTAGCTTCATAGATGTTGTAATGTTCAGTTTTTGTTGAAACAGTTTTAGAGAGGTTACCTTTCAACGTTATGGTCATTTTGGAGGCTGTAGTTTGTGGTGCTGTAGATTTGTATTGGGTTATACTAGAGATGTTTCTAATATTTAGTACCCTCGTTGATATAAATGGGGTAAACAAAATATTAGAAATGCCTCTCAGTACAAAAGACAACTTCCAAACTGACCATGAAGTTGAATCAACAGTTTCAATAAAAACTGAACATTATAACTTTCATGAAGTTCTAAAATGTATTCAGAATGTATTTATAATGATTTCTCAATATTTCACAGGAATCAGACAGGGAGGGAGGATGGATACTCTCATATTCCTTCTCCTGTTATCAGGTATTTAATTTATAAAACTTACAAAAATAACACTATTTTGAATTGGACTGAATTTAGATTTGATCATTGTGACATTTTTCACTACAGGACTAGTGGGAACAACGTCAGCTATGACCACTAATGCGACAACAGGTAACATTATGATACTACTGTACATTGTTTCAAGACAACAGTAACAAATGGGTAAAACAATATATGCTGTGGAGAATACACTAAAGGCAATGTATTTGCATGGTGTCAATAGCGACCTATTGGTTATCTTTATTGGCCTGTCATCAAGTATAGCAGGTGGCAATATCGATTTTGTCCAAACCAAACAAATACTTAAATTATTAAATAGTTTATATTACTTTTCATGACAAGGATGTGGAGATGGAGAAATACTTTTATTTAGGTCTAAATCGACTGGATAAAAACTAATGACAATAGTTGGTGAGCTCATTTGTTGGTCTGCTGTAATAACCTACACACTTTTATGCATTTTATGCCATATTATATTGATTCTACTTACATTTTGGAACATGGTGATACATAGATTAAAAACTCTCTTTCCTATTTAAGGATTTTTGACAGATTTCCTTTATTACTGTAGAATATTACATTGCTGTTTGTAGTGCTTCAATATTAAAGTACAACATATGATATTTTACAGTTATTATATAGTCAGTAGAGGTGAATATCTTAATTTTTACTTTATGTGTTTGTCAGCCACATGATTATACTGCTTTCCAGGGAAAATATTGATGTGATTTGTAGGGAAATATGATAATAATTATTACATTTTTAGTGGACTTCAATAAGGATAATCAATATATTGGAATAATTATCCCTATGGAAGTCAGTATAGTATTAAAGGGAGAAACGTATTCTCAGTGTGAAGCAATAAGAAGCAGTCAAATGATTATGTTATTATTATTATTATGAAATAGTAATAATGCAAAATAATTACTGCACAATAATAATATTAATAAAAAAATTGATTGAATCAATTTATATCACTATTAGTTTCAATGTACATCAAGGTAACAAGTTTTGACAAGTGTGATCAATCTGGTCACATTCTATATTTTTCCTTTTCTTAAAATCTATGAAAAGACCATTAACGAATTGTCCCGACAAACAAGTATTGTCTGTGTAGTCAGAGCCTAATATTTATCTGTCGTCATATTCCTCTGCCATAGACCTGCCAATACCAGATTATTTACCAATTATCAATAATTACAATACACAGTTTACTCTTGTTTGAGTAGCATTTGTTGAAAACTGCAGTATTCAGTTATTTTAAAAAATTACTTTTAAAAGTTACTTATTTAAAAGAAAAAGTATATATTCATGTCATTCGAGACATATCTCTATTCTCGAGACATATCTCTCATATCCTAATTAATCAGGATCTGAATCAGAAATACTTTATTGATCCCCAGGGGGAAATTACACACAATAGGAACAATTGGCTTGGAACTGAGTGCCACAGACACAGAGTACAAAGATGGAAAGTATTTTGAGAAGGACTAATAAAGTGTTTCTTCTGGTCTTTTCATGGGATTTGTTGACAGTAAAAAAGATATAAAATATCACCAGCTGTATTGTCTAAGTGATCAAAACATGAATATAAATCCAACTTAATGTACACCTTTTTTTTAATGAACTATACTAAAAAGAAGACAAAAACAAAGATAAATGAGAAAGACCAACTAATAAAAACAACAAAAGTAAATATTAAAACAGTAAAATTGGAGCTTGGATGGTCACATAGAAAAAAAAAATTGAACAAATATGAACAGTGAACAAAAAGACGATGTTCTCATGCCTTTATAGCCTTCTTTAGGCAAGGGACACGAATCAAATTTTAGGCATTAAAAATACTTTCTTGAGCATTTGGTGCTGCATTACACTGGTTGGATAAAGGTTCTGGCGGTAGATTTCATAGTCAGATGGATTTCAATGGGTTGGAACGGAGAAGAATGATCATGGAGAGTGGACATCTGTTTCCAGTGGTCGTTGCAGCGGGGGTCAATTGCACTTGAATCAGACATGGATCATACTCAAGGTGTGGTCTCACTGAATAACAATCTCTCAAATCAATGCAAACCATTGTGTGGCCAAGCTGGTCAGATTTAAATCTCATCAGGACTGTGAAGGCATGTTTCTTTTACTTATGTTGACAGTGGCCTGACAACATCAGTACAAATCCACAGCTGTTATCACATGTATTTAAATGTTGTCTGGGTTCCACAAGGTAATGGCATACTTTGTAGGTAATTGGTTCCTATACACATGGGAGGTATTCAATTTGAACTAGATGACAAAAACGTCATTATCAGTGTGCCCAGGCAACTGAAATGAGTCGCATGGATACTCATCCTTATTTACACAAACCCATAGTCTCTAAACACATTAAGTTAACATGTGTGGGAGTATATTTATGATAAGAAAAAACCTGGTGCAATATATGTGATACTGGGTACCATGGAGCAATCATCTGCTAATAGTGACAGCCACATCTCTTGTATGAAAATGGCATGTATTTTTTTTTCCTTTATAAAATAGTGGCTGTCTTAAATAGAACAAAGCCAGTTTGTGATGTGGGAACCTGACTTTACTGGTCATTCTGGCTGGAAGTAAATAAATCAACCAACATTAATTTATCCTCATTCAACGCAGAATTTATTCACCAACCAACTGTAAATTGTTTAATTTATCTTGCAATGATTAGATCACCATTTAATACATGAATAAGAGTGAGACACGGTACACATTACTGGAGGATATGCAAGGGAAGAGGGAGTCAGTAACTGTTGGATGCCTTTGAGGAAGTTGATGACTTCCAATTTTGATCAAAGGTAGGATGGAAAATAAATAAAATACCTTCACACAGAAGTTTCTTGTACTAACTACAAAACAGAATTAATTTATGGATTTCTTCTCAACGGCCATTTAAAATGTCAATCAGAAAATAAAAACTAATTGAAACTAAATTTAACAATACTACCTGATACATGAAACTCAACTTTTCTGGGATTTTTTTCACCATTCCAAATCTCCACCAGTCAATGCAACTTCATCACCAGTCAACGCTACATCATCACCAGTCAAAATATCTGCAACAGCAGTCAATGCAACCTCATCACCAGTCATTGTCACGTCACCGCCAGTCCAAATTACCTCACCACCAGTGAACATGACCACAACCCTTGTCAACATGACCTCAAAACCAGCCAACGCAACCTCACCACCACAAGATATGACTGCACCAACAGTTAACGCAACCTCACCACCAGTCAACATGACCTCATCACCAGTCAATGCAACCTCACTACCTTTCAACATAACCTCACCACAGATCAATGTAATCTCATTACCAGTCACTGCAATGTCACCTTCCATAAATGCAACCTCACCACCAGTCCAAATGACCTCACCACAAGGAAACACAACCTCACCACCAGTCAACATGACCTCACCACCAGTCCAAATTACCTCAACACAAGGAAACACAACCTCACCACCAGTCAACATGACCTCACCACCAGTCCAAATGACCTCACCACAAGGAAACGCAACCTCACCATCAGTCCACATGACCGCACCACAAGGAAATGCAACCTCACCATCAGTCCACATGACCTCACCCCCAGTCAATGCAACCTCACCACCTTTAAACATAAACTCATCAGTCCACATGACCTCACCATCAGTCCACATGACTTCACCCCTAGACTATGCAACCTCACCACTTTTAAACATAACCTCATCAGCTCACTTGACCTCACTACCAGTCAATATAACCTCAAAATCAGTCCACATGACTTCACCAATCAACATGACCTCATCACCGGTCCACATGACCTCACCCCCAGTCAATGCAACTTCAAAATCAGTCCAATTGACTTCACCACCAATAAACATAACCTCACCATCAGTCCACATGACCTCACCCCCAGTCAATGTAACCTCACCATCAGTAAATGTCACCTCACCACCAGTCAACATGACCTCACCATCAGTCCACATGACTTCATCCCCAGTCAATGCAACATCAAAATCAGTCCAATTGATTTCACCACCAATAAACATAACCTCACCATCAGTCCACATGACCTCACCACCAATAAACATATCCTCACCATCAGTCCACATGACCTCACCACAAGGAAATGCAACCTCACCACCAGTCCAAATGACCTCACCACCAGTCAATGCAACCTCACCACTAGTCAATGCAACTTCAGCACCAGTCCACATGACCTCACCGTCAGTCAATGCAACCTCATCACTAGTCCAAATGACCTCACCACAAGGAAATGCAACCTCACCACCAGTCCAAATGACCTCACCACCAGTCAATGCAACCTCACCACTAGTCAATGCAACTTCAGCACCAGTCCATATGACCTCACCCCAAGTCAATGCAACCTTACCACTTTTAAACATAACCTCATCAGTCCACATGACCTCACCACCAGTCAATGCAACCTCACCATTAGTCAATGCAACCTCAACACCAGTCCACATGACCACACAAACAGTCAATGCAACCTCATCACCTTTCAACATGACCACACCACCAGTCAGCATACCCATACTACCAGTCAACTTGACCTCACCACCGGTCAATGCAACTTCAACGTCAGTGACCTCACTACCAGCCAACACAGCCTTCCCACCAGCCAACACAATCTCACCACTAGTCAACCTGACCTTGCCACAAGTCCACATGACCTCAGCTCCAGGCTATGTAACAGTAATACCAGTGAATGCAACCTCAATATCTGTCAACACAGCCTCGCCATCAGTCAATGTAACCTCACCACAAGGAAATGCAACCTCACCATCAGTCCACATGACCTCACCCCCAGTCAATGCAACCTTACCACCTTTAAACATAAACTCATCAGTCCACATGACCTCACCATCAGTCCACATGACTTCACCAATCAACATGACCTCACCCCCAGTCAATGCAACCTCAAAATTAGTCCAATTGACTTCACCACCAATAAACATAACCTCACCATCAGTCCACATGACCTCACCACCAATAAACATAACCTCACCACCAGTCAAAGCAACCTCACCACCTTTAAACATAATCTCATCAGTCCACATGACCTCACCACCAGTCAATGCAACCTCACCACTAGTCAATGCAGCTTCAGCATCAGTCCACATGACCTCACCCCCAGTCAATGCAACCTTACCACCTTTAAACATAACCTCATCAGTCCACATGACATCACTACCAGTCAATGCAACCTCAACACCAGTCCACATGACCTCACCACCAGTCAATGCAACCTCCCTATCAGTCCACATGACCACACAAACAGTCAATGCAACCTCACCACCTTTAAACATAACCTCATCAGTCCACATGACCTCACCACCAGTCAATGCAACCTCACCACTAGTCAATGCAGCTTCAGCATCAGTCCACATGACCTCACCCCCAGTCAATGCAACCTCCCTATCAGTCCACATGACCACACAAACAGTCAATGCAACCTCATCACCTTTCAACATGACCACGCCACCAGTCGGCATGACCTCACTACCAGTCCACATGACCTCACCATCAGTAAATTCAACCTCATTACCTTTCAACATGACTTCATCTCCAGTCAATGCAACCTCACAATCAGTCAACACACCCATACTACCAGTCAACCTGACCTCACCACCGGTCAATGCAACTTCAACGTCAGTGACCTCACTACCAGCCAACACAGCCTTCCCACCAGCCAACACAATCTCACCACTAGTCAACCTGACCTCGCCACAAGTCCACATGACCTCAGCTCCAGGCAATGTAACAGTAATACCAGTGAATGCAACCTCAATATCTGTTCACACAGCCTCGCCATCAGTCAATGTAACCTCACCACTAGGAAACACAGCTGCATCACCAGTAAATACAATTTCACCACAACCGGTTTCCACAACTTTCATTTTAGGTAAAACAACGTTTCAATTATTTTACTTGACACTTATATATAGTATATATGTAGCAAATACATTTATTAAATTAAATTAAATTATTTAAAATCAAATTATGATTTGAAATCTATTTTTATTTACTTTTGTCATTTTGTTACTTATGTTATATTTTTAAACTCAGCACAACAGACACATTTTATAACATTTTATCATATGGTTTATCACAACTTGAATCTTATTTTCATAGGTTTGGCCATTCTGTCAGTTCTATTGGTAATAATAACATTGTACTCACCAAACTGCTGTGATGATGAACACACTGAAATATCTTAAAATAATCTAGATGGGTCAAGAAACACACGCAGTCAGGTGGCCATATAGGTTTTAATTAAATCCATAAGTAAGCTAGACTTTTTTAGAAGAAAAATCAAAGGCAGACTCTGAGTCAGTAGTAGACAGTTTACAGACCAACTGCCTTACCGCCTTACTCACTCCAGATGTGCAAACACAGTTTGCCAGTGATAACTACATTGGTACATAACGGCTTAATAGCCTGTCTTTTTGTAAACACGGTCCAAGATCTGAATAATTTCCTTGGCAAGTGCAATGTTATCATGGTCAATAGAAACAATGGCCAAATCTACAAAAATAAGACCCAAGTTGAAATAATCCACAATTATCCTTGAACCTGCTGTCAATTTCAATTTGCAAATACTTTCACTTTCAGGTAACACAACCTCTCCACCACTAAATGGAGCATCATCATCTCCAAATATCACAACAACTGACATTGCAGCCCTGACAACAGCTGCCCCACCACCATACCCAAAAATTAAATTGGCATTTAAGATACAGCTAAATTTTACATCACAACATGCAGACAAATCTTCACAAGAGTTCAAGACATTAGAAAACAGAGTAACTACAGCGGTAAGTACATTTATTGTTTACACATTACCTCAATCAAATGCCATCTACTGCATAAAAATTATGAAAAAAATAAATGTATGTAAAAAGTACATCAGTTACAGTATAAATACAAGACTAGAGAATGCTATTTCCTTAAACAAACTTTCAGATGAGTTTTGATCAAACATTAATATCTCTGGAAATAATTGTGGCAGATAACAAAAGTATGATTTAAGAGGCTGTAACAGTGATGAGTAGCAAATAATCCCAGAACTCAAAGATACAGAAAATAAAGATATGATGTCTTCACTATAAAAACAATATTACAGATTGTCATGAATTTCATCAAACCTGATTGTTGTATCTGATACTAGAGACTCATTACCAAGACGTAACAAATACTGTAAAGTAGTTCTAGCACAATATCTCTCTGCTCTCTCATATATGTTGTGACATTTTATAATTGGTTTGACAAACTTCCTTTTTACAGCTCAACAAAGTCTATTCAGACAAATATGGAGCTCGCTTCAAACGAACTGTGGTCAACAGCTTCAGGTATACCAAATTGCTATTAATATTTAATTTACAAATGGTTGTTCATATTTTCCAATCTTTTGTTACAACTTGAAGTGGTTAGATAAAGAATATGTTTTCTGTCTCTTGTCAAATGTTTTTCTGTTTGTATGAAAGATCAGCATTTAAATAATTTGACGTGACTTAAATTCATAAACATACATTATCAGTCATACTTGTCATGGAGCCTTCAGTTACGCAACAATGACCAAATAACTTAACTACATCATTAAATAATCTAGAGTACAGCCAATGTACCCTATAACAAAATCTGCAGTTCCCTCCTTCACATTTGGATAAATCTTCACGCCTTCAGAACTGAATATCTTCCAGATATGAAAAAAAGCGGCCCAAATACCTTCAAAAATGAACGCAGTTTTGTTTCTCTAGAGTTAATTTCTCTAATGTTTCTCTAATGGTACTAACAGTCATAATCAATGAATAACTTAAATGTTGGAGGAGCATTTTCCTTCCAAGATAGAAAAATACATTTCTTTGCAACATCATTAATCTTAATAAGTATCTACATTTTCTGTTATGCAGAAAACGATCAGTCGGTGTTTAGAGGATACAAACACAGCATAATATTAACATCAATATCCAACATAGATTTAGTGACAGCATAAATAGATTTCCAAAATCGACTTAATTTCATTTAATGGAGCAAGATGAAAAAATACGAATACATACAATACAATGAAAAACATATTTTTCTTTTTTTGAAGATTATTAAAGAATAATTATACATTTTCTAATGAATTCTTTTACAGTCAAGGGTCAGTTGTGGTAAATGCCGAGCTGATATTCAACGATGTCAACTCACTTCCAAATGCGAGTTCTGCAGCTGATACTTTGGTGGCTGCTACTACAAACTCAAATTTTTCCCTCAGCATCAACACATCATCTATTTCTGCGACCAGTAAGACTTTTATTGACAATATTGATACTATGGGAACATAATTCAAATGTGACTACATATGTGTTGTAAAATGTAATTACTTATGACATTTTTGTATTGTCAGTTGTTCTGGCACCAACTGAAAGTCCTGCCACAGTTGTACCAACAACTTCAATCAATGGGACCTCCTTACCAGGTATTACCATTCAACATCCACTTCATGTTATTTTAACTGTACTCAGTTTAACTCTTAAATGACTACTAAAAACATGTTTCCAAGCAGCAAGGACAGTGCAGTCATTGCATTCTATTCTAAATTAACCACCAACGCTTTAAATACAATTCATTTAAACAATTCTTTTGATCTCTGATTTTAATGTCTCATGCCGTGTTTCACAATGTTTTTTTTTTTATGTAAAGCATTTTGATTAATAAAATAAATAAACTTGCTTTGCCTTACCCTGCCTGTCATGACAATGTAATTTCCAGTCATTCGGTGTCATTCTTATTCCGCATACTCTATATATATACACACACACACATATATATTGTACTATATGTGTGTGTATATATATATATCATATATACATACAGTACAAATATCTAAATTTACCACAACTCAATCATATAGCATCAGGACTCAATTTAAGCGCCATGCAGCTCAACTTCACCATATAAATAAATTTATCTAAAATTGGACATCTTGGTGATGTTTCAAAATCCAGAAACTATAATCTCACTGGAAGACGTTTTAACAAAACAACAGAGTTTACAGTGTTTGCAGATCACAATAGGAGAATGCAGGTTTTTTTAGTGCAAAAAAGAAACAATAATAATGAAAGGGCATAGATAGTTTGTGATGGAGAAAGTCTATTTTATTGGTCAATCTGACCACTCTTGACCATCCACAACTTGGGGGGACAATTTGTGCCTTGTTTATTTGCTTAACAAGGTATCATGACACTGGCAAATATGATTAAAAAAACATTTTACATGTTGTCCGTAAGAAAAGGTAAACGTGATTTCCGAGCTTTGTTCATGGTTGTGGCTAATGATTGATGCTTAGTCATTGGCAAAAAGTGAAGCAGTGTATACATCACCCGTTGATGTAAAGGCGATGTGTGCACCGTATGTCAGTGGAAGTGGATGCTCTCTGATTTCCATTCAGGAAAAAAGAGTTCAAAACCTTTACCTCTTCAGGTAGGAGATGGATTATGAGAAATAAAACAAGATTTTATCAATTAAACATTTCTCTAGCTAACGCTATTATTAAATTTGTACATTTAATGGTATGACTGATATATAATGCGCCACCTTAAAGTAACCTCTGGAATGCACACACAAAAAATGGTATAAAGCAAGATTAGCTGGACTGAACAATTTAACTTTTATGTGTAATGTGTTACTGATTTTCACTTATTTTTATTCATCCAGGTAATGCCACATCTTCACCAGTAAATGCAACCTCACCACCAGCAAACATGACCTCACCACCAGTCCACATAACCTCGCCACCAGTCGACATGACCTCGTCACCAGTCAACATGACCACACCATCAGTCAATGCAACTTCATCACCAGTCAACCCAACCACACCACCAGTCAACATAACCTCGCCACCAGTCAACATGACCTCGCCACCAGTCAACATGACCTTGCTACCACTCAATATGACCACACCACCAGTCAACAAAACCTCACCACCTCTCAACATGACCTCACCACCACCACCAGTCAACATGACCACACCACCAGTCAACAGAACCTCACCACCGCCACCGGTCAACAGAACCTCACCATCACCACCAGTCAACATGACCACACCACCTCTCAACATGACCACACCACCAGTCAACAGAACCTCACCACCTCTCAACATGACCTCCCCACCACCACCAGTCAACAGAACCTCACCACCTCTCAACATGACCTCACCACCACCACCACAAGTAAACAGAACCTCACCACCTCTCAACATGACCTCACCACCACCACCAGTCAACAGAACTTCACCATCTCTCAACATGACCTCACCACCACAACCAGTCAACATGACCTCACCATCAGTCAATGCAACCTCACCACCACCAGTCACCTCAAAGCCATCGCCAGGTGATGCCTATTCTCCCACAGTCAATAATTCTCTGCAGCTTCTTAAAATTTCCAAATAATCACCACAACTTCATCAACAGGCAATGAAATGTTATACTTTTCTAGGTAAAATGAGAGCTAAACCAAAAATGTTCTTGTTTGCTGTATTTTGTTACTGATTTCTAGGTAATGCAAGTACTACACCTATAAATGGAACATCAGCACCAACAAGAATTACGACTATTGGCACTACAGCTGCAACGACAACAGCTGCCCCACCATCAGCGCCAAAAATTAAGTTGGGATTTAAGTTACAGCAAACCTTTACACCACAACTTGCCAACAAATCCTCACCACAGTTCAAGCAATTAAAAGACAAAGTAACCACAGTGGTAAGTTCATATATATTCAAATGTTTTTATTTGCATCTTTCAGATTCAAAATAATGCA
This sequence comes from Enoplosus armatus, assembly GCF_043641665.1. NCBI lineage: Eukaryota > Metazoa > Chordata > Actinopteri > Centrarchiformes > Enoplosidae > Enoplosus > Enoplosus armatus. The sequence goes on from NC_092181.1 coordinate 16,580,339, forward strand.
TGGAAAGTTTAGATGGTAGAAGTTCAAAAGACGCTGTTTGTTGGCACTTGAGTACGTTTTAAACAAGATTCTCAAATTAGATAATTTGATTCTTGTTAAGGAAATGACTTGTCAAGACACTGTAGCAGGTAATATATATATATATAGGCATATACAATGTTGATATAAATACAGTGATAAAATAGATTTTATTAAAAAATTAACAAATATATTTCAGTTTTTGAAGAGAAAACTTAACTAGTGTCAGAAATTAAAAGATTTTCATGACTGAACAGGAGAAAGTCAACCTCTTTTCAAACAGTAATGAACATGCATGAAAAAAAACAACGCAAAGAAGGATAGCAGAGAAAAAAGGATGGAATAGTTTTGGCATAATATCAACTGTCTTGCCTTGTATGTATAATTGTAAATTTTACATTTTTTTTAAAATAAAAACTATTCACAGCTCAACAAGGTATATTCACAAAGATATGGAGATAGCTTCAATCGAACTGTCATCAACAACTTCAGGTAGGAAACAAGGCTTACTATTACATTTTAAATAGTTTGCTAATTTATGGATTTTTCTTTCATTAATGGAAGTAGAGAGAATTGTTGTACTTTGTTTTCATTTATCTGTTATCATATGGTTTATCAAGAATAGTTATTTTATTCATAAATATATCATCCTTGTCATGGAGCCTTGGTTAAACAACAGTGGCTACAATAGCTAAATAAGATGGCAGCATTAAAAAATGACTTTCAAAATATATTTTTGTTACAGTCAAGGATCCGTTGTGGTAGATGCTGAGCTGATATTCAATACTGTGACTACACTACCAAATGCCAGTTCTGCTGCTGAAACTCTGGGGACTGCTGCTTCCAGCTCAAACTTTTCCCTCAGTGTCAACACATCATCTATTACTACAACCAGTAAGACTATTACCAAATGTCAAATTTTGTAAATGGTTATGGCAAGCACATACTGAATATATGATAAAAAGAATATATTTAAAAGATAATACAAATGCTTATTTGATAATTGTTATTTTCAGCTGTGTTGACACCAACTGAAGCCCCAGCCACAGTTGCACCTTCAACACGGATGAATACAACTCTTTCACCAGGTATTATAATGACAAATGCAACAAGTTTATAAAATTTCAATCTATTGAGTTTAACAGATCAAATGCTGTCACTTAATCATTACACAACACAAATGCAATGTACTTACTGCAGTTCAGTGTAACTTGCTGTCATGTCAATTTAATTCCTAGTGACATGAGTATCCACTATGTTACATATGTTGTATTTAATCAACTTATTCAAAATAATTGTACCACCTCTCAACATGACCTCACCACAACCACCAGTCAACAGAACCTCACCACCTCTCAACATGACCTCACCACCACCACCAGTCAACATGACCACACCACCAGTCAACAGAACCTCACCACCGCCACCGGTCAACAGAACCTCACCATCACCACCAGTCAACATGACCACACCACCTCTCAACATGACCACACCACCAGTCAACAGAACCTCACCACCTCTCAACATGACCTCCCCACCACCACCAGTCAACAGAACCTCACCACCTCTCAACATGACCTCACCACCACCACCACCACAAGTAAACAGAACCTCACCACCTCTCAACATGACCTCACCACCACCACCAGTCAACAGAACTTCACCATCTCTCAACATGACCTCACCACCACAACCAGTCAACATGACCTCACCATCAGTCAATGCAACCTCACCACCACCAGTCACCTCAAAGCCATCGCCAGGTGATGCCTATTCTCCCACAGTCAATAATTCTCTGCAGCTTCTTAAAATTTCCAAATAATCACCACAACTTCATCAACAGGCAATGAAATGTTATACTTTTCTAGGTAAAATGAGAGCTAAACCAAAAATGTTCTTGTTTGCTGTATTTTGTTACTGATTTCTAGGTAATGCAAGTACTACACCTATAAATGGAACATCAGCACCAACAAGAATTACGACTATTGGCAATACAGCTGCAACGACAACAGCTGCCCCACCATCAGCGCCAAAAATTAAGTTGGGATTTAAGTTACAGCAAACCTTTACACCACAACTTGCCAACAAATCCTCACCACAGTTCAAGCAATTAAAAGACAAAGTAACCACAGTGGTAAGTTCATATATATTCAAATGTTTTTATTTGCATCTTTCAGATTCAAAATAATGCATGAAAAGTTTAGATGGTAGAAGTTCAAAAGACGCTGTTTGTTGGCACTTGAGTACGTTTTAAACAAGATTCTCAAATTAGATAATTTGATTCTTGTTAAGGAAATGACTTGTCAAGACACTGTAGCAGGTAATATATATATAGGCATATACAATGTTGATATAAATACAGTGATAAAATAGATTTTATTAAAAAATTAACAAATATATTTCAGTTTTTGAAGAGAAAACTTAACTAGTGTCAGAAATTAAAGATTTTCATGACTGAACAGGAGAAAGTCAACCTCTTTTCAAACAGTAATGAACGTGCATGAAAAAACACAACGCAAAGAAGGATAGCAGAGAAAAAAGGATGGAATAGTTTTGGCATAATATCAACTGTCTTGCCTTGTATGTATAATTGTAAATTTTACATTTTTTTAAAAATAAAAACTATTCACAGCTCAACAAGGTATATTCACAAAGATATGGAGATAGCTTCAATCGAACTGTCATCAACAACTTCAGGTAGGAAACAAGGCTTACTATTACATTTTAAATAGTATGCTAATTTATGGATTTTTCTTTCATTAATGGAAGTAGAGAGAATTGTTGTACTTTGTTTTCATTTATCTGTTATCACATGGTTTATCAAGAATAGTTATTTTATTCATAAATATATCATCCTTGTCATGGAGCCTTGGTTAAACAACAGTGGCTACAATAGCTAAATAAGATGGCAGCATTAAAAAATGACTTTCAAAATATATTTTTGTTACAGTCAAGGATCCGTTGTGGTAGATGCTGAGCTGATATTCAATACTGTGACTACACTACCAAATGCCAGTTCTGCTGCTGAAACTCTGGGGACTGCTGCTTCCAGCTCAAACTTTTCCCTCAGTGTCAACACATCATCTATTACTACAACCAGTAAGACTATTACCAAATGTCAAATTTTGTAAATGGTTATGGCAAGCACATACTGAATATATGATAAAAAGAATATATTTAAAAGATAATACAAATGCTTATTTGATAATTGTTATTTTCAGCTGTGTTGACACCAACTGAAGCCCCAGCCACAGTTGCACCTTCAACACGGATGAATACAACTCTTTCACCAGGTATTATAATGACAAATGCAACAAGTTTATAAAATTTCAATCTATTGAGTTTAACAGATCAAATGCTGTCACTTAATCATTACACAACACAAATGCAATGTACTTACTGCAGTTCAGTGTAACTTGCTGTCATGTCAATTTCATTTCTAGTGACATGAGTATCCACTATGTTACATATGTTGTATTTAATCAACTTATTCAAAATAATTGTACCACCTCTCAACATGACCTCACCACAACCACCAGTCAACAGAACCTCACCACCTCTCAACATGACCTCACCACCACCACCAGTCAACATGACCACACCACCAGTCAACAGAACCTCACCACCGCCACCGGTCAACAGAACCTCACCATCACCACCAGTCAACATGACCACACCACCTCTCAACATGACCACACCACCAGTCAACAGAACCTCACCACCTCTCAACATGACCTCCCCACCACCACCAGTCAACAGAACCTCACCACCTCTCAACATGACCTCACCACCACCACCACCACAAGTAAACAGAACCTCACCACCTCTCAACATGACCTCACCACCACCACCAGTCAGCAGAACTTCACCATCTCTCAACATGACCTCACCACCACAACCAGTCAACATGACCTCACCATCAGTCAATGCAACCTCACCACCACCAGTCACCTCAAAGCCATCGCCAGGTGATGCCTATTCTCCCACAGTCAATAATTCTCTGCAGCTTCTTAAAATTTCCAAATAATCACCACAACTTCATCAACAGGCAATGAAATGTTATACTTTTCTAGGTAAAATGAGAGCTAAACCAAAAATGTTCTTGTTTGCTGTATTTTGTTACTGATTTCTAGGTAATGCAAGTACTACACCTATAAATGGAACATCAGCACCAACAAGAATTACGACTATTGGCACTACAGCTGCAACGACAACAGCTGCCCCACCATCAGCGCCAAAAATTAAGTTGGGATTTAAGTTACAGCAAACCTTTACACCACAACTTGCCAACAAATCCTCACCACAGTTCAAGCAATTAAAAGACAAAGTAACCACAGTGGTAAGTTCATATATATTCAAATGTTTTTATTTGCATCTTTCAGATTCAAAATAATGCATGAAAAGTTTAGATGGTAGAAGTTCAAAAGACGCTGTTTGTTGGCACTTGAGTATGTTTTAAACAAGATTCTCAAATTAGATAATTTGATTCTTGTTAAGGAAATGACTTGTCAAGACACTGTAGCAGGTAATATATATATATATATAGGCATATACAATGTTGATATAAATACAGTGATAAAATAGATTTTATTAAAAAATTAACAAATATATTTCAGTTTTTGAAGAGAAAACTTAACTAGTGTCAGAAATTAAAGATTTTCATGACTGAACAGGAGAAAGTCAACTTCTTTTCAAACAGTAATGAACATGCATGAAAAACACACAACGCAAAGAAGGATAGCAGAGAAAAAAGGATGGAATAGTTTTGGCATAATATCAACTGTCTTGCCTTGTATGTATAATTGTAAATTTTACATTTTTTAAAAAATAAAAACTATTCACAGCTCAACACGGTGTATTCACAAAGATATGGAGATAGCTTCAATCGAACTGTCATCAACAACTTCAGGTATGAAACAAGACTTGCTATTACATTTTAAATAGTTTGCTAATTTATGGATTTTTCTGTCATTAATGGAAGTAGAGAGAATTGTTGTACTTTGTTTTCATTTATCTGTTATCATATGGTTTATCATGAATAGTTATTTTATTCATAAATATATCATCCTTGTCATGGAGCCTTGGTTAAACAACAGTGGCTACAATAGCTAAATAAGACTGCAGCATTAAAAAATGACTTTCAAAATATATTTGTGTTACAGTCAAGGATCCGTTGTGGTAGATGCTGAGCTGATATTCAATAATGTGACTACACTACCAAATGCCAGTTCTGCAGCGGAAACTCTGGGGACTGCTGCTTCCAGCTCAAACTTTTCCCTCAGTGTCAACACATCATCTATTACTACAACCAGTAAGACTATTACCAAATGTCAAATTTTGTAAATGGTTATGGCAAGCACATACTGAATATATGACAAAAAGAATATATTTAAAAGATAATACAAATGCTTATTTGATAATTGTTATTTTCAGCTGTGTTGACACCAACTGAAGCCCCAGCCACAGTTGCACCTTCAACACGGATGAATACAACTCTTTCACCAGGTATTATAATGACAAATGCAACAAGTTTATAAAATTTCAATCTATTGAGTTTAACAGATCAAATGCTGTCACTTAATCATTACACAACACAAATGCAATGTACTTACTGCAGTTCAGTGTAACTTGCTGTCATGTCAATTTCATTTCTAGTGACATGAGTATCCACTATGTTACATATGTTGTATTTAATCAACTTATTCAAAATAATTGTACCACCTCTCAACATGACCTCACCACAACCACCAGTCAACAGAACCTCACCACCTCTCAACATGACCTCACCACCACCACCAGTCAACATGACCACACCACCAGTCAACAGAACCTCACCACCGCCACCGGTCAACAGAACCTCACCATCACCACCAGTCAACATGACCACACCACCTCTCAACATGACCACACCACCAGTCAACAGAACCTCACCACCTCTCAACATGACCTCCCCACCACCACCAGTCAACAGAACCTCACCACCTCTCAACATGACCTCACCACCACCACCACCACAAGTAAACAGAACCTCACCACCTCTCAACATGACCTCACCACCACCACCAGTCAACAGAACTTCACCATCTCTCAACATGACTTCACCACCACAACCAGTCAACATGACCTCACCATCAGTCAATGCAACCTCACCACCACCAGTCACCTCAAAGCCATCGCCAGGTGATGCCTATTCTCCCACAGTCAATAATTCTCTGCAGCTTCTTAAAATTTCCAAATAATCACCACAACTTCATCAACAGGCAATGAAATGTTATACTTTTCTAGGTAAAATGAGAGCTAAACCAAAAATGTTCTTGTTTGCTGTATTTTGTTACTGATTTCTAGGTAATGCAAGTACTACACCTATAAATGGAACATCAGCACCAACAAGAATTACGACTATTGGCACTACAGCTGCAACGACAACAGCTGCCCCACCATCAGCGCCAAAAATTAAGTTGGGATTCAAGTTACAGCAAACCTTTACACCACAACTTGCCAACAAATCCTCACCACAGTTCAAGCAATTAAAAGACAAAGTAACCACAGTGGTAAGTTCATATATATTCAAATGTTTTTATTTGCATCTTTCAGATTCAAAATAATGCATGAAAAGTTTAGATGGTAGAAGTTCAAAAGACGCTGTTTGTTGGCACTTGAGTATGTTTTAAACAAGATTCTCAAATTAGATAATTTGATTCTTGTTAAGGAAATGACTTGTCAAGACACTGTAGCAGGTAATATATATATATATAGGCATATACAATGTTGATATAAATACAGTGATAAAATAGATTTTATTAAAAAATTAACAAATATATTTCAGTTTTTGAAGAGAAAACTTAACTAGTGTCAGAAATTAAAGATTTTCATGACTGAACAGGAGAAAGTCAACTTCTTTTCAAACAGTAATGAACATGCATGAAAAACACACAACGCAAAGAAGGATAGCAGAGAAAAAAGGATGGAATAGTTTTGGCATAATATCAACTGTCTTGCCTTGTATGTATAATTGTAAATTTTACATTTTTTAAAAAATAAAAACTATTCACAGCTCAACACGGTGTATTCACAAAGATATGGAGATAGCTTCAATCGAACTGTCATCAACAACTTCAGGTATGAAACAAGACTTGCTATTACATTTTAAATAGTTTGCTAATTTATGGATTTTTCTGTCATTAATGGAAGTAGAGAGAATTGTTGTACTTTGTTTTCATTTATCTGTTATCATATGGTTTATCATGAATAGTTATTTTATTCATAAATATATCATCCTTGTCATGGAGCCTTGGTTAAACAACAGTGGCTACAATAGCTAAATAAGACTGCAGCATTAAAAAATGACTTTCAAAATATATTTGTGTTACAGTCAAGGATCCGTTGTGGTAGATGCTGAGCTGATATTCAATAATGTGACTACACTACCAAATGCCAGTTCTGCAGCGGAAACTCTGGGGACTGCTGCTTCCAGCTCAAACTTTTCCCTCAGTGTCAACACATCATCTATTACTACAACCAGTAAGACTATTACCAAATGTCAAATTTTGTAAATGGTTATGGCAAGCACATACTGAATATATGACAAAAAGAATATATTTAAAAGATAATACAAATGCTTATTTGATAATTGTTATTTTCAGCTGTGTTGACACCAACTGAAGCCCCAGCCACAGTTGCACCTTCAACATTGATGAATACAACTCTTTCACCAGGTATTATAATGACAAATGCAACAAGTTTATAAAATTTCAATCTATTGAGTTTAACAGATCAAATGCTGTCACTTAATCATTACACAACACAAATGCAATGTAATTACTGCAGTTCAGTGTAACTTGCTGTCATGTCAATTTCATTTCTAGTGGCATGAGTATCCACTATGTTACATATGTTGTATTTAATTAACTTATTTAAAACGATTGTACCACCTCTCAACATGACCTCACCACAACCACCAGTCAACAGAACCTCACCACCTCTCAACATGACCTCACCACCACCACCAGTCAACGGAACCTCACCTCCTCTCAACATGACCTCACCACCACAACCAGTCAACATGACCTCACCACCACTCAATGCAACCTCAGTGCAACCAACCTCAACAATGTCACAGCCAGGTAATGGAAAGTTTCCCACACTATATACTATATACATACTACATACAAGACATACTATAATACATCACTACCAGCTGATGCAGCTTATATAATTGTAAACATGTACAATTTGATACCTTTTACTCTTTGATATATTTTAGGCAATGCAACCTCCCCACCAGTAAATGGAACATCAGCACAACCAGTTATCACAACTGGTGCATCAACAAGGCCACCTGCCCCAACTGCAGCTCCCAATGCAACAGCCGCTTCCACTGCTGCACCAGCTACTTCAACCACCACTGCATCAACAAACCCACCTTCATCCAGTGAAGGATCCCTGGGTCTTCAGTTTAGTCTCAACCAAGTATTTACATCTGATCTCGCCAACCCATCCTCAAAAGCATTTAAGACTTTGGCTGCATCAGTGGTCAAAGAGGTAAAATGCCCATGCACTATCATAGTATGCTTTTTCTCCAAAAATGTTCTCTGATCATCATGCTCACTGAATAACGTTCTTGCATTGACGTAGATCAAAATGTGGTCATTCTATTTGTCCAAATAATTGTCATTTTGAAGCTAATATAATTGTTTAAATACCTCTCATTCTTTTTTTCCTTGATTTGCCCAATATTTTGGTAGTAATGTCTGTCTTTTTTAATCTTGTAAACATATTATGTATGCAGAGGATAATGTATGTAGCAGCCTTCAAACCAAACAGAACAAAGCGTGTTGTCAGCCATTAAATTGTAAATAACAGTAATGTTGTCTTCCAGTTAAATAAAGTGGGTAACAAGATCTATGGATCATCCTTCCTTCGCTCCATCGTTAACTCATTCACGTAAGACAAAATTTCAATCACTGATTAACTTTTGCTAGATATTTGCCATTGATTAGCCTTTAAAAAGTGTTGCTTTCTGTCTTTGTCACTGTAGGAGTGGATCAGTGGTTGTGGACTCTACCCTTCTGTTCAAAGATAAAAACTCAGTTCCTTCAGCAAGCAACGCAACTTCAGAATTCAGCAGTGAACTTACGAGCAATTCTACCTCCCTGAACATTGTATCAGGCAGCATTAATGCAAGTAAGTAATTAGAGACTTGAAAATCAAACTTAATCAATCCATGTATTAATCTATGTGAATTAAATTCATGTTACAGTGTCATATTAATTGATAAACCATTGTTATTGGTACAGCTTCTTCTGCTGCTGCTTCCACCGCTGCACCTAATGTTACAGCTGCCCCGACCGCAGCTCCCAACATTACAGTTGCTCCAACAGCTGCTCCGAATGCTACAGCTGGCCCTACCGCTGCCCCGATTGCAGCTCCCAATGCAACAGCTGCTTCCACTGCTGCACCAGCTACTTCAACCACCACTGCATCAACAAACCCACCTTCATCCAGTGAAGGATCCCTGGGTCTTCAGTTTAGTCTCAACCGAGTATTTACATCTGATCTCGCCAACCCATCCTCAACAGCATTTAAGACTTTGGCTGCATCAGTGGTCAAAGAGGTAAAATGCCCATGCACTATCATAGTATGCTTTTTCTCCAAAAATGTTCTCTGATTATCATGCTCACTGAATAACGTTCTTGCATTGACGTAGATCAAAATGTGGTCATTCTATTTGTCCAAATAATTGTCATTTTGAAGCTAATATAATTGTTTAAATACCTCTCATTCTTTTTTTCCTTGATTTGCCCAATATTTTGGTACTAATGTCTGTCTTTTTTAATCTTGTAAACATATTATGTATGCAGAGGATAACGTATGAGACGTAGCAGCCTTCAAACCAAACAGAACAAAGCGTGTTGTCAGCCATTAAATTGTAAATAACAGTAATGTTGTCTTCCAGTTAAATAAAGTGGGTAACAAGATCTATGGATCATCCTTCCTTCGCTCCATCGTTAACTCATTCACGTAAGACAAAATTTCAATCACTGATTAACTTTTGCTAGACATTTGCCATTGATTAGCCTTTAAAAAGTGTTGCTTTCTGTCTTTGTCACTGTAGGAGTGGATCAGTGGTTGTGGACTCTACCCTTGTGTTCAAAGATAAAAACTCAGTTCCTTCAGCAAGCAACGCAACTTCAGAATTCAGCAGTGAACTTACGAGCAATTCTACCTCCCTGAACATTGTATCAGGCAGCATTAATGCAAGTAAGTAATTAGAGACTTGAAAATCAAACTTAATCAATCCATGTATTAATCTATGTGAATTAAATCCATGTTACAGTGTCATATTAATTGATAAACCATTGTTATTGGTACAGCTTCTTCTGCTGCTGCTTCCACCGCTGCACCTAATGTTACAGCTGCCCCGACCCCAGCTCCCAACATTACAGTTGCTCCAACAGCTGCTCCGAATGCTACAGCTGGCCCTACCGCTGCCCCGACTGCAGCTCCCAATGCAACAGCCGCTTCCACTGCTGCACCAGCTACTTCAACCACCACTGCATCAACAAACCCACCTTCATCCAGTGAAGGATCCCTGGGTCTTCAGTTTAGTCTCAACCGAGTATTTACATCTGATCTCGCCAACCCATCCTCAACAGCATTTAAGACTTTGGCTGCATCAGTGGTCAAAGAGGTAAAATGCCCATGCACTATCATAGTATGCTTTTTCTCCAAAAATGTTCTCTGATCATCATGCTCACTGAATAACGTTCTTGCATTGACGTAGATCAAAATGTGGTCATTCTATTTGTCCAAATAATTGTCATTTTGAAGCTAATATAATTGTTTAAATACCTCTCATTCTTTTTTTCCTTGATTTGCCCAATATTTTGGTAGTAATGTCTGTCTTCTTTAATCTTGTAAACATATTATGTATGCAGAGGATAACGTATGAGACGTAGCAGCCTTCAAACCAAACAGAACAAAGCGTGTTGTCAGCCATTAAATTGTAAATAACAGTAATGTTGTCTTCCAGTTAAATAAAGTGGGTAACAAGATCTATGGATCATCCTTCCTTCGCTCCATCGTTAACTCATTCACGTAAGACAAAATTTCAATCACTGATTAACTTTTGCTAGACATTTGCCATTGATTAGCCTTTAAAAAGTGTTGCTTTCTGTCTTTGTCACTGTAGGAGTGGATCAGTGGTTGTGGACTCTACCCTTGTGTTCAAAGATAAAAACTCAGTTCCTTCAGCAAGCAACGCAACTTCAGAATTCAGCAGTGAACTTACGAGCAATTCTACCTCCCTGAACATTGTATCAGGCAGCATTAATGCAAGTAAGTAATTAGAGACTTGAAAATCAAACTTAATCAATCCATGTATTAATCTATGTGAATTAAATTCATGTTACAGTGTCATATTAATTGTTAAACCATTGTTATTGGTACAGCTTCTTCTGCTGCTGCTTCCACCGCTGCACCTAATGTTACAGCTGCCCCGACCGCAGCTCCCAACATTACAGTTGCTCCAACAGCTGCTCCGAATGCTACAGCTGGCCCTACCGCTGCCCCGACTGCAGCTCCCAATGCAACAGCCGCTTCCACTGCTGCACCAGCTACTTCAACCACCACTGCATCAACAAACCCACCTTCATCCAGTGAAGGATCCCTGGGTCTTCAGTTTAGTCTCAACCGAGTATTTACATCTGATCTCGCCAACCCATCCTCAACAGCATTTAAGACTTTGGCTGCATCAGTGGTCAAAGAGGTAAAATGCCCATGCACTATCATAGTATGCTTTTTCTCCAAAAATGTTCTCTGATCATCATGCTCACTGAATAACGTTCTTGCATTGACGTAGATCAAAATGTGGTCATTCTATTTGTCCAAATAATTGTCATTTTGAAGCTAATATAATTGTTTAAATACCTCTCATTCTTTTTTTCCTTGATTTGCCCAATATTTTGGTAGTAATGTCTGTCTTTTTTAATCTTGTAAACATATTATGTATGCAGAGGATAACGTATGAGACGTAGCAGCCTTCAAACCAAACAGAACAAAGCGTGTTGTCAGCCATTAAATTGTAAATAACAGTAATGTTGTCTTCCAGTTAAATAAAGTGGGTAACAAGATCTATGGATCATCCTTCCTTCGCTCCATCGTTAACTCATTCACGTAAGACAAAATTTCAATCACTGATTAACTTTTGCTAGACATTTGCCATTGATTAGCCTTTAAAAAGTGTTGCTCTCTGTCTTTGTCACTGTAGGAGTGGATCAGTGGTTGTGGACTCTACCCTTGTGTTCAAAGATAAAAACTCAGTTCCTTCAGCAAGCAATGCAACTTCAGAATTCAGCAGTGAACTTACGAGCAATTCTACCTCCCTGAACATTGTATCAGGCAGCATTAATGCAAGTAAGTAATTAGAGACTTGAAAATCAAACTTAATCAATCCATGTATTAATCTATGTGAATTAAATTCATGTTACAGTGTCATATTAATTGATAAACCATTGTTATTGGTACAGCTGCTTCTGCTGCTGCTTCCACCGCTGCACCTAATGTTACAGCTGCCCCGACCGCAGCTCCCAACATTACAGTTGCTCCAACAGCTGCTCCGAATGCTACAGCTGGCCCTACCGCTGCCCCGACTGCAGCTCCCAATGCAACAGCCGCTTCCACTGCTGCACCAGCTACTTCAACCACCACTGCATCAACAAACCCACCTTCATCCAGTGAAGGATCCCTGGGTCTTCAGTTTAGTCTCAACCGAGTATTTACATCTGATCTCGCCAACCCATCCTCAACAGCATTTAAGACTTTGGCTGCATCAGTGGTCAAAGAGGTAAAATGCCCATGCACTATCATAGTATGCTTTTTCTCCAAAAATGTTCTCTGATCATCATGCTCACTGAATAACGTTCTTGCATTGACGTAGATCAAAATGTGGTCATTCTATTTGTCCAAATAATTGTCATTTTGAAGCTAATATAATTGTTTAAATACCTCTCATTCTTTTTTTCCTTGATTTGCCCAATATTTTGGTAGTAATGTCTGTCTTTTTTAATCTTGTAAACATATTATGTATGCAGAGGATAACGTATGAGACGTAGCAGCCTTCAAACCAAACAGAACAAAGCGTGTTGTCAGCCATTAAATTGTAAATAACAGTAATGTTGTCTTCCAGTTAAATAAAGTGGGTAACAAGATCTATGGATCATCCTTCCTTCGCTCCATCGTTAACTCATTCACGTAAGACAAAATTTCAATCACTGATTAACTTTTGCTAGACATTTGCCATTGATTAGCCTTTAAAAAGTGTTGCTTTCTGTCTTTGTCACTGTAGGAGTGGATCAGTGGTTGTGGACTCTACCCTTGTGTTCAAAGATAAAAACTCAGTTCCTTCAGCAAGCAACGCAACTTCAGAATTCAGCAGTGAACTTACGAGCAATTCTACCTCCCTGAACATTGTATCAGGCAGCATTAATGCAAGTAAGTAATTAGAGACTTGAAAATCAAACTTAATCAATCCATGTATTAATCTATGTGAATTAAATTCATGTTACAGTGTCATATTAATTGATAAACCATTGTTATTGGTACAGCTGCTTCTGCTGCTGCTTCCACCGCTGCACCTAATGTTACAGCTGCCCCGACCGCAGCTCCCAACATTACAGTTGCTCCAACAGCTGCTCCGAATGCTACAGCTGGCCCTACCGCTGCCCCGACTGCAGCTCCCAATGCAACAGCCGCTTCCACTGCTGCACCAGCTACTTCAACCACCACTGCATCAACAAACCCACCTTCATCCAGTGAAGGATCCCTGGGTCTTCAGTTTAGTCTCAACCGAGTATTTACATCTGATCTCGCCAACCCATCCTCAACAGCATTTAAGACTTTGGCTGCATCAGTGGTCAAAGAGGTAAAATGCCCATGCACTATCATAGTATGCTTTTTCTCCAAAAATGTTCTCTGATCATCATGCTCACTGAATAACGTTCTTGCATTGACGTAGATCAAAATGTGGTCATTCTATTTGTCCAAATAATTGTCATTTTGAAGCTAATATAATTGTTTAAATACCTCTCATTCTTTTTTTCCTTGATTTGCCCAATATTTTGGTAGTAATGTCTGTCTTCTTTAATCTTGTAAACATATTATGTATGCAGAGGATAACGTATGAGACGTAGCAGCCTTCAAACCAAACAGAACAAAGCGTGTTGTCAGCCATTAAATTGTAAATAACAGTAATGTTGTCTTCCAGTTAAATAAAGTGGGTAACAAGATCTATGGATCATCCTTCCTTCGCTCCATCGTTAACTCATTCACGTAAGACAAAATTTCAATCACTGATTAACTTTTGCTAGACATTTGCCATTGATTAGCCTTTAAAAAGTGTTGCTTTCTGTCTTTGTCACTGTAGGAGTGGATCAGTGGTTGTGGACTCTACCCTTGTGTTCAAAGATAAAAACTCAGTTCCTTCAGCAAGCAACGCAACTTCAGAATTCAGCAGTGAACTTACGAGCAATTCTACCTCCCTGAACATTGTATCAGGCAGCATTAATGCAAGTAAGTAATTAGAGACTTGAAAATCAAACTTAATCAATCCATGTATTAATCTATGTGAATTAAATTCATGTTACAGTGTCATATTAATTGATAAACCATTGTTATTGGTACAGCTTCTTCTGCTGCTGCTTCCACCGCTGCACCTAATGTTACAGCTGCCCCGACCGCAGCTCCCAACATTACAGTTGCTCCAACAGCTGCTCCGAATGCTACAGCTGGCCCTACCGCTGCCCCGACTGCAGCTCCCAATGCAACAGCCGCTTCCACTGCTGCACCAGCTACTTCAACCACCACTGCATCAACAAACCCACCTTCATCCAGTGAAGGATCCCTGGGTCTTCAGTTTAGTCTCAACCGAGTATTTACATCTGATCTCGCCAACCCATCCTCAACAGCATTTAAGACTTTGGCTGCATCAGTGGTCAAAGAGGTAAAATGCCCATGCACTATCATAGTATGCTTTTTCTCCAAAAATGTTCTCTGATCATCATGCTCACTGAATAACGTTCTTGCATTGACGTAGATCAAAATGTGGTCATTCTATTTGTCCAAATAATTGTCATTTTGAAGCTAATATAATTGTTTAAATACCTCTCATTCTTTTTTTCCTTGATTTGCCCAATATTTTGGTAGTAATGTCTGTCTTTTTTAATCTTGTAAACATATTATGTATGCAGAGGATAACGTATGAGACGTAGCAGCCTTCAAACCAAACAGAACAAAGCGTGTTGTCAGCCATTAAATTGTAAATAACAGTAATGTTGTCTTCCAGTTAAATAAAGTGGGTAACAAGATCTATGGATCATCCTTCCTTCGCTCCATCGTTAACTCATTCACGTAAGACAAAATTTCAATCACTGATTAACTTTTGCTAGACATTTGCCATTGATTAGCCTTTAAAAAGTGTTGCTTTCTGTCTTTGTCACTGTAGGAGTGGATCAGTGGTTGTGGACTCTACCCTTGTGTTCAAAGATAAAAACTCAGTTCCTTCAGCAAGCAACGCAACTTCAGAATTCAGCAGTGAACTTACGAGCAATTCTACCTCCCTGAACATTGTATCAGGCAGCATTAATGCAAGTAAGTAATTAGAGACTTGAAAATCAAACTTAATCAATCCATGTATTAATCTATGTGAATTAAATTCATGTTACAGTGTCATATTAATTGATAAACCATTGTTATTGGTACAGCTGCTTCTGCTGCTGCTTCCACCGCTGCACCTAATGTTACAGCTGCCCCGACCGCAGCTCCCAACATTACAGTTGCTCCAACAGCTGCTCCGAATGCTACAGCTGGCCCTACCGCTGCCCCGACTGCAGCTCCCAATGCAACAGCCGCTTCCACTGCTGCACCAGCTACTTCAACCACCACTGCATCAACAAACCCACCTTCATCCAGTGAAGGATCCCTGGGTCTTCAGTTTAGTCTCAACCGAGTATTTACATCTGATCTCGCCAACCCATCCTCAACAGCATTTAAGACTTTGGCTGCATCAGTGGTCAAAGAGGTAAAATGCCCATGCACTATCATAGTATGCTTTTTCTCCAAAAATGTTCTCTGATCATCATGCTCACTGAATAACGTTCTTGCATTGACGTAGATCAAAATGTGGTCATTCTATTTGTCCAAATAATTGTCATTTTGAAGCTAATATAATTGTTTAAATACCTCTCATTCTTTTTTTCCTTGATTTGCCCAATATTTTGGTACTAATGTCTGTCTTCTTTAATCTTGTAAACATATTATGTATGCAGAGGATAACGTATGAGACGTAGCAGCCGTCAAACCAAACAGAACAAAGCGTGTTGTCAGACATTAAATTGTAAATAACAGTAATGTTGTCTTCCAGTTAAATAAAGTGGGTAACAAGATCTATGGATCATCCTTCCTTCGCTCCATCGTTAACTCATTCACGTAAGACAAAATTTCAATCACTGATTAACTTTTGCTAGACATTTGCCATTGATTAGCCTTTAAAAAGTGTTGCTTTCTGTCTTTGTCACTGTAGGAGTGGATCAGTGGTTGTGGACTCTACCCTTGTGTTCAAAGATAAAAACTCAGTTCCTTCAGCAAGCAACGCAACTTCAGAATTCAGCAGTGAACTTACGAGCAATTCTACCTCCCTGAACATTGTATCAGGCAGCATTAATGCAAGTAAGTAATTAGAGACTTGAAAATCAAACTTAATCAATCCATGTATTAATCTATGTGAATTAAATTCATGTTACAGTGTCACATTAATTGATAAACCATTGTTATTGGTACAGCTTCTTCTGCTGCTGCTTCCACCGCTGCACCTAATGTTACAGCTGCCCCGACCGCAGCTCCCAACATTACAGTTGCTCCAACAGCTGCTCCGAATGCTACAGCTGGCCCTACCGCTGCCCCGACTGCAGCTCCCAATGCAACAGCCGCTTCCACTGCTGCACCAGCTACTTCAACCACCACTGCATCAACAAACCCACCTTCATCCAGTGAAGGATCCCTGGGTCTTCAGTTTAGTCTCAACCGAGTATTTACATCTGATCTCGCCAACCCATCCTCAACAGCATTTAAGACTTTGGCTGCATCAGTGGTCAAAGAGGTAAAATGCCCATGCACTATCATAGTATGCTTTTTCTCCAAAAATGTTCTCTGATTATCATGCTCACTGAATAACGTTCTTGCATTGACGTAGATCAAAATGTGGTCATTCTATTTGTCCAAATAATTGTCATTTTGAAGCTAATATAATTGTTTAAATACCTCTCATTCTTTTTTTCCTTGATTTGCCCAATATTTTGGTAGTAATGTCTGTCTTTTTTAATCTTGTAAACATATTATGTATGCAGAGGATAACGTATGAGACGTAGCAGCCTTCAAACCAAACAGAACAAAGCGTGTTGTCAGCCATTAAATTGTAAATAACAGTAATGTTGTCTTCCAGTTAAATAAAGTGGGTAACAAGATCTATGGATCATCCTTCCTTCGCTCCATCGTTAACTCATTCACGTAAGACAAAACTTCAATCACTGATTAACTTTTGCTAGACATTTGCCATTGATTAGCCTTTAAAAAGTGTTGCTTTCTGTCTTTGTCACTGTAGGAGTGGATCAGTGGTTGTGGACTCTACCCTTGTGTTCAAAGATAAAAACTCAGTTCCTTCAGCAAGCAACGCAACTTCAGAATTCAGCAGTGAACTTACGAGCAACTCTACTTCCCTGAACATTATATCAGGCAGCGTTTCTGCACGTAAGTTGTTAGAGACTTAAAAGTCAAACTTCATGAATTCATGGTCTACATTTATCTATGAAATAATTTAATGCATGTTACAATGTCATACTTGTAATTCTCTGGTAATTTTTAACAGGAAAATGAGATGAGAGCTCAATGTTGGGATGAAGCTTCCTTTTAAGCCGGCATTTTGTACTTTTTTGTTCAGAGAATGTCTAGGGCTAACCTCTGCTTTTTCTGATATTTCAGAGTCAACATCAACATCAAGCAGTCCTCCTCAGCCCACAGTGGGCTCATTGGTAGTCTTTTCACTAACACTGCTGGCTGTAGCACAGGTGCTGATAGACTTATAGACCAGGCAGATACACTGACTTGACCAATAGCTTTCAGTGTGGAAAAGAGCAATGTACCAACAAACCAAAAATAAAAGACATAACAAGTGTGCATTATGAAATTTACCAATACTATGTAATTTGGTAAAAAGATGTGTACAATGTTCCACAAATGTAGACAATTTCTCAGTATTTTCAACATTTGATGTTGGAATTGCTATTGTTTCAATTCCACTTTATTTAAAGAACTAATCATTAAGATTATAAGATCTAAAATAACATTTTATAGTTTTTGGCAATTTTATAGCAGTTGCCATTTAGTGTATTTCTTTTGTAAATTCTTCTTTATATGCTATTTTTCATCTGGCATTGTTAGCATTTTTAAAAATTCCAATTAAAAGCATTGTACGATTCAGAAGGACACAATTTACACCCAGTGACATTGTTCAGTGAGAATGAAGGAAGTGTGCAGTTAACGTAGACTGGTGCCAGAATTCAAGGGTGTGGAGGTCACATGATCTTGATGCTGGAGACCAATGATTCATATTACATCTGAGACCAACCATTAATGTTGAAGTATTTAAACATATTTAACCATGAAGACAATCTCTCCCTGACCATAACCATGTAGTTTTAGGTAGCTTACCTCACCAGTTGCCGTGTGAGAATACTGTAGGAAAAAAACTAAATGTTGGTTTTGAACATTCACATGTTGGATTTTGCAGAATCATTCAGTATCAAGTGAATAGTGTGGCAAGTGGATTGCTGTATGCTAGTCTGAAAAATGTCCTGATCTTAAAATTTTGAAAGATTATTGATGTATATATATTTTAATTGATTACAATAGCAGTTCTGTATGTTTTTGAGAAGGGGAATGATAAAAATTGCATCTGTGTTAATCAACAAAGTATTAAAATGTTACCTTTAAATTACCCTGTTCTTTTTGTCTCTCTTTTTTTTAAATAGATATAAAAACATATTTCCCTTTTATATAAAAAGGTCAACAGGATGGCAAATTTGAACATTTAGAAGTCGTGGTATGATTATATTTTCTGTATTTTTAACTGTCCACAACAAGGTTTATGATTATTGCCAAGACTTACAGTAGATTTCAGGAGAATGCAAGGGTAGACTTCATAATGCAGAAATGAAAGTACCAGTAGCCTTTTGTCTACTGAGAACCTTGTAAAGAAGCACATACTCGCAAGATTCTGCTATTTGATTCATGTCATGTGCAATTCTACATCTTGTCCTCAACATAATTTCATCTGACAACAATGGTAAATTGATATCCACATTGGAAAAGATTTTCCCAAAATTTTTTCCCAAATTTTCTGTACATTTTATGACACTGCCACAATTTTTCACCTTATGTCTATGCATGTCTCCTAGTATAACATGCCTATATGAACTACTCTATCTAGGAACGCTCTCTTTACCTATCTTAAATCTTACACAACAAGGTGAAAGCATTGAATGCGTTTTAAGGTTTTGATTAAAGTCTCTACCACATACGTACCTATAATAATTACACTGTTTCACTATTGCTTGGCCTGTGACTGCATTATAAGATCTTTGGAATGCTGATCACACTTGTGTATGAGATACAGAGAACAAGAACAAGTTTAACACTGTATACAGACATGTCTATTAGTGTGCAGAATTATTGTGCAACTAAATGAAAAACTAAACATTTCCCATCTCACTTGTTTATTTTCCTTTCTGACATTTCAACAAATGTTCAGTGACCAATATAGCCACCCTTCTTTTCAATAACTGTCATGAGCCTTCCATCCATGGAGTCTGTTAGTTTCTTGATCCGTTGATGATCAACTTTTTGTGCAGCAGCAACCACAGCCTCCCAAATGCTGTTCAAAGAGGTGTATTGTCTTCCCTCACTGTAAATCTCACATTTAAGAAGGGCCCACAAGTTCTCAATAGGGTTTAGGTCAGGTGAGGAAGGGGGCCATGTCATTATTCTGTCATCTTTAAGGCCTTTGCTGGCTAGCCACGCAGTGGAGTACTTGCATGTGATGGAGCATTGTCCTGCATAAAAATCATGGCCTTCTTGAATGATGTAGACTTTTTCCTGTACCACTGCTTGAAGAAAGTATCTTCTAAAAACTGGCAGTAGGTTTGGGAGATGATTTTAAGTCCATCTTCAACCCGAAAAGGTCCAACTAGCTCATCCTTAATAATAGCAGCCCATACCAGTACCTCACCTCCACCTTGCTGGCGTCTGAGTCGAAGTGGAGCTCTGTGCCCATTAGTGATCCAGCCACGGGCCCATCCATCTGGTCCGTCAAAAGTCACTCTCATTTCATCCGTCCATAAAACCTTTGAAAAATCTGTCTTCAGATATCTCTTAGCCCAGTCTTGACGTTTCAACTTATGAGTCTTGTTCAGTGGTGGTCGTATTTCAGCCTTCCTTACCTGGGCCATGTCTCTGAGCACCGAACACCTTGTACTTCTGGACACTCCAGGTAGGTTGCATTTCTGGAATATGGCAGCACTGGAGGTTAATGGGTTCCTGGCAGCTTCACGTTTAATTCTTCTCAAGTCTTTAGCAGTTCATTTGCGTCTTTTTTTCTCCACACATTTCTTCCGACCCTGTTGACTATTTGCAACAAAACGTTTGATTGTTCGGTGATCACGCCTCAATAGCTTAGCTACTTCAAGAGTGCTGCATCCCTCTGAAAGGCATTTTACAATTTTTGACTTTTCAGAGTCTGTTTGGCCCATTTTTATCTGAGGTAAAGAAGCTGCCTAATAATTATGCACACCTTGATATAGGGTGTTGATGACTTTAGGCCACACCCTCCCTCATTACACAAATACACATCACCTGATAATGCTTAAATCCAATTAGCATTCAAGTTTATATAGCTTGGAGTTGGAAAATATGCATGAAAATGACGATAAGGTGTGTGTGCACGCAGTGTAATCTGAAGTGTCTCTAGTTCTTATAACAATGGCTTTATTGTTACCTAACATTCAAAACAAACATCTATGCATGTGAATAGGTCACCCAAATAATTTGGCAGGAAAAGGGGGATCCAAATCATCTGGCCTAGCGGGCTTAAATATGAAAAAATTGTTTAGCCCTTTTTCACATTTGGCCCTTTTCACTTGAGCAAGTGCTCAACACCTGGGTGTAGTGAAGAATAGGCTTTTTGTCTTTGGCTATGGTATCTTCACACAGTCATCAGAGTAGTTAAGAAATGATTTGAAATGGACACAGTTGTAAACTACTAACAAGAGTGTTAGGCCACATAGAAAACACTAATTACGCATGGCAGCTCAACAGAGTTTAGAATGGTAGCATTTATAGACATTTGCACGAGATCATTGTTATGTTAGTATAAACATAATATCTATGTCAACATCAGGCAGGAACAAGTCTTTATAGAGACTGTACTGATTTTCTGCTTTCATGGCTAATTGTGTGAGTATGAATTAGGGTCACACATGGAAGTGGAGTTTTATTTACCTAAACAAAAGACACCACGATGTGTGTAGTTTGTCCATACACAATACTGCATAAATTGTATTACTAGTAATGAATGTATAATCCAGTGATTGCCATTGAAAGTGATTTGCCATGTTCTCTTATGCAATAGGAATGACACACCAGAAGAGGGCCGCATTACCCCATGGATCATCCAAACGTGTGTGTGTACAGCTTTCATCCCTGAAATGTTTTACAGTTTACAGTTTTGTGTGCTCTGTTAGTCAAGGTCACAGCCCTCTCATCACCCCTGGCCATGGCCACAACTTAGTTTTGATTAAAAAATAGCCAGAGAGAATAATTGTTAAAGGAAATAACAGGAATCAATGAGAAGAAAAAGAACAATATAGAGAAAGGCAAAATCTTGCTTGGAGTAACCAAGTCTCCCGAGTCTGTGAGGTTTTTTGTAGTCCCCCACATAAAAACCTAAAAATCAGAAATAAAATCAGAAATTACTCTTGTGCAAAGGTGCATTCCAATGTATTCTCTTTTCTTGTCCTCTCAGTGGATAAAGACACATGGACTCTATCGACCATCTTAACATCCATAACAATTACAACAGTTCACTTTTAAATGTTAATCAGGGATTATGGAGACAAAGAATAAAGACCTTTTACAGGCCTATCATTTGAAAACAAATGAGCTGGAAACATTGAAACGTCAGCTGTAGACAGAGTTTTCAACCAACTCTTTTTGAGTTTTGGCATTAGCCTACGCTAACTACAGCTAATTAAATCTGCTAGCTACAGTCGTCACTTCAGCTGAGTCCAGTCACAAAAGAAAGTCACTAAATTGGCAACAGCAACCAGGTGGATTGTCTAGCACAATACCTGCCTAATTCCATTTCAAAACTGAAACATATTCCTGAGAGACTTTTTATATTCATGGGGGACATTTTTAAGTCTTCAATTTAAAAAAAGACAAAAACAACTTTGAATCAATCAGAAATTCTCCAAACTTGCGAAGTTCAAACATTACAGAGACTTTAACAGGCTTATGCCAAATTCCATCTGTCTCCGAGAAATTACACTTAAACACTACCCCTTTTTTTGTCAGTTACATTTTCAGGGTAAAGTAATTGCCACCTGGATTATGTTCCCCAGCAACATTCTTTCCACGACAGGAAGTGCTAAAAAAATGTTATCACATGCAAGTTATGAAATATGTTGTCAATCAATATTTTGCAACTTTTCAGATTTTCTCAAAACATTTTCTCATGTTGATTAAAAAATGTCATCTTGACTGCATTATGTTTCTCTGAAAACTGTTACTATTACTATATAAATATTATTTCAGAGTTGCAAATCCAGAATGATGAATGAATACAAATTTGAAGGATCATATAGTCAGCAAAATGAGTAATCATATTAGCTAGGTCACTTTATTTGCCCCCTTGTAAATGCAACAAAGCCCGGGAATCAACCTCTGCTCACTCCTCTTTCAGAAACAAAAGAACAGATGTGCAGCCAGTCTACCCTGTCTGTAAAGCACACTTACACTCATTACACATATGAATGACTGGTCTGAAAAAACACTAGTTATTGAGCCATTGTGCCTTCTATTGCACCCTTCATTAAAAATCCCCCCATGTTTAATTAGAACACATCCGCTACACTTGAGATACGTCTGTCACTGGCTGAGGCCCAAGGTATTCAAGCTTGGCAGGATTGGCTGTGCTCTACGGCACACTGAAACACATGAAAGGGATGATGAGAGCTGTTTTAGGGGTATGTAGAAAGTGAAGGTGAACCCCTGTAAAATTTGAAGTCAGATAATAAGTATCTATGCTTCCTTCATCATATGTACTTAAAAGAGAGATTGTTGTTGTTGTTGTTGTTAGTCTTTTTCCCTAAGTGTTATTTAGTGTGATTTTTTGGAACACTTTACATTACAGTCTGCAACGTACAGCGTAGTTATTAAGTGACGCAGAAGTCATCACTCCATCTTCCCTGAAATGTCCAGATTTTTGCTCAGTTTTATGGTCATACTGTACCCTATAACGGTAATAGAATAGGTACCCAGTAGTTGAATAATAGCCTAACTACAGTATAAATTCTCTCTAAATTCCTCCCAAATGTTGAGATTATTGCTCATTAAGCCATACATAATAGACAACAGAATAGGTAGGTAGTTAAAAAATAACCAAGTATAAGTTCTTTGTAAGATCCCAAATTGTTACCCCCTTATTCCATAAATTTGCATCTTGTTCCCCAGTCAGTACCCACATTTATGTATTGGTACGTACTGTACTAGTACACCATTCAAAAGATTACACCGTAACCCCGGAGTAATATATACAAAATAAGCCAAAACAAACAATACATAACAAGATGTTAGTATTTTTTGCATGTCATTTTTATCTGGGATAGACAAAGCAGACAAAGACAAAGCAAAGTGACCCACAACCAGTGTGTTTTCTACTATCATTTATGTCTAAGTCTGCAGCTGTGCAGCTGTTCATGATGATTTTTCCAAAAGTATGTCCACCATATTGTACTTGTCAAAAGACACCAATATTGAGATGCTTTCAAAATCCATGTAATTACAAAACAAATTTGTTTTTTAACCATAGTGTATCCCTGTCGGTGTTGTTGTAGCTCATCCTGGTGTAATGGAGCTCTGGAAAAGTAGAGAAGGGGTTTCTGGCTCCACTTCACCTACTTCCATGGATCATGTCATGGAACTCTTGCCAAGGTTTTACAATATATCTTAAAGGGGACATGACTGTCTGAATCAAATCCTGGCAATCCATCCAACAGTTGTTCAGACATTTTACTAAAAACCAAAAAGGTCAACCTGCTGGTGGCACTACAGGAAAAGTCAGGGGATCACCAAAATCAGTAGGATACATCCTCTGGGAATGTATGTACAACAATTTTATGACAATCCACCCAATAGAAATATTTCAGTCTGGATCAAGTGATGGACCGACAGACTTTGCCATCGCTTGAGACACACTGATAGCATGGCTAAAAACAAACAATGCTTTGGTGAAAAAGCATTATGGTTTGCAGTGATTTCTCTGGAGAAAATGAATTGTGTTGTACTGTATAGTACATACTGTATACTCAGTGCGAGCAATTCAACATACCACAATAAGAAGTGTCATCAGAAAATTAGAAAATATAAGTGTTCTGATTGCTCTTTCTACAGTCATTTGAATTGAGTTGGCAGCAGACTGTATTTATTCTTGCATGTGTTCATTATAGCCCACTTGCCAGCCCCCCCATCCCTCTCGTCTCTGCGTAAAACCAAGGTTGACAGACCTGCAGTATGATACAGACATGAGGACAGATGATCATCTCTCTTCTTTACAGGTAAGTGTCATTGTTTACACAATTTTCTGATAGTGCCTGATGTGAACTAGTACCATTAACAAACCTTTGTTTTTAAACTGAATTTAAAAGACCTTGTTTGAAATGCCAACGTGTATAATTTGAGTGATATAGTAACTGAGCTGCCCCTGGTAGAGTCAGACAGAAAGATGCAGAATCCTACTATCTTCTAAATGAAAAAAAAATAATATCTTGCCTTTATATTTTATATTGTATTTCAATGTGTACATCAACATCATACCAGTAGTATTGTTTTCTCCAGTATTGCTGCATTGCAAAAGATGTAACCACCAAGAATGCATTTTATCCATGACGAAACTCTTTGAACAAAATATGCTAAAGTTTTTGTTTTTTTTCTTATTACCAGACATATAGGCAAATAGGACAACATTAACAAAATGTTGTATACACTAAATTACAGTTTTATTGTTTTGACAGAAAGACAAGAAGACAAATATTGTACTAATTATTGTCTACTGGCAGTGTAAATCACCATATTGGCATTAATAACGTGGTTTTCTGGATAATGGAAGAGAAGAAGTATCAAACAGAATGAATAGACTCTAATACAACTGTATGACTTTTAAAGACGTGATGCTTCTAAAAAACAGAAAGATAAGAAGGATGAAAGGGAACAATGGCGTTGGGGGGCAGATGACTGCCTAAATGCCCTCTCCCTCCCTAGAAAAGGGAAGTGGCGGAGTAAAGGGCACTTTCATCTGCTTTCATTGAATAAATGATTATTATGTCAAAAGCCTTTATGACAATCACAACAGAAACTGATACATATATATATATATGTAATATATATGTAATATAAAATATATAATAAATATTTTCAAACCTGGACGGGTGTAATAGAATCTATATGTAGTGAGTTGAAATTAATACATGTATTCATTTTATCTTGATTTCACTGGTATTATTAGCCTTGATATTGAGTGTCAGTTCAACTCAACAAGTCTACAAGCCAAACAAAAACTTACACTTTCACTCAGCATCACTTTCCTGTCACCACTGCACGGTCCCTGTGGTGTTCATTAAAATCTATTCCAAGTCAGCTGGAACATCTGCTCCCTGTTCACACCACTGGCACTGGAAATGTAATATTATTCTGTTCATTACAGTCATATGTGTTCAGCTATGTGCTATACTGTAATGTGCAATGCATTAATTCAGAGGCAATAAAATAATTCTTACAAAATTCCAATGAATTGTGTGATAAATGCTACATGCAGGGTTCAAATTCCTAAATATTTCTATAAGAAAATGTGATTTTTCCACTCCAACAGACCTGATGACAGTTAACTCATTTGGAGAATTCCCTGCCTCCTTAAGCTACTCAATGTATTATTTGACACGTCAGTAATATTTTTTGTCTTGGTTTAGAAAGCACATGCAAAAAAGTAATCATATATCATTCTCCTCATTATATCAAGATCTGTGTTGATGAAAAGAACATCTGGTTTTACTCTCCACACCAAGCAAAGCGATGGCATTTTAGATAAGGCAACTCACACAACAAGGGCTTTTCAGGCCCACAGTCTGTTGTGATTCGTACGTCAAACTAAAGCTCAAAGTTTAGAGATTAACTAATGAGAAGTTACCATGGAGCAGCAATTGGGTCTGAAACAAACAGAATTCTGGGTGGTTTGTCCACTTTTTCACTGTTAATGTGCCATAGAGGAGTGTAGGCAAACTACTTTGAAACACCTCACTTGCTACAAAGTCAGCCCAAAACACTCATTACTTACAACTGTATCTGTGTGTTTTGACAGGTTTGATTAGACCATGGATAACGGCAGCTTGGGATTGCTCGGAGATGTTAACACAACTCTTCAGATTGAACTTCAATCCTGTACTACATTGAGGAACCAGGCCTCTAACATTTTCCTGTATGTCTTCCTCTCTGTTGGCATCGTCTGTACAGTGGTGGGCAACTTCCTGGTGGTCTTGTCCATTGCCTACTTCAAGCAGTTGCAGTCACCCACGAACTCCTTCGTCATGTCCCTGGCAGTGGCTGACTGCCTTGTTGGCCTGGTAGTGATGCCTTATAGTATGATTCGGACCGTTGAGGGATGCTGGTACTTTGGTGTCCTTTTTTGTCAGCTTCACTCTAGCCTTGATGTCATGCTCTGCACTGCCTCCATATTCCATCTCAGCTGCATTGCCTTTGACCGCTACTACGCCGTCTGCAACCCGCTGGTTTACTCTGTAAAGATGTCCCACAGTCGGGTAGCTCTCCTTATTGTTGTATGTTGGGCTGTTCCCATGCTCATTTCCTTTGGCCCCATAATGCTAGATCTCCATATTGCTGGTGTGGACATCCTGCTCCCAAAAGATGTATGCGTGTTCTTGGTCAATCGCATTTATGCTGTCATGGCCTCCTTGGTAGCCTTTTACTTGCCGATGATTATCATGCTAGTAGCCTACTGGAATATCTTCAAAGCTGCCAGACGACAAGCCAGGCAGATTAGCGCCATGGAAAGCCAGATGGCTGCTGGAGTAGGCAAAGACTCAAGCAAGAAACAAAGACACCGGAACACTATGAAGAGGGAAAGAAAGGCAGCAAAAACTTTGGGCATCATTATGGGAGTTTTCCTAATCTTCTGGATGCCCTTCTTTACAGTCAACATTGTGGACCCGTTCATTGAATACAGCACTGAAGTGGTCGTCTGGGATATATTTTTGTGGCTAGGATATATCAACTCATCTCTGAATCCCTTCCTGTATGGTCTCTTCAACCGTTCCTTCCGTAGGGCATTCCTCATGTTCATGGGCTGCAGGGTATGCCTGCCTGGATCCTCCTCTGGGATGGAGCTATCGCACACTAGGAAAGAGGCAAATGAACGTGCAGATCAACCATAAAATAAAGATATATTCTGTGTAGGCATACAATGATCTGTGAATCAATAGCACTATTCACAAACATTTTTGTTAACAGTATGAAAAAATATGTTTGAATCAGGAAGAATTATAATTATACTATGATAAATATTAATGAGGTAGGACTGCCACCAACCATGCCTTCAATCATGATGTATGCAATCATCTCATCTCCTTCCATGTAAAGGTAGTGTGCTCTGTGGCACAAACTGTTAAATGTCGAATGATTGCCTCGTGTGTATATAGCTACTATATAGCTGTGAAAACAGTTTCCTTTAAATATATGTTTTCAATAATAAGAGTAGCTTCAAATTGATCCAGAGAGATGGCAGAAGAAATGGCCTAGAAATTGTTGTAACTGAAAATATAAATTTTTTAGTTTTCTTCAATCTACATACTAGTGAGGAGGACTAAACTATACTTAAAATGCAGGTTATTGTGGCAGAGAAAACAATTCCCAAAACCTAAAAAAGGGGGGCACATGACGCTTCACTAGGATGACACAACAGAGATTTACATCTCAGGTAAAGTAAGTTTAGTATCGTCACCTAAACTAGCTATATCACCTAGCTGTATCACAGAGGTTGATAATAGTATATGTGTTTATAGTACATGTATGATAAGATTTACGCTGACAATCTGTATCATTTTACTGTCAGGTTTGCTAGTTTCAATTCAATTCAATTTTCAATTCAATTCAATTTTATTTATATAGCGCCAAATCACAACAAAGTCATCTCATGACACTTTACAAAATAGAGCAGGTCTAGACCGACTCTTTATAATGTTATTACAGAGACCCAACAGTTCCCACCATGAGCAAGCATTTTGGCGACAGTGGCAAGGAAAAACTTCCTTTTAAGAGGCAGAAACCTTGAGCAGAACCAGACTCTAGGTGGGCGGTCATCTGCTTTGACCGGTTGGGTTTTAGGGAGAGAGAGAGAGAGAGAGAGAGAGAGAGAGAGACAGAGAGACAGAGAGAGAGAGACAGAGAGACACAGACAGACAGAGAGACACAGACAGACAGACAGATAGGTAGGCAAAGATGTATGGCAGCACTAACAGTAGAAATAGCTGTAATATTAGCTGAGATTAATAATAGGAGCTTTAATAACTAGTGTCACTAGTTACACAATCACTGCCTGAGACTGCCTTCAAGGTGCATTTTACAAGTGAAGGAGGAACACTTGTTGAACAGGCTACGGCTTTAGGAAGGACTAAGGAGCAAACTTCAAATTCTGTGAATGAACATGACAGCTTACCTCATCAAAATCAAAGGTTAGCCACTTTTTATTTCTTATCAAATAAACATAAAATCGAGATGACAAATTATTATCAAAATACCCCTGGAAATTGCACCTCGATAGATGTTCAAGCAACTTGTACTTCTGGCAAAATCCCAGTGACTAATGTAAAGTCAGGTGTTTTGACAGCTGTTGGCCAGCTGGCTGAGCTGAAATATTTCATGATTGAAAAATGAGCAGTGCAGCAACAGTTTTCTGGCTTGTGTGTTTCAGTGTTGATATAGCCTTTTGTAATTTGAAAACAACTCTTACACTAATAAACTGACGAATAACTCGAAATTTGAATGTAAATACTAGGTCACCTTTAAAGTGCTTCTGCCAGATTTAGTTGAAAGTATAATAATTTAGGTGGCAACCATCCCAATCTGCTTCTTGAGATGGAAATAAGATGAAATTGTGAAACTACAGAAAGCAAACTATAGCGCCCAAACTTACCATTTCCTATTTTATTTATTTATGTTGTATATTTTGATAGCTTTATATTTTTTAATAGTTATATAACAATGGAATATATATATATATATATGAGTCCAAAACATTCTGCAACTCTAAAATAAGGTTCATGAAATTACAATTAAAATTCAGAATATTTTACTCTAATTGTATTAATTATATATTCAATGTAATTTAATTGTGTGTGATGTGACAATGCCTCACACTACTAACATAAATGTTGAACTAACTATGAACTAACCTTTTGACTTTTCAATTAAATCTTTGTTCTATTAAAGATGAGAGCTAGGCAGAGGACAAATGATTAGTTCTTTTACTATAATGTATCTGTCAAAGCTATCAATACTTGAAATATGTGTGTAACGCAAGTATCAAATTTCACTTACCTCCACCAAGCCTTCTCTTGTTATTGTGATTGTTGTAATAAAGCAGTGGTCAGTGGTCTGTGTAATCATATTGTAGGACTACTTTTCTGAACATGCTTTCTAGATGACGTCTTTCGGTGTAAATAGGAATATGAAACAAGGTTATGTTTTGATTGTTCTTATGAAAAGATTGCTGTCTAAGACAGGACAGAGTGAAGTCAGGAGTTGCAGCACACAGTTCAGCCACACTAAAAATAATATATATATATAGAAAGTAATATTAGACCGCAAGTTGTTGTGACAAAATGCCAGGTTTTGGATGATTGAGTGCATGTGTATGAAGATGTGCTTTCAGGGTGTTTTTATTTTCATTTTTAAAGACAACATGAAAACATACTTATATAATAATATAATTATTAATTGCTAACGTGTTTACATATGAGACTTAAATGCACATCACATGTGAATTGATCATAGACAGATGAACCAAATGTGTCCCATTTCTAACTCTTTCACTTACAACATGCAGCTCTTCTAATCTTTACTACAAAGGCACTGACACATTCTTACACAGCCCAGCACAAGCATGGATTATGTTAATGGATAATGCTTCCCGCATCTTGTTTAATCACCCAAGTCTGCTTTCAAGTTTTGTGGCAAGTGTAGGCAATGAAATATTAAATAGATTTGTGCTCTATTTATGTTGTTGATGTTGAGGAACTACAAAATGTTAATATTATATCAATATAAAGTTAGTTATTTCAACATTTTTCAGGGTATTTTGAAGAGAGTTTGGTGTAGGGCTAATGCATAGACCTGTAGGTGTTTGCCTAACATTATGGTGCATAGAATAAAGACCACCATTATCAGTACAATGGATTTTTTTAATGTCAAGATGGTGACCATATTATAAAAACAATATCTTGTTGCTGCTGTTTACATTCCTCCAGACACAAATTCAAAAAATGCTTTTTATTACTTTCTGGGTGTATACGTATATACGTATATTTTTTTTATTTTACTCTATTATAAATTTAAATATTTGTACATACGATCCATGAGTCTGTAGCATGAAGGGGCTAAAACTTACATTTCATTGTGTAACCCTGTGTGTAAAAATAAATAAATTAACTTGATTCCTTGATTGATTTACACCTAATCACATCAATTATTGAGAACCCCACAACATACCTAATGCTGGATGCTCAGTTGGTAAATCAGTGTGCAGAGACATTTTAGACTAAAAAACCAAAAGTGACCCTCCAACCATTCAATGTGCATTTGAGTTGTTTGGAAACTGTCCTTTGCCACATGTTTTGGGGGTTATAATTTTAAGTCAAACCACTAATTTTTCGCTTTCACTCATTTGTGTTGACACAGCATTGACTAGTACTGCCAGTCAATGTTTCAGGTTTAGGGATAGTGTTTTACTCAGAACAGTTATTCTGCTACATTTGTAATCTTACTCATCTAAGATATTCACTCGAACAGGAATATTGTTTTAGTGCCTAGTTTTGCCAAAGTACTAAACACATTTTCATTCTGGAATGAGGCTAATAAGAGGAAGTAATTGAGGTTCATTAGTTTTGATAGACCTAGGATCTCTCTCATCCACTCTCTTTCT
Organism: Enoplosus armatus; assembly: GCF_043641665.1. Lineage (NCBI taxonomy): Eukaryota > Metazoa > Chordata > Actinopteri > Centrarchiformes > Enoplosidae > Enoplosus > Enoplosus armatus. The sequence continues at coordinate 16,611,945 of NC_092181.1, forward strand.
ACATTCATTCCCAAAATCTAATTCACAGTGTTATTTTTATTTTTTGTGAGTAAGCACTGTAGACCTTTGTTTGGTCTTTTAGGTCAGTCTTAGTTTTGCTTCTCATACTGTAATACTAGAATTGCACAAACATAACAGCAGACTTTTTAGCAGAGTTCTAGCTTAAAGGCTAAAAAGGCAGCCAAGCTAACCCCAGGCTGTCGCAGACAGAGCTAAGGGCTGTGTTTCCATGGTAACACACAATCATATCTGCTGATCTGCTGACAACTGACAAAAAGAAGAAAACATGACTCAATTTGTGATTAACATTGCTGAGTTTTTTGCCTAGCAATTATATATTACTTTCTGCTATTGCCTCACTTTTGTCGTAATTTGTAACCTAATCCTGCAATGCACAGATATCCAGTGCCCAGAATGCCGACCAAATTAGTCTTAACCAACATGGTCAAGGACCAGACAACTTTGTGCAAATGATGAACTTATATGTTTATCTGCAGCACCAGTGCTGTTGGTACACAATTAGGAGTCAAGGCAGTGGCTGTCTTTTTGGCAGGCTTTCTTGTTTTGTGAAACTGCAAACTGTGAAAGTGTAATCAACACATTGCAACTGGAACCAGTGACTTTTGTCACTTGAGTTAGAGCATAGCTTTGATGGAGTTATGTTGTTGTTTCAAGTCTGTTTTTTTTTTTTTTTGAGGGACAGAGGGGTGAGTGAGAATAAATGGAAAAATGTTTCAAAGGGCATTTGTTAAAGACCACAACAAAGTGCATTTGAACCATGGCAGTTTACTATGTTTTATTTTTTTAGTGTGTGGGTTTTGTATATTTTTATATATATTTCGACTATCCATGTCTGGATTTTGGGATCCCATTGGTGCCCAGTAATTGGTGCTTTAATTTCAGCCCTGACACCTAATGTTAGCAGTTACTATGTTTTTGTCCACTTAGTATTTCAGTCCTTTATGGGGTGAAGATAAGAACAGTTTTCTGTTTATTTTCATCTCTTTCTTTCTCTTCATGGAGATTCTTTTCTCTCATGTTTTAGGTTTGATCATGATTACAAATGAAAAAAAGTACAAAGTCAGCTGTTTGAATTTCCCCTAGGTCAAGATTTGGGTAAACTCATGGTGGAATGAGGCTAATAACAGGAAGCAATTGAGATTTATTAGTCTTGATAGAGTCTCTCTGTTTCTCAACATTGCCTGCAGCTCCAGCCTTACGTGAGTGTGTCCATTTGTCACTCTCCTTTAATCCCTTTATTTAAATCTTTATTTGTATTTCTTTGTCAGGCAGCAGATTTTCACTACTCTGTTCAACAATAGTGACATCTGCTGGATGGGGCAGATTTTTTCGGGGATCAAGTTATTGGCTCAACTTGTTTTCTCTCCTTTTTATTTTGGTTTTCATCTTACATAAACAAACATAACATCAGGAAATACAAAAAAAAACATGTTCATTTCACATTAGCACTCACTCACTTGGCATTGCAAAGTACAATTAGGTGGGCCAAGTAGACTCATGGGTTTTTATTTAAACAAGTGTACTTATCAATGCCAAGTTAACTTAAAAAAAAATCCAACAGTTAGAATAAATACTGTGCAGCATCTTTATTCTTAGCTGGCCTGTTATCTTTACAATGCCCTGTCAAAACAGAAAAATGATATCATAAATCATTCGGACATATTATATTTGATTAAATCCAGACATTTTGGCAACAATAAAAATTGCACATATGACATAAATTTGCTCTGTTAGATCTTCAAAATATTTGTTTCAATCTGTTACAGTTGTAAGTTTTTATCTGTTTAAAATCAGCTGAATATCAAACAAAGCAGTCACCATTCATTGGGAGTCATCACACAGTGTCAATTGGCTAATAGTTAAAGACATGGAGACTGTCTGCTATGAAATTTAAAGATGTTAAATGTCTTGCCAAAAGTGCGTACACCTGTCAATTGTTGGCTGTGTAATATCGATGCACAGTGCTCCCAAGTGACAGCAGTTATATTAAGTCCAAGGAGTTGGCTACTTTTGTGTCCACTTCCAAAATGTGGCTTTAAGCAGCTCACAAGATGTCTCATCTTAGATAAGCATAACGTGGATGAGGGATTGAGATAAAGTTTTAGTCCTCTTCGTGCTGGGATCAAGCCATTGTTCACAGCTTTAATCAAGCTCCGATTCTCAGATATTTTGTGAACACAAAATGATGCCCTATTAGTCATACTTGCATTTTGCATGTCCAATACGACCTTTGACAATAAATAAAAGACTCTCTGGTGACTCTCTAAATGTCAGTCTCTTTCAGGCCATAGCAGTCTGTCAGATCATAGAACTGATAACTGCTCTGCTCACAGGAGTTGTAAATCCCCATAGAGACTGTGTCTACTATATCAATCCGGCCCACTGCAGGTGTGGTACTTTTTCCTGTCCCTCCCTTGATTTTATTTGACAGATTGTTCACTTTCGCTTTGAGCTGGAAGGAGGACTTTTGCAGTGGTGGAAACAGACTCCATCTCTTGAAACCTAGCGAGCGCCCTTTCCCCTTGTGTAACAAAGAGCTTCCATAGGATTCGTGCTCAGCATAGCCGGGCTTATAGTCCCCCCTCTGATCCCTTGTCATTCCCTTGACAGCTGTCCGCCACCTCTGGTCATAGAAGCGACGCAGGACCCTCTGTCTTTGGTGACACTGGCACCTGAGGAGCCGAGTGAAAGCCCGCTGGAACTCTTTGCTGGAGCAGGGGTAGATCATGGGGTTGATGCAGCTGTTGAAGTAGCCCAGCCAAAAGATCACTTTGAACACAGTTTCGGATGGCTTCAGTGCCGGGAAGAAGGAACCTAGAAGAAGAGGGAGCCATCAGAAAGATTTGTGAGTCCAAGAACATTTTCAGAAAGTGTACTTCAAAATCAACAGTTGAAGCCAAATGTAGCTACAGTAGTGCTAGAGTAGAGATTTTCTATTCTAAACAATATGTACTTTTTTATATACTAAATGCTAAATATATATATATAGAGAGATTTTTGTCAATATGATGTTGTATGCCATTTTGTAAATCAGGACTTTAAAATATTTAATAAGCAATTCATTGGAATAATTTGAATTTAACAAATAAATCAGACAAATTGTTTATAAATTTGCCATCAATTAGTACATTTCTTCTGACATTTTGTGGACTTGGGACAGATATTGACAAAACATGCTTCAACCACAAGCCTCAATGCACTCAACTCTTTTTATGATGCTTTTGCTTCAGTAGAATATGTGATGGATAAGACGACACAGACCAACACAGAATGGTAATTTACAATGAATGAAAAGTTTTGAGTTAAAAGGTTGGTTTCCCTTTTGCTTTCTGTACAGCTTATTTTTAACCCAAGCCCTAGCTGCTTCGCTTATTTCATTAAACTTGCTAGGGCAATTTTGGTTTAACATGCAATGACATGCTGTTTTTCATGGAATGCTGCCTTTTCCAATTGCTTTCTAGTTGTTCTTGTCTCCCTAGGCTTGGATTTAACACAGTGTTGACCCTGGACACAATGGGAACATATCACAGTGCTAATGTCAAGTCTGCACTGCCTGGGCCCAGAAGTCATTTCAATTCAGTTAGGACAATGTGGAAATATATGAAATGGCTTGAATGGTATTTTCAAAGTAATGGTTTCATGTTGTTTTGACATCAGCTACCAACAACATACTGTGCACTTGCTAACAAATGCAAACAGAATCCTTGTACCATTTACTCAGACAATAACTGAACAATAAAACAGAGTTCTCACTCTTACTTGTAAGTTTTTCTGCAGCACATACAGTATTTTGTGTGTAGCATCTACTACCTGCCTCTTACTTTGCTTTCATTTCTGTTAAAAGACGCAGCGTAATCCAGTTCTGACTCAACACAGTTATAGATTAAGACAGATTAAGTGATTAAAGGTGCGATTAAGTGATCTTATCCATTGATTCTTCTCACTGAAGTGACATCACCTTAAAGGCAGACAGCAAGTGATTCACCACTCTGACGCACTTCCACAACACGATGACAAAATGTAATGTGTTGTTTTATTGCCTTTGAGATAACAGTATCTATCTCTTAAGTCTGGTGTCCACAAGACGATTGCAATTTCAAATTTTCTGGGGATGGGATTTTTTGAAAGTTCACATTGGCTCATATCCTAGCACAAAAAGCCAGGCAACAAACGGATGCTTTGAATACACTTTGAAGCCCATCAAGGAGTCTAGGGACCTATCTTTGTGACTGCTCTTTTATGCGAGCAGACATAATACTGGACAGTCCTCAGAGGTTAGGGAATTATCTCATTGACATTTGGTATTCTGTGTGAAGGTCAACATTTGATCCAGGGCTTTTTAAAACTCACCTAACCTCAACATATGGCCACCAAGGACCAAGCTATAATTCACTTGCATAACTCACTGGTATGCATTTATAGTAAGCCATATTTACCATTACACATGTTGTAATTGTCATAGTAGCCATAGTGCTACTTACCATTTACCAGAAACTACTCACATGTTTAAAAGCTGATCACAAATATACTTAAAAAAAAATATTTTTTTGAAGGCTAAATAATTCCCTAAAACAGCTGAGCACTATAGTTTTTAGCAATCATTTCTCAGAGAAGAGTAAACAGTACATTTGTATACAACAGTGTGGCTCATTGATGTGTTTTAATAGCTTTTGGACATCAATGGAGGTCGTATGGCACAGAGAAATAACGTTTATCAGGCTTTGGCTACACAGGCTACAATACTTGCTAGTGGTATAAATTCATTGTTGATTTTGGTCTTTCCATGGGATACTTTGACACTAAGAAAAATATAGAATATTACCAGACATATCCTTTAAAGAGAGAAAGCTTTGATGAATAAGTATAATGCACACAGACCAAGTGTATTGTTTAGTAGAGAACGCACAATATACCTTTAACACAAAGAAAGTCAACTGTAAAAAGTAATATTTGGAAGCTTGGAACATGTATGACAAATAAAGAAAAAGAAACACTACATGCTAAAAAGCTAACTGTGCACTCCTGTGTGATGTGGTTGTACTTGGTGTTTTACCCATTCACTGGGGGACAGACAGCATTCAGAATAATTCTGAAAGGCTATTTCTCTTTCTTCCATCAGTTTCTGGAAAATAAAAAATAGTATTCATGAGTCTGGTGCACTAATACAAGAAAATGGTGTTAGGGCTCTCTCACCGGGGTTTCAGATGAGTCAGACTACTGACAATTTGCATCATCCCAGAGAAAGGGGCCTGATTGGCATAAGAGGTGCTAAAAGTACATGTCTGCCTCTCAGCAAAAGGTTACTCATTAATGACGTGTCTCTACAATGCACAAGTCTCAATCTGTCTGACTGACCAAGTATGGGTAAGCAGGGCTAGGAATTGTGGGTTGTGACTGCTCCACACTTGTCAGTCAGTCATTTAGGAAACAAACAGAACCCCCCCCCCCCATAGGGATTAATCCATAAAAACAACTATGTAACACTTTATTGATCCCTAAGGAGACTTTAGGGATCAATAAGGTCATATCACATCCATTAAGATACAGCAGACATTAATTTAGATGATTAAATTGTTCTTGACTTTTTTATCATGGAAATTAGAGGGCTTTACCATCTACCGGGAATCTTACGTTTAAAACAACAACAGTTTAAGATATCATCAGAGACCTATTTCTCTAAGATAATTATTCCTTTTGGCAGAGCTCCCTTTTGTTTTCTCTTTTGAATACTGATATTTAGCAGAGTGCCACACTGAGCGTCATAGACTCTTTCAGACTTGAGATCCTGGATGACATGTCCCAAGATATGATATTTAATATGATCACAAAGGCATTGTATACTAATGTCAATGAAAATGTCACAGTATTATTAGAGATTATAATATGTATAATACAACAGCACATATATAAGTGTTTTGGTGGTATTATAATGTGTGTAATGTCCCACTGTGTGATAGTGTACTGATTTGTATTAACAATTAAAAGTGTTTGTTTGAAACTCATTCTTGTCTTTACTCATTTTCAAGATGGAGTATCTATCCTTCTTAGACTTCCAGATACAAATAAATGTGCCCTTTTCACTCCCATTGAGTGAATAAAGTGATTAGCAGCACCCATTTCATTTCTTGCACTCTCTCTGTCTCTCTCCCTGCAGGCTTTGCTCTAATAATTCGATTCAATACATTTGGAGGTGCAGCAAGACTGAGAGTGCTATGAGTGCTATAGCTGATAAGATACTGGCCATTTGTCTATAATGGCTTTCACAATCAATTAAGTGAAATATGTGTAAAATTAAAATTCATGAAGCCACCATTAGTGTGTGTGTATGTGTGTTGTGAATACTATTACCTTCTGTAAGTGCAGCTTTATATGCATGTTGCATTCTTCAGTTTGATTTATGTATAACTATGTAATGCTGTTCTCAACATTAACACCTACATTTCCTTTCTTCAGTGGAAATCTGGGCTGTGATCTTTCCCTGCTACACATATAGAAACAAAATCCTTAGCAAACAAGTATAGTGTCTTTGAATCATGTTAAATCAGGTAGCTCACTGGAAGTGGTACTTGAAATGGGCAGCTGTGGTGGCTGTAAGATGATGGGAGCATTAAGTTTTAGAGTGCTCATTACTGAAGAATGTCAGTTTATTATGACTGCTCTTTGAAAAATGTGATATTAGCCATCTGAAAAAAAAATGTCTCTCAGAAAGATTGCAGGCATGGAAACAAGCCACAGTAATGGTCACATGGCAGATTTGACCTTTTCTGACCAAAACGTTTGTTTTTTATAACATTATAACATATCTTAGTTTTGATCAATTCCTGGCACAGTTCGTAAAATAAACAGCAAATGAAATCCAGCATGTGTAATTTTCTGTTTCCTCTTATACCTAAATCTTACTGTAGCTGACGTTGTAAGTTTTCTTACAGTGCAGTTTTTTGATTTAATACTGGCCTGCGCCTGTAGTCAGTATGTTGCGTTTTTTATAGAAATCTGCAGAGAGCTGCAGGGTGAAATAGTTTAATCACTCCAAGTGACACAAATGCATTAATTACTCACATGAAACACAAATTAATTAGTTAGGAAATATCCCATATCACTGCCAACGATTCAGTCGAAGTGTTGAGTCATAAATTCAAGTAGGTTGCTTGAGGGCATTTAATGTGTGAGAAATTTCAAGAACTTGATGTCCTTGCGAATAGCAATTTTGACAGGGAGCATTTATGAAATGACACTTGTACACCTGATGTTGGAGAAAGAGCGATCGAAGGTGCAACAGACGCACAGGGACACATTTTATGCGGGACCACAGGGAACAGAAATATAAAGTTATGAGACATACCCATCGGCAGAAAGAAGAAAAAAGGCAGCCAACACAGTATGAACATCCCCACAACGATGGCGAGGGTTTTAGCAGCCTTTTTCTCCCTGGAGAACTTCATCAGCCGCACTGACAGCGAACTTCGAAACGGGTGGGTTTTGCTGCTTTTTGAGCTGGACGGGCGCGCGTCCTCCAGCACGCTGCGGCAGTGTATCCGCAGGACCACTTCCATCGACTTGTCTCTCTCTCGTTTGACGCCCGCTTCGAGGCTCTTGGTAGTTCTGCGGGCCACCACGTAAACCCTAAAATACATGATGAGGATGACCATGAGCGGGAGGTAGAAAGAGAAGAGAGAAGAGAAGAGCGCGTAGCCCGGCTCCTCTGTGATCCTGCAGATGCTGTCGTCCACAGGCGGCGGTTCCTTCCATCCCAGCAGCGGCCCGACAGAGATGACCGTGGATGATACCCAAACTAGGACTAAAATAGCCACTGCCTTCCTCTCCGTCATAATACTTGGATATTTGAGGCAGTGTTTAACACCTATGTACCGGTCGATGGAGATGATGCAGAGGCTGAGGATGGATGCAGTGCAGCAGAGCACATCCACAGCAGCCCAGACGTTACAGAAAACCCGGCCAAACACCCAGCATCCCAGAACCTCCAGAGATGCAGAGAAAGGCAGCACGATAATGCTCAACAGCAGGTCTGCCATGGCTAAGTTGACAATAAAGAAGTTTGTGACGGTCTGCAAATGTTTATTGCACACCACAGACAGGATAACCAAAATGTTCCCAACAATTGCCACCAGAATAAAAATGGAGAGAATGATCCCGACCCCGACAACCTGTGAGTCCATCGTGAAGTTCGTGCATGTCGTGATGCTGTCGTTTGGAAATATTTGGTGCGAAACGGATCCATTGAAAGCTTCAGCAAAATAGATCCCATAGTTGCTTTCGTTCCTCAAGTTAGAGGCTGTCATTTTGAAACGCCATAAAGAGAACTTTAGAGTGAGTTATCTAAAGAAAGCAACGTGCCGGGCATTGTTTTCAGTCTCTCTTTCCGGCAAAACAATCAAGCGGGCGCCTCGCAGTCAACATTTGCGACGAGTCAAGCGAAGAATATAAAAATAATAACAAATAAAAATAAAAATGGAAAGTCCATGTAACGACAGGGAAATGCATGCATGGTTAGGAAAATTGTTTGCAAAAACAAATATTCTCACTCAAAAAACTATTGAGGTTTTTATTCTGGAGTGAATAAAAGTATTTAGATACAATGATAATAACAAAAAATCAAATGCATTCAGCTCCATTTTCATGCATTTCTTCCATGTGATGGTTTTCTACTGGTGGCATCCTTTGTAACTGATCACAGAGTCAGAGCTGGTACAGCAGGTCTGAACCTACAGCTCCACCCACACGTCACAAATGTACTGTTGCGTTCAGGGTCTCCACAACGGAGCGTTTAAATCTGGTCACGAATTCTATGACACATTAATTGAAACTGGTCTGCCACTTTTCATATCTTTATCTGACTCGTCTTCGTTAACAGGTGTTAAATGTCTTAGATTTCTGTATCTATGTGCTTGATCTCTTATAGACGTATAATACCCTCATGGGAAAATAAAGAACCAAAAAACAAAATCCTCTATATCAGTCACCCGAAACAACCTCTGCTCTAGCCTGCAAAGATAAGACAAAGAAGCATCAGTCAGATCATCTAAACAGCCACTGGGCATCAACAAATCAGCCCTGACCACTAGAGTGCCTTCAGGCAAAGCTGTGAAGTTTCCCAGTGACACTGCAGCTGCCATCCCCAGGCCTTGTGTGCATAGCTGAAGTAGAAGGACAGGCCTGCACAAACCACCAGGGAGCCTGGAGGAGAGGAAAGGTCAAGAGGCAGAGTCACAGAGCGGACAAAAAAGCTCTGCATGAGAAAACATCATCTCAGGATGCAAACATACTGCTCTGTCTGTAGCAACACAGCGCCACCTTTTTATATACTATGTGATGAATTTCAAACATGTGAAAAGTAATCAAAGTAATATTACTATATCTAAGAAGTGAATCCAATTCCAGATTTACAGAAGACAGCACTATAGTTTCTGCTGAGACTGGACTACTGTTGCATATATTCGGATGCTTGTGGTTTGGACATCATCTCTTATTATTTGGTTTGGAATGAATTAATGTAATACCCTGCGCTCTAGTGCAGAGATTTTTTTTCAAATTCACCTGCAAAATATTCTACCTGTAAAATCAGTTACTGTAGTAATAAGTAGTACTGTTGGATAGCCAGAGAAGTTTTGGTTGAAGAAAAACTTTGGTGAAACACAAAACAGATGATTTTAATTTTTTTCTATGTCATTGCCAACTTTTTGAAATTCTCACTTTCTGCGATATCTGGGCATGGCAACTCTGGTATTGTTAAGGTCAGGAAAAGTAATATCTTGAACGTAATACCTGGAGATACTGGGCTGGTCAGACTTGGCTCCCCTTTGATCAGTCGTGAGCTTTATATTCAGCTGTGCTTTAACCTAACAGGAATAGTCCTTAGAGCATAGTTTACAGTTATAATGGCAACATGCAAATATTTAGCAATAATTAAGCATTAATATTAAAGTACAGCTGAGACAAGAATTTGGTCATTAGCTTCATAAGTATCCTTTCATGAACATGAAGTGTTGGAAGAGTCAAACTTTTATATGTTGGTGGCATTAGATAAGAGTCAGAAGACCACAAGCATCATTTGGATTAATTCATTGGGGGCTATTACTGTACTAAGTTCCATGCTGATATATCCAATAATTGTCAACAGAGCAACAGAGCAAAGGATAGACAGACAGCCCATCCATCAAACTGACCACTGTGCTCATTTGGCTAGAAAGCACACGAGATATATTTGCAAACTAGGTCTAATATGGAGTCAGTGCTCTGGCTGTGAGTAGCAGCACTTCTGTTTCTAGTCACGGTGAGTCTGCTCAGCTGTCAGAGCACATCCTCATTATTGGATTTATAAAAGAAAAAGCTACAACCTCATCCTGCCCACCTGCTCTTCCTTATGAGAGGGCTAAATCTGCAGTCATGCAGAGGCAACTTTAGGCCACAACGTACAGGAGAGATTTTTTGATTGCACAGAGTATGAGTCTGTCAAAAACAAGGCTGTTTCAGATAATGATACATGAGCTGAATTGCTGCTGGAGGTCCCTAATGGTAATGTTCTTTATTAGAGAATTTTCATTCTTCTCCTGACTGATTATTTTCTGTATTTGTTATTACAGCTAGTTGAAATGAAACAATGACTGACTTGTGACAATAGATTGTTTTTGGCCACTTGGGGGCAGCAGAAACAAGCTGTGACCACAACGCTGACATATTATCACCTTTTGAGTTGACATGGCGAAGCTGCAGATTCAGGTTATAATTCTCTGTAGGTTCATCACTACAAGCCTTTCGGATTGTCAGATTGTCTTTTCATATGTTGTTATTATTAAAATATTGATTATAGACTCTCTGCTATAAGGGAGGGCGTTCACATCCATATTGGGTTAATTGTGTAGGACTGGTAGCCCCTATCACATATAGTCACCCACTTTTAGGACATTGCACCTGGACCATGATCCTAAACACACAGCTAAAGTAAACAATGATTTTTTTTTTTTGGGGGGGGGGGGCAAACAGTAGAATGCACTTGAAAATCAAACAGAGTATGTGTTTCACCTGCTGAAGACCAGACTAAAGGCAAAAAGCCTCCAAAACAAGTGAGGTGTGTAGCTGGCTGCTATACAGGTCTTGTGGAGCATCACCAGGGAGGACACCAAGTGTCTGCTAATTTCTATGGGACTCCAGTTGGTCATTGCTTGCAAATATTTTAAGTTTACTTTACTTCGTCCTGTACATTGTGGTCCTCTAAAATTGGGGAAATACATAAGAAAAAGTGCTACACTGTTAGTCTGTTGCTGCTGTGTAACCCACCCAAATTAAAGATTAAAGTCATCACTTTAACCTCATAGCCATTGTTTAGTTTCATATCTATTGTGCTGAGAGCCAAAATAACAAGCTACTTAGTGCACCATGGAGGTCTTTGATCTTCTGCTGTTCAGTGTAGCAGAGTGCATGTGATTGACATGAAATGCTCATGTGCGACACCTTTTGGTCACTCAGCGTATCTTACCAATGGGCTCATGGTATGGCAACACAATTATTTCCAAGCCTGTATAAATGAATTCCCATTTGATGAGCATTTGCCCTGTGTGTTATTTATCATAGTATCAAAGTGCAGTCCCAGCACTCCATGAAGTTTAACTTTTTCAGTTTTACTGTATCATACACAACCTCCCCTTCAGCTGCACTGCACAGATGTTTTTGACCTCTATCAAAATGCTTGGTATTTCCTGTGATAATGTACTGTATGTGTACCATAGAAGAAAAAGAACATTCTCAGCCTTTTTGCCTATATGTTTCTGAATAAACTATTTCATCCTAAATTAATTGTAAAGAAGTCTGCCATCAATGTGTTCAGAGTAAGAGGAGGAGGGGCTAGCCCAGATATTTGTGCATTTGGGCATCACACACACACACACACACACACACACACACACACACACACACACACACACATTCTTTCTCTCTCTCTCCCCCCTCAAACTCTCAATATGGTAATCTATCCAAGACTGTGTGCCATCTTATCAGTCCTCAGCAGAGCGCTGGGATTCAGTCGGCCACAAGTCATGCTTTGATATCACTTCATACATGACTGTTCAAAGGCTCAAATGCTTGAAAAGGTCAAACGGTCAGAAGTTTCTCATACTGCCTCTTGGTTTGCCACATTTTAGCCAAGAAGACAATTGACCAGCAGATGTGTGATGTAAAAGAAACATAGTGCACATTTCTGCACAAATAAAAACTGCATTTTGGCATCCAAGTATGACATAATAAAGCAACTTTTTGCTGTAAATTGAAGCCACTTTGCTTCAAGGTCAAACAAGAATCTGTTCTTTTCACTGTAAACCAGCAACAGCATCATCACATGCCTCTCATGCTCTTTGCATTCAAACGTGTTGATTTACACCTTGTAACTGTGCATCAAAGAGCACTCTTATTAGACTTAATTAGAGAAAACTTGTTGAATTCACTGCTTTGTTTTAACAGTGTGGAAATGGATTAATTTATCACACTTCGCAATGCTTAATTAAAACCATTACAAAAAGACACCTATCTCCAGTGCGAGGGTGAAAGAAGAGTGTCATCAGGGGTATGTTACATAATTACTACCTCTTATCACAAAAATGCTGTCATCTCTGGCTTTCACACTGCAGAGATTTTGGCAACATTGTTACTTTCATCCTTACATGCAAGGTCTTGCATATGTATTTCAATGATGAGAGCAGTAAAACCAGTTCATCTGATTCAAAATATGATTTATACTTGTAGTTTTTGTTTTACTTTTTAGGACAATTGTTAAATTGTAAAATTCTTTCCATCATACACATACATGGATGCTTTCAGTGGTTATATAAAATTACAAATACATTAGTTCTGACTTTTTGTAAGATAGGTAAATGATAAGTGGTTTTTGTGACACTAAGCTCTTGAATTAAGATGTTTGAAAACAGTGTCAAATAAGGACTCAGTTATCATGGCAGCTGTGGAATGCAAATCATATTATGATTGTCAGTTTGGATTGGCATGTTGTGAGATTATTCTGTTTGTCTAAGAGTTGTAGAGGCCATGGCACTGGACCTGAGATAGACCAGAGTACCAGCACGCACACAGGGGAGAATCTGAATCATTTGGAATGATGTGCTTTAAGAATTAGCAATGAGCTACACTGTTTCAGATATTCTCTGGAAAGTCACATTGCAGATGTGATCATTTCCAAGCCAAATTTGGGGGACTGAATATGTCATGATATCAGGGACATGGAGAAATGCAGGCAAGAATGCAAAAAAGATATACTTAATTGATTCTAAATAATGACAACATCGAGGCAGAGGGTGTTTGCTCTGCTTGATTGGTTGGTTTAGAATCATTCTAATGATTCCAGTTCAGATATTTCAGGAAATAGCAGCTATTGACAGGCACATAAATAAGGGATTAGGTATCCCTACCATTTATTGTGCAATTTACTAATAACGCACTAGGACATATATTGTACATTGTACCTGAAACATACCTTAAAAAAACTATTCAGAATTCAGAATTTTCATAATGGTAGTATGTAGATATACATAGCAAACTTGATGCAATATTAATATGCTGAATAATATACTGTAAATGCTGTAATATGGTGCACATGAACAAACTTGCACACACAAATTCTAACACTTTTATTTCATGTTTCAGTACTAAACAATACAAAAGTTATGTTTGGGCAGTTGTTATATTAATGTAACACAACCACACCTGAGAATGCAGACAGAAGCGCCTTCTTCAAATGTCGTCAGTGCATGTGGCTGCAAAGACAAAGCACAAATAGTACAATACAGAGCAGGAGATTAATGAGACACATCCAAAAGAAACAAAGCGTTTCTCCCCCTGGTGTTTGGACCAAATCTCCAGGCTACCCATTGTTGCTCAGACAGGGGATGTATGAAACTCCATGAAGTCAGTACCTGGTGGCAGTCTGCCCCTCATAGGTGGTCCAGGGTTGGATTGTGGGCTTGCCAGGATGCTTCCTCTGAGCACTGCTTGCTTGAAAGCAAGCTTAATGGTGGAAAATAAACACATGGGGCAGCTGTGGCTCAGGTGGTAGAGAGGGATATTTAATTGCATGGTTGGTGGACACTGAACCCCAATTGCTCCCAACTAGCAGTCCAGCACCTTCAATGGCAACCATCAGTCTATGTGTATGTGTGTGTGCTTTGTCCTACTCAGACTGAAAAGCGCTGCATAAATGCAGTACCATTTACATGACTGATACAATACATTGTTTGTATCTACTACTTAACCACTGGCAGATGCAACAGGTGTGTGTGTGTGTGTGTGTTTGGTAGATAATAGATCATCACCATCTGCCATGATACACACACATACAAACGCACACACACACACACACACACACAAGGTGTATCTTTCCTCTGGAGAGCAGACTTTGGTCTGGACAGTCAGAGAAACACAGGTGGAACACCATCTGTTCACTGGAAATCGGACATGTAACATAAATCGACTGGCCCAAACTATACAGAAAGAGGTAGTGAAGCAAAATGGCAGGGCAACAACAGAAAACTGCAACAGCAGCATAACAGCGAGCCCCCACAGTCTTTTGTTATGTTGGGGTTTTTTTTGGGGGGGGGTGGGCCTTTTGGTGTCTTGTTGACAACATGGTGCACATATGGCAAAATGCGCTCTCTTTGCATTTTAATGTTTTTCTGAAAAATCTCAGATTGCATGACAGTTTGTGAAAAATGATGTAGTTTTCCTAAAAGACTATTCTGTACAGTTACATGCCCATGTATTTGAAGGCCAGGACATTTTGTATTTTCTCTCAGATGGAGCTTTTAATATTTCACCGCCAAATTTCACAGGGATGAGGTGACTCATGAGGACAGAATACAATCTTGCCAGGAATTGGAAACGTCAGATTTCCAAAATGGCTATTCACTTAGACATGTTGACACACAGGTAACATAATTAAAGGTTACAATGTTCCCCGAGACAAAATTACAGATGATAAATGAAGGACGTATAATGAAAGGACACTCCAATGGCCTTTGCCTAATAGGCTTTACTAAAATTATTTTAAAACAGTTCATGCTATGGTTTCTCTGATTGAATGCAGGGATATGGCAAATGTTATTAAACAGGAAAGAGATATAGATGAAAGTTTATCTTCTCCAATTCTCCTTTGCCCTTTGTTATTTTTGGTACCCTACAGATAATGAACAAAACGCCAACATAACCTGACACATGTACCATCATTACAGAGTTTAAATCAGTGGAAAACCTCCAAAATGGAGAAACCTGCTTTTTTTTTAGACTTACAGGTCTCTCTTAGACATTCAACCCGTTTTTTTCTGCTCACCAAGCTCTACTATAAAAAATATATGGTAATATAACAGCACTAAGGAGTTCAGTCCTCTCAGGGTACCAAGGTAAAAGATTTTCCATCTAGATTAGACCAGTGCCAGCAGCTTCTCAGGTGGAATAGTCCTTGCATTTTGATATTTGGAGACATGCAGTGAATCTGTACACTCCATAAATAGCAGTTCAGGGAATGTGTTGGTGATTCAGTGCAGCCTATAACCTTTTATCGAAACAGGGAGAAACACAAGTTGCAGATAACTATAACTGCACTCGTGAAGCATTTTGTGCAACAGTTGATGCATTATAGTGGAGTTGGAAGCACAAAACAGTATCTCTGGAGAAGTTTATTGAAGTTGTACATTTGAAAATTAATTTTCTTTTGTTGACATGTTTCTGTGGATACATTAACAAAGCACTGGACACTTAAAGTCTACTTTTAAGTAAATGTGTGAGTATTTTTAGTAGCATTATGAATCAACTAATTTAAAAGAACATCCCTGTGTCAAACTGCATATAGGTCGGTACATAAGTTTGAAGTCAGGACCTCTCAGTCTGACCAAAACTTCTTCTGTGTCCTCATTCTAAAATGGCAAGTTGCACTAATTGCATGTGTCCCCTTCTATAAGCGGTACCTGTTTCATAACATCCTAAGTTCAGCAGAGATCTAGCCTGGATGAGTAACATGAAGAGTTTAAAGCAGACTCATGCTTAGGGGAACAGCTCAACTGAGAAAAAAAATTACAACTAGGAATGGGATCTGGTAACAGTTGTGAGGCCTCAAAAGCAGGAATCAGATACAAGTCAGGTAAGGCAAAACAAGTTTGGCGACAGGTAAGCGATCAGCTGGATCAAACCGGTGCACTGATCAACTGAGAACAGGGAGGGGTCATGACAAGCCGGCAGGCTAACAGGCAGGGACAAAGGCTGGAATGCTAAGACTGAAGCACAATAGATGATTTGTCAAAGGGAGTGGTGGTGTGAATACTAACAGACTGATTAGGTCAGGGGATTTCAAAGTCTGAGTCTCCAGGGGCCAGAGTGAAAATATCAAGATGCAACATTTTGTCTGAAAAAACATGCATAGATAAAAGCGTTCCACGGAGGTAAAAAAAACAAAAACAAATATCAATGCAACATTTTGAGCCTTTGTAATGTCAAAAATATATAGAAAGTGCAACATAGTTCATATTAATATATTATGTGAGTCTTATTATTCTTTGTCTTACTTCTATTTGGAGGATAGTCATGCTCTATGTTTGGAAACTACAATTCCTATAATTAAAATATATTAACTGTCTGTGTGTCACAGCGGCTGCTGCAGCTCCAACTTCTGATCGTGTTGATGAGCAGGCCAACTCAGTGGACCAAACTACAATAACTAACTAACCCAGGCAGTATCTTTGCCTCAGGTCGCCCTTCACGCCCCCACCTTCAACTCACAGTTTGAAAACCTCTGGATTAGATGATGAAGTGCAGGTGTGTGGGCAGGTGAGGGTCAGGTGTTTGGGGAACGTCAGGAAGGACTGAGGTCAGATGAGGAATGGTGAGGTTTTGAAATTAGAAATGGGAGTTAGCACTGAGGAGAAGCATGGAGGATGTGAAGAGAATATGAACTAACAAACAAGCATGTCCAAAAATGTACATATTGTAAATACTGAACCCAACAAAGCAAAAATGTGTTTTCAGGCAATTCTTAAAAGACAGAACAGAGTCAACTAATTAGACTATCATATAGTCTCAGCGCTGCTATGAAGAAAAAAAAGCCTTGTTCCTGCAGTTTTTACAGCTGAGACCTTGGGATTACTAGCAGTCTTTGTTAGGTGGATCTGAGGGGCCTAACGATGCTGAGGCGGGTCAGAAGTTCTGAAATATAGCCAGGAGCAAGGACATGCAAAGATGTGAAAACAAACAAATGAGAATTCTGAAATGAATTTTAGACTACCAACTTCAGTTCATAACGAGGCTGAGTCACTCCCAGCAAACTGGTCTGAGGGCAAAGGGCAGTCATACTCAATATTGGGTGCTCAATATTCATTGTTAGTGCTTCACATCAACAAGCTCATTCAAGGACAGCTGAAACTAACATATGGCAGTGTGCCAATGGAAATCTCTGCCCCCCTCCTTCTTTCTTTCACACATACACATGAGGAAATTAAATGACACAGACATGAATTTACTGTAACTAAAACAAAACACTCGACACTTTTTGTCCGCATGGTTGTTCTGTTGGCCTCTGTCTTACACTGTGTAAATCTCACTTAATTACGAGCCACCGGCTGAGTTTACTGAGACAACTCTCCTGAGATCTGCTCTGTGTACTCTGAGTGTCCTCCAAAACACAGGAACCCTGCAGTGCCTTTCTCACGCTACATGCGCTTTGTTGAGTGTGTATTTGTGTGTGTGTGTGTGGACAGATGAAATCAACACTGATCCCCACTAAAATACAGTTAAACACAACACACACTCATATCCTCTTGGCCTGTATTCAGTGTAAATCTCACTTGATCGCTCACCACGACCCAGTTTACTATTATGACAACTCTTCATTGTGTGTCTCTGTGTGTCTGTGTGTGTGTGTGTGTGTGTGTGTGTGTGAGTGTGAGTGTGTGAGGTTGTTGAACACACAGTTACAGTTCTGACTGATGATTTAATCACTTCCTCCATAATTAGAATTCATGCTTCCTATCTTACTACAAACACAGTCATGTCGCTCTGGGTCATTTTCTCCTCGGCGCAGAAAAAAATGAATTCCTTAAAGACTTTTTGGCTTGAAAATGTTTCAATCAGTTGACATTGCTCACTTAATATGAACCCAATATCAACCCTCATCTGGGAAACTGTGGTTTTCATTCTTTTCTCCATTACTCCAGATTAAAATTTGCTCACTCTTTCTTTGTCTGCAGTAAATGATGGACATGGAGTTAGCCACATTTGAGTGCACCAGTATGAAACGTTTGGTTGACCAGTGCTGAGATGACCATCAATTCAAATGTCAGCTTTGCAACAAGGAAGCCGTTAGGGAAATTTATGAGTCTGGCATCCTTGTTGTCAGTTATGACAGTGCCTTTGCGTCACAGGTGGCTGCAGTATTGATTCCACCATTAAATATATCTCTGTAAAGGGCATAGGTTTAATTTCTGCCTCAGCACTGACCTCTGTCATCAAGATCCGCGAATCATAACATTTTCAATTTCCCTGTATTCCAGTTCTGAAGCAGGCAGGCCAAATTCAGATAGAAATGTTAGCACTTTTATGTAATGTTACAACTAGTGTTGCCTCTTGGCCAATTTAATTTTCATTATCGATTAGTCTGGTGAACGGAAAACCATCACAATTTATCGGAGCCCAAGCTGACATCGTCAAATGTAAACTGTTTTGTCCATCAGTCAGTTTATTAAAAAATCAATTGATTATAAAAAATTGCTGCTATGAGCCAACATTACTACAAGCCAATTATTACCAGACAATGGGTCAAGTTGCATATTATGGTTCAGAGACCAAAAGCAAGCCACGTCTACTGGATGCTGATTGTATGTTCAGGCTAGGAGGGTCTTCAAAAGACAATAAGAAAACAGCTTCGGCAATTTCTGCACTTATGTAACATACCATAATCTGCTGACATCTACTCATTGTTATGCTTCAGGACAACAGAAATACCATAAAGAATTTAAGATACAGTAGAGAGCACAGCAGAAGAAAGGGTGTTTGTGGTGATGCAAGACAAAATAGAGAGGAACTAAAGAACCAAATACATGTGCAGAGTTGATGGTTGAAAGAAATACAACTTTTAGTACAAGAAATGTATTCAGTATGTTCATGTCAAAGCTGCCTGATAAGACTGAAAATATCATTAAAGTGATGAAACATTTGTCAAACAAGAACTCCTGACATATGACATTACAACATAACATTACGTTGCAAACAAAGAACTTTATCTTCTGTCCAAGTTTCTACAAATAAAGAAAAAAAAAGTTCCCCTCCTAAAACACAACTCAAGTTATTTTTATAATCAACCAACCAGAAGAACTTTTGTGTCACAACATGCAATTTTGGACATTGCATGTTACGATATATTCTATACTTTGTAGTTTTTCCCATTCTCATCAATAATTTTTCATCACATGCATAGCAACCAAGCAGTAAACAGAGTAGCTAGGAATCAATGTTAAACTGTTAAAATGGGAAATGTTTTACCCCTGTGCCACCCAGCTGCCATGTATGACAAAGGATCAACACTGATTTACATGTAACATTTAGAATCTGCACTTGCCCATTGTCCTGTCAGTGTGGTCATGTCATCAGCCAGGCTGGTTGCTATGACATTTTGCTTGACATTTCTTATATGATTTTGTACCATTATGCTATTATGGGTAACAAGTTATTTTCTCTGTCTGGTTCAACAGACAGTTTAAGAACCAACACGTCAGTGATTCTATATTGTCTACAATTTTAACCTCTAATTGAAGCAATTTCCCAACAAACAATTGTACACAGGCTCTCTTTGGGGATCTCAGAGACACATTTGCCACAGAAGCCTTTTTTACTGTTACAGTACTTGCTTTTGTACTGTTACTACGCTGCTGTCGCCGGCACACTTAAGGCAGGTCAGTGTCATGGCATGAGGGTCAGATAGCAGGACAAGCTTGAACTTGACTAACAATGACAATGAAGGGTTACAAACAGGAGGGCAAGGGCAAGAGAGGACAAAAATCAATGTCCAACAGTGTGGAAAAAGTTGAGACAGGGCAGAAACCAATTGAAATTACTGTCCATGAAGGCAAGAAGAACATTGAGGCAAAAAAGAAAGCATTCTTTATTGCCAATAGTTCTATTACACATTGGGATTTGTTTTATTTGAGGAGAAAGTTGAAGGATACCTGTGGGTACACAAATAAGTAGGATGTTAGGTCCTCGCATTGACAACCCAGCAAAACTGAGGCGTGTCTGCATATTTAGATTTTTTTTTTCTGAACACACAAGAGGGTGAGAGTTGCTCACCAAGGCTTGCAAAAAAAAAAAATCACTTGGTCAGTGTTGGTGCACTTGAAATATGTTTGCCTCTACAAATACAGGTAATATTTAAGATTGCCCTGAAATCCAAAGTAATAAAACAAACAAAAAAATATTTTAACCCAATACATTTGTAAAGTAATCTGGGGTTGTCAGTCAGACGTAAAGCAGCCTAGTGACAGTGTGTGTGTGTGTGTGTGTGTGTGTGTGTGTGTATGTGTTTGTGTGTGTGTGTGTGTGTGTGTGTGCTTATATCCATATATTCATCCTAGTTTAAACTGTATAGTCTGTCCTGCAGGATCAAGGAAACATTAAGCCTGGAGCCATACAGAACTAAGTGAACATGAACTCTATCATGTCAACTTGTCTCTGAAGCTTATGGAAATGTTAAATGAGTAAATCTGCACAGAGTCAGAGTTCATACCATGTAAATCTTACACTCCTCAGCCACAACTCCTCTACTTTTTCCAATTATTTTGTGTCCCTTGGGAGAATAGTTGCAGAGCTATAACTCCTTCATATGTCATGGAAACACCAGGAATAAACATAAAACTTACATATTGAAATAAAGTGTTACAGTAGGACACATTTACATTCTCAAAAAACGTACTTAAATTGGCCACGATATTACACCATAACTACAACTATATTAACTAAAAGCTTGATCTTTAAGCATAGAGAGCGCCACATACTACTATAGTGGTTGCTTGTGTTTGGCATCCCCAAGACTCTGCAAGCAAAATCTGATACAGAAAGGATGTTTACTGGGATGTTAACAGGTGAGGCATAACAGTAAGGATCTGTCTATCTATGCAGCAAGCTAAACACACTTCCAATAAAGGTTAAAGACAGCAGTTTCTACTAGAAGCAATTGTGAAACTGAAAACAGTATTGAATAAAACACAATGATTGATTCATTACAAATCAGAAAAAAGATACTATTTCAAGTTGCATTGTGCCTCATGCCAGAAAGAAATAAAGTATTAAGTTGGTCCCTAAAGAAAGCAAAACACAGTAATTAATCAAGTAAACATATCCACTGAGTCCACAAGAATACAGGTAAAAAGAGAAAAGCGCACAACAGCAACCCCCCACCACCCACACCAGACTACACATCACAGCCAGCCAGGTGACGAGAGAGCTGAAGAGGCTCAGCCAGGGAAAAGCTGCTGGACCGGATGGCATCAGCCCTCGAGTGCTGAAGGCATGCTCCAGCCAGCTTGGTGGAGTCCTCCAGCATCTCTTTAACCTAAGTCTGACCCTTCAGAGAGTTCCAGTGTTATGGAAAACATCCTGCCTGGTCCCAGTGCCCAAGAAAAGCCGCCCTACAGCACTGAATGATTACAGGCCCATAGCACTGACCTCCCACATAATGAAGGTCATAGAGAAACTGGTCCTGGCACACCTTAGACCACAGGTGTGCCCATCACAAGACCCTCTGCAATTTGCATACCAGCCCTGTGTGGGGGTTGATGATGCTATAATCTATCTGCTGCAGAGGGCCTACTCATCACTGGACAGACCCAACAACACAGCCCGCATCATGTTCTTTAACTTCTCCAGTGCCTTCAATACCATCCAGCCCACACTGCTGAAGGCCAAGCTGGAGGATATGCAGGTGGACGCTCCCCTCGTCGCATGGATCCACAGCTATCTGACGGGCAGACCACAGTTCGTAAGACTACAGGGCCGTGTGTCTGACCGTCTGATTAGCAACATCGGAGCCCCCCAGGGAACTGTCTTATCTCCCCTTCTCTTTACCACCTACACAGCAGACTTCAAACACTGCACAGAGTCCTGTCATCTGCAGAAGTTCTCAGATGACACGGCCATAGTAGGATGTGTGGAGAGTGGACTGGAGGAGGAGTACAGGCACCTGGTGGACCGCTTCTTGGGATGGTGTGGGGAGAATCACCTGCAGCTGAACGTGGCAAAGACTAAGGAGATGGTGGTGGACTTCAGGAGGAACAAGTCCCCACCCTCTCCTGTTTCCATCGGTGGGACGGATGTGGAAATCGTCCCATCATACAAATACCTCGGTGTCCATCTGGACAACAAGCGGGAGTGGTCCACCAACATGGATGCTGTATACAAGAAGGGCTTGGGCCGGCTTTTTTTCCTCAGGAAACTCAGGTCCTTCAATGTATGCAACAGGATGCTCCAGATGTTCTATCAGTCTGTTGTAGCGAGCACCATCTACTTTGCTGCGACCTGCTGGGGTGCAGGGATCAAAGCAAAGGACGCCAACAGACTGAGGAAACTCATCAAGAAGGCAGAGTCTGTTGTTGGCTCCAGGCTTGTCCCCCTGGAGGAGGTGGTTGAGGAGCGGATGCTAGCTAAACTGCTAGCAATCATGGACAACACCTCCCACCCCCTCCATAACACAGTAGACAAACTGAGGAGCAACTCTGCTGTTCAAAGGAACGATTCAGGAAATCGTTCCTCCCTACTGCTGTCAGACTTTTTAATACATCTGCCTCTGCCAGACCGGTCCTCACAGAACTGGACTGAACCGGACTTTCTGCACTACCTCACTGCACCCTCACACTTTGAATATATATCATATATATATTAAACCTACACAGTCATCACATAACATACACTATATTGATATTATATATCATACTATTCTGTGTATGTATGCTTGTGTCTGTATTATCTGCCACCCCCCTCCCTACTACTATGCACCTATTTATTTATTTTAGACACTTTAACCTCAATGTTTTCAACTGCATTCAAAATCACAAAATTCAGCAGTTTGCTTGCTAATGTATATTTGCTGGTTTATGTACGTTTCTGTATAATTTTCTTTGTGTATTTTATTTATTTATTTTACTTATATTTCTTGTGTATTCTGTGTTTTTGGCTGCTATGACAATTTAATTTCCCTTTGGGGATTAATAAAGTTATCTATCTATCTATCTATCTATCTAAATAACAGTTACTTAGATTGTTGTATTAGCAGCATATTAGCCTCAGACAGCTGGTATAATGGCTAGCTTGGTTAGCAATCACAGAACAAATTACACATAAACACTAACAAAACAGCTATAATACAGATAATCTCCCAACAAGGGCATCAAGAGGAGTAGATAAAAGATGCCTGTCAGATTTACTTGGTCACAGATCTGACATGACTGCGTGTAACAATGTCAGTTAAACTACAACTGCTATGTAATTGTATCAGTAGAGGTAACAACTGCGAATATCAGTGAGTTCCCAGGATGGCTCCTGAATCAGCACTTTGGAGCTGTGCAGTTGCGACAGACTTTCAAGCTATTTTTCTTGTCCTGACCTAAACTCACTTGTTTGGTTATGATTTATTTTTTTCTATAAAGGAGGGCATACTTTAAAGCAGGATGAAAGACAAGCAAGCATAAAGTCATTAACCTAAATTTAGCGAAGATGTCACAGTAATTGGTCAGTAATTAGTGGTGAGGAGAGAGGGTGGTGGACAAATGTCCCTCAGCCTTCCAGCGTCTGCTCCTTCAGAAACTTTAATGAAGACTGACAGGCTTGTCTAATTATTCCACAAAGTGACTGTGGAACCACAAGCTATTGCTGTGTCATGTAGACTGAAAGATTAATTTAATAACCTAAATTTGAGGGCAGAAATGTATCTGTGCCTTGTTGAACCTATAGGTGGACAGGTGCATGTTTTAATTCGATTGGATTTCTCCTCAGTCCTTGCTGATTGCCTGTTCAGTTCTGGTGATCTGTGGTAATTACTGAAAATAATTTTCACTCACTTGACCCCTGTAGCTGACTGAGGAAGAGTGACAGGTGTGAGAAGCCTTTGCAGTTATGTGATGTGAAGTGTGTCCACTAAACTATTAAACCTCCCTATAGCCTATATATAGTTAGAGCTCGCACATTTCTCCAAACTGAGGTGCGTGTAGCCTAAAATCAGACTGACAGCCCCATTGCTTAAGGATAACATTGTTTGTAAAAACTCAAATCAAATATTATCATTACAAATTGTCCATTTGATTAGGTCTTATCATCATGCTTATTTACATAAAAAACACATTTTCATAGCCACCATGTGGAATATGTTTTTACATGTTTACATAAATGATGCAACATTCACATTCCAAATAAATCACAGTTTAACATAACTTTTCATTGTTTTCAATTAAATTAAGTCATTAGTTATTAACCTGGACTATTTATTGCTTGAGTACAAGGGACCTTAGTCAACTGCAAGAGTACAGCCAACTATGCCAACACTCTGGACAGCATCAGTATAAGTTATATGCCATTACATTACTGCTGTTGTTGTTAGTTTCAGCCACATATTACAGATTACCTTCCAACTTCCCTTCACTGTCTATGTCACTCAGCCTCACACCCATTTGTATCTACTGAGAAAATAGATCTTTAAAAACACCTCACAAATATGCAGTTTAGTTTTTATAAAAAGATGCTAATTTACTAAAACATCTGGGCACTGTAGTTTTTAGCAAACATTACTTGAAAAGGAGTAAAATGCCCATCTGTTGGGGACAATTCAGCCTCATATCACATTTGGTGCTCTAGTGAGTATTTACAACAGTAAGATGGATTGAACTACATTGCTCATGATCATCATAATAAAGAAATATGTCACCCAGTGCAATGGTGTGTTTTTAGACTACTACAGCTGATACTTGTTAGAATGATGAATTCATTGCTGCATTTATTGACAACAAGAAAAATATAGACTATCATCGCCTCATCCTTCAACAACTATTATTACTTCTGTTAAACGTGCTGTGCAACCAATGAGATTCTTTTTGTGTTTTGTGTTCATTACAACCTCCATCTACTGTATATGTTGATCCTGAGCAGTTTAATATTGTCAGTGACATGTTTATTTGGACAAAAGTCTTTGATATTGTTTCATTAACGGATGCATGTGCTGCAGATTGATCCACAGGGACACATTTCTCCTAAAATCCCAGTTTATTCTTTTAGTCAGCTGTGACTCTCAGATAAAAGTTTAAGGACTTCCCACTTGTGGGAAATCACCGCTCCTCTCTTTTTGTTCTTTCCAGCAGTTTGCTTTTATCTGCTGTGTAACATTTACAATAACAAACACACTAATTAGCCACTCTAACCTCAGCCTACAGAGGAAGAAGAAAGCCTTTGTGGTCGCTGTATCTCGGCCTCACAGTGTTCACACAGGTCGGTTCACATAACCTCAGTTTAGTGCACAGGAACTCAACAGTAATGTTTTTCTTTCTCTCACAGCCGCGTGTGGTTGCAGCTCTGAGCAGTTATCTATGTTTGCATCTGTTTGGCTTTTAGCACTTAGCCTTTTGTCTTAAGATTTGGTTTGGAAATCCAAGGAAAGTGGATAGAGTGATTTTTTTCCAAGTCTCACTGAGAGTTGGCAGGTAAATTAACTATCAGCTGGTGCCTTGTTAATGTCTGTAGCAAATTTCACCTTTCCATTACAATACCCATGCATCTTCAGCTGAGGAGAATTACACAGAGGATGAAAGGAGCATTTGTCTCCTTGGTTTAAGGGACTAGCGTTCTCTTGAATTAAACTCAGTTAACTTTATTGCAGACCTGTAGTCAATAGTAGAATAAGATAAAAGAGATGAATAATACAAGTCTACAAGACAGGAGAAACTGGATTACATATGCTGAGGGACTGACTGACTCAATTTGCTTCATAAATCGTCACAGGTAATTGACAATGCAGCATCATGCCTCCTATCTGCAGGCATGTGTGTGTGTGTACTGTTGCACTTAAGTGGCAAAGACAAAGTGTAACTAAAAATAGCACAGGTCATTCATTGAAATTCCACATGGCACGGCTCCAACTTAAATGGCCATGTCGAAGAGGAATATATGTCCCAAGACAGATTTCATTTCTGCCATAGAAACAATAATGAAACAGCACTTTGTATAATTAGGGATCCTCAGTCAGAGAAGCAGAGAAATAGGGCCATAAAAAAAGCCACATTGTTAACAATAAACTTTCAATTTCCTCAGTACTCTGCCAGCTTTTTTTTTAATAGCATCTCATTATTCAGCAGAGTTGTGATTGCGGCCACGCTGTGATTGAATCTTTTATCAAAGAGCAACAGGAGACTGTGTTGAACCATATGAGATGGAAGAGACAAGAGTTTGCACAATGTGGAGTTTTTGTGGAGGTAATAAACACACAAATCTATGAAACACAGGAGCCAGTTCAGACTCAAGCTCTCTGTGACAAGGTGAAGGAACATCACCGCTCTGGAGAAGTGGAAAATACATTTAGGGTGCAGAGAGACAGAGAGAAAGAGAAATAGCGGTGACATTGTTTGGCAGTGACATATTTGTTTGTTGTTCTCACTATTTTTCTTTTCTTCTCTTTTCTTTTTTCCTTCATGCCATGGAGCTGGAACTAGGCAAGGCAAAACAACGTTAGATGAGTTGTTGTAATGGTCACTTTGGACACTTGAGATCTATTTGTGCTACAAGTCGAAATGTCAATTTTGCACTTTGTCTTTTTTTAGATTAGACCCTTGAGGAAGGTAACAATAACCAAAATTCATCCATTCGTCCACCACCATGAAATGGGTGGTGCTTGGTGACATAATGACGTTACCTACAACATCGTGGCTATTCTTTTTTTTTTTTTCATTAAAACTGTTAGTATTAATTGGTCAAAGTTATTGTTGGTTAACGGTTAAACAGTTAATTATTAACGTCCCTAGTGGAGGGTGCAACACAGCTAATGAACTATCCCAGCTTCCTCAGTTATGAAACTGCAGCACTTTCCAGATGTTTGCAATAATTGGTCAAATTATCTTGTCGCAGTAGTTGTTTTTTTAATGCTGGTGTGGCCGGGCCTTCAGGACCAGGTGTTGTTCTAACTTTGACCTTGATGATGACATTAACAGTGAGAGTGATTACAGATGTGTGTGTATTTTGATTCATTGATGATTCATTCTTCATTTAACGCTCATACATTTCTTACATTTTCTTTCCAAAAGAAATTTCTTGGGAATTCTTGCTTTCCCATCCAACATTTTAATGTATTGTTTCATGCTGTGAAGCCCTCTGATATTGTTACTGTCACACCACAGTAGACTGTATGGTCATTCAGTGGATCACTTGTCCCAAGGTGCCTGCTGCTGCAGGTGAAGTTTAAATAAATGATGTGAAGGTATTGATTGATATTCCATGAACTTCTGTGCCTCAGAGGCACTTCAGGGTACATTTCCACCTCACATGCATGCCAAATGAAAAATAAAGAACACAATGAAACTAGAAATGAATATGTTTTTCTTATTGGCAGTATCTGTAATTAATTTTAATTAATATTAGTATAAAATTATATACAGTATCTCTGTATGCTGTGATATCAAGACCCCCAAATCGGGATCATTTATCTTGTTTGGAGAAGCTCTCCATACTATGATAAGTATCTCAGCTTTAACTTTCACACACAAACAATTAAAGGTTCATTATTATTCCAGTAGGTTTATTATGTTTCTTCTGTTTTGCCCAGGAGCAGGCTAATGGCTGTTTTGATGTGTCAGCTTTTGTCATCTTCATATTATCAGCCCATGCTTCATTGTTATGAATGACAACTGCTACCAACTTATTTATTTTTGAATATGTCTGCAAAGTCCATTTGATCGTCTTCTGACCAGCAAAATCTGGTCTTTGTGTTTGCATGTCCATTCCGTTTCAGCAATGTTCTCTTTTGCTGAAGTGAGCACCTGCAGAGGAAACAAAACCACACACTCAAAACTGCTAAATTTGCTCAAATACCATTGACATCTCAGCAAATAGTGCTGGCTCAGTGTGTTCTCTTCATACATTCTTCTGATAGTAGCCACAAAGAAACCAACTGGTCAATGGTGAGTGTGTGGATGAATTAATGAATGAATTTGAGGAACTGTATAAGATCTGATTCCATAAGGTGCTGAAAAGAACAGTTTCCCAACACTCATCTTTTATGCTGAATTATGCTAAATTACAAAGCAAAGTAATTCAAAAAAACTCATATCTCAAAGACAGAAGTAGGTACAATTTATAAAAACTTCTAAAAAAAATTTTTTTTCTTACTCTTGAGTTTATAATCTTTTCTCTCTCCAATAAAGGACTCTGTTTCCTTACAACTTTTTGTAAAGCACTTTTTAAACTTCTAATTTGAAAATCAGGATAAGAATAAATTTTACTACAAATCTCTCGCTTATTGTGTCTTTTTATATCTTACCCTACAGATATTATAAACATAAAATCCTGCCTTACAATACAACATAAATGGTCTTGATCTGATTCTTTGGGGTTGGCGCATATACCTGAAAGTTTTGCCTTTTCTTTGCTGCATGCACTGTTGTGCTTTTATACAAAAAAATACACTGAACAGTGCATTACAGAGTGCATGCACATGTCTTTTGGACAGGCTTGAGTACAATTTTCTCTATTTTCACTGTTTTTCACCGACTTTCTGTAATTGTATTTCATTCCCCTGAACAGCCTCCATTTCCAAAAGGTCAGCACAAACAAGGGTCTGCTATATCATGATTTAATTAGAACATTTGTCATATTGGCAGAGTGTGTGCTCTTTATAATACCAGTTCACTTCAACGTGTGTGTGTGTGTGGGCCACACGTGTGAGTATTATGATGTGCTGCCAGCAGTGGGATTAGTGCTATGCAGAAGAGGCTATGGTTCAGATAAGGTCCACAGCAGCGGGTGAGCTGCAGCCTCAGGCAACTCTGCAGAGAGCCAGTAAATCACCAAAGAGAATAGCTTCACGTTGATTTTCATCATGTCAGATAAATGCAGTGTTCAGACAAACCCACGAAAAGATTTGTCTGAGATGCTGACTTTATTGTCACATCAGTGAATCCAAGAGCCATTTATTTGCAAATAAGAGCAAAGTTCCTCAGATACAGGTGACTCTGACACTATGGATGGAAACAGGAGAGTGAGGTTGAGCAGCTCTCCAGTGCCTGTTCCAGGGTCTGTGCCAGCACGTAATCAGTGCCAGACACGTCCGCGTGTCCTCACAGATGCCGTGCAATTGAAGATTCAGTTGACTTTAATTTAATTTAATTTAATTAATTCTAAATTAATTTGCCCCTTTGCTATGTGAATGAATCACTGCCACTGTTCCGTTTCTGTGGAAGCCCCCTGACCTGTAACCTCATTCACATTTATATGCTAACCTGCAATGGGCACAGTATTATACATGTAAGTACACAGCAAGAGCCAAATCACAACAACAGCAAACCTAGCCTATGATGATTTGTATTGTTTGTATGAAGTGAATGCATTTATTCCAGTTCAACATCTGGCACAGGGCTAAACACACTAAAGCAAGCCAGTAAGGCAGTTCCACCGATCCATTTGTAGTTTGTCTGATATGTGAAGCATGAAACAACCTCCCTACGTGCTTCATGTAGTCACAGCTGGAGAACGCTTTCAAATCCACATGTTCTGTTTCTGTTTCTCTTTTCCTTTATGCAGATGGATTACGAGAGAAACACAAAACCAGGAGTTTTTCTTCATCCATCTTCACAACCAAGGTAATCTAAACTAAAGCTCGTGCCAAGTCCCGGATAGACCAGCAGGCAGACATACAGGCAGGCAGACACCAAGAAAAACATGTTTTAAAGAGATCAGCATGTTGCCCCTTACCTCTCATGTGCTGTCAAGGAGCCAAACCCTCTGAGTTTTAACATTAGCTTTGAACTGTTATTATTAAGACCTCATTCATCTGGATAAAGCTGTCTGAGCCTGGCTTCTACCCACTGTACAGAGCAGAGGTACAAACTATAGCAACAAAAAAGTTAAGAACAAAAAAGAAATGCTGCACTCTTGAATCTTAATTGGTTTTAAATAGGATATAGTGGAAATTAAGTCAGAGATCATTACCTCATGTGGTATTTAGGAAACCATCAAGTTTGAAAAACGACATCATTTGTGCTTCTCCAGTCCAGCCTCCAGTCAGATTGCTTCATCTAAAAGTGTTATAAAAACCTTTGTAGTTTTATTTGAGTAATCTTACGTATATTTGAATTATATGTAAATCAAGTAACTACTTGAATGTATTTTTTCAGGGAGTACAGGGTAGGTACTCCATCCCTTTATTCAATCTGAGCCTATATTCTGGGAATAAACTGCAGTGTTTGTTCCCTGTTTCCCTGCAATGATCCTGCAGGTGAAGAGCCATAAAACACCATAGAGATATGGTTTCATAAACAAAATAAACAACAAAAAGGGGTGGGGGTGGGAGGCGCCAGTGACCTCCAGGACTAGGAGGTGGTAGGAGCACTGGGACTCATCATCATCCTGTTCCACTCCAAACATGTAAAAGCGATTAATCCCTTGGCTGCCCTCTCCTTCAGCTGTGGGAAAATTCCTTGGATGTCATTAGGGGACACTTCCTCCTTCCGGCCATACACAGAAAGTGTCAGGAAGCTCAACTAAAATCCCCCAAGCGTTAGCCTCCAGGTTAAGGAAAGAAAGAAAACAACCTAGTGACTTACAGTAGCCTGAAAAATTGGCAATAGACATCTACAGACTGCAAACACCCACAGTTCCTGTTTAATGAATGTATATATTTTTGTTTATATGAATAATCCATTCTGGTAGAGGTTCTTCAGCTGTCTGTCAATCTGTATGTTATCTGCATTGGTTATTAAGGGAAGGTCGACTTGTGAATGAGCCAATGTGACAAAACATATTAGTAGACACTGAAATAAATAAATATTGTATCAAGTACAATAAGTATTTGTCATCAAATTAAATTAAAAAATTAAATGTCATTGAAATTAATTTTGTTCCAAATGAAATAAATGAACCTGGACGATTATACTCAGCCAGGCAAGGTGCCTTTTGTTTAATGCACTCTGTCAGCCTAAACACATGACTTTTGTGTGTAAACACATTCATCAGTTCAACAAATGATGTGACTTTAATGCTCCTGAGTGCTGAGTTCATTCTTTCTGCCTTTGATTGTGCACTCTCCTCTTCATCTAAATCTTCCAAACTAAACAAATAAACAGGTAGTTTGTCACTGACTTCCAAAACAATCCATATGCACTTTTTTTTTTATTTTGTGCCCCTATCAACAAGACAGCATCATTTGTCAGTGCTCTCTCAAACGTATGCGATTAATCTAGCCACTATATTTAAGGTCTGGTTACATTTAGGCACACAAACTAGTTCATTAAGGTTAGGAACAGATTGCAGTCATGGTTTACATGGTTTGGGTGAGGGCAGTTTCCTTTATCACATCGGAATTCCTTCCTTGCTCTCTTCATATTCATATACTCAACTCCTTTATCTAATCAGAGCAAATGTGACCATCTGATTAATTGATAAATGTGGGATAAGATTTCTCAACATCTCCAGTGTACACCATATATGGGACACCATATTGACTGACCACACACACAAAAATCCATATACCACTGTTTGTCGCACTGAGCAGCAAAATCAAATATGAGGATTCATCAATGTCACCATGAACTATGATTTTCCATCTGCAGTGCGTAGAAGATGTGAAACATTAACAATGAAACACAGCAATGGACCAATAGTTTCCACAAACAAGCACGAATCAGCTTTTGCTTTGTATTGATCTTTAGCCTGTGTTCTGTATATCATCACATTGTTTCATTAAAACAACTGACAATCATTAAACCACTGACTAAAACAATATTTTCACAACTGTTCCACATACATTTAAAAAGTTAAACGGTCAAAGTGACAAAAAGTTTGATAGATTACAACTTAGATTTTAAAAACTCACTATGAAAATGTTGCAATAGTGGTACTCACAGGGTCCAAATCATAAATGTATAATCTTAGCAAATCTGCAGCACAGCCCCAACGTCAGGAGAAAAGAGAAACACCAATCTGAACGAAACAGGGGTGAACAGGAGCTCAAATAGCCAATTACAGTTCCACTCCATATACGGTAGTTTCAGGCACCAACCAGCTTTTTCCCAAAATTAGAAAGAACAAACATATTTTGAGATTACATAACATACAGTCCATAGGCGCAAGCACAATTTTTCTGCTGATCTTGTTGTAATGTACATTCTAATGTGCTTAATGCTGCTAATGCTCATAGCAGCAGTATTGAATTCCCCTTATGGTGGAGTCACACTGGAATTCACACCCCATTCATTTCAATGACGAAGGTGACAAGATGCATTTGCTTTCTGTGGTCTTAAAGAGATCGCGCCTCATTTGTCTCCCTATAAAGTTCCATTTGGTTGAATTTTGACCGATGAAATGCTGAGGCTCACCGCTGCTCAGCCAGTTTGAGAGAGAATGGGATTGACTTCTTGTTTAAGAGGTAATAATGGTTTCTGTTTATGCCTGTTTTTGTACTGTAACGGCAAGATGAGAGAACACAAGCAGCAGAATCAGAGGGAAGCTTCGTGGCAGGCAGTGAGTGCAGAAACAGTAATAAAGATAAAATGATCTTGAGGAATTATAATGTTAGCTGGCTAGTCATGCTAGGTCTAGCAGCTCTAGCAGTTTCAAGTCTTACCTCTTTGTCACCACTGTGTACGAGTACATTTTGTCCAGCTAATATTGGTCTCAGCGCAGCATTGACCTTAAAAGAACACACGTGTTTAGTATGTCATGCCATGCTGAGTGACATTTCCTGTGCAGTAAAGCAGCTATTACAGACACGCACTCAACTGCGTCAACTCTTCTCATTGTCAAAATTAGCTGATGATTAACGTTCAAATTTGACAGAAATTGGGAAGGAAAATATCCAAATACACTAACTTTGAAACCAGAGAAAAGTAGAGGAAATATGAAAAATATGGGAGTAAATAAATTTAACAAAAGGGAGATAAACATTTCTTCTTTTAGCAAGCAGCATTTTAAAGATGAGATGAGATCACACTACCAGTTACAACAAGCAGTAAGTGATTAAAAAAAAAACGGTGAAGCAATTTCATTCCATTACAAGTTTGCCAATATGCCAAATAAGGCTTCTGTCTTGTTTTCACTGTCTCATTCTCAGCTGCATGACTCAGAAATGTCTAGCCATAAAATGTGGTTAAGTATAAGTTTTCAAGACACCACCTTTGCTTCTTTCCATGACATTCCATACATCTGCGGCTTATTGTTTCCATCCTATACAAATGTTTGGATAAGGCTGTGCTTTGTAAAGCCGGCTTAGATCCTGAAATTAGTTAATAATGAGTTAATAACACAGTCAATATGGTAGGTGCGTGTTGAACAAGCTGCCATATAGTTAACACAGAGCAGACCATTAGGCCCTATCTGATTACAGCAAATCACCAAGGCAACTCCATTGTGGTCTGATCCCGCCAAGACCCTCTGCACTACTAAGGAGCACAAACACAGGGCACTTGACTTAGCCAACCTCAAGAGGTTTCAGATGGCTACAATTTTCCTTAAAACTGGAGAAAAATAGCAAAATATGGTATAACAGGAGCCAGAATACACATGAGAGAAACCAAACTGTAATGTGACAGCAAATCCTCTGCTCAGGGGATTTTTTAATTGCTACACAGGGATCTTGAGGTTATTCCTGGAACCAGTCCCGCTGAAGAAAAGTAGTGCTCGAAATAAAGAGCCAGAAGGTCTCTGCTGGTATATGGTGATATACACCACAGGCGAATTAGAGTGAATTACAATGATCATTTCAGGTAAATCTTCATGAATTTTATCTTACTGAATGTGTACTAAATCAAGATGATCACCTGCACTGGTTTCAATTGCTAAAAATGTGTTCTGTTTATAAAATCAATCATCATTTGTTGTACTTATAGCAGGTCATTAATTCCAGTGGGAAATTGTATTGTTAGGGTAGAAAAGTCACATCATACAAGACACAAAACCAAAACAAGTCTCATGCTATGCAGTATTGTCCAAGGCATGTGAATGTCTGTTGGGCTTTCAGTCTGCTTTTGCCGAAAAAGACCCAAAGCTTCAGTTGTTGTGTGGTGTATCTGGAAAAAGGACAAAATTGCCTTATTGATTCAATAGTCTATATCTGATATATAAACCATAAAACCCAATAAAGAGGCAACATCTGTTCATTTTGATCTTCTGATGTCAATGTTGTTTTACAATAGTTTAGCCAAATTCAAATGAACACACACACACGTAGCCATTAAGCACTTTTTTACTTAAATACCAGCAGTTCCATTGAGTAGATTGTTTCATATGCCATATTTAGAAGACAAAGTGAAAATAAGCCTTCTTAGATATATGAAAAACAAAACAACTGTTTCCAGAGGTTCTTGAGATACATGCTGTGGGTAAAATCACTGTGAAAGTTTATAGTTAGCTATCAAATAAGCAGTTGCTCCCATGTCCCAGCTCATAGGGGGGCTACAAACATGTTAAAATCATGCAGAAATTATATTTTATTCTCCACCGTGTGCTCATGACACTGACCACATCCATGACATTTGTGTTTTCTCCTGCCGGACTCATGGTAACGCGCTCCCTTGTCAGCCCTCAACATTGAGTAAATGCAATAACCGTGAAATTAAACCATTCTTTATTTGCTAAGAACCCCCTAAGATCCTGTCTGGGACAATCTGCAATATGAGAATCCTGGTGGACAGTCGGCTTTTCAGACAACATCAGGAGGGGACTCTATGGGGCATATCTAGTTTCATAAGCCATTCATTCAAGTGTGTTTAAATTGTTTAAATTTAGATTAAGCAGTGCTGCTTGTATAACTGTGGCCAAGTCTGACTAACATTTGTGTAACTTTCTACTTACAATCTAATATGAGGAAACTGTATTGGTTTTGAACAGTGGGACCAAAACCACCATCAAGTACCATGTCACTGGTCATCACTTGAATCTTACAGTACTACAACATCACCTCAAATGACTCTTAAATAACAAAGTCTTTGCCAAGCTCAGCATTCTTTAAGATAGCTTGGGCTATGTCAAATATTTACTGTTATGCTAAGAAATTCAATCTCTGCAATGTCTGGAGGAAAGCAGTAAGTAAATTTGTGTTATTATTATTCTTGTATTCTTGTTCTTTGGGGGCATAGATTCCCACATTAATATGAGAAGCAAATAACAATTTTGAGTGTTCAATGGCACTTAAAAGAGTACATCACCGATTTAGACTCATGGGCTTATGACGAACAGTTCTCTCTCTCTATAAAAAGATATCTGCATATGAATGCTTTTTTAAAATGTTGGCCCGGATATCCGTTATCCAGATATCTGCTGGCTACACCAGAAGCCCCAAAACCCGATACATTTCCCGTTGCCCCCAGAGGTTCAATCGGCATCAGACGATAGCCGATGGGTTCCGAGATTGCCCACAATGAAACTCCATCAAGAGTTGTGTGTTATCATGGATGTATTAAGAGAGCTGGATATGGTGTCAGCACTCAACCTTGTGGCTAAGTTGTCCTAGTAGCCATGACATTGCAACTAGAAAATCCTGGAGACCAGCATTAAATTACACCAGCACAGAGTGGGCTTAGATTGGACTTTCTGCTAAGGCAGAGGAGGGCAAAGTCAAGTTTTCGCTGGAGAACAATTTACATTACGATGATAGTGAAACAAATGCTAAAACTTGTATTAGATATCTGCTTATGGTAAGCAGTGGAAGTAACAAATTACATTTACTCTTGATACCGTAACAAAGTTGGGACTGAGGCAGGCAGTTGGTGAACAGTGACAACAATGCAATAAAATTAAGAATCACATCATTATGAGTTATGGTTAGTATTATTGTACCTCAGCATAGTTACAAAAGGTTGCATCTAGGCTAACTTAATTAGTCACAGATTTAATGCACCACCCAGTGAGCACGCTAAGTAACTCAAATCAAACACACCCACGATGTTGCGTGACCAACAGGTGCATGCTGGGTGTAGCTAAAACACTAAACTCTAACATGCTCATAGTGGACCCTCCAGTCTGCTCTTGTCACAATTGTGACTGCAGGCCGCTCATTCAGCTCAGGTTCTATTATGCTTTGAAGCAAAGAAACTGAACCTGTATCAGATTGTTGAAGACTTGTGCGGTGCTTAAGACTCACAGAATGACATTCAGACAGGTGAGTAGCGACAACAAACTCTTTTATGGATGTAACTCATTGTACAGAGAAGAACGTCAATGTTGCTATTGTCTGGGTTTTGTCTATTTTTCTGGTTACTTGTGGTTAGGCTACACTGAGGAAGCCTGTTGTATAATTGATACTCAGTTGTACGCTCAGACTGCAAAGTGCCATAGGAAAGGAAAATATTGTTGGTTTGGACATAAGGGCTCTGTGGTTTGATGTGTATACATTGACATGTTAATGCACTTTATTTTGTAGCCTAAATGTGTTCTTTAATTCAATAAGTCTATCATATAACATCATCATCACTTACATGCAATTTTTCTTTACCCTCCCTCCACCCTCCCTTTCCCTTTTTTAAAAATGTAATGTAGTAATGTTTACTTTTATCTAAGTAGATTTTTGAGTAAAATGTTTTAAGTAACAGTACTTTTACTTGAGTACAATATTCTAGTACTGTTTCCATCCCTGATGGTAAGTCATTTAACTTGAGGCACATATGGGCTGCATAAAATAATTAATCAGCAGAAAAGATAAGCTGTGAATGATACAAAATGAAACCTTTAGAGCCTTTTAAGAGCTTAAATCCTAGTCATTTCAGGTCAAGTGAGTGTGTTGATTTCTGTGATAAATCCCTCCTTTGCCACCATGGACAGTAACAGTTCAACTTCCAGCAAATCCCCTCTTCACTACAGTTTAGGACTACTCTGTGGTGCAAGGCAGGTTATTAAGTTGTGAATTATTAAATATACTGTCTGTTAATATAGAGGAACCAGGAAAGCTCTTCCTGGAAGTAAGACCTTAAATTTCCTGTCCTCAGTGCGCAATAATATTCTGAGATAAACAGGTTTCACCTCTCAACTTGTTACTGTTATCTTACAGTGATAAATATAGCACTTCACAACATATATATGTATATAGGCACTTTCATTTCAAGTTATCTGAGGTACTCCTTCTGC
Organism: Enoplosus armatus; assembly: GCF_043641665.1. NCBI lineage: Eukaryota > Metazoa > Chordata > Actinopteri > Centrarchiformes > Enoplosidae > Enoplosus > Enoplosus armatus. Next base: position 16,649,316 of record NC_092181.1, read on the forward strand.
AGGTGCCTATGCCATTACAATAACACCACTTCAGTCATTGTCACTGACACGCCTAACATCATGCTCTGTACTAAGAAAGGTATTTGTGTGAACAGTATCAATCCACTCACTCGGGGATGGACAACGTGGAATAAATCTCTACTTTTCAAAATTAAATTTTCTGATGCATATTCTACATTGTTATAAATCTTCAGCAAATGCTCAGCAGGTTTTCTGGTTGACTGGCTAAAAGTGGTGCTTTGATCCTCCTGGAGCCCGAGTTCAGGCCGCTGATACCTTGCCTTTAGTTAGTTTTTAAGAGTCAGATGAAAGCAGAAATCCTCCATCACGCTAATCAGCACCACAAGCACGCAGATAAAATTGTTCTTGTCCATATGATGCTTGTTAACACAAATATACAAAAGCAAATTTGCAGCATCTGGATAAAATCAAATAGGATCATTCCAAAACATTTTCTGCTCAGATTTTGATGAGTGGCTCTGTTCCCCATGCATGAAATCAAATCAGTGATTAGTGTGACACTGAAGACAAAGTGTGTGCTTTTAGCTATTGCACCTGGCTATAAATCAACGATTATTTTCCAAATGCTGAAATGAAACAAAAAGATGTTTTGCTATGATTAGAAAGTAAACATTGCTAACACTGGAAAAACATTGTGGTACACAGTGATAGCTGGAATGTTTTATCCAGAAATAGAGTTGAATTTAACATCATGTTTTCTGGGCTCCTCATGTTCCTCGTATTCTTGTTCTAATCCTATTAGACATGGCTTTTTTGTGCTTTTATATTGATTAAACAAAGTCTCCCTATTTCCACAGGCACATTACGGGAATTGTTGACTATTGCACTTTGTTTTTTTAACAAGGATCACAATATATGTCTTTAACTTTACAAACAGAACACGTTTCTCCATGCTGAAAAAAAGGAAAAAGGATCTTAAGGAACTCTCAACACAATTCAGGCACTACTCAGAGCGAACCAAATACTGGCAAGCCATCTCGATCATTACTGCCATTATTCCTATCACAGTCTACTGCCCAGTTGCTGCACCGGGCAGCATTTCAATCAAGATTCCTCTACAGCGGCTCCTTTGCCTTCTGGAGGGTGTGTAGTCAGACAGTGGCAGATAGAGAGTGGCATTTTCACAGACATGAGTTATATCAGACTGAGTGCGACCTGACTGTAAAAGCAGGGCCATGCGTCATTGTGCATGTCAGGGTGGAGGTCGACATCCAAGGCATCTACACGTGACTGATGATGGGGTCTGGATGGCAGAGAGATGGAGGTGGATTAAAGGAAGATAGAAGTGACTTGAGGGAGAGGTGAAGGCTGTGAATGGGAGGTGATAACGGTCAGTGTCAGATGAGTAGACTCATTAAAAGGAGAAAGAAAAGAAGGAGAAGTTGTTTTGTCACTGTGTTGGTTCTCATCTGAGCTGAAACATGGGCCTTCCTATCAGTGCATTTTGTATGTTCTGTACTCCTCAAATACCTTATATATATATATACATAGGGAGTTTGTCAGGATTGTAAGTACTCCATGTAAGAAAGTACTCCATGCAGAAAAGCTGGAACCATTAAATGTTTTTGCTTGAAAATGTATTTAAACAATTATCAAAATAATTGCCAATTAATTGTCTGTAAAATCACCTAAACGATTGTTTCAGCTGTACTTGTATAAATTGTTGGGCAGTTTTATTTATAACAAAGCATATGTTATAAGCGCTTCATGTTTTGTATTTGTAAAGTAACTAGTAAGTAAAGCTGTCAGATAATTGAAGTGAAGAAAAAAGTACAACATTTCTCTGAAATGTAGTGGAGTAGAAATAGAAAGTGGCTCAAGTATAGTACAAGTACCTCAAATTTAGTAAATATATTTAGTTACATTCCACCACTGCAAGGTAGCAATTTATATCCAACACAAAGACTATCCTGGATCAGACACAGGTGTCTGAGATTGTCTCCCATTAGATGTTAAAAATGGGAAGTGGACTGAAATCACTAGCATGTAGCTGTCCCATCAGGCGCTGTGGTATTTACTGCAGATTGTTACAGTTATTTTTCAGAGAGCCATCAAAAAAAATCCTTTCCAATCTTGTTTGATTAACCAGATTTAATTTTATAAGAGAAATCCAGCTCTTGGCCCTTTGAATTCACTCCGGAGATTGAATCTCCTGCACTGTTACAGCACCTGTTATACGTTTGATAATGTCACTCCTCGTCAGCAGTTTTGTGTGATCAGTTGACCTGAATGGAGATAAAAAGAGCCACTGCCCGTGTCACCTGGCACTCTTCTTAATGTTTCTCTGAGCTCCACTTACTATGACGGCATAATGTGTGTAATTGTGTAACACATAATGTTTGCAGAAAATGGCTGCAATTTTAGCTGTCAAAATTACTTGTTCTCTCTACAGTAGATGTGACTTGCCAAGATGCCCTATTTAAATGCTTGATAAAACTGTTTTTTTCACACATTTCCTCACATGGGGACTCACGTGGAGTTCGTTATCTCTTCTCCTATTTCTCCAAACACTTAGAACGTCTTGTGTTCCAAAAACACAGCTTGTTATCAACAAAAGCTCATACAATGTATTACACTGTTGACCATTTCTGCACAAAATGTGGTGTAAGATATTAGACCAGTTAGGTTACAATTAAGGAACAATCTCATAACATTCCTATGTTTACTCCCCAGGATCCTGACAAATGCGAATCTGCAAGCACCATTACAAGTCCATCTTTGCTAAATGCCCGTCCGCCAGCTGGCTGTTGATGGATTCAAAATAAAGAAAAACATCTTTACCATTTTGCAAGGGCACCGTCGCTGCATCTTGGGCTTAGCGCTGCCCAAGACGAAATATAAACAAGCCAGAGCCTTATGAATGTCAACCTCATGGTGGCGGAAGACATTCGGATTCATCCTCTGGGGACCATGAATGTGTGCACAAAGTTTCATGGCAATAGTAGTTGTTGAAATATTTCAGTCTGGACCAAAGTAGTGGACTGACCGACCAACAGGCCAACATTACCATTCCTAGATTCATGCTGCTAGCATGGCTAATAAAAAGTAATATGTGTACTGATAGCACCCTTTTCTTTCAGAGGAGGGATATTCCCATAGCATTCTGTGGTTTTAAAACCACGCTTTCATGGGGATGTGAATACACATTCTGTCCTCGCGGTCTTGGAGCCGAGACAAATCCAGCAACCTTTTGCAGCGATGTATCTTAATTGAATAAAGATTATTCTTGAAACGGCTGACTCATTTTGAAAAAGAGATTACAGAGTGAGCCTTTGTGGAGCCTCCTTGTCATACCTTTCCGTAATCCTTCTTCATTCAGACCGAAGAGAGAGTCAAATTCATATTCATCGAGTCACTATGAACTTGAACATGTTACTGATGCAGGAGTATATTAGTATATATTACATTTTAATAATTTAATTTCAAACTTTGAAATACATTTCTGCAGCGAGCTGAGCAGAAACCTTGCATTAAAGGAGAATGTACTTGGTCCCATGTTTTGAGGTGACTGTCACCTTAAACTAGAGCCAATCAGAAAATAAACTTAAATTTCTGTGCCTGTATGTGCTCTATATGATTTGAAAGGTCAACTGTTGTCACTGTGGCTTCACTCACAGTACACCTTTAACAACATACAGTATAGGTGTCTGCGACTTACAGTATCTTTCATATTATTTGCATGTACATTCTATATTCCTCCTACACCTTCAAGGCGTCCTGTGTTCTCAGTATTCTAGTATAAGAGCTTATTGTTATACCACATCCTGCTCTGCTAGTCTGAGAGTGAAGATTTCTACACAGTACACTCACTGTACTTAGCTGTGACGTTGATGCAGTGGTGATAATGGAAGGCACAGTGCTTAAAATAGAGTCTTGTGCCAATCTACATAGCACAGAAATATTTTGGATGTTCAATATGGTGGACCTCTCAAATTCCTTCTATACTTGTTCTGTTGATGCCAGGTTCACTTGTGTACTGCTGTGCATAGCAGCAGCATCTGACAGCATCGTACAAAGCCAGCAGGAACTTTATTCTAATGTATACCCAGTTACTGACAGGTGAGGGGTGTTTACATTAGCCCGTGGGACGTGTTTTTTGTGTGCATGAACACATGCTGTGCATTTTTGTTGCCACATATTATTTCTAAAACTCCTCTGCTATCCACCTCCTCTCTTCACAATAAAAGTAAACTTGTCTCATTACAACAAATCTGCATTTTAAATGAACAACATTTTTATGTTCATCTGTAGAGCAATCAGCCTGCATGCAAGTAATGTTTTTGGAACAATATGAGGGCAGTGGAATGAGAACATTTTGTCCCATGGCAACCTATTGACACATTAATCACCTGACCGAGCTGATTCATATACACTGTAACCAGAAAAACAGACACCCTTGTTCACTGTAATGTAATCCAATGCCACCGTATTGTATTAAAATTTAATTTAAGGTAGTCCAGTGTATCACCACAAGTGATACAAGAGTTTAAAGCTAAACTAGTTTTGGACACTGTGCGTTATAAGTGGTCAATTTCTGTAATCTGTGAACTAGTGTTCCATGTAGGCAAGCACGTTATTTATTGCCTTTTTCACACCTTTTTGAAATACATTTATAGAAATGAGGAGAACGGCTCATTTGCCATGTGCTGTTATCTAGGTTTAAATCCCATGGTTCGCCTATGTATGAATCCACACATTCATATTTGGTGGAGGCGGGAAAAAACGAGAATGAAATTGTCAGAGGTTATTTTAAGGATTTATTGTTTTAATCCATCAAAAAGGGACGATGTCATGTTGCGCACAATATTGAAGGGTTCATTTGCAAAAAGAGGTATTTGCATTTTTATTAATTTTCCTAAATCATGTTTTTTTTAATTGTGCACTCCAGGAAACATCAATCAAACTGACGTTGGGTTGTTTGGATTAAGAATAGCATTCTTTTGCAAAGGAACTCTTCATCTATAGCCTATTAGTATTATTCTGTTTACAATTAGGGCTGGGTAATTAGATTGCTCTTCATGTTGCACTGTAAAACCATGGCTATTTATTGTTTTTGCTCACTTAAAATACTTAACTGCAACATGATGACACAATGTCAGGTAAAATGCACAAGTGTAACATTGAATATTCTGTATCTAGGGATTGCATCACTCTTCACTACCACTATGATACGACCAACCTCATGGAAACACATGACACTGAATCATTTCTTCACCTCAACCCTTCTTTATCTGTTACGTGCTTGAATTATTTGGGCTATTCATTAATATTCATATTCAAAATGCAGTTAATGACTATTCAACCGTTATTTTACAACAGAAAAATGTCAGCATGTGGCCCTTGTTCTGTAATATGCCTACTAAATGTGTGATTGATGCATTCATGCTGAATATTTCCCAGTCCCCTGCCAGTACAAGCCTTCAATGCTTGAGCTCCAGCTTTCTCAACAGTGTCTCTGGCTCACACAAGCTTCCTCCATTAGCAGTTTGTCCACTTGTGTGAATGATGCCGATCAGCAATTAGCAGCAATACGGAGGAAAGCGACTATCTATATCACTGCTGACCTTCTCGCACTCACAAACACACACATACAAACTATAAACAGGCCGCTTTGAGCCAGAGAGGAAAAGAGCGGGGAGGCAAAGCAGCTTAAGAAACAAAGTGGAAAGGAAATGAAATCACTGATGAAAACAGATGAAGAGGCGCACATTCAAAGCAGAGGATATGAAAAGGGAAAGTGAATAGTGAATGAATAGGAGACATTAATGAAGACAGTCATGTTATAAATGTGGGATTCAGAAATGAGGGAGTGAGAAATCTCAGTTCTATATATAATTGTAGAGGGATGTGTTTTCTTGATCCTGCTGAATTGTGCTCTCTATACAGGTAGTGCTTCATATATCACCCTGCCCTTTTGTAATACACAAACTCTGTGTATTTCTAAATTTTAAAACTAGAGCTGAGAGGAGTAAGATTAGTATCTATAATGTTTTTCTCTTGTGCATGTATTTTTAACCTCATCTGACCTTCAGCATTCTTATTATCTCATTATTTAAGGCAAATGTTTCTGGTTGCTTGCTTTGGCTAGTGTTTAATTTCACCTCATTTTTCCTACCTATCTTTCTCCATGGATATCAGGCTCGAGGTGAAAACTCTGGAAAAAAAAACATTAAGTTGAAATGTGTCACTGCACAGTCAGGCAGGGACTGTGAGGCAAGGGTGAAGCGGGGGGTGGGTATCTGAGGGTGATGACTCATACCAAATGATCACATGCCATTGCTATGTAATGATGGAGAGCATGGAGATGTGTGTGTGTGTGAGAGAGAGAAGGGGCTAGAGGAGCTAGTTCATGCCAACAGCAACCACTGTCCACTACCCGTTACACATACTGACTTGTGTCTCTCTAATGTCTCTTTCAGAAACAGGGTATATTATAGTCAAGTCCATGATCAGTGATGACCCATGTCACTATCATTCACTTCATACATGGAACAAGCATGCAAAGGTCTTGTCCTTAATTGTCATTCATATGTGGATTGTCATGTTAATCAAAAAACAGAAATGTATTCAATAAAATGTTTTTGGGCTAACGTTAGCAAATAGCTAACGTCGCTCATCATATCTAATCAAACTTCACAGCTGAGCAATTGCTGTAGCTATCCTCTGCTTGTTCAGAAGTGTGGTTGGATCTTAGTCAGCAAAAACTTTGTTTACATTTCCAAAGTATGTAGTTCCAATTTATTCTTTCTAGTCTTTCTACAGCTCAGTATCGCTTTGTATTTGCTAAGCCACGCCCACTTTTGAGCAATCCAATAAAATCTGAAGGATTTTGATTTAAATCCCTCTCGAAATGATTCCCTGACCACATATAAAGACCTAACTAAAGATCCTTAACTTCTGTTTCACTGTGACTTTAATGCTTCATGATGGATAGGTTGATAACTTATTGCAGCAAACTAGGCCAAGACTGCAAACAGCGTGCACTGGCGTAACTAATAACATTAATGATGGTTCTGTTTTGTTTGGCAGTGGCAGTGAGTCTGCATGCAAGCAGTCTCGTAGATGTCTTTGCAACCTGGCCACATCACTTGTAGAAGTTGTACTGTACGTCACAGATCAAACCTGTCACAACAGGTCCTTTCTACAAAGACTGGGTTCACTGTGCCCATTTGAAAGGTTAATGTATAATTTATACTCCTGTAACGCTGAGGGGACACCAGCAGTGTGTCATGAGCTTGGATGATTTGTTAAGTGCAGGGGAATGAACCTGAAAGTAGAAGAATGTTGAAGAACCTATAAGCAAAAGAAAAATAAATGGAAATTTTGATTTAATCTGAACCTGAGTGGAAACCACTCTACACCTTTTGTTCCGTCAATGTCTGATCTCTGTTTAATATATGATGCACGCTCCTTTTCTGTTTCATTCTACCCACTTTTCAGTTAATCGGATGTGAATTATTAACTGTGCAGAACACAAGATGTGTTTTATACTCCAAAAATAGCTTCGTGCTCAAATCAGGGACAGGTTGGTGACATTAGGCAGCAAATGGAGTTGCAGGATTTAATGAATGGAAAAGCCGTTGTTTATGGCTATGTGATTCACTCTGATCTTTCAAGCATGAAGAGTGCCAAAGCACCCCATGCCTATCCCCTATGACCTTCATCAATGCATCGTCGGCTGGTGGTAATGTATTGCCTTCAGTCATGGCTAAAAACCTGGGTTGTAGCCCTAGTTTGCCAGAAAATGTTTTAATAATGACCTCCCTGAAGCTGCTGCTGTCTTGTCAGCCAACCTATGAAAGTCAAACCTTGACCAGAAACAGACAGTGCAAATGCACCCTTTCTCTCTTTTAACTCCTCAGTTTTCATTGGTTCATGTTTGCTTATGGCATGCCCCCTCAGAAGACACATGTAGTCTTGTTTTTTTGCCTGCCCACTAATCTGCATGTTTTCCCGTCTCAGTGGCTTGTGTACCGTCTCAGCCCCACTCACATAGAAAAGCCCCTGGGATCCAGTAAGTTCGGAGGCTAAGTCAAAGCTTATGGGAACTAATCTTTACCAATGCATTCTCTTCCTCTCAGATCACCATGTATCTCAAACTGGGGTCATCTCCAGTGTCCTGAACTGAGATCTGATGTTTCTGAGGAATGCAGTCTACAGCTCTGTGGAATGATGATACTCATGATGATAGGAAAGGAAAACAAAATGCCATTGGTAATATGATATACGAAAATGAAAATAAAACAAACAAGATATATATTTATATATATATATATATAGAGAGAGAGAGAGTTTGTTTTATTTTCATATATATATATACATATATGAAAATGTTTTTAATTCAAATTGAATCTCAAGTAAATTGAGTTTAAAATTATGTTGATATTAAATGGAAATTAGAAATACAATATTTTCTCATTTTATCTTTGACTTTGTTTTCTTTGTACGTTTAAATGCTTTCCTTTGACTCCTTCTCCAAATGTTTGTGCAGAATCTATTCTTTGTGTTTCGTTGGGCTACATTGCTGTGCTGTGGCAGAGATGCGCTCAGTTTTTGTTGCAAAGCTCTGGGTTTGTATTTGCAATTCTGACTTTAACTATGCATGCTCCATAATACCATAATAAATATTTTATGTTTTCAATTAAACATGTAAGATGTTTGTTGTTTCACTATTATAATAGGACTTATAGGAGGCTGAGATTTATTTTTTTTATTCACCAGTTGGTGCATACACATATAGACAGTATGAATATAATACAAAGGCAACATATGATATTGATTTATAAAACATAAAAGGACACTGATAAGTAACAGGAGAGAGCATGTGAATAAAACAACAACAAATAAATAAAAACAACAAACAAACAAACAAAGGAAGGTAATAACTAAATTCAAAACTCTCTTTTTCAAGAGAACGAGAAAAATTAATAATCAGACAGCCACACATCCAGCATACAAAAACAACACAAGTGACAAATAATTCATAAAAACATTACAAGAGTCATAAATAAAACATCAGATAATAAAGCTTTAAAATTTTCAAAGGGGAAAAAAGAATCTAGCTTGAGAGCAGTTTGCAGTTCATTGCATTTAAAAGGTGCATAGTACCTGAAACCAGTTCTGCCAATATTAGTGTGTACATGTGGAATATCTGAGGCCAAGTAATTATCGTATCGTGTACTATAGTTACAAGATTTAAATAAGAAAAGAGATGTGATTTAGTTTGGAAGTGCAATGAATATCATGACGTGATTATTTCTTCTTGTCAGTGAAGTTCATCCAACCCTGTGATACAGAGAGCAGTGATGAGTGTCATTAGTGATAAAGTGTAACGCAGTATGATAAACAGGATGTAGCTGCTGAGGCAATGATGTGGCAGCCTGACGGTACAGAATATCTCTAAAGTTGACTGATCAACAGTTTCTTGGTTTAGAAATGATTTACAGCATTTAATTCTGTACAGAAAGCCTAGTTTGATTTTTAATTTTGGGGTCAAATGTTGAATATGAATCTTGAACTGTATCAAGGTAGCTTGACATTTTGTTTTATTAAGTATAGAATTGACCAGTAGGATTGGTTTTGGAACCTGAATGTGTCCAATATGAACCCCTTCTCCAATTAGTTAAAGTAGTAACTAGTACTACCTAGTTATTATAACTACTCTACACTTCGTTACTCACATTGGCAACATGCAGCTCGTGAGAAAAGCTGTCCGATCGCCCCAAGAGACAGAGTTGTAACTCATAATCACCTCACAGCACCAAGTCATTTATCTCCTGAATAGCCTCATCTAACAGCTGTGCACTTACTTTTCCTATACTTCTCTTGCTCTCTTTCCTTTGATTTATATTTGATGAAGTCATATTGATGTACTCTTCGTTCTGTGAGCTGTGAATGAAAGTGTCCGATGTCTCATGTTTTATTGCCCCCCAAAACACCTTATGCCCAACGTGCTCCGACCAATTATGGTTTAAAAGGAGTCACAAAGGAAGAGTTACTTTATGTGAGCGCTCCTATGTCAACTGTTGTTTTCAGCCTGGGTGCAACTGGATTTAACTTAAAGGGACAATAAAACCTCCTGCTCCGTTTCAGCCACTAGGGGGCAGAAAAGCAACAACACATGCTGAATAATACACATACACCGAAAAGCTGTTGTGGCTAATATGTTAGTATTACTCATCCAGCAGCCAGTAACATTTTGAGTCACCTGACGAACGTTTGTACAATATTCACTCTTTCTCTCTGTTTTGATATCCACCAACTCAGAAATGTAAAAAGTAACTTTTTCTGCTTGCTGCTCAACCATAAAATAACCGCATGGGCTTTATAGCCAAAACACAATGAATCAAAGGGGAGTAAAGGTGCAGGACGTTAATTCTACTTGATCTCTGCGCTATGACCAACTCTTTTTCATATACTCTCTGTAGTTTGTTACAAGTTAAAAATATAGTAAATTCATGGTCTGTAATAAGGTAAACGTTATGTAAGGTTAAAAAGGTCATAATCAAGAGTAACAATTCATGAGGGTTGCCTAAACCATAAAATTGTTTTAAAACAGTAAAAATCCACTGTGGCCGCCATTTTGTCAACCATCAACCATGAATTTACATGTACACGTATGTTAATATATTTTGCACCATTGTTTGTATATTGTGTATTTAACATTTCTGGTGACTTAGTGAGAAGTAACTGAAGTTTAGCTGCTTTTGCCTGCCAGTAATAATGGAGAAAATGAGAAGCACATCTCAGAGAAATACTCAAACAGGGTATATTCCCCTACAACATCTGTATATCCTGTAACTATGTTTATTTGTGAATTCTGTATATATTTTCAAATATATGTGAGTAAACGCTCCCACCGAGGAAACACCAGCTGTGTCACTCATGATTTTCTCCCCATTTTTCAAGGACGTAGCAAGTTGCAGATTAAAGTTAAAGCATTGACTAGACTACAGAGCTATATTTCAGAGAAACAGTGGCGTTTTGTCTTCCTTAATTTAAACAAATTGTAAAACCTAAACAATTTACTGCTGAGATTGTCTATTGTATCAGCAACAACATCAAAAACACAGTTCATTAGTTCATTCACTCTGTCAACATTTGTACCCAAAGGTTACCACTCCTGCTATAAACGTATCATGTTATCATAGCAACTTTATCAGAAGTGGCATCCTTATTTTTTCTCCCTTCTACCCTTTCTTCTCTTTAAAATCAATGCACTGTTATAGAACTTATAACCTCTATTATTCCTTCTATTATAACTTTTTAAGCTCTCTCTCTGAATGTCAGAACCACAAGTCATTATGTTCTTTCCTTCAAACATTAATGCTGTGCTGCAACAGAGAAAATATTGTCATTTAAATTGTTTTAATCTCTTTAACTTGTAACAAATTGCTGTGTTTATTGTGGCTAACCTTTGTTAACACATTTGTTGTAAGATGATAAAAGTCCCACCTTTCCAGCGCACAACCTTTGTCTCCGAGTCTTACCCAAATTAAAATGCATGACCTATTTTGCAATCAGCCTGCAATTTACAACAGGGTTTGTTGATATCCGGTAATGATCAACTGTGAAGGCAAAGCCTGATGTTTTAGATTGCAGCAGTGATTGTTAATTAATGGTGTCAACAGTAAGTGGAAAGCAAAAACATAGCTTGAAAATGTTCAGTGAAATACGTTTTACTGCCTTTAGATAAACCATTTATAATCGTGATCACCATCAAAAGTGATCTGTACAGTCCCCCCAAAAAATCAATGAATCACAGGGAACACAGCACACTGTTTTTAGATGTCACCTGTCTGGAATGAAGGGAATTGGTTGGTGTAGTAAGAAGAAAATCTATTTTGAGCACAAAATCCCTCTCAATAAAAAAAACACAAAGAAAGAGGACTAATCAGGCTGCCAAAGGCCATAAGTCAGGAAAAGTCATTACTGCACCAATATCTGTTGAGCTCTCTTGAGCTATTGATTTCTCATCCATCACGTCTCTCACTGTCACTGCTTGTGGTGTCAGAAATTCCGAGTGTGAGTAAACACTTTTTCTTCAGAGGCTGATCAATGAAAATGACAAGAAACGTGTTTTGAATTGCTAATTGAAGAAGAAGAAGAAGAAGAAGAAGAAGAAGAAGAAGCACAAAGTGTGTCTCATGTATATTTTTGTTTGAAAACGATGCTCAATATTCAAATCCAAAAATACAGTGCTATATTTCTAAAGGAACTTAACCTCAGCATCAGTCAACAACCTCTGCTGGCTCACTTATTCGGTGTAAAAGGAAATGATGCCTCATTGAATGAATCCTTCCAGTCTTTCAGATATATATATATATCTCTTATGTTCTTTATCGATTTCTGTTCTCCCTCATTTTGCATCCAAAATAAGGGTTGCAGAATTTTTTCTCAAGGGTCGTGACAGCATTTCTGGTCTTGATTGAGTGTTGTTTGTGTGATTATGGCACCTGTCTGGCTGGATGGATGGTTCATTAGGAGGATATTTAGTCATCAAACTGATACCCCAGATGGCGGTGCTCGGCACTTGGGGGCATTCTGATAATTCTGAGGCTGCATTTAAACATGAAAACTTAATTAAGCCATCGTTACGCAGCTGACCCAGCTAAAAATATCATTGCAGACTGAAGAGAATGAATTATAATCAGTTTTCTACCCATATTTTACCTGGTTTCTTTACACGGCTGCAGGAAGATAAAGCCACAGTCCTTCCCCCTTTTCAGGCCAGCCTTTATTCCACTGGCCCCAATGTATTTTCTCTTAGACAGATCGATCACATCAGTCTTTATAAAAAGCTGAAAAGGTTGATTTTTCTGTTGCCTCATCTCAAGAGTACAGAAATAAGTCTGTTTTTTATTTAGATGGAAAAATAACACTGCCACAAACTGCTGCGCTGCACAAAAATACTGCGAAGAGGTCAGTCATCTCCAGACTCTGTTGTGCTGTCAGCACAATTATTCATAGCATCAAGTATATTTGTTGCAATGAATGCTGTGCCAGATCTGGATGTTTTCCAATAGAATGTTGATTGTGCATTTTCTCCAACATTTACATTTTGTCTGCATATTTTGAACACTGTTATTGTATAAACTCAAACATTTTTCCTGACCTGGTTATCCCTTTCTGTGCACGTCCCTATAATGCCATGTCAAATATACAGAATGCAAGATTGTTTGGGGAATATTCATTAAAGGTGAAAAGAAATGCATGTTCTCTACTCTACGTATCTGCTTTGAGTTCAGCCAACCTAATGATCTATCTGATATCAGCTTATTGCTGTCTGTTCTTCTGCAGGTTCACCCGTTTGAAATCAATGAGTTGCTCTTTTCAATCGAAGTCATTGTATGCCGGAAGCTGCGCAACTGCAGAATCCATTCAGCTCATAATCAGACACCTCAGCAAAGCGATCCCTGATAAATGGAGTGGATAAAAGGTTAGACGGGATATTATGTTCATTGCAAAAAATGTCAAGAGGAAACTCTGACATTTTCAACCTGCAGTAATGTGCCGGGTCACTGACCATACTAATGTGGTGGTTGTGACACGGTTTGTGTTGCATACATGTACTGTTTATAGGCAATCCTGTTGCTCCTGTACACTGTTGATAGTAAATGGTACAGTTTAATGGCCCTGAATGATGAGCTTGGATAAGACAAAGCCAAGGTGTGACATCCCTTTTAAAAGGCTCTGCATACCCACACGGCTGAATTATCCTGGTTGATTAGACCTCTAGTCAGATTGAAGTTGTGAAAAATAAAAAAAATAAAATGGCAGACAATAGTTAAAAATACCTGTCCCAATTTCCCCAAGCCCAAGGTGACGTCTTGTTTTGTCCAATAAACAATCCAAAACCCAGTTTACTGTCTTTGAGGACTAAAGAAACCAGAAAATATTCACATCCGAGAAGTTGAAACCAGAGAAATTTTACATTTTTATTAAAAAATGACTCACAGCTATTTATGGTTTCTCAAAATGGTTGCTGATTATTTTCTGTCATTGTAACTTTAGTTACATCTGAAAGAAGAAATCAAGTGGGTTAACCATCTTGGAATGATGCATGAACACTACCAAGTCGGAATAACGCCTTTCCTTTTTCTTCCCGTTTAGCCAATATTGTGGGAATGCAGGTCTAATCAGAGAAAATAAGTGGAAACACCATTTGTGGGAGGACTGTGGTTGGAGAAGCTTCAGTTCTGTTTAAGACTTATATCTAAACTGCTATCAATCTCATTCGGTGCATCACAGCGGATTCATATCCAGAACCATGTACATGATTACACCTAGCATAGAGAGAAAATTGTATATGTTCAGTTCTGGGTTTCTTATGTGCTGATAGATGCAAGTCGTAAGACAGATGACAGAATGTAGATTTAGCCCTATAAACAATGATTTTGTTTCTGGCTAACTCACTCGAGAGAACACAAACATGAATCTTCAAACTGAGGGAAAAACACGTCATTATAAATCACATACACCTTTTGAATTCAAAAGGACAGCTTATGAATAATTGATATGGTGTTGTTTACCAAAGGTCGTTTGAATGTGCATGTATTGCTTAGGGAAGTTCAGGGATAATAGTGTCATTCATATTCTGCCTGGGTTTCTGTTATTTCAGGTTCACTAAAAGGCTCATTTTCACAGGAGATTTGTTGTAGTTTCACTCAAGTGGTGTTTCTTCCTGCTAAGCTCAGTTCAGCTGGTCCATAAGGAGCGATTCTTCATTCAGTGCACTTTACTCATCCCTCTTCTCCTACCCTGACTTGACTTCATAACCTTGACCAGGTAATGTCTGCAGCGTCCAGAGACCTGTTTATTCTTTGGACTACTGCGACTGCTTCTCATTGACATTATAATTTACACCTGCACACAAATAATTGAATTGAATGAAACCCTCACATATTACTCTGGTTTAATTATATAATATTTAGTCTGTATTTACAACTTCTGCACTACTGTATGTGTGGCAGTGATGCAGCTATTGGTCATACTCTAGTAGGCAAAATACATTTATTTCCATTTATTTGCATATTATGAACAGTTGAGCTAAACCTCAACTTTTCTTATTGTGCTCGGATTACAGTTTATAAAGCACAAAACTATCCACCTCCAAGCAAAAATGTGGACGTAGAGTCCATGATTTTAGACAGTATGTTAATGTTCTCTTTTTCAATCTCTAGCAAAAGCAGCTGCAAGGCCTTGTTTAAACAGGACTGGGTTATTATGTAATATATAATAACCCCAGGGACAAACTGCGAATGAAAAATGGCCCTGGAGTTTTGACTCAGACTGTTGACCAAGAGAGAGAAAACACATTTTGCCTTCTGTGTTGTGCAAAAAAGTAAAGTTTGTTGGTCCATATTGACTTTTTTTTACAGAACACTCCAAAAATATGCAAACCAGGTATGTAATATGGAGGGTGTGGAAGTCTTTATACAAATACATTTTAGGTAGTTCTTATCATGCTGATGTATGTTCAAGTGTTAAAAATAGTGGTGTTATCGTGAGACGTCATGATTGATAGCTGTGATAGGCTGTTTGCTCGCGATTGTGTTGGGTGAGTGTATGGGCGGGACCTCGATACCACGGCTCCAATCCCTGATCTATACTGCGCAGAGTCTGGCTTCAAAAGACGTCACCAGCGCAAGATGGCAGCGGCCGTATCCGATATATTTTGGCTTCATTTTTCTGTACGCTTTGTACGTAGCCCTCTACAGTCAGAGTGTCATGATACTTTCATGTTTGCATTTGAGTTGTCACTTGTGAGTGTAAGTGTTTCACAGAAATTGTTGTATTTCTGTATTTCTGGTGACAAATGTTGAATAAGGCAAGCAAGGGTAACAATACTTGTAACAATATCTGGAAAACAAAATAGGTTTGGAGCTATGAGATACAGACAGACTCTGATGAATACAAAATAAGACTATTTATCGATGTGATATCCTTAATTTGAGAACAGATTGACGCTTGATTTTACAAACCAGTTTCAGTTCCAGTACCAGTTCCCAAATGAAAAAGAGGTATTTCTTCACAATGTTACCGCCAGAAGCTCTGTTTCTGCAATCAACTGCAACAGGTGGAAACACAGCAAACTCCACCAGACCATCATAAAAGGGTACTGCGTTCACTCCAACTCTTTTCTCTGCTTTCCAACAGCCACGGCCGTTTTCTGCTACTCCTCACCTTTCCTTCCCTTTTCTCTTCTGTCCCCTTGAAGGCCCTCCATTAGTTTCAATTACTGCGTCTGTGTCAAATGGCAAATCAATACTAAATCGCCACCGGGATCACAGGATACTCTTAGTCTCTGTGCTGCTCTCACCTCCCTCTTGTTTTATAGGCATCTGTATTAATTAGTGTAAGCTATGGTTACAGCCTGTATTGCAAAATGAAGAGATGTGCAGACATGTAATGATTTATAATGGAAAAACACTGGCTGGTTTGTGTTGTCAATGAGCAAAAAGTATTTGTACTCATTTCCAGTCAAGTGTATGATTGCTGTGTTTATTTAAGGAGGTATTCATTTAATCTAATCACTATGAACATTAGGCCTTTGCTATGGAGTCAATTATATTCTGTCTAAAGCCCGTAAGCCTGAAGGGATCATTGGTTTTTGTCTCACTTTGAGTTAGACTATTATATAATATATTCAACACATTATATTGAGGAGGCAGCAGAACACCTTATTTGGGTGAACTGACCCTTTAATCTCCCATTTTCTGCCGATCCTTGGTTTGTGCCCTAATGTTTCAGTAGCTTTTACATCTTCTGTCATCACTCTCTTTGATAGGTTTCTCCGCTGTAAGTCTTTCAGCCTTTTGACCCAAAGTGAATTTCAAACTGGAGGTGAAAGAATGAATCATGCGGTGAAAGAGATGAGACAGAGAAAGTGAAGCTAAAGGGTAAGTGAGCCGGAAATCAGATGCAAGAGGTGGTGCAGGATGCCTCCCACGTCACATGCTGGGGTGTGAGAGTGTGTGACGTCAGAGAAGATGTAAGCTCCTGTTTTCCTTTTGCAGGACAAACTCACACACAACATGGAGAGAAGCTGGCAAGCTGGCAATCTGTTTTATTTCATTACGGCATTACTGGAAAAAGTCATATTCAAACCCATTGCATTTTCTCTTTACCTCATCTGAATCTCATTACTGCATATTGTTAGCATTAATAATAATTCATTCATTCATTAATAACGTACACAAACCACCTCATATCATATAGTATTTGTTTTATCTAAGAAATAAGAAATAGAAAATATACAGTAAATCAATCTGTATCATACACATGGAAACTAACATGAACTCAACACATGTTGTCTGTCCATATACCTTTGTGCAGTGGTGGAAAGTACTGTACTTAAGTATAATTTTGAGATACTTTACTCAAGTATTTCCATTTTCTGCTACTTTACATTTTCACACATTTCAGATGGAAATATTGTACTTTTTACTCCACCACATTTATGTGATAACTTTACAGTAGATAGTTGATAGTTACTTCAGTCAGATTAAAAATACAAACTATAATCAGAAGTATAATTTATTGCAATAAGTTGATAAGATAAGATAAAACAACATTGATCCACAGGGGAAATTCACAAGCTATCCAGCAGTATATAAATTAGATAAAATTAGCCCCACCTTTAGCTGTAACACTAAAATAAAAGGTATACATTAATGCATCAATAACTATAATACGATGATATAATATACTTTATTCTGAAATGAGCAATTCTGCATAATGAGTACTTTATTACTTTAAATATGTCTTGATGCTAATACTTTTGTACTTTTACTTAAAGTAAACTGAGTATTTCTATGTCATAGCATTGCTATTTTTACTTAAGTAAAAGATTTGATTTACTTCTTCCACCACTGCTCCTTTGGTTCAGGGCTATTTTTCGTAGGTTGGGCTGGTTCCTTTAATTCGAATTAAAGGACTATTTTTTTTTTAGCATACTAAAACCAACTTTGTGGAAACATGACAATATTCCTGTGCACAAAGCAAAGAAATAACTTGACTTGAACACTGACTTTGAGCCAGGCTTTATGGCCCAACATCAATGCCCAACCTAACTAATGCTTTTGTGCATAAATGGGAACAAATCCCTGCGGCACAGTTCCAACATTTTGTGGAAAGCCTTTCCCAGAAGCGTGGAGGCTGTACTAGCAGTATATTGATGTGGTTTTGGATGTTCACCAATCACATTTGGGTGTAATGTTTAGGTGTCTGCATACTTTTGACCATGTAGGTACTTTTTGTGCATGTAATCTAAAAGAGAGTATACGCACAGGTGTAAACAAAAGTATTGTTGTTTTCTTTAGTTTTTGAGCCCATTTGTGTTATTAATATTCATGGCACCAATGTTGCGTTGTTTCTAAGTTGCCATGACGTGTTTTTTTAAAGGGAAAAACAAACTGGCACATTTGCATGTCAGAATCTGACCTGACAGCAAATGAGTGCGAAACGGGTTTGACGTACACCACAGTTGGCATAAAATGTCAAGCCTGCATGTGCATAATCAAGTTGAGATAAGTGTTAGTGAACAGCTGAGCTCTCTGCCTGGGATGCAAATCATCCAGGCACACTCTTTTCTGGATCCTTGCTGAAGACACCCTAGATGACAAATATTAAAACTCCCAATTCAGAACTCAATCTATATGTACTTTTGGCAGAATGGGACATTAATAGCAGCTTTAATAGATAACAAAAAATGTGTATCTTTCATTTCTTTTGCCATTTGAAATCTTGTAAGAATTTGGCAGGTGGATTGGGACTTTAACAATGACACTAGCTCTGCAGCAAAAATTCAGGCTTCCCCATTCATTTCAATGAGACCGTTCCAATGGAGCAAAGGTGTCAGCCTGTCGCAGTGGACCCAAATCCAACCCTCAAAAAACAAGCTCTCAATCTGAAGCTGCAATCTACACAGAAAAAATGGCCTCTACAGCTACACGCTGCCAATGATTGCAATGGAAGCATTTCAGACTTACTTCAGTAAAGGCAAACTCAGTCTATAAATCTACTGTTGGAAATACTGTGACAAACTTTCAAGTGTAGCCAAATTTTAAAGGTGTTTTGACACACTATTTCCCTCTGGGCCTCTCATGCAGACTCTGATGACAGAGTTCAGTACTGGTGAGTGACCTGTGCTGAAGTCCCATCCAAGATTCAATGTTGGAAATATTATTGCCTGTCTGGGTGCGTACTGCTGTTCAATGATTCATTATCAGGTATCCAAAACCAGCATACTCAATACATAGCTCATAACAAGCTGCAGATAAGAATAAGATATATTGTATCATTCCCACATGGGGAAATTAATAATCATTTGATCCAAATCACAAAAACAAACATATTTTCTCACTTACACCTCAGTGGTAGCTAGCCATTTTCAGTGGTGTGTCCTGAGGTTTTGAAAGGGGTTTGAGGTTTGGCCTCTGAAAGTTTTGCCATCTTCCCAATATAATCGTTGTGAATGTGATTTTCCATTCTACACTTACACAGTGAGTTCTGTGGATTGTCCTGATTATCCTTTTTTCTAATATTGTGACAAATTACCAGAACATCTTTTTTTTATGTGTGTGAGATGAAATGCAATGCTTTAGTAGAATCTGTTTTGTGCTTGCTAATGATTACTCCTGGTGATATAAAGATAGCTTTTCTGCAGTTGTCCCACCTGAGAAGATGTTGTTGTGTAACAACATCTTCTCAGGTGGGATGTTCTTGAGGCAGCATATTTCTTTTTTTTAGGATTCTGGGCTCAATTTTAGGCATTTGGCATGAAAAAAGACCACTTGGGATAATGGAAAGAGCAGTGACCAACATAGCCTTAAAACATACTCTTTTTTCTTATAATTTCTAATTTTACCAGTGAGCACCAAAACATAAGTTCATGTGTAAACACAGACCAGCTGAAAGCTCCTGGACAGCGTCACTGCAGTTATTCAAGTGTAAAGTGTTTAGACTATACAATGTGTGTGTGTGTGTGTGTGTGTGTGTGTGTGTGTGTGTGTGTGTGTGTGTGTGTGTATGAGCAGACACCACTTAAATATGAGAGGAATAACGGTTAGGGCACTACTATTAAGAGCAACAAGAACAATGGTACTAGTAATGATAGTAGCCATATTTCCACTATTTTTTTAGGAAGTACAGCAGAGACTTTATTGCTCACACAGCCGGTTCTTTTTGAAATTAGTCAGTGGTTATTTCAAATGATAACATAATTCACATTATTAGTTTTACTATAATTTGCACAAATACTTTTGATATTCATACTATGTATCAGACTATAGTTTTCTTCACAGGATGTTTCACTTGATGGTAGAAATGTTATTTCAGAGCAAAAAGCATCAATCACATTTGGAAGCAGAGATCACTGTAATTCAGGATACAATCAATAGCTTAAATAATATTTGTGATTTACATATCTTGCAGCTTCCATACTCCTTTATATAATGAGAGGCTGTCCTGACAGTTTTTGGCAAGAGGTTGTTGTTAATATAGTCTACTTCCATTTGTTCTGGTGGCTTTATTGAGCTTTGGGGAACAAAACACCCTGTGTTGAATTTGAAGGGAGGATACACATTTACATGCGTCTTCCATTCAAGGATGTTTCCATTATCCCAAATCCTTTTCAGGCAAAGAATTGACAGGACAAACCTGTTAACCCTCAGCTTTCTATTATCTGTGAAAGTCTGGTTCCTAAAGTTGCAACTGTGCGGTTATAACAGATATCACAACAGGGGCTCATGTTTGTGTTCCTCTGCTGTCTGATGGGAGCTGCTGGTCACAAGTGATTCTACGCTCTTGGCATACGAGGTCTCTCTATCCTTGGCTGGGTGAAGGCTGTTTTGAAAAATGTCAACAGTGGGTGCCGTCCTTGGGGAGGTGGATTATATTATCACAACATGAAGTAACATCTGTTTATATCTAACCCTGTATCTAACTCCATGCTTGTGTTTTAGAAACATTAATATACAACTGACTTGCAATCATGATTTACACTAACTGGGAACATTTATTGTCACATACTGTAGTTCATGGTGGTGATGGATGTCGAAAGTGCTCCAATTTAACACAGAAAGTCCGTGTTTGTCTAATACTTCAAGTCAGTGTCGACAGTGTTTCCTTATGACCACAGTTTCCATAATCTTAATCAAGATGTTTTAGCTTCCAAAAGTAACCATGAATGCCTTAATCATGCTTTAGTTACTACAAGCTGATATTGTAAGGAAATAAAAAGGAAATGGTGAACGTTTTGTAGATGTGCTCTGTGAAGCTGTACTTAGGCACAGTGGTGCATCAAGCATAATGCTAACATAAACATTGTAACATGCTCACAATGATAATGTTAACATGCTGATGTTTAGCTGGTATAATGTTTACTATGTTTGCCATTTTAGTTTAGCTCTTGGGACCATTAATGTTTATACAAAATACGAAATTTCAACGCATCCATCCAAATTTGCTGAGATATTTTAGTCTGGACCAAAGTTCCCAGCCCCAGAGCCATGTAGCTATCTTGGCTAAAAAGACAGACAGTGAACATTTTGCAGCTGTGTACTGTTTGAATCTGCGTGAAAGTTTTCATTTTCATTTCCTTTCAGTACCATATCATATTCTGTTGATAAAAAATGTTCTTAGACATGATTATATTTCCGCTAAAACAAATATTAGACGAGCCTCGATCAGTGTTCATTTACTGATTTTATTTCAGTCATGTATCACACATGGCAAGTTAGAAACTGTACATTTAGGAATGTGTGGGAACATTTGCTGGCAAAATAATTTCTAATGAAAGGTGGCGCTTTAAGTCCAGAGTAAAATCTCAATGGGCCACTTAATTAAAGTCATGTCAGTTCCAACAATAAAGTTGGAATCTGATTGCCAGTGATAAGGATGTAGGCTACAAAGCATGTCACTGTCTTTAAATTACAGCAGCAAAGACAAACCACTCACTTTAAATAACTGCCACGAATATATGTATTTCACTTAAGAAAGACTGGAATTAGACCAAACACCAAACTTTTGCTCCAACTTTTCTTGCTGCTCATACAACAATAAGTTCAAATTTTATCAAACAAGCAACTACAATTTCAGCTGTTACTGAGTGCAAAAGGAGTCATCTGAAGGCTATTCAGTTCCCCCAATTTACCTTCTCCTTTCACTTGATTACTACATTCAGATAAAATCTGGATTTTTTATTTTTTTTTCCTAGGTTTAGACGCGTCCAAAGTGTGGATGTTGTGCTTGTTTGTCCACCATGACACAGTATAATGCTGACCAATACTGTACAACAAAGATTCAAACTGCAGCCTCAGAAATCCCTGGGCATATCAGGTAATAAAAAGTAGCACAACAGCTGTCTTCTTTGCCATTCTGTGTATTTTGTTGTAGGACAACATAATACAAAATTGACTGACATAACACAACCCACTAGCACTCCCAAGATCAATGCATATTTCATAGTTGTTTCCCTTTTCATATCCCCTCATTTGTCATCATGTACCAGTGTTTGGCAAAGCTCTCCTGCCCCCTGGTGTAATGCATATGATCCAGTCATTTATTATCCTCTCTGCTGTTTAGTCCGTCATGCTCAACTTCAAGATAGTCACCATTCAGGTGATTAATTACTCATCATAAACTACTTAAGTCCAAGGCAAAATCATTGATGTTTGTAACGGAGACCAGTCTTAGAGATCATATAAATGACTGGAACGCTGCAGCACCTACTGAAACACACAGACTCCAGCTGTTAGTGGCTGCTGTTGAACTCAGCAAATTGGGAAGTTAGACAACACTCAAATGTCAGGGTTTGTTTTAAAAGCACAGAGTCATTCTAAAATGAGTTTACAATTGTTCAACTCCACTGACTGTTTTCAGGGAATGTATCAGTTCATGTTCAACAATGGAGAAGTTTGTGATTATAGTCTACCACCTAGTGGCAATGTTGTATACCTGCGCACCAGTCAACAGGGTGTATTGGAAGGGGTATTATTATTTATTATTTTTGTATTATTTATATTATAAATGTTTGTCTTGATATCCCCCATGTAGAATATTACTTGACAATGTTGTTAAACAGGATACTACTTGGGCAAAGAAAATGTGCATATATGAATATTATATATCCCACCAACATGAAGCACTTTGCTAAATTTACTGTTTCAGTACAGTTTGTATGTTCAGTTATATTACACAGAGTATGTTTAAACATATCAAGTTAATGCAAGGTTTAAAATTGCTCGTCTGCATATATACAACATATATATCCAACATCAAACAGTTACTTTTACACAGCTTGTTGATATCAAAAAGAAAAATTCAAGTGTTTTGTCAGTGGCCACATACCACCTCTTCTATATAGGACATTTTGAATTTGGTAAAGACTGATTTACCACTAATGTTATCTCTGTGAGGTATCTAGACTTTACTGATACGATGAAGGGACCTAACGGAAAAGTGGTTTATAATGTCTCTTCTTCCTTTCATTAAAATGTACTCAAGAAAATGTAAATAGAAGAAATGAATTGACATGAGGAGAGGATAAGTGTGCCTTTGGGCTATGAGCTCATTTTAAGAGACAAAGTACATAAACTTAGGAGATCCCCGAGAGAGGATAAATATTACAGTGACAGTTACCAGTGTGATGCTGACGTTACTGATATGATGCTTCTTATTTTTCTCGACAGTGGTATCTCTAAGCTGGGATAAACTTTTTTACAGCAGCTCACACTGACAGCTGTCACATACAGGCATTCAGAAAATCGTTACATAAATATACAGTAGCTGCCCTATGTTGCAAATGCATTGAGTCCTCAAGGCAATCAATCTGTCTATAATTTGGTCTGAAGTGACTTTGTGTTCATCTGCTCATCAGCTTTATTCTCTGGTTTGCTGTCATTCTTCTCAAACACATGCCTACACAATTTTCTTCAGGTACTTCGAGACACACAAACAAACAAAAATAACAAATAAAATAATGGCCACTTCTACACTCAGTTTAAAGACGTACACAGACACAGTATTTTCGTTCTTTATCTCTCAGACACTCCTTATTAATGAGACACTTGCAAACCGAATGATTTGGCTGTTAATCTCCAAGCAGTCAGGAAGTTTATAACATCCATTCTGGTTGTAAAACCCAATGTCCTGCTTTACAGAGGAGGTGCTCTATCAGTTCTCACAGTCCCCACAAGTTGACGTAAAATTTGAGAGCACTCACAATGGTGTTAGCATTGTCCACGGACTTAAAAATATACAAGTGTGTTCACATAAAACCTCAAATAAAGAAGACTACTGGCAATGTCGCCTCTTAAAACAAGCACACGCCTTTGAAATGTCACACGTTTGTATTTCCTGTCTTGTTGTCCATGTCCATTATGACATTTATTTGGAATAATGATAATAATTCTTATTCAGTCTCTCAAGCAGTATAGCAACGGATTATGCATATTTAAATCTCTCTAAATTCTGAACTTACAGGGTTTATTGCAATAATCACATGAAAAGAAAGTTAGATTTCATAAGGATGTTTTTCTTGTGACTTCTTTTTTAAAATGTCTTTTTCTCATCATCGTTATTGTTACATTAAATCCTCTAAGATACACGCCATGTGATTACTAAAGCAGTTTACTATGGGAAGTGTTAATTCCCTGAATGATGCTGCAGACCATTTCACACACTCTTCACACAGACATGAATAAGAGGGCTGGTTTATTGAGGAATGACCGAAACTACGTTCTGTACTTTTACACTTCACCACTTGGGGCTCTGATATGCTGACATACTGTTGGCCTTAGTAGCACTGCAACATACAGTATATCATGTCATGGTTACTACTGCCATTTGAAAAACAGACTCTCCAGCACTATTAATAGATAATAACAGGCAGTTACTAAAAATCAAAATGTGTCTGTTTTTTCACGTCAGCCGTGACATTTTTTTGCATCTTTCAATCATTCTCTGTCACACATATACCTAATATCATTGATATCATATCAATATTTTATGGTCCAGAAATCAGTAGATTCTATGGCTTTGGACACTGAAAGAAGACATATTATATACCTTACCTGGCCCAAAGGTTATAACTTTATCCTGTAGACTGTGGTCTGAGATACAAAACATTACCACCATTTTGAAGGCAGTATACTTTGTTCAAATACTACTGTACACCTACAGGTTCCTGAGGTGAGGGTTAAAATCAAATAACAAAAAGAAATTAAGAAATGAACTCTATTAAAACATAACAATAACAAGCAGTAAATAAACAAACACCATCTGTCCGCTGTTGGATTGCGGAGCTTCTTTTTCATTTGTCATCAAACTTTACATAAATAACTTCACAACGAATTAACTGATTTCCCACAGCCAGCCATATGAGTTTAATAAATTAATTACAGTGGATCCTTATTATTAAGACAAAAATACAAGAAGAAGCCAGTGTTGGACAAAGTGGGGGGGTAGGAACTGTGGGTTCCCCACAGGCCTTGACAGACACTTGGAGAAAAATGACAGAGATTTTACAAAGGTTACTTCTTCATATGTCAGACCAACTACACCCTTCTGGAGTCAAAGTGATGTTGTTTCTCAAAAGAAACCACACTTCAGCCAGGCCTGAAGCAAATTACAGGCTGTTTCAGACAGCTCACTATTCTTCTTCGCCCATCACTACTATCAGAGTTCTCCCATGTTGAATCGCTTGTAATTGCAGGTTTCTGCCATGTGGTCAGGGTGAAATAATCTTGGTGTACCTGAAATATACAGATATAACATTATTTCGTTTTTAAAAAAACAACTACATCTGAACAACAACAACAATAACAACAATGTTTTTTTAAGTGATTTACTTTTCCCCCTTAAATTGTCAAAAACAAATGTCAGTATTATGAGAAAATTACCTTTGTACAACAATTGACACCATTAATAACAAAAACATCAAGAAAAACAGGACTCATATTGGTTACCTCCTGATAATGACTCTGAACCATGACTTAAAACAATCTAAATGACAACACGTTTTAAAATTACATGATGCAAGAGATTTTAACTCCACTGCAAATGAAACTTGTCACATTAGTTGCATCATTTTCCCTTTTAGAGCTCAAAACATTCCTCACGCATGTGTAAGTGCTTGCAGGCACCAATGGCAAATAACACCAGTGAGTC
This sequence comes from Enoplosus armatus, assembly GCF_043641665.1. NCBI lineage: Eukaryota > Metazoa > Chordata > Actinopteri > Centrarchiformes > Enoplosidae > Enoplosus > Enoplosus armatus. The sequence continues at coordinate 16,675,509 of NC_092181.1, forward strand.
TCTGGATATTTATACACAAACGCTCTCTGTGTGCATGAGTGTATGAGAGAGAGAGAGAGAGAGAGAGAGAGAGAGAATCTGTGTATGTGTGTGAAGAGCAGATAGGATTGGCTCGTTCCTCCCACAAGGCTGTGCATGGGCGCTGCTGTTCTTCACTGATACATTTCAGTTTCTCTGATCATATTCCACGTCCCTATCCATACACACATCCCAGGCCAACATCAGCATCAAGTATGCTTTTCCTATAGAGTTGAGCTGTTTGCAGCACTGCGGCACGTCTCATGACTTTGAACCATGGAGATTTTTGTTTTTCAACATTATCATATTCTCTCTTAGAGGAGGTGCACTTCTATGAGCTGCAGTGACAAATAAAGGACTGAGTGAGCTGATGGAAGAAAACTGCTCAGGAGCTGACTGAAAGTTGTTGCACTTTAGTGTTGTTTTACTAATGAGATACAGGGTCTTGCATGTAACTTTTCTTCTGGGTTAATACTTCACTGAGAGGATGTCTACAATTATAACTCCACCACTGGACCTAATTCAAATAACTAATGAGCTAGAGGATTAGCAGCGAGGTTCACACTAATGGAGAAGTCATTTCACTCTGAGACAGTTAGAAACCTCTCCAGGTGGAATTAGCCTATCTTTCCAGGCTCTTTTGAAATCCGCTTACGTGTATTAAGCTAATGATCCAAATACTGAAATAATTTTCAATCACACACTCCAAAACAACGCAGTGTGAAACAGTTTTCCCTCCCAAATTCATCCCTCATAGCTTTTGGCGAACTAAACTCTGTAAGTTCTGCACGTCTTACAGTTGTCATGTAAAGTGGGTTGACAACAAAGCACTGAAGTGCTACATATAAGAAAAAAATCAAGTCAAGGAAAGATTTAGTTAAAGTGCATCTAAAATTCACCCATTAGCACGGGAAAGGGGGTTGCGGAGGGTGCTGCAGCCACTTTAAGTGCTTGCTTGAGTGCATTATTTCTCCTCTGCTTCTTGGCCCATTGGCCCCCTCTGTTAAACCACATGTAGAAAATCTTGAAGTTTGACAAACAAATTAATCAGGTAGTAAAATTACGCTTCACACAGTTCCACATTGTCTTCAAACTCAGAACAATTCTCTGTACTTCTGAGCTGGAGAGAGTCATCCTTGCCTTCATATCCTCCCTCCTCTATTATTGCAACTGGCTATATTTTGGGATCACTCAGTGTTGTTTATCCCATCTCCAACTAGTTCAGAAAGTAGCAGCAAGAGTTTTAACAAGGTCAGAAAAGAGGGAGCACATTGCTCCCATTCTTGCCTCCCTACGCTGGCTGCCTATTGACAAAAGGATTGATTTTAAAATCCTGATGTTTGTCTACAAAGTTTAAAATGTCTAAAGGTCTCGTGTAAAGTGCTCCATAAATAAAGTTGAGAGTTGTGGATGCGTTATTCTTTTGTGTTCAAGCATGAAAAACATGGTAAATTTAAAGGATAAACATATATGGTTTTCTAAGCGTCCTGATGTGACTGCGTGCCTTCACCTAGGCTAAACATTTAGAGGAGCTGCTAAACATAACTGGCCAAAGCAATGTAATGGTGCAGAATAAAATAGCATATTTCTTTTGTGAATTGACATCTATAGTATCTTAAACATGACGCATCATTAATGCTGAATAAAACTGTGCACTAAGCCTGTGTGTTTAACTTTAGTTTTTTATCATTTTGCAGTTTTGACAACTGCAAAATGGGTGAAAAATACAGCTGAACTTGTTGCGGGTTGCAAGTTTTTATCCTGCTGTAAAATTATTACCAGGTAAAATTAAGTTAAACAATGAAGTTAACATAACAATGAAGTTTCAGATTTGACTTCAGAAAATGTGATACTACTACTATCTGTCAGTTGTTCATTCTCAAAATTAATATGCACTTGCACGTATCCTGAGCAGCCCCCCTACTGAAAATAGCTTCCCACGTGCATGAATTCATCTCATTTCAAAGTATTTTGGATACTTAAATAAAATACATTACTGCCACATGGACTTGATGAAGGGCTAGATACAGTATGTCTCCTTATGGAATATGTTTATTTGAATGTGATAAGTTTATTCATTCATTGACATACATTCATTTTGGCTTAATAAACTTGGAATTTTGATTTAGTAGGAAATGCACCAAAAAGAGCCCATCACAGTATGGCTGTGAAGGGGACCACAAGATGGTGCTGATATGAACGAGTGAAGAGCGACAGATGCAGATACAGATGATAGCCTGATTACTGAAGGATGTAATTGCCCTGTATGATTCCCTGTACTTGTATATACAAACCATATATAAAGTGTCTTATAACCCATCACTTCTGTTGCCTGTGATGAAGGCAAAATACTAGTCTTTGATTCAGCGTAATGCTGTTAGAATAAAGAGTCTTTTAAGTCTTTGTATGGTCCTACTTTTCCACCAGCACAGATCTACAAAATCAGGGGTTTGATAGAAAACTCAAAGGGCCAATAACTGCCGGTTGTGTGGCAGCAGTTGGTCTTGTCAAATCTCGCCAGACCAAACTCTTTCCCTCTTTATTTTTATGTATTTATTCAAGACACTTTGATCATGATCATCAGGGAACCGTGGCAAAGCTGCCCTGACCACTGACTTTGTTTTTGGAATCTTGTTTATAACATCAATTCAACCTCCAAAACAGTAAGCCGTTCCATTAGCTGTGATTAATGAACGGCTGTGGCTTTGATTGTCCCACAAAAGCATCTCCACACTTATTAACTCCCATTGAGCTAATTGGTGACAAGCCCACTCCAAACCACAGTGCGACAACAAAGGCATAATACAATAGTACAAACCACAGACTCTGCTTTCTTTGTCTGCTTGTGCTAATCAGATATCCAGGTCTTATAATGTTTTTTCCCCCTTTTTTTATTCATTTACCAAACAAATGTGAGATATACAAATGTAGAAATGTGTTTCTAAAGGTCCATTTAGTGCAATGATTAGCGTAAAATTGAAGTTGCAAGAATACAACCACCCCATCTGCTCTCCATTACTGGATGTTTCTATTCAATAGAGGCTGGAACCTATCCCAGCATGAAAAGCAGGGCAACACCCTGGACAAGAACGCGGCCTTGAAAAATAGGACACACAACAGGAAACTGTGGTTAATATCTTCTTACCCTCATTCTCAAAACAACTGATAAGTTTGAAATTCACTGCAACTTAGAGGAAGTTATCTGCTGCTGCTTTATTCCCATTCTTGACAAAAACAACAGCTTTGTGGTCGGGAACGTAACTGTCACACAGCGTTATAACAATGTGCTGCCTATTTCCTTTTATGTTATATTGACATTCAAACTCCCACTCATGTGAGGTTTGCTTGTACTGTATATTTGTTGTTCTTCAATTTATATGCAAATGAATCCATGAAAAGTACATATCAAAATATTCCTATATTCCTCAAAAGCCCACCTTATTGGTGACATTTTGGTTTCCACAGTAACCTGTCTTCAAGCAATAATTAGACAATAAACCCTTGTGTCTGTGCATATCTCCTTCTAACATACAGGGTGACAACATCACCTTGACAACAGGACAAGGCGGCACTCGACAAGCTGAGAAAATTCCTATGGACACACACAAGTTTCCCTCTTCTGACGCTCAAGTATTTCTTCTGCAAATGGTTTGGTGGGAGTTTGTCTTCATTACGGGAATACTAAAACTAGAATAAAACTAAAATATTTAGACATTAGTTCACTGTTACAGCAGACCCAAGACTTTGAAGTGAATAATGTTGGAGGATTTCACATTTTTTTTCTTTTCTCACTGTGTGTTGATGCTGGGTGATGTGAAGGTGCTACAGAGGAGGCAGCTGCTGTGTCTTATCTGCAGTCTGCCTCACACACACGAAGGTAGACAGAGTTCCCCGAGGGCGCAGATGACAAGTCCACAATTTCAGAATGTAAACTGAAGTAAATTGAATGATATGTCGATAACAACCAGCAACAATGTTGGATCTTTTACAAATAACAACAGTCACGCAAAATGTCTTTGAGGAAGGCACTTACTTGTTTTTGTTTTTAACCTCTTTTGTCCTCTTCCAGTTCAGCGTCCTTGGATCTATTACAATGATTTAAAAATTGTCTTCATGCTGTTTTGGATTTCTTCTTTTAGAGGCAGCAAAGGCAGCTTTTCCCAAACACTTTAGTCAAGAGAACCAAGATCAGTGCTTTTAAGTAACACTGGATTTGACTAATTGAAGATATCATTTGGCAAAAACATCTCTGGGTTTTTAATTATTTTGAAAAAAGATCATTTGTTGCATCATTTTCTTACATCTTTTGCACAATTTAGCATGAAGTGAACCACTGGATACCAATAACGCATTTTTAATACTTGCTGTGTCATAGGACTGGTCATTCAAATAAATGAGGAGGCTGCGTCTAAACGTGGCCTAACACTACTTCATTCGTGAAGTTTAACTATCCTCAATATCCAGTATCTTTTGTGGCCAGACCCCATCCCTTGTTTTCTGCCTATTAATGACAGAAGCTGTAATGGACACAACAGATGGCACATTAAATTCACTTCACTCTCAGCCAGCGTGATGTGTAGCAGGTATGAAGGTAGCCACAAGGAAGAGAAGAAAGTTAAGAGGAAGCAAGTGAATAGAAAGACATGCTGCAAGGAAGACAGATGTGAACTTCAGACAATACATAGTTGCTGTACAAAGTTTGACACTTGCAATAATTGCAGTTCTGTGAATACTTTCTGTACACAGTACAGTAGAGGAGTCTACAGTCTACTTAACAAAAGGACTTTTTAGACATGTTTTATCATGTTTTATCCATTTCCTCAGCTAAATGTTTTTTGCTCTCAGCAAAATTGTTATCTGGCACCCAGAGAAAATGTGGTGTGTTAGTTAGCTGTAATACTGTGATTTGTACTACAAACATTATAATAGTAAAACAGATTTTAATGCTTTCACTAAACTAGCCCTTGTATAAGCAGTACCAGATTGAAGTCAGAAAGCGGCATACTTGTCAACGTTTCTTTCTTTGTTCAGCAGGTCTGTGGCTGGTGCATGATTTTATAGCTCATTTGTTGTGTCTTCAATAAACAAACAATTCAGGCATGTGGGTGGAGGAGCTGTCAAAACTCGTTCATTTTTACATTTTTTATTCTCAAACTAATTTTTTTCTTTTTTGCAAAGATAAATCAAACGAAATGGTTTTCAGTCAATTCAGTACTGTTCCACCGCCTAATAGAATCAAGATATTTAACATAATCATCCAAGTCCCCTGCTACAAATATGCAGTTTAACCAAGACAGCAAGAATAAACATCACATGTACTGTAGAAAAAGTATACTCAAATATACTTTTGAGAGGATTCTTAGTGGAGAATAAGTATACTTTTTATTTATTTATGAATAATTCTGAAGTTGTGTGAAATTAAAACCACTTACAATGTACTGTATTTATGTATTAAAGTTGTATGTATGGTTGAATACATTAGCTACTGGATTTTTGTACCTGTACTTCAAGTATATTCTAAATGACCATATTAAAGTGTATTTTGTGGGTCTTAAAAGTGTACTATTATTGTTTTCTAAAAATACATCTAAGGTAACAACACTTTTTTCACTTCATTCCCATACAGGTATGAAAGGCGTTTGAAGGCTAAATTCACACTCAACAACAATCCATCTGGCTGAAAACCAGGAACCCTGCACACTGTATCACATGTGACTACATATAGTAGATCTTGGTTAGCTATTTGACTAACAAGAAATTGCCAAGACACACCTTGATGACATCTCCAGATCAAACAAATCGTACCTACTGTTGGAAGGGAGACACACTGCAGCCCTTTCAGGTCCTCTGAAAGACACATCAGCTGATCAGGAACATATTTATGACTTTACGCCAGTTTTCTGACCTAGAGCTTCTATTATCAGTATTGTCAGTGCCGTCCAAGCAGCATATAACCATTACAAAAATAATTCATATAAGTGTTTTCTTATCTGCCTTATGTAAGTATAGTGTGGTTATGGAAGGACTGCAGTCATGGTTAAAATAAACCAACGTTGACTATTGGTCAGAGACGGGATGTAAACAGTGGTCTCCTGTGTCAATGTCACATGTTTTGTTGACTCAATAATCCACTCTGACCTCCACCCTCAGACGTTCTTCAGCACTGTAAAAGTTGTTCACGCAACTTCTGCATTTGCTTCTGAAAGACATCAGTCTTTATTCACAAGGTCGCAAGAGGTTGCTTGTCAGGAAATTGACATATCAGTTGGTGATATGTGCTGTTGGACTGCTCTTGAATGTCTATTATGTTCTTCTTTCACATACACACAAGAACAATTCTCTTTCTGCAGCACTGAATCATGGCAGGATGCTTCCATTATTCTGTTTCAGTGAGGAATAATAGTTCATTCTTGATTTACAGCTTTGGGTATCCAGCAGCAGCTTTCTCTGGGAAATAATGGAGGCCATTGTTTTACTAACAGTAAGCTGACCAGTCAGCTCTTACCCAGACAGCCAAAATGGTTGAAACGGAAGCATCCACATCTATTGTAAGACAAATACATGGGACATTGGAATACTGTTTGACTAAGTGATTATGATGCTTGTTCTGCTTTTATATCATTTCGTTATCAAAGTCCTGCATTGAGGTATACTATTTACTAGTATGTCTGTAGTCTGTTCCTGGAAACCGATGTGTTCAGAGATGTTTGGGTGTATAAGTAAGGATGCAGATATTCAGCATGGTTACACCTCCCTTTTCTCCTTCAGCTTCACATTGTCCTTTTGGTTTTAGCTGCACATCATCATCCTGGAATTTTATTCTCCATTTGTTGGTGTTTTTTTTCAGCTGCATGTTTCTTCTGATCTTGATGCTGTGTTTTTTATTTTGTTTTACAATCTTACCTTTTCTTGGTGGGAATTTGGCTTCACTCTAACAGGCTGGTCACTCACCAATCTACCACTGGTGGATTTTTTTTTTACTTTTACTATACCATAGTCACCATATTCAATCTACAATATCATACGTTGATATTGTAGAATGAAATAATTCAAAAAACATTGGCATTGAGCATAAAGAAAAATGCTGTGTCATTGAACATTATCCAGGGTTTTTCAGAATCGTCCAGTGCCAACATTCTTCTCTGGCGTCAGGGTTGCTCTTTCACTTCCACAAACTAGATGGGGGCTGCAGCTAGAAGCTGGAGTGCTAGAATACACTGACATAAAATGTGCCTGTGCTTTTTGATCACACCACTGATGATGCCTTGCAAAGGGTGTTAAAATTGACAGTGGCTTCCTATCAGAATCAAGATTTGCAGACGACATGGTCATATTCACAAAAGATGTGGTAAGATCCTCCGAAGAACACTGTAAGACTTGTTCAACCGATAGACAAACCTACCTACCTAATGTCCTTCCTTCCTTCCTTCCTTCCTTCTTTAAATGCTTGCTTGCTTACTTGCTTACTTATCTGGGAAAAGTAAATAGGTTTTGTCTGCAGTTTTTGTACAAGTGAAAAGGAAATGTTCATCTTTTACATAGTGAGTTGTTTCCCCAGTAATATTTCAAACACTTCAGTCCTCGCTGTTTCTCCAAGACAGTGATCAAGAGTGCTGCCATTCAGCATTGCCTCAGAGTAATCTGTCTGCATTTGTGTAGAACTGTATTGTTGACTGGAGAGAGAAAAAGACATCAAGGTAGGAAATGTATCTTTCTGAGTAATCTCCCTCTTCCTTTATACTGATGAAAGCAAGAAAAAACGTAAAGTTTTACTTTGTTCCCACTGGTGTTATCAAGGAGAGGTACTGTTTACAATGACTTTTCACATAAAAACATCAAGAATGAGGGATTCAAGGAGTTTTCCAATTTTGCTTCTGTTCTGTGCTCATTAAGAACTATATTTTACAATCTCATGGAACAAAATGCATCTTCCTCCAAAGAAAGTTATTGTTCTCATATAGTAACGGCTGCAGTATTCTTTTGTAGTGGAAGCCCAGTGGCCCTCTGGTTAGCAGTTAAACTGTCTGGAGGTTCAATATAAAGCAGTGAGACTGCACTCTGGGCAAAACATTCACTTTCAGACCTCCCTGGAGATCTGTATATAAATTGATGAGAGTCATTGAACAGGACTTTGTAACAGTGTATATTTCAGATCAAGTGACACACACTATAAAACAGCCAGTAATCAAGGCTGTGTGGCCTCTAATCTAGAGTGGCTGTCTGCTGGCATAGTCTTTGTCCCTCTGCTTTTATTTGCCTCCGGCTTTATTAGGCAGTGTAGCAAACACTTAAGCAATTCAAGCACAGTATGGAATGCTTGACATTTAATCAGTTTCAGGAGTGGGGGTGATCTGTTTTCCATAGCAAATCTAATGTAAATGTACTAGGCAAATACTAAAAGTATCAGTTAATTGATAGGATATGTTACATCTTATTACATTCCTTGTACTCAAGGCTTTATATATGTAATTCCATCAAACGCAGTCTCCAACTCTTCATCATCATGAGAATCAGTCCTAACTCTAATGGCAGTGTGTGCCTCTTTGCAAAAGTTAACCAGATGGATAAAACAATGTACATGTTACATGCCCAAAGAGTAGAAATACCAGAATCATACAAGTACTGTATGTTCCTGGGGGGGAAACGTATAACACAGAGACACACACTTTCAGAAATAATTCACCAAACTCTGAAACCCTTTTACACAGTAAGTGGCTGGTACTTCTTCTTAATTGTTTTTTTTAGGTAGCTCAATAAGCCCAAGATTCCCTTTGTGAGCCAAATGACTTCTATAAATCAAGATTATGAAGTCAGGAAGCTAATCTTCTTGCCATATTGTTGCAGATGCGAAGGCAAAGATAAAAGGAGACCTGTGCAGCATCATCAATTGAGGTTAGCTGTCTCCCTGGGGGTGCTTGTTGTCTTGAACTACTGTCACAGTGGCAAGTTGGCAACACCCAGTGAATGCATCTGCCATTTCAGCCAACCAGGAGCCCTGAGGAAAGACAATTGTGACTGATGCCTAAAGGGACTATCACTGGGACCTGTTATTGCCACTTCACGTTTGGAGTTATCTACATAAGTGTTGATAGGAAAGTGGACAAACACAATGTCATTGTCATAATGAATCCTGCTTTTATGTATTGTAGTCTTATTAGGTATTGGAGTCAAGTAATCTTGTGTTTAATTGTTGATCTTTCTATTGTTGATGCACTGTCTAGTTTCTGATATCAGAAGGCTAATTTGTTTTCCTTAACAACAATTTTATTCCCTCATCCAACCTTAAATTTGAGTGATATTTTATTTATTGTTGTGTCTTTATAACCATCTACTGTATATATGCCATAGTCCTCTATCCCACAATGGAAAGTGCACTGCAAGCTTTTTCATTACACCTGCTGTAACAGAAATACTAGGTATAAATAAAGCATTAAAATTAGATTTTTTTTTCATGGCAACTCATATTTCACAATATTCCCTAAAGATGGTTCACATTATTTTTCTTCACATCAAGTGCAATTCTCAAGTAAACATCATTTTGGCTTGCATTGTCTTTTCCATGGCCCTCCTGCAGTGTGAGGAACATTACATATGTAGTGCAATCATGTAATACAATCATCCTCTCAAGGGGGGGGGGGTGGTTTCACCCTCTGTTGAATCACATTATTGCTGTACACATGGTTGCACCATTAATGTATGTAAGTCCATTATATTGCAATGAATGAATAATTATCTGGTTAAAGTAGTAACTTTGCAATGTGTGTTTGGTAAAAAATGGTGGTAAAGTAAAACTTTTTAAGTTGTGATAATTTTATCATTGGCAGCAGAACAGAATTATTCTAATGACCATGATGTACCAAAAGAGTGACAAATTAACTGTCAACCTCTAGTTATATTTGCAGCAGTAAACATCATACACACAATGTGTGGTAGTGTTTCACACAACCTCAAATTACAAAAAAGAGAAAAAAGAAAAAGAGTTTGAAAGAGAACTCTATAGTACATTTACCCAACAATTCTTCGTGAGGTTAATGGATTGTGCTTCATTTCCGTACAGTTTGCAATATAGTGTCTAACATGTAACGAGAGTAATATGTGCATGTATGGTAATAATATAGAGCTGGAAAATGTACAGTGTGTGTCAGAGGAGTATTTCTATGAGTATGATGAGGGTTTGTAGTTGATATTTAAGCATGGCACATTTGTATCCTTTAATATCCTAATGAAAATGAAATGGACGAATGCTTGTGTACTGCTGTGTATTGATGAAATGGCCAGAGACAATTCTGGCTTTCCTCCTATTTTAGGGCTTCCACAAGGAAAATTAGCTGCATTTCCTGGACAAAGGCCAGAGAAGTAATTACAACACCCCCCTAAGGCCTTGTTGGTACATTTACTCAAAGTGCTCTAGAATGAATTTTGTGCCTGAGAAGTGGAAACCTCAGTGGAAATAAACCTGTGCCCGAAAAACAATCAAAACTCAGTATGGCTTGTCTCTAGTTTGAATATACAGTAGCATCCTCCAAACACATACACAGGAAGTATGAATAATTGATGCCTCTCTTTCTGTTACTGTTCCTTTTTCCTTCTTTCCCTCATTCATTGTGCTCTGCAATCTCCTCTAGTACTAACAGCTGCGAGGAGCTAAGGTAGCCTGTACTATGGTTGTTCTTGCCTTTCTTAGCTCATCTTCTTCAGTGGATGCTAAGGTTTCTCAAATCTTTGGAGGGATTTTCTGTCTGTGAAAGATCCAGCATGACATCATCATGCAGCTTTTCAAGGAGCTGGAGCGGTGACAAAACATGAATCATTCATGCAAGAGCAGCTGTGCATGTGTGTGTGCATCTGCATCTTTGTAAAGACCTGCATGTGTTACATACACATGCATGTCTTTATAAATGTGATGATGAGGCAGTCTTCAATTTCAAGCTTTCAGTGACCTTTCCCTCCATTTTGTGTCTTACACTTGTGTTCTCCAAATCCCTCCATCATGTGTATAGAAAAAACAACAACTCCTGGCCTTATTTTCTAAAGAAAGGATTCCCACATTTAAGCAGGTTATGTGTGCAGTTGATGCTGCGAGCGTTCAAAAACTCATTAAACATTGATAACAACACTAGTCAAACTTGTTGACCATTATGATTGTTGTTGTATGACAGTTGAACCCACTGCAGGGACTCCCATTCAGTCAATATAGAACAAATTATTATTACTATTGTGAAATAATGCTGCAGACTTTTGAATACAACACTTATAGAAGACAGGATGTTTAATCAAGTCATTTCTCACCTTTTTGATTTGTTCATATAAAGAATTCTTGACTCAACTTCTTATTTACATGATTTGAAAAGGTTGTTAGAATATTAAACACCACACTGCATGTATTTTGTATTAACAGGCCATTTTTTTTCCATTCACAAGAGCTTACAGATGTGCTGAAGCTGGAAACAGAAATGCTAAAAAGAGCTGTGAGCCTCCCCTAAAGGCTGTGCACAGCTATGGAGCTTACAAAAGAACCAGAACCATGGTGCCACTAATTGACCTCCCTTCAGCTTATTTGGCCTGAAAATGAGACACGCTTTTATACAGTGTTGTAGTGTACAGTTTGGTTTGCACTTCCTCTCATTTTGTGAACATTCTATCTTAAAATTCATATATATACATATATATACTAACAGGTGGCATTTGGTTCTCTTTGGTTTGGGATGGAAGCCTGCAACACACAGACAAAACGACAGGCAGATGCTGTTTCGTTCTTGCATTAAATCCCATTGTAATGTGTGCATCTCTGGGAGATGCCACACAAGCTTATCTAGTCAGCACACACTCCTAACATCCTTCGATACTAACAAAGCAAGCCACTGCGTGATGCAGAAAGGGCAACACAAATCACAAATATGCCACCTCTTCCCCGAGTGCATAATAATCCACAGTACATTTCACAAACATGACCGCTTTTTTTTTTTTACTGGAGTAGAAACTCTCCCTTCCAGCATTTTATTAGATTGGTGCAAAGGGATGGTAAAGTAAATAAAAAGATAAAAGATCTGACATTATTATGCTTTAGTATTTCAGCCCTTGAAGGGATGAATATATGCCTATCACAGCCAATGCAACCATATGTCCGTGAGCATGATGATCTTCCACAGCGGCAGTAACATAAGCGGGAAATATGTATTACAGATACATTGCTTTCTAGTGCAATCCATTTGCCATAGCATTATTGTCAGCAGCCAAGCAGTAGTACCACCAGTGAACAAAGGTAATGGTGTGTTGTTGCAGTAAAGATTCTGTTAACTCATGAACCATAGCTAAAAACATTTACTGTGAAACGACTCCACACACTCTCTAAAGGATAAAAAATAGCCATTAAACCATACCCAATAATATATCATGTCTGACAGTTGCCTAAATGATTAATTTCATCTCATGTACTAAATCATGAACAATCTTTAATTCATGACTCACGATGCTACAGAGGCTATCAGCAAAAAATAGAGCACATTATGTTGAACTACCAAGGAATACTTTTTCTCGTCATGTATCATAGGGGTAGTAAGAAAGAAACCAATGCGCAACAAAATGTCCTACCTCAGGTTGACAAGGCAACAAGGTGAAGACTGTGTCATTTTCAATAAGACATTTAACTCCAAAATAGTTTATCATCCTATTTCTAGTGTCCCTGATTGAAAGTGTGGGGGTATTTGTGATCATATCCTCATGAAAAGCATCATGTAAAGTGGGGTGCTCATTTAAATGTAATCATTCTCACACTTGTGCTCTGCATTTGAAAGGCAATCTGACACACAACTGTGCAGAGACACTCATATCTGATTGAACACATTTTTTTCCCTTTAAAATATATTTAAATAAAGGGTGAACAGTTTCAGTAATAACCCAGACCAAGTGATACATTTGTGTTGATGTGAGGATAATGATAATGAGAATGGAGTCAGAAGAAATTACACGATGATTGCTACTGTGATTATATCTCATTGGATGAAAAGATGCGCTGAACAAGCCAGTGGTGCTGAAGACAAATCTCTCTCGGGATTATGATCAACATAAGGGAAACTCTCCATTGATAATATTATCAAAGGGCACATCCTGGTCCTGATTCACTGATCATAAACTGCCTGAATGATATAGATAATGAATAAGGGTTAAATTGGAATACAAATCACCCTAATATGGACATACATTTTGCCAAGTGCTGTGGTACCCATGACTGGCCTTGACAACACGTTTTGCAAGTCTTTTTCTTGCTGTTGTTTTGCTTGCAGTTTAACATTAACAAAGTCAATAAGGTGCTGCATAGTCTTCATGATCTTCATGGTAAAACACAAAACTCTTCCCTTACCTAAGTGGTAATTGTTTTGGTTGCAATGCCATTCAGAATGACTCTGTCCATGACCATTCATGAATCTGGCATTTGAAAATGAAAATGGTCTTGTTCTCAACAGATGTGAATGCACCTTAAATCACAATGGAGGGATTAAAAGAAACAGGAAAACTATTCTCCTCTTGAAATATTAACCTCCAGTGTTTTTCAAAAACCGCAGCCCCAACCCTTCTTTCCTATCCTCGCCATTCTCATCTCTTGACTCACAGGATGCAGCGTGGGATTTTGTGAGCCAAGAGACTGCAAAACTTTATTATGCATCCCCATAGTACAGCGGGTTGGGTGTAGTGATGGCCTCATTATGTTAAGAGAGCTGTGGAAGCCAGTCCAGGGACATTTTTTGATTGCAGTCCCTGGAGTGCCTCTCCTCTGGGTGGAGGGGAGGGCCCAGCTGGACACTGGGGTGGAAAGTGAATATGTGTTCCAAACAGATGGGGTTTTATGTAAGCCAAGCCTATGGACTGCACTTGTCACCTGCATGTGTGCATACACAAGCACGAACGTATACTGTACCCCTTCATATTGTAGTACATAGACACAAGATGAATAACAGTATGCTAAAATCTCAGAGGAAATCTAAGTGTGAAGCTGTGTAGCTTTACAAGCAACACAGAGCGTGTGATCTTGTGCTCCTTTATGCTGCTTGCCTTGATCTAAATATAATAAAGTGGTTGACAAGTCCTCAAACTCAAAGATAGGTTTATTCCCAGTGTAGCTTTGCTCCAGATGGATCAGGCCAGTGAACCAGATAGTGAAAGGCTGGGATGCACTGTGAGACAGCTCTACAGTAACCCCATAGACACGGTCCCCAATCTGACAAATAAATAATAGCTTGCTAACATGTTGTGCTGGATAGCTGCCATGCACTCGAAACCACCATCTAATGGGAGACAATGGGCTGCTGTTCCTGCTGTTTTACAGGATAAAAAAAGACAATGCGCACTGGCTATAACAATGTTTACTCACCAATAAAGGATTCACCATTAGATTTATTGATCATCACTTTTAGACCAGCCTGGTTTGACTTATACCAAGATGCAGGCCATGGTTCTCCACTTTGTGCTTCTTTCATGCTATATCTTGAACTGGAGATAGTGTTTTGATATTGTTAATGTAACCGTTTTCCTAAAAGATTGTTAATGTTCAGCAAGAGTTCATCTGCCACAGTTGCACAGCATCAAAGGTCCATCTAATTCAGCGGTGTCTTACTGACCTAATATGTTGGCTGGAAGTCAGTATAATCCAATTTCCTCAGGGGACATAACTTCAGCGAGGCTTTCAGTGATTACCTGCCCATTTCAGACTCTGTAATTGTCCTCAAGTTCAACGGACTAAGCTTGAAAATAACTTGGTGTGTCTCCCCTCTAAGCCTGTACTGTGAGGTGACGTGTTGATGGATGAGTAATTAATATAGCTATCAACCAAAATTAAGTGCTTTTGAAAATAAATAAATAAGTGGTTAGCTCTGTAATGGATTGATTAGGTAGTTATAATATGAATAGAGGTAGCGATTGTGTATTAAAGGTGAGGAATTCCTCATGCCATCATGTATCACAGAAAAATGTCTATATTTCTGTATGGAGAAGTATAGTTTATAGTGGTTATACAAAATCATTTAAATCAATTTTAGTAGCATCTCTCTCCATCATGCTTAATGGCAATAATTGGATGTATTGAAGTTTATTGTATTAAGGTGTACAAAAGGCTTAGACATGTCACACATAACTATTTACTGACTGGTCAGGCGGGAGTGATGTGAAATTTGCTTGCAATGTCAACAACCTACAGTATGATTACCTCTAGCCTTAACAGTTGCCTGTGCTCGAGCCCAGGGGACATACTCACAAGGTAAGTGACAGTAAAGGTTCTTCTTAAGACCAATTCACCAAGCTTCTGAGATCCACTTTTCCCGAGGAATGGAGTGATAAACTGGCATGGCTTCATTGGGTCAGGAGTGAGCTGAGATTAGGTCTGTTCATAAGTGAGGTTAAGATGGAGCACGAAATCGACAGGCGGATTGCTGTCAGTGGTTATGCAGGAACTGCACCGGTCTGTCAAAATGAAGAGGAATTTGAGCCTGAGGGGAAAGCTTACGATTAAACCAAGCAATCTATATTCCAAACATTACTTATGGTCATTAGCTCTGGGCAGCGGGGCAGCTGAAATTAGTTACCCTCATAGTGCATCTGGGCTCACCCTTAGGGGCAGGGTGAGGAGCTCAGATAACTCACTTCAAGCATCTGATTAGGATGCCTCCTTACAGCCTCCCTGTGGACATAATCTGGACACATCCAACTGGGAGAAGACCCTGGGGAAGACCCAGAACAAGCAGGATGGACTACATATGCAATCGGGGCTGGGAAAGCCTTGGGATCCCCTAGGTAGAGCTGGACGATGTAGCTATTAGAACGATATCTGGTTTACCTTGCACAGCCTCCTGCCACTGCGACTTAGACCCAGATCAGTGGCGGAGAACTGAATGAATGGGTGGACATGTTTGGGTTAATGTGTTCATTTGTTGCAACCCTCTTTAGGTCCTCCAGTTATCCAAATCATAGTTTGTGATGTTACTGAGAAAGTTCAGGCCTGGGGTGGTATAAAGTACAATGCTTCTGCTGAAATAAACTTTTTAACAGTTCCAAGATCCATCTCCGCTGCCAGATGGGAGGAAGTTGGGTTGTGCTGTAGCTACATATGACAGCATTTAAGTTACAGTCTGTTAGGCTGGAGAGGAAAGCCCTCTGCTTATCTGCAAAAATATGCAAAAAACAGACCGACTGTATAGGTTACAAAAAACAAATAGTATGGTTTTAGAGCTTGTTTTTTTAGACTATAGTTTTTTAAACTATACTACTTTAAGCAAAAGCCATCAGTCAATAATTGTATTCATTCCCTCTGATATTTTCACAAGTAATTAGCAGGCCTGTGGTTAGCAGAGCAAAAGGGGCACTAATTACCTGCCATAATCTTTCTTGCAGCAAATAAAAAAACAAACATGTTTACAGTGAACACGTTGATGTCTCAGTTACTGCTGTGTGGACGGGTTGACGGACCATGTGACTGTACTCGGCAGCTGTTTGAGTGGGAACTGTGTACCATGTCCAGTGTCCTGCCTTGTCCCACACAACAGCAGCTGTGTGTTTTCTCAGGATTGCTATATCAGCTGGTTGTATCATAGCCATTATATGTGAAATGTTTGGGCCTTTCAGTGAGTTTTAGAATCTAAAAATTGGGCTTTACTGAAGCCACTAAAGTCGTGCACATTGAAGCATGAGTAACAGTTATTATTTCTGTACATGGTTGAACCTCTCTGAAGTATCAGAGGACTCATTAGACATGCGAACTCTGAGACTGTGTTTTTTTGTCCTTCTGCCCCTGTCTCTTTAATACAGTATATTGATACTTAAGATTTTATGTATTTTTGTTGTTCATGTTAATATTTGGAATAATGAATGTAATTAGTTAGAGACATTATTATGCTTTTATTTATTCAAATTTGAGGCATATATACATATGCTGAGTGTTATGTATTCTCTATATTTTGTATGTATAGTCCTTGTGGCTTTGACCTGTACAGACAATATTCAACTTTCCCCAAACTTTCAGTAGCATTTTAAAGTCATCTAAATTGTACAATTAATTTGTAAACATTTTTGTTTGAAATAGATCATTAATAAATTGTGGAAGAGATTAAAAAGAACTTGCTCCTGCACGCTTGAAAAAGGATTCACTGATTTACTGTTTAGTGTAAATATTGTATGACTTAACATGCAGTAAACCCCTTTGTTTAAAATGATCAGTGTTTCTTTTATCTTTTGCAAAATAAGGAATTAATTAATTCTCTTCAATGACTATACTATGCACAACAAAGAAATGTGTCAGTAGTTTTGTTTTAGCCAACTTATTTCCTAATGATTTGATGTTTATTTATTAGATTTTTAGACTTTGTTTTCTGTAATTGTGTGTATGGCTCTTAAATTATGTTATATACAACACAATTGAAAGTAAAATAATACGAAAACAAAATAATGACTCCACGCACACAGCACTTGGTCCAACTCAAACGAGTACACTAAATTTTCACCCAGCTTATCGGTGATATTCGATAGAAACTTTATTCTGTAATGGCCATATTAATCTTCTCTTACAGCTACAGTACAAAGATCGACAGAAGTGACTTCTACGAAGAGACTTTGAGTAATTAGAGCAATATTCAAATAGGTTCTTTCTAAATGTATTATGGTATTAACACAGTTAGGCTATGTTATGTTGTTAGAACTATTGATACAGCTGGAATCGGCACGCACCCTCCCACAATATGGCAAATTTCAGAAATCCTCCCCACCGGCAGAGCGCATCCTCACACTAGGAATCACGCATGCGTCAACGACGGAGGCTCTCCTGATTTGACAACCCTGGAATCTACCACACAGCCCACTATATTGCAAGGCTCCCCGTTACTAGCGCACCATCATCTGCACCTGCCTACTCTGTTGTTGTGGTTGGAGCGCTGGGAGGGGTCATTATTTCGCAGGGAGCCATAGGAGGAGGAGACATTTCCGAGACACCGACAGAAGCGTGTAGCCTCAGATTCAGCACCACAGGATTGAGGAAAGCGTCCAGATAGAGTCGATTTTCACTGTTCATCGTGGGTTAATTGAACAGGAGGACGAGAATTTTTTTGGGGAATAACCAGACGCTGTACACAGTTTGTGGACCTACAAGAGGTGTCATCTCCAACGGTTAAAGGTGCGTAGCGTTAGTTTGTTGGATGCTGTGGTTTGTCAACTGGATGTATTTTTTTTTTGCTAGCAGCCCGATAGCGTTGCACTTGCTGCACTGACTGACCCGCTGTGCTGCTAACATTAGCTTAGGCGAGGTCCGCCTTTTCATTCATCATTGTGCTTAAGCTAGTTGGCGGGGTAAATAAATCCCCGCACCGAAATACTTTGCAGCTCATTTCATAGCACAGCGTGCTTCCATGGCGTTTATTTCCGGAGCTGGGCTATCCTCGTTTGCTAAAATCTCAGTGTCGCCCATTCTGCTAACGTTATCCAAACCGTACCCCGAGCACTGCTATCCAGTGAGCCCAGTGCTGAAAGCCTGCTCCGACTGACTTGTGTGAGCCTGTCGGGCAGAGACAAGCTAGGCTGCTAGGCTAGTGGAGTGGCTAAGCTAACTGACACCGGCCACTTTCATGTTAGTAAAATAACGGTCCCACATCTGCATTGACGGCTGTTTAACAGGGGGTGGTCAGTAATCCTTGACTTTCTTCACTCGAGTAAAGACCGTTTAGCTTCTCGTGTTTGCAGCGGTCTTAAATTTCTTTGTCTGATAATTTTTCCTCTTTTGTTTGTTTGACGTTCGGTTCAAATAAACTCATCGCTCGTTTTCTGCCGCATGAGTTACAAGTAATACTAGCCTTTTGCAAATCATTTTGAATTCTTTATTACGCCTTCGTGCTTGACTCCGAGTGAGTACACAGCCTTGCCTTGCCTCACCCTGC
This sequence comes from Enoplosus armatus, assembly GCF_043641665.1. NCBI lineage: Eukaryota > Metazoa > Chordata > Actinopteri > Centrarchiformes > Enoplosidae > Enoplosus > Enoplosus armatus. The sequence goes on from NC_092181.1 coordinate 16,694,435, forward strand.
AACTGTAACGTTACTTTATAGTCATGTCTCTATTAGCTCTTTTAACAACGAAAACAATTAGTTTAAGTAACCTGGCAGGCTGCATAAAAAAACCAGCTGATTCAAGCGTTACAATTTTCAGTGTCAACCGTCCCTTATCGTGCGGCAAGTAGCGAGCAGAAACAATCTGTTTCATCCAAAGCCTGTGTTCAGTCAGTGACACATATCTTCTGTCTGTCTGCCTTGTATGCTACACACTGCAGCGCTCTGTTTGCTCAGTGTCCCCCTGTTAGAGCTACTGCAAAACTGAACATTATCAAAAGAGTTTGTGTGTGTGTTGTGGTGTGTTTGTTTGCAGACATGCATTTCAGGCTTAGAGCACTCTGCATTCAACAGCACCGTGGAGTCAGACCAAAGCTTTTGTGACACGGTGTAGTGTGCCACATTTTCTTCCTGTAACTGGAGATATGGAATCTCAGAGGCCTCCGGGGGTCACATAGTGGCTGTATTTAGAATATGAACTTTTGATTGGCAAGGAGGTATGCTCAGACTCACTGTCAGGGCTGTGTGGGTCTCTGTGCTCCCCCCCATATGTTTACCATGCCATTACATTAGCCAGAAGAGGGGGCAGCCTGCAAAGGATGAGGCTAAAATAATCTAATAATTTGAATAGTGGAAAAAAATGATATCATTTGAATACATTCCTAATATCACTTGATGTCCATCAAGTTCAGTCAAGGGCTGCAACTAATGAGTATTTTCATTTTCAAGGTGGGACCAGATATTGTTTGGCATTTGTGCTTGTAAAATAACTTCACAAACAATCACTTACAATGTATTTTAACACTTGTCATCCTTTGTGACAGAAAAATAGTACGAGTACGAACATTTGTAGTTGCAGTTAATTTGCCTAACAAGAACTATATAAACTACTAAAGATGTCTTTTACTAAATATTGACTAGAGGCACGCAAGGCAAGAGCTGTGATTCCAGGCTGCCAAGCATAGACAGACTCTTCTCTGCCCTTTGGGAAATAACTGCATATGTGTATCACTGTCTAACCATCTGCTTAAGACCATCTTTTATGCAAGGCGTATTTGTTTAACCTTTATGATATTTTTTCTGTCATTTACTGTGGACTACATTCATATATTATTGAGGATTATGCTGTTATACTAGATTGTTAACCATTGCTAAGCATGCTTTAGTAATTAACATAACATTTAATGGTTACTGATTACTGTTTTTTTTAATCATTTTGATCCCTGGACAAACATAACAAACAATTTGGTTTGATTTTGGAGTAAAGTAAAGTAGGTAAAACAATTGTAGAAACACAAAGGTAACATATTTGACAAAGCTTGTGTCAAAATGACTCATACCTGATTGAGCAAAATCAGTCTTGTTTGAAACACAATTATTTTCATTTAGTATGTAGCCCATCTCTTATTTCTCATTACTCATTTTCTAATACTAAATTACAGAGTTGGTTTGACAGCCACCTGTATGTAATCATTTGAATGTCTTGGCTCAGGTACTGTATACCATTTGCTGTATAAAGCCTGTTTCTGTTACTGGGGATAAGGAAAGGCCATAATTTATGGGTGAGACTATGCAATCAATGGCAGTCAGGAGTGCATTGTGTTCTCTGTCTCCTGGGAGAGGAAGCGATGTTGGCTGAACACCATGGGACCCCCTGTTGTTGTACTGAAGCAGAGCTTTAAGGTAGCCATGGTACCCCTGCTAACTGGAACAGGATTGCCTGCCCTCTTAGGCCTTCTCTCCCTCCAGCTCTTGCACAAATGTTTGATACTGTTTAAGAGATGAGAGATGATGAAATAGAAACAACACAGAACAATCAATAGTTGTAGTGCTCTTGTCTACAAAATCAATTCTACCTCTCCTAACCCCAGGGTTTGTATTACCCTATGCTGCAATGAGGAACGACATTGAACTGACAGCAAACATTATCACCAGGGTTTTGGCTAAACATGCATTTCCTCATGTTCTCAAGGCTACAAATTGCATACTCCTAGAATATTATTATTGGTCTCTATGTATGGACAGAGGAAGTGCATTTCTTGAAACAATAACAATTACATTGCATTCAGAGTGAAATATGAGTGATGTTTGTTTTGTGGTATGTTTGTTTTGCAACAAATAACTTCCCTTCGTCTTGTCATTCTCACACACCCGCTACTTATACCTCCGCAATAATATGAGGCATGGGCATGTCTTAGATTGGCTAGATTAATCTGCCTCTTCCTTAACTGTTTATATGACATTATCCCACAGTGGACTATAAAGAAAAAAAAAAGAAAAGAGCGCTTTATTGTTTCACGGGGGGACAATAAAGTAGATGATCCAGCAGTGCTTGAAAGTATAGTGTCAGCAGCAGCTTAGTGCAGCAAGAAAGAACGAGGTTATTCTCTTAAGTTCCTTTTCATGTATATTAGTCTGCCTGAGACCACACCCACAATGCCCAGCAAAAGAGCTGTTACAGTGAAAGTTTATATTGTTACAGCCTAGCTTCATTCTCTATAAGACTATCATTAAAAATCAATATATCCACCCATCCTTCCGTTACTCTGAAGTCTGTGGGTGTGGTCGAATACCATTTAACCAAGAAACTGCTCACACAGCATTGCAAGTCATCGGGAATTTTGTCTGTTTCTTATGAATCTAATAGAATTTAAATAAATGAAAAATGCAAAAGTATATGCACCCCTTGAGTCATCACAGCTTTACTTGTGTGGAAATATTCAATCAAAATGTAATATCTTATGCAGCTGACAGCGCAGAGCAAAACTTTTAACAGCCCCTCAGAATAATAGGAATCCTGCCATTTTAGCAAACTAAAGTTTCGAACAGATCTGCACAAATTTGAATGTGTAGGGTGGATTCAAAATCTGTGAGGAATATCAGGGTTGAGTGGATGATGTGGTGTCCAGGTCTTTGAGTTTCAAAGAAGACGTTCCCCTGCTATATGTGTTGTATTGCTTTCGTGCAGCTAGTTATCTATACTGCATTTGCTTGTGGTCTGTTGATGTAATATGACTTGGCCTGTAGCAATATAAAAACAGCTTGTATTGGTTAATGTGATGATGAAAACCGTATTCTCTGCATTTCTATGCATATCTTAAATTTAGTTTTATCATTAAATATTTCTCAGCAGGGAGTGGTTCAAAAGCTAGAGTTTCAAATGTTTCTATTCCTAGTTTTAAAAGTGGCCTTTTTAATGATAGATAAGCTGGCCTGTTTAAGTGCAGAGTGAGAGCATATTGTTGCCATCAAATTGTTTTTTTAAAAACTCCCAACTCTCCATTCTCTGCCATTTCTTGAGAAGTCCACCCTATATCCCAGGTCCTATGTTACCAGGGTTAAAGTATCAGATACTGGTTCATAAGATCCTATGACATAGTAAGGTTTGGCAACTCAAACTACTTGGTTAAGGCTCAGGCTAACTGCAGGGGTTTTAGGCCTCTAAGATGGAAAGGGTTACGTTTACTGCTAGTATTGTACACTTCAGATCAGAACAGATCAGATCATGTACATTTTGGTGAATATGCTAGAGGATTAGACATTATTGTTTGTATGTTAAGGAGACATACAATAGGATCTTGGGAACAGAGGGCTCTTGGAAACATGCAGTAGATGTGCTCACCTATTTGACAAGTGGCTTCCAGCTAATCAATTGGTGTTGGGAATCCTTAAAACTAGCAAAGCATGGACACCAAGCACCTCTCTTTACAAAATCAAAGTTGTTCTTTGATAACAACTTTAATTAAGGGGTGAAATTACCTGTGATAAGGTTTTAGTATCCGTGGAAACACTCATGGAGAGAAAGCAAAAGGAGTTCGTACTCCCTAAGAACTGAGAGAGTAAAATTTCTCAGTGAGCAGACAGCACCTTTTCTCATTGAGATGTTGTAACCGGAGTGTGATGCCAAGCTGCTGCCAATTTTTTTTTTTACAACTGTTTTAATGATTCTCCCCCAGTCTCGCGCAGATGTCACTGTCTCTGGGGAAAAGTAATTGATTTTGAAGACTGAATTGTTAATAGTATTTCTCTTCTGTTGGTCGGTGGCGCTATCGGTTCTGAGCGTATGAAGTGACAACAAAGCCTTTGTTCACAAGTACAGGCAGAACCACCTCAGCTAATTCCCAGAATGTATCCAGCTGATGTCAATCACTTCATCACCTTTATAGCTGGCTACGTCTCACTCACAAGAATTCATGTTATTCATGTGGACTAGGATGGCTTGAACTGTGAGCATCAAAGACTCTCTTTTGAAAGTTGGAGCTGCATGTCCAAGTCACTTTGAATCTGGTAGTGATGGTAAGAAATGGACTACAGGGCATGTTAGTGGTCCAGTACGACTTGACTTCGACAATGGAAGCTGTGAAAATGATGGCTAAAGGTATTTTAATAATAATTAATCAAGTTGTCTCTTTAAGCTTTACATAATGTTGTATTTATACACAGATATGCTTGTTTCTACAGTATGATATGTTAAACTTATATTGGATATGTGAGAATTGCCCAAGACACAACTGATCCTGCTCTTATTTGGTTATTGCAGTTTACATGGTTTTCCTTTGTAAAATCAACAATATTCCTCTGGGGTGATTGTGATATGAATTACGTTCCTGTCTTTATCCCCGCTCCCTATAAAATATAATTATATTTTACCTGTTAAGATGTTAATCAAGTTACAAGGAGAACAAGTCAGCCAAGGATTGAAAGTGGTCGGGACTGTACCTCATAAATTTGTTTCTGTCAGCCTCAACAGAGAGGGGATCAGTCTCACTGCCATAGAAATAGGCATCTGGTGAATTTTGTAGATGTAGCATGTAGGCATCAATGGATGGGCAGTAACAATGCAGTCTGGTGAACTGTGCATAATTTGTGTGCAAACATCCAGTGTCATTCTCACTCGCACAGTTGTTGTTTCTGTAGCCATGAAAGGTCATGTTAACACACTTCTGGTTCTAGAAAGTTATCTCCGCTTCTGCTGTGTCTCTATCCTCCATTGTGCCACCTTATTGTTTTGATTCTATCAAAAACAAATCTGTGCAGAGAGTCTTGCTATAGGCCATTCAAGTCTCTCATGCTCTCAGTTGTTGTCCTTCTGAGGCCTCACTAGTCTCTCTCATACTCACTCTATATCCACCCCCAACATAGGCTACATCTGGGACCTGGATGGGCCTCATGTATTGGCCCAGCTCCTCCCCCACAGTGTGTGTGCTCTGTTGGTGCATTAACTTTTCTATTGTTGGGTGACTGCTTTTCTTCTCTCCTCTTACAGAAAATCTATATGCTGACCAGGGGCGATTCTAGGATTTGATATCTGGGGCTTATCCCAGAAGTTTGGAGTGGGAAGCTAGGGACATATTCTTTCAGGGCTATTTTCTTTTTTCATTTGAAAAGTTAAATACATACGTTTCATGCAATTTGAAATGAACCTCTTAAGTCAAGATAAGATAGATCTTTTCTATAAATAAACCAAAAACTAGGGTGTTAAAGGCTTAGAATGTGCCTGCTGCTTACTGATTTTCACTGAAATGCCTGACAGTGCAGCGAGTGCATACATTTTTTAGTGTCTTCCCCACTTTCTCAGAAATTATCCTCGTATGTTTGTCTGCTTTGCTTCCTCTTATACTCCTTTCTCTCTTCGTCCCCAAGAGTCACTCACAGTTATCCATTATTAACCTGATGTTTTTCGTTGAAAGAGCAAGGGGCCTTTGCAGTCAATTTATAAATGAAACATTAAATTCCACCCATAGTATACATTAGAGGGACCCCCAGATCCCCCACCTTTCAAACCAATGTTATGCCCTTGCCTACAAATGTAAGACGGATAGTTTTCATTTTGATTTGACTTTAAAAAGTATAGTCTATAGTGTAACAGCAGATGGCAACAATGATCCGTGGTCATGTATATATTTTCATACATTAACTTGATTTACAAACTGGTAGAAGAAATACTTTATGTATGTGTAAGAACACATAGTAATTACGTAGCCTGATAAAACCATTTCCTTTCAGTATTGAGTCTGACGTGTTCATGTTAGCTGTTTTGTCTTTGGGAGGGGAGGTAGTTTGTTTTATTTTAACCAATTAGTAATGACTGATATATTTGCAGCTTCAGTTGACGCAGAAGCTGTGGTAACTGATGCTAGGAGACGTTACATCACACCTACAAAGCTCTGGTTGGCTCAGTTCTTTGTTTGTTTGTTTTTTACCCAAGAAACACCTGTCAATGAACACAGCAAAACCAATAAGATAAACCTTTATTGATCCCCAGAGGGGAAATTGCAGCAGCACAAGGACAGAAATAATAGGAGGTCTATGAAACTAAAATAAGAATAGAAGTAAAAATAAAAACTATACAAGAGCAGTTAAAGACCAATGATGAGGTAAAGTGACAGTTGTGTGATTAATAGCAGCAGAGTCAGCCAGTCTAGTATATTTAAACAGCTGTATATAAACGATCTATAGGTCTATATTTTTATATCCATTTCAGGAAAAATATATGATTAATTATGAATTAAAGAGTCATTTGTTTTGTTTTGTCTTGAGATAAATTTGCTATTATTGGTGTATTATTATTATTGGTGTCGACTGTGTTGTGTGTCTCATGGCGTGGCCAACCCACTCTAAAACTTGTGTGACTCCATGCTGACCTGATGCTGAACAATGAAAAGCTTGCTTTTTTGGTACCTCTTTTATAATCTGTCTCCTGAGGCCAACACACACAGCCCATATAATGTCCACTACTACAAGAGGCTGTGCCAAGGATATCCATGGCATGAGCACAGAGCAAAGCAAGGCTAGTCATGCTGAACATCCATGAAAGACATTTAAGGAATGCTGTCTTTCATTTGCTTCTGCCTCTCACAATTACTTCCTCACTTGGTCAACATGGCTTCTGTAGTTGCAGCTGCATAGTTCTGTCTCAGGCTATGTATTTTTTTTTTTTGGTATATTGTGATTTCTTTAAAAAAAGACACTTTGAATCTAACTTGAAAATAAAAAATAATCAGATATTTCACTTATTCTGTGATTTTTTTTCTATTTTAATCTAAAAGGCACACCCCTCAGTAGTCCCCCCGGGGATCAATAAAGGATTTCTGATTCTGATTCTGATACATGTCTACGGCTTAAAATGATTTCTATGTTTTGGTTTGAAATACAGTTGGGCTGCAAGACAACACATGGCTGTGCTAAATTTCTGCCGTATAATAAATTCAAGATTAAATATAACCACAAGAGGTAATAAAAGGAGTTTAAGTCAAGTATTTTTTTTCATATAACCCAAAATCACAGATTTGTTTCAGATATCTTTCATTACGCTTTGTGAGCTTATGAATGGGAACACATTTATAATATTCTAATACTATATATAAGACTATAAGTATTTTGATTTCATCTGACAAATGTCTGTGACAAATTCATGCATATAAAGTGTTTGCCAATATGAAATAATATAAAGTTTGGATGCAAGATTGCATCTATGCACATTGCTTATAACTGCATACCACTCTCACACAAACCCCATGTCTGATGGGGGATTATTGATTTGTATTCAACCTGTGTTTGACCCATTTATTATAGACGACTTTCATGGGTTAATCCCACAACATTAGTTTGGTTAACCCATGACAGTACAGTCTGGGTATTGTCATGGGATTAACCCAGGGGTCCCATGACAGTACCCAGTAATACGATCCAATCCTTGGAATATAGCTCCTTGTAGATTCTGTGTTTTACTAAAAAATGACATAATTGTATGAGACTTAAAATATACAGTATTTGCTGAATATTAGCTGAATTGTTGACTTTCAGTTCCTTGAAGGTGCTTACCATTGTTTACAGTTGAGATTAAATTTGGCAGGTGAGTGAGATAAGGGGTTTAATTTTATGTTTCTATTTTTGGTCATCTTATGGTTTGTTAATGCAACAACATGCACTCTTCAATTATATTCATTTATCTGTGAGATTAAGAAGAGCAGAAGTTATGGTTAAGAGGGCTATAAGTCACTGCCAGTATCTAGTATATGGTTATAGCAATCCTATAATCAGTGTAGTGTAAGAAACGGTAATCCTGTAGGAATTAAAGAAACCTGTGTTCTCTCTTTCAAATCAAAGCTGAGCATTTTCCGCTGCGTTGACATCAGGGCTGCAAAGCTGGGTCAGATGACACTCATTGTGCAGTTCAGACCGATGGCAAATGCATTATCATCCTGTCACAACATTTGTGTGGGATGGCTCTTAGAAAGCTCTTTGACTTAACAAAGTGCAAAAAAAAAAGGTTGCAGATGCCAGAGGCCAGAATGGAAAGTTTTTAAATTGAAGTTGTATCAATAGTGTTTAACAAACAGATGTTAAATTGTTGTTAGAAAAGGAGTACTTTGAATGATGACAAAACATACTCTTGCTTGCCAGGAAGGAGAATAACAAATTAATTAATAAGTATAGCTAGTAAAATTAGATGGGGTTGTTTTCACCGGACATTGCTGTATGTGATCTATTTTGTTTAGATGACAAAAATGTAAATTTAATGGTGCCCTGTGGAGTTTTCATGAAAACAAACAAAGCTTATGTTCAGTTCACATTTAGTGTTCACCAAAACATGCTGTGTGCATCCTCAAGGGCTTGTCTCATTTCACATTTGCAAAACATATTTTTGAAATATGTTGATCCTGCATTGTTTACATCATGTTTACCTGCCAGCAGTCCATAATGCTGCTTGTACCCTGTTTCTAATCTGAAATAAATAAGTGGGACAGCATTTGATAAGGTTCCTGGAAGGTTGTGAATCTTGCCATGCTTAAGTAATTAACACAGTTGTTTTAAATCAGTTTGGCACAAAAATGTGATTACAGTGGAAAGCAGTCGTCTCCTCTGCTTTGGCCTCTTTGTATTGATGCAGATGCATTGCTGTATAGTTGCGGTAAAAGAGGGATTTGCCTTTAATAGCCCTACAAAGCGAAGTTTGAATGATATTTGCTCTAACAGTGCATAGCCATGCACTTAAGAGTTCATCTTGGGAATTAGTTGGGAGGTACCCAAGTGGTCACCATATGCTTTGACTGCAACATCCAACCAGTTCACTTTCATCTTCTGCTTTGAGATTCTCATTTTTGGCATTCAGACTTAGTTTGTGTCTGAACCTTGTTTTGTATTTTCAGCAGCCTATCACTATATGCACTCACAACTATGTTCACTTGACTTGTATTATAGATATTGTATTTTGTTGTTCATTGTTGCTTCTTATATATATATTTCTATCTATTTTTTTCGCCTACTTGTCTATACATTATAATTCAATGATTATGCTTACCTGTCTTTGTTTAGCTTTGTTTCTATCTATCTTCCTGAAAAAACTGTGTGTAAGTACATTGTGTACACATACTTTAATTCTGATTAAACAGAAATAATAAATATAGAAATAATAAAAACATAAAAAAATGGTATACTCCATTAAAAAAACACAGGCAATATGAACAGAACTATTATTTTAGCAGGTTCAAAAGACAGCCTGGTAGCAAATAACAAGTTCCAAGTAAGGCTGGAAGAACGTCATTATTATCATATTGGGTTATTTAAAATGTTGAGGCCCTCATAGTCAATCCCGACTAAATGTCTTAATATCTTTCACAAAGGACATTAAATAATTATGTCTCTAATCCAAGTGTTGTTTGTCCTCAATTCGATAAAGTTAAACATAAATGTGAGACAATAATGAATCTGAGACAAGCAAGATGCCGACATGAATAAGGCATCTAAGGCGCATAGTTGGGAAATCTGAGTATGTGAAATAGATGGATACACTTTCCTCCTTCACATACTATTGGATTCTAAAGACTGATATCAGTCGTTAGAGACATTTTTCACTAGAGTATGACCAAAGTGAATATGGTTCTCATGTACAGTATGTAGCAAATTGTGTCAACAGTTTCCTGTACTCGTGCTGCAAGTCACTTGGCTACAGAATGGCAAAAACAATTAGCCTGCTTCAGGCTGCTGCTGTGCGTGTGTCGCTGACACATAATATTGTGGGAACTTACAATGTCCTAGACGTGACAGTAGTAGTGAACAGAAGCCTTCATCATGATCGAAATTTCACGTTTCATTTTGATGACGATGATCTTTTACAAACATGTAGACAAACTTGTAAATACACTAAATACTGCCACTAAATATTTGGATGTCAAGAACAGCGTTGGTTTTATTGATTGATTTATTTTTTATTTTTACACATTATATTATATTATATTATATTTTCCCTTTCTGTTAATGTTAACAAGTGCTGATGCCTGGCTTCCAGACTCAAAGTCAGATCAACGTATGTCAAATCAGGCCAAGCATTTACAGCAGCAAATGAGACGGGCTGTATGTTTGGGATGAAGGGGGACAGGACCGGGTTTTGAAAGACAGTCTAAAACACATGATCTGGCGCTGGCTTGCAGGAACAGCAATGTATTTCAAACTCTTCTGAGGTGTCCCGATATAGGATTTTTATGGACACATTCCGGCCAATCAGGGGCAGGTGTATTCAGAAGACGTGGTTTAAGTTTAACTTTGCAATGTGTGTATTATGTTTTTAAAGACGGTTTTTGAATTCCTAAGAGAACATGACTGCTTTGAGAATTGTACAGGTTGTGCTCTACTTTGATCAGCCTATTTTAGCCGCCCTGAGAACATGGCTCTGGAGAGCAGCGATATGACAAGTTGAGCCTTGACTTCTGCTTTTAGAGACTCGCCCACTGCTCCGTGCAAGTGTGTATGTGCTTAACTCTGCTCTGAATCTGGGTCAGTGCAGTGTCGGCATTTCTTTCCATAATGACAAATGACAGGGATTGTAGTCACGAAGTTAGTGTCATATGGTAAAGAAGCTCTGATGCCCATTTTATGCAGTGCAAGCAGAGTTTAAACTTTTGAATGTTTTTATCTGTGACAAATATGCATGTATTTGCAAAACTCCAGGTCTAGGAATATTCTGAGAAAAAGAGTCTGAAAACCAAAGGTATATACCGTTTTAAAGACATTTCTACCCTCATATTGTAGAGAGACAAAGAATCAGCTTAATATACACTAACTTCATTGGGAGTCCATCTCTCTCTTGGCATATTATGTTGCAAAATCCTGCTTATGTCTGTGTCTATGAAGAGATCTAGCAATAAATTCACATCTTTAATCGTCCACTTACTTGAGTGTTAAAAGTGAAATATTTGCAAGCTCTCAAGGACTGTCGTATTGTGCATCTTTAAACATCCTGTCCCTGTTTTTGTAAAAGAAAAAAAAAAAAAAAAACTATGCTGAGGCTGCTGTCCTCAGACACACAAGGTTTCACATGCACACATTAAACCCTAAAACAGCTTCCTGTGAATCTTATGAACTAGGATGTGATTGCAGAAAATAGTTTCAGCCTTAACCCTGTAATTGTTTCTTTATTTTCTTATGCATTTGTTGCGTAAATGTTGTTGTTGCTACATGTAAACAAACATTAGGATTTCAAAAATACTAAACCCTGTTTTACCACTTGATTTGACCTTATTTCTCTGCCCCCCGAATGCTTATCATGTATTAACCTCATTTGTTAATACATTCATGGTAGTGAAGTTAATCCATCTCAACATGGGCTCACAGAGGGAGGAGTCTTGTATTTGATTCTTCTTTTAAGACCAGAGTTAAGAGATAGTGGCAAAAGGAGCAAATTGAAATCATACTGTACACTTACTGTGCTTTGAATATGCAGTTGAAATTGAAATGACTAAATGTGAATGTCTTTGTTCCACATTACATTTTTCTGTGTTGATTCACTGTACTTCACTGATTTTACATATTGAGAGACTGCATATGATGTGACATGCAGATATTAAGGTTCTAATCTACATTTTGATCTAGATTTCAATCAAAATACACATTGGTTAAGGCATCCATGTTTTATGGAGGATATAAGGGCTGTCTCTATTCAAAAAGTCAGTATAGTCTTTATATATAACCATGCGGTGTCTTAACAGACAATCATGCAAGACCACAACTATAACCTCCTTGTCAGAGATATTATTGGCTCTGTAGTTGGTGGCATTTGGTGAAGTCTGTATGAAAATCCATGCATCCATTCATCCATTTCTATCTGCTTATCCTTTTCATGGCTGTGGGGGGGGGAGCTGGAACCGAACCAAGCACGCAATGGGTAAGAGGCTGTGTACAGCCTGGACAGGTCACCAATCTGTCGGGGTCAAAATGCACAAACAGCCACATGCTCACATATACAGTATGGGGAGTTTAGAGTTTTCAGTTTACCTGCATGTCTTCTTACTGTGGGAGGAAACCAAAGTTGAAGTGGTTTTCACGGTTGTGTACATTAATGAAGGCTTTATGCAACGTCTGAGTTTGGGTCTGTCTGGTTTGACCCAAACTCACTCTATGATGACCTTTGAAGCTGTGTGCATGTGACTTCCTTTTTAGAGACAGAGAGCATGGTGAAGTAGCAGATGGAGCAGTGGCAGAGGGTGGGCTGCATAATGCTTCTCCATTGGAGGACCATTTTGAGTGCGTTCTGAGTTCATAGATGGGGGGAAGACTGCTTGCAGCTTTTATGGATTTTTTGTGTGATGACATTGTGATCGAACCATTAAATTAGTATCTAAGTTTGTGAGCATAAACTGACAACAACTACATTGAATGTGCTTTGCAGTCTATCCATCATTGAATGTACATACTGTATTCAGAATATCAGTGTATACATTTGTGTGCATTACTAGAGCACATTCGTGTGGGTGTGCAATTTATACAAATACAAACATGTATGAATACATTATTTAGATGTATAGTGCCCCAGTTAATTTAGTACACAATTTAACACATCATAGTGTGTAATGTTTATCAGTTCATAGACATGGTAAACTGTATCTGAATACAACACTCTCTATTGACTAATGATGATGATCGACTAATGATATTTCTCTGAAAATCAGGCACTCAATAATCACGTTTAATGTAATATAGATATATAGTGATATATAGTGTAGTGCAGCTATAACACCAAACCCTCGGGCACCACATGTGGCGAAGACAGCAGGGGTTTCCTGTTTGTGTTTGTGGGGCCAACAGTGTAGAATAGCACTAGTCACTGCCATCTGTTTTCTTTGGTATTACCAATAGACTGTTAGATGGGGTGGCTCTGTATGACAAGTGCTCAATCAATACAGACACACGAACAGAGCTCTGACTCAGCAGAATATCGGTCTTATCCGTCACCACTAATGCTTGCTTTGTTCAGAAGCACTCATCATCCTGCCACAGCTTTTTGTAAAAACAAAAGTAGTGTATGTGAACAGCAGAAGGCCTTGAGATTATTTTAATTTACTTCCATTAAGACCACTATACATCAGTCAATCATTTTTGAAAAAAACATTGCAAATGGCAAGAAATGGTTTAATTTAATTTCATTCAGAGTCCACACACGATCCAGCATGAGCAAAGAATACTATTTAGACACTACCTAGTATAAGGCATAAGCAGAAATAGCCTAGTGGGAAAATGACAGGCGCATACAATGGACAGAAGAGCTGAAATACAATTGCAAATGACTTCTTAGATGTCTTTTTTCTTTTTTTTAATATTCATGACAGGCAGAGTGAAATCCAGCTTCTGGATCACTGCTTTTAGCAGAAATACTCCTTGTGGTCAGAAAAAAGCCATTTTGCTTCTTTCCCTGAGAGATTTTGGATTTGTACTCAGAAGTGAGTTCACACAAGGGTGCAGCTCATGCCAAAAAGGTAACCATGGTACTGTCTAACTCAACCCTAGCCAAGAGAGACTCAGCTGCAGTGTAAAAGCATGATCACCCCTTTCCAGGATGTAGTCCGGACTTGCTTTCCTACTTTGTCTAAGCACTTGTATTGGGTTGATGTTGGACTGTCTGTGCTTGATTTTTAATCAAAATGTCACGAAGGTGTAAATTAATCTGGCTCAGTCACCTTTTAATGAGATCTTCAGTTTTAGATGATAGTATTGAATACTGCGATCTTCCTTTACCACTAGAACCACATGGTTAGGGCCTAGCAACATCAGCATTCAAATTCATGTTGTTAATGATGCTCTAAAGTGATGGTCAAGCAAAAAAACGGAGACATGACTACTTCATATATATATATATCTATATATATATAGATATATATATAAATGCCATTATTACAATAGAGGCTTAACTGGAAGATAGCAGACTAAAAGCAAAGCATGCAAATCACAGTGCACGATATTATTATATCAGTGACAACGATTGTTCTGGTGACTCGTGTAGTTTATTGTTGGTGGAGATCTCTGGTAATGTCATGACCCTGTCAATGAATGCTTTTTACACCTGCCTATTGTGATTGTAAAAATGTGAGAGATTTCACTCTGTTTAAGTTCATTGTCATATGCAGTGTGTTTGTAATGTAGCCACATTATGAATAGGACAAAATCTGAAAAGCAGGGTTTCTGACATTGCAGAGTATGAACAGGGAAGCTAGCCCACATTCGTTTTAAGTTGCAGATCACTGTATCCCTGTATGTTAGTATGTGGGTGTACCGTACTTCTAAAATAGAAAGTTACTGTGCAGAAGTCCTGTGGTGTGATTAGCCACCAGTCTTAATGCATGAACAGGTACATGGTCATGCAGCCTTCTTAAATGTGCTTTGTTTATAAATAACAAGCCTGTTGCCTGCTAGCTGGCAATTGGCTGAACAGCTGATGTTGTTTGTAACTCCTCCTCCTCTTGTATACTACTGCAAAGAATAATTACAATTGATTAGGTAAAACTAAAAATAAATAAATCGGTTGTTTAAATTCCACCTCAAACCATTGTTTCTCGTGTAGATCATTGGTCACTCAAAGCATTTTTTAAGCTCTGACTAAAAAAACAGAGGTTTGAGAGTAAAAGCAGGAATCCCAGAAATTACAGGCAAATACACGTTCGAAACACACACGCACAGCTCAGTTAACACCTGGTCGACTGATATAATTACTTTACATCCGTTAGTAGTTGTCTGTCTTCCATGTCATCAGCATTATTTCAGAGAAGCGCTGACTCAAGCAGAACCTAAGGTAATAATATTGTTTAATGGGCAATAAAAAACAAACAGTATCAAGAAGACCCTACATTAGGTGACAAATGAGCTGAAATGGCTGCATGTGGTGAGCTCGCTACAGATGCCATTGTTACCATCTCTGCATCCTGATGATAAAACATCAGTCATTTAATCAGCAGTGACAGGATGTTAAATGTTTGTCCTGGTACGATCACGGCCTCTGTTTACGCCACCCTCATCTTCTCATTTCTCCCTCACTTTCTCTGCACAGTTCAAATCCTGTAATAGATATTTGGCTAAAATTAGATGAAGAGACAGTTTTGAGAAAACAGAATCAAAGGTACTGAAAGCAATCACAGCAACAAGTACTGTGTGCATAGTTGTGTAATTTTGCTGTTCAAAAGTTTGTTAATATCTTACCCTTCTCAACTCTAGCAGTGACTCGCTTACATACTCTATCACAGTTGTGCAAAATTCCACACCAGCACTAGGTTAGAGGGGGCAAAACAGCAATGCAGCTTTGAAGTTGCTAATTCAGGAAAAGGTGTGTGAAGCCAGAGAGCTAATACACTGAGAGCATTGCGTATTTCTCTAATGCTTCATACAAGGTTGTAGTTTGTCAGCACTTTATTAAATTATGTCTGTATTTTGCTTTCACAGTGCGTCTTAAACACAATCTTCAGTTTATGTTTATGTATGCTAATCTACCCATCAATCGAAAAATTGAAGGTAAACATGTCGGACTAGACAGTTTGTTGCAGAGCTAACTGACATACTCACAACTATTAAGAGTCTCGAAACAACCTAACCCACAGTATATGGCTTTAGATTGTGAGGGAAAACTGAAGCACAGGGAGTAAACCCATGAATAAGGGAGGGATATGGACACTCCACACGAGCCTGCAGTGCTAACCACTGAGCATCTGGGCTGCCCATCTGTGTGGTTATTCCATTAGAAAATGTTTCCAAGCAAGAATTCACATGAGCAACAATATCATGACCTTAATCAAGATGTTTTAATTTATGTGCATATTTTAGTTGCTCTTGTCTTATGATGGGTACTCTTTACTGCATGAGGTTTAATATCACAGTGTACCGAGTCCTCTAAATCAATTGCATTTTAAATATTTTAAGGGGTTTTCAAGTCTTGTCCCCAATGAAGTGTTTTGCACCGATTTAGCTACTTTTAACTACATGACAGTTTTTGCAAGTATTGAGGAACTAAGGCAATCCTCCACAATGATACTTCTTTTTCGTGACTTGCAAATTATGGAGTGTTCATGATTTCTTACCGGTAAATAGAGGAAAATGTACAGACACATGGCATGTTGTATCTCAGGTAGGTAGAAATGATTAATGAACTACGACAACTGAAGTACTATTTACACCAATACACAAAACAACAAGAAACCTAACAACAAAGCTGCAATTTGGCAAGCATTCTTTGCCAAACTCAGCAGGCGCAGTATCTGCAGGCTCGTGATGAAGTGAGCAGTGAGAACGCTGCTTTCCAGCTTCCCAGAAAAGAATCGCTGAACAGCAGCAGGAGAAACCAGCAGTATCTCCACCTGTGCAATGTTTAATTTAAGTTCTAGTTTTCAGTGTATCGCTCATGAAACTTTATGGTAGCAGTTAGCAGTGGTGTTGTATTAGATTTGATTCAGAGCAATATTAGAAACACCTCAAGATGCAATGCAATGATGTACACAGGAACTCAAACAGTATAAAATGAGTCTACGCTGCGTTAAGGTTGTAATGAGTCCATTATGAACACTAATAGAGTGTAGTCAGAAAGAGCTGTTGTTGGACTTGGGAGGCGTACTTGAAGCAGGGTGCACCTATCAAACTCAAGACGCCCAGTCTGGATCACACTTCCCAATTCAAGTCTCCAAAGAGAACTGAGAATTGCAGACAGCAATTCAGTCATGGAATAGCACTTACAGCAATCAAAGACATACTTTGTTGATCATGATAAAATAACACTAATCTTAATAAAGTAATAAAAGAAAAGCTGAAAACAGTAAAAGATATGCTCTAACACTCTACAATGCTGTACTTTTTCCTCACTTTATTTTAAAACGGCGTGAATCTTTTGTCGATATATTGGTGTTTAGCCGAGAGGAGTAGAAAGTTTATGCAAATGCTTGTGCAGTGCTTTCTTTTCTAGAATAAATCCTAACAACGCTAGCAGATGGCCCATTTTCCTCCCTGTGCATTGTGTTATTCTAAACCTTCAGAAACATCACCATCCTTCCCCAAAAGGCTGTCCTGGGGCAGAAAGAGACAGTAGTTAGATTTACTCAGAAAATAAAGACGGGAGCCTGGCAGTAAACAATGCTTGCTTAAACTGTACACTGCAAAAGCAAATATACATACATTTATCAACACACAGTATAGTACATGTACATGAAAAACTACACAAAACTCCTTTACAAAACACACACAAACAAATGGAAGTGGTCATAACAATATCATGTATGTTTCTAGTTCAAATACATTGCAAAAACAATAAATTGCCTCCAACTTTCTGAACTTGCCTCATCCTTATTTACATTTTTCTTATACAGTAAATAAATATTTTTCTTTTCTCTCTCTGCCTCCCTTTGCTCTACTCATGCATCAGTCACAGATGTACACACACAGACACAAACAGTTGTACGCAGCAGATGGCGGGACATCTCACAAATTACAACAACTGAAATGTGACTCATGCTCTTCACCAAAAACATGTTGGTTGAACAACAGATCTGAGAGGGAGAGATTTTTTTTAACCCTCCTCAGAAAAAGGCTCCCTCTGTGGTGTGGGAATACCTTGGAATTTGTATAAAGGACAGATCTGAACACTTTGTCACATAGCTTGTTTATCTCTATTTCAGTGTCTGGCAGACACATTGCACTTAAGGCAGGACCCTGCTTGACCAGTTTGGAATGAAACTTTCAGTTGCTGTAACTTGAAGTGTTGCTGTTTAACTGAGCTTCAGTAACGTGAGGGGGCAACGACTGCAGGAGGCGTGGCCTCGTTGCTATGTAGTGTGTGACACGGAGGGTCAGGGGACACAGGGAAGACTGACTGACAATCGCCCAGTTGCACTGACAGTGACGTAGAGCATGTAGTCAGAGTTAACCAGCCACGAGAAGCTCCAGTCAGAGTCTGGTGAAGCTTTGACAGTCACTGAAAGTCACTTTGAGAGGGTTACTCTGTGGGTACCTGTGTTATAGCTGTGCTAGCAGCTCAAATACGAGAGCCTCTCCGGTGTGTGTGTCTGTGGGGGAGTGTCAGTACATAGCCATGGCCATGATATGTTGCGATTAACGTTACTGTTCGTAGGCCCTTAATATCTTTTTAAGCTCTGAATACAGCAAGTTCTTGTTCATGTACAATGTTTTTTATGCCAGTGGCAGTTACATGGAAGAGAAACTTTTTTAAATTATCTCATAAATGTATCCCCAGATATCATTCTGCATGATCACATTTGTTGTTGAACAGTGCAGCTGAATAATGACATTATAGATGACAGTCTCTCAGCTGTTTCTGTTTCTGTAGCTTTGTCTCCATCTAGAAACATCTTTGACTGAATTTCATTTTGCGTCTCTGCTCCTCCTTTGCATCACCAGAAACCCTGTTTTTGCAGAATTTTGAAGATATTGTTTTATTCATATTGTGGCTACAATATAAATGCACTGCATATGACGATGAACTTATGTAGCGTGACACATTTTTACAATTATAATATGCAGGTGTGATGAGCATTTCCACCAAACTACATCACGAGTCAGCAGAACATTCGTTGTCACTGGCAGTCATAGAAATATTATGCACTGTGATTTGCATGCTTTCTTTCAGCTTTGAGCCTCTATTATAATGATAGCAGCATTTATATTCAAATGAGATAGTCTCATGTCTCCATTACTTGCTCCATAGGTTACATTCAGACTCTTTACAGATATGCTAGACCACCATTATAAAGCATCATCATTGTCTATAACATTTTTCCGAGTCCTAGTCCTTTGACATCATCAAATGTATTTTTTCAGTCCATAACCCAAAAAATATTTAGTTTACAAAGATATAAAACTGAGAACAGCAGCCAATCCTCACATTTGAGAAGGTAGAATCCGAATAAAAAATTACGTAGAAGATTATTAGAAGTAGTTAACGATACATTTTCTGGCGATCAATTAATCTATTAGTTGACTAAACTCAAAATGTTATGTTGAGTTCTTTTAATGCTTTAAACAACATTCAATTTTTAATGACAAGAAGCATTATTTTTGTATGATATGGTAATTGCTTCTCTATGTGATTTTTCAACCGTAGTGCACTGTGAATTAACATTTCCAGTTTAGTTATAACTGACACACCTACTATGACTCAGCACTCATTACCAATATCTTGACAAACTGCTTTCTATTATTGTTTTGGTTACATAATGTGTCAAGAATAGTTTCAAGCCTGGTGTTTGAGAAGTTACACTGCCATACACCAGTAAACTGTTTATTGCATTACAATGGCACTCTGATATTTTTCACAGTGCTGCTGTTTCCTCAGCAGTGGCATGTTCCTCTGCCCGAAGCATTTAAATCACTCCTGCTTATTTTCACCCTATGTACCATGCTCTGCTGGGAAACATTTAACATCATAAAGGAAAGCTGCCGAACTTCAAAAAGAGAGGCTGTCATGGGCATCATTTCTTTAGTTCTCAACTACTATTAAACTAGCTGGCTGGTAATGTAAGCTGCCTGAAATTGACATCAGCTGGTCTGAAACCATAGAGAAAGACTCACTACTTTTTTGGTGTTTCTGAACAGCAAAAAGACACAGTCTGCTGTCAAATGACAACAATAATTTCCGAAATGACAAATAGTGGAGTTTTTTCTCTCAACATAAATTATGCACACACTAGCTTGCAGAGTGCATTTACCAGACAAAAGCCTTTCACTTGTATTTTCACCAACTAATGTACATAAAGATAAATAGCTATCATTTCTGCTAGTGAAATCAACTGTAAGGAAGATCATTTTTTCATACTTTTAGATTCTGAATGTGGAAATGTTCTCTATAAGTATGTTTTGCCCCACATTCTCTGCAGCAGTTGTAGCACAACTGTAAGCTTGTTAGTTCACAATTTGCACTGTGTGAATATTTTCTAGTTTCAGGGCTCAGGTTTTGCCAGAAGTAAATTAAGACTGTAAAAATGTACAGAGAAAAGAACAGAGAAATGACATGCATCATTTCCTCAGGTTCTGTCAAACTACTGTGCGTGACAGATTGATGAGTTGACACAGACGCACAAAGCTTGATTCATTGTTCCTGTCCAGACTTCTTTGTGGGGGACAAAAATGTAATGACACCAGCGTAAGTGAAGGCCTGAAAATGTTTTTGAATCTAAAGGTCCATGCTCTTTTGAGAGAACTATAATGTCTTGGTTGTGGTTTCATCAATAGTGCCAGGTTGCCAGATTTCTTACTGTTCATCCATCTTAACCCACTGTGTGTAGTAGTAGAGGCCTCTGGCCCAGATCTGTCATTCTTATTCACATTCTTTATTACCCTTCTGCCTCATCGACATTGGCAGTAGACTGGGCCAGTCCCAGCTGGCCCATTCTGAAATTGCTTACTGTAGAAACACATCCCCACAGTAAAACAGACTGCTACCCCCATGCCAGCTGTTCCGTCCTCACATTCACCTAAAATAACCCCACTGAGCTTAAGGGTTTTAAAAACCTGTAGTGAAAAAATATTCCAAGTTAAAGAGCAGATTGTCTAAAGAACTGTACAACTGAGACTCATATTTCAGAGCTCACCTCCATATCCTTTCACTTATGTGACTTTTGGTGTTGCCATTTTCTACGACACAGTTTCTTTACTGTTTTTCTTCATTTGGATGCTCTCATAGTGCAACGCTACAGTACAATGCAGTGTTTCTACCTGAATGGTTTTAACTAATCAGAATGCTGCTCACGCTCCCTCAAAAGCAATGTGGACACATCTAAGCCAAAACTCCACTGAATGACAGCCAGCTACAAAAAAGTAGAAAAACAATACAATTCTCCCTGAATTTACTGTTGCTCTACTCAATAAGTTCCAGCTTTGGAGAGATAAAGTGTAATGGTGTTGTTAGCTAATTAAGAAAGTTAATTACAGAAATTTAAGGTTAGAGAGGTGACCAGCCTTTAATTTATGGTTTGCTGGAACTGTTGACTGTGCTTTGTTTTATTTGATGTGCAGAGCCGAGATTTGCTGACTGTCAACAGTTACTGGACAGCCACGAAAACCTTGTTTTGGGGCCAGTACTTTTCATTTGGGCTTCATTGTATTTTGTGGAAATGCTGACATGTCTGTGAGGATTGAGTATTGGCACAAATCTCATGATGAAATGTTTTTTGTTAAGGAATAATCCAGGTTATGTGGTCATTGAAAAAAAGCGTATGACATGTTGGCTAATTACCTCCTGACACAGAGGGGGATTTCCTCTGCAGAGTGCTCCATTTTCATAGCCACAGAGTGGTTTATTGTGTTTATATCATGGGCGAATTTGGGAGAACACAGTGTTTAAATGGAAATGTCATGTTGAGACTTTGTCAACCACGGAATAAAGATTAATTTGTGACAAGGAAATGTCTAACTCCATATCCTGGATGCTGGAACTGGTGCCTGAAATTTGTGATCAGTCATCCACAGGCTGTTCGCATGAAAGGCAAATACCTTTCACCATGGTCCTGAGCACTGGCACCTCTTAAAGGTGTGTTCTCCTTCTTGCTATCTTCACACACTGATTTAGCAAGACTGCAGAGAACATCGGTGGGACACGACTACCACCTATGGCTCTACAACACAATGCAGCCCTAGAAAGGCTTCGGCCATCATTAAAAACCCAACCCACTCTGACACCACTTGTTGTCTATGTGCTGTGCGTTTATGCCTGAACATCTATATTCAAAACAGCTTTTTTTTTAGTTGTTACACAGCTGAACACAGCCTACAAACTTTGTGAACACCTCTAGCCACCCTGTCCTACCTAATATAATGTGCAATGTGTCACAGCCGTTATATGTTTTAATGAGCCAAAAGCTTTTCACAGCAAAACATTCTTCTAACCATTGATCTGCTTTTTGCTACCAACAGAGACCATGACGACCGCCACCTCCCCCATCCTGTTGAAATGGGACCCAAAGAGTCTTGAAATCCGCACCCTGACTGTGGAGAGGCTTCTGGAGCCCCTGGTCACACAGGTAGTTCAGCTAACTCTTTGATGCAAATGTAACAAAAGAATCCCTCTCAAATCCAAGACTATATTTTGTGATACTCTGAAAGGCTTGTTTACTATCAGTAACCTTTGTAAGTGTCAAGGCGTCAATGGTGATGGACTGATAAACACAAGACATTTGTTAGAGCTCAGCATGAGAGAAACATTTCAAAATTACTTTCTGGTTGCACCTTTGCTGGATCACTTGTTACAAAGATGTTAAACTGTATTGGGTTTCTGCCAAGGATTTTGGCTCATTGCCACTGACTTTGTTTGGCTTCCGAGCTGAACAGATGGCTGAGCATGACTTTGGTCACCCTGGCTTGTTGTGACAGAGTCTGCGACTAGGGTTGGATATTGTTTCGATTTTCTGATTCAGATGCTGAATTTGTTTATCTGGCCCAAATCTTACTGAATCCTGGTTCAGATTACAGTCATATTATTTAACTAAGGGTTAGGGTTAGGGTTAGCCAAAGTATGTTGTCAGTAAAATCCACCTGTAGCTTCTGCAGATTTAGGCTTATGTGACATGAGTTTTCACCTGAGTCAGAGCATGTGGAAGTTGTTTGTAAGGTCTAGGATTAGGCTCAAGTCTTGGAGGGGCTTACAAAGTAGTATGTATGTCTTTTAGATTGCATTACACTGTAACAATTATAATACCAAAAATCAGTTACGATATGCTGTTGACAATGATGAATTACCTATCTCAACCAATGTTTCATCTTTCATCAAATCTATTTTAAGATTGTGCTGACATGAAGAGAAGCCAATGTCTTCCTGAAAGGTACTCGAGGAAAAAAACACATTCAGAAATCTAAAAATCTTCAGTCTGCTTTGGGAAATAGATTAAGCTCTGCTCCAGGACTAACCAGACTCCTTTTAACACATTCTGATAGAAGTGTTAGCACGGTAATAGAATAACAGAACATGCCACTGCAACTTTCCCCTAGTTTTATTTCAGAAATCCCAATACAAAATCCAGCAGACTTATTCACAGAAGTTGCTAAATGAGCACAGACTCCAGGTGGGACGGTATGTATTTTTTTCCAGAAAGAAAACAACCTTGGCAACTATCCAGGATGTTTTAATAGAGCTGCTTCATTGCAGGTAATGGCTGACCCTCTGACAGTGGTGGATATTAGATTTGGACTGGCTAGATTTACTCACAGACTCAGAACCCAGCCTGTTTACTCTTCGGTCCCCTAGAGAATGTTTAAGTATTGATTGTAGACTTTTTGGCAGCAATACACAGTCCTTTTTATCTCCTATTGTCACCTTTTTATGTTTGTTTACTTTTGGAAACAGGGGATTACTATAGCGTCTGGGTTTAACACACAAAACCCTCATACACTCACTTATTTCAAAATCATTGTATTTGACGTGGGAGTGAGTCATTGTTTTGTTAGTCACAAGAAGTCTCAAATCTTTACTCTCAAGTCTGCAGTCCGAAACAAGTCTATGCATTCTTCATCAAATTGAATTTAAGCACCAACAGAAGATGATAATTATTAGAAGTTGACCAAATAAGAGTAACAAATTAATGCTTTATAACATGTGTCTTAATTTTTTAAACGTATTCCCTGGCAATGAATGGATAGCCTTGAGACACTTCAGTAAACAAAATACAGTGCAGTTACACAACAGTTAACAGTTCTGTTTTCAAAATTAGAAATGAAAGTGCTGCACTCAACAATACAAATTCCAGCAGTGCAAACGTAAGTAGGAAATGATCTGATTCCCGTGACATAAAGTGTCTGTGTAAGCTATCGTTCCATAATAGCTCATTGCTCTGTTTTAATAGATAATATCTGCATAATATCAGTAAAGAATCCTCCACTTTGGCGTTGGGGAGAGTTACAGCTCTTCACAGATCATTTGTGTTGAGTCCAAGTTGAGTTGCAGCCCTTTTTCGATATTGTCAAGTCGTGTTGAAATCAAAACATTTGTAGGTTTAGGTCATGTGACTCAAGTCCAAACTTCTCATTAATCATCATCATCTGCTGTTTTTTTCTTGTTTGCTGAAGCTGACAGATGCTATCCATTACACTACAGTGATGGAGGCTTTAGGAATAAAATCTTTTCAGTGTTATGATGTTCATATCAATGTCAAATTTGCCAACATAATCATAGAAAAGGCTGTGAGGCTCTCAAATAGGATCTGTACGTGCATCACTTGTTGAATCCACAAAACAGCACAGTACATGGCAGCATGTGGTTTCTGAACAGACGGGTAACATGCTTAAGTGCAAATCCTGATCATCCTTGAGGCCATAATTGCACTAGACTTGATTGCTTGATTTTTTAAATCTTTTTGTTCATGGCAAATTACCAAAATAACAGTCAGGGGAGAAAAAAAGATTGGAGCATATATGGCTGAATACGAGCAGAAGTTTAGAATGTGTTTCACTCCTGATTAATTTTATAAGATTTCTAAGCTTCAGTTATTGCCGGCCATCAAGCATCACCATCCGTCTCCGTATTCCTGCCCGTATAACTTTATGGGTTTTGGGCTTATTTGCTTTAATTGGATTACAAAAAAAGGCTTCCAATGAACCACCATTACTGTTTGCTTGGAGAAAATCCAGACATGCATTTTTCAATTGGCACCGTCAGCTTAGTTTGAATAGCATTGGCATCAAATACTCATCAATAAAACTCTTATGAAATATATATTCTGATTTTAGGCAGGCTTGAGCTGAAATATGGAGGTAGACAGCATATAAAATCCGACCCAGTTGTTTTCCATTCAGACTTGCATTGTCTGTTTGCTCACATGAATGGTCGTCAAAGTGACAGGTAGGTAATTGCTTAATGTTAGCAGGATGAAAGGATGATGAGCTTCCTCTCTTAACACATAGTGATCATTATTAATTCCATTCTATAGCAATGCCTGACTGCCCTTACAGCAAATTATGTGTCTGTCTACCAAACGTTTTTATTTCAAAAATGATGTCTCTCCTTGACATCTTAATTTCTTTTTATTGAAATCAACGTTTTGCAGCACTGATCCCTGCATTCATTCAGACAGCTTCATTCTGAGTGTGTGAATTTCCCTGCGTAGTGCGTATTGATTTCGCCAAAAGATAAAGAATTCATATGCAGGTCGTTTGTCAGACAGGTCTAATAATAATCATAGGATCCTTTCAGTGTTATGATCTAGGGGAGATTAACTGAGAAATGTTGTGGTGTTTGTCTTATAAGTACTTTTTTTAATGAACTTTATTTACTCCCTCCATCTTTCCTTTCTGTACTGATGGATATCACAGTTAATACTGATTCATAAACTATACTATTACTACACTATAATAGTAAAGTGCTGCAACAAAGATTATTTTCCAATATGCATTCACTACATAACTATAGGAATAAGCACAATAGCCATCTATATGGTAGTTAATCTTTTCTTCAATTGCATTGGAAGTATGAAGCATTTTCGGATATGAACGAGACGCTGTGATTGTTTTTCCTGTCAATTTGGATGATTCAGTGTTTTTGGACGGAATAAAAGGTTGCCTCAGGAGGATAGACAAACAGGCTCCCCCTGGCATTGCTTGAGATAGCGGGCTCATTTATCATGGCCAAGCCTCTTTCACCCCTGCTAGAGTACTGGGCAAGTCCATAGCTAATAATACTGAGGGGCTTACTTTATCACTGCGTTTGATGGCAGCATGCCTCTGATATAGTAAACATTTTTACACTGCAGGCGATAGCAATATTTTTTGAAAGAATTATATGGAGGTAGCCTTGAGGGGCAGGTGGAAAAAAAACAGGTACTAGAAGTTGGGCTGTTTTCATTTACTACAGTCTAGACTTTCTATATGCTGGTATGGGAACGTGGGGCCACGAACAGAAAAGAGCTGTCCAGAATGGTATATATGGCTATAAAAAGTGGAAAGGCTTTGATATACCCACATAAAATGATGACAGAACTTGGCAAGTGGTGAATTTGAAACTTTAGCTTTAACTAGTTTCACTCACAAGCAGACAGTTAATACTCTTGTGCGGTGTTGTTGTGGCTCTTGAAGTCTTCCTATAAGTACACATTATGAAACTTTAAATTTAAATGTCGACATGTTGCTGCTGACTCATATCAGGCATTTATTAATGTGTATGCATGGTACATGGAAACATACTATCATTTGTGAAAGGAAAAGATATAGCTGTACCATGATTTTTTGGTCCATTTCCTTTGGTCCAACATTTCTAGCCAGTGTAATGTAATACCGGAAACTATAGAGTACAGTGCAAGGAATCTCTAATTAAGTCATTATGTCAATTTCTTAACACTGTTTTATTATTTATTTTATATATGTTTGGCATACTTGTGCACATGGATGTATCCAAACAGACTAACTGAAAAAGTTGAAACACTTCGGTCAACAGTCAACAATCTCTAAGCTACTAAAGAAATAAATTAATGGTATCACGTTAGTTATCACTGGACACACATTTTTCAAAAACAGCACATCACTGCATATGTTACACATGACAAACATAAATGTTGTATTCAATTGAAAAAGAGACGTATTCGGGCTGTACAGGCTAATATTGACTCCCTGTCAGTGTATTATGGTGTACTTGACAGTAAGCATTAAAAAAAAACGATTTAAAAAAACAGCGAGTCTTGCCATTCCATGTGTCTCGGTGCTTGTCCTGCTGATACAGTATATTTGGATTTGCACTTAAATCAGAGTGTGCTGATCCCAGAACTTGTAAGTCTCACATCATGTAGTGTGTCTGCTGTAATCGTTTCACAGCAGGAGCTACTAATGAGGTAAAAACTCTCCAACCCAAATATTCAGGGTGAGAGGTGTATAGAGGCTTCATCAAAGCTTGCATTTCTACTGTCAAACACTATTTCATCAGAGAAAAGACAGTTTTTCTTCACCTCTTCATCTCTTTCTCTCTCGCTCTCTCTCACGCTCTCACTCGCACTGAATCTATTCTAATCTGCTCATTGCTTAGTATGTTTATTTAGACGCTGCTTCTGCTTCTTGCTCACCCATTCCATTTCATCTTAACTTATATAATATACACAGAAATAATGCATTGTTTATCTGTTCTTGCTTTGCTTTATTTGTTATGAATGTGCTAATTGGACTTCCCTTTCGAGGAACAACTGACAAGGGCAACTATAAATATCCCGTTTACAAAAAACGGAGACAGCCAGCAAATGTTTTTAATTAACT
Organism: Enoplosus armatus; assembly: GCF_043641665.1. Lineage (NCBI taxonomy): Eukaryota > Metazoa > Chordata > Actinopteri > Centrarchiformes > Enoplosidae > Enoplosus > Enoplosus armatus. Next base: position 16,721,936 of record NC_092181.1, read on the forward strand.
AGTTGAAAGGAGTTGCCTTTTTATTTCTTTAATATCAGGCTTGTTCCTGTCCACTGGTTTTTGTTAACTAAAGAACAACAGCTGTTGGATGCTTTCATTTACAACACTACAGTAATAAACGCATTTGCTGTTAAATTACCCTTTAAGAAACACATTCAACATTAAAATGGCCAAATATGACTGTGACCTGCTGTGACAATGATTAAAAATAGTAATCCAATAGACAGTTATAGTTAAAATTAAACATTAGTCCATGGGTGCCCAGTTAATATTATGATATAGTAGGTCTAATGTCTTCAGTATTCAGTACAAAGGTTGATCAAGGCATTTATTGGCTTGTGACTGTAGTACAATCTTGTTTTTTTTTAGGATTCTTTTACATTTTCTTTTACATTAGTATACTGAGTCTTGTTAACATGATATATAGCCAGTTATGTTATAAATTCAATGTAAAGTCAATGAGTTTCATTTGAAATTACTCCTCCTTCCTCTGTATTGAAATACCAGGAGTATATGAATCAGAATCAGAAATACCGGGGGGGAATTAGAATATGTCTGTGTTTATCTACCAGAGAGATGGAAAGTAACTAAGTACATTTCCTCAAGTATTGTACTTTTGTACTTTTTTTGCAATACTTGTACTTTACTTTATTTTATGCTACTTTATAGTTTTACTCCGCTACATTTCAGAGGGAGAGGCACTACATTTATCTGACAGTTAAAGTTACTTTTCAGATCCAGATTAAAGAAACAAAGAAACAAACAAAAAGCAATGAGTTGTTGGCAGTTCCACTAAAAGAGACATTTCCCCTGACTGTTCGGGCTGTACCTGAAGAGGTACGATTATTCAATATTCTTTTTAAAAAAAGAAACATTTAGGGGAAGTCATATGCAAGGATTCTATACAAGAAGCTATATTTGCTTTCCTGTTCTCAAAGCAATCATTTTTTACCATAAAACGCTCATAACTCAAAAAATTAATGAATGTTTTTCTGCCTTAAAATTGTAGATGTCTTTTCTTCAGGATGAATCTGCAGTCTGAATTTGTAGTATATTGACTAATTACTGTCAAAGGTGTTTTTGCTTTGAGGCTGTTTAATTATTATGCAGTTGGATGCAGTTTGTTAAAGTCTTTCAACTGAGTTGTTGTTATTGTGATGTGCATGCCAATTAGATTGGTTTTAGAGATTATAATTGATGCCTCATAAAAAGTCTTTGAATTTAGCTGAGGAGATGAAGACCCTAGCCATACTTTATTTTATATTTGACATGTTCCATGATTGATGCAAGTGCACTATCTTTAGCCATCTTCAAATCCAACTGGGACTTATTTTGGAGAATTTGTACATTGTAAGTTTTATATATGTCTTGTTTATTCGTATATATAGTCAGCTGACATACCTGGTAAACCCAAAAGAAAAAGTGTTAGCTCTTACGGGGTTAAAACATGACATGGGTACCACTTATCCAAAACAAAGTGGATTTTCCCCCTGATCTCTCCGCCCTAATTCCGTCTCTTGGATGGGATTTCCACCATTGGGATGTTTGGTCGTTGACATGACATTCTGCCTTCATGTGATGCAGGGAAGTGCCTCTCTGCTACACTGTCTGTCCGGTTTGCCAGACCAGAGAGAGCAATGAAATCATGTCCTAGTTATGGTTTCTTTCTTTAGGAGCCTCTGATTCCCCTGGTTGCTTTTGATACTCTAACATGGATTCATTCATGGTGAGTACTCATGTCAACCTCATGAGTGCGACTTCTCTTAATGAATGTTTGATCTCAGAGGCCGTCTCTTATGTATTAGCTCTGTATCTGAACTGGAAGTTGGTCTGTGCAACATGCAGAGCTGATTCTGTTCCAGCATTGTGTAAACTTCTTCAAATGTAAATAACTGACAATAAGGAGCTGTCACTGTGTGTATACACTGATAATTGTGCAGCCACTGTAGCTCTTTGGCTCTCTTTCATTGTCACATGGGTAAAAGTGAACACTGGCTTGATGATGAAGGCCTTTAGGAACAAGTCCTGCTTTGAAGGCAGACAAGACGAGTGAGGTTACTGAACATAGTGAATGGAAAGACAACTTAACATGAGTAAGGCTCTGTCTGTGTTGATGCTTGTCAATATTCACATGAATCACTGATTCATTATTTTGGTTTTATTGGTTATTAAGTTGAAAGCTGTTTTTCTTTGGCATTTTTGACTTCACGGCCTGGTAATGGGCTAGCAGGGCACCTGAAGGGCAGAGTTGGCTGTCAGCAGTTGATGCTTTAACCCCCTTTGTTTTTTGTATATCATCCAAGCCCAAGGTTTGGCTCCTAGTATTGGTTGGCACCTGACACGCATACACACACACGCTCTAGTGAAGGGGCTTAACATAAAGGGAGGGGAGACGACGGCGGCAAGGGGATTAAGGCTTCATGCTGCATCACTGTCATAATCCATTAAGCCAGCGGAAAAGGAGGAAGCCTGGACCTCAAACAGACACTTTTCGGAGGCAAGAAGGGATGCTGCACTCCTCCTCACAGTTTTCATTGAAACCACTGAACAGTCATTCTCAAAGTTTGGTAATTTTGGGCACTGCTACTGAAGATGATCTAAGTTTGGAGAGAATTTTAGGAATAAGGTGACAGCTTGTTTACAGCATCATACTTTTTTAAGGAAAAACAAAATTATTTCTTTGTTTAATGACTTTGGGTTATCTCAGAAGCAACCGTTATTGGAGACGAGCCACATTCAGATATTAGTATTACCTGCATCTTGGATGCACTGAAGAAGTGGGTCTAGCATGTCTTGCGCATCATTTTTGAAAGCTAAGTACTGAAAAAGAAGGGAAAAAGCTCACTGGATTTGGAGATGTGAAGTCCTCCACTCTTTGTACTCTCTTCTATCCCTTGTTTGAATTTGGATGACAGTATTTCTAAGAGGCTTTGAACCCAGCAAGAGGCGATGATGTTCAAAGGCAGTCTGGAACCCCTGCTTCTTGGCATGCTACTCATCGGACATTTGCCATGTTACAGGAAGCAATCCTTAATTTAGGTTTGAAGGGCAAATAGGGAAATGAATTGGACAGCTGGAAAAACAGTGACATCTTGTCAAGGCCAAACTACGGTTTAAATTTTCCAACATGTTGTTTCACAATAAACGTACAGTACAGTTTGAATTTGTTGTGACACTCACACTGAATTCTTAATGTTGAGTTTTGTATCAAGTTTGAAGTAGTGAAAAATCCACCCTAAAACAGTATAGCTTACATCTTATTGGTGATAAACTCAAATCTAAGTTGATTTAACATGCGGGCACCATGAAATTAAATTACATTTTGCTGTATTCCATCTTTGGTATCATTATGTAACGCATGTGATGCATTTGATTCTCAGATGTTTCTGGTGACTCACACACCTGCTCCCCTGAGAATGTTTAGCCTCTATCTTTGTTGACCTCCACAAGAATAAAACAAAAAAAAACTATGTTTTGTAATGCACCTCAGGGGCATGAAACGAAACCCACATGTAGACTCCTTTATCTTCTTGCCATTTGTCATTCTTATTTTTTCTGAACATTAGCTAGGAGGAGCTGGACATGTATTTGATATTGTGACTTATAGAAAAGAAAAGATATATAATTTATTTTCAAGTGGTTACATGGAACGGACAAATAGTGCGTGGCTATCATCTACACAACACCACTTACAAATGATATATAGGGTGACAGTTTAGTGACAAAATATGTAGTATTTATTTAGGAAGTTGACTTCAGTTTTACTTTAGATATTGTAACATAATTAAGTTCATATCTGTTTGCCATGACTGTATTTTCTTGGAGCTTGGGAAATACAGCAGTGAACTCCTCTTGCCCTGTGTACTTGCATGATTCCCTTTTGTCAACTTTTTTGCCCAGATGAAGGTCGAAAAAAACTTGTATTGCTTGTATTACTCATACTTGTATTATTCTTTTTTCTATCTCTGTGTTTTCTCCTGGAAAATAAAGATCTTTTGTATATCACTCTTGGTCACAACACCCTCACATATTAATTGAAAAGATTGTAGGTGGCCACCACATTCATTTCTCATTTCATCATCTGGCAGTGATCTCTCAGCAATCTTGCACTATGGAGGTCTCAACAGCTCTCAGGCTTCATGCTGCTGAAAATCGATGCAGTGTTGCTTCTTTTCAGTTCAACATGCGAGCTCTTAACATCACACACACATGTACAATGCAGGAATTTACTTACACAAACTTATCTCTCTCTTTTTATCTGTTACTCTCTTATTCTGTGTTTCCCTTTATTACATGTAATATCGGGGTTGTGTCATCTCTATCTTGCTCTCCTTTCTGTACTCATTGAAGTGTCAACGAACACACACACATAACCACACAGAGCATTTAAACTGATGACAGCAGAAAGGTGATGATAGTAATACTTTATTTTTACACAGTAGTATGATAAGGATGACAGCTCTGTCATTACGCAGAATGCCCCCTGTTAGCTTCTGTCTTCTCATTACCTCTGCCAGTGCCTTGGGGTCAGCTCTGGATCTTGTGAAACACACTTTCATCTGTCTTGGGGCTGTATCTTCTGACACCTTGCTATGTCAGCATATGGCTTGCCCCAGGGTTCTGAGCAGCAGCCATGCACAGATGCTGGTTGTCCGCTCTCTTTCTGCTTTTCTACCATAGAAAACACACCACATTAGAACGGATAGCCTTAGAAACACAACCCTCCTGTTTTTAACGTTAACTTTTAGTAAATGTGAGTGGACTGTACTGTCAATTGTCTCTGTTAGACCAACAATAAGGCACTTTTCAAGTTTTTCAATGACACATTGATGTCATATAAATAAGGATATAAATTCAATAAAATGTGGATGCTTTGGGTGTTGAGTGTTTCAGTTGATGTAAACTGACGTTTAACACAAGATTTTCAAAGATATCAAACTCACAGCGGAAAATTTGACTTGTCACAGTAGGAAAAGCACAGGTGCTCTGTTCTATTCGACTGTCCCAGTAAGTGTGACAATGTGACAGTGAGCCAGCATGCGCAATACCAAGACCCTGAAACTGAAACGGAATTACACCTGAACTCCACCAAATGTCAAAATGTCTTCTATCATTTAAATACTAGGTACTCTGTCTATTTTGAACTAATTGAAAATAATTAGTGTACATGTAAGTAAATATACTGAAAATTGAGCTTTAGAATGTGAGTATCCTTGATAAAATGTCAGGTGTGTTTGTATTTACTTGCTTTTGTGTTGAATGAATGCAACAATTTAGCAACTGTTTATTACAAAATAGCTATATACTTTAATACTCTAATACTTTAGGATAGTGCCTGCCCTGGGGAGTGAGTAAACACCCTAGAGTAAAGGTGTCACTACACTAAAGGAAAATAAGAATCTCACAGATGGCCGCTTTAAATTTAGGTTTTTGCCAACTGTTGAAAAAAAATGAATGTATTTATGTCCTTATGCTTGGTCAGCTGAGTAAATTCAACTGTGGTCTTGAGGCATAACTTCATGTTTTATGTGAACAGCCTTGGGTGGTTGAACGCCACGTCACGTCACATCAGACTTTTCTTAAAATACAATTATGTTTTGAAAACATACAGTTTGAACAGCACTATACATGATGTCCTCTTCAGCATGAAAGGAACATCAAGGCTAAAGTACATATTTGCTTTTGCTAATGTTTTGCTTTTATCATCAGGGACACAAAGATAAAGCCTGCACACTCCCACATTTCAAAACCTTCACAGACTAAACGTTAAAACATAGAAGCGTTCCTTTGTCCTCTTAGTTTGACAAAAGTTTTCAGTTGCTTGCAAAACACACATTGTGCACCAAATACAAGTAAGACAGAAATGTATAGATTAATCACCCATATCCTAAAAACCATAAACCCTATATGTAGTTTTTTTAATTAGCTGAATTTAATTGAATTACAGCTATCTTAAAACATTAAATACTGCTTGTCACTACTTGTACATTCTTTTATTCTGTGTTTCGTTCCCCTCATTCCTTTTTAGTTAGCAGCTCTCAAGGCTGCAGTTTACCATGTCTCAAGCACTTATTCCTTCCACAAGAAAAAAATGTATTTAAAACTTTTATCAATGAGAGAGAGAGAGAGAGAGACAGAGAGAGAGTCACTTCATTATTGAATACTGCCTGTCTCATGCCTGAAAGCTGTGGGAGCCGCAGAGGACAGTCCAAGGTCAGGGCTGCATGCCTTGTATTGTCTGCTAATCTGTGAGGCAGGACATTATTGTAGCAGGCCAGACATGTACTCACCAGTGGTGCATCCATACATTTGCCTCATCAGATATTTTGAAAACCAACACAAACCCACACTTCACAGCAGTAGAGGCCTGGACTGATAAGACCGTGACATAATGCCAAACAGCCTATGCTGTGAAGATGCTGAGCCGATGTAAGGGCGGAATACAAGTGATCCATTTGGGATGTCAAAGGACTCTGACAGTGAGCCAGCAGGGGTCTTGCCTCCCCTGTTCTGCTGTATGTGTGTTAGAGCGAGACAGAGAGGAAGAGGATGAAAGGGAAAGAAGCAGACAGAGAATCTGAGATTCTGATTGTCTGCATATTTGGCTGGGAGCAAGATCAGCACAGATTTAATCTAAATGAGACTGAATAGCCAAAAATGTGTGTCTGCCTGTTGTTTCTCTGTCCATCCTTTTATGTGTACGTGCGCTTTTAAAATTTTCTTTCTGTGTTACTTTCCTCCAGACAGCCACCGTCTTCCCCTATGACCCATAAACCCGGGATAACTTGATGAACGCTGTCTTATTATTTTACGGAACCGAAAATACCACAAAACAAGCCTATTTACATGAATAATTTACTTGCCGAGCTCAACTGTTAAAATACTTTGGTCTACAGCTCTTCTTCCTGTTTTATCTCACTTTGCTGAGTTTTGTGTTTACTTAGTGGCGGAGTTAGTGTTCAATATAAAACTTTTGCTGTGGTTTGCTGTAGTCCATCATTGGTAATTCTTTAAGAAGTAAAATCACTTTGGTTGCATAGAATTGAAACGAGTAATTACTTAAGTTTTCTGTGGTAAATATTTCATCTTTGCACTGTGCAAACTAAATTATTAATTATTAGTAACCATGGAACTGAAATTCTATCAATTTTTACAGATATGTGCACGCAAGCCGGCCGTGGTGCTTGAGTTCTTGAACTACGACTACAAATACTCCTCTGAAAGGGATTGTCAACCCTAAAACAGAATTTAAATTCTGCTTTTCAAACGATTTATTGACAAACAGAAACCCCTTTTACACCAAGGTAGCAACACACATTGGACAGAGTTTTTGTAGATGTTCCTGTGTTCTGTCTTCTGCGACATGCATAGAAGGAATCATGGTCTGAAGGTCAACGGCTGTCAGATACCACATGTGTTTTGCTCTCCTCTGGCCATTTTCTTAGTCGTGCATCTTTACCTCAGACCCTGACCTGAAAAATCAATTATTTTCCAGCGGTGTGGTTCTGGACACCTTCTGACTGTCCTGCTTTCAGTAGTTGGTTTCAGTTGAACGTTCTGCTGCTAGTAGCAACCCCCACTTGAACAGTGTCATATCAAGTGCAGTTTAACTGACATTGTGATATCCACTCTCCCTATTTACCATATAGTGCACTATATTTACTGTCCATTTAATTTGAGTGTCCAAATTCTGAGTGTATAACTTTATCCACATAGTGCCTTCAAAAGGTCCACAGTGGAACAAAAATATGCATGTCCATGGCATTTACTCTACACGTTTTTCTTAAAACAGATTTTCCGGATGTAAAAATTTACTTTTTAGCAGCTCTACACTTGTCAGTGATGACACAAAATTGTGATGAATAGTAAGTGTGCGAAATCTCAATTTACTGCTCACTATTGAGTGTCTATTATGTAGGGTGTAGTGAATGAGGTAGAGATTTAGGACACAGCCCCAGTCATTTGTCAGATCTGTGACCAAGCTAATATTGACAAGTGTCTTTTGTCTACTCCCCAGATGCCCTTGTTTGGGTGCTATCTGTAGTTGTTTTATTTTATCATTGTTAATTTGTGATTGGTTGATTTAGTTTTTCTCCATTGCCATTATACCAGCTGTGTTGCTAATACAACATTCCACTGTTATTTTACTGATGAGCTAACTGTTATGTAAGTTAGTCTTTTTTAATTTTACACTTAGACACGTAGACTGTATGTATGTTTACTAGGTAAATTACAGTGATGTACTTCCTATGGAGACTCAGTGCTGATCTTTTGTTCTTCTTGAGGGACAATGTAACGACTTTGACAACTAGTCTATATTTTTGTTCGTATAGACTAGCCAGTTTCCCTTTTATTGTATGAACTCATTTCTACAATACATTTTGCCCAACTATAGTTTATGGTATCTCATTGTTTTTTGATTTGTGGTCACAAATCAAATAATTTGTTGTCCAATAATGTTTTCACAGTACCACAATTCCTTCCAGGAAGAGCTTCAAAGGGAAGTGTGTTTAGGTCACTGTGCATAGTGAGGACAGACCATTTAATGTTCAACATTGATTTTCTGTTTGTGTGCACCCGACTTTTGTTAATGAAATTTCTCGTCATTAAATTGGCTGCACTATAATAATCTATAGGTTCATCACAGCAAAACATAGGCTGTTAAGATACAGTGGCCTCAAACCATAACCTTCATTTAGTTTTAGGTCAAAATATGTCAATGATTTAGTAATTTGTGAAATCAAAGGTCAGGTTTGCTGCAAAATTAGTTTAGGCAGTCAAAAGTCTTTGGGTCAATGAGGTCGAAAGTATTAAAATGTGAATCAAGAGTCGGCTGTGACTGTAGTACCAGGTTGAAAGCCATGGTCGAGTCCATGGGTTTTTGGTAATTGACAAAGGATGGGTACAGTATACAATATGTCCTCTGTTGCTACTACTGTATCTTCTCAGCCACAGTCCAAACCTTACTATATTCTCACACAATCTTTGAAGCCATGTTTTCTGTGGATTGCTGCACTGATTTCTTTGGCACTGATCATTGTGACCATATCTCACACTTGAAGCCATTTCAGAAAGAGATTTGAGAAAGCTTTTATGTGATTTGTCTTTGAAGTGAACGGCGTATATTCTGCCATTTGTTGTGAAGATTATGTGAAAACCTCAAGGCGTGTCGTACAAAAATGAAACCCAAGTCAAATGAGGACTCATTGGCATTTTCACTGAAGAAACAACACAAATGTCCAGTCATTTATTATATTCATATTTTAAGTAGAAGTGGAAAGTTTGAGAGTTAAAAAGAATGCATTGTTGCTGAAAGTTTCTAATTGGCTAGTGTTGCATTGCATTCAAAACCCACTCTCTTATGCTGCTGCTGTTTTGTTTTCCTTAAATTAGTTCCCCAAAGGCTAATAATTAGCTCTTTTTTTCACACACTAGATGAATGGTATGTTTTTGACATTTCTTGGCAACCAAAGAAGTTGTTTTTTCTCACCTTTTTTTCCTAATGTATGCTCATAATTCTCTCTACAGAGAACAATGTGCCCCAGACGTTGTTTGGATCCAGAGTTTGGCTCCCGCATGGGGCTTTGTGGAAGGTGTGTGATGATTTTCAAATGGGTGCAGAATTGTCCCTACAAAACATCAAGTGGTTTAAAGCATGTCCACCTGAATAGGACTGCTAGAATGTATTGACCCACTCTGTCTAGCACCACCAAGTATGTATCAAAAAATGTCCTGTCATGCCTCGAAAATGAATTAGGTAGCCTCATTGATAGCAAAAAGACATCTGTGGCGAGAATGATAATGAAGGAGTGGGAGGATCAAACAGAGTATAGGAACATGGGCTAAGAGGGTAACTAATGAGGAAATATTATGGGGAGACTGAAAGTCTGTTGCACTCTCAAAGATGAAGGCTGTTCTTAGAAGTTCACCTTACAAAATGTGAGAATCATTATTGCAGATAACACCATTGATTCCATTGGCTTTGCTTTTCTTCTGAATCAAGTTTTCCTGACACTATTTGTTACATTGCTTGAGGGTTCGTAACTTGAAGTAAGTAATGTGAGCCTAATTTATTCTTGTGGTGTAGAAACTTGGTGGAAATGCAGAGTCTGGATATCAGTGAAAAACGGTAGAAAAAACCCCCAACTGCAGGTAATCAGATAAACCTGACAGTTCACTGAAAATCTGTTCAAGAAGGACAAATAAACCAAAAAAGATGAAAATGTTTGACAAGTAGCGCCATGTTTTATTATTCATCAGTTTGTCTTCTTATCCATCATTGTATGGCATAGTTCCTCTCTAACATTTATCTCTAGGCTGTAAAACTAAGCATGCTTCCAGGAGGTTTTAAAATGTCAGAGCTTGACACCTCTGCAATACGACACTAAAATCCTTCCTCTTTGCCACCCAAAAACCCATTCAGGTACCATTTCTAATTCTGGCTAATCCTCGCTGCTTTGCACTTCAGCACTTGTTAACTTAGATATTTTAGATAAACTTAGATAAAGATATTTCAAATAACAGGGTAATGTAACAAAGTGGGCACAGCCTTCAGTGTAATAATTCTAACATAAAAATTCTAACATTTTTATATGCAGCTCTGCGGGATACTTAGGCAGGCCTGTAGTGCTGCAGATAGAGATTTAGGACACAGCCTCAGTCATTTGTCAGATCTGTGACCAAGCTAATATTGACAAGTGTCTTTTGTCTACTCCCCAGATGCCCTCGTTTGGGTGCTATCTGTAGTTGTTTAATTTTATCATTGTTAATTTGTTACAGGATCACATGACAGGCACAGTTGAGATCTTCAGGAAAATATTTGTGTACACAGTATGTTTGCATATTTTTCTTTATTTGCAAATGTCCAAAGCAAGTGTGAGTAGTTCTCTGCATTTGCCTTTACTATATGTAGTGTAGTGTGTGCAAATGGATGTACAGTTATGTGTATTGTTTCTACTTTTACACACTAGGTGAACACTCAGTGTTTAACATGGCCTAAAGCCATCACAGCAGCCATCTTGTGCAAACAGGTTTCTATATTGTCCTTCTCACAGCCAGGTGATTGATTCACCCACTTGGAAAAATGACAACAACCCCTTCTCGCTTTTGTCCCCTGAGCTTTTGCATACATTATCCACTTTACACATGGGCATAAATGGCCACATCAATTATTAAACAGGAAGCGTTATGTATATCACTAACTGCAGGAGGGTGCCAAAGTTTAACAGAATCTCTCAGGAGCTGTGTATGGGTGTGCATGATCATGCATGTGTGTAGTTACACATGCACAACACAGGCACATGTCCTTCCCTAATGTTCAACAGTTAAAGTGCATCACTCATCCGTTGGATGCGGGTCTCAGAGGCTGAAGGCGGAAAATTGAATGGCTACGCAGAGCCACAGGGATTTACTACTGAGTGGAGAGTCCACTGGCCAGTGCTCTGGAGAGGAAAGGCCGCATGGCATTTAATACTATTGATCAGCAATAAAATGGGAGGGCAAGGCACAACAACTCCTTAGGCCCGAAGGAAAGGTTAACCTCACCACTGCCGCAGTATAATCACTTACGAACTACCAGTTAACTGTTTCCTATCTGAGCCTGAATGTTGGACGATGGGAATGTTTTGATATCCCAGTGCTTTCAAGAAAAAAAAAATCAAACATTGTCTGATTCTGTTAAATAGAGAAGGCTGTCAAACACTACACTGGATTTCCAGTGCATGTCCATCGTAGATCAATTAAATCTGTATGCAAACCCCTTGACATGGGTTTTTGTTTGGGACAATTTTTGTTCAGTATCAATCCAGCACAACATGTCAGTGTCCAATAATGTGCAAATACTTGTTATCAAATCGGCAGTGAGCTTCCATATCTGAGTTGCAGTGTAAAATACTGCATACTTGAGTAGAATTTAAAAATGGGGGCTAAAATAATACATTCTGGCAGAGACATGACTGCTGATGACGAAGGTGTGAAAAATAAATGGAGTTGGACACGGTTGGGTGAAGGGAAACCACGAGAAACTAGATGAATCCAGCTAAGCTTGTTTCTCCACCATGTGTTTGAAATATTTACAGTATTGCTGGAGCAGGGAGTGTTAATTCAGGACAAGATGACAGAGTACTCTGCCATTGCATTAACAGTGCACAAGCTAGTTATATGCTTTAAGTGACCATGGCATGGCCATTGCTAATGGAATTACAAGCCAATCTATGTCAATGTGATTTCCCCCTCTTGCTTTACTAGATCATCATCTTTCCTCCCACACAAATTGGCATGAGAGTCCCCTGCAAATGTGTTCTTGTGTCTGCTTGAGTATGGCTCAGAAATCTTTGTGGATTTGTTCTCATTGCGCCTCTGTGGTCCTGTGTCTTCTTACCCAGTGACCGTGTCTTGATGTCTCTCAGTGGTCATTGCTGTGTGTGTCTGTGTCTCCTTCCTTGCACAATCCCCTAGGAACATCTGAAAATGTTCCTAGGGGAGAGTGCTGACCCAGGAAATGCCTGTGATGCACATTCACAGTAATCAGCTGTCCACATGCATTTCGTGCAATATTTGCCATGTCAATATGTGTATTTGTAGTTGGTAGCATGACAAGTGCTGAATCTGTTCAGCTGCCAGAGTTTTTGTTTGTAATGATTAAAACCTTTTTTGCGGACTGTCACCTTAACCCCTGTGCATCCCTGCACTCATGCCCTGAGACATCACCGGTAAAACTAGTATACGTGTGCACTTCTTATAAAATAAGTATAAGTTACTGTAAATTGCAACAGTGCCAATACTGTACATTTTTACATTACACAGCAAGAGCAGTAACGCTGCAAGACAACACCTGTGGCCAGATGCATAAAACTGTGTAGATTCAAGACTAAAATGCTGCGCAAATGCAGAAATATGCGTGCACACTCTTTTCATCAGCTATATTAAGCTGTGCATACACCTTGTTCATATTTATAAATCTCACTCATTGTATGATTGTGTGCACATGCATGAGCCTGAATTTCACTTCCACAGTTAGCCATAGATTAATGCAGACACATCCTTAATCAACTGCTGCATATTTATACTTACATCTCCTCCACCAGTGTCCCAGTGGAGAGAAATGGCACAGAAGAAGCACTGCATTGGAGAAGCCCTCCAACAGTGCCAGAGCAGCCATCCTTAAGCCAGGCCATTACATATGTAACACATAAGTAACGTTGAATATGAATTTTGAAAATGAATTCATCACATCATAAATTGTGATTATAGCAATAATATCGGAACTTTTCACAATAAAGGATAAACAGCCATTAAAAAAGTTTAGAATGTGCATTAGACTATGATCATTTAATTTGGACTCAATCATCATCGTCTTCATTTGACTTGGATTGGGTATCTCACATTATACTGTATTTACATTTTCTACTTTTCCATAATCCGCTGAGCTTGCTTAAGAAAACCTTGTGTACACATGGTATGCAAGAAGTGTGCAAATTCTTTTACAGAGCAATAAATAACAATTCATGTGAGAAATGGCAATGGCTTACTTACTTTACATCCTGCCCCTGGAGAACCACAGCATGTAACATAGCATGTTATAAAAGCACCATTTACTGATGTGTGGAGGACCTCTGTGGTTAAGCACATAACAACATAATGAGCCAAATGTTTCAGTGTGTCATTTTTCGCCCTCAAGAACTGGGACATTTTAATTCTCCTCTCATCAGGCAGCACACAACCAATGAAATGTTTTAAACTGTTGCAGCATGTGTGCAGGTCGGCTGCACTCAAATTTCCCTATCCCTCCCCTTTTAACTATTTTTTCCATCCCGCCGCTAATGTATGTCAAGTCATATCATTTTAATCTGCAGATCGGATATGGGCCTTTTGTCCTATCTTTATTCAAGAGCGTGGTCTTTCAATTTGAGAGCATGACTTATTGATTTCATGTTCAGATTTTGTAATGCTTTCCCTCAAAACCCTGCCCTTGCACTCAAATAGCCCCTGCTTGCACCCGGATTTGCTCTGCTTCTGCTCAAACAGTATGCTTGCACTCAGATATATTGTTGCTTGTGCTCCGGCTTCAGCCCTCCTCGCACTCAGGCTGCTTCTGGCCTCTCATGAAATGTCTGTTCTCAGATTTATGCTTTGCTCTCTGATTTTTTGTGAAATAACAAAATCCTCCAACCAATAAATTGCCAGGTGCAATGAAAAGATCCCTGCCACGATGCGGGCATGTTCACTTTACTTCTTAGAGCGTCCCGTACAGGCTGTTACTCTCTAACTGGGTTCCAGCCCTCCATGGCGATATTATATGTACTTCCCTTGTTTTCTTTTGGAATAAAAGGGCAGTTATAATATACCAGTGCCCATACTTTTTACTATAATAGCCACATATAATAGTACCTGTATAGCACACCGGCCTCCCGTCAGAAAACAAAGTGACCTTTGTGACTTAAGAGTGGGAGTTCAACATGGACCACCAAAGGCAAGGGCCACAAGTACATTTTTTATTTTAATGATGCAAACCGGAACCAACTTTTTTTCTTTTAGTACATGTAATACTGTAGGATGGGAGTGGATGAACCCTGTTAAATACCCTGTTCTATTGGTTGTGGGATTTTGACAGGATTGTTGCACAAAAAAATCAGAGAGTAGAGCAGAAATCTAAGAGCAGATGTTTCTCGTGTGCCCAGAAGCAGCCTGGGTGCAAGGAGAAGGGCTGAAGCTAGAGCGCAGGAAATCTGTGCAAGCCACTCTCTTGAATAAAGAAGAAAAAAGCCCCATAATCAGACTTCTATATTTTAGTCTTCAAGCTATCGTAAAGATTGTACTTGCTGGCTGATATTTTCATATGCTTAGTGAAAGCCAATTGTTTAATTGGCTTAAGTAATAGTGACAAGCCAGTCGGTTAACTCATTCATGTTCCCATGAGTCCTGACAGTCCTCTGTGACAGTCATTTAAGGCTACTATCCTTTGCTTTTTGCTTTTCAACATTGCTGGGTGGTGATGGGAGTCGAACTCAAAGATTTTAATGCTCTACCAAATATCCAAGAACAATATGACTGTTGTCTACGTAGTAAAGATTGTGGTATCTGAGTAGTCAGGGCTAAGGCTGAGAGAATGACATAACTTGTTGCTATATGGAAATAACCCCAGTGTGGTCATGCATAAAATTCAGGCAGTGCTGCTAATACACACGATAAATGGGCTTGCCCAGGGCCAATTACCAGCTGGCAGAAAAGGGCATGGCTGCCTTGCCTAGACACTGAATTTATTTTGTTTTGTATTAGGGCACATTTGAATGCACTAGGTAAACATTACTGTGGCCCACTTCATTTCTTTTTGCAAACTACTTTTGTTTCCACCTCCTTCCCTGAGGGATCCATTTGATTAGTCTGTGTGCTCAGTTTTTATTTTGTACTTGCAATAGGTATTGAAGGATTTCAATACCTATTGGACTTTTTTTGTGTTAGACTCATGACATGCACAACATAGCTTTATGACATCATTTATCATTTGACTTCACAGTGCTACAATAGGCCTCGTGGCTATATGAGGGAACAGGTTGGATCCTATACTGCTCTCCCCTTTAATGGCCACATGTTCCCAAAGAGGGGGAATAAGTAAAGGACTACGTTTGAGGTCACGCAGATGATTTAAGTTATATGATGGTATATGATAAATCACATAATCTTAATTAAGTCTACTATAATGGAGATGCCCTGAAATTTGTTTGGCCTAAACCCCATCCATGCCTTTTTTTCTTAGTCCCATCCCACATTTTTGTTATTTATTCATTTAAATTCTCTTTTTTAAACCGATCAGTCAGAGAAAAGTCAACCTCAAAGTTGAGTATGTTTATGTACATAATACATTGTAGAAAACCTTACAAATGTAACTTATTAAGATGTTACAAACTCATATACATATATTTGACATTTACTCAGTGTTTTTAAAGCTGCATGGTTGTGTTTGTAAGCTTGTCAGTGCGTGTGTCTGTGTGTTTTGCTATTATCTTTCAAACTTACTCATTACTTACAGTGTTGTAGGCTTACATCATGTTGCAGCATTCTTTCCCTGTTTTCTTGATAGGCTGAACTTGATGACACTCAGTGCTGAACATGTTGCAAAAGTTAAACAGCCAGGCTATTTGTCATATGCTGTGTCTTTGTGAAAGTGACAGTGATTAAACGTGGATGCCTGAGCAACCACGGCAAAAAGCCGTGGTGTCTAAGGACCTCAAGATGTAACGTCATTCAGCCTGAAACAAAAGCACTGTCTTTCCTCCCCGCAATGTTTGTCCCTCCCAGGGATGTTTGTTAAATCTGATTTCCACGCTTCATCTAATCAGTGTAAACTCTGCTACCCATTTATGTAGGTCCTTCAAATTAGTTCTAGGTCTGTGCTTCTGGTTGTGCACAGCAGCCTGTGAAACTCTTCAGTCAGCTTGCTTGTTCTTTATCCTTTCAACTCATCAGTGTTCAAAAAGTAAAGCCAGTCATTTAAGACGGTAATACCATACAGCATATGAGGGTCGACAAGATAATGTAAAACATCAAAAGGTTAAATTCTAAAGTAACAATTACAAACCCTGCCACAGCAGTGGGTTATGTTGTATTCACTGTCAGTTGACAGAATATATCAGCTATAAAAGAGGCTGAATCATCAGTGCCCAAACACGTGAAGAGGATCAGTCTTGAAAATGATGACATCGCAATACAAATGTAGACAAACTGCATTGACAAAGAGCAGTAATTAATTGAAACTAACCATTTTCTGCCAGCAGCATAAAGGAGGCTGACGTACTGCTAATTGTCATGAAGCCTAATTGTCATTTTTCATGGCAGATCATTTGACATGTCACAGTAGAAAAACACAGGTGTAAATAATAAAATGATACGATAGCTGCTTCTGGCATTGTGCCTGCTGGCTCACTGTCACACTGTCATGGCTTATTGGGTCACTTGAATAGAACGGAGCCATCATTAATGTTATTAGTAACATCTGTGCTTTTCCTACCGTGACAACCCAAAATATCTGCTGTGATAAAGTTTAGTCCATATTTTGTGTATCCACTGTATTTCCTTTACACTCATTCTGAGGATATCCAGCACGGCATATGCGTGCAGAGACGGCAAGATATTTTCAATAGAAATAGCACAATTAAATCTGTATGAAGGTAGATAAATTGGATCTGGATCAGCCTCAGCGCATGCTGTGAGGTTGTTGCAGGCATAATTAAATATACATCAAGCTTTTTAAGTCACTGTTGCAGAACAAAACGTCAACAAACTTTGACTTGACTGAGTCAATCCCTGTGGAAAGCTACATGACACATGCAGTAGCCTTATCTCTGTGTACTGCACAGCCCAGCCCTGTGTTAATGAATAAATGAGCATGTGAAGTGCAAATGAATCATGCAGAACCATAAGGCAACATGGAACATCTTCTGTCCCATGGAAGAGTTGCTAAAGGCATTATGGAGACATAGAAGTTAAACAGCATCCAAAGTTTGCAGTCATCTTGGCCTCCAATTCCTCTTACTTCCTGTGACATAGTTTAATGTAATAACTGTATATCTGCAACAAAAGTACAGCCATTAACACCTGAACTTTCTCAAAAGGCATACATTTCAGCCCTTTTTATTTAAAAAAATAATTTACTAACACACATTTTATAATTCAAAAATGGCCACACCAGGTGACATGTTGCATAATCAGGTCACACGTCTAGTGAGCTGATATAATGGACACAGAACATCAAGCAATTGAAAACCCATCCCCATTCCTGCACACATATTTACATTGCTGCCTCTAATCCACATTGTCTGTTGCCAGCTGTTGGCAGGGGATCTACTGTGTAATGGTATGGGCAGCCAATTTATGAATGTCATTAGCCCCAATTATTGCTCAGCTTGATTGAAGAACGGCTAAAGAATATAGTGCCATTTTAAAGGGCCGGGAACATTACGTGCTGTTGCTACCACGCACAGTGCTAAACAAATTAAATCATGTTTTCATTAACATGGCATTGAAGTCAGACGCCTTCCATGGCCTCCGCAGTCACCGCAATGAACCTTAATGGGACTCTTTGAAACACAGTGTAAGCATTGATGAAAACATATCAAACATCCAACCACACACAGTTTTAAGCATTTAAGCTGTTCTGCAGACAAATCTACTCCTTGTAAGGTACTTAAGTGTAAAACTGTGCTTCATGTTCAGTGCCTTTCTTCTCTTTGACTGGCTATCGCGTTCTTGTCGAAAACAACACTGTGACATATAACAAGAGTTCAGCTGGAGTCAACACACAACATAGTGTTCTGATTAATGAAAATAATGCACCATGTTGAGTTGAAGAAGGCCATGAAAGGAGCTTATCCATTGTTTTGTATATGAGGGCACTTTGTTGTGTGTTAGTTCACGTGTGTCATGACAACATAAGATAAAGTCTTTTTTTAGCCAATAGTTATAGGTTTATTTCAATAGTGACAATTACCTACTAACATAGCATGAAGTGGTACGATAGCTAGCATACTGACTGTTGACCAGCTGCCTAAATTTGTGATGTACTGAAATATGAT
Organism: Enoplosus armatus; assembly: GCF_043641665.1. Lineage (NCBI taxonomy): Eukaryota > Metazoa > Chordata > Actinopteri > Centrarchiformes > Enoplosidae > Enoplosus > Enoplosus armatus. The sequence continues at coordinate 16,740,505 of NC_092181.1, forward strand.
ATGTGAAGAGACCTGACAGCCAATCAGAAATTAGTATTTCCTTTCCACAGTACAAGGTGTATCAAATCCAAGACTCTGCCAAGCCAGAGTGTTTGGGTTTTAGCTTAACAATATGGTTGTGTTAGTCAGATGTATGGAACAGACTATTGTAATGATCAGAAATCACTAGCTGCTTTTGAATCAGCCTGGACACATTAATATACTGTTGATTCACTTGCTGAACAACAATCGCACAAATTCTTTGTGTATTCTGTGAGGTAGAACTTGAGAGAGACTGGGAGGGAGATTGCTTTTATTTGTGTGATTGTGTTTGTGTGTCTGTCGCTAGTTGTGGATCTACACTTTTATGCGGGCAGCCAGCATCGGCGTGCGTGTGTGTCTGCGTGTGAGGTGGAGAGAGTTTGCGTGCGCAGGTTTGTGTGTGCTTTCATGTGTAAATATAATGATGAGTTATTGATTCAACAAAGTTAGATTGAAATAAACACACCATTGCACTTCATAATGAGCATTCATTCAGCTGTGTAAGGTGATGTTGAGCAGATGAGCTGATGGTAAACAGATGTATCAAAGTTAGTTGTCAAAGCAGCTTTGAATACAGATTCTACAAGTAATGTTATTACATTATGAATTACGTTTAAACTACTTTAAATAGCATAGACTGAAAAGGTTAACTTGGGCTTATATCAGAGCTACTTTTCCTGGATCCATCATGAGCGAGTACATACATCATTAACGTGTTTATTCCAGTCTAGAAGCCCTTAAGTAAAGCAGCCTTGACAGGACATAACTTTGCTCTTAGCAGCTTTTCACAGTGAAAGCCTCTGATATATACCGCAAACTAATCATATCACTCCATTGTGCAAGTTCAGATGCTGTCAGACTGATACTCATACAGCAAACTCTGACTAGAGCGTGTAATGAGCAATTCTGTCCATGTGCTTCCCCACTGGCCTCAGACAGACATGTGTCATTGTGTTCAGCAAGCAGTGGAAATATCCACTCTTTAATGAATTATTGATGGGCAGCAAGTGATTGCTGCTCTTCCTGTAGGCTGAGTGAGCTTAACGTATTGCTTGTTTCATAGCTTTCTCTTAATTACTTTCAAAGTAAGAAGATTTTCCCTTTCAGAGGAGGCGATAATTTTGGTTTGATGATAATGACACTTTCATTATGGCTCAATATAATTAATATTGATAGTTTCTTTTCTCAAATCATTTTTGTGGAAGAAGTCAAAACTAAACCCACTTCTTCAGTGCCTGTACCGATTCTCTCCAAGTGCTTAACAGATATTTCTCAACCCTGAGGCTTGTGCTCTTCTGAAATGGGTCTTTTTTTGGTAGTGGCCCTAAGACAACATTACTGCATCATTAACATGAACCGACACATCATGTTTGCACTAAACATATGCCTCTGTATGTCATCTTTGTGACTGACTGTCTGCTGTGGGGAGAAATCAATGGTTGTATAGTCCAATACAGAAATGGAAAGTATTTTATTACATTTCTCCCTCAAAACATACTACTGCAAAATGCTGAATGTACCAACACCATCAGATCAAAGGCTTATTTTGTAGGATTCAGTAACACATCATCCTATTGATTTTGTGCAGTGTAGCGTATCCAAAAAAGCTGAGATCATGGACATTTTTTCCCAAGGCTCATTTCAGTTATGTTTTCCCTGCGATGACAAGGACAGCTTGATAGACAGACTGCACGTTACAGCACTCCTACTTGAGCCGAAGGATAAACATTTTCAGTGGATCCTATTTAAGATGAAGCATGTACCTGATTGATGCTTTTAGCATGTTTCTGTAGCTGTAATAGCATTTAGAATGAATTGCCTCATTATACTTGTGGAAGCCGACATTATAGATAAAGACATGACTATTTGTCACTGCAGTTTAAAGCATTTTCCAGATGTTTCACTATACATTCCCAAACCAAGATAAAATATACTCCCATCATTATAAGGGGATGCACATTTTCAGAAAAGGAGAAAAGAAAGAAGTAGATTAGCAGAAATCTTTTTATTGGATTGGCATTGCTGGGAAACAGCTAAACACAGCTTGGTGTCTGTTTCAGTATTATGAAGATTATTATTTATCTTTTAATCATGTTTTGTTTATTTACTGTCAGCTTGTGACATTAGCAAACCATGCAACTGGTGTGAATCTTTTAGACAACATAATTCTGCACTGTGAGCTTGAAGAACTGAAAACTATCATCCAATATATACCTGCTTTTATGTCATTTGCAGTTGTGTCCAAGTGTTTGTCATATCATTTTTGTTGCTCTTAGTGTCAGTGTCTGATCTCCACAGTGGCAATGTGCCATAACCTCCAAAGTCAAGATGACACTTTCGCTTTTGGCAATGGACAAAAGCTGCAATTTGTCACCCATATTTATGTTTTACATGCTGTGTGTTACTCAACCAACTGTCATGACCTCTCGTCTTTCCCAGGTGACTACTCTGGTGAACACCAGCAACAAAGGGCCATCCAGTAAGAAGAAGGGACGCTCCAAGAAGGCCCATGTCCTGGCAGTGTCTGTTGAGCAGGCTACCCAGAACTTTCTGGAAAAGGGTGAGCAGATTGCCAAAGACAGCCAGGACCTCAAGGAGGAGCTCATTGCTGCTGTGGAGGATGTTCGTAAGCAAGGTGAGCTTGTTGAATGTTCTTATGCAGGCACAATGCTTGTTGCTTTGATATTGGTCATATAACTGCATTGTCAATGTGCAATATCCCTGCTGTTGGCCACCAGACATCGAGTAATCCCCCTTTCCCCTCAGCAACATTATTATTGCTTTTCTCCTTCATACAACAATATCTATAGCATGGTGTGGTGTATGACTGTGGGTTGTTTCTAAACTTTCTAGAGCATCATCCATCATCACTAAAGGGTTGCCCATATGCTGTCAGTCCCCTGGGAGGTCCTACTGTAGCCCTATCCAAAAGGCCTTGTCCTTTGTCTGATTTCTTTGTAATGATGGTGATGGTGACTCGATTATGAACATGTTCTGTTTAACATGAAATCAAAAAAGTCTGTCTTTTTTTTTTCTTGAAGCATTTTAAATTACTTAAATGGCAGCATAGAATCATCTTAAAATGAGCAACTTGATGTACACATCATATTTGCAAACACCTGATACCTTTCTATCTCTTATCTTGAAACTTAACCTTAAACTACATATTCTAAATTTTGATGCTTGCAATTTTCAGGACAAGTTGTCAGTGCAATGTGCAGACACTATTATTACAGAACAAGTGAAGGACTATCTGACATATGACACAAAAACACGAACACCTTTACAATGTAATATAACTCACTAGTGATAGTAATAAAAACCTATTTTCTGAAGTTTGTATTTGTTTTGTTGAGACTGAGTCAGAGGTGTTATGGTAACTTTTAAGGCTGTAGATTGTAGATTGATTGTAACAGCATTGCTTTGGATTACAATAATAAGGCTGTTCATATTTGTCCTCGCCTTCCATTCAGCAGATACAGTATATGGGGTCGACAAAATAATATTTATAATAATAAACAAGAAGAAAAGTCCCACGCTGGCACCATTTTCTAGGAAAGGACTGCAGTGCAAACTTTTTGTCTGCAAGTGTTGAAAGCTACATAGGCAGAGTAATTGAAATAAAATTGGATGGAGGAAATATTGCTCTGAATGTCAGAACAAGTCAGATGTCTACACAACTTCAGACAGATGTAGAGTCAAGAGTGGCAAGGCAAATCCATTAAATATAACAGATTAGTACCCATTAGTTGTGGGCTTTACTTGGAGCATGCAGCCTCATGAAAGTAATGAGCCAAATTCTGGAGTTGTTTACCCTAAAGTCATGCATCGTTAAATCTTCGACTATCTGTGATGGTGGGGAGCCTTGCTGAATTTTAAGACATTAGAGATGTCCATTCTCATTAGCGACAATTTGAAAAATTCCAGATGTTTGTTAACAACTGGAACTTCTGCATGATCGCAACTATTTGCTCTTCGACAAATAAACGCCCAAACTTTCTGGCAGCTCTTGCTCAGATGGGGCAGTGTCACACTTCCCAAAGTTTCTTTTCTGTACTGAGTGCAAGTCAGTGAGCCTTTATGTGAGTCAAATGTTTGTCCCCAGAATGGAATTGGATTCCTCGTTCAATAACTACATCAGCAGAAAGAGCAAATGGAGCTCAGCATATGTTGTGTTGTGTCCGTACTCCTCATCCTGCACTGTCAGCTCCACTCGGCCGCTGGTGCTGTTGAACACTGACTTGACTGCGTTGGCACACAGCTCTTTTGAGGCATGAAATAGACTGTTGCCATTCAGGCCATCCCCACAGCTGACATCAGAAAGGACAAGATCAATCTTCCCACTTGTTCGGCATGTGAGCCAAAAAAAAAAAAAAGGAAGGCTGTGTTGAATAAAAGTTTATGGAAGAAGTCCTCTATTTTCAGGTCATGTTTTGAACTAAAGTAGCACATTTTTGCATATGTGTACATTTGAGCTCATGAATAATCACACTGCCCTTTCTGATTCTTTCGATGGCAAGGCTCTGCCCTTTGAAAAACACTAATGAATCAAGCTCTGTACCTGCCTTTCCCAGGAAAAAGCTTGAGAAAAGACCAACACTAGAATAGGAGATGAAAGTTATTAGTCCACATCCACTAACCTTTTAATGCCATTATGAAAAGATGGGCATGTTCAAAAGCTCTTCAGCACAGAGGTGGGCTGCTGATGGGGCACTCTGCTCATCCTCTCTTTACACTCCACTTTATTGCTAGGTTGGATGTAATTACATGTCAGGTTATCAGGGAACGGTTTCATATTAATGGCATTATGAGGCCAGAAATATACTATGTTGACTGTATTTGGCAGAATATCTAATTTTTGCAAAAATCCCTTCAGCAGAAGCTAGAGGTGTCCCCAGGCAAATGGCATCATCTGCCTAGTTAAGGTCAGCGTGAATTGTAGAACACCCTTAAATCTGCCTTCACCTCATCAGACCTCTGTCATCATGACCTCATCATCCCAAACCCCTTCATCTTGTCATGATTAAATTATAGATGCTGATTTCAGAGCACATAGAGGTTCAGTAATCAGGTCCTTTGTAGTGTCACTCTTTAGTGGCTCATCATTGGGCCAGACAGACTTATGGCACTAACAGCAACAATCTGTGTGTGTGTGTGTTCATGAGCTTGTTTGCCTTTGTGTTTTTTCAGTGTGAGTGCCTGCCTAGTGCATGTTTATACACTAACATCACCATAGGACAAACAGCTTTATTTGCTCTGCATTTTTTTATTCATGGTGCTCCTAGTGGGAAGCCTTTTGCATTTTTATTTAGAATATATATAAAATGGTTAGTGGTAAATAAACTCTGAAAAAGTCATAGTTGCTGCTTAAAACAAAGAAACACATCTACTAAAACAATAATTAAACTTTTTTTATTCAGTTAGTTCGAGCTGAAGGGGATGAGTTTTTCTCATGGACATGGCGGAATCAAGGCTTTCTGGAATATTACTTGACCTAAGGTGAAGAAGGGAGGTCATAACTAAACCACTTTGCAGCACACTATGTAGAGGAAGAGCTCACCAGTTGTGATTATTCTGAAAGGCTTCTAGTTTACAAGCCCATTCATTTCTTAAATCTTTGTGGTTGTGTGGGTTTTGAGCAAACTGGGGCTTCTTTCCTAACAAACACCACAGTTTTATGAGCTCTGAATTGGATGAAGGGAGTTAGTAGTGGGCCTTAAATGGGTTACATACAGTACACACACAGATTCAAGGAAGAATCAGTCATCGCAGTGTATTTATACCACAGCATTACAATATACACACAAATGCACATACTCACATACAGATAATAATATATTGTTCGCTCTACAGTAAATTATAATCATGACACTCTTTTCCACTTTCTGTCCTTCCCCTCTTGCAGGAGAGACGATGCGTATTGCCTCGTCAGAGTTTGCCGATGACCCGTGTTCCTCTGTGAAACGTGGCACCATGGTGAGGGCTGCCCGCGCCCTGCTCTCTGCTGTCACCCGCCTGCTCATCCTCGCTGACATGGCTGATGTCATGAGGCTGCTGTCTCACCTTAAAATTGTAAGTGCGATCATCACTTTATTTTTAAAACAAATATTATGTTCTCCTGCCAATGAACAACAGTTCAGCAATGCGTTTGCAGTTGGATCTCATAGAGTTATGAAGCCACAAGGTTGTGCTTACTGGTCATGTTGTGAGTTGGAGCACTTTAAATACTCGTGTTGATATGTCTAACAGGTCTTGCACAGTGTACCTAAAGGTGTGTTCAGATTTTAAAGAAAGGGCTCCCTGGTGCTGTATACTCCACAGAAGCAGTGTATGCTTTTATCACAACCTCTGCACACATTAGCATATAGATGAAGCATGGGGGAGTATCCTGGGAACACACATCTGATTGTACTGTATTAATATCATACCATGATGCCCTGATGTGATTAACTACACATACCCATCCCACTCACTCACTGTAGAGTCATTTGCAGAACACAGGTTTCTTAGTCCTTTACTTTGAAAGTGGCTCAGGGCTTTGGAGGAGTTGTTAATACAGGGTGCTAAAAAGAATGATATGCACTTGGTATAATCTGAAACCAACTCAGGCCTTCATGCATCTTCATTCACTCACTTCCCTCTCTCACAAACACACTCACACTCAGAGTCCTTTTTTCCCAGCTTCATTCTTGAGGCCCACAGAGGGGCTTAACTCAAGCCAGTATAAGCCCTGCCATCAAAGGCCACTTAAAAGTTATCTCTCTCTCTTCTCTCTTTCCCATTACATCTTGTGCGTCGCTTTCATTAGGGATAGAAAGGAGTTAAGAATCAGAATGTACCCGCAAAAGGGATGCAGACTGCTGAAATGAGACCCATTAAATTGCACAACTAAATGGTTATTGTCTTTTTTAAACATGGTTTCAATTACAAAGGAGTAAAAATTCATTTTCACCAAACACAAGTGTGGTATTACCGCTTTACTTTACAGTATATTGTAACATTTATGACTTTATGGTTTATTACTGAATTAAGCTATATAGGTCAATGCATGCTAGTTTTCTGGTGCATCCTCAAAGTTTTTGAAAGATCCAGTATTAATTTGTGTGTGTGTGTGTATGTGTGTGTGACAGGTGGAGGAGGCCCTGGAGGGAGTGAAGAATGCGACCAATGAGCAGGACCTGGCCAACCGTTTCAAGGAGTTTGGGAAGGAGATGGTGAAGCTTAACTATGTGGCAGCCCGACGACAGCAGGTAACTGGAGGCCGCCTGTCTCCTGCATTTGAAATGACTACATGATATCACTGTAAATCAGCTAAATATCCACATCAGTGCTTATTTGACCCAGGAGGATAACACTTAACATGGCCCCCAGTGTGGCCCCAAAAAACGCTTTTAGAAGATTTTTCCTACAAGTGTCACATTGGCAAGCATCCACCCTGCTGAAACGTCCCAGAGCAAAACACTGAACTGAATTCCATCCAGCTCTAGGGTTGCAGATCTGCTGACACTGCCCTAACTTTGTGTGGTTGGAACAATACCAATTCATCAGATGGGACATGAACTTTTTGTTTTCACAGGAAATTTCTTGAACTGGGATCAGTTTGTGGTCTGTGGTCCATGTCTTTTTTTAGCTCTTGAAGCAATACTCGAACATTTTGAGAAATACACTGTTTTGCTGTATTGTGAAGGATGTTTCCTAATTCTTAAATAAGCACTGGTTTGTCTTTAAGGACTGACTATAAGTGATTATTAATGCCTACTTGACAACCTTTGTCACCTTCTCAGGAACTGAAAGACCCCCAGTGTCGAGATGAGATGGCGGCTGCACGTGGGGCCCTGAAGAAAAACGCCACCATGCTGTACACGGCCTCACAGGCCTTCCTGCGCCACCCAGATGTGGCAGCCACACGTGCCAACCGAGACTACGTGTTCAAGCAGGTTCAGGAGGCCATAGGGGGCATTTCCAGTGCTGCTCAGGCCACCTCGCCCACTGATGAGAAGCACGGCCATGCAGGCATTGGAGAACTGGCTGCTGCCCTCAATGAATTCGATGTAAGTCAGCAAGCATTCTGTTTTTCTTTCAAATACAACACTTAGCACATGTGTATTCAGACTCTGGTATATCCCAACTTTGAGAGCACATTAATGACCTCTTCAAGGCAACACTCTAATGAACACACCAAGATTTGTATTGTGTCTCAAAGAGACGAAGGCCCCTGAATGCAGTATCTGTTCAGTATCTCTTTTTTTTCACATATGACACATATGCTGTACTATCACATTATAGCACCCTGTACTTGAATATAACAGTGAGAACAGTATAGCTTGGTGTACAGCAGACGCATCAGTATGATCTGACATTTCCAGGTCTGATATCTGAGATGTCTAGCTCTCCTTCTGTCATATCCTTTTCTGATACACATTATTCAGGTTACATGGGGAACCTCCAAGACTTTATCCAAACTATCACTCTTATCTGATTATTCATAGCACCTCCATTGTGAGCATGTAAACATTTTCACTATCTACTGAGACACGTTCATTATATATTACTAGAAATGCTGCATGGTACAATAGTAAGAGATCTGATCTGCAGTGCTTCGTAAAGCCAGTGTTGCTGTATCTACTTGGACTTTCACACTGACACGTTTAGTATCTGAGTGAACATTAGTTTTCAGTGTCACAATAGCATATTTACATATTACTTATTTCTCTCTGTCTCTTACACACACACAGAGTTGTGTGTACGGTTATATGGTGCTTCAAGTGGTATTTTCTTTCCTTTATATTTAGCCATCAGCCATTACTTCTCTACACTTTCTCTTCATGCTTACCCTGTCTTTATATAAATCCACACGACACAACAAGCTGAACTCGTTTGTGCTCAAAACGGTTTTCTTCCTAAACATGATTCTCTGCTGCCATCTAGTGGTTGTACATTGATGGTGAACTATTGGTATGTTTAAAGCTGGTAGCTTTTTGCAGGTCAGGACATTGTGGTGGTTCTGGATGTATCAGGATCTCGAGCCCTGCCATTTTTCATTACAAACACCCTCATGTTTCAAGTGTGTTGTAGGATAGAAAACCAGCAGTACACCAGCCACAGAGGTACCGCTTAAGAACCACCGTTTCAGGTTAAAAGTTGTACCTTGATTTATGTATGGAATTTCTCAGGCATAATTTGCCCTTCAGCTTGTGTTATGCTTGATGAGACCCAGATTGTATTTGCATTTAGATTTAGATCTTTAAATGAATGCTGCACATTTTCCTTCAAGACCCCAACATTACAGCATCGAACATTTTCCCACTCTGGCTAGAGAATATGACTTTTAACAAATAACTTATTCACTTTATTATCACGTCATGTAATTTACTGCTTCACATTAACTGCAGTGAAGAGTTTTTCATAGAATTGCCAGCAGAGATTTGCAGGCTTTATCAATCATTGTAGCCCTGAAGAATATGGCACTAACTTTAATCTAATCTTTTTACAGGCCCAAAGTGACAATGCTATATTTTATCATCAGAGCATACCCACTGCACCTTATTGATATTTAGTTTGACAGCACATTTAGTATTGTGCACTATCCCCACTTGTCTATCCTTGGCAGCAGAAGCAGTCTTACCTTTTGTTGTTACAATGGTTTGCGATTATTGATTATTATTATCATTTCTACTGTTAATGTGTTGAAATTTACTTTTATATTGCTTGTTATTGTTAAAGATTGACAAATGTCACACAATCTGCTTCCTTGAACAGCTGTATCTCATCCAGTTCTGTGACAGCCTTGAATATATTTAGCAGTTTTACTCTTTTTATATCTCCAAATGTTACTCAACTGCCACTGAGTCTTCATCGCCAGCTCCATAGTGATGCAGAATTAGAGGAAGATACTTAAGAATATTCTGCATTTAAGTTATTTAGTTCTTTATTTAATGTTACAGACATTTTTGGATTCAATACCAATTTAGATTTTTGAGATCAATTAAATTAAATGAATAAATCTCAACTCTTAAGATATAATGTTGTGTTTTATTATTTAATTACAGAACTTTTTAAGTAGCCCAAGTTTGGATGACAGAACTCTAATGGGAAACAATGACAAGTTGTATGAATTAAAACAAAATGTGCAACCTCTCAAGTAATAGAAGTTGTTAAGGTACCTACAGTAATCTTTAAATGAGATCAGCTGCAGTGAATGCTCTGATTGACAGTTTACAGTATGTGGGTGACCCCTTGTGGTAATGCTTGGAAATTGCAAGTAGCTTCTATTTAGACTTTGCTGCTGCTGTGAGGAGAAATGTCAGACCAGTAGGGTGAAACATAGACTGTGACATATTAGATGAATAACTAAAAGCTATCTAGTGCTGAGGGCCTAGACGCTTTGAGAGGAGCTAAATTCTAGTTTCTTCTGAACCTGCTTTCCTGTTATTCTGTACGAGGCCGTGGCCTATAGTAATCACATTGTCCCTGTTTTTATGTAAAACAGTACAGCTCTTTAGAAAAGCAAAAGACCTGCATAATTTGATTCAATTCTGCAGACAGGCAGACAGGCAGCAGTTAAATGAGACAAATTGCCCTTTGCTTAGCCCTCTGTGCTTGCCTGAAGCTGGTGCATGTTTAATTCCTAACATACCACAGAGACAGACTATGGTCAGATCCTCTCAGAATAGTAATGACCTGATATACTAAGCTATGAGGCATGGCACGATTTTGTGCGTGTGCACGACTGTGCTTGGGCTACGTGCTTTGTGTGCATGTACTTTTATATAAGATACATGCACACATACACACAATAATGCCTATAATTTGGGCCGTATATGTCATTGTAATTCAATGATACAATGAGGGCAGCTGTACACTGTTTTCCAGATAATCTCAAATTCTCTTTCTCTCTTTTTTCCCCCCTTCCATCCACACAAACCCAAGAGCACTCACATGCGCACTTGCTTTGTTTTCAGTAATGGAGTCTCTCTGGATGCTGTGGAGTTGGATGATTGCGTTTATCTGTTTTGGGGTGCTGCTCCCTGTCCTAAGTCAGCTTTGATCTGTTACTCATTCTTTGACTCTTCTGCTGTGGTTGGATGCATGGATGGCAGACCTGACTACAGCACAGACACAGACTCAGATAGATACAGCCTATCCAGAAAAAAAGCTTTTAATACTGGAGAAGTTTTTTTTTTTTTTTTTTGTAGTAAAATGGTGCTCATTTTGTTAATGGATATGAGTGAGTGGATTTGGATAAGTTGTTCCCTCTGCCAAACAGATGTCATCATTTTGCACTGACTATTGGTTTTGACTCCCTCATTCGCCACTCTGTCGTCAGCATTTCTTACAGCCTCTTTCACTCAGACATTACAGGGCATTTAGTCAGACAAAAATGCAGATGTGCGTCTAAACAGTCACAAAGATTTATATCAGCCTCACAGTTGCTCAGGAATGAATAATCCTGATCACACTATAAATAAGTATTCCTTTTTGGGTAGACTGAAGAAAACCTTTCATCTCCTCTATCTCATTGCCCAGAAAGTGCTATCATTTGTAAAAGCAGCACAACAACACAGACAAAGCTGTGAGGGTATAGATTGCAAGCTATGTGGATTCTTTTCCATCTTTAATTAGGGAAACACATCCTGAGGACTCTGTATGTTTTTGAAGTGATTGTGGCTCATATGCCTCTGAAATTAAAATGGCAAGGATGTTGAGCGCATTGTCTCAACTGCTCCTGAACATGTACAGTCTGTGACACAAAAGGTTAGACAAGATTTTTAAATGCAGAGCACAGATGCGGGTCTATAGCTGGAGTGAAAGGGCAGCTTATGAATAAGACAAGAAAGAGGGGATGACCTCATCTATACCTTTTTTTTTTACTGACACCCAGAATTAGTTTGAAATGAGTCAACTTGGGACACCGAGGTACAACATCTATTAAGCGAGAGTAGGGAGGTCAGCATCAGTTCAGACTCACTCAATTTCAGTGTCGTTTGGCATATAACAAAGAGGCGACATGACCCCCCCCCCCACCTTTTACCTTTAAGAGGTCCCCATCAAATATATTGGAAGGGTTTCTTTTCAGAAGTGCGCACACATTGGGAAGTTTTACTTCGTAAAAATTTAGTTCATATTTCAGATAATTTTAAGTAACTTTAATAGTCATATTGAACCTTCATATCAACGATCAAAACTAACGATGATAATTATCAACAATTAGCTTGCTGTGGAAATGTCAATGATTTAAAGTGATACAAAGGTGATTCAGGGTTTTTTCCTGGCTCAAAATGAGACAGACGACCCTTTCCACTGAACATTAAGTTTCTTGTTCAAATTTTGTGATTAGTCCTAAATAGATGTGCAAGACCTCGACTGCATACTGTCTCTATAGGAACCATTAACTATGACAAACACCTTTTTTCATTCCAATAGCAAAGTGGTGCTGTGATGAAAGAGCTATAAACAATAAATATTACAAAGAATAAGCCAGTTAATGATGGCGATGTTGGGATTTGGCTTTCTTCTTACTTGAGCACTTAGTTGACTAGCAAAATAGCAACCGTTCTCTCTTTTTACACAAATGTACCTTTTTTTATATCGTTAAAGTAAATTATGCCTATAATGGCCAGTGCTAATTAGTTAGCGTGTCATCCAAATCCATTGTCTTTTCACCTAGCCCCGCCCTGGACTGATTTGGTTGTTGCAATAACACTCGGCAGTGAGGGATTTAACACAACACTCCTGAAACAGCTTTTAGTATTGCGGACACGCTCATGTTTTTTTGGTAAAGGCGGCACTGAATTTGAGGATGGCCACCTTTGAATTCGCTATGCAGGAAAAACCCTGTCATGTCATCTTTATTTGGGGATCTGAGCTCAGTGGGAGGACAGATGGAGTCAAGGCCCTACGGGTATGTGGGTAAAGACACACTGTAGCACACACAGGCGAAGATTTTTAGGTCACAGCACACTTGCACAGTGTGGGAATTCTATTCGATTTAAAGAACATACAAATATGCCCGAGCAGTGGAACTATGAATTCATTGAAGCAAATATTGAGATGTGCAATTATTTTTTTTATTATCATACCTGCATGTATACATACAAAGACCTGCTTCTGAGGAGGACTGGTCACTATCTGTGAACATTTACATGCAGGCAGGAACAGAATGCACTGCAACTCGCTCCCTCCCACCTAGTAACTGCACTCCACATTTTAATATGCAAAAAGATCTCTCTTTGTCTCCCTGTCATTCTCCTGCTTTAAGCCTCCTTATCTATTTTACAGTCAAAAGAAGGAGCACCTAATACAGCCTTTTAAAAGTATGACTCTGTTGGTCTTTCCCACTCTCTCACCCATATTTGAAGTGTCACACATAAAGGCATCAGCTTGTGAACAGCAGCAAAGTAAGTACTTCTTACAGATACCTTTTTGAGTATGAAGAAAGGCAAGATACACTATGACTCAGGTAATGTAACTGAGCTAGGAAAGCCCTGCTAGTTCAAGTATGAATTATAGAAGGTTTTCCTTTTATTCCTCTGCTGCTGCCTTCGATTAGATGAGCCAAGAAGAGTAGAGAGAAGATGGGGATGGCGTCTTTTAACATAATTGTGATTGCATCAAAATGATTACCTCGTCCTCTGTCTTCCCTCTTCTCTCTCAACCAGCAAATTAAATTGGCCTCTTTCTGAGCAGGGATATACTATTGCATTGTTTGAATTTTGTTTTTTTCTTATAATTATGTCAAGTTTGGCCCAGCGCTGCGTCCTTTGTGTGTCACATATGCTTTAGTTGGATCAATGCAAACAGGTGGTCAAAGGTGCAGCTGTTCAAATACATTAGCCTCAGACTCAAAGCATACAGTATGTTCATACACTGACCAGCAGATGGCAGTGTTTAATTACTTTCATCACTTGTCCGTCTTTTCCCTCTCTTTATTCCCCACCCTCCCTCTATCTTTTCCATTTTTATCCTTTTTCCCTTCAAGTGCTTAGAAACAAAGATTTTCAGTCTGGCTCAGTCTCTGCTCAGGGCAAGAGCCTGCATCACCTGGCATGGTTTTGTACCATTAGTGAGGTGGAAGCTATCACCTGATGCAGAGATGTTTTGATGCATGTAGATCCTTGAATTGAGCTTTGAAAAAGATAATTCAGTATAAGAGCACCAGATACAGCCTTACCAATCTGACTCCTCAGCCCACATCCTGTTGGATAGTAATGCTTTCCTCTCTTCCTCATGCCCACAAAGAGAGGACGACACAGTTAGCAGACCTGTGCTATAGACCATTCCCTATCCCAGTCCTGTTGTGTCATCACAACTCTTGTATACCTACAGCTATCTGACATAAAAACACAGTGAATGGTGCTCATTTGATGTGTATGTAGTGTATACACGTACACACGAGCACAGGCACACATAAAAACACATTTCATTCACACACAGTGCAGACATGCATACACTGGCAGAGCATAGCTTTGAGCCTGCGGCACACATCCAAGTCGCACTGGATCATTTTAGCATGTTTTTTTTATTTCCATCTGCTTGTCCTCTACCTCTTTCTTCTTTTTAGGGGGTTATTTACACAGCTTCTTTCTCACTCCTCCTCACCTCTCTACCTTCTTTTGCCGTCCTCTTTCCTCTCTCTCTCTCTCTCTCTCTCTCTCACTCTCGCTTCCTCTCTTTGTTCTCATTGTCTGATGTGTCTTGAACCAACAGAGGTGTTTGAAATGCTAGCGTGCTTACATGCATACTCTGATTTGGTAGCGGCATTGTATTTTCATGCAAAACTCTCCTCTATATATTGCAGGGCCTGTAGTCACACTGCACAAGCATATGCCGGCCCTCACTCTGCATACATTATAGGCTAACTATAACCGGATTTACTTGCTAGCTCAGGGAAAGTGTGCATGACAGCCAGTCCTTTGAATCTCACTGTGGCAAGCATTGCTTCCAAGTGTAAGTCGCTTTCAGAATGCTGCATGCGTCCATCTGTGCAGTGACAAGTAACTGACCACGTTCATGTTTATGGGATGACGCACTGAGACGGTCCATGAATTACAGCTAATATGGGAATTCCAATAAACATCAGAACAGTAAGGAGAAGCTGATCTTTCTCTTTTCTGTCTGTCTGTCATTCTTTTTTTTGTGCAGTATACCTGTATGTGAAGATAGACTCCTGGTTTTCTTTGTTTTCATTCCTCCCTTGCCAATAAGATGGATTTCTTTCTCTGGTAGTATGAGTAACATGCACGATAGATGGGGTCTTCATTGTTAGTGTGTGTACATTGACTGCCCAGTGATGACCTTTTGGCGTGCTCCGTTTGTGTATGAGACACTGCTGAGCCAACCTCAGAGAAACAGTGGCTGGAGAGCAACCCGGCTCTAATGTATGTAGATGTATTCCTAACTGAGGGATAGCTTTCTTGGTAATTGCTATATCAATCTGTGCACTCCTATCCTTGCTGTCTCATTTCAGGCTCTCTCTTATTTCTCTCCTGTTTTCCTCGTCCTCTCTTGCACACATATGCGTGCTCAGACAGTCCGCCGCTTTCTCCCTCTGCATTGTCTCTCCGTCCCCGAGTTTTCTCTCTCCTTGACTCACATTGATTCGACGCTTGAACATGTGGGTGTTTAACACATTCTTTAGCTGCCTGTGAGGAACTGGCAGTGAGGAAAGAGTATATCCTGATCATCGTACCCACTGATACTTGCTGGGCAAGGTCAGACATAAACATGCACAGTTGCACAATCATGTACAAATGCGCACAGACCCCAAGCATTAATAACAGCATCGAACACGATGCCAAGTGGCAGTGCTATTGACAAGAACCCCGTTGTGTTCAATAAAACTCCACTCCCACCGTCATTTTCACCTTGGCTGAGCCACGTGTTAGCCCGGAGGTGCACCTCTAAATTACGACATCCTCTGCCTGCCGATTAAAACACAGCCTCATTCTCCATGGACAGATGCACCTGTCAAGAGAGATATGAATAGGGGAACTAAGCTGAAGTAATGGGACATGACCAGGGAGATAGAGAAGTATTGGTTTGTTTGTTGCTGTACAGTAATTAGCCGCTGCCTGTCTTGTCGTAATGGCAATAAGGCAAGCTGTGGAGGAAGCAGGAGGAGAGTGGGAGGGGTCATTGGTAAACAGGATTCAGAGATCCATACTAGTTACAGTCAGAGCTTATAGCCTTGTGTCCACTGTGATCAGCCTCACCACTTCCACTTCCATAAAGCTCAGCTTGCAGCTTTCAGGAATCTCAGCTCTTCTTGTTTATCTCCAGTTATAGATTCAGTCTTGTTAGATTAGACCGACTGATGTTCTGCCAAGACACTTTGGCAGTTTGAATTTACATGTCTCAATGATGCACACAACATAGTGAAAGTACTTTAGGACATTTATCATAATACATCAGATGGTTTATCATAACAATACATCCTCAAATATTCCCAGACTTTCAAGGTTGGCTTTCAATTTATCTCTGTTAGTATTGCGTGTTATAAACAAAATTCACACTGTTTTTCTTGGCTCAGTTAGAAGGAAAGAAATGATTAACAGAGTGGTTAGAGTATATTCTAACCACTCTCTCCACATATGGACAGCCACCCTAAATTAAATGGCAACAACAACCAAAGTGAATTACCTCACTGCATCTTCAGACCTCTCTCAGCATAAAACTCTTGGGAGTTGATTTCTGAGTGGGTGCAGCAAATTACTTTTTTAAGGTATCTTGCCTTCCAGTCAAGGTCTTCTCTGTAGGAGCCCCACCTGCCATCTTGCCCACTCAGCTCTGTTCAATCTCATGGATGCGGGGGCATGCTGGCTCTCACACATACAGTACATATAGAGCACACAGACACACACACACACACACACTGGGCAGTTTGTATTGTAACCTGTAAACTGTTTCGTTTTGCCCATAGGAGCAAAGGCTAAGGTTTAGAATGAACGCTCCTCTGGTCTAATGTGTCTTATATTATACAGGCACATGCACAAATACAGAAGGAAGGCTAGGAGACAGTATCTCTGTTTAAGGCCAATCTTACTGTCCTTGCAAGCCACACAAAGCTTCAGTACTTTGCAAAAGGTTTTGATGACTTTCTGAAATGCACTATTTCCTCCCACACATATTCTTACACTACTCTGAACAATAATATGGGCATGCACACACATACACACACACAAGTCCTGTTATGGAGGCTAGCTTTTCTGCAAAGGGATGTATCTGGCAGGAAACTCCTGGTGGATTTGAGACAAAACCTAACCAAAAGATTATAAATGAGTTGCTTGTCTGATTTTTATTCTCCATGTTGCTAAGCTAAGCTGCCTACCTCTTTAGTCTGACTGTATAGAAATGCAAAAAGTTTCCTTTCTCCCGACAAGATACTACAGACATTCCCTGTATGAACATTTTAGAGGACGAATATGCCGTCAAAATCCTCTACAGACTTTAGCTGCCAGTTCCTCTGTAATTGACATATCTGCAGTATATGTACTGCATTCAGCACTGGACTGTAAAACTTTATAGCATACATGTAGAAACCTTTTTAATTATACTTAGTGGTAAGTATCCAGCAAGTGTTAATTCACATGGGACAGTGTCTTTTTAATAGACTGATAAACCTAAGGCCTAGAGGGGGTGTACAGTCTCTCAGGGGATGGATGAGTCCTCCACAGCCTGGAATGGAGATTGTGGCATTGCCGTAGGGATTTACCAGACACATATTCAAGAAAATTTAATTCACAGGAGTTTAAGGCAGTAACACTGGCTGACTTAAGTTACCTTCTTAGGTTCTGTAGATAAGTCAAAAGATGCACAGGAAAGCTATTCATACTCACCTAAGAGCTACAAAGATTTTGGGGTGCCTGATCAAGACAAAACTATTACAATTTTCAGCATGATATGTAAAAGGACTTAAGGTCAATTGTTGACTGGATTGTTAAACAAACAGATAGATGGATGGATATATAGATATATATTATACAGTTCTTTAAAGTTCTCTTCATTGGAGCTGAAGTTGAAGCAGCCAAAGGAAGTTCTGACTTTAAATTACACAAGATCAATTGTGTGCTACTGTTCTTCAGCAGGACTTTGTCCCTCTGATGCACTGGGCTTGATTTGATTGTTTCTTTCTTTTCACCTCAACTTTGGGCAGTCATAAAAATACTTGAGCAACTCGGCTAGGATTTCGATAGGCAAGGGAAACCAACCAATAGCCAAGCCTGCATGTTTGAATAGTGTAGCACTCAGAAACTCTCTAATTTCCCCCTGTGGCTTCCAGAATGGAAGAAATGCCCCTTATCCCGGATCTATGTTTGGAAGAAGCACTAATGCACCAGTGAAGTTGCTTAGATGAGTGTAGCTTTGTTGACAGGCCAATTTAGCTGTCATTTTGAGATAATGGAGTGTTCTGTGGCAGTAAGTACATCCGCATACAGTGATGATCCAGAGCCCGGCTCTCCCAGATCCTAACCGAAGGCAGTTCTCCTTTAGTTCTTTTTGTTTTTCAGTTCTTCAGAAAAAATGACTGCAAGTTGGTCCTAGTTATATGAATGTATGAACATTTTTAATGCAATGTTTGAAGCAGCTTCATCAGATAGAAGCACAACAAAAAACATTAACTTCCCTGAAGGACAAGAGGTGTTCTCATTACCAAGATGTCTAAGTTTAAGTTCTCATTAAACTCATGTTTTGATAATCTCAAGGTTTAACAATGTGGATTCATGAGGTGTTTTCTTAGCAACTCGCGAAAGAAAACACTTGAATGATAACTTGGCATCGAGTCAAATCTCCTCTCATCAGCGTTGCTTTCATTGTCAAGACTTCAGCAATAAAATTGACTGCTCTCTTTCATACTCTTGCTTTTCCGGCATTATGTCTTCATCTTGTTAGTTCCACATCTTTTGCCTTTATCCCTTTTCCGGTCTTTTAAATCTTTTAATGGTGCCTTCTAAAGCATCCGCTGTGTGTTCATCACCATTGTGTGCAGTTGTACTCTCACTTTCAGTCTCAATGGCATCCAATAGCAAATACGTGTTGGCTGAAGGTTGTGAGCTTCTTCTGTATCTTGCAAAAGCTGCGGCAGTTCAATGAGAAACTTTTGAAAATGATCCTTCCTTCCTTCCTTCCTTGCCAAGACCACTGCTGCCTGTTCCCCATCCCCATTGCCTCTCCACACAGAGGTAAATACCCAGTTGCATATTCACTAGTGGATGCTCTGCTGATACATCCCTTCTCATTTAGCAAATCATGTGAAACCCAAACAAACGATTGAACATCAAACAAATGACTGCAAACCTTGAGTTAAAGACCATGATGTAATCTGCCTGTGTGAAAACTGTGTATAGTTTCACTGATCTAAAACGTTTCATGCTTTGCAAATAAGGAAGTGAGTGATGTAGAAAATATTGTTTGCAAATGTACTGCTAGTCTTGTTCTTTGATGCTGCCTTTGCATCAAACTCTTAATTCTATTAAATGCTGGTTCAGTGGGGTGTCCTGGTTCAGTCTGGTAGTACAAATGACATGCCCATGTTTCATGCTGTGCTGCTGCCTCACTGTCTGCTATTTCAACGTTATTCACCGTTCTATCAAAGTTGATTTAGTTTGTGAAGGAAGCTGACAGCTCTTCTAAAATTAACATTAAGAATCCTGTAAACATCCATAAAAACAAACATTTAAAAATGAGGTAGAGGGCTAATTTTCATCCTTCGTCCCTGGGCAGATGTGAAAGGCACCCGGAAGGCATTTTTTATAAACTAACAAAAGTTATGTTTACATTGTTATGCATTTCCCCCCTCATAAAATATTGGCAAACTTGATGTTTTAAATATTTTAACTCTTGCATTGTTTACATCAATATTTACTTCTTCTTCCCTGCCTTTGCCGTTGCATTGCTGCACTGCTTGGTGCCAGTGCATTGCTTACAGCTACCTTTCGATCAGTGGGATAGTGTGAAACGACTGGCAGGACTGTGACAAACAAAAATAAAAAAAAACAAACAAAAACACAAAACTGCTCCATAGCATTACTAGAGGTCAGAAACTCCATGGGATACCTTTGAAAGCCACCCTAAAACCAAATTAAATTGCATTTGTTTTAGAATACTAGTTCAATATCACAGTATAAAAGATCAATTAACAGAAATTGGGCCGCGGCTGTCTGGCCTACGTTCTTTTATGTCATCAGGCGCCGCTTAACTTTTCAACAACGCACATTTTCAACAATACTTATATTTTTACACGTTTTCTTCGTAACTGTAGAGAACATAAGCCTAGATGAGGTGATGTAAGAACTTACGAACATCAGAACTTCTGTACTAAGTGTTTTGTCAGAGCGATTGATATCAGGTGATTCGTTAATGCGCTCTCCCTCCCTGCCTGTCGGCGCATGGAGAGCTGCCTTTTTTCCCTCCTCAGCTCCTAGCTGGATTGTTACAGTGCGTAACCTTCGTATCCGCTGTCTCAAAGCAGAAGGCTTTATTTTGTCCCCAGCCTTCATCCCCTCGCGGAGAATGTCAGGTATTCTACTGTGTGGTGACACTGGGGCGCATATGGAGTTCTATGTGCTATCACGGATTGGCGCAGTGGCTGGGCATGGAACCCTTATATCCTGCTTCGCTCTTCTCCCACTAATGATAACTTTAGAGGGCGAAGCCTATGCGATATAGAATGTCAGTTAACTCCTGTTAACCTGTAACTCCAGGTTGTATGAGTACAGGCGCAGCCCTCTGAGCTCTGGGCCTCACTGGTTGCTTAAATAGCTGAAGAAAAAGCTTTTTTAGCAAGACTATTGTCTGATCTCAGTCCAAATTATACACAACCTGAGGCCCACACAACAGGTGGAGTTTTTCAGTGCTATAATATTCATATCTATACAATCAATGTGTTTATGATTAAATAGTTTACAAGAGCACAAAATTGTTTACAAGAGCACAAAGGTCTTCATAGATCTAGCCTCTTATATTTGCTCTCAAAGTGCACCAGATTGTTGCATTTAACTTTAAAATGTAAAGTCTCACCACAGTCTCACAAATTCCTGTGGGAAATGCTGCACAGTATGTAACAAATCCCTATTTAACTCCTGAGATGCAATTGAGAAAGAGCAGCAGAGGGATAAAACAATTACACACTTAAACACATCTGTTGTCACCAGTCTGATCTGTCAGTCACAGCTTCAACTGTACTTTGAAGGAGCAGTAAGTATTAAAGGCGCTTGTCTAGGGGGAAGGAACACATACTTCCAGTATATGAATGACTGACTTTTTTATTTACGCATCATACCACAAGTGGGATTACATGACACATGATAGTAACACATATAATAAAATCTTCTGACAGTTGACATTCATATTTAAGTATATTTACTTACAGAGGTGGGAAAATGTATAACAAGTCATTGTTATGTAATTATTAAGTTTTGCCTCTGAAATCCCAAGTTAAGACAGAAAAGTCAGACGTCAAGTCCAAATCGCTGACAAAATGATACCAATAGTGATAGTGACAAACCTCACACCTCTGGTATAACAACTGGGTCTTCTGAGAAAGTATAGTTGTTTTTACATCATTTGAGACATTTCAGTTTACTTTAGCAAAGAGCAACCAAACCTAAAGTTTAAACAATACTCGAAACAAATTTAACGCAGCATGCCCCATACAATATTGTTAATGTTTTGACTAATAGCATAACATTGTACTCATTACCACAAACACTCTGCTGGAACAGTTTTACCTCAGAGTCCAAAGGTGCAAAGGAAATACAACAACAACAACAACAACAACAACAAAAAACCCTTCCTGTTGTTCCTTTTTGGACTCTGCATGACTTCTCATTGTGTACGACCTCTCAATTGCACTGGCTATAGGTCACATCGCACATCCCACTATGAACACAACAAAGTCAGACATTCAGGTCAGCCTGCAGGTTTAACTCTAAGGGAGGCTCTGCAGCACAAAAGACAGCTGTAATGGATTATTGGGACAATGACACTGAATGATTGGACTTTTTTCGCCTAATTGGACTGTGTTATAGAGTTTTTTAGTAATTGTGCCCTCTACACGGGTGAGTGCAACGTTACACTGACCTACAGCTACCGTACACTGACAAACTCTACAATAAAATCCAGGTTGGAAAAATATGAAATTCTCCTTTTCCTTTTCTTCCACACATACAGTAGAAACACGTCCTGAACATTTATTTTTATAGAGGGAATGCTATTTTGAAGTCCCAGCAGACATTGTGTGAAGTGGTGACTTTGAGAACAGCTGATTTGGACAAAAGGGAAAGAGCAAAGGGGGCTGGGTCATTGGGAGGGACAGAGGTAGTGTCTAGCAGAATGATTTCTATTGAAGGGGTGGCAGTCAGTGAGGTTTGGGGTTATCGTTTTGCTTGACAGAATTTGAAAAAGCAGAAAATGAAATGAGAACTGTATTCATATTCAAATGGAGACAAGTCCCCATGTGCCTGCATGCTTTTCAATTATGGGGGATATGTATATGTATGTCTGCTCCAAAGGAAACTGGACGAGGCCTCCCGATGCTTTTGTATGGCTGAGCAACTGGTTTGTTATTCTGCTGACAGTCTGAGGCCTGTATTTGTATTGCTGGGCGGTCAGATGAAGAATTTGGATTTATGTTCCATATATAGATACGTACATAAAAAAAATATGTATGACACATACATGCAGTGCTTTGTGATGGTCTATTACACACAGAATATTAAACAAATAACACATTTTTATTATGATTATGTTTATTTCACATCATTAGCAGAAAAGGAGAAACACTTGGCCCATGCACCAGTAGCAGAATGTGATGGAAAAAGGTCCTGCAGCCACAGAGCAAGAGTCTCACAAGAAGTGATACAAGACTGTCTGCAAACAGCACCGGATATGCTTTTAGCTGTTCTCATTGGTGTTCCTTCTCTCACTGCCAGCCCACAGGTGAAGCAACCCACAAGGAAAAGTTCTAGTACTACAGATTGCCAGTCCGCCCCAGGGCGTGCTAGTAAAAAAACCTTTAGCCTGCATGACTGTGTTGTAGATCTCTCTCTCTCTCTTGCTCCTTCTCTCTCTCCTCACCTCTGTTTGTTTCTGTGTCACTCAGTTTCACTTCAGTGTGTGAAGAACTGTGTATGTTCATTTCTTTCAGAAGCAAAAACAAATGGGAAAACCCCAAAACATCACAATAAATATAATTTGATGTATTACTTAAAATATTCTATAAAAAAGGCCATTCCAGTATTACAGTTTCAGTATACATATTCACAAATGTTGAATGAACTATCCAAGATCATTACTATAACATAGTAAAGAGAATTCATATTCCATATATGAATTCTCTCTAACCTCTTTCTTCTCAGCAAACTCCTTGGAGCAAAGGACACAGAAGCATACATTTAAATGTTAAGTGCATCTTTATATCCCTGTAATTTCTAATTACCTTTTCACTGTACTTGCAGTAAACAGTGGTTAATGAATGGGGAGTAGCAGGTGAGCCATGAGGGCAATCATTTTGTAGTACAGATTTGGGGCTTGTTTGTCTCAGACTGCAGTATTTATTACATATCATTCTTAATATGGAATCGTTAAATACGAATCTGTATTGGGTTTCACCAGCTATTTGTAACTCCATCACTCATTTTGTGTGTAAAGTCCTTCTTAAGCTCTTAGTAACTACCAGCTTCTTTCAAACTAGTGATTTACAATAGCCAGTTGCACCAGTAAAACACAAGTTATGTCTTAGCTAGTAAAGACTTCATTGATATATATATATATTGGTTGCTAGGAAACATCTGTAGCACAGTCAAAAACAATCTATTTTAAAGTCTTCCCACTTTACATAATGTAGCTTAACCCCTGAAAATTATGTTATTCCCGACCTGGTGCGACCGGCTCCTGACCTCTAGAGACCTCTGTTGCTAGTAATCTGAAAAGCATCTCACCTACAGGCCCTCAAAGAGTAAGACATGCACACACATCAATCTTTGACCCTTAACTGTCCATCATTTATATATGTATATGTATATACAGCTACACTGAATGTAAAATCCCTTGTTACTGTGTGTCTTAACGTCTGACGTACATGAGATATAGGGAGTCATGGCAACACCTCTGACAGAGGCTTACTGTGTGTAACCTTATTTACCCTGGTCACTGTGGACGTTCAGACACCTTGCAGTATTGTGAGTAGTCTTAATCTTCATTAAGACACGGGGGCATCAGTCTGACACACTGCTACAGAGTGTATGAGAGGGTCTACTCAAGGTCCCGCTGAGTAATTAGTAAAGTCCTCTTTTTCTCTCTAACCCCTTTCTCTTCAGCTAACCCCATGGAGCAAAGGGAAGGACAAAGAAGCATACATTTAAATGTTAATTGCATCTTTATATCCCTGTAATTTCTAATTACCTTTACTTTTTCATTGTACTTGCAGTAAACAGTGGTTAATGAATGGGGATTAGCAGGTGAGCCATGATGGCAATAATTACTCAGCACCCCCATGAAACCTCTGTGGCATATTTTTTTTTACCTCAGGGATGATGCGGCATGTTGCTATTACTGTGTAAGTGTGTAGGTAGCTAGTTTGTAGTCCTTGAAAAATGTTCCTATACCTTTGCTATTACTTTTTCACAGTCGCAACAGCTCCACTGGGTCTTAAGGCCACAGCCAGGAATAAAATGCCATGTCATCCACCATTTTCTATGGGGCCTCTATATGGGCACCAGAGAAGAGCAGAAACTCAGGCTTCAACATCTGCCTATTTCGTGTGCTGTGCTCAACTGGAGGCAGGGGACATTATACCCTACTTCCCCTACACACTCCAAGATCATGCAATCCCCCCGACGCTCCCCTCATTATGGTGTAGACAGTCACAGCCCGGAGTTAATACCAGCACAGAGAAGCCCCCTGGCTGAGGGGGTAATGTCATGCAAGTAGCTGGATGACTGCATGTGTGTAATATAAAGATCTTCATATATGAAAAGCTAGCTCTGGAAACAGGCAACTTTAGATGTGTTCTTAATAGTTAATGTGTGAAGAGCACTCAGGTGTTTTTTTCAGGTGGGTTTGAGCCAGTGGATAAAAAAAGTCTGTCACACCTGATGATGAGACAGAAAATGCTATATAGCATTATTATTTTTATTCTTTTCCCCACTGCTCTTGCTGTGAAGGCAGTAGGTGGCTGGCAGGTATGGCACTATCAGTACTTTCACTTACTGACATCTTGGCCCCGGCTAAACTGTGAAGGCCACGGTCACAGGTATTTAGAGATTGGTTCTTAGAGCGAGGAGGGGATTTCTGTCTGTAACAAGATCTTTTGGGTAACATAGACTCACTAAACCTGGGCTAGAGGTCAGTTAATCGCCTCTTTTCCTCAAGCGCTGCTACAGAATCTCAGAAGGTTGATTGATGTGCAGTTGTTGTCCTTGCGCTTCATTGCTCTTTTGTTTTGTTTGCTGTTGTTAGAAGGCAAACATAATCACTGCCACACCAACAATGAGTCTCTCTGAGGGGCATAAAACCTGGAGATTGGTACCAATGTCTCAGTGAATAGCTGTTATACCTTGACTCTTCTGTGCGGCTTCTATTAATTACCTGGTTTGGTAGATCTCCAACGTGGAGTTTAAGTATACCAACAACTTGGTACTTTATACAAAATAAAAACTCTACAGCACTGGCTACATAGGAAAAAACAGTGAGATCTAAATAATCCAGTACCTTGAAAAGTCTGAAATATATTTATAGTATAAGCTACAGTACATACTAATGAGAGATCCAAGTAAATGATTAAATTAATTAAAATAATATACAGTATATCTAAACGTAATGAAAATAATATTTAATTACAATTGTTTTTATAGGAATGAACTGCAGTGAATTTCAAGTGTTAGTAAATGATCAACAAATGGAAAGTGCTCCTTTACATACTGAATAAGCTATTGAAAAGATGAACTTCGGCTGAAGAAATCAAAGGTTTATGGGGTATTTAATTAGCTCTTAACTTTGCAGAAACACTTCATTAATATTAATGCATAATTAATCATGTATTTATGTAATGTTTCTCACTTAGCCAGACATCCGTTTGGATTGATGATCCTATTTTTGTGATGTTCTGAGAAAGGTGTTGTTGTTTTCTGTGACTTGCCAAGACGTCATTATCTCCTTATTAACTGGACTCCCAGGTATAGCGGAACAGACCGACTTCCAGAAAAATTGATTCCACCTATCTCCCGAACACATCAAATGAGATTAGTGGGGAAGACGGCAGGTGTGCCTTTGCTGATGACCCCCAGTATGTGTCCTCAACTGGGCACTGCTGTCAAATGACCATCTGCAGGACCTGCTCCGGCTTGTTTTGCAGCTTCCACCTGCAGGATCATAACAATACTGCTGATTGGCATTAGACGGGCTAATCATTAAATAAAGCACACTAAAACCTGCATGCTGCTTAGTGAACTCAGTAACCTTGTGACAGTTACCTGCAGTCTGTCAACAGTGTTATGTTCTAGCTATCTTGACGTTATACGATGATCCTTAGGTTATTATTTAGTTTGTGTCAGCAGTATTGATATTATTTCAAGGCTATCACTGTTCTATCAGATGATTTCCTTTAACATGTTGCATGCAATGAAGAGACATTTCCATGACTAAGCTACAGAATTTGTTCTGTAAGTCATAAGAATTTGTTTGTTTTAAACATCAAATCCTTTTAATCTGTTAAAAAATTCTAAAATACATTTTCACTTCTCATTTGACAACCTTAAATACATAAAAAAAACAGTTATAGAAATTGTTAGCATTGCTGTATTTAAAATGCATTTCAACATGTTAAAGACCTTTGACACTGACCTGCTGATTAATGTGTGTATGGGGGTAAAGTCATTTCAGAGATCCCCCTAGGAAGCCATTGGTGGATGGAGAGATGCAACAGGTGAGGTAGTTAAATACCCTTCAGCCAGGATGATCACCAGTTGACAGACAGCCTCATGAACATAAACCAGTGAGTTCAGGGGATAATAACTGAGAGGCAGAGACCTGGTGTGATTAGGAAATTAGAATGATAATTGTCTGGCTGCTTGAACTTGCACTAAAAGCTTCATTTGACATGCAGTTTGCTCACTGGCCTTAATGGCTTTAACTCCAGGGGAACTCGAGGGGAAGAGCAGTTTGTCATTTTGTAGGGAGTGTTGTTTAAGGCCACTGAAAATGTAATGCTTAATTTGATAAAACAAAAACGTCTTTCTGAGTAAATATGTATATCGAAAAACCCAGGAAGTGTTCTTGAGATCAAAGGTTCAAAGTAAAATTCCCAATATTCACACGCCATCAACCAACACAGCGAAACATTGGAGACTAGTCTGGTTGTGCCAAACCCTGTTTCCCAACCAAGCCCACCCCCACCCAATGCTCCCCTGCAGCTTACTGTGGGTCCACATTCACAGTCTACTGCCAGAGGGACTGGGCACTGCTCCAACTACCATTACCTGGGCAGGCGAGGAGCCTTGTTGGCCTTATTATGCTACTGTACTGTATGATTTATGGCTCTGTCTATGTGCATCTGCTACATTAATAAACATTTGGGCACACACATAATTTAACCTACACAGTTTTGAATACGAGCTACTGTATATCATACCTTCAGTATCATGAGCAACACTGCTGAGGATTGTATTAGTACATAGTTGAGTACATAGTTTTGGTGATTGTCTTTTCAGGCCAGATGCGCTTCTCATCACTTAGCATATAGGTGACCTTCAGTTGGTACTTAAGTGTGCCTAAAAAAAAGAAAGAGAAAAAACAAAAAGAAAACAACAACAGAACAATGATATAGTGTGTCAGAAGGTGTCATTGTAACCAAGCCTAGATACAGACAGCGGATGGTTTCACTTTCTTAGTTCTTTTTCTAGACCTGCCATGGCAGATATGTCTGAGCCAGGAAGAGGAAACAGAAAAAACAAATCATTGCTCTCCCATTTAAACTGCTGTGAATTGGGGCGTCATTTTGTCTGCTATCACTGTTTCACTTTTTGAGCAAACATATCAAGGCAAAAAAAAAAACAGAAAGGGGAGCAACGAGATGTCAAATAGTGAAAACCCAGGGGAGCAAGTTATGCTTGCGATGAGACAGGCATAGTGTTACCGACGAGGGAATGTTGACGGCTCGAATGATATAAACATTCAAACAACGTGCATTTGAATATGAGTTTCAGGCATATATTAGTGGAGCATTGCCCACAGAGAACTAAATCTGTTAATGTTATGTAAAAATGTTGATTATACTGAAAGTTGTTATTTCTTTTCCCTAATCACGTTGATTATATGCAAAACCTTGATATCTCCCCTTAGGTTTAGCCTACATGAGGCAGGTCACATTCAAACTTGACATAATTAAACCAGCAGGATACCAGTTCAATCATTAATCAAGATGTCCTGACCACTGGGAATTGTCTCACTCCTAAATGTGTGTGTGAAAGTGGTACATTTAGTATGGAAAACGATTCTGTATGTTTTGTGTGGGTGCTTCTTGTTTCTGTGGATCTTTCTAGCTTTCTCTATTCCCCCCTCCCTCCCTATTTCACCTCATTTCCAAATAAACAAGACTGCTCAAAATATTCATATACTGTAATTCCTCAAACACGCTGAAGACATCTGGAGAATAGAGTCTTACTGTTGACTGAATATGTCCCTGTTGGCAGTTGGGACGGCTTTTGTCTTTATTCAAAGTGCAGTTCTAATTAACATGTGTCCAGTTATTCCAATCTTGTTTATGTTTCCTCTGAGCTTCAACAAGCATGTGTCTGTGCACATGTTTTGTTGGCGGATAGTTGTAGGCTTTATTGTGAAAATGTATTCCAACTGGCGGCAGCGAGCTCAATGGGGCGTGCACTCCCTATTTCAGGAATACTGTGCTTTTAGCTTGATTTCCTGCTGGTTACACTATTTTACTAATTCATGTGTCTTTTCCTTTCTCTGCTCCAATTGGCCCTTCTTTTACTTTTCTTCATTAATTATTTATGAAAGTTTTACTTTTTGATTTTTAATGTGATATTTGTGTGGTATATTTATCATTCAGAGGACATTTTGCTGCATTCTATAGCAACACATGTTTACTATCCAACATGTAGCAACACAAAGGACAATACCACTCAACTTAATAATTCATGTAGTCCGCCAAGGGCCAAGGGGAGACAATTACAGACATGAACATCCTTTCCAAAAGTAAAGCTTTGTATTTCCTTTGAAGTCATGGTGCTGAACCACATACCAATGAACATCCTGGATGTTGTATATGTTGAAAAGATTGTGTACTATATGCTAATTCTACCGTCAACGTGATGATGCACTTACAGTAGGAATATAAAGTAAAGTAATATCATATATCAGGCATTTCATTGCCTTGTGGCAGTGACTTTTGGTCAGTTAGTGGGACTGCTTTTCAATAAAGTGATTCAAATAATCAATAATCAATTAAAACAATACAACAGTTGTTTTTTTAGGTGTCTTGTTGGTGTGCTGGGCTAATGCACATACTGCACTACTGTGTAAACTTAATCTATGTGACGTCATTGCCCAAGCTGTCATTTTTCAACAACATTTTCAACGAAATGCCTACAAGTTGTTATGTTACAAGTTGTTATTACAAATCAACATTGGACTAATGCTGCTATAAAGCACTTCATTCATCATATCGGATAGTATGTTTAGTTGTAGTTTTCTGTTTAGCTGCAGTATTGTATATGGGCGTTGACTCTTGATGACATGAATGAGAAATTACCTCTAGTTTCTAAGCATATAAATAAATTCATTTTAGATTTTCTCCTTTATATATAATGACACTGCATGGCTAAAGCATCTAATAGCTCTACTGTGTCTTGGTGTGGTGAGTGACAAAGGTCTAAAACCTTTTTCTGTCTTTTTCTGTCTCTCTTTGAACTGTATAACAAAGGAAAAAGCCAACTAAATAACAGAAGATTTGAAATGATTACGATTATGATTTCCATCACAAAGGGTAGTACATGGCATGTTTTTTAACCAGCAATACAATTCACCAGAAGACACTGTTGGTCACTAATTGACGGTTCAGTTAGCACCAGTATGTTTGATTGCAATTACAGTTATTATGTTTTTTTTGTGATTGAACATAATTACTTATGGTTGCATGGTCCATATCATTTTTAGGTTCTTTTTCTTCTGATTACCCATTTCCCCCCCATATTTTGAGTTTAAAAAGAAATACGAGGAAGACAATGCTGTTCTTGAGGAAATATCAGTTGTGTTCTCTTCAATAAGCGAATTTGAAATGATTGAGCTCCCAAATACTGGGCTGCACGTAAGAGATCAGGTCTTGTAATAAAGCAAAGTTGTGGGTGTAGCTCAGCTAGTGATTTGATGAAAGATTAAGTGTTTCTCACATTTTAATCAAGAAATGACTGTCCAGGTAGCTTAAACTTTCAGTTCCTTTACCTGTTGTTGTGTTAAAGTGCTTAAACATGGATTTGTGGTTTCTCTCTCATTGTGTCTGTTGCTATTCAAAGTACATTTCACCGTCCACATGCTATGCTTTTTTTCAAAAAATGTTTCCTTCTTTACTTAACCCCCTCTCTAGTATTATACAGTGTATATATACAGTGCAGTTTAGGAGATGGTGTCCTGTAAGGATCAAATGTATTGAGGTCTCTTTGCTCAGATGTCCTACTGTTTTTGCGTATAAAAGATTCAGCACTACCCAGTTTAGCTTACTTCACAAGATAAAGACATAGTAAAGGCTCGCCCTTGAAATATTTAGTGTACTCCAGGAGGTCTACCAGGTGAATGGATGGATGGATGGAAATGATTACACAGCCATATGTAAGGATACATGTGCATACATTACTTTTTTATATTTAGAGGCTATGGTACAATACTGAGACCAAAAGCCAAAAAGCAGAGTTGCATACTTCAACTAAAACACCAACTTTATTACTATCCCGAAGGAAATTTGGTTTCGTTGGAGGCAGGCACGTACTCAGGTCACAGTAACACGCTCATGATATAAAGGTTAGTGTATATGTTATTGACTAACCCAGAATCTGTTCATCATAGTCATGGCTTATTGTAGAGGGGAAGTACTCATCGGTACAAGAGATCAATAAACAAGCCATAAAATAATATAGCTCACACATACACTCATGTCCTGGTGGGCATTATATACCAGCTCTGCTGCTATGCTTTAAAAAAGTTTAGACTTTGGGACAGTCTGCACATACTGTGTCTGTCCTGTGTTTACTCACACTTCCACACAATTGTTGTTAGTGTGACTTTTGGATTGTTTTGTTTTTGATTGTTTTGAAAATGTTACAAAAATTGGGCAACACAGGAGAACTCCATCCATTAAGCAGAGACGTCTTTCAGTTCTTTCAAATTTCTTACAGTAATGGGATAGCATGAGGATATTGTGTGCGCCAAGCTTTAATGTTGTTAGTCACATGATCAAGTGTAAATGCACTCACATGCACCCACTCATTTGTAAATTTAGGCTAACTTTTCTCCTATTTCTAATTGGCTGTTAGTGGTTTTAAAATTGACTGAACTAATCCACTGTTATTTACCACTCACACACAAATTGGCCTTTTAAAAGCTGTTTTGTCGGAGTCTGGCGCTCTTCATTAGGTTAATCAATCAGAGAGTGGGTTATGACTAATGCCCCTCCTGGGCCAGTGTGGGCAGAGCTTTGTCAAACAGCGTAATAGTCACAACCAAACAGCCTTTGAACCCTGGAATAGGGCCACCAGAGGCAATACAGTGGTATACTCAAGACTTTGTTGAACTTCCCTCTTAGACAAAACAGTTGTCATCAAATATTGGAAAGTCCTGGAAGGCATGTTTGAAATACACTGATGTGACATGTACCCTGTCTCACTGGTTGATGCCCCAAAGTGGGGTCAAACTAATAACCTCACCCTTTGTGGGGCAAACATAATGTTGCCTCTGGCTCTGATACACTGTCAAAATCAACATTCACATTGAATTACAGGCTTAAAGCTTGGCCTAGAATTGAGGAGAAAAACTTAACTCTTTCATCAGCCTGCAGGTAAGATCTGTCTAACTGTTACAACCATAATCATAAAGCTACAATACATCTTTTTCCAAACCATTATTATATAAAGATAAGTTAGGAGCTGACACTTGCTAACAAATGGCTGTTCTTTTACCATTATCATTCTGTTGGAGTACATTTCAGTTAGCTGCACAGTACATTACGTTTGACCTAGCATTATGCTAAGATAAATTTACTCTCTTCTTCAAGGAATTTTGAAGTGTATTAAGATTTTGACATTGTGCATTGAAAGGCTTCACAATTCAGTGTCAGCAAATATGCTCTGCTGAATTATCCCTGAACAATACACTGAATCCCCATTTGCCAATCACACTGCTCAGAAGTCGACTCTGCTGTGAACTTCCAGAAGAGGGGAAGAAGTGAAAATAAAAAAATCCATTGTTAAATATAATTTTAGTGTTACAAAATGGAATATAGTGAATGTGAAGAACATTTATGAATGAGTGATCTACAAAAGAAAAAGTCACAGTGAGATGCTGCAGTGTATTGAAACATAAGGTTGTCGTCATATATATTAGTCATACGAGGAAGCTTTGAATTTTATAGGCTTTGATTGTGGCATCATTTTATCTCCTTATCAAACTGTGCCAGTATTTATGGTGGGCACCTGCCAGAGATACTTTTCACAGATTCTGGCTAGTTTGGGCCTTTAAAGCAAACAACAAAATAATTGATAATTACGTTCAAAGACAGCAAAAGTCTCAAAAAATGAGTTTAACACTGTGAAACTCATTTAGGAAACTGGCACTATCAGCCACGTTTGTGAGCTTCTCGGAGGATGACTTCAGCCTTTGCCAATTACCTTGAAAACCTCTCAGCCTTTGTCAACCTAGCATTTGCTACTCTTTCTACTCTGCCTTTTCCCAACTCCCACTGATAATTGCAACCTGACATCCTGTGTGGAATAACAATTGAGATGTGTAAGGGATGTTCTCAGTTTCCCTTCACGTTCTTTTCTTCTTTGCATCTTCCTTTGTTGAGATCTGCAGTGTGTGGAGCTATATTGTGTTCCTTTTTGCCTTCTTAAAGCTCTAGTTTCTGCTGTGGATGTCAACATAAGAATAGCCATTCCACAATAAGGGAAGACAAGGTGTTTTTTTTATTATCTTTTATTATTTGCTTGGTTTAAGATATTGGGGCATGTCGATTACATTGAGTGATGTACATGGAACGGATCTCTTAGCATTAATGATTGTAAAGTTTTTTTTGTTTCATAATGGAAATGTACTCCATTTTTTAATTTGGAGGCTCTATTTCAGAGGGCTATACTAAGAAGTGCAAACGTCAAAACTGTATTTCTTAGTGAAATGAGCAGCACAAATACATTACTTCGACTTAGAACCAAATATGCTTTTTTGGTCTCTTAATCAGAATCATTTAATAAGATCAATATAGATTTCACCTCTATGATTTCAGTACAGAGATAGATCTGGGACACTGGAAAAACTGGAAGCAGCTAGCCTTGTCTCATTTACATGCTCTAACCCTAACCCTAACCCCTGTTTAACACCTGTAGAAGCTCAACGTGAAAACATTGAAGATGTTGTTTTAGGAGCAGGCGGAAAGAAAGAGGCAAAGAAACAAACAAAAGTAAGAAATGAGAGAAGCATTACAAAGAAGCATATTAATTATGCTATTGCTGCTGTACCACACAGCAGAAATAGCTTTAGAAAAATCTATAAATTATAATCGTCAGGTGATGAATGGAATCAAATGATTGTACACACGCAGTAAAAATCCATTTACATTTGAAACATGATACATTAAGGCTGTACATTACATATGACTTAGTGTTCTAGGTTTTCGTCATGGTATCCTTTTTGAAACTATGTGTAAGGTCAGTCACTATTTGGGATCTTACTTGATGTAGGCCTACACAAAGTTTAGGACAGAAAAAAACAGCATCTATTGAATGAGATTGCTTGTCTTTTATGTTGAACCATTGACTGTCTTCTCAGACTTTTTTCTGGTCTATATTTATCTCTTTTCCCCTTTTTGCATTTCTTCTCTGCATTTTCTCTCCTTCTATCTCTACCTTCAATCTTTTTTTTTTCTGTAACCCCAAACTCTCTCATGTTTTCCCATCTATTTTCTTTTTTTTGTTGTTTTTACCACAAAACCTTGTATGTACTGCACTTTCCTGCCAGCTGAAGATGAAAAGTAGGTTATGCTTGGTGCTTGCACTCTCTTACCTTACATGTTATTATGCATCATTTGACAGTCTGTCACCCTGCCCCAGGATTAGACTGGCTGAGGAGAGACCAAACACTGCTCCATACTATTACCCAACCCTTGCGAAACCCGTCACGTATACCACATCTTAGTCAGAGTCACATCTTAAGGCTTTCCCCCTCAGAGTTATGGGTGAATGTTTAGTTTATTTACAGCTTTATGACACTGAAATGCAACTTCAGTTGGGCTGGGGCGCTGAAGCATTAGAAGCATTTATTTAATTGGTTTTGTTGAACCTTATGATGGAAAGACTAAACTCGAATTGCTATTAGGTAAATGTTCCCCTGTGAATAGATGGAAAGGGGATATGATAAAACACTGTTTGCAGTAAATTGCGTGGCACATGTTGTTGTTCTGCCTCAACAACTGGTGTCGCTATTCACTGATCCATGGGTATTCCTATCTCTCAGAATTGAACAAAACAAGATAAGTCAACATTAGAATAAATGGCTTTATTACTGTAGTAATATAGCCATTTGGTTGTGTTAGTATTCGCATTATTGTCAGAGAAGGCTTGGGAGATAAATACATATGTGTTTAAACTTTAAGCCCTATTTCGCTCTATATGATACTCTATCAGTTACAATCATATGTGCAAAAGCATTTTTGCCTCAAGGTGAGATTGGAATCTGAGTGAGAATGGAATAATAGGACCTACTGTAACAAAATGTATTATTATTCATATGAAAATACAGTATATCCCACTGCCCTCCTCTACCATCTGCTGTTTATTTCCTGTGTCTTGTCCCCCTGAGTAATATTTTCAGGTGTTTCCTGAGTAATGTTTTATACCATGTGTGGGGTCACCATACCTTGCTTACAAAATAAAGTCATTAACACTTAGTTTCCATCTCATCAATGTGAGCTGTTTCTTGCGTGCAGAACTCCCTGTAAATGGCGGCAACTGCATTTGTCAACACAGCTGAAAAGCCAAAACTAAACTAACTTGCTGTATGCCTGTGTAAAAGCTCTATGCACCATGTGTGAATCTAACAATATAAGGTATGAAGAAGGGGGCACATCCCTGTGTTTTCACACTGTGCATACAAGGTATATGATAAAAGAGACATGTATTAGCAGAGCTAGAAAAGCTGTAGAGTTGACATTATGGTCACCTTTTCTTTTACTTTCCACTGGAGTGTTTTATGCCCAAAGAGATTTTGGGTGGATTATCACCTGAAATGTATTACCTCCAAGTCAAGCTACCCTGTGTTCGACCTTCTTTATGCACCCCTGGTTTTGTGTATCTCAGTCATGGGAGCTGATTGTTGTTGTAGCGATTCAGCCTCATTCAGTGCTAAAATTTGCATACATTTTAATAAATTTGTAAATAAACCTTAGTGAATATCTGACTGTTTTTTTTGCCAAAGCATTAAGACCCAGTGGAAGCATTTTATGTTCTTTGAGCAAATATAACTCTATTATGAACTTATATGCACTTCTGAGATAGATGTTCATGTTTGTACTTATAATTTGTTGCATGGCTAAAAAGTGATTTAGCTGTGGGTTTTTAACAAGAAGACGCTTTTTTAGTTTGACTTCCATTTTCTCCTTGAGGGGATTTATTACAAAACACCTTGCAGCTGTTTCTCACTCAATATTTCAAAGCTCTTTTGTAAGCAAAGGTCTCAGATGGTTCCAGACCTTAATGGTATCTCTTAATGTGCTTGCTTTTTTTTTCATGCATATAGTCATTTTGTTTAAATCCGTATCAAAATCGTGTATTTTTTCCATATTCTGTATACATGCCATGGAAATATAACACGTATAATGTTTTATGCAGAAAGAGGCACATTGTCCTACTTTTCCTGATACGCTCTACTCCCTTAATAGGTGTTAAACCATTTAACTAGTTCACTGGCTGGTTAGCAGGCTCCCGGCATGTCTTTTGTATATGGTCAACTGATAATGCTGTTGTTGATCTGTTATCAGAAATCACTCCCTACAGGCAAATGCTGCTGTCTTGCACCACTGGGATACTGTCACCAAATGCACTGAAATCACTTTACACACTTTATCACAGCCTAT
Organism: Enoplosus armatus; assembly: GCF_043641665.1. Classification (NCBI taxonomy): domain Eukaryota; kingdom Metazoa; phylum Chordata; class Actinopteri; order Centrarchiformes; family Enoplosidae; genus Enoplosus; species Enoplosus armatus. The sequence goes on from NC_092181.1 coordinate 16,776,872, forward strand.
GATGAAATCTGAATAACAGCTTATCACAGGATACAGTTTCTCGGTTTAGTCCTCCATTGGTCATGCTTTAGCCCAAATGGGCCGGTATTACTGTATTATTATTATTATTATTATTATTGTCTTTTTTGCCCTACAGAACAAGATCATACTGGACCCTCTGACGTTCAGCGAGGCTCGTTTCCGGCCCTCTCTGGAGGAGCGCTTGGAGAGCATCATCAGTGGTGCCGCACTAATGGCTGACTCTTCGTGCACACGTGACGACCGCCGCGAACGCATCGTGGCTGAGTGCAACGCCGTTCGACAGGCCCTTCAAGACTTGTTGAGCGAGTACATGAACAATGTGAGTTTTCTCTCTGATAATTTGACACCTTGGCTAATTGCAACTGCAGATATGCTCCTATTTGAACACACACATACACACACCATGGAAACAGACACGCATGCTGCTGATCTCCTTTGACATTTCTACTTAATCCTGACAACACTTCTCTTTCTGTCAACACATTCGCTGGTCAATTCTTCCACTTTAACTCATGTAATAGATTTCTCTCATGATACTTTCACCTGCCAGCAAAGATCAAGTATTACACCTAAAGCAAAAGGCTATCTCAGACTTACTCAACCCAAATGGTGTGGCATATGGAGCTTTATTTTTATGGGCAGTGCAAACACTAATGCAAGACATGTTGCATCATGTTTGTAATTTTCTTACCTTGAAATGCTTTTTGCCAGTCCCTTTGGTATTTTTGTTCTTAGAGTAGATCGACAGGTGCAAAGGTGGGAGCATATGAGGAAGTGAAAGATAAGGTGTCTCTTGGTCATGCAGAGAATAGATGTCCAGGAACCAGGTCTATTTTCACTTTGTTGATAATTCCATAATCCCATCAGTAAACGCAAAGTAACTTCTTGACAGAAATGCACACAACAACTCCAAAATAATGCTGAATGACATACAACAATCACTGATGATTCAAATGTAAATACAGCCAAATGTAATGAAATGCAACATTATTGATCACTTAAGCAAAACCAACCCCTAACCCTCTTTCCAAAAACTTATTGTACTATTGTGACATGAAATGAGAGGACTTTCAAGACCTCCGCAAATGTGATTTCAGGTTAAAATGGCACATTATGGCTACACACAGTATTGGTAATGTCATATGTTTGCATGATGCGACTCTAAACCTCCTGGGCAACAATAGTATTTTTCTTCTCTGAGCAGCCAGTCTGGACTTTCCCTCTCCATTTGGTGAGCCATTTTCCTCATGCACCACTGTGATTGGCACAGCTGTTTAAAGGTTATGAGACTGGCCAAGACAATGATTAATTGTCACACACATCCAATTTATATTCTACTTCAGCAGATCCTTTTGTGCATAGTGACCTGTGAGCTGTGTGAGCTGTGTCTACGTAGATAAGCGAAAATAGTAGATGCACTTGGATACACTGTCATTGACTTTGTTCTTTGTGTGTAAGTTATTTGTGCTGGACGTAAAAATGTTTTTTCTTTGATTCATGAAACTTTCAATGTCAAATCTACTAAATGTCTGATCTCCTTGTTAGCACCCTGTCCTTCCCCCACTTGTCATTTGTACTGTGCCCAGTCCTCATCAAACAACAAAAATACTAATAATTATTGTGATAATATATATTTATTTATTTAGTACATAAGGATACTTTAGCCAAAAATAAGCCTGAATGGAATAAAAAAAATGACATCCATTCTTTCTGGTGCAAGGTTCTCAAGGAAATGGTAACGTAAAGTTAACATTGAGATACAATCAACATGGCAACCTTTCAGTTGCCCTCAACGGAACCATACATCACTGAAAAGGAAGGGCCTGTAACACAGTGGGGCACTTATTAGGCCAGCCGGAGTTCTTAGATAACCCCTAATGTGCCACGACTGTTGATGAGTTATTGCTGTGTTAAAAATGATGTAAAACTCATGTGTTTTGCTAAACTGGGACTCAGAGTCCACATTGGTTCTTGTAGCCTGAGGTAGTATAGCCATTTGTGGAGGTAGATGCTCAGGAGGTGTTAGTACTTCAGTTATGCTGCTAGTTATAAATAAAGGATTAACAGTCCTCTAATATGTTCTCTTAAGAACCTGTTATCGTGTCCTTTCTTTCAGCTGTTTAGGATTTGTTTTGTAAACCATTACATAGGACTAAAATGAAAACTTGCAGGGTTTTAAAGTGAACTGGTCAGCTGAAGTGGACAATCAGTACTGCTGCTGTCTCAAGGAGGGAACCAGAGTGCTGTGCACTAAAGGTCGATCCAGTATGTATTAAGTGTCATTTGTTGCCATTGAGCAATTGGCTAGCCAGCTGTCTATTGATCCCTACAGTATCAGGTCTCCCGCTGGCAAAAGGCCCTATGCAATACTCTATAATCTTCAACCTAATAATGTGTATTTGTTGTGGCATCTGTGCTCATAAAGTGGCCTGGAAACAATGGGGGGCTATTAGATAAGACTCCTTATTAGATTAAAGATCCTCTCTGGTTGTAATAGAATATTAACAGTGCAACAGCTAGCAGTAGTTCTACACTATGCATGCATGTGTGTGTGTGTGTGGGTGTGTGTGTGTGTGTCTGTGGGTGATGGGGGGAATGACTTTCATTTGTTGTCAAAGCTGTTCTTGTTGGGCTTTTTTTTGTAGTTGTTTTCAGGGTTTACCATCCTGCTGTGTTACACGCTAGTTCTCAAATTTCACACCTTAGAAACTAAGGAGTGCCATGATGCTGCTTTAGCAACTATTTGGATATTTAGAAAATATAAATGGTAATCTCTTTTTAATTCCCACAAAAAATGTCTATCTATCTATTTTTCTCCTTGATTAACTGTAAAACTGACTTTTAATTATGATCATAGTTATTTTGATATCATCTTTTTTTTTTTTCATCAGTTGTGAGGCCGCCCAATAGGAGGCATGTCTAGTTTTATGGACGATTGTGTTCTGTGATGTAGGTAAGGTTCTTTCATTCACAAAAACAGTGCAGCCATTGTTTGAGTATGGTGTTAAATCCACAGAGATTTCTCCTTTTAATTATTCTTGAAAAAACTAAAATCATGTGTGTGTTTATGAACACTCAGATGCCCTTTCCCCTTCTTAAGGCACGGCAGCTTTTTGCTAAAGTAATTGTGCCTTGGTTCATTAGGCCCATGAGTTGTGTTTTAGAGGCTACAGCTGGGAGATTGCTGACAGCCCGTGGCTGTCCTAGCAAAGAACAGAGAGTAAATCACAGAGACACAAAGAACAAAATGCTTCCACTTCTCAGCTCAGCATCCCCAATGAAGGTAAATCAACAACCAAGAATGAATATGGAGGATATTGTTACCAATCCCACTCATAAAGTATATTATTTAATGAATAATGTAGATGCTCAAAATCGCTGTAAATCTGTAAATAACTTGTGGTTTCTTAAGCCTAAGTCCTCTCAAACTCAAGATGTTAGATAGTGATGCCTTTGATCACTGCACAGCAGGAACACAATATTTTTTAAGAAATTTCCATTTATCCCTTTAATTTTCAAGAAATCTTCACCGGGAACATTTTAGACCTCCTCATACAGTCTGTTTCAGAGATGACTCACATATAATTCATGGTATGCATTACTGTGACCCTGGCTGAGATTTTGCTTTATAAAGTTTTACAATTGCAGGGGTTCAGGCTACATGGTATCTGTCAATGATATCATTACTGTCGTGCCACATATAACAGACTGTGTGATCACAATTTACAGCTCACTTTGCCAAATATTAGACATTATCTAAAACTGACTGCTGAAAGAAATCAGCCGGTTAACTCTTTGGATAACGTGTGATTGATAAAATAGGTAGATCTATCTATCTATCTATCTATCTATCTATCTATCTATCTATCTATCTATCTATCTATCTATCTATCTCCCTATGGATAATGAACTATTCTTGGTCAATGAAGTAGATTCCAGTTGCAGAGAATAGAAATAGTTTCACACTCAATGTGAAATGTATTAGTTAAAAATGTTGTTTATCACTGAAACATCCAGAGACATAATGCCACCCCGACAAAAATGTTACCAGCCACCGCTCTGATAAAGTTGCTCTTGGCTGTAAAGCGAAAGTCCTTTTGTTCAAAGTTTACTGAAGTATTGTAAACATCCACTATCCACTATGTTTCCTCCTTCTTCATTCAGTCACCCCCCTTCCCCCTCCCAACACACAAATTTTTATAGGAAGCTTGAACCACAGCACAAGGTTAATCAATGTGGTAGCTGGCAATAAATTAGGTTCAAGTGACAGGAGAATGTCCATACCTGTCTCAGCTGCTGGTGATCTGTGATTGGTGACAGCAGGCCCGGCTCCCTGGCTGGTGCTGAATCATCAGGAGCAGCTGATTTAGTTACGGCAGCTCCGACAGGGCCAATCTATCAATTGATCTGGGGAGTAATGCATTACCAGCTTGGGTCAAGGGAGCCTCGGCAGAATATAGCCATAGCCAGAAACCACGGCAGGTGAAAGGGGGCAACTCGGCAGGACTGGGAGCAGCAGAGAGAAGGATTTAGGGAGTGTGATAGCAAGCACACTAATCTCACTGTTAGCTGGATGTGGCACATAAAACTAAACAGGGGTTGTGAGGTAGGATGGTCATTAGGGAGAGACTGATAGCCTTCTTGCTCACACAGCTCCTCTGGGAGTTGCCACGTGGAATGCTCAATCAACAATTTAGGTGACTGATCACCTACTGTAAAATGTGTGTGTTTCTATGTGCTTGTGCTGTCCACTCCAGATCATATCTTCTCCTTACGTGACCTGCCATTGTCTTAAAAGTGAAAATGAGAGTGTTAGTAAAAGAGAGGCACAGTGAGGGCAGACAATGCTGCTGAACATTGAGCATTGGCAGGTGCAGAGAAGGGAAGGTGTGGGCAGTGATCAATAGAGAACCCCTGGGCTAAAGGCCATTACATATTTCAAACAGATGTGCTGTTTCGATAGGTTTGGACAGTCTGAGAGCTGTGAAAGCCCCTCTCCAGCAATGTTTTTTTTACTTTACTCAACAGACAATCAGACTGCTTTGACCACTTTCCTACTTCTGCAAATTGATGAATTGCACCTATAATGAGTGGAGTGCTGGTTTGCTTCAGCACATTTTCCAAATACTATCTAATGTTGATGCATGAGAAGGTTTTGAAGAAGAGCAAATGTGAATGAACCCCTAGTCAAGATAAAATCTGTGTGTATGGACGTTTAAACAATGAGGCCCTGTGGCTGCGTAAAACTCCTCTTCCCATCTGAGACCATCTTGTCTTGCAATATAAACCACACAGAGCCAGCAGTTGCCCACATTGTCTCTCCGCATTGTCGAGAAACCTCCACACAAAGAATTTGTATCTAACAAAACCTGACACTGCCAAGATACCGCCACAGAACACAGAACAAGCCTGCTACTCTTGTGTTTATAGTGCAACATGATCTCAGTGTCACTAAAGTCTGGATTTTGAAGAACAGAGCTGAACAAAACAGACCTGATCAATACTTCCTCCGTCCCCTTGCTCCTCTGATGTGCTCCACTGTCTATCACCCTAAGCTGGCTGAAGGGCACAGCTGTAACAGATGCAAGGAGGCTGAATTTACCTTGACAGGGTGTTCTAAGGCTAATTGGGTGTGTGGGGGGCATCAAAAATGATGGCACTGATAGCTTCTGTCACAGGGGACTAGGTACTGGCTCACAATCTCAATCCATGGCTTTCATGTTTAGGTCTAGGCTATCGCTTGTGTAATTGTCAAGTGACAAGATGCAGAAAATGCTAATCAAGGATGTTAAAGAAAGTCTATTTTTTCCTTGTCATTCTAACAAAATGGTAGATGTAAACAGTGTCAGGGTGAACACTGTAGCAAACTGGGCCACTTTTCCATCCATTTTTATTTATTTATTTTCCCTGGCCAGCTCATTACATGAATAGGAGTATGCATGCACATCCAAACTGGAGAGGGCAGATGCTGAGTTGAAATTGAGCAAATCACGGAATAAACAAATGAACAGCCCGCACACTGCAGGGCTCTGATGTCCATTTGTTTATTGCACCAAGGTGACATGTAGAGCACAACTGCACTTCATCAGACTAAAGTGACAATGCAATCTTAAATACACACATGATACAATCCAAGTCTAATGTGACATAGAAATAGCATACATTGCACAGACAAAACACATATATATCTATAGCTATATACACATACATATATATTACATCCATGCACATATATCTACATACACATACATGATAGTGTACATAGCTCTTCATTCATAAAGTACCGAATTCAGTCTGCCTTTTCTTTTCATGTTGTTCTTCTTGGTTTACTAGAATCTAGACAAGCCAACGTCCATGTCTCTGATAAGGCTCTTGTCACAAAAAATCATAACCTCACCTCACCACTCAAATGTCTGTGCAGTTACAAGCTTACACTCTTCCAGAGTGTGTACTAAATTTTGTTTAGTTTGTGTTTCTCTTTGTATTAATTTCTCAGTTTTCATAGAACCTTTTATGGCGCTACAACCGCACAGTAAGTAAATGACTAAGCCTTACATTAGATGTGTTGTCAGCAGAAAGAAAATATTTATTAAAAAGACACAATCAAACAGCAGACGTTCCGCATAAATAAGATGCTTATGTCCAACTTTTCTCTTGAGAGTAGTCTGGAGGAAATATGATTGGTCTGCTGAATTTTCATTGATCTTGTTTATTATTTTTTTTTTGTTTTTGACACATTTGTATTTGCATGCTAACCCACACGCAAATTGCATTGTTCATCTAAACTCCATGCAGCAGGGACATTTAAACATTTGGCAATTTCATCTGAAAGTTTGCGCCCATTAATGTTTAGTGTATTACACACATGGAAGGACATTCAGATGTGGTAACAAATCAGACTTGACCTGTTGTGTCAACCTGGGCATCACATCACAAAGCAAATAGTGTACGTGATGAGTCCTGCTGTTTAACACAATGTTTTCCCAGAACTATCCCTGTAAGCACCAAATTATTCTTTTTAGTTGATTCCAGTTTAAAACTAAAAGTAAAATAATGAGATACTGAATTATCTATTATGCGAAGTTTAAATATCTTTCATGCACCATAGCTCATACTTTTGACAATAATTAACAGCACATAAATGTAGAATGATAGCTAGTTCTTGCTGTTGGAGATAAATTAAGTTTGTCAAATAATATTAAAAACATATTACAAACCGCACAGCAGGCATTGAGTTATAACCAATATGCAGCACACAGCACACCAATAGAGTAGTGTGCCATGTGGACACTTTTGTGGTGTGGAGGGAGGGAACCCACCAACACCCGGAGCTATAATGTTGGCCAGGCGTTATCTCTGCGTGCCCACTACTTTGGTGCCTGCTGTGTCTCTGTGCTCCCCCTCTCTCTTTCACTTTCTTGCCTGTAGCTTCACTCTCTCTGTCTTACTCATGCTTTCTCTCTCACTCACTCTCTTCTCCTCCTTTTTTATTTTCAGTCGGGTAGTAGGTTACATGAGTGTTGTTTCAGTGCAAATAATATTTGAACATAATTCCCATCAACAATTTGCATGTTCCCCTTCATTTGATATCCTTGGTAATAGACTCTAGAGATTTCCTAAGTATTCTAAGAGAAGCACGTGATTTCCTTGTTTCAACCATGCAAGTATTGCCCCACAATAGTTATTTGGGATCTTAATGCCAGAGTTAATCAAAATCTTCCTTTGATGATTAGTGATCAAATTTACAGTACCTCCTCTCTCGTTTTAGTTATTCCCTTTGTTTATTCCTCACATTGTCCTCACATCATGGTCCCTCCAGACTCAGCACTTACACCCCGTTAAGTGTCCCAGGCCCAGCAATAAATCATTGGTTCCCCACAGCGTCCCATGCCCTCCCTCCCATCTGTCAACACCTAATGCGCCACACGACAAGCTGCAATCCACTATGCACCAACAAACCACTCACTTTGAACAGCTTTCTCAGCCATTGAAGGCTGGCTCAAAGACATAGCCCCTGAAGGGGATTGACCAGAAGGCCCAGGTAAAAACTGTAAGTCTATTTAAGGATCCCTGGAGACTCAGAGGACTCCTTTATTCCCACCACTTCTGTCTGAGAACAAGTTGGAGACAGCTGAAGCAACTGACCCACAGTGAATGTCCTCTACTGAGATAGCAAGGCCACCTGCCTGTGGATGGACCAAAGCTCAAAGAGACTCCCTGCTGTGACACATTCACCAAACAACCCATAAGGTTTAAGAATTCTTTTTTTTGTTATTCTATACTCTGCTGAGCCCCAGTCCCATTTTTGTATGGGACCATTCATGTATGTGGGATTGCATTATTTTGACATTTATTTTGTTTTTTTTAATGCCTTCAAACAAAACAACTGAGTTGAGTCAGCTCCTCTCTGACATAGTTGCAACAAAAACACAAGCTTCACAGATAGCAATTATTGAACGTCTGTTATGTTAAATTGCATTGCATTTTATCTACCAAAGACAAATAATTTTGTCCAGGCCATGAGCAGCCTCTATACAGTCCTGTTCAAACACAAATCAAGTTTGGTTCTAGTCCACGGAATGTAATTATTCATTGACATTCTTGATAATTTGCTATCCATGTTGTTGTCATACTGTTTTGTTTTTTTATGTTTTGGTATTTCTCAAAGTTTTTGTGTCTATTTGATGATTTGTGATTTTCCATGCAAATGGTTTAGAATTAGCATAAAAGGCAATACAAGTTTGGCTGTATAGCATTTTTCTACAATAAGACAATTCTCTGTGCTTTATAAACCTTTCATTAAGGCCCAGGATGTGTCTTTTAAGGATTTTTACAATTCTGACTCATTCATGTTGCAAACCTCCCACTCCACCAGATCCCACAGGTGCTCTATTTGGTTGAGCTTCACAGACAGTGCTGGCCATTGGAGTAAACATAGGTTTAGTTAAGAAGTTTCTGTCATATTTCCAGGACCCTCTTAAGATGATGCCTTTTGATATGGTGCAATTATATTTATTTAAAAAATGCTAGTGGCGATAAAAGTATCAGCAGTAATGCTTAGATACACTGTCCACTGTGTTTGGTAGGCATTATAGGGCCTAATATCTGCCAAAAGGTAGTTATCATTTTGTTCACTTTGTTCTTTTTAAAAGGCTATATTAAGGGAAAAGAGAAACAGAGAGAGAGAAGGTCCATGGCCATGTTCATGGTCAAATACTTAAGCCTTGGAGACAAATTCCAAAACGGTCACTCTTAAAATGTTATTTTAAGAAAATGGAATTAAAGTGGTTGAACATCTGCCTTAATATAATCAAGGCATCTAGTTACCCTTCAAAGCTTATCATTCGGTTTTGATGGTGATGTGTCTACAGTAGCCTCAGTTTCCTGTTTTGAGCTGACATGAGCAGGAACTGACAAGGCCTTCTTTTGCTACAGCCCATCAGCTGTTAAAGTTTGACAGGCTGTGTATACAGAAACCCTTATACATATCACTAATGCACTACGTTGTTTTTGCAAATGTGTGGCATTTCTTTTAGCTTGAATAAGGCTTGTTAAAGTGCCTCTGACCTCTGTAATGTATTTATTTTCCCACACAGACCTGCCAAAAACTGCCAAAGGAGCTAATTTACTTTCAATTAGTTTTCATAACATGTAGCACCCCTCATATGTCAAATTTACATCAGGATACGTGCACAGTACTGTAACATACACAACCATGATCAGAGCCTGTGATGCAGGCAAGGGGCAAGTGGTTTTACATACAACATGAATGGGAGAGTAAAACGTTACTGTTACTTACAGTATCTTGATGATGGATGAGGTTTGAGTTTTCCCAAACTGCAGTAATCACCTGCCACCTGCAGCTCGTATTTTAACTAAGCCACTGGGACTGCATCTTCTTTTAACATTTTTCGCTTTCGATATTAAAAACAACCTTCATATTTTGTTTAGATTAATTATTATCAGGCTAATTATTATCGCACAGTGAGTTAGCACTGTTACTAAACTCTGTGACTAAGGATTGGATTTTGCTTTAATGGCTTTACAATAAAAGCCTTCCAGTAGTTTACCAATGAAAGGCTTTTATTGTCAAACAGACGCAGAGATTGTTTTCTTTGCATGGAACAGCAGCAGCCATAATTACAGCTCTGATCGATAGCACTGCAAATGCTGTTGCCTGATTGTTGATGGGGATTAGTGGGTACTTGGTAGTTATTACTGGGCAGTCCGCCCACTTATCTCTGTGCTAGGGGAAACACTGCAATGCTAATGATAGCAGTGTTTTTAAATATAGCTTTAATATAACACTGCTCTGTCTGATGAGTTCTGGTAAGACCTAATTTGAGACAGAAAAAGTGGCGGTACACCTAACCTTTAATCTCTTAGGAGCATGGGTGAAAATAACACAGACACCTGCACATGGTTTGGGATAGTGTAAACCATAGATAGTGTAAGGTTTAGGGTTTTGCCTTAAACTGGTACTTTAACTTAGCAGAGGAACACTTGGGGTGCACCTGGGCCATCCAGATGGACATTTGAGTGATGCTTAGGCTGACCATAAAGGCACTTGAGAAGGACTTGGGCCAACCAGACAAGCTATTGAAGGATATCTAGGCTGAACAGAAGGGCTCTTCGGCCAACCAGTGGGCCAACCAGTGGTGGCACTCAGGAGACCCTTTGCGTTAGCAGAGAGGCAGTTGGGCCGAACATAAAGGCACTCTGGCCAACCAGACAAGCATTTTAAGTCACTCAGACTGACCAGAGAGGCATTGGGGCCAACCAGACTGGCACTTGGGCTGATAAGAGGGGCGCTTGAGCTAACCATAAGGGACAATTTAAGGGGAATCGGGAAAGCTCAAGTGTCCCTTTGGTGTTTTCATTTAACCAAAGAATGAAGCATCCAATTTTTATTCGGGCACAGACATATGTTTTTAAGAAAAGGGTACCTCACCACGCAGAGCAAAAATCACATGGGTGTCTCACCCCCCCCCCCCCCTGCCCCCTCCTGTGCACACCACTGGACAGAAATACTGGGGTATATTTTTGAGGGGCTCCTTCACCATCTAATAAAGTTGTACTTGGACTGATCAGAACAATTGAATCTGGCAGGATTTTGCAGGGTTTATCAAAATCTTGCCATATGGAAATTTCAAAGTTAAGATAATCACAATCTGCAAGAAAAAAAACCCTCTGACCTAAAGGTCATTTGGACTTCATCATGGAGTCTAATAATGTCCAGCTTACATCAATTATTGTTGGGATCTTCACACTGTATTACATATACACCTACGGTCTATTATATCCCCTAGAGTCTATATCCTCATGCATCAGATAACAACAAGCCCTAAGATGCGGCTCTTGTTTTGTCTGTGTGCTTACCAATTGTGCAAGCAGTAGCTATAATATCAGCTAGAGAATGCTGCCTGCCATACTCTCAATTCCAATTATGCTTCACTCTGTGGCTGGAGAAGAAACACAATCCTCTGTAGGCGGCAGCAAGCAACCATCACATGGCTGTCTGAACGCCCTCATGTCACCATCTCCGATTGAGGTGATCGGATAAATGAGACTTTAATTGGGTTTTTAGGCTAAGTCATATTAGGAGATGAGATAGAATTATCCAGGAACATATTAATGTAATAAAAAGCTCTTAGATTTGGCAGCTCTATTGCATTAGAAAGCAGCTAGCCCTTCTCCTCTCTTCCCCCCTCCCGCCAATGCCAATCCCCCTCAAGGGCTTACTACTTTGAGCAGCGCTAACATGATTGACATTGATAGCTGGATCAAACTATAGAATCAACCCTAATATCATTAAGTGAGCAGACATGGAAGCAAAGACCTGAGCTCTAACTGTATTAGCTGCTACATATGTTAGGGTTATGGATGTAGGGGGCTAAATGCATTGGGAAATCAAGCATGCAAGCCACACTTTGCAGAAAAAGTGTGGCTGTGCCTCATGTGTGACCTTTGTGCCTTTGGATGTGTGTGTGTGTGTGTGCAAATGCATGTGTATGTGCAAATGTGGGCTTATGTAGAATGAATCATGGTGGTGTGTGCTTGCTTTTTACATTAATTAGGCATTATTGTCAGTCCTGGTGTCCTTTTGCAGAGCAGACACTTCTTCATTTCACGTAAATAAGCCGAGACCTGCACATGTCCCTCTTTCTGTCAACAGCTGTTTCTGAGGAAAACGGGATTAGTCATACAGGGTATCCGCATGTAGCAGTGAGCAGTAATGCATTCTATTCCAATAACTAGGAGCTATTCTCACTAATACTACCAACTGCTTTGGTATTAGTGAGCACAATTGATGAAATAGCTTCTATTCATCCTCCACTTGCTCTTCCTTTTTATACCAGGAAACTGGACCACTTTTAAGTTCATGGCTAACCTCTTAAGACCAACTGGTCAACTATGTCATCCAAATACTAAAGAGCATCTTTTAGATATTTTGGGTTTTATCTTATTCAAGATGGAAAAACGGAAAGTCGCTGTCTGCATTAAATAGAAATACAGAATGTGGAGTGTGTAAAATTTTAATTGCAACTTTAAGAGTCATTGTGGAGTAGTGACATCATTGTTGCATTAACTACAGTCTCTGCACATCACCCAGAATGATCTAGTCTGCAAAGGACATACTGTGAGTCATCTATTGCACTTTTAAACAATGTTTTAATTCAAACTATGTTTGTCATTGAGCCAAACATTTTATTTTTGATATATAATTAGCAGCTTTATTTTCCAGTGAAGGTCTCCCACAATTCACCACATTGCTTCTTCTTTGTGGTATGGTGATCAAATAAGTTTTCTCAAAATATCTTCACTACTCTATCAGGGCTGACATCTTGCAACACTCACATTTTCACATTTGATTTGGAAAAAATGTTTTTTTCTTTTTCTCCGTCACACTATCAAGTAGGTGGAAATAAAAGCAAAACTGTTTCACAAAAGGCAAATGACTGGTTTGTTTACAATCAGGCAGTCATCATGGAGCTCTATTACTCTATTACCCTTTGAAGATATACAATCAGCATTCAAAATGTTCTAAAAGGTTCCATCTTCACTTTTCAGTGTTTTGTTCCCTGTTTCCCCACTCCTTTCTAAGGTAAATAAAAGTTGTAAAGCACTGTGCAGTTTAATCAACATTGTGTACATTGTGGACTTTCCAGGCGGAATTTCTCACCCTGGGTCCTGAAAGTTAATTCGTAGGGAAGCACCAAAATCAGTATGCGGCCTGGCACATATTGGTTTTTTTTTGCATAGCTTCCATTATTCCTGCCATGTTTTCTCTCTCTCTCTCTCTCTCTCTCTCTCTCTCTCTCTCTCTTTCATATCTTCCTTTGGACTTATCTCCCTTTCTGTCTTTTGTGTGTGTTCAGTCACATCCCTTTACCCTCACTCACGGCCCTCCTCTCTGTGATTGAGCAGTTGTGTGAAATGTAGTGGTGCCCCAACACAAAGCTTTGGCCCCTCTCATGCGAAACAGCCGACTGCCCTCCACAGCCTCACCATCAGACTTTTATATGAAGTTTTTGTTCTACTGTCAGCTTTTGATGATATGATCCAGTCCAAACTGATGGGGGCTCTGAAACTAAGAAAATGGTTAGAAGTGATTCTTGCAACAATGCATAAGTGCCTCTCTGTTTTTCTGTCTCCGTCTCACTCTCTTTCCCCAACAGCGTTTGCTCTTACAAGGAGCAGCGTGAGCATGTGGTGTTACTGTAGCTCCTAGCGCCCAATCATTACTGTCTGGACCGCAACAACACTGATCAATTACACAGGCCTGAGCTGGGTTCTGTGGAAGGGTCGAGATGAATGAATGAGAGAAGAGCAAGACAAGAGAAAGCATGAATGCCAGAGATTATAGGTGGAGGAGGATGCCATGTGAGCTTGGATGTGAGATAAAATGTATGGTAAAATAAATGACCAGTGGGTAAGGTCAGACTACAAAGACAGAGAAATTAATGCATGCACAGAAAGGAAATGAATTGGGAATGTGGCACTACACTCTAAACTATAATCTTGAAACAACCTTGCTGAAAAATTGCTGATAATTTTGCAATTATTTTAAGGAAAATGAGAAACAGAAATGTTGGTGCAGGCTGAAGACTTCTTCAATTCTAATTGAACCTTAACCTCAAACCACTGCTTTGAATTTCCTCAGGATCTAATGCATGCTGGAATCAAAATGCTCATGAAATGTTTTTCACATTTTCTCTGGTCTATTTAGTAAGAACATGTGAAGAAATATTCTCTTCATTATTTTTATTTAGTGATTACTAATCAATTTAAAGTTATCCCGTAACTTCATTACATTCATCAAGAAACCGACAAACAGATGGAGCATGTATCGTATTGATTCTTTGCCTCCCTCTCCTTTTTATTATATTGCTACTCTGCAGCAGAGTCAAATTTCATTACACCCTTTGGATCCATATAACAGCGCAAACTCATCTTCGTGTCACTAATAAAGTGATTACTTAGATAGAGAAAAGGTCTAAAATGCTTTTTTCATGGCTTCTGGGTGATAATTCCCTGAAGTACTGGGAAAATATGAGTGACTATAGTGTCAGGGAAGAATGAGAGGGGGCCGTGCTGTTTGAACAGGCTTTATAGCTCTCTGACCTTTTAAAGAAATAGATTGTTGTTCTGTTAAATCATGTACTCTATAGACACCCAGTTCTCGCCTGTTCTTTTATAATGCATTATTGATTTTTGTTAGCTTTATTACTCTATTTAAAGGCCAGAAAAAAGCACATGCCTTTTTATCTCTAGGAGAGAATAGACATGAAAGAGTTATTTTTTGTTATATCAAGCCTTTATGATTTATGCATTACCATACAATTCATTTAGAACGGATTTGACAGGTTTTACTAACTGTTTAGTAAACACTGGTTAGTAACAGATTAACTTTTATTCTTGCTGCCACTGAATTGTGATGCTTTGAAATTTGCCTTTGATAGATTTTGAACAGTTTGGTTTTCTTCTTGGCAAAATTACTTGATTATTTATTTGTTTATCATTGTATCACTCTTTTTTCTTTAGCATTTACAACATACCCTTGTTTTGAACTGATCTTAGGGAAACAGCCTGCTCTATGCACTAGTTACCAGCTACAGTATGTTGTAGTCTTCTTGTTTGATTGTTGCTGCGAATGGATTCTCCAGAGAGTCCTCCCACACACACGCACACTCACAGTCCTACTCTTACACAAAAATGATTGATTCCTCTGCTTTATGTTGCTTTTAAGAAGTTATTTATAAATTAAAATATTTTTCCGCAGTACCGGTGCCTGCTTAGTAGCCTCTCACTAATCAAAAGTTCCCCATCCGTCATCATTTGAAAGTGTAGACAGTAATAGATGATAGAATCAGAAAATGTAGGAATGTGTCTCTCTTGAAAAAGCGCAACCTGAACTTAACATACAGATAAAAATGACAGGTAAACAGGAAGTAAATAATGTTTTAAATTTCAAGAAAGAAAACACGAGTTGAACATAAATAAAAATGTTTTACTATACTTATTATATACTTTTTAAATGATTTCTCCCCTAAAAGGAACATTTACATATAAAATATATAAAAAAACAGGAAACAGGATTTCAACTTTGCTTGTAATCTTTTGTCCACACGTCTTACTTGCGCATCTTATAGCAAATTAATCTTTTTTTTATGGCAACATAAGCACAGACTTCACGGCAACATGCTGGTATATTACTGACTAGGTGCTAGATGAGGTGTCTGTATTTTGGTAAAAACTGGGTCTTTGACGTGATGCTGAGAATAGACATCCACATGACAGGGGCCTAATTTTTCAAAGCGTGCACATTCTAAATTTGTCTGGAAGACCTGCCTGTATGCACAAGAAAGTTGGTGTTAATCAAACATGTATAACATATGCACACCTGTATGCAGTGAACAATGATAAATCCTACCTGTTCTACAGCCATCTGCTTGTGCAGAAACAGGCTCATTTGCAGAAGGAAACACTCACAATTTGCCATACATGGTGAACAACAGCCTTTAAAAAAGACCTAGTAGCCTGAATGTAGGACAACTTCTGAAAAAATGTAGCAACTGAGAAAGAAAAGGAAGACAGCCTTAAAGAATAATAAGGTTGAGGCACTGCTAAATCTGGTTCACCCATGGTTATTTATACTGTAAAAACAAACGGACAAAAAAACAAACGGGAGCAGGTGAAAAAAACAGTCAGCAAATTGATGAATGTGTCAAAACGAGTGCTTACTCACAAAACAGTGTGTAGATAATGCTAAATATTCAGAGTAAACAGCTTAATCATGTATTGTCCAACCAGTGGACACATTTAGAAACAAACAAAAACTCCTAGTACCAAACTTTTAGACCTCCTTAGGCCACATCAAAACTTCTAAGACACATGGTGCTGAAATGAAGTTTTATACATTTCATTTGGAGTTTTCAGAGATACATGGTGTGTTTTATCATGAAGAATTGGCTTTGACTGTAGTCTAGCTTAATGGGAAGCCTAATAAATTGTTCAAAGAGATAATGTTCTATCTCTCTCCATCTGTCATAGCTTTTAAGTGTAGGAATACTGCAGTGATTACACAGGCCAGCACTTGGAGTGAAGCTTCAATGGCAAGAAATCAAAAGTCAACCAAACATTTTTATTGATTCATTAAAAAATAATAATAATAAAAAAAAAATATATATATATATATATATGATCAAACAAACAAACCATCAAAACAGCCATGTGCCTCCGTTGCACGTATAAAACTGTGTTGGCCCCCGAGTGAACCATGCTGGCGTGTGGCCGAACCAAGTTGCAGGCCCCTGCCCCACAGCCAGGACACAATTTGGCACTGTGTTCTGGCATTAAAAAACTGCACTTATTGGCCTGATTGGGTCTGATAGGCACATTTTGTAAAGCCATAACTGCTTCACCTTGGGTCTAGTTTTAATTAAATTTAATGTCTGTGTGTAAATCGTGGAGGTGGGGGGGTGTTATTCGTTTTTCAAAACTATGTGAGGTCCAAAGTAGCTTTTTATGTTTTTTTTTCCCTTTCCCAGCAGTTTGCCTTATCTCATGTTAAGCATAGTAACAAGTCTTTCGTTTTATTTTTCCCTCCACCTGATGCTGTTTTTCAAGTGCTTCCTCTCCCCAGATAATACTGAAATGGTGATGCCCTAATTTGCATGAGAGGATTTGTAAAATGGGGCCAGAACTGGAGTCTTCTGCCTGTGTTAATCTTTTAGTGTGTGGTAATGCTGCCCTTAGTCGATTTTGACCTGTGACTGTACCTTATTATTTTTCCTATTTTCTCGCCGTTTTAACCCTAAAGCCACATATACACTCACACAAGCACGACAGAGAGAAAACAATATGCTTAAGTATACTCACATAGGACAATACAGGGCCTTGTGCTGTTCGAAGGGGTTCCTGGAACTATTATTGACAGCAAACAGGTCAACAAAATGCTTTATTCTGAATATGATCCTCTGCCAATATAAAATAAGACACAGTTACTAAGAACAGCACTTCAGCTCAATCACTAAGACACAGCTGCAGCTCCAGCTTGGAATGAGACAGCTGAGAGAGTAGGGGAAAAAAGACCAAAAAGTTTTCATTATGCGGCTGTATCACCTCCTCCTCGATTGAACATTTATGAGACCGTTTGCAGCTATTCAGCCCATCATAATCATTTGGGTAGAATCTCATTTTTTTGAACCACCAAAGAAATGAAGAGACAGAGAGACAGACAGACAAAAATAGAACAGAAACAACTTTAATTTTGATGTCGACAAGTTCTTTTACAGTTTGGTGAACTTAGTTGCAGCAGCAATTATAGAACCACCAAATATGCTTAACCCTTAACACAAAATCATTTCTATATACTAGATCATAGGTCACTAATAGGAGTCCGGACCCAGACGCCGTCCTATACGCACCCGGACCTATAATCAATAAATTTAATTGAAATTGAAATTGCATTCCAGGCGATAAACATTGTGACTCTGAATACAGACAGACGAGAGAGGTGAGAGGCGAGTGACAGATGATAAGACGAGTTAACGATACAGGGAGAGAAGAAAGAGAGAAGAAAGAGAGACGAATGAGCGGGAGGGAGAGAAGACACATTATTTATTTTGAAATTGGTTGAGACTGTTAAGTCAAGATGTGAAACAGTTAACAAAGAAAAAGGGAAACTCAAGCTGCTGCTACACTTTATTTTATCTTTCCAAAATTAAGCACTTTATTTTAAGATGCACAGCTTTTTTCAAAAGCTATTTTATTTATTTACTCTATTTTATTTTTAAATGCAGCCCTTCTTTTACTGAATGAGAGAAGGACTTTATACGTATCTACAGTATTATGTATCTGTACAGTTCAATGTTAAGTGACAATAAATATTGTCAAAATGTTTTTGAATTGTACTTTCTTTATTTGATTTGACAGTCAGTTGTTGATTACATGCAGACGCTGATACAACTACTAGGCTACTTCAATACATATCACACTAAATCACAACGCAAGTTAGACATTATGATGTTCCGGACCTTCGCTTGAGGACATTTTCTCTAACTGGACCTCTTCGAATTTAAGTTGAATACCCCTGTACTAGATATTAAGACATGATTCTGTTTTTACTTAGTATAGTTTTACATGTATTTGTACATTATTATGAGGTGTACTAAACCTATTGATGGTAGGCATCAATTTACTTGTGGATGAAAACCGTGATTATAGAATGCGAGGCACTCTGGTCTTCTTTAGGTTGGATATTAACGTGAACTCACACACGCACCAAAAGACCAATGCAAAGCAAATGCAGAGGCCATTACGATGCATTTAGATATTTGCTCTGCCCACTTACATCTTTCTTTTCATCTCTCCCACTTTCCTGAGCAACCTCTAACCACTCTCCTTTGTGCTTAGCCATGGAGACACCACATAACCAAGTGTAATCATGTGTGATCAGCATAAATGGAGCATGTGAAAAATTCACACCACTAAGTATGTGAAAATCAGCCTGAGGACGTGTTGTTTGCAGTGAAACCGGAGCTGTCAGATAGTTTAACCTTACAAGAGCCTTGGCTCGCAGCACAGTGAAACTCAAGAAACAGTCTGAGGCACAGCTCAGAACGGCAGTGAGCTTGGCCTTAAGTAGGACAAGAGAACTCTCCGGGCTGGTGTTGAAATTGAAACGATCCCTCCAGGAATTTTCAAATTTGCAACCATAAGATTTTTTCAATCCACACTTCATCACAAATATTGCAGGGATTTGCAGTTTTTATAAATCGACACAGTCTCTGCTTGAGTCCTTTGCATCATTTAGTAAACTTAAGTTTTCACAAACCGTTGCAATTTCAACACAATCAATAGTGTATTCAGCGATCTATCTTTGAATGTGAAATCATATCGTATTCATTACGTTTATCCCCATATGTTTTCCTCAGAGAATTTTCTTATCAACCAAACATGGTAGAGAAATGTAGAGATTCAGTGAACCCTATGTCTTTTAATGTCATGAGTGGTTCATTTTGACCACCAAAATTATATCCTTTCTATCTTTTCTATCATATGTATTCGATGCTATGAAAAAAAGTTTGTCATGATAGCTGACAGGGCAACAGCCATCACTCACACATTCTTGATTTTACACAAATGAAGATACATTTTTTAATGTACTATCCTTAAGAATATAGTGCATGTCTACCATAAGCCCTGCCCTGGGTCTCTCTGTCCATGTGTCTACTCGTCTTTTCCTGGACCTTGATGCCTTCAAAAGGAGGGTACTGCCATATCTTTCTTTACTCCCTGGTCCTTCAAAGTGTCTGCAGAGATCACTGCATATGATGATGATCATCATCATCATGTTAACATTTAAACTCTTTTTAAATGCCCACACAAGCCCACAGTTAGACTACATTTGACAGTTATAGTTAATACAACGTACTGCAATGTATTAGAACCCAGAAAAGGTTTCCTAGCAGACCTCTTACTAACAGGACGCTTGATAAATGACTGAGTTTGTTCAATTTTCAGGCCAGGGTACAGCTGTCTGAAATTAAGAATGTTACTGGATGAAGATAAAAACAATATTCATTATTTATTGGAGGTGTACGATAGCACAGTCTTATTTTCAAGCAGATTTCCTGGAGGTTTTCACTACCAAGAAACAGAAACTACAAAAAGCAAATGTGTGCCTTGAGCTGCTTGTCCACAAACACCCAGGTATATAAGTTTGTGTTGGTTTATCTAGAGTCAATTCCAAAACAATTGTATTAAACATTAAACATTAGTTTTAGTTGAGTGCAGGGTTCTCTTTTCACAAATGTATTGGATCATCATCAACCATATTTAACATAGTTATGCCATGCTTGATTTTGCATTGTCCACATTCCCATCTTACAAACTACTTTTAAAAACCTGACTGTGCGACGTGTAATTTGTTTATAACCAAGATCATTCCTGCCGCTACATGCCTTGGTACAAACAAGTGGTGAAAGTGGCATAACTCATATTGGAAGGGAGGCATTTTCCTCTAGATATTTTTGGTCAATTTCTCTCTGTCACAGTGATGCATTCCCCTCACACAGTGAGCTGTAACTGTTCTTGCACTTATTCTGTAATGGTTGCTCTCAAACCCTCACAGAGCAAAGCCCTGCCCACTGGCTGCACTGAAGTTTTTGTATTGTAGCCTTTTCTTCCATCGTCTCCTGCCAACTCGACTGGCATGTACATCCAAGTTTCTGCTTAGCTTGTATTATGGTCATGTAGAAGAATTATGCAGCTCAAAATAAACAAATGTCAGGTGGCATGTCAGAGGCCAGTGAGTATACTAGCCCCCTGTCAATCACTCATGGCAAACTATGTAATGTATACGGTCAGGTTGAACTGGTCCACAGCCTAAAATGTAAAGAAACCTGAAACTTGCTTTTAACTGCTGCTGCACATTTTCAACTCAACCATCATATTTCAAATATTCACAAGAGTGTTTGCCAATAGAAGAAACTTTTTTCCTCAGGTGATAACGCCTATTCACAGGGCAACAGTGAGAAATCTAACATCAACAAACAGAAAAGAGAGACAAAAGATAAGTACAGAAAAAAAAAATCACCAATAAGAGAATTTAGCAATGTTTGATATTTTGGTATCTTCTACATGAGATGATACAAATAAAGAACAAGGCCAGTTTTCCTTTCTTCACATTGATGCTTCGAGTGTGCGATTGCTGAATTTTGCACCTCCAGGAAATTGAAATTTTCTCTGTGTACTGCACTCGTGTACTGGAGATAGATCAGTGCAGGGTGTAGAGCAGGCGTTGTTTCCCTCAGGAGAGTGCTAGTGCCTCTTGCCTAACACAGCATAAGCATAAAACATATGTTTTGTTACATCTTTTAAGTTGAGAGTAGTAGTACAAGTTCTGTTGGTGTGTTCGTGGTTGTAATGGTTTGGCCTTATATACAATGTATGATGTGACTTATAAATATGCGTTTGTGGCGGTTATCTTGCCAAAGAATAATAACATGTCACTAGACTTACTGACATGCAACTGTTTTTCACTGTTTTTGACATGTGACAATAATCTCAATGTGTGTTAGCAGTGCAGTCAGCGGTTTATCTATTCACAGTAGAGACAGCAGGATATATGCAGTGAACGGGTCAAGAAGGATGATTTCAGCCTGACAAAAATGCAACCCAGGTGTTTGATTTGCCAGCAGTCTAAAGAATTTGTAATCCAAATGGGCATATTGGAGCACCGGAAGATTGTTTACCCCACAAGGCGTGACTGAAAAGTCCTGACAAGTGTGGAGTTTTACATTTGGACAGCTAGTCGAGTGAGTTATGTATAAACTCCTGAATCTGAATCATAGCATTTTATGCAGTTTTACACCGTTTTCATTCCAGCGTTTGTGATAATTGCTGTAAAAGAATCGTCGCAATGCACCAATGCTTTGTTAAGCTATTTTTATTAAACATGTCTTGGTGAGATAAAGATATCTTTTGCCAGAGACACCTGAGAACAAACTACTTACTATATATACACATAAATGCACAAGCAAACACACTAATAACACATTATATAAAAAATATGAGAAACTAAAACAAGGAAGTCCCACAGAGGAACTTGTTTCTAACTTTAAATTGCATTTCCATTCATTCCAGTCGGAATGTACACACTCTTCCTCAATGCAGGGATGGTACGAGGAACAATTATATTTATTATATTTATTGTTTAGAACACAACAATGAGAACACCCAACTTGTGCAATGAATCCGTTAGCACATAATGGCATCCAGTGGTTTACAGGCAGTGGCAGCAGTGTGAAAACACAGAGTGTACATGAGCAAAGTTTTCAACACATGCTGTAACCTAGTCGACAGTCATATCTCCACCCACTACAAGTGTAACAGTTGCAGACTAGGTAAAAAACTGGAAAAATATTAAAACTAAGTGTGGAAATGAGTAGGAGCCATGACGACAGACACCTCTATGCATATGTACAGACGTAGTGCTCGATATCATCTTTAAAAGTTCAAGAAGTTAAATTAAGCTTACTGCACAGGATGTTTTCAGCTGGTGTACGGTGCTTATCTTTTAGTAAAATATGAGACACAGCAGACTAAATGCCTCCCAGTCCATCCTTTTGTTGGGCTTTTTTAACAAGCCTTAGTGAACAGTTTAATGTGAGCCTTGCAAATGGAGGGCAAATTATCTGTGTATTTTATTCAGAACACACCTACAGAAGAGTCACACTTACATTACAATAATTACAAAAATCCCAATGAGAGCTCTCTTGGTTTACATTGCATTTAAATCCAGTTTCCTCACATAATACTGTTATCATGCCTTTTTCCCTTCTCTCTGTCTGTACCCATGCAACAAGCTGTTTCGGTGATACGAACATGCCACTGCTCAGGCAGATACAGTGGGACATAAATTATTCTGCCCTGTAGGCATGCAGCTCCGGTGTTACAGTGCATATGGAGTAGATGCGATTAACTGAACCCTATAAGGGGACAAGTTTGCTTTGTGCGGGTATTTACATATGATAGTTCTATATTTTACATATTTTACCTTGAAAAACAGATTAGTGAAATATAAAGGAAAGCTCACAAAGGTGATTCACTTTCAGTTTCACATTGACATGGCATTATATGAAAAAAAAATAGAAAAAGAGAAAGATAGTAAATACTGTGTAAAATTAATCTGCATTTGAGATACAAAGAAATATTATCAGGGAGGCTCAGTGTTTAGCATTCAGTGGCTAGCACTGGTCCTGGGTTTATAATTCATTGTTCAGGATGTATAGTGTGACATTCACATAGTACAACAAATAGCGATGGTGTGAAGGTCAAAGTGTTTGATGGGTGTATGGAGTGTTTCAACACCTGTGACCCAGGTTTCCCTAACCTTTAAAAATTGGTTTTAGTTGCTTTACCTTAACTGATGTCTATAACTACACGCAATTGACAGATACTGTAAGAATAAACATTTAGAAAACTTTGGCAGTGATTTTATTGTAGATATCTACAATGTGAACTTTATGTCTGATAAGGTGCAGAAAAATGTTATATGGGTAGCATAAATGTTGCATATAAACATAATTCATAGCAGATACAGTTACTAACACAATTTAACAAGAACTTAAGTTGTATATAGCAGGAATGTTGTAGTTCATTTGCAATACATTTAAAGGTGCTATTGTTATTGTGTTTACCTCAGTACATTGTTTTAATAGCACATTGAGCTTATTAAACATTTGCATATGAGAACTATTAAAGCCTTAAATAGTCGTAAATATAATACTTATACCAATTGCTGTCTTGTCTTTGTTGAATATCCAATAAAAATGTTCATAATGGGGCCTTAAGTTTCATTCATAGAATGTTCATATCATCAGACTTGAGAGCATTATTTTTATCCTAAACAACATTTTTTTATTTGATGTGTGAGCCTGTAAGCCTGGAGCTCACTGCTCGGTTTTGCTGTAATAGCCACTAGGACTTGTCACTGAGAATAGACCAGAGTCTTGGGCAACCCAGAGAGCCTGCAGCCAAACAAGGGCCATGGGTAAACAGGCAAAGTGAGAAGGGAGTGAGAGAGCGGGAGAGATAGGAGGCCAACGGAGCACGACAAGAAGAGTAAGTGAGTGAAACAAGGGGCAAAGGGAAAGGGACAGACAGAGGGTTAGGGAGAAGCTGCAGCTCTTGTGACCTACCTTGGGGTTTGTGCAGTGAGAGAGGAGATCTAATTAATGGCTTTAAGAGGGTCGCTCTCATAGAAACTCCCAGTGGGTGATTACTCACCTCAAGGCTGTAGCCTTCTCAGAGATAGCCTGTGTCCACACGTGGCCGTTGGACACAGTCACACATGCAAGCCTCATCAAAAGTCTCTTTTGCTTATCTCATTAATTACAGTGCTAGCTTCATTAGCAATATGAGGCATCAAATGCAAGCAATTGTGAAATGAAGCATTTTTGTTATTTCTTAAATTAAAATTGTGCTTATTCGCTCTGGGGTGGAATGAATAAGTCTCACCCTCTTAATTGTTAAAAGCATGCACGGTTAAGCAATATTCTATCAATAAATACGGCACTAGTTAAAGGAGAATGTGGAGGCTTCCCCTGGGCATTCAGAAAAATATTTTTCATTTATTGAAGGAGGTGAGTGATGCTCTGTCGCAGCGTAAAAATAAACACATCTAATCAGGGAAAGTCTGATATTTTTAGCTCTCTTGCATTTTTTCCTATCAACTGTTTATGGACAGCTTCTCTAGTAGAGATTAGTAAACACAGATGACAACTGAACATCTCTTGGCTCCTTGTACATCAAAGGGAATTTGTTAGGCGATGCTTTGTTTTACCGACTGAATCTCATTTATAGTTTGCAATGCATCTATGAAAATGTACGCTCTCATTACAAACTCTGGTATGACTGGAAAATCAGCAAGAGAGAAGAAGCAAGCGGAGACGTTAAGGTTTTTAGAAGTTGACCAAATTAGTGATATATACCGAGAGCAGATATGAAAAATGCTGAAATAACGAATTAATCATGTTGTGATTACTGGTGCATGCGTCAGCTGGCAGGAGATAAAACTTCCTGGCTCTGTCTGTCTGTCAACTGTTCAAATGATGCACGCAGTGGAAATGAACCTGCTTCCAGAAGCTTCCATGACGGAAACCATTGTTGTGTGTACCAAGTGAAGGTCGTTCATTCTTACTAATTCAGTGGTTTGATCAGAGCACGTTGACCTCTAGTGCAAGGTGTTTTCTTTAAGATTCACTCAGGCGCTGTTAGTTCTGGCAGGTAATGCCATCCAGGAACGAGCCAATTTGGCTAAATCAAACTTTCATAACCCTACAAAGGCACAGTTGCAAGTACAAAGTGCTAGGTCATGTATCCGCAGACAGTGAGTCCAAGCACTTGCCATTTTTGTTCGTACACAGTATGTGACATATAATCAGAGGATTTGGTCAAGCATCATTACCCTCTCAGTTGCATTGCTCATGTCAGACCTTTTAACAGCTGTGCCAGTCACAGTGGCGCATGACAAAAATTGTTCACCAAAAGGAGATGAGAGACCAGATGGACTTTTCTTGGATAATCATTTTTGTGCTTCAGAAAGTTCAGAAAGACACTGAAATATGCAGCCAAAAGCAGGCACTCTAATGTGCTTGATCCATCCTGCGTGGACTCTGGAGGAAAAGAAAACTTAAACAATTAAAAGTATTTTTCAGGTTGTCTTTTACTTAACTCAGTGGTTGCGAGAGTTAATGTAATGTAAAGATGAGGCATGCATAATTCAATGTTTCTGAAACACGCAGCACATCCCGCAAGTCAGAGACAGCACACTCCTACGATCCTGCTGCAGTGAGATGGTTGTAAAGATTTAATCAACTGACACTGAAGGCACTCATACATACAGTTACTTCTGTATACTATTATTGGAGACAATGACCCATCCAGCCCAGTACAAACGTCCTTAATCACATGAAGAATTGTATTTTGATGTGTGCCATTTGATGTAAGAAGTAAGAGAGGTAAACTCACCACAAAGGTGTTTACTTATATCAGTCTATTGTTTGTGTGCTACTGCTAACTAAAGCCATTACAATTGAGAAGTGCAATATCTTTTGGCAGGTGTGGTCTTGCAAGTGCAATTGCATGTCAAAACAAAAATAAATTAATTGCACTGCGCCATCAGATCTACATAAACATCAAGATATAGACTGTTTCGAATTAGATCTAGGAAATTTACAGTACCATAAAAAAGACAGTATATTTATTAATTTACTTACCTAAATGTGTACTTGAGAATTTATGAATGTGCACGCGTTATTGTAAAATAAATGCAATGGAGTGTGGTCAGAAACTCATGGTGGAGATTAGTGCCATTAAAAAAGTGTCAGGAAAAGGATGAGTTTGTTCCTTTTTTGAACAGAAAAACAGAAACAGCTGGATGAGTATCTGTCTGCAGGTCAGACTTAATCCCCTCCATAGCCAGTAAGACATTGGGACACTCTTAATTTGTGAGTGTGTTTATGTGTGTGTTCTTGTACACTGTGTGTTTGAAATACAAGGCAAAATAATATAGTGGATTAGTGCTTTAATGAAGCAATGACATGGGAATAAAAGAATTGTTCCTTGTTTTATCCTTACTAGTATTTTAAGATGCAATCTGTATCTTAAAATACAAGAAAAGTACAAGAAAAAAGATGATCCCTTTGCCTCAAAGAAAACCTGCATCAAACAGTGGCTTCACCTTCTTGATGTCTTCCAAAACTGTCAGCTGAATGACGGCTGGTAATAGACACTCCTTCACTCTGTTTTCCAGTCACGTACTCATAAACTCCCCTGTCAAGTTGTTGGAAGCAGCAGGTTTTGGGACCACAGAAAGATTTTCTCAAGACTCTTTTTGGGCTTACCACCTCTTACACTGTATGTCATGCCTCATCTGCAAAAAGACATTGGATGGCGTTTTCCAGTACTTAAGAACATAGGTGTGGAGTGGGCGGTGCTTTTTCTGTCATTAGTCAGCAAAGAGCTATCTCATGTTAAACTGGGCTTACTAGACAATTTGGGGCTGAATAACTGTGCTATATACAAAAAGTATTACGGCTTCAAACAACCTATGATAAGATTCTTTAGGCTCACTCTGTAACACAAGGGCTGGTACTCGACCCCCTCGTTTCTAAATGTAATTTACATAAAACTAAAAAAAGCCCTGTATTCGGGGCAGTATTTTGAATCTACCACTCAACCTAGAAACAACTTTTTGTAGTGTCAAAGCCTCCTTTCAATTTAGGACTATTTGATGTCTACAATGATTTCAAATTATACATCTGCTGTTTCCATCTTGGTGGATGAAAACAGATTGATCATAAATGAATGAGTTAATGAAAATTACAACTTTCACTTTATTTTAGGCAATTATACAGTAAGGACACATGGACATGATGTTAGATTTCAATTCAAAAGTCTTTCATGTTTATGTGAAAACCGCTTGACTTGCCAATTCATGATCTAATCACAGTTTTCATCTTTTTGAAAGGGCAGTTAACTGTAAAACTGAGAGACTGAGAGTGGTCTGTCAGCGTTGATCTGAGGTCACGCCAAGTTATTAACCCCTCCACTTGAATCACTCTGTCAGGAGTAAACAGCCAGGAGTAAATAATCGCACTCTGTTTGCCCCCTTCTCACCTCTGACCAATTGACATCTGCTTGAACAAACTTCCAGCTGCTTTTCTTTTTTTTTTCATCACTGTTACGTCCCAGAGAGGTCCAGGGCTAAGGCATGATGCATAAGGATGATGTCCTCAGGCGTTGGTCACCATTTATTGTTAATGGACAACTAAATAAATAGTGAATACAACTTGAAAACAGACACAAAAGGTTACAACTGAGTCAAATGAGGCGAGCGTATAACTAAAAAGGGCTGCTGATGGCGCCACATCAATAAACAAGCACAAACACTACTTTCTACAAATGAAAATCCACAGCTATCTAGTTTGAAAATTCCAAGGACATGAAAGAAGGAACAAAAATGTGCCTACCTACTCTACACCAGTGAGCTATACAACAAGTGACTGCTGGTGGATACACAATGGAATGTGTAAACAAACAAAATCAAGCTAATCCCTGCCTGGTCCCTAATAACAAAGCCAGTGCCTATATAAATTAACAATTCAATACATTCACAATCCAAAGCTAACAGCAAGGTAAACTACACAGCAAACTAGTTAACAATAGCACAGTGGTGGTCTGTATTAGAAGAATGCATGGGTTTTCTTTAATACACAGTCTTGAGGTTGTACCATGGAAGTCCCATGGGTTGTTTGTCTACCAGGCATACATCCATAAATCGCATCCTTTCTATTACAGCACCTGTCCATTCAGCATCTGACATCCTAACCAAGGGCTCTCCAGAGACACCTTCAAAAAATGATTTATCATGAAATATAGATACAGCTAAAACAATAAATCAAAGTTATGATGTGCGTTGTTTAATAGATGTTGAATGAGATGGGAGACTGATGTCATGCTCCCACTAACTGTTAAAACTTTAATGCATACCAAATTAATTCAATTTCCCTGAAAAATATTGTAATGTTCAAGTTGCTGGTTTCTTTAAAAAATGCATAAACTTCCCTCATCATCATCAGCTAATGGTATATTCATCCAAGGGCACATAGCATTAGCATTAAATATGATAGTTGGCATTTATATCCAAAGCTCCTTACAATATCATTCTAATTTAACCATTTTTTTTACCATGTGAATGTTTATATGTGGTGCCACCTTTTTCTGCTAAAATGTCTAGCGTTGTACTAGTATAAATTCATACCCATACCAATCAGTCAGTAATTCATTTTTGTTACATCTTTCAGGACAGATGTCTCTTATTTAAAGCTCCACAGTCAGAGAGTCATTTTCAGTCAGGGCATGATCTGACCAAGATTTAGTGTAATTAGAGGAGACTTGGTTGCATTCTTATAGTAGTTGCCTTTGTTTTAATTACCTTTAGATGGTGCTATTGTTCATCTCACACCTACCTACTAAATTTTAGATGCTGTTGTGTTACATCCGAGCCAAAAGCTTAAGCGTCAGGAGTAGCTGTGGGTAAAGTGGGAGTGGAATTACCATAGCCTTCATAAAGTCTGTGTTCTGGCTGTCATGTCCTTCCCTTTCTGGCAGAACTGTCACCGCAAACAGGCAGAGGAGCTTTAACTCTGCTTGGGCTCCTTTGGCTTTGAGTTGAGAAGTTGCTGTTCCTTTGTGAAGCTGAATTCAGAATTAGTATTTTGTGTGGATTTGTGTTGCTTTGGCCCCCACCATATTATAAATCAAACATTGATTCAGATACAAGAATAGGTAATATATGCTTGGACTTTCTGGCAGTTAAGAATCTATATTTGTGAGATAAAGTAAGAATGAAAATGATGAATGAAAGACAGTGAGATAATAATAATTGAAGAATGATGAATCCAGTTATAAATACCTGGGTAACAGAAATAAAGCGATGGTAACCAATGTGTAATGCCTGTAGCATAACAATCTGGGAGAACCTGCACACTTTTAGTGCTTGTGGTATAAACATTAACGTCAGAAATAAACAAAACTCTGTATCAAAAGCAAGCGAGAGAGAAGCAGTTGTAATATGAGACTTATTGATTCTCTATATTGACCTTAAAGCCAAGCCTGAAGTGATGAATGTTTGACAGGAAAATGTAAATGTAGAGAAAGGATTGGAATGGTATCATGAAGATACTTAACATGCCCTTGCTGAGAGTTGCTTCGTTCATCCCATCCTATCCCAGCCGTAGCCATACACCACTTGATTTCATTGTACGTTGCTGTCTAATAAATGGAACACTGACAGGAGAGAATGAGTAAAGAAGAGAGAGGGGAAGGGTGGTACCGTGACTGCGCAGTGCAAAAGCAATGCAGGAGCTATATAACTGATAAACAGGGCCATCTCAATTGTGCTCACTGAAGCAGCGCGATGATAACTGGATCATAACCAGATGATCTGGCTCTGTTACAAATGATCCACCCTCATTTGGAGCTGCAGAGGCCTGGCCAAAACGGACTCCTTAGCTTTTGAACAGTATCTCACATCTTTCCAATTATTATGTTAATTGATGCATGGGCTGCTTAATACGTCAGAATTGCTGTGAAAACACAGATGCCCAGTGTTCTAAGGTAAAAATAGCAATTTAAATAGAATCAGTAGGGACAGTCTGTGCTCTGTCTGCCACGGATCTGGATAATTTCTTGTTAACTCCTGTGTGGTCCCATTAACAGTCCACGATTTTCACCCAAAGGATCACATGATCTGAGGTCATGTAGGAGGAGTAAAGCCTGTGAGCTCACCTACATTCAAGCAGTCATTGGGTTGATGTGTACGATGTAAAAACATGACGTAATTACTTGATGCAAAAACTTACATTCACGGTATGTTCATTCACTATTAAGTTCAGTGTATTGAATGTCTCTATAAACATTTAAACATGACCACAAAGTAAAATTTAAATGCAACTATGTACCACACGTTTTGTAATAATGAGGCATGTTATTATGGTTTAAATGTTTATTAGCCTTATTGGACAGTCAGATAAAGAAGTAATATTGGATCATGAACGCTTACTCCAATAATGTGTGAGGATAATAAAGATCTGAGATTCTGACAGCTCAGACATTACAGCTTTTTCCACTTATTTCGATTTGCTTTTTGTTGTTCGTAGGCTGGATATTTTCTATCTTTCATAGTCATATTTGTCATTTGTGTAATAAATACAGGTCATTTTGCGTCATAAACCAGTAAGAAAGGACTTTTTTCCTTTAAAAACAATGTTCCTTATATTATGATATTATGGTTTTACATGTGGCCAGACAGATATTGACCTACCTAGAGCTGCAACAATGAGTTTCTAATCAATTAGTTGATTGACAGAACATTTATGACAAACTATTCATGTAATTAATTAATCATATCAAATACCAAATATACGCTGGTTCCAGCACACATGACATCTTGTTGAGATGCACACACAAGCCCTCTCACTCGCCCACCCACACGCACACACATGCACACACTCACACACACTCATACACACGTTGTGTTTTTTGCGCCCCTACAGTTTGTTTTTTTTTTCTTTGCAATTCACTCTCATGGACAGCTGCACACGTGCATTTGTTGACATGTTTAGTTGGCCAAACATCAAGCAAGGGCAGCAACACAAGACATGGCAAGCCAGCTGATATTACTTGCTAGTCCAACAGCAAGAAGGCCAGCTTGGTATCTGTCTTGCAGCCTTTTCTTTTTCGCGAAGCTCTTGCCAACGACTAAAAGCCAGCCTGAGATTTACTTATGTCCGGCCTATTACTCGGTCACTCTATCTTTTTCTTTTCTTAGCTTCCTACTACCAATATGTCCATACTGTGAATACCGAGCTAGACACGTGTGACGTAGTGCCGTAGGCGTACGGTAGATTGTTAGATCGAACCCACTCAACCCGCTCAAGTTACATAGGGCAGGAACAGGCATTCGAGGCACAGAGTGGGAATGAAAGGGGCGCCATGCTCCCTATTACATTTATTATTACATTAAGTCAGTGCGCCATCAAAATTATTTTGAAGCTGTTATTTTAAGGTAAAATAGTTGCATATGGAATAGTCACAGTAATACTCTGGGAAGATACCCTGCTTTCACAGCAGTGCTCATACGTTTAAATGTATTCTCATTTACAGTCAATAAATGATAATATAAAGCCATTGAAGACATCTTGTTCTGGCATATGTAGGCATATCAGGCTTTGATCTTTGAAAGACAGCAAATGGTATGCTTCTATAATTTCATATTGCTTCATTGCTTTATATGCCGCTATCCCAGAATAGTGTACTGTAGAGGAGATATATATATATATATATATATATATATATATGTATAAGATATAAGTTATTTAGGAGAAGGATCAAAAGACTGTAAATAAAGCAACACAATTTTTTTATAGCATACAGGTAACAAAATCGCTACATGTTGCTAAATTTGCCAAAATCGTAGATGAAATTCCAAATTGAGTGTTGCTGGTAGCAATCATGAATTTGTCCAACTTTGTGTTGTATGTGACTGGCAACGCAATACATTAACGCAATTTGCAAAATTGTTAACTTTTTTGTTTTGTTTCTTCTTTCCCATTTGTGCTGTTTGACATGAACTCTGTAATCACCTTTTTATCTCTTAGTTATCTACCTGTCTATAGAGACAGTGTGCCAATATCATTCAATTATCTATCATTTAGTAATCTGGTATTGTGCCATGCAAGAGTTAGAAGATACACAGACAACAGCACTAGTGGGCGGTCAACATTTTTGTTGACATTTCATATAAAAGTTGAATTCTTGAATGCTTATTTTCTCAGAAGCATGCACAGTCACTGTGGGATGTTTGTGAACCGTCATCATGACACTCACAGCATTAAACAAAAATGTCTGCCAAGTTTCTTCAATCTAAATTCTCCTCTCAGAGATGTTGATTCCACAGTGCTGGAAGCAACTCATACACTGCACCAATTTCCACTGGGATTTTCTCATTTTCTACAAAAACGTATGCCTTCAGAATAAACTGAAAGATGCTGTAATCATAACATTTCTACACATGGGGGACTTAACCAACATGACCCAAATGTTGTTGAATTCCTGCATCAGGCAGCATTTGGGTTATTTTCTTGAGAAGTTTTGTAGTTTTTGAAGAATTATTTAGGGAGAATGGAGATATGTAGTAACCTTTAAATTTAAAAGCTCTATGTCCATTTTTTACAAGAGAGCTTGAGGGCTCAGCCTCACAGCTGAGCTCATCATCTTTTTGCAATCCTAGGAGATGCAAAGGTTTTTCTTGTAATATTTTTTATTTAGCTGCACACAAAATACAAAATAAAATAAAATGACTGATGTTTTGTTGGCAAGGTGAACATGTATTAAAACAATGATGGCATGATAGCATCACTTCATTGTGAGAAATCTCCACACATCTATAATGATAATATACTGTTAGTACTGCAGTTCTGTTTAGCATTTGGAAAATGTATCTTCAGTTACTGACACTTGCAGTCATTTTCTCCTCCGCTTAAGATACTTCTAACTACACAAAAATCCAACTCCCTTATCCTAACAGTCCTTCACCTTAAGCTGTGAACCGACATGAGGACTTTAGAGACGAGACGCAACACACACTGGTGACTTCCATAGACAGACAGGATTACATAGTACTTAAGGAACCATCTTAAAAGAATGCTACACTGCTGTTATTTTGAATGTTGGTGTTTTTGAAAGCTAAATCTGAACAACCCCCATTTGCCAAGACAAACCCATTTGTCCTCTTATGCTCCTTTTATTCAAACTGTTCCAAGAACAACCAGTTTCTGCCATCCAGGCTGCATTCAAGCTGCAGTATAATATTTAATAAACAAACATTAATGTGGGAACATTACTTTATGTTAATTTTACACTTTGCAAATACATGATCATATTCACCATTATGTTACACAACAACCTAAATTGGCTATTGGTGGCATTAAGAAGCATTTATTGAAACACTGAAAATCACAATATTAATAATGCTAACTATCTGTTGTTGGCAGCTTCATTAGCCACTTTGTAGCAACCATGCAAAATGGGCCATGTACTGTTTGTACTTTCGTGTTTACATGCCCACACCCACTCCCAAGTGCAGCTGTATAGCCCCAAGTTGAACAGGAGAGAACTGCGTCATCATGTAGCCATCAAAACTCACTGTTCTTCAACTTGAATCCTCAAGTTGACAGGGACTGTGATCTACATTTATGCCAGTGACAGCAGCCCTCAACAAACAAACCAACTGGCCTTTGCAATTATTTATTCTTAACTAGTGCACCCTAATTGCATGTTTTGCATCATTTTTTGTACTAATTCAGTAAAACTGAAAATACGCACTGAAGAGTTACAAATTGTGAGGAAGAATACATAAGGAATGAACTAAAGATCAAGTTTAGTCTGTAATAACATGTTAGGTGCTAATGTACAGAGAAAGGGCAAAAACAAAGCAGGTAAGGTAAGAGCTCACTCTGTTTCTGCCTAATGTTTATTGCTGGTTTAATGAGAAGTGCAGCAGTCAGGCTTTATGATCAATGCTTTGCTGTTTGATAAGCACATGTCGTGCCTTGTAGAGTTTCAATGTCACGCTTGGTGCTTGGTGACAGCTGCCAGTTGTAATTGAGGTTTCATGAAGGAGGCACACTAATGGTTTTGGGGAAAAAAATCAGCATTTCATTATGATTTTCAGAGAAAGAAACACACACAGATGTATGGAAGAAAGCAATTCACTAGTATATGCGGAGCATGTTGGGTCCTCTTTGATGTTTCCCTGTGGCTGATTACTTATAAAATCCTGTGTTGTGTGTCCTGGGTATATAAAAAAGTTCATTGCAGCCATCAAATACTGTGTATTTTTGCAGTAGACATTTGGCATGTGTGATATTTTCACAGAGGCCACCAGTATTAAGGCTGTTTTTAAGCATACAGGCCTCTGTGTTTGACAACAAACTCATCTAACCAAATACATTGCACTAGTTGTGTAGTGGAAATTAGAAAAGTTGTAGTTTGTGGGTTTCTGGGCATCTGTTCATATGTGTGTGTACTGTTCTGTAGCTGCGGGGCTTGAAACCAGAGTTTTCACAAGTGTATCGCTACAATTTTGAGTGATTGCTATTTCTTGGTACAGGGTTTGGGCAGTATAGTTATTCATATATTATTTCATTAGAGTAGACGTTATAGTGGTACATTTTGTCTGAATATGCATGTTTATTGACTCAGATCTTGTAGCCTAATGAATACGTTTCATTGCAGTACATTGAAGTTAAATTGTGCATATAAAATTGAAGTTTCTTCCTCTAGGGGTTAGGATTAGGCCAGAGTTTTGGGTTACACAGTCTAAAAAGATGCACCAAATGTTGAATTACTTTTCTGTGAAACATAAACATTAGAGGGGAGGCAGTTTGAACCAGCTGAAACAGATGAATTATAGTCCGTGTGCTGACAGTTGATGTTTCTTCTCATACATCCTATACATACTGGGAGTCATCTGATATTCTTCCCATGAAAGATCATTTCAGAGTCAATGCTGTGAATTGGTGAGTCAAAGTTGTGAGATTGTCATGAATCCCATTTGGTTACTTATTGTTTAGACACTCCATCACAATCCATACAGGGATTTTGAATAGCTTATCCTACCTCTATTATATTCAGTGGATATCAATCTCCCACGCTGGGGCCAAGTCTAAAGTAAAGAAATATACAGCCTGCCAGAGCCTATCAGACTATAGATTCAATCGAAGGGGGCCCTGAATGGTATCCCTGTAGATTTGAGGCAGCTATTTCTTTCTTATATGGATAGAGTCCCATAGGGGTGGTGTATATTGAGTTTGTTTTGAAAGTGATGCTTCCATTAGATGGGAGTCAGTCATCTGGTTCAGAGCTAACACTGGCAGAATGCCTGATTCAGCATCACTCTCTGGGCAAGTGTGATGGAACACTGCACCACTCAAAAAGGACTTGAACATCAAATCATCCAAAACTGAATTAATTTCTATGGATACATTTAACATTGCAGGACTTAATCTTACGTGAGTTACCAAAATAAGTATTAGGCCGTCAGTTTATCTTTAATGTGGCATTAGTGCTATTAGGGTACCTTTTGCCTTTCCCGTTTGCGCTTTTAGGTTGCATAGTAGATTATTTATTTACATTTAAATTTGATGCGCTTTAATCCACAGTATCTACATTTACCTTATCTATCATAACTAACACCTCCTCTCCAGTAGTCTGTGCTGTAGAAGAGGAATAAGGTATGAAGTGGGTTCCAGCTGTCTGTCCCTTCTTGATATAATGTAATCAGTGTGTGTGATGTGGTGTTTGAGCCAGGGAATAAACACATTAATAAACATTATGCCATAATAACAAATTCAGAGGTGTTTATTGCTTTGAGTCAGGCTCTAATTAAAATCACTTTTTGTGAGTGTTTTGCATCCATTATTTAGAATTTCTGACCTTTTTGCCCACTGACAGCCAGTCCCTCTCCTGATGAACTCCATAAAAGCATTATAAAAACAGATTAAACCACGGTCTTTGTGTTGTTGATTTGCATTGCATATATAATGGATTAGCAAAACCGAATGGAGTCTTTACGGTCTCTTATGGCCCATCTGATCAGGCTGGCCATTCAGCCAGAGCTTTGCAAAGTCAGTTCAGACCAAATTGGTTTATTATGCCAAATGCAAGCTCATTCAATGCAGCCCTTGTAACTTCAATGGATTTTATGTAACCCAGAATAGCTGGCTTATGCAAATTGTGCCTCCACATCCACAAAAGATATCAAAACAAATTATGAGACTGAAGTGTTATTATTAAAACAAACAAGTTAATGGATGAACGAATGAATTAGTTAATGCAGACCCAGACATGATGACCACCCTGGGTGACAGTACTGAAGGTGCAAATACTGTACAGCCCTGTGACCATGTCAGCTACGAGTCGTGCTCAAGGTCTTCGCCGTAATTCACAAGAGCTACCTCTACAACCTTCTCCCTTAATTCCTCTCTTTTAAAAAAGGCACCACTGTAAATTTGGCATGTTCTGAGTCAGCACGAAAGCAGAGCCGTGAAAGGAAAATGGGAACACTCTTCTTCACACCACAAGCTTTTCCACAAGCTCTAAGATGCCCAAGGATTTGTCTTCTATCAGATGTCTGTAATAGGTGCAATAACATCAAAAGATGAACAATATAAATTTCAATTATGAGCCTTTCAGAGTTTCACACAAGCTGTGTAGTGAACCGTACATTATTGTGCCATACAGCACACTGTGTTTTGTCTTATAAACAATGGACAAATCATCTCTCTATCTATAGCATTATCTACTATATCTATTGTATCACTCTGCAGTCAATGCCATAGTGTCACCTCTTATTGTGAGAACAAACAGAGTTACTCACAAGTCTTAATTTATAATATTCAAGTGTCACTGTACATATCTGGGTTCAGTATTCACCTCTTACCCTATTCCCATTAATCCTAGTACTTTAAAGTAGAGCACAATTCTGTGTTTCTGTCTTTTATTAGTGACTCATAAGCAGATATTTAGAGAACATTTGTAACACCAGTTCTGCTTTACATCCTTGGTATTACATGTTTAAAATGTACATTTTCTTCTAATGAACCATAATGCAAAAGAGGTTTTCTGAGTACTGTGATACATACTGGGGTCCCTTCAATAAGAATATCAGCTTATTCTGATTCCTGCTGTGACCACCTTTTTGCCCAATCTATAATTAAACTCAAACTTAAAAGCCAAATGCTTTGCAAACGACCC
Organism: Enoplosus armatus; assembly: GCF_043641665.1. Taxonomy (NCBI): domain Eukaryota; kingdom Metazoa; phylum Chordata; class Actinopteri; order Centrarchiformes; family Enoplosidae; genus Enoplosus; species Enoplosus armatus. The sequence goes on from NC_092181.1 coordinate 16,814,285, forward strand.
GAGGGTGATGCTGACTTTTTGTTGCACTTTAAATAGGCATTCATTAATACAAGCCTGTGTTTTCACAGTTTTCAAAACACATTTTCATAAAAGACTTTTAACTTCAAGGCACACTTTCCCCTAAAAGGCTCAGGGATAAAGAAAGGCATCATGCTTATTGCATGAGAGCCACTTCGTGTTTAATTAGAGAGTTTGCCTTTATTTATTTACAAGGCTTTCAGGGGAGCATTTTCTGCAGTACATGATTTCCTCTGGAAGTGATGTGTAATTAAAAATATGTATCACACCTCTTAGTGTAAAAGTATAAAGAGCAGTTGAGGCCCCCAACTAACCCAAAGTTTGGTTAAAACACTCCAAAGTCATTCATGCTTTAGGGACCTGTGACTGAGAGGATAGACTTAGAGCTCATAAATCTGTATTGTCCCTCATCTGCCTGAGTCTTCAGGTCATTTCAGTTGTTCACTTCTTATGATGTAATTGCTAGTCCCTGTGGGGGGTTGCTTTTTGTTCACTTAAAGTAAGCTGAGCTCAAAAAAAGGTGAAATGGATTAATCTTACAAGTTATTTGCCTGCTTTCACCTTCACCTTCTCTCACCCTCAGACAAAGGAACAGGATCAAATTGTAAGGAAAGTGAGTCAGAGGCGCACATACTGTGATTGATGTCCGTTAAAGGTCGAGCTTGCCCCTATTGCTTTTTCCTGACGTGGTTTTTAGACAGTTCTGCTGGAAAAAAGTCTCTGTCTAAGAAAACCCTTAAATTCCCTTTTGGCTGCTTGGGAGATTCTGCCATTGTTGCCAGTTTAGATGTTGATAGTATGTTGATACTGTAATTTGAAGATGTGTAGAGTAACGTTTCTACTCTAAAGTAGAACTCTATACCCAAAGCCTTGCAGAATAAAATAGTCTATATGAAGGTATCAGTGCCTTATCTTAGGTTGTCCAACAGAGGATATAAATAGAGACAGAATAGAGAGATAGACAGACCTTTGCCAAAATCAAAAATTCTAACTAGTTGTCCCTATCTACTACTGAGTACTATATTCTGATGATGATGATTCACTTTAAAACCTTTAAGTAAAAGATAACTTTTCCATTTTGTGCATGCATCGGGCTTACCTACTTACACATACAGCATCCCATTATAGCAAGTCCTGTATTCATTTACATGGTTGACTTCAGGCTGTATTTGGTTGTCTAAATGCAGTCACAACCGGGGATTGTGTAATTAATTAATATTAAAAATATATATTTATCTATTTTCTCCAGTGCCACACTTTAGCCAGTACATTTCACATGAATGTTATATTGAAAACAAGGAGAGGAGTAAAGCCTGTGGTGCTTTTTGTCTAGTGGTAATTGTTTTTTTCTTTGTGGCACATGAAGAGTAAGTTTTTAATCACACTTATTAATCCATCTGGCCTGCAGAGATGCCCTGACTTCCTTGTCTTTAAAGACCAAATTACAATAATGAGCATTGTCAACATGTGTATCACCAAGCTGTATCAAGCCTTTGAAGTTGACCATTCACCAGTGGCCAAGGAAGACATACTTTGAGCATGAGGGCAACTTCTGACATATTAAGTTATTTAAGGTGAGACAGTTGATGTGTCTTTCTGTGGCCCTGAGGTAAACATTGTGTACGTCATGTCAAGTGTGGTGCTTAGGTACATAAATCAAGTACAGTCATTTACATAAATGTGTAGCAGTTGTCTTTGCACTGCAATATGATGGTTTGTTTCTTTAGGGGATAGTGGAAAACAGCCACCCACAAATCATGTGTATGTACAATTTGATCAACCTGTGAAAGACTCGTCATATGAATTGATCTTTCTATAAATTGATCATTTTTGTCAGTTTGCAACTCACTGAATTTATCATCATCACAACACTTGAGGAAAAATGTATTGTATTTTGTTTTTTAATCACATGAGCGGCCAAGCTTGAGTATGACTGTTACAGTAACCTAAAGTTATGTTTTCCAAACAAGTCTCTAACAACTCAGATTTCATAAAGTATCTCAAACAATGTGTTTCGAAAATCAATCTGGGTTTAGCAGTCTTTTTTTTCACCCTCTTACTTGTTTATTTATTTACAGAATTTCTATTCCTTTCAGGTCCTCTATCATCTTACCTGCACAGTGTGTGTATGTGGCAGTCACACAGGGAGTGTATGACACTATTATCTCTTATCAATCAGAAACATCCATGTTGTTCAGTCAACAGAGTATCACAAGTCTTGTTTATTCTTGCTGTTTCATTGTTTCATATTTCAGTAAACTGTCCTACCGTGCCTGTATGGGAAAGTTTAATTCTGACATATAATAGGATTTTATGATAATTTTTTCTCATTTTCAATCTATGATTGAAATTACTTTCAGACTGTTGGTTGGCATCCAGCTAGAATCAGTATGCATATTTGCTACTTCTATCTTCACAACCATATTACAGCATTTGCTGCAAACGCCACAAATGACATTTCATTAACAAATACATTTTTACAGCAGTTGACAAGAGACAGGAGCATTTTGTATGTCTGCAGAATATTTGATGTTGTCCATTCCCTGTTATTGGGGGACCGCTCTACTTTAGAGGTTTGTAATGCATAACACACTCAATGGCAGAGCCTCTGTGGGAGTGTGGGTTCAACAAACTGATGTAGGAATAACACACCGATCATAAGTGGCTAATGAGAGAGTTCCACACAGAGGCAATGTCCAAACAGAAGCTGTAAGAGGTATCCAAAAACAGGCTTCAGAACTTAAACTTTAAAAATTACTAAACCCATTACACTAGCAAACAAAAAAACAACAACAAAAAAACTGGTGAACATAACGTAAGTTATAAAGCAAAGCAAGAAATGTCAAAGTACAACATTAAAGGGAGGTCAAAATGTTGAAGCATCTCTATTAAAGAACATATTTAAAAATGGATTAAGATTGAGATTGAGATTGAGGTCCTCCTTTTTGTAATTCTAAACTTTAGATTTCTTGATGGCTAATATCATGGCCCCATGTGAATCACCTACACTCTTTGGTACTCTTTGGTATTCAAGATATACATGATGAATTAATGACCAGAGCTTGCATATTAGAACCTTACATTAACCCACTCTAGCTGTGCAGCTATATCTATACCAAGCCATTTGTGTAAATAAAGCTATACATTGACCATGATGTTCCTACATTACCTTCTCAATGATTCAACAATTCCTTGATCTTAGAAAATCCCATCTTTACTATAATTCACAAAGTAAAACTCCATGTTTCATTCTTAATGAAACACACAGGGCTCAGTTACTGGCCCTTGCCTCAGTAATACATCATGTTAACTGGAGAATGAAAGAAGAATAATGGTTATGCCTGTTGCTGCCACAAATCTGGGGATTCATCAGTGAAAGCCAAGATGAATAGGTTTCCCCTCCTGACTTCAGATTTCTCTGTGATGGAGACATTTTTTATCCACTGGCCGTTTTTTAACTTGAGAGCTGCTTTGTATTTTTAACTCAACCCTGCAAGCCATGTGCAACTAACAACACTCTTTTTTGTGATAATGGATGTGATGCAGAGATGGCTTACTTACATAAAGTTATTAAAGTATGTCAGGAGATATGCAGAAATTCTATTCACATCCACACTTGACCAGGTACTTAACTCACATATTTGACACTCAGAAACCCGTTGTTCATGTCCTGTGGGAATCTTTTTTTTTTTTGGGTGAATACATTTTTGCATGTAACATATTTTATCAGTCTGAAAAAAGCAAAATAAAATAGAAAAGCCCATTTTGAAGACACCTTTGATCTTCAGAATCTGTAATGGGTTTCATCTACCCAGCATGAAATAATTGACCTCTGCATGAAACTTGAACATCTGCTTTACATATTTCCTCATCCAAATATTTAGCAGCATTTGTCAAGTTAGATTTAATAGATTTCAGTAAAAACTTTTTAGTGCCTACATGAAGCTATTCTTGTGTTTCTAAGATTAAAAATCCCACTGGGATGGAGAAATACTTACACTTCTGAGTATATTGTTTACTCATTATGCAGGTAAGCATCAACTATCAGGCCACTAGTGTTAGATTATCTCACAGCATATTGGCAATACAAAAATGCATGCATTTGCCCAGTTACCTCTGCTGCACTTGGGGATGCCACCAGATCTTCAGATATATACTGTATGTACAGTATATGGGCCTGTTAATGATATCCAAAATGTAGTTTGACACCTGTGCTGGCCTATTGAGGACAAATCAGCATTATAATGCATGTCATGAGGGGCCCTAACACGAGGTAGGTCTTCGTCTTCGTCTTGGTCATAAATACATTTTTTCAAAGTTAAACATCTCTGACATCATACGATGTGGTGTAATAGCGTGATATGTTTTAGTCTATATGAAGCAATACTGCAACACTTATCTGCCCCACAAGATTCAGGATGGTGACACATTGGTTTTGGCTCACTGTATTGACACAAATGTAAACACCTAGTACTAAGTTATGGAAAATAACTGTAAAACCTCCTTCACAATGACATGTTATAGATAACCATTCATTTTGTTAATCAAGTTAATCAATGACGCAGGTGGCAATGTTGGTAAAATGACATTTCAATTAAACCATGGAACCTTTATCATTAAGTCAGATCTGTCAAAGTTAATATATAGTTCATTCCTTTTCCCATGCCTTCTCCTCTCTATATCTTCTTCCTGTTCCTCTTTATATCTCTGTCACACAAAATACGCCAGCGAGGCTAATGTGATATATTTGGGTAAAATACTTAATCACTTTCTTACAATATGACGGTGATAAATATGCCTCTTAGTCAAAGGCTCAGTTTGAATTGAATGTATATGCTCGTTTTAAAAAATCGAATGTTGTGAAAACCATAAAAATAAAATTATTAAGGTTTACTAAGCCTTTTTTTTAACATTATAACCCCATAATTATTAAGACACTGGTGTCTCACTATGGAAGAAGACATAATATTGTCCTTACAAAGTCAATACTCTTCTGCCCATGTGTTTGATCCCTTCACTTTATGTGATGTTTTAGGCTGTAGTTGTCCTTTTCTTTATAACTGCTGGTAGTCACCACATTAGGAGAGAGAAACAGGCAACGAGACCTTGACGTAGCTCTCTTGGTCACAAATTTAATCACTTTGTGTATTTTATGAAAATCAAAACGATTGTCACGGTCTTTTCTTTTCCTCTCCTTGACTTCACACTTGTGTTCATTGCAATTAAGATGAGAGCACTCCGGCGTATAGATGAGGGGACTAAATATTTAATTAATAGGATGGTACATATACACACTTTGGGTGCATGCTGATTAGTTTGTTTATTAAATACGGCTGTTTAATTTGGAGAGTTGAAGGCCTCATTTGGATTTGAATTAACAAGGGCAAAACACGGGAAGAAAGAACCACAAGAATTTGTGCTTTCTTTCACAATTTACAATCAACATTTGTGATTTTCAGCCACTCTTGTGTGTATTTTGATGAATTTCTAGTTATAGCCAATGAAAAAAAAAGGACAGCATACTACTTCCCAGCAGAAGTAGTATCTTATTGTGACATCCTCACAATAAAATTACATGGATGGTGATCACAAAGCAGGTGCAAGCTGTTCCTGTAGAGAACTGTGCACAAGTTAAAAGAAAGCATTTTGATTCAGAGCTTTTTCTTTAACCTAGAAAAGTCATCAATCACGCCGGCGTGATCAAGGGTTCAAGACGTCACAGCGTAAAAACAGAGTCACGTCACGCAGCGACTTCTATCAAAAGTGCTGGCTTCAAACTCCGCACTAGTTCTTGTTTTATGTTGATAGACAAAGTAAAAACTGAGATAGGACAATATACATCGGATATAAAAAAATCATGCTTATGCATATGCAAGATTGGCTGGGACAGACATTGCATGTATTTATTTTGTCACATGATGAAACGGAAAAAAAATGCCTGAATCTGCTGACTCTACAGGCTGAACATTTGAGGGAGGCAAGGGAGGTGCCAATTGAGCAGAGAAGTGGAAGTGGAGGTGTGTACTATTTGGGAACCCTGCACACTCTGGGAATGAAAGGCCTGATCTGTAGCGCTCTGTGTTATTGTTTACATAAGCTGTTTTGAAGAGCAAAATAGCTAAGAACAAAAAAATGTCTATGGCTTTACCTGCTTTTTGTTGTAAGTAGTTGTATATTGCTTGATATGATCTTGATTTCCTCAATTTTACCTTTCACATTATATTTGCAACCTGTGTTTACATTTGCAACCTTTAAAATGCTTAATTGAGCATGTTTGTGGTTTTGACGGTAAAAAAAAACAAAAAAACATCATTTGTATGTGTTTTGTGTGTTTATAGGTCCAACATGCTGATACAGTATGCCAAAGTAAAAAAATAATTGTCATACAGGTGATGTGCAGAAGAAATAGATACCAAACATTGGTATGGTAAACATTTTTTAGAGTGGTGTATAAAGGCAAGATCCAAAGTATTCAAAAACATCCAACATAGCCCAAGACCTCTAAGGGTTTTAATTAAAGCAATGTTAGGCAATTTACTGGCCGATCATTGGTAGGCAATGTCTCTGGAGTCCATATTATTTTGGACTGCAGAATTTTTGTCTTTTGAAAACTCTGCAATTTCAGGAGACAATGAAATGGCACTTAAATGTTAAATGTTGTTGTTATTTGTAAATTACATTACATTACAAATAACCTCATATTATAAAAGGATGGCTAATACTACCAAACCCACTCAAAATCACTCTGCAGTTCCACACAACTTGGAGCTTAATACAACTTTAATAGACATCACTTTTCTCTTGTACTGTACCATTTCAGGAGAGTAAATGGTTTTACAATTTTGTTTAAAAGGTGTTCAACTTATTTTTATTTGTTTCTACCTTTTTCAGAATAGACCTTTTAAGGTAAAATCATCATGTTGAATGAGAAATATTTGAAGCCTTCCAACTAAACTACTCCAATACGCCTGCAATGTGAGGTTTACATAAACTTAAACAGCACAAATTTCAGTGATGTGAAAATCTCTAAACTCAGAAATTCTCTGCCCTGCTTAATCAACTGGGTGTTTTTCCTCAACACCCAAACCTTAACATAAATTGCTTTGCAACAGTGATTGATTCAATGTAGACTGTCAGATATGCTCTATTTCCACACAATCCTGTTTTGCTGAACAGTCACTTATGTTTAGCAGGGCACAGCATATTGGGAGATTGAAACAAGCAGTCTGCCTTACAATCAAATTGCTCTCATGCATGTTTGTTATATTCTTCCTCCTCCACTGTTTAAGATTTGTCAGTTCAAGTTCAAGTTTTTTTTTGGCCTTTTGGTCAGATTGAGAACCAACTATACTGATGCCTCCAAGTGATTTTAGTACAACAGTCATGTGATATCAAATAAGCAACTGTACCAACTGACTTGTCATTTCTTCACAAAATTGGCTATACATTAGACATGCTTGATTTCCTGTTGCTGAGGCAACCGATCTAAGACAAGTTAAAGTATTTTCTTTCTTTCTTTCTTTCTTTCTTTCTTTCACTGTCTCACTTTGCACTGGGGTCAAACAGAAGATTGTATCAGCATGCTGCATGGCACAGAGGATTTGGACACTATTTGATTCAGGAGACCGCTAGGATCAATTTCACCCTGGCCGGCTCACTGCTTGGGTAGCTTTTGTGGCTGCCAGTTCAGGGCTCTGACCTGGATTACAATGCTCAATCAATGGGACTCAGGAATTTTACCCAAAGCAAGCAAGAGCTTGAAACTTGGTCCTTTAGCATATACATCAATGCTTTCTCATGCTCACATCTGACTCATTTTTTATTTACACTTCCTAATTTCAAATCGCTATTCTTCCAAGCGTGTTTCGTCTAATTCTCCTGTGATATCTGAAGGTGGAAGTACACATACGTCAGTTTGTATTGTCTTTCTGGTGGTTTGGGATTCGTCCAGAGTTGATATTAAAGATCTCTGTTTCATAATAAAGCAAATAGGATTGCCACACACCTCAGTATGGCTGCATTAACATTAGTAACAGGGAGCAGTTGGAATCCTCAAACCATATGTCAGTATGACAGGATTTGTTGTTTGGCCCATAAAGTGGTCCATTACCAGAGATAATAGTATTTTTAAGCTCAATTTTGAAACACGTAGTAATCCTCCATTTCTCTTTACCTTCACATGTTCTGCTGTGCATCCTGATTACCTTCCATTGGTTCCTTCTATAGGTAAGTCAGTGTGCATTTTTCAATATTGATATCTATCTATCTATCTATCTATCTATCTATCTATCTATCTATCTATCTGTCTGTCTGTCTGTATGCCTGAATGTCTGTGTGTATGTGTGTGTGAGTGTCTGAGCAGCAATACAAGGTTTATATAAATTGATTTGATAACCCTCTTATTACTTTAAACCGTGTGCTTATTGAAGCAATGCAGTGCCACTTGAGATTGAAAATCAATAATAATGTACGCAATCGGACCAGATACATTCTGAAAATAAGACCGTGTTTCAGTTTGCTAGCAATTTTTTTCTTTATTAATTTATTTTACAAGTGCGGAGGAGAAAGACTGAAGTAGAGCATTCTGAATTCCAAGTACCTAAAGTAAAGGATTAATTATTAAATTGATTTAACTGAGGCATTGTTGACTTCGGTTACAAGAAATCAAGTCCGTCTGCAGAAGGCACTCTTCAAGTATTACCTGCCAAAACAAAACAAACAAAAGCCCATATTCAGTTATTTAAATAATACTAAATCCTGGATGAAAGCCTCTTCTCTTGTTTTGCGCTTCACTGAACATACACACTGCATCATGCTCCTCATGTTAACATACTAAAGAGAGTCAAAAATGTCAGGGTATGACTGCGTTTGTGTGTGCCATATTATATTCCACTGCAGCCACACTATCATTAGCATTGTAAGCCCTGCCACTCACGCATTTGGTTTCTGTAAAAGATCAGAGGGTTCAGGCAGTGTCGAGTGCCTGTGGATGGATGAGTGCTTTGAGGCAGACAGCCATGCTTTATGGCTCCTTGGTTTTGGAGTGGCAGTGCCAGAGTGAAGTGTGTCGACACAACAATGATCACTCAAAGCTGCTGATGCAATCCTTGACAGCAGACACACTTGCTTTCATGCACACATGTATACGCACAACACAAAGCACAAATAAACCTACCATGTCAATTGTTGACTAATAACAACCATGTCAAGTCAGGTGAGATTAATGCGGCAACAGATTTAAAAAAAAAAAAAAAATGCTGTTTTTGTTTTAAACCAACCAAGGGAAAACTGTAGCCAGTGTCGGTGAATGATGAACACACCTGTAACACATAAACACAGTCAAGCACACAAAAAGACAAAGAAAGAGTCAGAGAGATTTGGTCATTTTCCAATCCCATCCAGGTACTCAAGGCAGCCAAAGCTCAGAGTGCTGTAGGTGCTTTCTTACATTGTTAAACTTTCCCATCACATATCCCTTCTCTTTAAATAGGACAGAGGAAAAAGAAAGCAACAGAAGGAGAGGGAGGTTCAAGGACAGAAAGGGGAAATGTGATTGATCTAAAGGGAGATGTGTCTGGCCAGGCTCTCAACTATACCCCCCCCACCAACCCTGTTACAGCCCATAGATCCAGCCGTCCTACCTAAGTCAGGGTGATGGAGGACCTTGTCTGCTTCTGTGCTGCAACGGGAAAAGAGATGGGGGGGGAAGGGGGGGTGCAATTGTACAGGCAGTTCTGGACAAGTCTGGGAGTCGGCCGACACAGACAGTAACCTAACAAAGTTGAGGTTTCAGGGCCAAGTCTAATAATATCAGATTTTTATTTCATTTCAGAACAAATTACATAGATTGGTGTTGTACGTGCAAATATAATTTAAGTTAGACATAGTTTCCTAAGTAATTAAAAGATGTCTGCCATAAAAGGCAGTCTAGATAAATCAAAAGGTAGCCTGTAATTTAGTCTAAAGGTGGTACAGTCAATTTCCAGCTCAATAGTTAAGTCTTCATTAAGGTGTTGCACAGTAAAAGCTGTGAGAAAGTCAAGGATAACCTTTGTACATGTCACTTTTGACCCGTGTAATTTCTAAATATCTCAATAAATGTCTATATATTTTAGTATTTATATGCACATTTATCTTCGAAGCAATACGATTAATAATCACATTCTCATTTCACCATTTAATGAAAGAGTACAAAGTTAAAATGCTTAAAATCTACCTTGAAATAGGAAAGCCTGCTCCATCGACACTAAAATAATAGACTATCCAGTCCACCAATCCTTTTTTTTTTTGACAGCTGAAATATATGAAATATGGCCTAAATGGTCTACACTCCCACCACACACCATATATTGTGATGATTCAAGCTGAATCATTTACTGCCAGACTAAAGGCGGATGTAGCTATGAGTAGGAGTGGATGAGGAGGGCAAGGTTGGGAGAATGTGCTCTTGGGCTGCAATGGGGGGGGGTATGACTTAACTCATTTAGGTCCTCTCTCAAAATGAATGTGGCCATTTTGCTCTTCATGGGGTGAGACTCCATTGTGATGTCCAAGACCCCCTCGAGTAACTTTGTGAGTGGAGTGCTTTACTGTGTTAGTGATTAGCAGGAGAGGGTGTTGTGAGATTTAATGGCTGCCAGCTGAAACAAAGGGACCAAGGAGGTGACCAAAATAATGTCTAAAGTGTAGAAGGTCAGAGAGGGAGAGTTTTGAGAGGAGGTCCCTTGCTAGTGGACGATGGGTGACTAAAGAAGGAAAGAGCACCTCCTTTTTTGGGTGAGGACAGGGTTTGGTCTGACCCTGGATCCACTCCAGTGTGCCTTCTGGCCCTCCCTGAGGGAAGAGGATACTCTGAAAGCTCCTGGCCAACCTGTGGACAACCTTGGCATCACTGATGAGCCTGGTGGTTCCTGAACTTCTGCAGCAGACTGTAACCCAGGCAACAGGCTAGCCACTGCATGCTTCCTGAGATTGTTTACAAAATGACAAGTGGCTGAGATGAGAGCCTGCTGCTAAATCAGATGGGTTAGCCTCAGCTGAACTGACAGGGGCTTTATAACATAAAGGTGCTGCTTTTATTCCTCACCCATTTTTTTTGTTCTTGGTTCTTTGCTGCGTTTAAAGCAAAACATTCAGAAATCATAAATCACATCAAGGAGAGTTCAAACCCCTGTGTTTCTTCCTCTCCCTTGGCCTTTTAGTTGTTTTACTTATTGTTCTTTTTGTTCTTTTTCTTTTGTCCTTAAATGATCCATTATTGCAAGCCCACTAGTCCTTGAGTAATCATATTTGATGGATATTTTTCATTCATCCACTGCTAGGACTGCAGAGCAGAGAAGTTCAAACACGATATTGGATTCCAAAGTGTCATTGATTACATTTGGTTGTGCTGTAAAGTGCCAAAATCAGATGTTGAAAGTAACTAAGAACTATTTATTAAGTACTATTAAATACCATACTTAAACACAATATTACTTTTCTGTCAGCTTTGCTATCTCTCATTACCAGATAACTATCTTACAAAAAAACGATCTTGTTGACTGTAAGTATGTAGGTGTGTTTCTGTGCTCTCCCTGTGCCTTCGTGGGTTTTCTCCGGGTCCTCCGGCTCCCTCCCACAGTCCAAAGACAAGCAGGTTAGGTTAAATGGTGACTCTAAATTGCCCATTGGTGTGACTGTGAGTTTAAATATTTGTTTGTCTCCATGTGTCAGCCCTGTGATTGACTGGCGACCTGTCCAGGGTGTACCCCGCTGCTATAGTAGCATTATCAGGTTATGCAACTATGGAGGCCAACTGATGTTAGCTAGTTATGTTAGCTTAATTGTTATGTCAATGTTACCTTTATCAATGCCAGTCACAAGCTGGCTGTGGTGGACTTCTTGCAGCCACAATGAAGCTCCTAAATGAATGCCACACACATTCAAACACATCATTCATCTTGATGTGTTGCTGGTCTTTAAAGCAACTACCTTTGCGCATATTGAGTCACTGTTCTCAGCGTGTGGGCTTCCATCTGGAAGAGAAGGCTTGTTGTTTTTCATGTCATGCCCACCACATGTTAGCTAGACAGCTAATTACCAGTCAAGATCACACTAACACACATCCACACTAATTCTCGCTCTCCCTCCTGATGAACAAGAGAAAGCTGTACCACGATGAGTTCAAAGAAAAAAGTAATGGAATGAAGAGTGTATTTGCAAAAAATACTGGTGCTCGTATTCATAAATGTCATTCACAGTCTCTAAAATGGTTGCATTCTGGAGCCCTGTGTACTTTTTAGATTTGAGACTAAAACCACAGCAGAATCAGGTGCAAAATTAACACCGCTATATTTCGTTAAAGGACCGAATACTTCCTAATTTTCTATCAAAGTAATATGTTTAACAAGGAAATAAATTCACCCATCAATAATAGATTAGAAACTCTGGGTTATCTCATACCAGCCCATGTTGAATTCCAGTGACACAAAATATTGTTTGATTTTGAATTTTGATTTGAATTTGACACAAATTGATGTGTTTTGTATATTTGAAAAACAATTATACCACAAGCTGTTGGACATTTTGTACTGTAGTAGGTGTAGTGGCAAATCTTTGCAAGAATTAGTTTCTCCAACTCTGCCTCCAGCTGTCCAGAAAAAAAGAAAAAAAACAAAGATATTTAGTAAAGCACTAGGCAATATATAAAACAAGAATATGCAGCACAGCCCACTACTCATTGGAAAGATGGCAAGGAGTGGCCAACTGTCAGAATGAATAATTTAAGATAGCTTCATTGTTAATGGAGAAGTAAAACATCTGGTACTGGCAAATTAGCAATTTAAACTGAAATATTACTTGTTGTCAATCAGCAGTTGGAATATAGGCTGTAGATGCACATTGTTTCACTCAATTCATCAGTTCACAATTGATTCTGTAGATTGTTAACAAGACTAAAGTGAAGGGGAAGGTTCGAGGAGAAAGTAATGTCAAATAGCTAATAGCTGGTGTCTGCTTCACAACTGTGGTTTGGTAACTTTAATTTTTTACCCCTTTTTTCATTATTTAGCTATACTGCAGTATTATACCTGACACCTCCAGGCTTACCAAGGAAGTCATTCCACGTGGTAATACACCCTGGGGGTAAAACACATCTGCACCATGGTCATGTTGTGAGCAGAAATGTGATGGAAAGGTGTGGAATTGGTGTGGTGGTCAGCACTCACTGCTTTTTATAAGAACAGCGAGAGCCTTGTTTCCATGGGAAGGCATTTGGGAAAGTAAGGGCTTTCTAGCATCTCACAGCCTTAGTGATCAGGTGATGAAAATTTTAGAGCTAAAAATATACACCTCTCCTGTGTTAACGAGCCATGAATGATGTTTCTGGCATCAACACAGAAAGAGGTATTTAACAGCAGACATGTTGCTAATTTGCTCAGGTCCCCTTTGGTTCCAATAGCTTTAGGGCATCCTATCTTATAGTGTACAGATCTCATCTGTTTATGCATAATGACGAGTACAAAGTACTTGATTGTTTTCCCAATTATATTGTGATGTCAAGTGTAATGGCTGCTTGGATTATGTTCAGACGGAATGTTTTTGGAGTGAATGAGCCACTACATTTATGTACCAACCAGAGTTGCAGGGAGGTGATCAGTGTGGATGATCTGTGGTTAGGTGTGGGCAACACACGGTTATGGTTAAGGAAATATTGTGGTTTTGGTTAAATGTTTCGTTCTTTAAGTCTCTTTAAGTGGTTTGAAACCAAACCTTTTCTGTATTAAACCAGACCAAGATCTTTCCCTAACATTAACCAATGTCCTAAGAGTGCCTAAACCATAAAGTCTAAGTCCATAATGTTGCAGATGCTACGAGCCGACATTGTATTGCAAGGATATTAATGTATAAATATCTGGTTTATATTGTTGAGTGATCCTATATAAAGCTAATTTCTTGGACATAGAGTTGTTACTGTGCATACCTTCAGCCACAAAGTTGTTCAGTTCGAAGGTGTTGAGTGTGGGTGACGAAAATTCAAATACATTCTGTCATTGTGTTTGTTTACAATCTCACATTTTTAAATCTGTTTCCCTTTCACGATTAACTTTAAGAGCAAGTGGCATTCATTGGCACAATCATTCATTGGCCACATCAAGTTCTTGTGCATGTCTCATGCATCCTAGGTTATTTCTTCATTAACCCTTTCCCCATGTGTAAGAAATGGTTCTGTCTTACAGTCTTTCAACTCTGTAGATGTTAAAATGCTAACTAATTCATTTAATCTGACCTCAGCTTTTATATTTTCAACATTCATTAACAATCATGTATGTTGTTTAGTCTTAAAACACAGTAACCCATAATCTTCCACCACCACCTGATATATTATTTCCCAATTGAGAGGCAAAGGGGTCCAAAGAGCAATCTGGATGTACAGATTGTGGAACTGGGGTGGTTCAAATTGGCATAGCACCCCCCTCCCATCCCACCATCCCCCGCAACAGTGCCAGTTTCTCCCTTCAAGCTTTCTCAAGCTCACTGAATTACTGGTTTGAGGTTGGGTGCAAACCCTGATTTAGGAGGCTTTTGTCTGTGCAACACACCCATGAATATGAATATCATTATCTGCTGACATCAGGACACAAGGCAGATTAAAACACGATTATCTGGCTTGTTGTTATTGTTTCAGGCAAGAGATGTAAACTAAAATTTGAAGATGAGAGAGCTGAAATAATTTACATCCAGCTGTGCTGTTTGTTTACATGTCTTGGGGTATCATGGGCCTAGTTAGAATTTGTGTACATGAGTTGTTTTTAAATCTCAGTAATTGCCATCCTCCTCCTCTGTGTTTATGACTACAGTATTAAAATAATGACAAGAGGTCTCCCATTCCCCCCAACAGGCTGTAGAGACACATCTGAATTTGTATCAGTGGAATAAGACAAAACTAGAATTCATATGCTTGTGGTCAAAAACCTTAACACAAAACCCATAACACAGCCTTTTCAGAAATGTTTATATTATGTCACCCGCAATAAAGTATCTCATAGCATGACGATACAATCTGACCATTTATGCTCAAAGAGTGGTTCAGATGTGAATCGTTTGGATGCAGGTCTTACTTTTTTCCGCAGTGTTATGAATTGATTGAAGCTATCACTTTTCTCTCTCACTCTGCCTCTTTGTTACCATTTTCTTTCTCAACTTTGTCATGCATGCCATCAGGTCCGTCACAGACAGGCAGGTGACAAAGGTAATCTCAGAGCCTTTGACAGGGTGTCAGCAGCATCGGCAAAGCCCTTTAAACATGGCCCGTCTAAGTTAATGCCACACTCTGAAGGGACAAAATGGAAAGCCTGAGAGAGAGAGAGAGAGAGAGAGAGAGAGAGAGAGAGAGAGAGAGAGAGAGAGAGGTGCTGACAGCCTAAAGCACACAAGTCAGATGACTCCTCCAGCTGGGGTTGTTCTGACATGGGACACAGCAGGTATCTCGAATGCTGCTCTCCTGACAGCTGCACAGAAACAAAGGCTTACTTGCTCATTTCCTAAAACCACAGCGTGCGAAGAAGTGATGATTACTGTTACTTCTACTGTGAGACAGGCATGCCACAGTGAGATGACATAGTGATGTTTCAGCCAATCGTAGGTATCCAACTGGAGGGAAATAAAAAAGGTATTTTGTCAAAACATCATATTTTTTCTGTTATATGACACCATAGTGTCACAGAGAAAGAAAACAGTGGAACCCCATGTGTGTATGTGTGCACGCATATGTGTGTGCATGTTTTTACAAAAAGCTGTGATACCCCCTACATCGCCACCAATTGTCATACCTCTATACTCAGTTTGAACAAGTGGGTGCAAAGTACTGTGACTCTGCCCCTCAGGCATTCTATTTATTTGTTTATTTGTCTACATTCACGTCTCCTGTTTCTGGCAGGGGCTGGGGAGGGTAATTACTGGTGTGGAACAGCAGGAGAAGAAGCCAATTTAAGTGTGGGCACCAGTGAGGTGTGAGGCCGGCCCCGAGAGGCTCCGGCTCCCACACCTGTTCCATTTAGGCCTAGAAGAGAAGAGGGGCCACTGGGGCAAGCCACAGTATGGGATTAGACACAGCATTTGGACACACACACTCTATCTCCCTGTCTCTCCCTCTCCAAATCAATAAATAATAACATGGAGACAAAAATGTTCCATCTAACAATATATTTGAGTGAGATGATATTTTATATTCTACTATAAAGAAAGCTGAAAGTTGTTAACTCACCATGCAGCCAGAAAATCTAAATCATTACACTTTTAAGAAAAAAAAACCTTTGAGACTGAATTGTATTCGAAGTCCATCTCACCTGCTTTTTTGTTTTTTCTAATATGCTGAACGTCATAACAGCTTAAAAGCTTAACACACTGAACCACACACGTCATAGATGACAATAGTAGCTTCGCTCTTTTAAATAAAATATGTATTGAATGGAAGACATAAAGGTCACAGAGACCAACATCAAATTAGAGTATGAGAAGTTGATGTGGAAAGAAAAAAAAATGTAACACACCTGTGACAACCTTCCTCTGAAGCTCTGGGCAAGGTCATGGAAATTGTGAGTTTTTCTAAGTCCCTCCAGAGGCACAGGTGCAAAACAGCAACTCTGGAATCTGGAAAACTGATTCTTCTACCATGATAGCTCCATTCTGACACCCACTGTGAAACCCAATCACCTTCCTTCCACTTTTTTCATACCACTCGAAAAACTCTTACTGTGCTGTAAAACCTTCTCAGAGCCAACTGCAAGAAATAACGGTGAACTGAGGTAAAGGATCTATTTTTTCTTTGGCATGAACAATGATTAAATATCATTGTCTCTTTCAGTTCAAAGCTGACACTGCTCTCTGTTGACATTGGCTAAAGGCACATATCCCATCACAAACAACACAAATAATACACCATACACTTACCAGTGCATTATCATTCTTTTATCAACAGTCTCACAAATTTCCCTAATCTGCCAAATCCAGCAAAAGCCCTGTTCCACGTAGGATTAGTCTGATGAGTATTTACAAGTACATAGCCTATAGCTGAGTTCATGTTCTAGGAAACGATACTTGATGCGGACAGCATGCATGAGCTAATCATGTGAAATGGAATAAACTCAATGCAGTGCAGTATCTTTGCCACAGGTGCAACACAATGCCCCACATGTGTCCCTAGAATGGACAAAGTCATTTCAGAGACATCATTATCTGGCATCCAAAAAGAGCTGGACATGGATTTAACTCTAACAGCATCAGCCTCTCTATGTCAAAATCATTGTTAAGCATGAGCCATATGACATACATGAAGGCATGTAAACCGTTACCCCAATATTGTGTAAAGTGTATGGTATGTATATCAAATATACTGTATATTTTTTGATTTTCTTAATATTATTATTCATTTTGTTGAAATGAATGGAAACCAGCCTGAAAGAAAAAAACTAACAAAATAAGATACAAAATTGCTTTGGAAAATTGTGAATATTAATAGTGTGTACAAACATTGCCAAGCTCTGGCTCTCTCTCTCTCTCTCTCTCTCTCTCTCTCTCTCTCTCTCTCTCTCTCTCTCTCTCTTTCTCTTTCACGCACTCACATGCACACACACACATACTGGTATGCAAACAACCATATGGCCATCGGGCCATAAGCTGTTCTATACAGCCCCTTCCATGCTCCAGTGGTCTTGATTTGGACGATCTTTCTCTGTTTTTTTCCTTTTCTTCCTCCTCAGTGTAGATGACAACACTACTGTCCAAGGTCTGCTGAATGCTGACTTAGCTAACTGCTGTTGTTGTTTATGCCTCATCTCCACAGTACTCATCATAGGTCAGTTTTATCTCCTATATTTAAGAGTTGCCTGTGGCCATGTGCAAGTGCACGTACAGTACAGGCTTCCTGAGTTATTCCAGCCTGCCGTATGTCGACTTTTGATGCTGAAAGAATTACCAGTTTTGTCAGTGGTACCTACAGAAATCAGTCTGACTTTATCAAACATCAGTCCTCATTAACAACTCTGAAATGAACACATCTCTACACTCGTGTCTGTGAAAACTGAGTTACACATGCTAGACAGGCCTGCATGGTTTAGACTCCCATCTTGATTGAAATTGACTCTCGTCCTTTCCCTGACTATACCAATACTTCTGCTTTAATTGCAGTAATATATTGATGTGTCATGGTAATTGCATTGCATTTGACTACCAAATGGCCTCAGAGCCTGCACTCATCCATATTCTCTGATACCCCAAAAGTGACATTAATCAATCAGCTGATCCATACTCAACCATGCCCTGTAAAGCTTTGCCTCATTCATCTCTGTCTTCTGTCTGTATCTGTCTCAAATCTTCCCCTCCCTCTCTTTCTCTCTCAGACTCTTTCCTTTGCATCATCTTTTGTCTTTCTCCCTCATCCGCTGTTATATCTACCTTACCACTGATGTTCATGTGGGGTCTGCTGTTAAGGCTGTGTGCCTTCTTTTTCTGATTTTGTGATGCCATGCAATGTTAGATCCACCTGGGACTAGTCCTCAAAACTCTTCATTCTTTTTGTTTTCATCTATTGATGTGAATGTTTGTTCTTCTCTCTAAATCAGAAATGCTAACTTGCACTATTGTCATGGAGGTTTTTACATCTTTTCCTGCCTTTCATCTTCCCTCGCTGCATCGGTAATAGGAGCTACCAGGCGACATCTCTTATCATATGTATATACCCATGCTAATATGAGTTGTTGTTTTGGAATAACATGACTTACCATCTCCCTGTCCCCAGACACAGTGCCTATAGATCTATCTTATTTGAAACCTTTTGCAATTCTTGGCAAGCTCCATGCATCACCCATGGCAGTGTTTATGTGTTTAGCAGCCACTTTGTGTTTGAGAAGTAAATTTTATTAGATGTAATTAGATTCCTGACACTGTCTTCTTCCCCCTGGCTAATTTTAGAAAACATGCCAGAAATCTAGCAACAAGCCTAAGTGTTAAGTAAGTGTTACTCATAGTACTCTGAATGTGGGTAAATTGAATATTTGCCCATTCATTATTTGAACTATAGGAAAGCTAAGCAAGTCATACTACCTTTTAAATGAATGAATGTCTTGCAGTTATATATTTCGTCAAGATGTATACACTGCATCATTATGGACATGCATTTTGGCACCAAACTAGTGACATTTCTGTCAAGGAAAGCTCAAACCTACATATACAGAGATGTTAAGATAAAAAATGTCACTGGATATGATCATATCCACTGTCAGATTTCAACCCAGACTTCTCCAGTCAACTCGTCTCATTTGACACTTTGTCTGATATGTTATTTATTAACTTATTAACTTATTGCAGCATGTACTTTGGCCATTATCATTATCACCTCTATAATTGGAGCCCCTCTTCTTCTCTATATTCCTTCTTGGGCACGGTGCTAAACTGTTCTCATGTCCTAAAATTTAAGATGGCCCCAGTTCAGTGACTAACTTATCACAATATATGCAAAGCAAGCAAAGTAAAACATGTTCAGTAAAACATCGGCAGCAGCCTTGAGCTCAGATCAAAGGAAATAATCTCTTCTAAAACGATAAAAGACATTGTACTTCTCTTGAGATAGCATCTGCATTGGTTCAAAACACATCCTGTCATCCAGCACTGTACCCAGTCACTTGTATTGTTGCATTATCTCAGGATTGGTATGTTTGATGGTAGTTGGCAGATATTCTCTTTACTGTACACATTTACATTTTAGTTTTTGTGATAGCCTTTTTGCAAATAATGAAATTAATAAGGGTACACAACTAAACAGAAGCCTCCTCCGAACGGCTATCATCAGCATACTTTATGATATGACTCATCTGATATGCACTGCAACAGGCCTAGTCCCTGTTGCAGTGCAACAATAGAAATAGAAATTATTGAAAATCAATATTTGGTCAAGGGTGGTATGTTTTGATGCGAGACTGCAAACGACTGACCTTGCTTGTAATTATGTGTAGCTCAGACGAACCCATGCAAATCCATATGTACTACTATGTTTACTTTCAGCCCTGTTGTTCCTTCGAACCATGTTTATAATCATATTACTGTAGCCATATGAGTCATCCCACATGGACCTAAGTAATATCTGTTGCTGCTAGCAAATAATCTGTGCTTCTATCTGAGCAAAGGAGGGAAAATACAGGAAGAGGGTCCAGGGTTTTAGTCAGAGGGGGTGCACAAATAAGAAAGAAAGGGATTCTGTGGAAAGACGCAGAGAGAAGTATTAGCAAGAAGGTGTGACTGAGTGAGCAAGAGGTGGAGGAAAGTGAGGACTGATGCTGCAGACTTTTTGCTGGTGGATCCCGCTCCCTCCTTACCTCTTTAATCATTTCATATTTGTGGAACTGGCCTTGGGCCCTATGCGATGCTGCTCACCTTTACTCAAACAGGTCAGTCAGACAGACGGCCTACCACTGATGAAAGCTAAGCTCGGGGATTCACCAAAAGACACAGAGATCAGCATTCACAGCACATAGAAAGGGGGGAAAGGAGGGGGAAAAAACAATTTCTTGTGACCTGTCATCCTGCTATCATTGAAAGACATGCTAATGAAGTTGTGTTCCGTCAGCAGATGTTGTCACTTCCAATATTTTTCTAGTCAAGCGAAAGTGCCTTTCATGGTGTTTGTTACATTTATTTGGTGAGAATAGCATCCAGCGTGTGTTTTGATTTCTTTTCTATGCTCCATTTCACAGTTACAAACACATGTTTGAAGCTGCCACAATGATTTTAGACACTGTCACCCTGCTGTTTTTTTCATGACACTTCACTTGACATATAGAGCCTCTCTGTTTCAAATGTTTCTTTATGAAATTGCAACAAGGCAAGGATGAGCAAGAATTGCACAGACGCACTGTCAGCTAGAATTCAGAAAAAAAGGAGGGTAGACAGCAGGTCTTGGAGTTCTGAAGTTGAGAGAAAAAGAAAGCATCTTTCTGTTGATTCCATTGCTCTTTGTTTATCTTTTCACTGGGTCAAAAATGTGTTTACACTCTCTTCATGTCATCTAAATAACAAGACATCTCACCACAAAGAGTCAGCAGTTCCCAGGCTCACAGCAGGTTACACACTAATCAAAGCAAGGGAGCAGAAAGTCCTGCTCGGACCAAACCCATAAACGAAGCAGTAGGGGAATGTCAGTCTTCATGGGCTCATAAACCAGCTGTTTAGGATCCCATGGACTCTTGTGTACATATGCTCCAGATGATTATTTGATCACAAGTAGCATTAATTTGTCCTCTCTGAGGCATATTTTCTTAAGGAGCATGCTAAACATTTAAACATGCTCTAAAATTTAAGGACCACATCTGGCACCAGTTGAGTGACTGATTTACAAAGACCTCACATTTAAATCACGTCAAAGGCAATTATCTAATTAGAAAAGCATTGCAGCTGATATAGCCCCATACTTCACGTTACACAATGGTTCATTTAGGAATTTAAGTATTGAAAGATTAAACATTTACGAAATCATAAATGATATTTACAGGATTGCAGTCTTTCTATGATTTTGGCTGTCCTGCTATGTTTTCACCTCACCCACACTTGTGTTCTGCCCTCTTTGTTTTTATTGGTGTTAGTATGAGTAATAATTGTATGTATAGAATTGCATTAGTTAAATGATAAATGGCATGCAGTAAATAAGCCATTAAGGCTTCTTGTTCTTCTTCATTTTTTAGCTTTAAACTCTTGGCCAAATGTATTGATTTGATCATTAGTGGAAATCAGTGGTGAACACATGGGCTGTCAGTGTCTTTGTTCATTGGCCTGTTTGACCACTTGTTCTGCACCAGTTGTGGAAACAGACAATTTGGTGTGTGTCTGGTAGTGTGCAGATTTGCAGTGATATGAACCACCCTGACTGACATGTAGACTTATCTCTCCTGTCAAATAATATTTCTCTTTAGGTATCAGAGATTTATCACAAGGATGGACACTACTTATCCTACTTGTCCTGATCAGTAGTGGGAGCAGTGTAGATGGCTTCTGAGAGAGTGTAAAGACAGTGAAAGGTTTTCAACCTGATTCTGTCCTGGGTTGCAACAAACATTTTTTTATTTTTTTTTATCAAATGACATGGTAAGCTCTACGTATAGCAGGGCATGCTTGGGACAGCTCCTATTAATAATTGCATAGTTACCCTATGTGATTCAGAGATAAAGGGTGTCTAATCATTTTTCGCATTATGTTAATACCATGCAGCACATTATGGGAGAGTGATAAAATTCCTGGTAAGCCTTGCTAATCCGCCCTAGTGCTAAAATAATGATTGCTTTTTGTCTGCTGTTGAGAAAGTGGTCCACACCATGTGGGTCATGCGCCGCCTGGAAAATGTGTATCTGCATGCTTCATTTTAATACCTCTCTCACTCTCACTCTCACTCTCTCTGCATCTTGCAATAAAGCCTATTTGCCACTATAAGTGAGCCCTGGGCATTTCTATTAACAAACAGTGTATGGACAGATGTGGGACAAAGACACACGCGCGCACACACACACACACAAACACTTCTCCTCTCTGTCACAGATGAAACCACCCCCACGCCTACAACACAGTTGTTGTTAACTTTTCACAGAGAAATCCGCAGGAGCATAAAAAGAGCATGGGAAATACATGCAGGAGAGCAGATTTAACAGTTGTCATATGGTTATTTGTTTATCTGCCAGTAGACAGCATACTGCAGCAAGTAATAATACTTGACAGGGACCCAGGGGCTTGTGTCCTGCTGCAACCCACCACCACCACCACAATGGCTGCTGTTTTGTTGGCTTGATTGTGTTACTCAAAGAACCACTGCCGCACTATTGCTCATGTGTGATAGAAGGTAATGCAAAGTAGCATTCATTTGCTGAATATTTATATTTACACGCCTTTGCTCTCCTGCATTCAAAGACAATACAGGAGAGAGAGATTTCCCTTCATGTTTCTGCAGCTTTAAATTCCGTTAAAGCGCTCTCAAAAAGCCCCTAGAACCTCTCCAGCTTGATAAGACTTGGTTTGGAGGCTGCTGTGTGAGTAAGCAGGCTAGCAGAATACAAAGTTCCAGTTTTAGCACTTGAAAATCCATGTGCTTTTGCCACAGTGGCTCGTGTCCGTAGATCATGGCTATCTGACCAAACTCAACGATTAGCCAAGTCCCAGGAGAGAGCTTAGAGAGCATGATATGGTTTGTTCTATGCAGTGCAACAAGATATTACTGTATTTTTTGTTCTCATTTCATGAGATGTGATAATACATAATACAATTTACATTTCATTGTGCAGCCCTTTGTTGTAAAATGACAATAAACGAACCTTGATGTCTTGTAGTAGAATAATGCCCACAGCTTCAAGAGTGATAATGGGCCGACGTAAACATGTTGCTGATAACATCAAAGCACTTTGATGCGAGTATATGCGAGTATATAATCCTAATGTAAATTGCCCCCTACATAAGATGAAAGCACTGCTGTTTCAAAAGAAATGAGGGGGATATAATCTTTATGTGAATTACCCCCTGTGTACAAATCTGTTTCTACTGTGTGGGGGCAGTAAATACATTTTGACTCGTCATTATACTTTCTCTTCATGGACACAGCCCACATTATGCATTCCCTGCTCCAACTAAATGCATAATTAAAAATGAGCATCTCTCTGCATTTCAAACAACCTCTCTCCCTCTCATTCCCACAACCAGGCAAAAAAAGGTGCAGTCTCTGTGTACGTTAACCACTGCGGTGATGTGCAGTAGCTCGTGCACAGATGGATGTCTGTTGCTTTGATAAACATTAGACCGCACGCTATTGATTGCTCTTTACTCTGATTTGATGTGTGTGATGGCTGAGCTGCATCTAGCTGTGAGGGGGCTGTGCCACAGGGCCGAAACCACAGACTTCAGCAGGAATGGAGGCCCCACAGAGAAACAGGAGGGAATGAGGAAATGAAGGACATTTGCCAACTGGGAAGGCTGCTTAGGGGGCAGACTACAGGAGAATGGATGGACTGGTGGTGTGGGGAATGTAGAGCAACAGCAGTTTGACAAAAATCCTTTGATGCAACAACATGAGTTAAATGTTTGTTAAATCCTTGAATGAGGTTGGATCCATAAGAATGGATGGATACAAATTATTATAGCAGAGGCAGAAACATTTACAGTACAGTGCAGAGCAGTGACTAAGTAGAAATAGGGAAACAACCTAGCCAGACTTCAGGGATTTAAGGAAGAAGAGCAGCATTGCCTCAGCTGCTGGTCGTCTGCCATCCATCAGCTCCCTGCCAGCTGCTAGGTTGGCATGCTCCAGGGGCAAGAGGCAGAGATATGTGTTTGTCGGGTGGAGGAGGGGGTTGTCATCACTGGTCATGCTGCCCTTCTAACTGCAGATATCAACAAACCTTGAGATGATGTGTTCTTAAAATGAAAGTATGCAAGTAGGGAGCCTATAGCTTGAAATTGGCCATGCGTCCGCCGTCCCTGTGCAATTTAACAGGCTTTTGTGATAGTTTTTGCTCTACCCTGACGAAAGATTACTTTTCTTTTAATCATAGTTGCTCCAGCAGGACCCCTCGGAGGGCTCTGGAGATGGAGATGTAGAGTGCCATTAGACTGAGGAGCTAAATTAGAGGTTTCAGTGGGCCTGAAAATTCAAGCATTCACTGAACTGTCCCATGTGAGCTGAAGCCTCAGCCCAACTAGGCTTTAATTATCCTTCACATACTCATGGTGGTACACTAAAAACCTGATTGCCAAAAATGAATGTATTTTCTTTCATCTGTCCTGCACCTGAGTCTTGAGGATTGAGGAAAAGGCTTAGGACACATCAACAAAGTGAATAAAAACTATAATTTACCTTCCATTTTCCGTTGAGTGTACCATAATTAATCGATTGATCGATATTAGGAATAAAAACATATTCAGAAGAGCCTCATGTTTTTCCAACTTTAATCACATTTGGCTGCTTTAAAAAACTGTGTACTAAACAGAGATTGGATTATTTTTATTGAAGCTTGCCAGTTTCTCACTTGCCGTTCACTGCCCAATGAATAGATGAAAATGCTGCTCAAGGGTACTATTTTAAGACATTTAAAGAACCCAACAGTGATGTTAACTATCTCTCTGTAAGGGCAGTAGGCTTGAAGCTAAGTTTGGCAGTTTATTCTATCAATCATAGAGTAGTATGTGTGAAAAAGAGCTTGCCAGCTCCTTTCTGCCATTCCAGGCTCAGCTATCTGCAAGATTAGTCATACACATACTAAATTACTCTGCAAGTGCTAATTACATATACCATACAAACAATGACAATTTCAATTAGTGTAAAATGTAATACAATCAGAAAACCCCCCGTACTTAGACGGTCCTGTCAGGTCATAGTGGTCTTTGACTTGAATAGAGTCTAAGCCAAATGGAGCCTTCAAGTCTCTTCTGTTCGTAACGGAGGTATTCGAGGACATATAGGTCTGGCTTGTTAGGAGTCAGTTACAGTACTTTGACTTCAAAGTTATTTTTCTTTTTATGTATATTGCATGGCATTGCTGTTGAAATCGTCAGTGGAACTTTTCCTAGGATTTCAGATGGGTCAGAAAATGGCTTTCTGAGGAAGACGTCACAATGCTTCACATCTCATGTTGAACATGATGCAAGAAATGTGGTTCGTCTGTTTCAGTCGAGAAATGAGCCACTCATTAATATTCACTAAAATAATATGATAAAATCCATAGCACTGAGACAGGAAGCTGAGAGAAGTTAGGCATTGTCTACATGAAATGAATTGTTTTAGACATGTATTGTACCTTACACATGGAGAGACAATCTGTATATAAGAAATACCAATGAATATCAAAGATGGTGCCCCCTCATTTCTGTGAAAGTTGCTTACTGGGCGCATACATTGAAAAAGTCTCCGCTGTCTTCCTTCACACTTCTGAGCCCATAGAGCATACACACTACAGTCCTTCTCCAGCCGAGCCGGTTTTGAGCATGCGCGTCCAGCCAATCCAGCGGACTTCCTGTTGGCTCCCTGGACAATGAATGGGATAAAATGATTTAATCACACGGCTCATCTAGACTTTCCAAATGTTTGATCAAATTCTGATAATAAGATGAGTCATTTGGCGGGTTTGTGGCGCTCAGTTTTACAGCCGCTCCTTTTGCAATGATTGTGAATGGGGAAAATGCTTTTTGGGCCAATGGGCACACTTTCTTTGCTCTGACTGTCTGTCTGCCCTGGTTGCGAGGGGAACAGTTGGGGCAAGGGTAATCAGAGTTTAATGAACCAAGGGGTGGCATGGTGGCTATCACCATAGATGTCCTCACCCGCAGGAAAAAAGATGGAAGATAGGTGATGTAATTTATTGTAAAGAGACAAGAGTCAATGGTGGATATTTGCTTTGAATTATTTCTGTTTTAGCTGTGCCTCTGCCGTCCTTGTCATTGTTAACATTGTTAGATAGATACATATAGTGTGAGAGAGATAGTGTATCTGTGCACATGTGAATGTGTGCGTAGTCCCTGCCTACCTTATTAATGGCAGGGACTTATGATATTTTGGTTCCTGTCAGTACATTTGAGCTGATCTGACAGTCCAGTTTATCTTCCTTTTGGCATTATTTATCTGTGATTCAATGGTGACTTTGTGCAAAGCAGTACAGCAGTTGATATGATGAGACACTTATTCCTCCTCTTGTGCCCCTCCCTGCTACGGACAAATACTCACAGAGAATGAAATCACAAACAGCAGCAAGGGAATAGGGAAGGCCAAAAAACATAATTAGGAAAACAATTTGTCTCTCTCTATTTTCTTCTCTGTCTCTCTTAGTCTCTCTGTCTGTCTTTCTGTCTCTTTCTCTTTCTCGCTCTCTCATCATCTAATAACTCTAAAATCAAATTGCATTACACTCTACTTTACTGGTCATTTGGTACCTTCCGGACTGCCTTTTCCGCTGGCCAAAGGAGAAAATGGCTAATGACCCATGCTGTATTAATTGAATCATCCCTCTCTGGCCAAATCATTCTGACGATGTGACCAGTAAATTCCATAATTGCTCAGAGTGGCACCCTTAATTCTTTTGAGTGTTACTGGTGCTTCTAGGTGGCCGGTTGAGGGCACAGGGTGAAGTTCTGTGCTGACTTTTTTGGACTGCAGGCTCTCATTGTTCCAGTGACTAGTATGTTTTTGATTTACATTTATACATGTCTGCATGCATGTTTTAATATAGTATAATGTAATTATATGGTGAAATATTCCTTTTTTCATTTATCACCATATGTGTATGTAGGCATCATTCATACCAGGGACATGGATCACTCATGCATACAATATGCAAATAATGTATGCATATACATATGTACATAGATCATAAAGTAAATGTAACAAAGTACTGTACAGAGCTCTGGGGTCACTTTTTACCTTTGTGGCGCTGCTGTCAGGAAGTTTAAGCTACAGGCCCCAGCACAAAATAAGTTTTTTGTTATGGGTTTTTGTGTGTGGATAACTATTGAGATTAATTCTTTATTGTGCCACAAGGGAAACGTAATACAGTCATTACTGTATATAATAATAATACAGTCATACAGCCCCTGAAATCATAGTTTCAAATGAAACGTTTTCCTCGATAACATTAAATATGTAATAACTAAATAAGTATTTTGTATTCAGTGGTTTAACGTCTCACCTTGCTGGAGTGATGTACACGTGTAATCGAGGACCCTGTGACATCACTATTAGGTGTGGTTACAGGTGCAACTGAGCACACTTCTGACCACACCTGACCATACCCATCAGTGATGCTGACGGTGACAGAAAGTTGAAACTGAAAACTGAAACTACTGACGCTGGAAAAAAACTGTCAGTGTAAGAAAAAACTGTCACCGGAAAAATAGCGACATGAAGTGGAAATCAGGACTGCCAAATTTTATTTTGAAGCCAAAATTTAGTCACTACCTCGGCCCCATGAAATTACCTTTTTTCCAATGGACACCTGTTTGCTTCAAACCACTGAGAGGAGCACAGACAAACCCAAAATAACCAAAACTGTTCTAACTTAACAGAACCCGATAAATCAGAGTAAACAGCTGATTGAGATAATATTTTGAGGGAACTGAATGTACACAAATGTCAAATGTTAATGTGAAGGCTATTACCATCAAAAAACAACTTGTGATCAAACAATCAGGTAGTAGATCATATACTCTGTAGCATACAGGTTAGAAAGTGTAATTACTGTTTCAAATGTCAAAACAGTTACTTACTGTGTCTTCTTGTTTGAGTCTGCTTGTTTTCCTAGTAGTAAGCAAAAATTGTACCAGTATAGTTGGGATATGTGCATTACTCAATTTGTGCTCTTGATTTAATAATTTGTGTTCATAGATTACATGCTTCATATTGTTTGTATGTTGCAATCAAGCTTTGTCTCTCACTTTCTCGCCACGCAAACAAAGTCACAAAGTCACTCTGTTGAAAAATATACATGGTAGCTGTATAGGTTAACTGCTGCTGATTTGTGCTCTCCATTTAATAATTTGTGCACATGGATGACTTAATTTGTGCTCTCAATGTATTATTGTATTAACGTGATACACCACTTTCAAGCTTAGATTTATAAATCTTATTGATTATGTTCGCATGTCACTGAATAATCAGTTTATCTTTATTTACTATTAAAGACCTGTAGCTGGAATGAAACGAGCATCTCCAAATTAAGAATGGGCATGGCACAGCAACTTCTCCTAATTATATTTTCCTTTCGCTGATGGTAAAAGTCCAAACTCTATGTGTCACTTGTGCCGGATATCAGTGCATATTTTTGTTTTTGATTGTCATCACTTATCGCTGGCACTTTCACATTTTATGGGGTTTTAAAAGCTTAATATGGAACCTGGCAAACCAAGTATTTGTTTACATGTTAAGTTAAAAGTTTAGCGGCTACAGTATCAGTTGTGCTAGAGATGTGTGCTGGGGGGCATGTTGGGAGCAGGCCAGTGAGCTGTCTATCTTTTGTCAGCCACAAAAGGCTGTAGGCCATAAATCACTATCAGAGACAGACGTGAATGATGTATTCACTCCACACACACAAGTCATTCCCATGCTTCAGGGCTAAAATGTAAACAAGCGTGATTCTGTATTCAAGTCAGTGGATGCAAATAACAGGCTGCAAAAGAAGGACAAAGATATGGTACTTGGAATAAATATTCCAGTGCAGCACAAACTCCAAAAACAAACCTAAAATAAATATAATGAAACTAGAAGGCACTCAAGAGTGCATCCCTCCACCAAGGCCATACAATCCTCTTAATTGGTTATTTTAATAACAGAAAAAATTTAGAATTTTTTAGCCTGTATCTCGATCTGGATCTCCATCAAAACACACATAGTGAAAGGAATTCATACTAAGTGGCAGATGGCGGCCGTCAGTTGAGAATACCTAAATCTTGTCTAGGATGACAATTATAGTTACGCTTGGCCTCCATCTATAGTTATTTTGCATGGTGCAAAATGTCAAGTGAATCACTGAGTCTACATTATTGACTTGTGAGCTCAAAGATAGAGAGCTTTATACATTAACTGACCAGATGGTGTTGGTGTCCAAACCAAATCCAACAAGACATCCTCATCCTATGTTTGACAACAGTCTTAACCATCTGACCTACGGCTGCTGGCCCATGGCTTCATTTTCTACCAAATTTCACTGAACTTTGTTAAGTAGGCTGAGATATATTTCTAACTAACAGCAGTCAAATATGCAGGAAGTAATAATAATAATATGTAGTAGTAGCACTTTTCTACTTAAAGTGGTACTCCAGCAATTTAGTATTGCAAGTACAAATTGGAAAAATCGGTAAAGCAGAGGCCAAGATATTCTAACCCTTACCTAGTATGGGTCAAGCACAAAAAAACGTCAGGCCCTACATTTCCCAAAATGTCACTGGATAGCATTTTCTGTTGGACCCTCCCTGCCTGGTAAATCCACCGCCTTTCAAATTCTACACCTCCAGTTCGTAGCACAGTCTGTTATAAATTTCAAGTTTAAGACATCATCAGGATTTTGGTTTTCTTAGATTTTATAAAGCTCCCTCCAGAGCAACAGAAGACATTTTACATCTGTTTTCACAGGCTGAGTAGTTCTCCTCGTGACAAATTAACTGATTTTTGTGTGTAAAATTGGTAGAGAGCCCCTTTCAGATAATGACTTTTAAGATATTGTTTTTGTAAATACAGCGGTTGGACTAATTACAAGAGTTAAATAAAAAGATTGTCACTCAGAAATTTTATTAGAAAAAACAACACTGAAAAATCAGAGCTTTCAATATGATGTGATCTCACCTGGAAAGTAAGTGTTTTTTCTATTTGAATATGATATGTAATGCAGGTACTCCGTAGTGACTGAGGCGTGTGTGTGTGTTCATACTGTAAATGAGTGCCTATGTCTTCAAGGATCCAAATAATCAAGCATGGTGCAACATGTAGAAGGCGTTCATGGCCATTGATCTGAGAGCGCTCAACACTAGGTGCAGTAGACCCTATAGAATTGCATTGATTTTTTTCCCCAGCACTGCCTCTTTGTTCTATCCATACATTATAGTACACTCACAGCATACAAGAAAAATATTCTCTGGTTTACATAACAATCAAAACTTAGTTACTTGTGTTTATCAAAGGCTGTGAGTAAACTAAAGTGAAGCCAACATCTATAGGATGTTAAATGTAATAAAACAGGTGCGTAAGATATGAGAAATTAAGTGGTATTGGATTTTTAAATTATAACTCTGTGCAATTCAATGTCGTCTCGTTCCAAATCACGCTCTCATTTAACTTGTGTTGTGAGTCATCAGGTATGTTTTGTATTCTTGGTCTATTTACTTTCGAACAAGGTTAGATTGCACTTAGCAATGGAACACACCGCCCACCCTGACAATTAATCGCTGGGGATGCAATGGGTGGGAACCAATAAAAGTTTATGGACTTGTACATGTTGCAGAGGCTGGTTAGTGGCTCTTGTTGGAAACAAGGTGCCATATAGTTTAACGAGCTCATTATAACACAGGCATCAGGTATTAGCTTCTGTCATATCTTGTTTCTCATAGAGATGTGTCTAAGATTTAGACACTTTGGTGTTAACTGTCGTGCAGCTCACTCCCACTCAAAGATGGGCTGCTGTTTTATTAATGGAAGCAGAGGTTTCGGCTGAAATTGTATCTGTGTAATGGATTACAGTAATGCAATATTCAAATTATGCATATTGTGGTTTATTGGATCATAATTGTTTGCACATCTGTTGCATCGTGTTCAATAGCCTCACATATTGCTTTAAGATTATAAAAAAGCTATGTTAAAGTCGCTTTTTAGATTAAAAGGAATAGTTTGACGATATGGGAAATACACTTTGCTTTCTAACCCTAACCCTACAAATTAAATATTTCATGTTACTTAGAGAGCTTTAGAGGTGCTGTTAGGTGGACTTTGCTACCTTTAGACAGAGCCAGGCTA
Source organism: Enoplosus armatus (assembly GCF_043641665.1). Lineage (NCBI taxonomy): Eukaryota > Metazoa > Chordata > Actinopteri > Centrarchiformes > Enoplosidae > Enoplosus > Enoplosus armatus. Next base: position 16,845,792 of record NC_092181.1, read on the forward strand.
GCTGTGTACAGCTGTTTATGCTAAGCAAAGCTAATCATACGCTGGCTGTAGCTTCATATTTACCATGCAAATGTGGGAGTGATATCAATCTTCTCATATAAGTCTCTGCAAGAAAGTGAATAAGTGTATGTCCCAAAATGTGTAACTATTGGTTCAGCCTCTAATGGTGCCATAGCTCGTTATCGGTTTGTCCATATCTGTGCAGACAGATTTTATTCCAAATCAGAAGGATATTTTTGATGCATATGCAAATTACTTGTTATGTAATTTCTTTCTTGATTATAAGGGAGCATAGACCTCACAGATGCTGTAATAAATGAAAACAATGGATAACATTTCCTAAGGTACAATATGTTTGCAAGATGGTTACAGCTTTCTTGGAGGGGACCATGGTTTATTGCCTCAGACTTCGGATACCGTACAGCTTGAGCTAAATATGGCTGTGCAAATCATCACTATGCATCGTGGGACACTAGTTTTTCATCCTCTCCCTCTGTGTCTGTCTCTCTTTTTCCTCTCTCCCTCTCATTCTTTCTTTTTTTCTATTTCCTCCTCTCAGAAACACACACATGCGCACAGACGCAGACACACACACATTATATCAGTCTCTCATGCCTGCTCCCTGTGTGACTGGATAAGTCTGACTTGTTTGACTCTACTGTAAGTCCAGCCTTCCATTTAGAGCCAAAGCTGCCCATGAATTGCAGTCCCCATCTGTATTTATTTATGCATTTGTTTAGACTTTAATTAGTCAACTGGAGAGCACTGCCAAACCCCCAACCCCCCAGGCAGCAAGGCACAAAACTTGAACAACTATCTGCAATTCCCTACGGATGCTGAAATGTTGTATTGCAAAAGCTGGTGGGTGCCTAATGGTGGTATCCTTTCAAGATGTAAAAGCCCAAATGCAATGAATGAGAAATTTGGAATATTCTTCAAGACAAGGGTGATTATGCATCTTGATCGTGGTCTGCAGAGGTTACAGAGTCGATTTGGTCCTCCACTCTCAGGTCGTCCAACCTTCCCTCAAACCGTGTGGTTGCCTTAACAGCTCCTGTGTTTTGTGCGTTTGTGAGATTGTTTTCCCGATGACAGACAGGGAGATGCTAACACTAACATCACAGCCCATCCCCATAAAAACACACAGACTTTGATTGATGGCCCTTTTGGTTTGTGGGTTTGCTCAGATGGGCCTCCATCTGTCTCAGGATCCTTGTTGCCTGCACAGTGATCCTCAAAGGATGGTGATACAACAATTATCATTTGTTAATGTCAGATTTTTTTTTATGTTTTTCGTTTTTTTATGTTTTCTAGCCTCACACTCTCAATTGCTCCTTTTCTAAAAATCCACTTCAGTATTTATGTCTTGATGTCATGTTGGCTAAGGTCATTGGCATTCATTCATTTGCTTTGTATTTCCTCAGATCTTCATTAGTAACACTGATCCAATGCCATGACTTACAGCCCCTCTTGAGCTAATTTTATTGTTGCACATAAATACTGTCAATGAGCTTTGTTCATTTGTATAATTTGCCATTACAAAGGCAGCTCCAGAGTGCCCTAACTTTACTCCTTGAACCGGGTGTAGGCAGACAGAACTCTCTGTGCCACAGCAGGTCACGTCATCGGAGAGATAGCCATGAATCTATGGCGATTAGGTTAGAGGCTCTACTGGCCTTTCTATCAATCATTCATAAGTGAGCCGTGAGATATTACCCCTTTCCAGTAAAAGCAACATGTTATTAACTACTGAATGTAATTTACTGGAAGGTCAGATTATCATAATTTGGTACTTCACAATGTCCCATTAAAAAGAAGAAATATATTTAAATACAAAAATTCCTACTTGAAGACAATAAAGAAAGACTGATTGTAAGATTTGTTAAAAAATGTTTCCATTTCAGTAGAAATATAAGCTCAGAAATACTTTACATTAAAAATCTGTTTCACATTACACATACCCATATATATTTAAACATATTTAAAATAATGTTGTGCATCAGCATCTTATAGTACTTGTGTCTTTACTAGGGATCAGGCTTTTTCAGGCTGATACCTATCAGCAGTTAACATCAGTAGGATCGGCAGATCTGACATGGATGACATGGATTCCTGTCTTGAAACATTTTTTATATAGCTCCTGTGTAAGAGACAGTTTATACAAAAATACTATAATACCAAATGCTACTATAGTGATTCATTACTTCTTGTTTAACTCCATAACATTCACCAACTGCCTCCCTCCCCTGAATGCCTCTCTCATGAAACAGATTTAACGATGGGTTGATCAGACAACCATATTCACAGCTCTTTCGCCCAGTAAAAGTGCCAACCAGAATGACATCACAGTTGTCATTATTAATCCTTCTTCAACGACGGTAGCCATGCACTTGTTGCATTTCCAATCCGATGGTGTTATTTTTGCCATCACTTGCACTGTGAACATATGGAAGTAGGATGCAACCAACAAAAAATAACCCTCTAAAAGCATGTCACTGGAAACTGAAAGAGCTGTGTCGTCAGTGTTCTCTGTTTGCTCTGTTAGCTCATTGCATGCTTTTTGCATTACAGTCAAGCAAATAGACACTATTTGTATGTGGATTCCCACTCTAGTCAACAAGACAATTGTTAGTCGCTGGCTGCACTGGTGGATTGAGATGTGTTTGACTGACATTTACTTGGTTGCTATTTTATGATCTTTTGTCTGATCAGCATATCTTATGACCACCAATCAAGTCATTTGCAATGGATATCCTCCTCCTCTCCCCGCTCCTCTCCTTTCCTTTCAATACTGATTTTCACTGATCAATTACATCATCCCTCCCCATATCATATGATACATTTTTATATAATTGACCATGAAGATTGCAGTGCGGTGTATGCTATTCACTCTTAAATGTCCAGTATCAGGTCAGCACTCTGTCTGGTATTAGACGAGAGTTATAAGGTAGTTTTGTTCCTCACTAAACCTCAGGTGGTATGAAACCTGATACCCATCCAAACCATCTACCCCTCATATGCTCACCACAGTTGAGCTTCTGTACTGAGAAACACATCATGTTATAACTCCTGTATAAGGAGGAGGATAATGTTGTCTGTTGGCTTACCTTTGAGACAAAGTAAGAAATGATCAGCAAAAGTGATGCAGCGCATCATATTATAGACAGCCTCGTTTTCAAAGCCAGTAAAGAAAGTGGGGCCTGCCTCATGCCTTCATCTCAAGCAGCTCTATCAGCTATGAATGATGCATGTGTATACAGGCTTATTGAATAAACTCAAGCTCAAAGCGGATAACATTCCACTGAACTGCAGACAGTATAACTGTTGCTATGGATGTGAGGATATGAGGGTAAGGGATTTGTCTCTTTGTTTCATTGTTCTTTATTTATTTTGCTCTTTTTGCATTTCTAAACCTGTCCAAACCTGTCCAAACCTGCCTCCACACACTAACAGCTACAGGTGACTCTGTTAACATTAGGCATGTGCAGCAAGAAAGAGTCCTCTGGCTTCACTTTTGCCCTTTTTTCGGCAGGTCCTTAAGGCCCAATGAGTGGGTGGGACTGTCGGGAACTGTTACATTTTGCTGAAATTATGCCTATGAAAGTTTGATGGGGTTCACGCAGCATAAATTGTTTTGGTCAGTGCTTTCCTACTGCCACCTACGCTGAGCTGGAGAAAGATGCGCTTTTCTGTGCATGTTTTTGTGACACGCCACAAACTCATTTTCTTTACCAATTTATTCCTGTTGGGGTTCACAGCCGAGCCTGTCCCAGTCCATCACTAACACAGTCTTAACACTTTGCTTTCACATGCTGTAATGCAAATTCAGCAATGAAAGGTCCAGGGCCAGATGTTGTAAGACACCGCGTTAACTATAACTTCCTGTTTGAAAGTGTAGGTTGGAGTGCGTCATTATCCTCATTAATGACAGCTTTATAACGCAGTCAAAACACAGGAGAAGTGAACATGTATATATGATGGCAGCACCATACTTGCTCCTCACTGATATACATGACTATGCATATACAGATATGTATGAAAAATGAGCTCACATTCATGGTGAAATTGTGGAAGATGCAATTTCATGGCTTCTACTTTCCATTAGGAATGGTAAGAAGAGATAAAGCTTGTATTAAATGAACTCTCCCCCTATCAATTGTAATGAGAAAAACATGAGAAGTATGTTGATGTTGTCTAGTGTGCATTTGAGAAGGGCAATGCAAAGACCCTTGGTGCTGCGGGGAATGCTGTCAAGAGCAACTATGGCCTAGATGATGAATCGTTCCTTTAACCGTGACCGATGCCACCCGTTTTCCTCAAACAATGGTCCAGTGTTGCAGCGAGACTGCGATGTTGACTACATAATGGCAAATGATGTATTATATATTGGAAAGCAGCAGGGAACACGCTGTTTTTCACCCATCCTCTGTGACATCTATGTAGAGGTCAAGATCATGAGAACTTACCCCAATTGGTAGCTTTTGGAATAAGGCCTGCGGCGCCAGACTGCAGTTGACAGTCCAGTAGGTCAGTAATTCCCTCTTTAGTGAATGGATGCATTTAGTCTCGCTGTCCCAAACTATTGCTGGTTTTGTTCTCAAGTCAGGCATGATATACACAGATGCTGATACAATGTGTCGACAGTTCCATTCACAACTGCAATAAGAATTTATGCCTCCTCAGAATAAATGGATGAAAACAATTTGTACTTATATTTTCTCCTCAAAACTGGCAGTCTGATCCATTGGACACTAAGTTTTAATATATTCAATAAATTAGTGCAACAAGTAGTGCAGGTTTTTGAGAGGGCCAGAGTATTTACATTTGTTTTACCAAATCAAACTTATTTTTTTACAAAGCAAGTTGTTAAATTACTGTTGAAACATGAGGCATTGCTTTATTTGGTAAATTATTTGTTCCTTTATTACAAATGTTTAATATAGTATTGAAAGTTAATTAATGGTTTTAATAAGGATTGTTTTGTTTTTTTGCATTATTAATGACCAATATTGAAAATTAACTGGCAAAAAATGTAATCAACAACTTAATATTAGAAAATAATTTAATTACAATAAAGTTTAAAATGATCTACTATTATCTACTAGTTTTTCAGAAGCAGTCATAACATGTCATAGTCAGAATATCATTTAAAACTTGTTTATAAATGCATTATACCGCAGAGACCAAAATCATTTGCCACAGCTGCAGATGTTATCAATATGAACTCTGCTTTATATTAAATGGCAAAAAAGGAGCTGGTACCACACCCAGACCAGACCCATGCACATGCTAGTCCTTTTTCCAGACTTTTCCATCCTTTCTCCCTGGCCTACGTTTTTCATTACAGCAAAGGAGGACAGGATATTAGTCTTCCTCAAGGGCCGCGGAGCGAACTGTTAGTCACAGAGCTGAGAAGTGTTGGCTATAAGGAGATGATATGGAGCAAGAGAGCCATGTAGCTTAGGGTGGGGGTTGGGGGTGTTGGGTGAGTAACACCGAGCTGAAGTCCGATACGAAAATGAGGCTCAGTATGCTCCACTGTTAGGGGATTTCAAAAGAAAGACATGAGGAAAAATGTTACTTATATTTCATGAACAAATGTTTACCACTGAATGAGGCTTATCAAGATGTTTTTGGCTAATATGGTAAATGGCCTGGTCAGAAGAAAACATTCAGTCACCACACACCTCCCTCTTTTACAGTACAACCACTTGAATAGTTTTACTTAAATCTCCAGGTCATGGAACTAAACCACATCTCTAACAGAAGACTGCTTGTGTTCATATTATCGAAAATAGTACCTCTGAATTAACAAATTTGCTTTTGCAGCACGCATTGAAAATCACAAAAACTGATGATAATCTATTGTTTGTGCTGAATTTGTTTTAAACCATTAATTGCAGTTCGCTGTAAGTCAACAATTGCCAACACAAGGCTACACACAATTTAATATCTAACTTATTTACAGTTTAGTAGATTTAGTCGAAAGAAAAAACGATCTTTGCTCACCTGTGTGTAACACATAAGAACACAAGACAAAAGTGTAAAAAAGTTGCCCACACTAATGATCATTTATTTAATACTGTGCTTGCAAGTTAACTCTAATACATAAAAGTTATTGTAATTAGATAAGTTGATATTGACTCAGCCCACATGATGGCACTAAACATTTCATATTACAGTTTTAATTTAAATAAGGTTTTAAATAACCCTGATACTCTTAATCTAGTCCACCAAATCAGTGAGTTAGTTAGTTTTTTATTAACAAAATGCACCAAAAACTTTATTATGTCCAACAACACTTAAATATAATGTTTACTATAATCTAACATACCAGACAATAGATATGAAAACTTGCTAGCCAGAATAAGCAACAGTGAGGGCCACGGTGTCAGGGAAACGTCTATTAGCACAACTCACTATCAACTTGTGACAAAAACGACTTATCTTTACTGAAGTGTCATAGAAAAGCAGAGGTTAATAAAATATGTATTTATCAAAGCCTTGTATTTGTCATTGAAACATCAGTGAAATTAGTGACTTTATAACCCAGATCGAATATTGTTTTCACTGGAGAGAACAATGTATAAATGCTTATGTTTTCCGTGCAGTCTGGCTTTATCTATTGCGTGTGGGATTTTGTGTGTGTGTGTGTGTGTGTGTGTGTGCTCGGTGGGGGATGGTGGACAACCTAAAAACTGAAAGCAGCCAGGGTGACCTAAATCAGGAGAGGTGATAACTCAGACAGATAGCTGGAGATTACCCAGGGATCAAGAGGCTCAGTGGCCTCTCAAACAACAATGACTGGAGAGCATATCCCTTCTCACCACCCCCTACAGAGACCCGTATGGCTGGTATGGACCAAAACATGCTTGCCAGTATTCTCCATAAAAGGGATTTGTCACATGGTCTTCTAGTTGTTTTCTTGTTTAACAGACGAAGGATCTATGATATTGCTTAAAATGCTCCCAAGAGACAAAAACACTGTAAGCTCATTTTGTGACTATAAGACGCTTTTGTTGTTGTGGTTTAACGTCCAGATGCAGTGCTTATTGGTCCTTTTAATGCAGTATGCTGTAGAATTACTGGATTTGTGGCATAGCAACAGTGTCTGAAAGAGCGATTTTTTTCAAGAATCATTTAGTAAATGATTACAGCTATTGAATTACAGCTCAGTTTAATGAAATGGCTTTTGTGATTTGATTTTGAGTCATGTGTGTCCATGAGGCCAGGAGTCTGTGTGTGTGTGGTTGTGTGACTGCAGGGGTGCATGTGTTTCAATGAGATGGCCTGACCATTAATTCATGATTGATTGATGAGTCTCCAACACTGTGGCCAATAACAAGCCCATCTTCTCCTCTCAGTATATCTGTGAGTGTGGGATGTGTTGGTGCGTGGGCTTGTGAAAGAGGGGCAAGAGAGGTTGCTCACTGATTACTTTGTACTTTGCTTCATGCGAGGAAATAAAACCATTTGTTCAGGATATTTAGATATATCTTGTCCGTCCTCTGTAACGTCACCTTTTACTCAAAAAGGTGCCAGAAAGACAGGCTTTTTTTTTAATAGGATGGAAGTTGAGTGAATACATAAATACCCATAAAAACACAATAAAAACAACAGGATTTTACCTGAGAGAGCAACTCAATGTGAATTTTTATGTATCTAAAAAGTACGAACACCACAGCGTCTCGCGTCTAAAAGGCAGATTATCTTGCAATCACCCATTTGCAAAACAAACACTTCAAGGTACAGTTGTACAAGACACACTGTAGATGTCTTTAGTGCCATTCTTAGATACATTTTGAGGATGGGGGAGGGGGACGATCGGTGTGGGTCCATGCTTGAATGTACAGTAAATTTTGAGGGGGGGAGGTAGCTTGCTCTAGGCGAAGCTTGTTCCAGGGACCATCTGTTTGTCTTGGATTTTGGCATTGTTCAGTCTCTGTCCTCCAAACCTTTGACTCGCTTTCAGTCTCTATTGTTCTTTCCATCTCATGTCAAGGTTACAATTAAATACTATTTACCTGCATAATGTTTTGTTTTGCATATTTGTTTGTTGTAACTCATTAAAATGCACAGGTACAAGACAGAATTGTGTTTATAAATGTCTCAGTAAAATTCATGCATTATTTAAAATTATGAGGGAATCATTATTCATTGGGAAATGTAAATGGCAGCAAAGTGACTTTTTGTCAAGCTTTCTCAACTACAGTTTGAAATTACTGAAATTTTAACATTAACCTAAATGTGGTATTGGTTCTTTAGTGTATACACATCACACATATCACCCCCCAACATAAATACAGCAGTTAACTGTACTGCAGTGTGGACAGTATGAAGTATAAAAGATTGAGAGCATGCAACTGAGACTAGTAGTTGTAGAAATACTGCCTCTACTATTTGTAGCTGTGTTGAACAGTGTTATAGTATATGTGGCAAATTTAGACTCTCCCTACCGCTCATTCATATTCCCTACTCTGCCACTCTTCACAACTGTTATCTCTGCTGAATCCTTGCTCGGCTAAGCTAGCCGTTAACCAGCTCTGAATCAAAGTCTTGGCCATCAGTGATTTTCGGCTGGAAATACAGACACGTGCAAGTGAAACGTGAGCCGTTACCGGTCGGTATAGACGTTGTAAAGAGAGTCACATGTATTCACGATTCTATGAATACTTGATGACCGTCAGATATCTTATCTCGGCATTAGAACATTTGAATGCGTAAATGCAGACTGGAGCAACTATCCGACAGAGCTGTGAGTATCAAAGCATATTGAAGTCAAAAGATGTGGTGACGTTGTGAGAGCACGAAACAAATCCAAGTGCTGCTTCATCTGCAAGTCAACCCATGAGAGTGCCCAGGCATGGATTTGTGAACTATATCAAGGCTGGGCATTAGAAAAAATTAAATTGTGGCTTGACCATGCAAGACATATAATAAACTGAAACATTCAGTCTCTTCATTTCATATATGTATAGGAGCTGAGAAAGTGTGGAGGTATGGATTTAAAGAAACTGCTGCTCAATAGGGAGTTATTTGAGGTTTCCAATACGTATGCTTTGTGCTTTAGGCAGTTGAATGAGGAATTTTAATTCAAGGCTTTTTCTTATCATGGTAGGAGGGAATCTATGTTCCTTGTTGGCTCAGATGAATTCAAGTATGGAAGATGCACACTGTGTACTACCACACTGGATACTGACCCCAAGGTTGACAAATTGTTATGTACATCCATTCACCATTGTGAGTAGCTGAAACATTTACAGCGTTTTCTTTAAGAGTTGTATAAACTTCTGAGCTAAATTAGATTTGTACTTTAGGTGGGATATCTTCTCTTCATTGCATCTGTACATTCAGCAATTAAGTTGTGAATTCAACTGGGGTGTTTGTCAGTTCCCCTGTACTTTTTGGTTGGATTCATTTTTGGAAATTGATCTTGATTTGCACTGGTGACATTAAATAGGACTCAACATTAAAAGCATCACTCAGAAGAATTTTTGTTAAACTCTGATACCAACACCACTTTACAGTACAGACTTTAAGTGCATTCCTTATCCAGTGACACATAAATAACATCATGTCCTAATGTTTTTACAAAACAACATGTTTGAATATTAAATATTCAGGGGTCACTGTCCATATTTATGTTAATTAAGCCCAGTAAGTAAATACTTTACTAAAATGGGAACATTTCCCTCATGGGTATATTTCCCTTTGCAGCTTATGTTTTGGTTGTCCCATTCGGCTTTATGACGAGTGGAGAGCTGTTGGTAGATATCTAATGGTATGTGTTTGAAGTGGTATGTGTCTTGCCATTTTTTAGTCAAAATAATTGAAACATATTCATAGGTTTGCAGGCATGGGACATCCAGAAGACCAAAAGATTAAAGAGGACCGTATGGCAGCTTGTCAAAAACTGATGCTATGGATCTGTTTTATTTTCTACCGACGGTGTCTCTCCCTCTATCCACATACAATTGTACACACATGCAAGGCCAAACACAAAGCACAGACTGGACCGCATACTTTCTCATCAAACATCTTCCCATTGTCATCGCAGACCCATGGGTTTCATTAGTGCCAGCTTTAAAACAACAAATCTCATTCCCACTCCCACACTCTAGTCCCAAATGCTTTCAATGGAGGAGGAAACAACACTTGCCTGAAGGGTGCATGCATATGAAATTCCACAAAAAAAATTGCGTGATTTATATTCTCTGCTCAGACGAAACAGGGTGTAATGTGCTCAGCACTAAATTAACAAATGTGCTGTAGTAAAGTGACATTGACATGTGTGCTTATCACAGGTGAGATTGGACGTTTGCAATAAAAGCCGACTTGAGGACCAAACCCATTGATTTCATGCTAAATATTTAGGGACTGACTGAAATGAGAGACTTTAGTCTCTGCAGTGAGCAGGCAAAGCAGGTGATCACACCGGACACCTTTTTGGCAGTGAACGCTGCCTTTTGTAATTGTTTTCGCTGGGTCTGAGGGGTTTTGTATGCTGCTTGTGCACCCAGGGCACCTCACTTTTATCCATCCAGCGCACCTTGCATGTTTTTAGAAATGCCCTGAGCTCCCCAAGTTGAAAAGTGTTAAACTGTGTGCCTGCGTCACCACAGCTTTTTTTCTCTGCTGTCTAATAAAATGACAACAGAGGTGGGGCTTTCTTCTGCTTTTCCTCTTCTGCACCAGAGCTTCTATTGGAAACTGGGCGATTGAAAAAAAGATGGTTTTGGTGGTTTCTGCCCACTGTTTCACTTTGAAGGAAAATTACAATAAATGGCATCAGATTTGCTGCGTCATGACTGAATGCTTTTTTCCCCTTCAATTAGAATGGCATTAACTAATGTATTAGCAAAGTAGTGGACAGCAGCTGACTTTGTGGTTGCCTAGTAACATTAGTATGAGGACACTTCCAGGGCCCCTGCCTGTGCAGGTTTCTCAGAAAAAAGGCAGAGCAGAGAACCTAATGTTTCGCTTTACAGCCTGTAAATCATATCCAGAGCTCTTTAGCATTTGTTATAGTATATTGCACTTGTAACCCTCCTCGGTTGGTTTTTGATTATTTTGCAGGTTATTTATTTGTGACCATAGAGAACCTTGTTAAAAAGGAGAAATCAAGTATGTAGAATGAGCAAATTCACCTAAAAATGTTGTGTTACAATATGTTGTGAATTCTTTAATGCGCACATGTAGTCAGTGCAGGGTTTATTTGTTTTTTGGTTTGTTTTGTATTTCATTTTTGTTGGGGCACATACTGTACCTTATACATTGCTTATACTTCAGCTGCATGTTTGAAGTGTTCAGCAAGCCTTCAGGGACAGCGTATCTAGAGCGATCAGACATTTTACCATTGGACAGGGGAGGGGAGGATGAGCTGGATCCTGGAATCCCAGCCCAGGAGGCTGACTTATTCAGTATTCTGCCGATGTGTGATCCTGACCTTACTGTTGCATGTCCTTGGTGCATGCAGAGCGCAGCAAATGCCTTTTTGGGGGATTGCATGCTCCAGCCCATTTTAATGTGCCTTTTCATTCTCAGCACACCATCACTAAGCCCCACAGCAGGGGCTCAGAGCAACCATTTTGATTATGAGAATGATTGAATTAATGCTGCTGAAGTTGACACTTAATGGATTATGGTGGTCAGAATTGTTAAAACACATGAGGCAGATCTTTGTAAAGACATCCTAAACCCCTTTATTTGTCACACTTCCAGGGGAAAGGTTTTAAAGTCTAGCCTTGCTAATCTAGTGCAAAGTTTAACCTATTAAAAATAAAGTCTAACACATACAAACAACAAGCATTAGTCCAATCATAAGGTACTGGATGGAATATATAAAGAGTGTCTGGATTGATTCCAACTTTTGAATGGCTGTTGTTGTCAATATCAAATCATTGTGGTTTTCTTGAGTTAGAAACTGATTTAACAGTGTATTGCAACAAACTATTTGCAAAAAATACATGTTCTACTTTGTAGTAACCATTTAATTAAGAGGATCTTACTATTGCGTGTTAGCACTGTATGTCCGTTCATTACAAGTAAATGAGTGATCCACAGTTACTGGAACTGTTTTTTTTCCCAATTGTTTTTTCCTTTTTTCATGTACATTAAGCAAGGATGGTTAAGCAAATCTGTGTTTTGTTTTTATTGTTATAGTATATTTTTGACCATTACTTTTCCTTTCAACACAAAGACTTTACCATCCGCCGCTGTTTCTGTTTCACCGAGCACTCAGCAAATATATCACTCTACTTTCCTGCATTGAAAATCGCCAAGTTCTGTAACCTGCAGCTGTGTTACGGGCAGAATAACCACAGACCTGCATGCTTGTCTTTATTGTTTTCACGTACAGTAATGCTCAAAGCTGCAATATGTTTTTATCTCTTTTCATTTCCTTAAACATGGTTTTCTTGTCGCCTTTCTTGGTATTCTGCTCTTCACGTCATTGAATCCAAACACTGTCGCAGGAGGTTTCTTTGGTTGATATACTGTGCATGCGCTCTATGTGTTTGTATGCCTTTTAGCACTCATTTCCTCCCTTTCTCTCGCATTCCCATAGTTCAGCTGGCCATTTGGGCTCTATCAGACAACCTTAATGTTTGCACAGTAAATGAACATCAACAGTGAAGACAAACAACAAATTTGTATCGCACCTATTTTCCTCTTTAATGGTGCAACGTTATTCTCATTTGTCATTAACATACTTGCTGAGAAACTGGAGCCAATCGGAATTTGTAATGCATTAACTAAAAGCAACATTGCTGTCATTAGCTTCAGTGATCTGATTGTATCTCGTTCAAAAAGTTATTAGGTTCATTTTCAGAAGTTATTGGATTTATTTTCCACCATAATGTGAGAGCCTGCCTGTACACAAAGATGGCATATTGACTGACCTGACTTGCAAGGTTGACATTCACCATAGATTTACTGGATATTCCACTTCATTCAGTCTTAAACTATCCACTGAGTGGCAACAATTCCAAAACAGATGTGAATTTATATGCCAAATTTAACAGTGCTTGATTCCCTGAGCATTTTTACCAGCAAAAAGAGAAAAGCTTTGATTTTTACAGGTCTACCCAAACAGCTCTTTTTGTTTTTTTAAACCTATTTCACAGCGATATTTAAACATCTAGAGGCAAGAACTCATAGATGTAGAGAACAAGAAATGATGAGCATAGTATATACACATATCCAACCATCACCTCCAAAATTTTAATAGTTTGTTAATGAAAAGGATTAGGAAGAGCATGGATCACAGCATATCTATACTTGGTGAGAAAAAAATTGTTAAATGAAGGAATGGACAGTCAAACATTTATTAATTTAACAGTTAAACTCTGGAGGGACTGGTCTGTCGTCATATGCCAATATTTAAAAATATGCATTCCTGGAAACTGACTTCATCTCATGTTGGCAAACTGGCATATGATATACCACAGTGCAGTTTACACTTTCACAGATGATTGAAGTTGTGGGCAGATTCCTAGAATATCTCATGACTAGTAATTCAGGAGCTGTTTTCAGTTTATTTAAAGTCAGTGTGATACCAACATCTATTCGTGCTATATGTCTATATGTGCATCCTTGAAAGTGAATGTCTGCTTTTGTAAAAAAAAAAAAAAGTAGAAAAAATAGAAGAGTTCTGTAGCAAGTTTATTTTCTTTTTCATTGTGGATGGTTACGTCTCAGATTTTTTAAATTCACCTCCAATTAATAAAGACAGTTGGCCACTATAATGGAATAACACTCATACAGTGCAACAGCATATTGGAGAAATTTAAGGAAGTTGATTTCACTCACATCAGCCACATAGCTTCTCCAATTTGTGAAAAGTGCCAATTTCACTTTGTTGAGTTATAATTATCATTACTTTTATTAGTTGTCATATTAGTAATAGTATTTAGCTTGAATCCTTTTCAGTGTTACAGAGGGGTTGCTATCCAAGTACAGTGGTGGAAGAAGTACCCAGAGCCTTAATTTAAGTAAAAGTACCAACACATTAATGTAAAAATACTCCATTACAAGTAAAAATTCTACTTAGTAAAATTATTGTCAGTAAAAGGTACTTACCTTCTTTTTTGTAAGGGGTCCACAGCTTAAAGATTTAAATCTGTACATGTACAGTACAGGTACATCAATAGTTTAGTACAGTACTTCAGTAAATGTACTTGGTTACTTTCCACCACTATCCCTGTGTTCATTTGGATGACAGTTATACCTGAAAACATTGAGGCACCTGGGAGAGGTAAACAGTGCATAACATGGTTTACACAGATAGCAGCACTCCAATTCAAACCTGTGGGCCGTTTAGAGACTCCAGTCTTCAGAGTTTTGCGAGGAACTCATATAAATCATTAAAAAAAACTTACACTCTTCTCAGGAAGAGTCAACAATCGAACATGTGTCCAGTGACAGGCAGCAGTGCTTACCATTCAACCAGTGGCCCGTTTCTTTTTCAGTTTCTGCAATGATGTGATCAAGCCCTATAGGCCGTACAACACTGTTAAGAGTGCACAGAAGCATGGGGGGTGTTATAAACTTATATGGACTTGTAATGTTGTGCTGCATGGCTGGCAGAATGGGATCCTCTTTGTCAGCACAGTCCCCCAATAAAAGGGCGTCTTTCTGCTCTTCCTCTTTTCGCTGCCTACTACAATGGCCGTCGCAAGGTAGACATTAAACGCACCCTCAGTTTAACTACAGTACGTTAGGCTCTCTGGTCTATACAATGCAAATACGCCATTTTACTCTGCCATAGGCTGCCTAATCTCGCAGCAATCTGTTGCACTCTTAAACTGTCTGTGTGTCTCTGAAAAAAGTCTGTGATCTCTAATTGAGTGAATGCTTCTTTACAGATAAACATAAAGGTGTTTTAACAGACCTGATTTGATGTTAGAAAAACATTAAATGCAAAAAAAGTATATATTTTAACAAGCCTTTCTCTTTTGTTTCTGTCTCTCTTTTGGCATTCTTCGTGGATCCATTGCTCTTCTGCCCTGCATTTAACATGACAGGTAAGTCCATCAGTATTTATTTTGATGCCTCTGGGCTGGATTAGCTTGTACGCATTGTCTGCCACAGTGAAAGTGTTTACCAAAATTGCATCTTAAGTACTTGCTGTACCAGGGAACACATTCCCTTTGCTCAGCTGACACTTGGGAGAATGGGGCAATTCCATTTATGCAGCCAATCTCATTGGCTACTGGAGAGATGCCAATCTGCCCTCACAGATAGGGAAGAGAGAGGGAGCAAGGAGAGCGGGTAGAATAGCGTTTATTCATCCTGACACTGATCAGATAAATGGGAAATGATAAATGCTGTCTATTTTTACTTCCCTTAACCTGTGTTAACTTTTTATTCAAAAAGGAGGTCCTACAGTCTTGCCGTGCCATACCTTTGAAACGCTTTGCGATTCAGTTTTATTCGAGGTGATCTGACTATGAATAATGAAACATGAAGCAGTTGTCCTGATGACTCATTTAGCATAAATGGTGAATAAGTTGAGCTGATGTCTGTCTGCTGGGCAACAAAGTACATAGTCATCAACTTAGAATACAAAAAAGGCATTGTTTTGAAGTCAGTTCCCAGTATGCATTTGTTTTATTCATTTTCTTTTTGTTTTGTTTGAGTTCTTCCCAAAGCTGCTGATTCCCACATCTAAGGCAGTGAATCTAAATGTTCATACAGGGCAGCTTAATTTATTGTTGTTGAAAAGGCCAGGATGTCCCCCGAATGGCAATGTGGCTGATATTTAAGTTTGAGGTGGCTATGAGGCTCCATAATGTTATTCATATAAATCAAATATGTTGTATTTGTTTTTGTTCTTTTTGGACTTCATAATCTTATTCTTTTACAGCCACCTGAGAAAGAAGTAGTTTGGTAAACTTTTTTTTGGATTGATATTGATTTACACAGATATACCAGATATACAGAATATTGGTCTACGTTTTAACGGCATGAAGCAAAAGTGCCTCGAATCAAATTAAATCTTTTTTCTTTAACATTATAATTTCATTGACTAGCTATGTACATTCAGTTACAAATATGTTATTTCTACCTTATGCTGGGAAATGCAGCAACAATTCCCTCCAGCTCAACCATTTGTAATAGTTAGAATATGTTATTTTATTACATTTATGTTTATTTATAAAGCTGTCCAAGAGATAATGGGTTACCATAACACATACCTATGCACTTACAGTACACATTCAGTACCATGCATTTTATTGATTGCTTTTTTCCTTGTGTGGGTGCTGGAGTATAGTTAGACACATGTCTTAAGGCATCTATTTTAATTAATATGACCATTTTGTAGGACTATTGACACAAGAGGAATAGAGCTGGACTAGAAAATATATCAAAACAGGCATGACCTACAATATCACAGGTGTAGAAAGTTTAGCCTAAATTATCTTGGATTTTATATCTCATCAACTGCACCAGGATCTATCTTTAAAGGTATGAATAACAATAATAAATGAATAGAACATCCTGAGTCCAGTCCTGGATAAAGCTTTGTGGTTCAGCCACCATAATACTCAGAATATTAGGCGCTGACCCACATCTGCTCTTATACGGGTTACATGGAGCCCCAGATGCAGGCCCAGCTGTTGCCATGTATTATCTCACTGACTGACCCTGATGTTATATGTTAAATGCAAGACAAAACATTATCGTAGCCTAATCCACCCTAGCAATAGCAAGAATGTTAACTACAAAATACACTCTAATAATAATAATAATAATAATAATGATAATGATAATAATAATAATGGCCACAAGTCTTCTGTTCCTCTCACACTCTCTGACTCACTGTAATGAATATTCAGCTGCCAACCTTGCCCCCATTCTCCAACCAGTTTCACCCTCCTCAGCAGCCACCACTGCTCTACCTACAGCACCATATGTAGTTAAGAATAATGACTCCTCAGTCATTATTATTAATTCAATGTTCCTTGAATATGGTGCATGTAAATGATGCAGTGGGCGTAGAGATCTATAGGCTGCCTGGAGACCTAGCCTGAGTAATGAATGTAATTATAGTGCCCTATTGGACCTATGTCAGTAATAGTAAAGCTATTATTTTTACAGTTATTTGTTCAACTGTCACAAGGGGAGCGTTTGGGAAAACATATAAGCTTTCCTTAGTTTAACATCAAAATGTATTATTTACGGAATTCCCTCTATACAATGTGTGAGTGAAATTTCCATTTGCTGCCCTCCTTTAATTAACCGGCAGCTTGTACATGTAGGTTAAGTAAACACCAGGATTTTTTTAGCGGCTATCATCGAATGCAGTGCAGTAATATCACAATTATAACAACGACAGCAGCAGTATTTGGAAAGAGTGAGGGTATGTACAACCAGAGAGAAAAAAATGGCGTGTCAGAGGTTTTGGATTCAAAGATAATGTTGATGATGATTAGAATATTGATCCCGATAACCCACCTGTTATAAAAGAAGCAGTGGAAAGCCACCCACTCATTGTCATTAGTCATCACCAGCTCCTTGCAGCCTGCTGCAGTACATGCTGCCACCCATGATTTAGCTCTTCATCCAGTTATGAGGGGGTGTTAAGCGTTTATTATGCAGCACAGTCCAAGTCCCAATGAGATGGCAGAATGTTGCTCGATCGATACCCCTCACAGGAAGCCAGGTTAATTTATTTTTTAAGGATTTGTTTGCGTCTCTAAGGACCCCTGCTTGCTGCAGGTTGTGACGCAAGCTATTTCCCAAAGATCTGCAGAGTGATGTTTTGTCACTGACACATACAGCACTGCACAGGCGAAGGTACTGCACATGCAGGCACACTGGCATAAACATGCATACACCATTGTATACTGTATTCAAACCAGTTTTGCTGTTTGCTTAACCTATCTGGATTTTGAACTAGGCTCAAGACTCTGACAAGGGTAGTTGTGAGTGCCCACTGATTGATAGTGAGCCTGTACAGTTTGAGCCTGCAGGGTCTCTGTATTTGTAGTGTTTGACCTTTTGGCTCTGACCTGGCATCAACAAAATGCCCCACTTTTTTTGCACAGCACACCCCCTCTGAATGTTTTTCTCATTTCATTGTGACCTTTACTCTTTGTGTCGGTAAGTCTGCCTTCATATCCATCTTTCTTTTGTGACTTCTCATCTCAGCATTACACTCATAACAATATGGCACCAGACATTTACAGGTCCGTTGTGCTTATTTATGACCACACATGTACACAGACATAACTGCATGTGCGCACATATGCCACACGCTCAGTTTTGCACACATAAGCTACAAGACAATAGCTTCAGACCTATTAGCATGTGCATTGTACATACAACCCCTGTATATCCTCTGGCTGGCAAACAGCTGCGTTTCTGCAAAATACAGAACAAATGTCACGCAGATCTCGAAGCAGATCGCGAAGCAGATCCCACACTTTCTTTCTGACTGAACAGTGATCTGATTTGTGTTGGAGGGTTGCCATGTCAACCACTTGTCATCGTCAAAGTCAATTACTGATTTACATAAATAAAACAAATTATCCTCATTCATCAGTTTACAATGTGAGGGAGAGGTGAATACATTTGTTATCACCATGATCATTTTTGGTTACCACTCAACTGTATAGATTTTTACTGAGCATCATCAATCAAAGCATTTATAATGGATGCTGTCTGAGAGCAAATATCTCCCCTCAGGGAATTATCACCCCAGGCTGAGGTCAAGCAGAGATTTGATCTATTGTCAGTTAGATGAATTGATGTTTTTCTCTCCATTTACGGTGTTTTGTGGACGCAAAGTGAAACAGAGAGAGGAGAGAGAGAAGGTAAAGGTGAGTGGGGATAGAGATAAGTCTAAAGTAGTTTAACGTCAGCCCTCAGGAGTCAAAGCTTTTAAAATATTCACAGCCGTTCTCCATCACCTATTGCCCTGGTTGCTTGTTCAAGAAAAGACTGAAATGAAATCAATGAGGTTGCCAGTACTGGCGTCTATGCCAGGCATCATCCAATATTTATACAAATGAAGCTTCACAAGCTAAAATTTACCCAGCAGTTGCATGTTTAAGAGGCTGTGAAGGACTCGAAGGACTCGAAGGGGGTGAAAATTCTAGACAGGATGTGAAGATGAGAGAATAAAATAAATCTAGCTTCCCATCATGATGCCCTGCTGTACATACTGCAGTCATTTGCATTCATATGATATGGCAGGTTATGATTAACAGCTATGTTGAGTCTTTAAGTGGGACACCCTTGGTACCATAAACAAGAAATGGATCATAAATCCTGCATGGCAACTTTAAGCCATTATCACTCCCCAAAACGTGTCCCCTAACAAATAACCACCAAGTTTAGTGCTTTTGTTACTGGAGCACTGCATGCCGTGTATGTAAACTGTTAACTTAGCTGTTCACTAGAATGAATCGACCTGGCAAAAAAACATGAAAGTACATTGTGGATATATTGCTCACACTGCATCTTTATTTTTCATCCCACATGGGCCACTTCCTCAGACATTTGTTTGATGTGAATGACTGATACAGGTTCCCTTTACTGTCGCTAAGGTCAGTTTCAGATGAAAACTCATCATTCAGTGCCATTTGGCATTATTATGTGTGACTCCCTGAACTGTAAGCAGAAACTCATATATGTGATTACAGAAACATGTTATAGCTTAGAAAACTGATGATGAATTCCATGTTGAAACTTTTCGTTGGAATTTTGAAGGAACATTTTTTATAGTATTGTTTGAAATTGTATTAATTACATGTATTTTTGAAATGCATGTTTACTACTGATTGCATTTATTGGAGAATGGAATAAGAAAATAGTTTCAATTTAGTCCACCCAAGTGCAAAACACTGAATTCCAGACATATCCTTCATATTAATGAGATTAATATGTGATGGGAGAAATGCTATGCTCTGTGGGAAGAAAAGAAGGTAATTTGATACGAATATCCCGTGGCTCTCTTTTCCAGTCCCTCCAAGATTTGACGATCTTGTGATTACAAAAATGAAAACACAAATTAAATCAAATTTTCTTGAGAGCTTGCAATTTTGTCCAATCCCGGAAATTTTTCTTCAAAATATTGTAAAGTGTTTTACTCCTCACTACCATTTTGAGCTTAAAAAAAATATAATTTCAGAACCACTGATAATGAGTTCGAATAAAAATAAAATGAACCCTCACCCCCAGCAATACTAATTTTTTCAGACACATCATCACCTGTGGGACCTCTGCACTTCTTCTCAGGCAGGGCTTACTCCCTGGCTCTGTGTCACTCACAACAAGCTCCACCAATTTAAAACTCACCAAACCATCTCTAACCCTATAACAACCAAGTCTTACCTGTTTTTCTGACTCTGTTGCACATTGTTCACCAGAACGCCAGGGCACCAAGTGCACCTACAGTGTTGTTGATAGATTTGAAAATGACGTTTTTTTCTTATTGGAACTAATTATGTAATGATTGTCAGTGAGTTCTTAAAACATTTTTATTCCTGCTAACTTACAAGTTGTAAACATTATCTTAATTTATCGCAAAATAACACAAAAATGATGCAAATTGATGCATTTCATTTTTTTCAGAAAAGCTGCTGCAAATTCAGTATATTGATGTTGCCTCTGCTCTGAAGGTTTGCAGAGTATGGTGCACAATAGGTAAAATGCTGCCACAGTATGAGAATATGCACACTAGAGAGCAGTCTGTTCCCTCTTTCTGCAGTCATTGTGATCCTCCATCTCTCTCTCACTGCCCCCCTCTTACACAACATACTGTTCATGTCAAAGGACCCAGGAAACACAACATCTGTCAGTGCACTAATTTACACAATGAACACCAGAGGAAGAAGGATATATATACACCTCAAAATGGCCTTGTATTCAACAAACATTTTACATCACATGAAAACACAGTGAAGAATATTGCATGTGCAAATCTTTCTTTAAGCTGCTGGATAATTTCTTCAATGATTCTGATACAATTTAAAATTGTATTTCCATTTAAGTATGCATGGGTTCAATGATTGTTGTCTTTAGTGTGCTTGATTCAGTGAAAGGAGGCCTCGCTCTTCTGTGAAAGCCAAAGAGTGACAGGCAATGAGAGGCATAGCTTTAGATCTTTGACACTCTGCTTGCTTTACTTGGATGGTACACAAGTAGTGACATAATAATAATATGAAT
Organism: Enoplosus armatus; assembly: GCF_043641665.1. NCBI lineage: Eukaryota > Metazoa > Chordata > Actinopteri > Centrarchiformes > Enoplosidae > Enoplosus > Enoplosus armatus. The sequence goes on from NC_092181.1 coordinate 16,866,966, forward strand.
ATGCTAATTAAAATGTAATAGATCATTTGAATCTATTTTCAGATGGGCAATGGGAAGGGGGAAAGAAATTACACTGATAGCGAGTCAACACAGTGAATGATAAAACAACAAATATGAGAGTTAACAGAGAAGAGATCTAAAATTCAGACCAAGGATTATACATTGGAGATGAGATGCAGATATCCCTCTGCCCCTTTTATTAAATTTTTTTTGTATTTCATTTCATTCTTTTGGTTCGATACACTGCAGAGACATGGCTCTCCAGTCCACGAGCGCAAAGACTGCGTCTATTGTCATTCATCCTTTCTGACAGGCTTCTCACGTACAAATGAGTTTACTGTGAATAGCAATTCATTTATTTAAACATTTTTTGTAGTTTACAAAAGAAATAGATTATCTTGTATCATTTTTTTGTCCACACTTGCACTTCTTCTTTTAACATATTTTACACAGACTTTTATTTTTACATTTCAATCCAACTTAAACATGTTTTTTTTAATATTTTAAATGCTTGTCAAATATTGTGTTTACCATAATACAAATGGTTTTTTTTTCTTTTTTCTTCTTTTGTGTGTCCTCAGTTTCTTTTTAAACAATAATTAAATGTCCTGAAGTAGAAAGACACATTAAAGCTCAAATATCCACCCATGAGAGAAAAGCCTCAGTGCCCACAACGTATTCCTCTGTGGAACATCAACAGGTCCAAGAGTCAGGTGCCAATCATGCCCTGCGGCCTCAAATCAGCAGTAGATAGCAGTAGCAATAATAGTCACAAAGCATACTCCTTCCACATCACAGTGAGTGTGTAAAAAGTGTCTAAAAGATTCCTTTATTCCTTCTGTCCGCAATAATCCTCTTCCCAGTGTATCCAAAAAGGGGATTTACTGTATATCCAGATAATCACAGGTAAAGATGTACTCACAAAGCAGGGTCACACCTCACATTCCCGAGAAGGTTGCTGTTGGCAAGTGCAAGAGCCATATTCATTGATGATTACCAAAGCTCCCTCAATGTGGTTAGGTTTATAGTCAACATAGTACTCCGGTGTAGAAATTGCAGCCATCTGCTGCATGCTTTGCTTTTGCTTCTGCTTACGGCGCTGACTGCTGAAGCACTGCCTCAGTTGTCTTATTCCGGCTGGAAAGCACTTCCATGCCACATACAGCATGAGCACTATGATGAGAAAGGAAAAGATGAGTGCCATGGTCCCAGTCACCACCTTGTGGATCTGCATGGTGCTCTCCAGGTCATCATGGCCCACTGTGACAGTGAAGGAACTGGTGACCACCTCACTGCCCTCACCCTCATAAGGGTTTGGAGTAAATGGGCCCAGGAAAACAGAGCCACCCTGGGCCAGATCCCTTGTAGAGGCGTACAGGCCTGCTGTAGTTACCTCCATTGGGCGGTCCTCACATAGCTGAAAAGCATAGACAGCATCCAACACATCCTCGCCCTGTGCGGTGTCGGGGCTTGAACACAGCAGGGAATTGTCACGCTGGCCTCGGAAGGCACTCAGCCAAGAGGCCAAGGCACACACGTTGCGACTGCACTCCCAGTCATTCCCTGCCAGGGTAATGCTGTCCAGAGATGACCATGAATCCAGGATGCGCTGGTCCACAGAGGTCAACCGATTGGAGTCTAGCATCAGCACCTTAAGGTTTGGTGCGCTCTCAAAAACATGTGGCTCAATGTATTCGATTTCATTGGCTGACAGGTCGATCTTCTCTAAAAAATGCCATGTCCAGTCCAGTGTGTTGACAACAATAGTGGCATGATTGTTGTGCATGTACAGAGTACGTAAAGAGATGAGGCGAGGGAAGTGGGCTAGGTTGACTTTAACTAGCTCATTGTGCTCAAGATGCAACTCAGTCAACTTGAAGAGGCCAGCGAAGGAGTTTCTTGCCAGGCTCTGCAGTTGGTTGTATCCCAAGTCCAGAAACTGCATGCTCCGGCAGTCTTGAAAAATCCGCACTGGCACAAATTTGAGAGTATTGTAGCGCAAATGCAAATTGGTGAGCTTTCTAAGGCCGTGGAACAGGTCAGGCTCTAGTGCCTGCATTCTGTTGTATGAGAGGTCCAGGATACGCAGGTTTGGGAGGGGCCTAAAGGTACCATTTGGCAGACTCTCAATCCGGTTGCTGCTGAGGTCTAACTCCTTGACCCGTCTTAGCCTGTCAAATGCACCCTCCTCTACAATGTCAATGTTGTTGTGATCTAGGTAGAGCCAGGTGAGCTGTGACAGACCAGCCAGTTGGCCTTCACGCAGCTCGGTCAGGTTGTTCTCTCTCATGGACAGGCCCATGGCGCTGCTCAGATTGCGGGGAATGTCTGTGAGGTTGAGCCCCTCGCAGTACAGCAGCTTGCTGTCGCAGCGGCACAGCCTTGGACAAACCCCCTCTACCAAGGGAACCGTTCTCAGAAAAATGCCCAATAAACACAGTATCAACCCAGGGGGCTTCTTCAGTGGCCACTTTAAGTACAGTCCAATTAGAAGGAAATCCATTAGCATAAATATCCAGGGATGCCACTGAGAAAATGTCCATTGAACCACTCTGGATATTGTTTTTGCACCTATCACATCATATTTATCACATCATATTTAATTAATTTAATAATCTGTTTCGTTACGTTTTTGTATTATGGCCGTAAACAGTGATTATATTTCTTTTATTTTGTCAACTAAAAGGATCCTTGTCGAAAATGCAAAAGATATAGGGCAAGTCTCTTTGCTTATGTTAGATATCAAGTGGGTGGAGAGTAGAGTGGATGAAAAAAAATGAAATTGTCCTCATTGATCGATCTTATTTGAAAAGATTCCTACTCACCCCTATCCAAAAGCTGACAATCTCCATTCAGCGTCTCGCTTTGTGCCCCAACACTAATTATGTGCGAATCTAAAAAAGACCCCACTGTGGTACAAATTCTCCCCCCCTCCCCTCTCTCTTTTCAGTGGACACCAGATCCTTGGCAGGCTTACAATGTCTTAGTTCTCCTCAAGTGAAAGAGCCAGAAAGAGAAGGAATCCAAGTAGCTTTCAGCGAGATGGTAGGGAAGTGCAAGTTCCCCTGTCTGCATGCATGAGCTCTGTCTCTTTTGCTCCTCCGCAGTCCTCTGCTGCAATGATCAGAGGGGAGAAGAGACAACCAGAGAAAGAAAAAAAAAAAAAAAGACCAAGGAAAAATCTTTTTAAATGTCTGTCTTGCTCTTTTCTCCTCCCCTTCCTGCTTAAGTTTCAGCAGATCTGTCAACGCATATTATCGTCCATCTCTGGAAGCAATCACTGACTTGTAAGGTCTAAATCCATTCAAGCGGGTAATCATGCTTTCAGTGACGGATGCAAGGAGGAAAAAAAAAAGAAAGGATTTAAAGAGGTGAACCCTGTTCACTGTTTTCTTGTGTAACAGTATTCCTTGTCATCTCAGTGGCTCATCTCCGTTAAGAAGCCGCTTTCATCCCCCGTGGCTTGCAGTTTTCGTTCACTCCCTTGCTCTCCGGGTGTTTCCTCAGCCAGCTGGAAGAGGCTGCTGAAGGCTGGTGCTGGTAGGCAGGCAGGGGCGGTAAATGTGGGAAGCAAAGGAGCGCGCAATCCCTTGCAGCAGAGCAGTACACTGACAGCGCATGCAGAACCACCTTCTGTTCACTGAGTGTCGTAAGCCACTCACAATTCAGAGTGCTCGCTCTCTTTCCCTCACTCTCTTGCTCTCTTTCCCTTGATCGCTCACTCACTTTTTCATGCTGCTCCCCTCCTCTTCCTCTCTCTCCCCTCTTCCCTCCTCGTTTTTTCTCTTGCTGTGTTTTTCTCTGTGCCTCTGTGAACATTTACATATTCAGAATGGGCTGGGCTTAAACCAGGAGCTTTAATGAAACCCCCCTCTCCCTCTCTCTCTCTCTCTCTCTCTCTCTCTCTCTCTCTCTCTTTCCCTCCCTCTCTCTCCCTCTCTCTCTCTCCCTCCCTCTCTCTCCCTCTCTCTATCTCCCTCTCTCTCTCTCCCTCCCTCTCTCTCTCTCTCTCTCTCTCTCTCTCTCTCTCTCTCTCTCTCTCCCTCTCTCTCTCTCTCTCTCTCTCTCTCTCTTACTCTCTGTCTCTCTCTCCCCCCCTTCTGACTGTAATGAATTGGGCCATATAATGTCTGCCTCCTTTGACGTTGCTGTGAGAAAGCAGTTTTCTGATTTCAGAGTTGCAAAATAACATTCATCCAATGGGACACCCTCCAAAAAGGGTGTCCTATATTAGTTCCACCCCTAAGGCAGAGAACCATTTGCATTCATATGCAATGCATGCAATCCACATATAGAAGAACAAAAAAAAAGAAATAATATAACCATATACATATATAACCATATTCTCTCTCGTGATCACAAGTAAATCCACACGCACAAAATTAATTAATTTCAGTAATGATGATACAATTTGAATGTACCCATCATCATGTTTGTCTAATGATTTCAAATATGACTTTGTGTAATGAATCAATCTCAGTCTATTGATAATCATTGTTAAGCCTTGCCAACAATAAAGGCTAGAGTATAGTGGCTCAAGACTTTTGTATGACATCCTTCATTTGATCAAACTGTCCTGTAGCCAGGCCTTCTATGTCACTGTCAATTATGGCGAGGCTATCTATTCTGAATATAGATGTAATTGCTTGCCACATAATATTAGCATAAAGCTATAACATAAATATTCTTTTCTGAAGGTCCGCTCTCGCCTTGCTTTGCACTTCTCTGGAATCACTCCTAGCCTTGTCATCGTTCTCCCATTAATTTTCAAAGACAATGAGCTGTGACAGTGCCTTGCATTCCTCATATCAGCCAAGTTTCTAACCATCTGACCTTTTTTTCCGTCTCTGAGTTCATTGCATTTTTACTGACAGATGCCGTAACTTGCCTTTTTGGTCGTTGTTTTTTTAAAGAATAAAGGAATTTAGAATGAATGAAAATGATAACAAGACATGAAAACAAAATTAATAAAGAACATGTTGTAATTATGCCCCTTCACAATCCAGGCATCGGTAACATGTATATAGAGCCAAATGTATGTTGAAACAATTGCAAACAGAAATACCAATTGCTTTTTTTTTGCAAATGAGTTGACATTTCATCTGTAATCTGGGTTACTGCTGCCAGCTAACCTTAACTAGATATTAACTAGATCTAATAAATAATAATAATACATTTTATTTATAAAGTGCTTTTCAAAACACCCAAAGACGCTTTACACTGCAAGTTAGATATAAGATCCTGACACATAATTCCCATTACTTAGAAATGGGGTCTTGTAAAACTCAATAGGGCTAAACTGAGTAAAGGCAAAAGCCCAGGTGGTTTGTGTCATGTTTCCACAGATGTTTACCATGTCACTGTGTCCGCTCATGTGTTCTGCTTTGGCAGTCAATTACTGTAGTGTTGTTGTTTGTGTTGGAGCTGGTAGTATGGCACTAGCATTGTCAGTGGAATAGCTGGCTAACTGAGACAGGGCTTTCCACAAGTTCTACTTTATTTTACTGTTCTCATTAACCATATCTCATCTAGTCTGCGCTATTTGGTCATATGTAAGAGTAAAATATAACAAGTACTTTGTCAGGAGAGTTAGCTTCAGAGTGCTGCAGGGAACAGGGTAGTAGATTAAACCGTTTTAAGTGCATGCCATCAAACAAAAAGAGTCCCCACCCAGTGGTATAACCCATTACTGCAATAACACTACAGGCCTTTCTAACTTGTTCACTACCAACATTTTAAGCTGCTGGCTGTTGTGCAAATAATGGCTATGTGTTTCTAACCGAGCTTTACTGAAAAATAATGAATGAGAGGCGTAGGTTTTTGTTGTTGACTGTATTCTAATCATTGAATACATGCACAGATATCTTTTTGGATTACAAAAGTAATGCAGAGTGGGTTCACCCATGCCAATGTATCGCAGAAGGCCTTGTTTATGCAACACATGGGATATATCTCTCAATATTCAACTCATCAATATCTCTCAACACTATACATTTTGTTCTTTTCAGTTCCTTTTTTGTTAACTTCTTTGTCTGGCATCAGTTGTACAAGTTGTACAAAATGGGTATCATGCCTACGCATAACAGAGTTGTACTGCCCTTATGGTCAATATGAAGTTGATCATACCGAATCCAGTATAATTTCTAGACATTTTAGAAAGACATTTAAATGAAACCCCCTATGGATAAATACATGACCTGGCTGTATCTAACTGGAATATAGGCTAGCTTGAAAATGGGGTGGGAGTTTAGCTCTCTATTTCATTAGAATAATTATACCAAGGAACCACAATTACCTAACAGCCCTGTACTTTGTTCTGACCCTGTCTGGCACTTGACAGCTTATCCTTAAATACTGCTTCCACCACCAGGAGCTTCACAATACTCACAACATTTATGTTACAATAAAATATCCGACAGCTAATGCACTGGTGTTACTTTGATTGAAACCAAAAAATCCTTTTTTTCAAATGTAACTGGTATTTTCTTCAGTTTTTAGCCCCACGTTTCCTTGGTTGATATAGAGATTTTGGTTTTTATTAAGATAACTCATTTGCAGTTCATGGACAACAAAATCATTCTGTCATTCTCTGATCTACCAAAGTAAAGTTGGCAAAGGGAGATGCAATAATACAACAAAGCCAAACCTATATCATTTGATGACAGTAAACTTTCTAAACACATGATAATTCATTCAGCAGATTTTACATGAAACTCTCCCGATCTGATACAATTCTGTCAATCATGATCATTCAAGTACAGCGACAAAGATATATTCTGCACCAAAGGAAAAGAAAGAAAAATTGTCCTTCACATGATCTGGACATCTTGAAGTTGGAATCATCTCTGCTTCCCCTTTGCTATATTCCCTCTTAGCTGTAATGGATGACTACACCATCAGCTAATGACTCGGTGCACTATAATGACTTGACACAGCGAACAGGAGATGAGAGCATCCAGACCATCAGTTTTAAGACTTTAAGAGCTTTGGCTCTCTGCTTTGGAGTTAAGGTCAGCACAAGTGTGAGAGAAAGTGTGTTTCTGTGTATGTGTGGGTGAAACACACACGCCCACTGACACACTCACATGAACACAGTCACACAAACAGACACAGCCATATAACAGATTGATAGTTGATAAGGATATGAATTTACGCTTTCAGGTTAGGGTTTATGTTTTAATGTAACTCATCATATTTCATATGAAACAATAAACCAAGATGTCAACAAAATTATCCTGGATCTTTGTCACCTTCAGTTGTGGTTTTGTTTGTGAAATGGAGAGAGAGGCTGTTTTCTATTATTGCTTTAAAAATGTATTGGGTGGTTTCTGTGCAGCAAGCAGTGAGCAGCTGATAAAGATTTCGAGCTTTCATCACAACGTTTTGAATCAGAATCAGAAATGCTTTATTGATCCCCGGCGGGAAATTACACAACACATTGTTTGATGCATTTGAGAGTTGCATCATTTTCTGACGAATCACATGACTTGGATTTAAGAATATTTCTGTTTGAATCCTGACCATTTGTGTGTGTTGACAATAAGGAAAGCATGAAGGTATTCAAAACTCAGGTGTTGATGTACGTTGTTATGCGGGAAATATTTTTTTTTATCCAGCCAGTGATGCTTCACTGCTGGCTATTTTGCCCTTAGTTTGTAGTCAATCGGGAAACAAGTAGATTACAATTAAGTAAGGTCAAGTACTATATTTCAAGAAAAATTCAATCACCATTTTTAGTGGGAAGTGCAATGACAAGAACATGATCCCTCACTGGTTTCCCATCTGACCACTGCTTCACCTGTTTTAGGAAAGAGGACATTGCACAGCACCTTCAACATGTCCAACATCTTACTGAATTTCAGGGGAAAGGCAGTCATGGGTCAAAAGTTTCAGTTTGTGACAATGTCAGTCTGGACTTGCTAGTTTTGTTAAAATAGGTTGTTGCATGTGTAACCAAACATGCAAAATTTAAATGGCTTTCCCAAAATCTACAGCATGATAGTATGTCTTTGGCCAATTATGTGTTCATTTTATTTGATAGTCTTGGATAGTTTTATAATGAAATGGTTAGACATGGTGGTGTATTGTCAGCAAACTGAATTGATTTGAGGGATCAAATAAGGCTCAAAATTATCAGCATCTGTGATTACAGGCCCATTATTTAGGTCATTTATTGAATCAGAGGACGTTTGACTGTGTGAGCCCAACAAAATAAGGCAGATGATGACTAATTGGCCCGTTGCAGAGATAATGTTGATGGGCAGCGGGGAAAGGATTGTGGTGGGGGTCTGTGCAGACACTTAAACCATGGAGTGGCTGTCAGTGGCTGTGGTGAGGAAACAGCAAGAGATGATTCTGCATCTGCAATTGAGTGTGACCTCCTGCAGATGGAGGTTTCTCTCAGTTGGAAAGGGTCACAAGTGGACACAGAGTTAACAGTGAGCTTATTCACTTCAGTTTTAGTGCTTATTTTCTATCTTGTTTGGTACTTAAGATGACATAATCCCATTATATAATCAGCAACTGAGGATGAACTGAGGAACAAAAGGAATGTACTCAAAGATAGATTGAGATAGCCGTGGGCATTTCTTATTATTACCATCATAGTCTTACCTCAGATGCATATCAACTACACATACATATCATCACAAAATTGCGAAGACAGTAACCTGGGTTTCTTACACAATGTACAAAAATATCCACTATTCTCCATTTTCCTATTATTTCAAAGGAGCTTATACTAACTGCAACTGGGGTAAACAAAACAGGATAAACAATACCATCATAATGTTCACTGGAGCATGTGACAGGGGTAACATGGCTGTCGCTATGGGTTACAACTCCTTAAAGCATGTTTTCATGGGGTGCAAAGTTTGCTCCACTAAGCACTGTCAACTGCTTAAACAGAACAATCTATATAACGCCATCCCCATGATTTGCCCATGTTTGAGGCTTTAGAGGTGGGTTGATGTTTGGAGAGAGGAGTTATAGAGCAAATGGATGGCAAGCAGGGAAAAGCTCTGATATTTTCTCTACGGGGATGTGAACACGAGGATCTGCATATATTGTATATATCAAAGAAGAAAGAAAGAATTAAGAATCTGTCTGAAAAGGCCAAAATGGGTAAAGTAAAGAGAGTGTGTATCATCGTTGGTAGGAAATAAACTGTGTGTGCCAATAAATCTGGGGGTGGCTTTTGGAAGCAGCATGATCTTAAATCGCCTCTAGTTTTATGTTTCTCTCCCAACACAAAAATAATGCTCTGCACTGTGCAAATTGGGTAGTCGTGATAAAATATTTTTTTAACTTTCTTTATTGAACACATGCCTGCCATACTATGTTTAAAACTTTAACTAAATGTTTGTGCTGTTTTTCTAAAATAATCAGTACTTATTTGTCCAGTGTTCTTTTGTATTTCCCAGTTTCAGGGATCATGTGTCAAGTGAAGTCTTTTTCTCTTTTTCTTAGCGTCTTAGTTCAAGGTTTGATTAATTGCTTACACTTTCAGGGATGCTCCTTTCCCTACCACAGTTGTACTAAGCTGCTTGGTGTATTTGGTGGCCTCCATGTCGCCTTGAACGTTCTCTGTCATTGACTTGGTGTTTTGCTCTCAGAACCGCTCCTGAGTCTTTTATTTGTTGCGGTATTCTCTTTAAACTCTACACACCGTAGTGTTCAAACATGCCAGGGGGGTGGCTGCATCTGAGATGATGATACCTCCACGTCTGGCACTGGCAACCAGTCCCATTCTAAGGTTAAAGAGCAACCTCTTGACCCTGTCCCTGCTGAGTTACAGCGACATTATTTGCAATTTGAAGGGCCTGGACAATGTATGAGCAAGCATGTTGTTCTAACAGATCAGGGCAGAAGAAATTACAGATAGTGAACAGACACACAGGATCCGTAAATATCTATTTAGACAAAGTAGTTGGGCAAGACAATTACGACTTAATACTTAACAGACAGACTAATAAAGTACATTGTCAAAAGGACAAAGATATGTAGACAAAATGCCAAACAGATATAGTTACAGTAAATGTAGTGTACTTGTGTATAGACAAAATACATCAATAAGGACTGAGTTTCAATAACCTATGCATGTTGTTTTATTACTCATCATCATATTTCGAGGTGGAAAGAAAACTAGAAATAATCAAGGTTTGTGTGCTGGATTGTTTATTGGAAGAGACTCAACAGTGGAAGTGTGTCTGTGTGAGTGTATTTGTGTGTCTGTGTGTAAAAGAGAGAATTAATATGGGTCTAAATTGCTTCCAGCTATGTCCAATGCGAGGTGTTCCCGGTTTAGAGAGAGAGACAGTGATTTTGCCATGTCACAACACAGAGCAGTCACGCTCTCAGTGTTGGACATGCTTTTATACAGAAACAAGATCAGGATTCTTCACCCGCCACCATGGCTGGTAGAATTTAACAGCTACCTGCCACAGCCAGTTTTTCACCTACATTTGGCGAGTTGGTGTATGTGTGGGTTTTCTATATACAGTATTTAATTCAATTACGTGTTTTAACATTTTCACTTAGTGTGTTTCTTTATGTATTTGTGTTCTGGCTCTAATGTTTTTGGCTTCTGAGACTACATCAAACAGCGCCTGTGACTAGGCTCTGTCTGCCAAAGGAACTTTGTTCTGCTGTCAGATGACGCAGAAATCCCACTGAGAGCCACCAAGCCTATTTTCAAAACCCAGCTCTGTGGAGCAGCATGCCCCCACGTTTGATAACCCTGACTGCTCTGGCCTATTGCCTCATCCAGAGCCAAACAAGCCTCTACATCCTTCATGTGTCCACTGGCCTCTCTCATGTTGGGATGAAGCCGAGCAGAATACAGCGAGCAGAGGCGTCTCTGATGCAAAAGGCTGAAACACTTGTAAATTTAGACTGAAGATTACTTGTGCCTTTATCCCTAGTGTCCCTACTGCAAGGTAAGGTAAGAACCCTTGCCTAGAACTCTGAATGAAACTCGATTAGAGAGTAGTAGTGCAAAGGACAGGTGAACCTTTTAATACAAAAAAGGTCCTTGTGTTTCACATTTGACGCATTAAGTCTTACATCTTGAATCTTGAATCAAAATTAGTTTAATTGCTTTTCACACAAATAAAAACTTGCGAACATGGACAATGCACATGGAGCAATTATATACTTCTGATTTCCTTCAAGCAAGTTTCTTTTTAAAAGTTTGATTCAGCCTGTAATTTTGCACACAAGTTTCCCAACAGCAGTTAATACTGTTGATATCAAGAGGAAGAATGAAACATTATGCTAACAGAAAAGGTCTGGTGACAAGAACTTCCCTGCTGCTCATTTAGTGTCAGTGCCACAGGTGGTGGGGCACACTAAAGCTCTCTTTCTCCTTTACCGGTGTCTCACCTTGATGGTAATAATTAGTTGCGCGATGACCAAAAAACTCATTACGGACGCTGCTGGGGGTGACCCAGGTCTCCTGGATATGTCTTTTGACTTTGTAGTGAACCGACACGTTAATCATCTCAATTATTACCTGATCATTTTTTTATTTACTCCATTAGTCATTGGTTTGGCGAATTGTGAAAGTATCATTACTATGCAAATGCTACACAGGCATTTTAAATCATTTGGCCTGTTAGTTTAAACAGCAGTCTGCAAACTAGCAGTTCCAGATCCCAATCAGCAGCAGCATTTCGACTAATTAATAAATGTCAAAATACCTTGGAATTGTTACAGATGATGATTTTTTGTGATGTTTTCTCATAATAATTCGGTAGAGATTTATTTTCTTCTGAACACAATGCACTTATATTACTTAGACTGTTTCAGTCTTAGAAATGGTATTCTCATTTTGCACAAGGAGAGGTCAGATGGTGTATGATGTCCCAAGCACCAGGAAAGCAGCCACCATGTATGATATCATAATGCTCCATCATAGGCCTTTTTCATGGAAGACATTTTGACATGTCATGTAGGAAAAAACACAAGTGCAAATAGTTAAATTAATGATGGCAAAATTCAATTCAGCTGTTTCAAATTCAGGGTCCTGGTATTGTGCATGCTGGCTGATTGTCCCACTGTCACGGCTTGGGACACTTGAATCATTCATGTTATTAGGATCACTTGTGCTTTTCCTACTATGACATGTCAAAAAGTCTGCCGTAAAAAGGTCCATTGTAAGCCCTTTTTGACATTGTGGCATTTATTCTAGTTGCTTAGGACTGCCTTGAATTTGTAGCAGTCAGTTGTCAAACATACTGTATGAGCTCATGAGGGAAGTTAAATAAGAAAAGGCCTCTTGGCAAACTAGCCTTTAGCGTAAAGCAAAAGATAACCTGTTCAGACTGGGATATTTCTCTTGATTTTTATTATTAGAAGTCTGTAAAAACTGAAGGAGGGTGTGAAGATTTGATAGAAAATACCATTATAACATTTCATTTTAATTCACTGCTTTACCATTAGAAACATGTCAAAAAGTATTTGTGCGTGGGTCACCAGCAAATTCTCACGTCGCCTTGACTTTTATGAATCCCAACTCTTGCATGGAAAGTGTGAACACAATGTTTATAAATGAGGTCCCTCTATAAATATTATGAGAAACTACTGAATGCTTCCTCCCCCTTCGAACAAACACATTTGATAAAAATCCTCTGACATTTCTTTCTTTCAAAGTGTGAGGTGTAGGGTTCTCTTTTGTACCAGTGAGGTGTTATTCCTCCCAGCTCGTCAAACTAGCAAAGCAGTGTAAACACAGAACCGTGTGCCCCAAGCGCGGTGTCTGCCCGGCAAGGAGATACTACAAGAGATCGAAAATGCACTCAGAGTTGTTTCAGAATAAACTACACTCGTTGTGTTGATCTCAGTGTAGGAATATGTCACCCGGTGTAACAGAATGGCTCTTTCATGTGTTTTTAATGGGTTTTGGATGACAGTGGAGTTCGCTAGCACGGAGGCATGTGCTATATCAGGCTGTAGCTACACAGACAATATTTTTTAGGATGAATTAATTGCTGGTTTTAGTCTCTTCAGGGGAATTGTTGATAATAATGAAAAAAACACAATGCCAGCTTTATCCTTTAATGCCAAGCTTTGCTTTGTCACAGGCAGCCTAGGACATGACCAGGGTCACATCAGGAGAAGACTCTCTTTGAGTGGAATTCAGTAGTTAGTTTCACTTCTATAACACTTGATAACATTACCCTGACATCCACTTAATGGTTCCACTTAACACTGTAATCTGGCACTCAGGTATGTGAGCGCGCTTGTGTGTTTGTGTGCATATGCTTGCATGTCGTGTTACTTCAGTGTGTTAAGTTACTTGGTATTTCTTGCCAACACAGACCTCATTCTTTACTCAATTCCCGGTATAGATTAAACATTTACACCCCATATGAAGGTGAAATCATTCATAAACTCACTGAAGGAAATGGAAATAAATGCTAGAGCAAGTGGAAACTGGATAGCTATGTTACACTCCAGCTAATTCTGGCCTGTGGGCTTCATTCAGTCCAGGTAGTCTCTAATGCAGTTGTCTCACAGATATGTTTGTCATGTCTTCACACACTAACAGGAAGGCACAAAAACAGTGCAGTAACACAGTAGATGTGAAGCTTTTAGAACTTGTGAATGATTTATCACTAACTTATTTTAAGTGTATTACAAATGTAGAACACCTTTATATTGGTCACTTCATCACTATCTTTCTCTTTGTCTCAGGGCAGTGCACAAATATCTGGCACACCTAAAATTCAGTACAAAGGGAGGGATGTCCTTTGTATTCACAGAGGGAATCCCCACAATGCATTTTTATAATGACTTAAGGGGGTTGTTGAAGTTGTACTTTATTTATCCCCATGGGGTCCTTAGCTCCAGTTCTGAGGCCAGTGCCTTGGTCAAGGGCAATGAAAGGATAGTTTCTATTTCCTAACAATCATGTCTACTGATGTGTGATGAAACTAGGCTACCTGTAGGAAACCTACCTGAACAAGGGGAGGACATCCTAACACCAGCCACGGAGCCATTGTGCCACAGTGCAAATTAAGTTTAGGGGGATGTTTTGTCTTTTGAGCTTTTCATTTGCTGATCCCTGTATTCATAAAGAACAAAGAGAAAAAACTCCGTACATATATCATGCAGATCATTTTTACTGGCAGGTTTGGAATTTACATCACATTGCAATGCCTTCAGGGTATTTCAGGGGCTAGTGTGTCATCGTTGTTGGCAGTTGGTGTTTGTTTACTTGTGGAGCAAATGACACCAGTGCTGTTTTTGGGGACACTTCACTGTAGATTTTTGACAGGAAATGAGCAATGTACAAATGTGCAAACCGGGACAAATTGACAAAGGATGCAGTAACATTACTATTAGAATGGCAAGAAACAGGGATGGACAATAAAGACAACATGCAGCAGTTTGAAGATGGATGCTTCTTGAAGTAACTGGGCACAAAGTATATAATGTTTGTCCAAAGCAATGTCAGATTTTCGCAAGTAATTTTGTTTTTACTTCAAAGGAGGGTATTAGAGCTGGAGTTGTGAATGTGTATCATCTGATACCTTCTTTAACAAATACAGTGTAAATCATAAGTTAAATCAACTACATGTCAAACAAATCAAATTAATTTTGTCTTGAATAAGGCATGACAGTGCAGCAAGTGTTTATCTGCTTTATCTTGGCAGGTAAAGTCACATCTTGGCAGGCATTGACTGTTTCTGTGTTTGCTTGTTTTGTGTTTTTAGCTGTCAAACACCTACACAATTATAAAACTTTTCTGCACTTTACTGTGCAGTTAACAGTACACATGTATATAACAGACAGTTCCCTCTGGTAAACTACATTCTTCACTATGAATTTACATCCACAAGATTTCATTCTGCCTTAAAGATCAGGGGAAAACAGAAAACTGTGTACTGCAAGTAAAAAGGGTGTTTATACACTGCTCTGCTGATCCATATCATGACACACTGTAAATTGACCACAGGCTCAATGTACAGATAACTAGATCCCAATAAGTATGGCAGATCTGTGCGATATGACGGTACATGATGACACATCCCTGAGCCCTACATAGTAGAAGTGAAAAAAAAAAATCCAATTGTTATCGCATCATAAGGCCACTGGATTCAAAACTGCGCCCTTGATTAAAACGCAGAGTACTGTCTCTGGTAGCAGACAATGGCAGCTAAATCCTCTGACAAGAGAAAAATTCTCAGTCTCACTTCCTCTCTGCCGTCTTTGTGCTTGTGTGTGTGTATATGTGTGTATTTTGCTCTGTGTGTAGCTGTTTTTGCATGATTTGCTCTCTCTACCCCAGTCATTTCAAACCTAGAAATCTAGAGCCCAATCAAAACCACCCTTTGTTTGCAAAGACATGAACTTGTTGACTAACTGCAGAACTCCTGCACTGTGGGTAGTGATTTTGTAAAATTATATGTTAAAAGCTTTCAATTCAGGGGAATAATTTTAATCTGCAGCTACTGTATGTTATCAAGCTGGCTTTGATGAAATACCAAAACCATCACTGAACATAATCTGCAATTTGTTTGAAGATTTTCCAGATATCAATTTTCTGTCTGTCTATAGGGACAAATTTGACATTTTCAGCCCCACAACTGACCAGCTATTTTGTAGTGTGGTTTGTATGTGGGGGGTTGCTTTAGTGTTGCTTTATACTTGTCAGTCTGAGTGACAAAGAGCTGGCTAACTATCTAACTAACTAACTCTATTGAAGTTGCTCAGAACAGGGACTAGGAATCGACATTATTCATCATGTAATTCTTCTATCAGCTACTGTCTGGTGCAGCTGGCCACCTGCAACAGAGCCTTGTCTACCAGATGGGCCATGCATAATTAAGACGATAACCCTCAGCAGAGACCTGACCCTGTCACAGCATTGAAAATAAGGCTGGCCAGCCCAGGGGCACGCTTCACCCTCCTTGTGATGCCCACAAGTTCTTGCTATGCTGATCCCAGACTACTGTAGCTCTTATTGCCAGGTGGAGCACAAAGTTGTATTAAAATGCCCAAGGTTTTCCAAATATGTCACTAAATTTTCATGAAAAGTTTAATACAAATAACGTGCATGTCCTTCTGGCTTTATTTATTTATCATATTTATCATTATTTGTTTATTCAGTTGTCTGGATAGAAAATTGCACTGTACATTTACTTATGATATAAAGATATGTTTATGTTCTTTTTTAAACTCGTTATGAGTGGCATTATTTCTCATAGCCCTCACCTTAGCTTGGAGAACACTGACACTAATTTCAAAGATTATTTTACAGGAGATGTATACAGTAATGTGAACACCTTCATCGAATTGTGTCCACCCATTGTGGGCATTTATGGCACATTAAGGTTTTATGTCATATCGGTGAAATATATTGTTCAGCAATTGAACAGCAATCCAATTCTGCATTGGAAACATGACTCAAATAGGAGCATACAGTCTCTATGGAAGCACTTGAAAGGTCTTTATGGAGCAGAACTGATGATGAATCTCTCTGGTGAATCTCAGTAACCATGGCTAACCAGATCTTTTGCTATGTCCGCTTTGTCATGTAGCGTATGGAAATTCTGCTGCAGCAGGCATCCCTTTTAATAGGCCAAGAGATTCCAAACACACATAAATTAGGGTCCGTCATATGTAAATAAGGGACTGGTGCAGCATGTCCTTGTTTCCACAGCTGAATCAATTTATCAGTCTCTGATCAAATCAGTGCTCATTTAGATGCTGTGCGACAGTTTAATAAATCAGATGTAGAGAGGTGCGCATGTCTCTCCTAGTTCTTGAATCCATGCTGTTTCCAAGACGGTTTGATAAATGACGGCCAATATTTTCAAGGGTGATGTCTACATGTCATTTCCTGAAAATACTGGTTGGACTCGAGCAGCTGGGACCATTGTAGGAATACATTTTAGAAGTCAGCTTAAGGAAGAGAATAGATGTCCTTTGAAAAGACATCAATCCCCAAACACCCACCATGACAGTAAGTTCTATCCCCTGATCCATCCTCACGCAGTGCACTTACATCAGGTCCAGATATTCTGTGGCTTTACTGTTCCTTATTCCTCATAACTAATAGCAGCAGCAACTCTGTTAGTGGCTTGCGCTGCTGTGTGGCTGGACTGACAAAGCCCACATGAAAGGATAGTGGGAGACATAATAATTTCACCAGTTCAGCCAGCTCCAGCAGTCTTTGAAGCTGTTGCACCCTGGATCATTACAGCAAGGGAGCATGGTGTTGTCTTGCGTACAGTATATCTGTGTTGTTGTGTGCACAGCGGCTGTCACGACGGTGGTTTCAGCCACAATAAGCACAAGGTATGTTAGTGTTATCATGCCATCATTAGCATGTTTTTATTTGATCCACTGCTGGCTACGTTTTGCTGTCAGACTTCAGGCCATTTTTTTCCCCTTTTCCCAAACCAACCTAATCCCTGATTAGTGCTACCTACACACAGCAACCCACCCAGAAGAGCAGCTTGAGTCATCATTATCCCAGTTTTACAAAAACACGCATATTATTCTTTATAGCCCTTCCGATCCCTGACAACCAACGCCTTCACATTGATGGCAAAAAGGCTGCCAGCTCGGGAGACCCCGTTTGCTGATCAGGTTTTGTATAATTTGAATCTATTCATTTTTGTGTGCCTGTGCAGTGAACTATATGAAACCACTGTGTGTCAGTGTCTAGATAACTGGTTTTGTACATCCCCCTCGTCCACATTACATCTTATTTTTGAGAGGCAGTGTGTATGAGATGGAATGGTACCAAAATGCGTCAGTGTCAGTGTAAAACTTGTTTTGTCGTCAGTCATTTCAGATTTCTGGAGCTACCTTGCTGACTTGTAATCCTGTGCTCTTTGCAGTATAGTTGAGAGTTCACATAGAGAAGGGTAGTTTTGACCGTTGCGAGCAATGAGTGGAAAGAGACCAACAGGCAAGCAGGGATGGAGTCTGAGGCAAGTGTGAAGGTGAATAATGTCTACACTCAACAAGTCAGTCTTTTCCCTTGTTTTTCTGCCACAACACATTTTTATCGTTCACGTTTGCTTAAATTCATTCAAAGCATTTTTTTTCTGTGTGTCCTCATAATGATATTTCATACAATTTACTTATGGCATATTTTGATTGTGTACATCACACCGCAAATTCAAAATTCAGAAAAAGTGATCGTGGAATAGCCCAAATGTGACTCTCCTACTACCTTTAATACTGTATCCTATAACGCCCTATGTTGCATGAATACCATGGAGGTATTTGAGTAGGTTTGTGTGAATGTTCATACTGTAGATTGTTAATAAGTCACAGAGCGCAAAATCTGACCTATGTCTGTATGGACATGTGACATAGATGAGACATTATGAGAATATATGTAGTTGAAGAGGTCTGACATGGACATCCATTTAATTGAAATTGAAAAGTACTTGAGGATTTGACCCTCACAGTTAACACCAATGACTACTCTGTATCCATTGTCTACGCACGGAAATCCCTTAATTTGTAGCATGCCATTGTTTGGTCTGATCCACTGAAGGTGGAGAATGATGCAATGAAGGAAGGAGAAAATTATGACGAAATGCGATTATGTCTCCTGGTATTAAGAACAGGTCCTTGTATTGGATTGACCTACAGTAGTCCCCGTTTTAAGGTGTTCTAGTCGATCTATAGCATTTGACTTGTATTGATGCTTCACTCTTTTCAAAAACAGCACCAAGTACCCACAGACTGCCACGTCATGTTTGTGTATGCATATATAGGAAAGTGTGTGTGTAATAAATTGGCTTTTTTCAGCTCTGCAGTGAAACAAAAGTACATCAGTGATACTCAAACCTTCTTCTCACCCCATTGACTCGCTTTTTTTCTCTTTACCACCGTTCTGCTCTCACAGATATCACACCACTCTCTTATTTTCTCACCCTCTCTAACCTATTCTCAGCCCTCTCCCTCCCTCGCTCTTCTTCTCTCCTGCTGCCCTTCCTTCAGTCCCTCCCTCGCAAGCTACTTGCTATTCAGTTCAGGGAGACTGCAGGCAGCATTGCTCTAGCTCCCCATACTGCTGCTGCAGGACTAGACTTTTTTATCCCCTGCTCTCTCTCTTTCTGTCTGATAACCAGACATTTCCCCTCACTCCTTTTCTTATTCTCCTGAAACTTTGCACCTAAAACCTTGGCTTACAGCCCAACACACTTAATATTTAACCCTCCGTCTTCCACCTGCTTCTATTCTTAAACACCTGCATTCCTGCATGATGTCTCATTGCATGTAACTATGTACAGTGGTGTTTTTTGGGAATGCGTGAATTACGTGAGGATCAGTAAATCAACCAGACCACAATTACCAAGGCGGATTTTCTTTTTTTCTTTTTTTTTGAGACATTTCACATTGTGCATTGTTCACACCATTTTAACTTGTATGAAGACTTGGATCTCAGCCTCAAGTGTGTATCAGGAAAGTGTCTTTTCAAGTAGGCCAACCTTTTTTTTTAAAACACCACGTAAGATTTCAGTATCTTCACACGTTGGGTACATCTTCCAGGGATGCCTTAAGTATTTCATGGACTTCAGAGCCCTCAAACATCCTTGATGTATTCCTGTGCTACCTCTCCAAGTTTGTTTCTTTGTTAGTTTAGTCACTGGCTATTTTTCAGGCTGTTTTGGGATACCCTGCTCCTACTGTAAAAGAAGAATTATGGAGGTTGACAGCCTCCTAATGCCATTGTACTGACTCTGACTAAGAGAGATGGATAATAAAGTCTTTATGATGTCTGTAACCTCCCTCTATGTGAAAAGGCTGTAGAAGGGCAGAATTTTCTAGAACTACCTTCTGTCTGAGAATTCAAAACCAGCCCTGATTTGCTACATAGCCTGCCCTGAATATATAGCAGAGACACTAAAGGATAGCTCCTGCGGTGGAAACGGTATTGCCAAAATCTCTACCAGTGGACACATCACATGGTATACACCGTCATATCGCCCAACCCTAGGCAGATCAATCCATTACAAACTTTTCATTTAGCATTACTACTTGTCATTTTGCCAATAACAATAAATGTGAGCTCCCCAAAACCTAAAATATTATTCCAGGTAAAAAGATAAAATCATATAGTTCTTGAACATGCACTGAATATGTCTGGCAATCAAACACGGGCCACAGTGAGAAGAAAGACATGCAACTAAATGCCCTTTGCTTTATGTCTGTCTTTGTTTCTGTTTATTTTTTTGTCAGTTGCTGCCACTGCCTCTATCTGTGCTGCAGTTTCTGTTTCGTGCTTCCTCTCCCTGCCCTCAGTGTTTCTCTTCATTTATGTCCAGTTAGATTTTTATTCATGCACTTAAATTATCACAGTTATATAAAACGCTATCCTGTCCAGTTTGTATGAAGCCATCAGAAAGTAAAAAAAGGTCCATGGGGTGATTTAGATTTTCTCCGCAGCCAAAGTCTGATGATAACATTATGTTAACATATGCAGAGTAGACGGGATGTATTTGTGGTCTGAGATGTGTACCATTGCCATGTTCCCAGTTCGATTCTGGCTTAGTACCTTTGCTGCATGTCATCCTCATTGCTCTTCTCCGTGTCTCCTGTCATTTACTACTACATTTACTGTCATCTCAAGTAAAGGCAAAAATGCCCCAAAAAAGTCTATCCAAGTATATGCATGTATGGAAACTATCTTTTCTTATCAGCCTTATCAGCTCTAGTGCATTTAGCCTGTACAAAAACTTTCCTAAAATACTATACTGTATGTACATATCAGTATGTTCTTCAGTCCTAATTTTTATGTCTTTGATTTTGTTTTTGTGTTGCATCAATAATCTATAGATTAACCATGTATCCAAGCACACAGGGTGTTAATCCTTCATTCTGTGGTAAAAATAAATTCATTTCGTACTTACGATGTGCTTGATGATAAGCCAGATGCTTCCTCTCATCCACAGCCTGCTTGACCACAGATGCTAATAGTCAGTGACAGGCCCGCAGTCTAAACATGAGCCAGTGTAATGAGAGGAGTAAGCAAACGGCATCAGCCATTAAACATAAGAGAGCTTGTGCCAGAAGGCACTCCTGCTCCTCCTCAGGCAGTGCCATTCTCGGCTGCATTAACTCTAACTTACAGGAGACTGCCAGGCTCAAACGGCACTGTTATAGATACTATGGACAACAGCAGAATTTATCAATTAATGACAATAACATTGTTAATAAATGATGAAATACTCATTTAATATTTATTGTTGTACTGTATATGGTCAGTCTATTATTGAGCATATACCTAGGGTTACATTGTTTGCTTATGGATAGCATGATAAAATTGACTTTATGTAATCATTAATCAATAATTTAACAACCATTTAATCCATATGTTTTGTGGTATCAGGAAAGAACACAATGTTTTTGGGTGATCCTTGTGACAAATGTGTTTCCACTTTGTAGAAATGAAATAGGCTGGATAAGCATTCTGCGGGCCTTCCTCAAAATTGTAACTGATGTGTATGATTTGTGAAACATGAAGGATAATGAGTTACATGTGGTACACCAGGAGTCCAAGGACAAGGATTGAGAGCCACTGCCTTAGGTCATTATCACTTTCATTAAACCTCATTAATAAAAAAGCAAGTCTGGTATTCAGACCTATATACATGTCTTTGCAGACATTACATAAACAGTATGAAACTCATCTGGTAATCATTGCATACAACAAGTTTTTTCCACGTGACAGAAGAGACTAACTTTTCATTCCCTTTTCATTTTGGGTTTTATTTCACTGTGAACAGCTGCATGAAAAAAACAACGTGTTTGAGACAGTCGCAAAAATAGCCAAAGCATGTAAAGCCCTGGCAGGCAAGGTGTAAAAATAATGTGTCTGGTCAATGTCATCCAAAATCTTGTGTATAATGCAGTGCTGCTCACCGATCTGCAGTGCCTAGCTCCAGCATAACACAAATAAAGGTCAAGCTATGTCCGCACCCCTGCTACTTTCTTGCCAGATCAGTTTTGTGATCTGTGTCGTGGGAGGTGAAGGTGCAAAAACAATTGCAGATAATCTTGCAGTTCTGAGTTATTATCTTCTGTGTACGTGATAAACGTTTATACAACATTGAAGTCACAAAGCTGTGTAGAATGATTTTATATTTGTGTTTATTTATCCATTTACTCAAACCTACAACTGGTTGGAGCCCAGACTTCAACATATAAAATGTAGGTCTACATTTTTATTTAGTTAGTCATTTAGTTACTCTCAATGCTTCTCAGCTCAATAGACAATAGTAGTTGCTCAGTTTGCATGTTGTCCCTATGTTTCCTCCTGGTGTTCCAGTTTTCTCATTCTAAAGACAAGCGAATTGGAGACTCTAAATTGCCTGTAGGTGTGGATGTGAATGGTTGTCTGTCCGCATGAGTTAGCTCTGTGATAGACTGGCGACCTGTCTAGGCTGGCTGTACGCCCAGCGTGTGCTGGGATAAGCTCATGGATGCACACAGTCATACAATCTTTCCATCTAACTTGATCCCCTCAGAACAATATTCAGCTAACTATCCAGTTTCAATGTATGTATGTGTGGGTGCACTCTTAGAAACACACACACTGCATTGTAAATGATATTTCTGTGCTTATTTGCTACAGCATTACATTGTGCCTGCACTGTATATCTATTAGCTTCCCAGGGGGTTATAATGGCGATAATGAGATTATGATATGGCATCTATTTCTGTCCTATGTTGCTCTGTCATCTCATTTAGAAAAAAAAGGGGAGGAAAAAAAACAATTCTAATCGGAATCACTCATCTGAAAGTATTTTTTTTCCAGCCGCAGGCATTTTAGCATGTTTTTTTTGTTTTTTTTTCCAGTATCCTGTAATCAAACTAGCTGATAGCCACCGCTGCACATCTTTAAGTTCCATTTAATGAGAACAAGTCAAATTGGCCCATCTTTGGCACTACAGCTGAGGGAGCACAACTTATCTTAATGAGGATCTAGCTACCCATTATCTGCTGGTAACCCGACCAACATGTTACCACTATTATCAACCCCCACCCCGGGCTCGCACGTACACAAACACTTTCTCACCCTCTCGTTATCAGCTTGCCTTCCCCTTTAAGCCCGCCGCAGACAGTGTAACCACATTGGACAGTAATTGTACCTCTCGCTCCTGCCTAATTGAATTGACAAGGAGCCGGAATTGATGTCATTTAACACATTGATCTTGGGAGACAATGAGACAGAATGCCTCATGCCCCCCCCCCAACCCTTTTTCATCCCCCACCTGTCTTCTATTTTCTTCCCTCTGATTCATCTGCCCATTCGTTTGATTT
This sequence comes from Enoplosus armatus, assembly GCF_043641665.1. Lineage (NCBI taxonomy): Eukaryota > Metazoa > Chordata > Actinopteri > Centrarchiformes > Enoplosidae > Enoplosus > Enoplosus armatus. Next base: position 16,890,261 of record NC_092181.1, read on the forward strand.
GCCATGTTATTGCCTATGAATTACCAAATTCATTCCTCACTTCTCTCCCCATCCCTGGGTTTCAGCGTTTTCTTGCCATTGTCATTTTTTTATTGCATTAGTTTCAAGGGAGGTACAGAGACCTGGTGATGAATTTAGTTCAATTAATGAGTGAATGCAGTCACCTTTTCTTTTGAATGCCTCAGAAAAATATTGATCGCTTGCATTTTCATTATGTCTGTTCATTCCTTTGATGCTAGAAATAAAAGCTTTGGACATTTATTCACATAATGCTCACAAATACCATACAAATAAACATAGACTGAATTGAGAAATCAAAGTAAAAAGTTTTGTTTCTGTGTAAAAGACATTCAGCTACACATGTGATACACATCTTTTTTTTTGATGTCACTGAAATAATACTTAAATCTAAGCCCATTTCAAAATTACCCAAAAATGGAAAACCGACATACCTGAAACCAAGTGCCACATTCTTCTGCGCATTATTCAGCTTGCACAGACACTACTGCATGTCTTATTTCACCATTACAGGGGTTGAGGTCAGAAATGCAGTGAAGCAGTTGGCGCTGCAGTGCACCACTGAATTACACAACTTACTTTGGGAGGGCCTGAGAGAACGAACATGCTCAGGGCCCTCAGCCGTTCCACCAGCATGCACCGCCCGCCAGCTGTCTCCTGAGTGGGCAAGAATAACTCCACCACTACTGCTTCCATTACCCCGCATACTAGATGCTTATTTTCAGGCGCCCTCCTCTATCTTCCTCTTCCAGCTGAGAATGAATGAGTGCACACCGGGGGGTGGAAAATAATGGATGGGGACAGTTGGGAACATTGTCTGCAAAACACTACGGGGACTTGTGTTTACGAGAAAAAACGAACATCTACATTCCATTTTTTGGTAGTCAAAAACAAAGCAATCAATGTTGCTGTATGGGAGACAATTGAATCAACAGCCAATTGTGGTGTCAAGCTTTTAATGGCTGCGAATTGGAGAGTGCAATTGTTCACACATACAGGGCACACCTGGATGGGAATGGAGAGAAGTCAAATAGTTTCCCAGATAAACACCGTAGACGCATGAATACAATAATGTGACTCTGTTAGGCTCTCTCACTTTGTTTCTCACACACACCCACATGTGCACGCACATACGCACACATATCGTGGACCACAGTTTTGACCGACTCGGACTGAATATGAGCCTGACGCATTGACTAACCTATGATTCATCATTGCCCTGTATATAAAATTTGTGATGGGGGATTCATGCGTAGTGTTTTTAATTGGGAGCTTTATGTTTTGCAGGAAAGCCAACATGAGCAATGCATTTTTCAGTGCATGTTGAAGGACTTTTGACATATCATATCAAGCAGAAGCGTAATTACAGTAAAAGGGAGCATATTTTTAGTAATGGTAGCCTTCTTGACTTACTGTAACTGTCAAAAGCATGCTGCATTGATCTTAAAGATACACAATTACACAGAGCTGCCATAGTAGCTATGAGAAAATGTTCTCACCAATAACTACTGCTCAGTCGTCAACCGGAGCTCAAAATAACAGGTGCTGGGTTTTGTCCCTTTAGACTGACATCACTGTGCTGTTTTAATCTCCTTAACTCAGATTAAAGAGCAAAGAGTTTTGAGAAATTAAACAGCTGGGATTTCTGATTCCAGAAAATGAAAACAAAAAACACACATACACCAATTTTGTTTATCAGTGTGTCTGTTCATGATATGAATAATGAGTTGTTTGTGTCAAGAACCTGACCACTTTCTCTTTCGCCAGGTTCAATTAAGGTCGTCGGTTATACATAAAATCATGTGAATATGTTTGAAGTGTCCTCAAAAAGGTTCAAGTTAAGCCCCTTTTTATTTTTTTCGCGGTGAGCATCTTTAATCCTGTGTGTCCCTCTGGTGCCTTAATGACACATTAGGCTCTTTAGGCAGCACAATGACTAATGTTGTCATGTCCTCTGCTTTGGCATAGAAGAGCTTGTCTGAGCATGCACATCAAAATGTGAGTGCTTGCATGAGTGTGTGGCACATAATGGAAGGCAACTGAATGCTATCTTCGTTTCCTCTCCTCCCCCTACGTCAATCAACAATTCACTAAAAGCCACTTTCTGTATGTTTCAGAATACGACATGCAAACATAATGAAAGCACACGCACACAGAACAGTAGACGGGTTAGGGTCAGGTGGGTTCTCCTTAGCTGAAAATGACATTGGATCGCAAACATATTCTTCTACATTATGAGTGCCAGTTTTCTTCCTTTCCGTTTGGTGCATTGCTCCACATAAAATGACTGCACTGTGTGATTGCTATTAGAAGAGGGGGAGACTAACTGTAGTATGAGCTAGGAGACAAATGGCTCATTCCTAATGTTTAACATCCATATGAAAGAAAACTCGTGCTATATGAGCCTTGGCCAAGGGCAAGCCAGCAATACATTAGACAGAAAAGGGAGTCATATCTGTTTTTATGGCTACAGGCTCTTTTCATTGAGCAGCACTTTCACGTCAGTGACCTTGCACACGTGAATTCCCCACAGCACGTATCCACATTACAACACATGTTGAGCTTGGAGTGTGACAAATCCAAATGAAAGAAATTGCTCAAAGATTGTGGTTGTTTGTCCTCAAGTCGGCATCTCAAACTGACAGTTGCATCACAACTTCACTACAGCTCACGTACTTCCTGACCTAAATAAGACCTCAAAGAAAGAGCTCAGGTAGTCAATGTCACCATGTTGTGGGCCTGAGTTTACAGCAGCAACTCTCTGCTGCTTTCTCTGTGTGATAGGCGGCTTATTCAGAACTAATGTGGAAACAGTAATTTTACAACCTGATAGGCATTGAAAGTGACAATCAATGTTAACCATGGGGTGAGTTTACTGTGAGGTGGGTGTTTGATGGGGTCTCATTTAGTTCTTTGTGACACATAGATATGAGGCGTTCTCAATTATCAAAAGGGCCAGACAATAATGCAGCTACACAGAGATAAGCAACCACATTTTGTGTCTCATTAAACAGGATAACGACTAAATAGCCCCATTACTTAAAGCCCTGTTGAGGTCAGTTTGTCTCAAAGAAATCCTCATTGGAATCAGGCATGGATGAATGGGAATCCATGTCACCAGGTATGTGTTTTTCTGCAAAGGCTGATGAGTATTTTGGTTGTTCGCCTTCATGCTATGCTGGGCAGAACTGTCAGATGGTTGCCTGGCAACGACACAACTAATTTTGTATGCTGGTATTGCTTTGACAGAAGATCACTGTGTCTTACAATCTGTTGATCATCCTGCTAACCAATTTTTTTCCCCTGCATAAATATTCTAATAAAAGAAGCCACAACTACCAGAAGATATTGAAGTAGCAGATTTGGTTTCTTGTCGTTTTGTGTTAACTTGTTCAAATGAAGCACAGCATTTACATACAACATACATCGCACCATCCAGAAACCACTTTCTCTTTATGAAAAGGATATGTATATCACTGGTTTCAAAAGAGAGATGACCCACACTTTTTCATTTGTCGAAATAAAAAACAGAGTAATTAACATGAATGATTATTTATAGACCTTTAGTTTGAAGTGTGGTGGCATTTGACTTCATGCAGCAGCTGATTGAGAGGACCTGAGGGACGCTTAGCAGCATAGCAGTAAATGTAGCACATTCCTCCTAAGAAGGAGTACACAGTAGCTGTGTCCCCCAATTCCCACACTTCTTTCTAGTTCAATTTTTTTTGTTGTTGTTGTTTTTGTCCTTTAATTTTACTCTTTTACTCTTATGTTTCTTACTTTACTTAGAATGTAAAAAGCAAAGGGTTTGATCCCATAAAACATATACTAAACATATAAATATAAAAAAAATACACCTGAAAGTACAGCCGGACACTTCATTGAAACAGTCTGTAATTCCCTGTAAGTCCTTGCAGAGAAATTAGGCAACATCCTTTATCACGCTGTGGCAACCTACTAAGTGTTATGCAAATATCTGTTTAATAAATGAGTGTTAATATTTTACATTTGTCAACCTTTTTATTTATATACAGTACATTCAGAACAGATGCATCAGGATTTTACCACTTTCCAGTGCCTGAGACACTCATGTATGCATTTCTCTAGAGGGATCAGAGTACAGGATCATTTATATGTGTCCTGGAGCAGAAATGGTTCACTCCAAGACACTGACAGCGTCTTTCTAACCTTCAGGCCAAGCCTCTGTCCCAAGTTAGATAGTAAAAGTGGAAATGTAATAACTGGAGTAGTATAAATCACCCCACTCTTCTCTATGGTTTCTGAGCAAGAACAGTAGAGCTTGTAAGTGGTAAATGGAGCGCCCAGGTGGCATAGCTGAAAGTGGAGCCCTTTCCTTGGCTAGGCGTTTCAATGAACACAATATTTCTGTATGAAAGGCGGCAAGAGATCCTGTCCTAGAATCTGCCTCAGCGACTCCTACTGGTTGGTCGGGATGTTTGTTAACTGGAGAGCGGGGGGATCTGGGATAGCAAGAAGCTCCGTGCTGCTCTCCCAGTGGAACTCCCTGCTGTCAGGTGAAAAGAAGCAGCTGGTGACTCCGCGTGCATCAGGTGAAGCACATGGCAGTCAACACCCTCCTAAAGCCACCAGTAGGAGTTGGCAGAGACTGGAAGTGCAGAACACAGGGGAATTGGCGACAACTAAATTGATACTTGCCAGATAGGCTAGGTGCTAGATAACACACCAAAACGGTTTGAGTCATGTTTTTACTGACTCTGGTCTAATCATGTACACTGTGAAATATATGGTGCAATGTCGGGAGTCAAACAGAATTGTAATGGCATGTACTATAACTGTGTTAACATGGTATTTTTGTTTCCTTTCACAGACTGGCAGGAAAGAGAAAGGTGACCCATTGAACTCAGCCATCGATAAGATGACCAAAAAGACCAGGGACCTGCGCAGACAGGTGAGTGCATGTTTCATGCTTCATCTCAATCTCCCTTCTCTACCTTCTCTGAAATGAAGAAACTTTTTCACTTTTAACATCACTTCAAAGGTTAGGTCTGACTATATTCTATATTTATTCATATGTTATCAAATCATATGAAAAGACTTAAACCAATAATGTGTTTGTCCTTCTGTCAGTACTTTGCAACTTTCCTGCACAGTGGCACTGTGCCCATTCATTCCTAAACAGGACGTAAAACAGGTCACAAATAAATACATTCATTTCTTTTTAAAGGCTAAATAATTTCCTTAAACAGCAGGGCACTCTAGTTTTTAGCAAACGTTTCTCAAACAGGAATAAGAAGTGTATTTGTTGGAGGCTATTTTCAGCGGAAGATTCGATGCTCTAGTGAGTATTAGCAGCATGAGGACAGCATATGTGGAAACTGATCACTACAATGCCCATGTTCATCTTAAAAAGGAAACATATCACGTTGATGAGCTCATTGATGTGTTTTTAATGTTCTTTGTACAACAATGAAGGTCTATGGCACAGAGGAATGAGCTACAGTATATCAGGCTTTGGTTACAAAGGCAATACTTTTTATTAGGACGGATTTCATTGTTGGTTTGGATTGTTTCATGAGGTGTGTTGACAACAGAATTATAGCACATCACCAAACTTGTTCTTTAACATCATACATAGACAGACATCAATATAGCATTAAACACAATAAATACAAATCACAGTATTTGTGACACACAAGACCAGAGCATGTAGCTTGATATTCCATAGTTATCAAGGATCACAAGGGTTCAATGCAGACTGTGCTTTAAGTGGCCCTGGACAGGTCATCACATATGACCACTGCGAGAAATTTAGTTGGAGCACACACAGCAAAGGCAAATACGGGGACCAGCACCAAGACTCAAAACCAGAACTTGCTGTGAGGTACAGGTGCCGTCCCCTGACACACTGCGCTACTATGTTTGATGCTGTTTGAACTGTTGATATCCTGTTTGATCACATATTAGAGCATTGTTTAAATTGCTATGTCAGTGTTATTCCTTTTTTTATCATGCATTTATTATTCTCTTAGTATTTGGATGTGTGTGGGTAGACATGGTGAACTAAACACTCTGTGCTAAAAATGTTAGTGAACAGTCAAATACATTTCAGGCATTCAGTGACATTGATCCCTGCTCTACTTTTGATTCTCAAACTCTGAAGAGTTATATCAGGAAGCTGCAGTAAAATGACCTTCCAAATTCCAAAAAGCTGTCCTCCAGTTGTGATGAAGTAGATGATTCATGTTCTGATACACAAAGAACTCAAAAGCAATATTGATTTATTTTTCATTTTTACTGAAGACAAGATTAATCTGGCTTTCCACTGTTGGATCTTGCAGAGTATGGAAACAATTTGACACTAAATGAGCACACATAAGTGTCTGTTGATGTAATACAATCACTCACTAATTAAAACTCAAATTCTCTTGTATTACACATGTTCTAGTAAAGATTGGAGTACATTTGAGCTGGCATCTTATCCCAGAAAAAAAAAAAAAGCCATTCATAAACCATCAGGACACCGGTTGTGTTCCCTGAGTACAGTTACACTCCCAAACAACCCTCTCCTGTCATGCAGTGCAAGATATTTTTTTGGCAAGAGAGGCACTCTGGCAAAATTGACAATAGCAACTACCTGCACAGAGTAGCTGCGGTTGTGTCCTCCCTGACCTTTTAAGACCATGGGATCATTCCAGATGGGAGGCTATAACTCTCCCTCCCGTTGGGCATTTGGTGAGGCTGCCTGACAGTCTGGCAGGCGGTTCTCACTCTGACAGGATGTTCTATTGACTCAGGGGTTGGCTTGACAGAATGGGCGGTCTGTTTGAGCTTTGAGTTTAGATGGGAGGGCAAACTCGCAGCGCACATGCAGGCATTACATAGAGCTGTTATACTGTAATTATGTCAAACATTTTGAGTTTAGCAAGTCAGTGGCGCCGTGTAGAGACACAAGACCTACCTGAAGGGAGGAGCACAATTGTGCGTTTGAGCAGTTCAGTCTCCGCCGTCTCCATTGTGAAAAGGAGGGATCAAATATTAGAGCAGACAAGCACAAATGACAGACAGCGTTTGTGAAAGGGGAACGGGTAAAACCAAACAAGCCTGGTGACAACACCCGCCAGAGAAATGCAGCATTGTTTTTTTTTTCTTTCATGCTCTTGTGTATACATGCAAGACAATGCTAAGCTGTCTGTTATCCAGGGCAAATTCGGTAGATGTCAAGCATGTCGTTCCCACCCCCATTTTGTTTTCTTGGTAAATGTAAATTTCCACAACACCACCCAGTCTGATGGAGACAATGCAGGGCATTATAACCAAACAGCATTTTGCATCATACAGATGTCAAAAGAATATTTGATTACGAACATGACAATAAAAGTATATTTTCCATCCAAATCAATCCAAAGATAACTGAAGGATGTGCAAGCAAATGTTGAACCAACCTTCAAGACTCAAAAATTACTATTGCTATTCCTGTCTCCATCCACAATGATTACACAGTTGCTCTTTATTTACAATAGATATTAATCATCTGCATCTCCTGACCTTCAATCACCACTCAAGTGTTTATTCAAAGCCATGCCCCTTCACTCATGATTTTAGTTTCTTGGTGACATTTACACAATAGCAAGTATATTTATATATTTTCTATATTAGTTTTTTCAAAGCAAGTATAACATTTGGCTACCTCTGTTTTTTAAAGTTTGACCTGCAGGTGCACAAAGACACACACACAGACAATGTGAAACATTTAAAAGGAAGAGAAAAATACAAATCAAGTTAACAGCCTACACCTTAGGCTATTTGAAGGCTTGATCATGCCCCTCAGTGGGGCAGCACATTGAAATTAACGTACAACATGTTCTTAACAGCCTAAAAAAGATAACAAACAACTCTATGCACTTTTTTATCACCTGACAACATTACATCGAGACAACAAGCTGCAGTTTAGGAAGACCTTGTCTTTGCCTCAAACTTCATCTCCCTAAGTCAGCGCCCCTTATGCCTCACAAGCCTTTTAGCAGCAGGTGACTCTCTTTTTTCCTGCTGTACATCTGGCGCTGGCAGCAGTGGGGCTTCTTTCATGCTGACCCTTCTGGTCCAGGATGTAGGCAGTAATTACAGCGGCAGTGATCATTTCCCATCATTGTAGTTCTGATAATGATAAAATATGTATAATGTATTATGTATTGTGCCTTTCAAAACAACATGCAATCAATAATCAACAAAACATAAGATAGGACATACATGAGATGCAATATTTTGAAGTAATTATGCAGGCATATATAGAAGCAACAACCTTCCAAAAAAGCAAAACACAATTACAATAAGAGAATGGCAAGTGACAAACTGTAAGCTATTTTGAAAAATTATGAACACAATTATGATGGAAAAATGTAGGTATGGTCACCTCTGGTCTCAAGGCAGGTAAACACACAAAAAAAATTAAAACAAATTCTAAAATTAACTCGTATCTAGGGAAGGGAGGCTAAAATAGAAGTGATACAATCCTAGTCCTCTAATTGGTTAAAAGTCTTACCGCAATTTGCACAAACTACAGGCAGGAGGGGGGCATTTCTGGCTCAGGAATGAATAAATATAATTACAGTAAAAGCATAGATAACGTTATCCACCTCAGGGACAAGGGATTAAAAATGTGTAATTTTGGAATTGGTCAATTAGGAAAGCAAAACTGTGCAACCATTTTAAGTTCAGCAACAAAACAGAGGACCGAACAAATAGCACTCTAAGCCTCACAGTGACAGGCAACATAAATAAACCAAATAAAATTACACAATTAAGTTGAAGTATGTAGCTAGACATGGTGTTTCAGTTAACCATGTCCACTTGGTTTAAAGAAATGTCAATCACAACAGCAAATACAAATTGAATTCAATGATGAAGATGAGGAATAAAATGTCAAGGCGAGCTAATGAGTGATCCTAGCATTCTGTCACACAGTAATTAGCCCACCAACTCAAGCTTGAAAAATTAGCTATCCAAACTGGAAGTTGTTTAGGAAATAGGCCATTTTTAAAGTTCATCTTATTCATAGTCATAACAAATCTGGAATATATTCTCTGAAATTCTTTATGTGCATGTAAATACATTTACTTGCGTGTCTCATCACTAAAACACCAACTATATTTTATCTCTGCCAAAACTGATTTCATTCTGTAACCTGAGATAACCAACAGTATGTTTTAAAGAATGAAGTCTTAATCATTTTCTGACTTATTTTGATACAAACCCTACATCCATTCCTGGTATCTAACTAGAGTGTGCTCTCTCCCTTGACTTGGTCTATTCTTCCAGTCTTCAAGTCTGTCATCCCCCTAGATATTGCTGGTCATCAGACCTACATTGATGTCCTGCATAAATGCATTAACAGGTAAATTAATGCATTTGAAGGCCCTGCTTTAGATGGGGCCTTCTGTCGCTTCTGTCTTGAAAGGGATAGTTGCATAGGCCATCACTCACTTGCCGTTTTACATGAATGTCAGTAATAGCTGCATTTCAAAATAGACTGATGCGATTAGAGTATGAACCTTATTTTTGTACAAATAAAGTGCTGTTCAAGTTAAGAGTCTTTGAAACAGGGAAAGCGTGGTTGTTTGTTTGTTTGATATCATAATAATAGAACATAGGTGAAAAATGCACATGCACCCAATAGATATAATGCTTATATTCACCAAAAAAAAAAAAAAAAACAAGTTGCTGCAATAGCTGCCATCAGAAATGAGTATACTTTAGCCTCTGGCCCTTTTTGAGAGTTTCACACTTTCAAGGAAGTGCTGACGAAGAACAAGCACTACAATCACTTCACATCTTACTGTTGCCGTCTGCACATATATTTTTTTATATCAATATTATTTTTGTACGTTTAGACTTTCTTTTTGCTTTTAAAACCATGACTGTAATCAACAGTGCAACAAAGAAGAAGACTACTTCTGACTAGAGATAAAAAGGGAGTGGGAGGTGGACATGGAGGAGGGTAGGAATTTAAAATGGAGAAAATAAAAATAACATGTTCAAACCTTTGATCTATAGCATAGCATAGGTTTACATTTCTTTCCTCCCTTTAATTAGTATTCACTAGGTAATCAATCTGACAAAGTTGTTGGAAATGAGCCATGTGTTCTACCCCCTGTCATCCTGTCTGTAATGAATGCATCTGTCAAGTCATCTCTCTGGGCTGCATTTTGACTGATGGCTGGTTCCAGGATTCCCCATAGCATGACGGCCTCACATATTTTCTCTCTCTCTATCTTTCCTTCTCTTTCTGCTTTGGGATGTTAAAATCATTTCCATTTCTGCCAATAGTTTGTTGATTAGTACAGCTGTTTTTAATTGTTGAGCGTTATCATGTTAAGGAGGAACAGCTGCCACAAATCTTGTCAGCTGAAACTCTTTGTTTAGATTAACAATCCAAGATTATCTGTGAATCCTTTCGCTCTTTTCCTGAAAAATGTTTTGAGGCCATGCATTAACGTTTCATTAGCTATATTATTGCAAATTCCCAGTAGAAAATGCACAGCCATTTTTGGAGGCATCACATGGTGATAGCTAGACTAATGAATATGGATATATTAGAATTACATTTTAAGATATCAACAGAAAAGTGCAGGTCAGGAAAACTAAACCCAAAAGACTGACAGAAATTCGCCTTGAAGTGGCTGTCATCAATATATTTATATTAACAATGCTTCACATGGCTACTTGTACGAGAAAGGGGTCGCTTGTAAAAACAAACCCACAGAACATTATCACCCAACTGCAGTTCCCCTCAGCTCTGTGGAGCATTTCAGATCACTGTTTTGGTTTTACGACCCACAACTTTGCTGTTATGGTTCACTCTTACTACTCTCATCAGCATCAAGTCCAGATGCAGCAGGCAGCTGTTCAGGTGCAGGCAATGAGTATGTTACCTGCCAGCACCAGAGAGCAGTGGGACAAAGTTAGCGAATAGTTGGTGACCATAGTGGAGAATTCAGCAGCTAAAAACCCAGATGTTTCCCTCAGTAGTGGTTAGAGACAAACAACAAAGCTAAAAGGAGAGTGAATATTGGATTTATATTCGCCAGGTAGCCAGAGACAGGACTCCAAATGAATGCTGATGTTGCTCTGTATCTGCTCGTTGTGTAAATAGGCAACTGTTTGTAACAACTGCGCCATATCAATTTTATAAGCTGACAATATGTCAGTGTTGTTTTTGCAGCTTATTTCCGCTACCAAAGTGGCCAAAAAATCAGTTAATGCATGTTTAGAAATAACTAAATCCCAATTCCAAACGCAGCCAAACACACAAATAACATTATACTACAGAACTATTTAGTCCGGTAAGCGGCCCAGCTTATGGAGTCCAAACTGCATCACCACAGACTGAGCTTGCTCTCACAACCCTATTGTCAGACAGAATGCTGATATGGGAAGATTCTGCAAAAGCCCAGATTCTATTCAATGACAACATATGTGCTCGTCATCAATTCCAGCCAAGTTTAACATGACAAGTTTACCACATTAACAGTTCCAAATGTGTGTAGTGTTTTATTATTATTTAGTGGTTAATGGTTACCCTGGAGATTTTGAACTCAGGATGTGTGCCGTGGCAGAAAAAAAGGTTGGGAAGCACTTTCCTAAAGGTTTGGTCACCGAGTAAAAATGAAGCAGCCCTGAAGGTTGAGAAGGGTGTCTCACTGATGTATCACCCAGTGAATGGTCCGTTTCCTCTGTTGGTGTTGAACAGTCTCATAATCACTGGCTTTTGTCCTGAAGTAAGCATGGTTGCCAGGGCTCTGCCTGCCACCATGAACACTGATTTGGTTTGTGTCACCACACATGACAACAGGCACCTCCTTTCATACGATGAGATATCTTTATACAATGAACCACAGGTCTATGTCATACTGGAGGTGATTGTAGTAAGAGGAACTGGACAACAAGTTTGGTTACTTACATTTCAGTACTGCTTGACAGTGTACACTCAATTACATATTTCGAATAGATTTTCAGAATCCCATCATCATTCAAAAAAACTGCAGTAGATGCAGGTGATCAACATTCAGTGTGTAATGAGCAGTATCTGCCAGTGCCAGTTCTCCTTTGGGAACATAAACTCTTCAATGTAAAGGCACTATTTATGCACCCTTTCCTTGTTTCTAAAGGTGGCTTCCCCCAGCTAGTGTTTTCTTTTGCAGGACACATTAAATGAAGGCTCTGAGATGAGGTATCTAATGTGTTTGTCCTTAGATTGTTGATGATCAGTCAGTCCCTCTTTCATTTCTCCACTCTTCTCTTACTAATCATCTTCCCTTGCTCCTTGATAGATATCATATATGAGAGCTATTACTTAATTTTTGATTTGCTCAGGCTGTTTCCCCTCAGCCGTGACTTTAGCCGTTTATGCTGTGATTGCTCTTGACATTTTAATAAGAAACTTTCCTGTGCTGACCCCAAGGTACCCACCGCTATGCGCTCTGAATCACAAGTGAAACATAACAGAAACGAAATGTAACTATAAACATTCAGAAATCCAAACTGTATTTTTGTTTTTTGCAATCCTTTGGCCATTAATTAATTTCTTTGTGTATCATACACTGATCATCAGGGATCATATTTGCAATAGTTCCCATCATGCATCTGTTTTTGTGACAGAGCAGCTGTCTAATCCCACAAAATGCAAACATTTTCCCCATTAAAAAGCAAATGCACCAAATTAATGCTAATCTTATCTTTGAAGATCACACAGCCCTCCCACTTACCAGCGAGCAACACATATATTCGGCTGTCAAGTTTTGTTAAGCATATGGATCATCTTAATTATTTCACTGAGCTTCTTGTTATCCACTTCAGTATCAGGTGGGATTCGCTGCTTTTAATTTTACCTATTTCTCCTCTTTGGATGGCAAGAGTAAAGCAATGTAAAGGATAAGAGGAATGATGGAGGGATAAGAGGAGGAGTTGTAATTACACTATTACTCAAATAATCAAAATTCTGGGATAGAAAAGCCATTAATAGCAACCGTTTTGGCAAAATCCTTTACAGATTTTCTCTCATGTTTTTAAAATGAAAATCACACGGGTCCATGGAAGCAGAATCATTCACGTCTAGAATGCAATACTGCTATACATTTAGGGTGCCATGTTATTTGATTTTATACCTATTGATCTTCACTATATGACACAAGTGTGTGGACGCACAAACTAAGTATGCAACATCTCATTCCAAAACCCTGGACATGAATATGCTGTAACAACCTCTAATCTAATGGGGAGGCTTTCCACAAGATTTTGGAACCTGACCGCAGGGATTTGCTCCCATTCAGCCGCAGGATTATAAGTGAGGTTGAGCGCTGATTGTTGAGCGATAATGCCTGGATAGCAGTTGATCTTCCAATTCGTGCTAAGTGTTGGATGGGGTTGAGGTCAGGGCTATGTCCAGGAGTCAAACACCAAACCCAGAAAACCATTTCTTTATGGACCAAGTGCATGAATGTTCAATTATTATCTTGGAAAAAGTAGCTTTCAACAGCAGGTCATTGGCATGTTGAAACCAGAAAGAGATCTCCCCAATTGTTCATACAAAGATGGAAGCGAACTATTACTGTATCTTAATTATCACTGTGTCTTGTAGCATTAAGTTTTAACTTAACTAAAATTGAGTAGCCTTGCCCAAGTGTGTCCACATACTTTTGGCCATATAGCATATCATCTTTCCATCTGTCGATCTACCTGTCTGTTTATATTTCAAATATAGCCTCAGCCTACATACTGCCAGCTAGCATGCCAGTATTATTCCAGAAAAATAAAATGTATGGCCACAAATGAAACTCCCATAACATTTCTCAAGTAATCTAATATATTATAAACAAAATTATATGTAAAACAAAAACCTGAGGTCGAACCTTTGTGGCACTGCTCGACTGGGGAGACAAATGGCCGCCCTACTAACTTATAATGAGCAGAGCCTTCTCCTTCTATTGGAATTCCAGGCCTATTTCCTATAAGTGTTGGTGAAATACAGAGGGAGTGTTAGAGGAGAGATGGTGGGGGTGGAGCATGGAGGGAGGTGAGATCTGAAAGATTGAAGATGGATTTCTGTGGGAGTGGTGTGTGGGCATTAGAATGCTGATGGTGCAGGAGAGACTGCGACTTGGGAAATCACTCGTCTGTATCATTTCTCCACTCAAACTCACCGTCAGAATGAGTTTCACTGTTGGGCATTCATGAGTATCCTGAGGCCTAGCACTCTCTTACACGTATCCTATGCATATGCGCCAGTATGTGTCATCAACTAGTGATTGCTCCTCAGTAGCAACAATAACAACTTGTAACTTACAGGAATGTTTCTACCTGTGAATCCTTTCCCTACCCCAAAATGATTTCTGCATATCAGTCCCTGCAAACCATTTCTTTTTTAAATCTTTACTTGCAAACCAAAGAACATCTGGTTGACTAGAGTTTTTGTTATTGGATTCAATCCAGTCCATGTTTGACAAAGAGATAATGTACAAAGTGAAAAGATAATTTCTGTAAACAATAGGGCTTTTTGAAAGCCATTTTAACAGAGATCAGGATACATTGAACAGAGAGAGGATCATTGTATGAACCTGTTGGTTTTGAAAATGATGGAATGCCACATATTTAAATTATTGCATCTTGATCCTAATCATTTTTGATGTAGTATAAGTCAGACAGTGTCTATCAATGAAATATACAGTATATATATGTGTATATATGCTGTCCTAGTTTTAATGTATGTGCCCTGAATAAGCCTTCCACTGGCCCATGAATGCATTCTGGTACTTTCTGCTCTTGATTCTGGTCTACTTTTTTCTTAAATATTTCATACATGCCATTGTCAAAGTCTCCATCATCATAGGCTCAACACTAATGCTGGAAAAAAACTTGACAAAAACATGTGTGTGTGTGTGTGTGTGTGTGTGTGTGTGTGTGCATGTGTGATGGACATCAGTAGTACTGCATTTTTTATCTAAAATTGTATTTAAATGTTACAGTTGTGACAATTTCGTATTTCCATTTTGTTTGTGTAATTTAGTATACACGTAGTATATGCATATTTCTGTACATCTTTGAGTACTTAACTCTGACACACTACAGTCAAAACTATAGAATTAGTAGTATAATTCTAGTATGAAGTAGTATGAAGTATTAATTTATGACACAGTGATAGGAGTGTGTGGGTAAGGCAGTTCATTTTACACATGCAAAATGCAGCTCAACAACATCCTCCCATTCCACTCCATTACTTTATTTACTGCAGTGAGAGCATTGGTGAGGTAATCACAGTTAAAACCTACTAACAACCAAGATCTTTTTTCACCTTTCCCAGAATGATAGGGTGTCCTGCCTGCTGCCACAGCACTAACATAGTATGAAGATAGTTCTGGCAATGCAAAGATTTTTATCTTCCCTGATTCCTCACCCTTCCCGCCAGGTGACAGGATAGCAAGGTTTCACAATTGCACCAATGCAAGTCTGTTCTCTGCTGAGTGAAAAAGATTCAATATTCACATTTCAAAAATGCCAAAGTTTATCAGCATTTCAGAAAGCACCTGTCGGTTTGGTCTTGCATTGCATCTCAGGACACATTGCATGAAATCAGTGATTCAGGATTATAGAGTTCTGGATAAAGGACTGCTTAAAGAGAGTGTGGGCTTCAGGTTGTTTACAGCATTTGCAGACCTGACATGTCCACTAGACTGGCCAAATCTAGTCTCTTTCCAGAGGCAATACTGATGGATTGTCTGCCCTAAGGAAGACGTAATTCACCATTGTTCTCCTCCACTCTGTGGACTGGCAATTAAGTTTGTAATTGCCGCAGGTTATTTAAGTGCGACTCACAGACTCACATATGATTTTTTGTTGGTTAAATGAATTTCTCCTTGTCAGTCACAGCTGTTAGTCTTCTCTACCTCCTCTCGTGCTGCTTAAACATTTTTAATTCTGGAATGTGGTCACAGTGTTTGTTTTACATCTAATTATAGAATGTGGCTTCAAAAGTCAAACAAATCATCCATCCATGTTGTTCATGTCATCATTTGTATGTGTGGAGAAGTGATAACTGAACCGGCCAGAAGAGAATATTTGTCTTTGTTAGCATACCCATGGCTTATGCTAACACATTAAATTTACATTGTTCTAGTTTGTATAGACCTTAATTTTGTTTGATTTTGTCTGAATCTTGCAGTGCTCATGGTACCGATGTGGTAAAGAAAAGAAACTCAGTAATGATGGAGGCTTTGAGACTGAAGGTTGCCTCAAAACAAATGAACAGTGATGCTACATATGTGGGAATCCACTTTTTCCCCTATAGTGGGTTCTTGTCTATCTTAGTACCGGTCTTATGTGACTAACTCCCTCTTTGTGTAAGATACAGGACTTGTCTGTTGTGGTTTCTATACCGTTCCCTCTGGCATCTCATCAGATATCCCAGTGAGTAGCATCAGGGTCCATTTATTGTCTTATAAAACAACCAGTCCCCTGCCAGTTTGGTGCAAAATGATTCCATAAACAAAGATATAAGTCGCAAAGTCTGCCCTAGTAAAAGGCCTTATGGGAAAAATGACACCTTACAAGCAATTTACACTCATGCCCGTTGAGAGTTCTCCTTCTCTTTTTCACTCTCCCTCTTGCTTTGACTCTCTCTCTCTGTCCTTCCACCCCATTATGTCACTACATCATATTCATTACAATGCTAAGTGATATGTAATCATTGCCAAATGTAATACAGTGAAGTCATCTGCAATATTATTAATGATATGACCTCTTCCCCATTTCTCTCCCTCTGTATTCTAGTTGAGAAAGGCAGTGATGGACCACATCTCAGACTCTTTCCTGGAGACCAACGTCCCTCTGTTGGTGCTTATTGAAGCGGCTAAGAGCGGAAACGAGAAGGAGGTCAAGGAGTACGCCCAGGTGTTCCGTGAACATGCTAACAAGCTGGTGGAGGTCAGTCATGAATTAAACATGGGGGCACACACATATACCCACATATATACATTCATATTCACCAGTTCAAAAATTAAAGAGTTGTGTGCAAGGGATGTGCAAATATATGATCAGTGCAGGTCAGGTCACTATGATGGTGCTTAGAAACTTCAACCAACACTCAGAGGCTTTGCTCTTACTAAGCAACACAAACATTCCTCCTTAAATGGCAAAAATGTGTTTTATTATTTGATATATTTAAGTCATATGATATTATTTGATATGGTTAGAGAAACTGCAACAGAGCATGCCTACTGGAATATTAAAAAACAACATGCCTATGTATACTATCAAAATCTTCATACCATTTCAGACACACACACACACACACGCACACACACACACACACATACACACACACACACACACACACACACACACACACACACTTCCTCTAGAGTTCTGCCCTTTCTTGCTTTCACTGGTTGAATGCCATACAAATAGCTTTTCTCACAGACAGTGGGGAAATTATTTGCAATGTGGCATCTTAGCAGAATCACTTCTTCTGACCTGTTTGTGCAGACATTTGTGGCTCAAATCACACTGCAAACCGCAACTTGAAGCTTCAACCGTCATTGACTTTTATTTTCATTTTAGAAATAACATGCTCGGCGTGCAGCTTGGCGTGCAAAGCTCAGCTGCTTTGAGTAATGTTGCTGCTTGCAGCGAGAAAATAGACCCATGTTCTTTTTTTCCCTTCTTTGTTTCATTGTGGTGATGCAAGTCGCCAATCACAGACTTACAAAAATGCTGTGTTATTTTTCAAAGTCTATTTTAGACAGCCCTGGATAACAGTCAGATCTTGAACTTTAGATACAAACTGTTTGCATGTACGCCACTTGACAGTGACTTTTTTTTTTGCTATGGATAAAAGGATATTTCTGTGTTCCTGAGATGTCCCACACACTAAATGCTGCATCAAGAGGAAAAATGTATGCAAATGTGCACCTGTCTGCCACTGAACCACCTACCTAAAGGTTAACAAATGATGGCTACAGCAACTGTAAATAAAGCTTTCAGGTAGATTTTATTATACTATATGTGAATATATATAAATGTTTGCCTGTGTGAGGCTACAGACACTGGGGGTCTGTTTACACACAGATTTACTGTTGTGTCTTTTGGATTGGTTTGCAGCAAGTAGTCATACCTTTAAGGAGATGCTATGAAGTCTGTTGCATTTACTCGTATGAATGCAAATTTAATGTAATTTAATATAAAAAAATAAAAAAAACACTGTCCTACAATCGTGTAATTTCCCCCCGGGATCAATAAAATATTTCTGATTCTGATTCTGATTAAAAATGAATGCAGTGTAAAACGCAGTTCACGTTACTGTCACATGGTGCAGACACACTGACCTCTATATGCCAATAGGACAGTTAAATAAGGTAAAAGTTGTCACTCTGCTTCATTCTATATTGAAGACCTGCGCTGTATTCAAACTGTAAAAAGCTTCACCTCATCATCTACCCATTTCATCTGTGTTTGTCTCTATGTTTTTATTCTTTTTGACCAAAAACCAAGCCTGAAAGTATCATCTATAGGTATAGGTCCCAATTAGTGTTTGATTTTTACTCGATGTGCTAAAATATTATCATTGGTCAGCCCTCATTATTTTCTGATATGTTCTGCTTTTTCATGTTTTGAGACGTAATAAAATGTGCTTTTTAGTTTCCGCATTTGAATCCAACTTCCTCACAAAAATGTCAACAAAATGTAAAAATTTACAGATAAAGCCAGATAAAGCCATTAGTTTGTTTCTTGGTCACCCTCTCCTGCAGTGGGGTAGGGCGAAAAGTCCTGTGATAAATTCCTCTGCCCTTCAGTGGGCGTTGCCTTTCAAAGTAGCCTTTAGAACCCTTTATGTGGGCCTCTCCTAACATACTGTCACTTAAAACAGCACTGCTGCTTCCTTTGACATCAGCTGAGAGAGTGAGTGATTTGTGTGCCCTTTTGGTCTTCCCCAGTTGTTTGCTGATGAGGGAGGATCTGACTGATGCTACACTCAAAATCTGTCCTTTGCATCCAACAACGTTAAGACTTTGTTTAGCCCAAGGACATTTTAGGCAGATGTATTCTTTTATTCTCATGAAGGAAAATGGGGGGGCCTGTGCATTTGGTTTGTTATGTAAAGCATATGGCAACACTGAGGCACAGCACTTGTTTGTATACTAAGAAGATGGAGTGTAAGTCCCTTTCCAAGCAGAGACTAGCTCATTGGCTGTGCAATGCCTTATCGCAAGCTTGTGTGTTTGCAGGCATGAACCCCCACATGCCTATTTCTGCGCCATCGTAGTGATTATATAATTTATTTAAAAAAGGCAACTTATGTGTGTTTAATAATATTCAGCATTGTGGGGAAATTGGATAAAAACTACCAATGTTCACAAAAATTTCACTTGGAATATGGTGCATAAGCATCTCATTTGCATATTTTTCTTCAGTTTACTGGATGCATTCTCTCAGCTGTGTTCACAAGAGGACCGTAGCAGCAAATGTGTGGAAACAAAATCGAAATACAAATCTGTTCTTTAAAAAGATGGTGGATGAAAATGGTTTAAAACAACTCTGTCTTACACATTCTACTTAGAGCGCGGCAGCATTGATAGCTTTGTTCAGAGGGATGTGAGTGGCGATGATCTGTACAGGGTTGTTACTAAAACCCTGTCCGTTCATCTGATTTGACAGCGAACCTACGAGTGAGAATCTTGAGGAGTGAGAGTCTTAAGATGTTGGGGTACCACAGAGACTGTCTCAGAGTCAATCAGGACTAGGAGGCTCATGTTCACAAGATGTAACATTCCTTTGTTGCCCTCTCTGGCTCACCTTTTGCATGGTGGTTCACAGTTAGTTGGGCTGGTAACATGGCATATTAACATCAGTGTCATGGTAGGTGTTGAAGTAAATGGGGTTATTCACCAAGCCAATAGAGGTCTCTTAGAGGGTGAAGCATGTTTCAAATACAGCATGGTCAATGGCGAAGCCCGCAAATGAGTACTTGTTAGTCCATGAGTCAATTAAGACTTACTGGAAGAGACGTGTTGCTGCCCTTGTAGAGCTCTACAGGGTTAAATAGGTTCATCATACTGTTACTGGCAGAGCAGCGCATGCATACGAATTTCGGTTTCATGAGATGATGATGTGCTTCGTCAATAAAGTCCTATTAGAGATCTCCAGCTGAGATCATAGAGCAAGTTATAGTGTCTTTTTGGCCAAGTGATGGAAATGAGTCATCAGCGTGGCTGGACATGAACTAAGTTGTCATATGTTAAGAATTCAATTATTTTAAACAAACTCATTAAAGGAGCGTCTGGAATCACGATTACAAGAAGGTCATCTCATTAGAGTGTTTTATACTTTAATACTGTAGATTCACAAAGGAAGTATTGAATGTGATGTTTGCACGGTAAATGCAGTTTTGGTTCGTGCAAATATGGCAATATTGTAGAGAGAGAACTGAGAATTAAGTATTCACTGCAGATGAGAATCTGTTATGTGCAGCACTCTTTTGCAGCTGAACTTGTATGTTTCATCTAAAAAAATGGCATAATGCCTCTGTACAGATGAATAATTGATAACTCCAGAACATACCCATACGATCCATCCTTTCCTCTGACATCCAAATTACATTTCTTCATAGTCACTGTCCAGGTATAGTACAAAGAATAGGTATATCATACCATATATTGGCAAATACAGAAGAGGTGCAATGCATAATTATATCCTTTTGATAGGGTGAACATGTACATTAGTGGTCCGTGCTAGCTAAATAGCTAATACACTCAAGGCTATCCTATATACTTGGCAATATCATTGTCATTGCTGTCATCATCATTATTCGCGCCTTCGCAGACACAGTCATCATAACCGCCACCATCACAATCCTTTAATATATTAGGCTAATTAACATCCTGATCAATGTCACTGCAGTCATCTCCCTAATGTCAGGAAGGAGCTTTAAGCCATTAGCCAGGAGTTTGGACATGATCAGCAGTGTCAAAGTAAAAAGTGCCTCTCTCCATGTCGACTTTGTTTCCATTTGATTTAGTTAAATTTGCCTCCACAGTATACAATATCTCTCTTTTCTCCACCATTGTTCTCTGCTCACCTCAGTGAAGAGCCAAGCTCACCCTGAGGGCTCTCCTAATCATATCATACTCATTACACCATCTTGACCAGCGACAGGAAACCACTAATTATCAAGCTGGGTATATCATTGGCTCTGTGACTCCCAAATTACATTTTTGCATTTTTATTGGTCATATCTTTTTGTTAACTCTGTATTTATACAAACTGTTGCCCAATCAACCTGTACACAACCTATGTGTATTCACTTACAACCTTTCACATGTTATACACTTACACACATTTTACATGTGCTCATTTTTTCTCTAATCCTACCGTACAAGATGGCATTTTGACAACAACAAAAGACTCTTACCTGTAATTCTTACTATGTTTATTTCTTTGGAAATTGTGATATTTAAATTGAACTCCACACAGTGGTTGGATAATTTCTTTATTTGTAAAAAAAAAAAATACAGAGCTAGTTATTTCTCAGTGTTTGAGAGGTAAAATTGTGGGTATCCTTGTATCATTGGTCTATTAACACAGGAATTTACAAATAATTTCCAAGGCATACTTTAATGAGAAGTACCTAATCCTAGCCCATCACCAATCCAGACATTCTTCCAGTTTGAAAGACAAAACAGCAAAAATAAGTTCCCTCTCCGTAATAAGAGCCCCTTTATACAAGTGTTTCTATGTAAAAGTTGAAATTAATGCAATGTTGAAAGGAAAAATATTTTACCAAAACATTTCTCATCTCATTTAACACATCAGTCTGTGCACTCAGTATTTCATATTTGAAATTAACTGAGACATACTCTTGTAAGGCTTCAATTTGAGGCTCAAGAAAAGTCCCATCTTCCCTTTTACAGTCATAACTCCTATATGGCTTATCTCCCTATTTTATTGAATCATCTATTTCCCATTTTTTAAAGTATAGTCAAGATCATTTGGCTTAGAAGTATTATATTAGTAGTATGAGAAAGCAATTATCAATATTTCAAGTCAACTGCTCAATTCTGGCTGCTGTTAATAGAGATAGTATTCCTTTTCCCAAGACAAATGAGAAATAATAATCTAAAATTATATCTAAATTATTTGCTATAGCGATTTTATAGGCAGAACTTTGAATTATACTTTGAATATCCTTGGACCATGAACATTTTCCATTTTCAAAAAAATCTTTTTTTGTAGTCACAAACTGCTTGTATTCAAAATATATTCTCTTTGCTAAACCAAATCACAAATTATCTACAAAAGAAACAATGGCATCAAACTAAAACAGTCCACACCACCATGTAATCCATGTCTTCTCACCTACTGGCTCCCACATCTTTTATCGTTCCAATTGATTAATTAAGTTTACAAAATCTGCAATTTATGTATAAGAGTCCAGACTTCACATCCAACACTGTGCACTTTTTATCACACCCCATTTAACTCATGTGCTCACATTGAGTAGAGTACAAAGTCCCTTGGCCATCATAACACAAGTACATGCACGCAGATAAGTGTGTGTATGTGTGTGTGTGTGTGTGTGTGTAGATATATATATATATATAGACTTATATTGTAGCTGAGGATTGGTTTTTAGTGGTGTATTTAATTAGTGATTGGTTTTGGGAAGGAGTATACAGTAGAATTAGTAGAGATTCCTCACATTATAATGTGCTTAACTTTTAGAATGCTGTTTTATTTTACTTTTTGTCTTTGCTCAAGTTTAATGTGTCATTTGTTTATCATATGATGATTTTATGATGGATCTAGTGTATGTAATATGTGAAGAGGGCAATAATCTAAATAAAACCTGAATAAAAGTCTAAATACAAGTTTATGGTAAAAAGAAAAAAGAAAAAAAAGATTCCTCATCTATCACCTTGATGTGCCCTACTGATCTTTACTACTTTACAGCCATTACTCTCCTTCCCTACTATCTGTTTGTCTGTACATATTTGTTTTTCCCATTTAACACTATTCAATACAGATGTATAATCGCAATTTTTCATTTTTAACCCCTTATATTTGCCTCTTTCATTGATGCTGCAGGCCGAGCTCTCCATTAAATTAGTGCTGCCCACACCAATATGCTCTTGTTAATTCAAACACAAGATGCATGGTTCCTTTTTATTGCCACTGCAGTGAGAATGTATATGTGGCAGTAATTCTTGGACATCTAAAGGACATTACGCTCCATCACTATTCTAATGTCAGAATAAGGCTTTTCTCTGACCTTGACTCCATCTTGGAGCCTTTTTCTTGAACAGCTATGGTGTTATGAAGGACACTTATATATCTGCCTTGTAACAGGGCCCTATCTCTACAATGCTTTCTCCAATCAAGGGCGGAATTGCTTAATGTGTAGGCCTGTCTGTGTTGTACATGTGTGCAATGTACTCTCCTTGATAGGGTTGCTTGGCTCCTATTATCGCTCTTTGCAAGCTGTATCACATATTGTCTCTGTATTTTGTTTTGATTATGATTAACCCCCCTGAAATGCTTTACATATGCATTTATTTGAATCTTTTGTGAATCCCACACCACCCTACTTTGCAGTCTTTTACTTAAGTATTTCTTTTAATGTACTTGATTTTTTTTGATACCTAAATTAGTAATAAATGGCTGATATGTTTTGTCATAAATGCTGCAACAGCTTAATCCACTGAGCAGTAAATACACTAATTAGTTACAGCAAATGCAGTATTTCCTATTTCAGGAATACAATATATTGTGTCTGTAGTCATAGAGCTTTCTCTATAGGTAGCTACATTAAGCGAGGTTGTTCACTTTACCTTCATCAGTTCATTAGCTTTTTCTACTTTGGATTTACAGTGGTGACCTTACTTTGGACATGAGCAGAGTCAATGGGAAAGACATACCGCCAGTGATTATGCATAATCAATAAGAGTTGAATGTAACCAATACTGAATTGGCCTTCAGGGCTCAGTGACATGAGACGGACTACAGCAGTAAATATCATTCTGGGGGCCACTGCATTAAACACTTTACTGGACAGTTAACCGGGAAGTAGATGGATCACTGCTGGAACAGGTCTATTTGTGATGACCCGAAACCTTTAGGCCAACATTAAGCCTATGTTTTCATACTAAGTTATTAGCCTCAGAGGAAATCTGCCTTTGGAAGATATAGCCACAGAAGTGCATGGAAGAATTAATCACACTACACCTAATCCAATTTAGGTATGCCCCTTTTGGAGTTATTTTTAGGTGACCTCACAGCCAAAGAAAATGTCAGAAGAAAAAGAAAAGAATGCTGATATTCAAGTGATGTCTCACTGTATGTATACAAGTACTCACTGCAGTAATAATCTCAACATGTTTGTAAAAGTCGATATCACTGATGCTCTGTAGATGGGCACCCATGATGTTCTGGGCGGTTTTAATCACCTGCTGTGGAGCCCTCCGGTCCTGGGCTCAGTCAGGATACTTTCTTTTGCTCCTCCGAAAACTTAACAAGAACTTGGCACAGGAATTTTGCCTTCTTAAGAAATACAGTTGTTTCTGAGCTTTCCTTACTAGTGTGGAGGTGTGAGATGTGAAATGTCATGAGAGGTTCTCTGTGATGCTGTTCCCCAGGAACCTAAAACTGTTCACCTGCTCCACCTCAGCTCCACTGATGTAAACAGAAGTGTGTGGCTTCTGCTCCTTTTATCTAAAATCCATGATCAGCTTCTTGGTTTTGCTGACATTGAGCAGTAGTAGTAGTTCTCTGAGCACCACTCTGCAAGATTATTAGTTTCCTGATTTGAATACTCATCGCTGTTTGTAATCCGGCCAATAGCGGTGTTGTCGTTCGCAAACTTTACAACAGAGTTAACTCCAGGTTGGGGATTGCAGTCATTGGTATATTGCGTGAACAGGAGGGGGCTGAGCACACAGCCCTGGGGCGCTCCTCTGTTGAGCACTAGAGTGGAGGAGGTGTGACCACCAATCCAAACTGTCTGGGGTTTGTGTGTGAGGAAGTCCAATATCCAGTGTCTACACCAGTTTCAGAGTGTAGTACTCAAGTCCAGAGTACTAAGTTTGCCAATCAGCTTCATGGGGGTGATTGTGTTGAATGTTGAGCTGAAATCAACAAACATCATTCTGATGTAGATGTTGCTCTTTTCAAGGTGTGTGCAAACTGAGTGGAGGGCAGTGGAGATGGATCTTTGGATGTGTTGGTTCTGTATGCAAAGTGAGTGTCCAGGCTGGTTGGAATATTGTTTCTAATGTGCTGAAGAACCAGTTTCTCAAATCACTTCATAAGAATAGAGGTGGAGAGTCGTTTAGATGAGACACTGCAGATCTTTTTGGTACAGGAACGATGGTGGTTGTCTTGAAGCAGGTGGGAACAATCTCCTGTGACAGTGATATGTTAAATATTAAGGTGATTTCCCTTTTGTACTTCAGCATACAGTAGTGCTACACAACCAACTGGCTGTTATTACAACACTTTGCCCAGCACTTGCCCAGTGAGAGCCTCTGAGCCTCCTTTTTCTGGTGCTCGTTCCTTATGCCTCTCTAGTCCAGTGGACACACATCTGAGTCTCTTACACATTACAGAGCATGTCAGAACAGAAAGTGTACAGTCAATTCAGTCCATTAGAATTCAAACACAGAATTGTGAAGTGGCATAGCTCTGATGAATAGTACATATAGGGATATAGGGAAGTATAGGGGGTATAGAAAAAAAAGCACACTAGGCTACATCATTAGGAAATGAAAAAAACATTTGAAGACTTACTGATGATTGAACCAAATAGACTAAGATAAGAAGAAAAAAAAAAAATAAATATATATATTTATATATAATATATACTAATAGTATCCCTGATATCCCCAGAGACCAGGTGCCATTCTGACATCCCTAGAGAGAAACTACAGACATAAAATCTTTCTGTAAGTTCAGTAAAGCATTTCTTGAATATGGGCTGTATGAGATCAGATGGAATTGGATAAAAAATGAAGACAATGTTTTCATTCTGAAGACATGCTTGTCTCCAACCTTAAACCCGACTTGTTCAAAGACTCTGTAGTCTGTATTTAACTGCAAACTAATTCAACAGGTTGTTATTTTGCCTCCTGTATTGTTAAGGACCGTTAAGTTTGTTACGATAGTCCCAAGATACAAGATAAAACATGCTCTTTCCATGAATTCTTTCCACTTTCTCATGTGTTGAATACATTTTCAGCACAGGAAAATAACATAAGCCGCAACTTGCTGTGTGGTTGCTGTCTATTTTGATTTAAATGAAAAAAATGATTGCTGATAGGCATTCTGTCTGAATATAGTGAGGTCAGACAACTCTGTATTGATGGAAGTAAGTTATGGAAATTGTACAAAATATGCAACTTCAGTGAGTCAGGAACATGTGCACACTTCCAGACTGCCTACATATTTAGAGAGCATTTTTAACAACATTCACAACTAAAATGCAAAGAGAAAACTTCAATATTTAACAAGGAGGGATGAAAAGAATTTAAAAAGAATTTTCAATCACATTTTCAATTCAACATCTAAATCACAGAGTACATAAATGCTGCTCTTCAAGTAAGCCTATAAATCTTCCCACCTTGACTGCCAAAGGCAAGATACACATACCTGTAGGCAGCTTTGTCTTTATCAATTACATATTAAGATTTGTATTAAAACGGTGTAAGAAGGTGCAGAAGAAAGTTTACCAGGCTCAAAAAGATTCAGTCGTGGGTGCTAAAGATTTATCTGAGAAACCTGTGAAGACTACAATATGAAGAGGAAAACAAAGTCGATCCATCCACTAGCTGATGTCAGAAATTTAACAGTAACAACAGTCATTACTGACAGCAATGTATTAAGGGTGGTCTTAAAGTGATGAAACCATGACGGACGGTAATTTGATCAATACTGCTACAGACCACAACCAGTAAGTCAATGGGAGATTCCCACTGCAAGGTAGCAACTGCTTAAACTGCAGGATAATCACTTAATATCTCCCCAGTGTGCCGCACTGTGGTACTGTGGCCTGCATTGGTGGAAGTAACTAAGTGCATTTACTGAAGCACTATGCTTGGGTACAATTTTGATGTACTTTACTTGAGCATATCAATTGCATGTTACTTCATACTTTTACATGACTACATTTCAGAGATAAAATGTGCTATTCCAGTACCTTTACTATTGGATTAGATAAAATAGTTTCACCTCAACCAGCTACAAAAAATGTTAGGTACACAATGTTGCATCAGTATTGACAATCTAATAATGTTATATAATATAACATATAATAATAATATAATAATTATATATATCAGTCACAGGGGCCATTTTTCTGCAAAATGAGTACTTTTACTTTTGATGCTTTAACAACATTTTGCTGATAATACTTCTGTACTTTCACTTTAGTAGGAATTTGAATGCAGAACTTTTACTTGTAATGGAGTATTTTTACATGAATATATGGGTACTTTAAGTAAATGATCTGAGTACTTCTTTTAGCACTACCGTCAGTATCTCACATTGCTCTTCGGTATTAATATTACAGTTATCAAATGACTGGAAATAGTTTGACACAGGCAGGGCTGGGACAAAGCTGTGTGTAGTCACTTACTTGCTAGTAAGCTAATGTAAATTTAGGTCAATTGCAAATTATACCATGAATTGTCCTCCTACAGAGGGTTGGTAGACGATACTGTGTATTTTAATGTGTAAGTTGTTTTATTGTATACAGATCACCAAGCATTCAAACAGTTTTATATACCAGCAAAACAAACAAATAAATAACTAAAAACATACTATACATACTGTACATACACATGGTACATACATCAATAATTTGTGGAACTTTGATTCTAATAATATACACTGACATTTGCAAATTTTCCCTCTTCCGCTTCTTTGTTAATTTCCCTGTGACTCAGTCAACATGTCTCAGAGGGAATTGGTCATCAGCCCTTTTTCTGGAAAATTATTGCTGTGCCCTAGGATGCAATCAACCAATCCTTTAACCTCGAGCTGACATTTATATTCTTTGTGTTACATCTCCACTGTCCCTAAAAGGGGGAATGAGAGATAAACAAATGGAAATTATACCGGCATCAAGCATGTATTCACAAAAGACTGCCCCCAACCCTCCCCTGCAGGCTTAGGGGAGTCAAGTCAAGGGTCCATTATCTCTCACAGAATGCATGAATTGGTGGCAATGTTTGTGTGACACATTTTACCTAACCTATCCCAAACAAATTGCCGTGGAGATGAGCTTAGCTCTGAGACAAAAACGTCAGCATTCCCGCTAAGAGCTGGGATAGCTGCTGTAAAGGTGCTACATGACAAGCAGCGGCAGAATTCCTGTCATGTTATTCAGATATGACACTAAGTGGATTACACGAGATTAAGTATGACAAAAGAGAAAGCAAAAGAGGAATAAGACTTGACATAGCACCATGCTTCCGTGCTTTGAACAAGTAGACTTCCTATGGTAATATGATATATAGCCCTATATAAATCCTTAATTATGTCATGTGCCCATGGGGGCTTAGTCATATCACTTTAGATGTCCCATAATGCTTTTTTGCCTCTGATTCATGTATCATCTTCATTTTTCCAGGATGTGAACAATACATTGTTCCAAAGTGCGGGACGTCCAGGCATGTCCCATTTTGTCTCTAATGTAGAGATTATACGAAAAATGGATTTTATATAATTAGTCATGAGATGATTAACGTTCAGTGTGCGTTTTGAGGACAAAATCATATCTAAAAATCTAGTAAAGAAATTATTAGATGATGACCTTGAACTCAATGTCATGTTGTTGAATGATTCATAACATTATATTAAATTTGCGCCATTGTGTTGTGACAACTAATATAGATTAATCGATCGCACTGCAAACAATAACTAACAACTAAGCAAAGCAGTCACTTTGTAGTTGTACTCTGGCCCGATATACATAATTGGACTATCATGGAAAATGTGCGTGTGTTTGTGTGCATGTGGACACACGCTTAAAGAACAATACACTTGAGACAAAGATTATGTGTTTCCTTGTTTGTACATCAATCAAATATAAACCTCAGGTAGTTATTGATTCTGTAAATGGCATATACGTTGTCTTTGAGCAACATTTCAGTTTGTTACATTCATAATTGATCTCATCTAATCTTTATGTATCTGAAGTAATAATGACGATAAGCATGCCCTTCCTCATATAGGTTACTTCCCATTTTCTGCTCTCACAGTGTAGCAGGGGAGCAGCACATGCTAGCTCTCAAATGCGAGTCAATGTGAAGCACACTGCCACTGGAGTTATTACCCATCAGGCCAAAGCCTTCTGTTCTTGCATGCTATGAAACTTCAATTAATGTCTCTCTTTATTTTATTCACAGTGAAGGATATAGTGCATTAGAGCACTCACATAAGCACATAGTGTACACACAGATACATTCAGCTTCTTAAGGAAATTAAATTCCACATACTAGTGAATGTCTGTGTAGAGTCATGTCGCTCGTCTAGGTAGCAAGATGTCGAACAAAATTAAAACAGTTGAGTAGATTTTTGTGATGGCTGAGGACATTGTGATATTTGTCCAAAAGGTTTCTGCAGCTCTGATGTCAAGAGGTGGGGTACCAAGTATTCAGCCATGCGAAGATGCTAGGCCCTCTTGGTGGACGAGGACATAGTATTAGCGTGCATATCTGTGTACAATATTTGTTTTGTTTTTTTGTTGCTGCCATTAGGTGTTGTCAAAGTCACAAATGTTTAAAATGTGCTTTAAACAAACTGCACATGCAAAGATGGCAGTAGTGAGTCTCAATAAAAAATAAAAAATAAATTTGTTTTCTGGGGAACACGTGTAATTTTGATTTTACGAGCAAGAAAGGGCAAGGGTATAGGTCTATTCATATGAATTGAATCAGTAGACAACCTGCAATACCATGTATGCACAGAATAGGCCTTAATTTTCTCTCCTGTCTTTCACTGATGGAGAGACCTTCGCTAGCCATCTTTTGTCTATTAAAATTTATCATCCATAGAGCTACTGTAATGGATGGTGAGGAGAGCACATAGAACTCTCTGGCAGCTTATTTCAAAGTGAAAATTGACTCTTTGTACCTGCTGATGGATATTTTTAAAGAGAGATCTTAAACTCAATGCTGAGAAGGCCCAGCCCAAAGATAGATAAGTGAAGGCACTGGCTGAAAAAGTAAAACATTCTGCAAAAATGGAAATCATTTAGCCTACTGTGCCAAACACATCTCCATTTTCAATAACAACTTTTGTTAAAAAAAGAAAAAGAAAAAAGAGAAATAAGAGTGCTTCATTCCAAATGATTTCCTCTTTGGAGCATTCCTCCACGAGTGGCCTGCCCAAATCCATAGCATTAGTTTTAAAGATTTGACCACAAGTGTAGCAGTGGTTCTGTGAAGCTTAGATTGATTGAGGATATTGACTACTCTTCCAGTTCCTCACTCAACCTGTTCCCCGTCAACATTGCTAATACACCAAACCAGGGGTGTAACTCTTTTCCTGTGGCTCGTCAATTCAACGACCTCTTTATAAAAGGGTAAATTAAACCACGTCCCGCAGCCATTTTACCTCACCGACAGCAGGTTAATGGCTCATCAAGAGTCTGTTCTCTCTCCTGAAACTGATCTTCTCATTCTCGTGTCTGCTCATCCTTATACAGCGCTATTGATGACATTATGCCGTCAGTTTGTGTGTGTGTGTGCGAGCGCACATTCATGAGCTCATGTGCATACTCACACATTTTTGTACTTTTGTACATGATGCCAGCTGGCAAGCTGACATGCGTGGTTTTGGTGTTTTTGGGTTGAAGTCAGAGAAAGATGAAGACAGAGGGAAAGAGAGACCTTAGAAAGTGGAGAGCTACAAACAAAGGAGTCAGTTTTCTGGCTTCATCATCACGGAAGTGTCCAGTGGTGGCTGTGGGAGTTGTGGGATTATCAGAGGTTGGTGCAGCAGTAATGAAGGACGTCTCCCAGAAGACACAAACTGGCCATAGGCTCCTGATAGACCAGGGGAATTGGTTCTAGCACACATGTGAAACAGAAGAGAAGAAAATAGAGATCACTGCATCCTGCAAGCCACAGCCAAGACTGTGGGTTGTTGCTTAGAGATGGCTTTCAATTTGTGAGTTACAGGAAAACTCAAGGGAAATTTAAGGGGAAAATATTTCTTGGTTGATTTTCAATAGCATACCACTTAAAGTTCCATATCCTAAACCTTAAGATTGTTTTAAAACATGTTTCAAATTTCAGATTTTCTGCTTAAGAAGATAAGAAAGCAAATGGTTGATTTTGCCTTTTTATCCCTAAACATGCCCCATACGGCCAAGATCTTTCTGAAATGGTTTTGGACTACATGGTGGGTTTCATGTTCAGTCAGTTGTGAATATCGAATTAGAATTTTGTAGTGATTTCATAATAATAATGTTACGTACAGAAAAAGACATTTTGAAATAGATATATTTTTAAGTGTGTCATTTCTTTCAGATCTGTCTTACGATATTTTTGTATTTTTCTCCTTTACTTTTTACTCAAATTAACAGCTTTCATGTGACTCAAAATGCACCAAATTACAACAATACTCTCATAAATTGTATCGGTGGCAGTATGTCAAAATAAATAATATGTATGTAAAAATCAGCATGCATAATGTGAGAATAATTTGTTTCACATTAAAAAACTCAACACAAAATTCTGAGAAAATACAACACATTAAATTTTTTTTCATTGTTTGACTTGCTACACTAAAGCCCAGTCGTCGAATCACTGCTTGCAGCTATGATGGCTCATCTTCTCCCTCTGATTCCAAAAGTCATCGTTAGATGTTGCCAGACTTTCACTGCTGTTGGGAAATATTTTTTTCTGTCAAACGACCTAACTTGCCCTGTGTAGGCATTGATTTGATATCAGGTGCATCGGAGTGAGCAAAGTTGTCGATCCGTGTTTAGAAACAACGGTATGAGGGTGTGGGTACAGTGAGTTTAAGTCCCTTAAGACACATCTTTGATTTTTAAAGCTACTGTAACTGCTCTGCTGTTTCATTTCTTATACCTGAAAAACAACCAAACACAACGATGGCCGCCATATTTTTTAAAACAAATTCTTCAGCTTTCATTTGCCAACCTGTATATTTTTCACTTTATACATTTAATTATTACATTTTGCCTCAGTGCTGGTATTTAAAACTAGAACAATCCTCCTCTGTGATGCGACTGCGGAAAAATGAACTGCTCAGCTCCATACCAAGCAGGATTGCATATGCGGAAGTGAAACAAATCTCGAAGGAGCTGCTCCACAGCCCCATCTCCCCTTCCCTGAGGTGGAAAGCCCTAGTTTGAATGTTCACTTACATCATCAAAGGGCCCCTCTGTCT
The DNA here is from genome assembly GCF_043641665.1 of Enoplosus armatus. NCBI lineage: Eukaryota > Metazoa > Chordata > Actinopteri > Centrarchiformes > Enoplosidae > Enoplosus > Enoplosus armatus. The sequence goes on from NC_092181.1 coordinate 16,922,715, forward strand.
CATGTAATATTAACATGTGCTAAATCGGTGGCAAACAGCAGCAGCAATGTTTACACAGCATTAGCACAGGCTTGCAAAGCCACATAGAGAGGGGCTGTCTTTGTGTTCAAAGATTAGGAGGCTCTGACACCCATGGGAGGCGACAAGATTATAGTATATATGAGTTCACTGTTTTACAAGATGACAAATTTAGGCACATTGCATCTGTCCTCCTCAGGAACCTTTTTGAGCAGCTTGGTAGATTATTCTATAAATGACAGTCCCATAATGTTTTGTTTATGTTTTTATTTATTCTCTTTTTGTTTTTCTCATGTTCACCATACTGTGCATTAAGCATAAAAATAATAATAATTTTTTTTAATGTAAAACTTGTCAAAAGGACAGGTAGAAACTGTGTGGGGGATCAGGAGAGGTACATTCATTTGTAAGCTGTTAGACTTTTTAACACAGGCTTAAATCTAATAATCAGAAAGCTTTCGAGGTGAAGTGGGCTGTCACCGTGAAGTCAAATCTGCTGGAAATTAAGTCCATTAATCACATAGTGCTTCATTTAGTCCTTTTCTATATACAGCTCTGAAGTGTGTCTTTGTGGGGGAGAATGGGGGCTTCAGTTGGAAAGAGTGAGAGAAAGAGATAAAATGTTTGGTGGTGCAGAAGAAAACCCATCAATTCTCATTATGGAAAATAGATCATCTCTCCTAATTAGAGCCATGGCTTTTTACCACAGTACAAATGCCGGATAGCGCAAGCTAGCGATGGCAGGCGCCACCCACCGCTGATTAATTAGGTGAGTGAATAAAAACCCACAGTATAAGGACCCTGTGATTGTGCTCCAGATAGCTTATTAAAGGAAGAGCGAAATATATTGCAGGTCAGGTCCTCTGGGAAAATATATGTGGAAATATATCCATTTCCAACGCCTTTATGATGTGCTTCTTATGAAACAAGACTGGCCTTCCCTTAACGAAATTTGTCTTGCTGTTTTTCGCTTAATAATATGGAGCAACGGCTGTAACTTGGACCTTTTTTTATTCAATAACATAAGAGAAAGAAGGAAACAAAGAAAGAAAGAAAAGAAAAAAATGAAGATGTATCAAACAAATATGAATATATGAGTCTTGGAAATCTGTGTGTGTCAAGTGACGTCACATTGTGTACCAGAACTCAAGTTACAATTGAGAAGTGGCGTCCTAATCCTTTCTCTAATCGCCACAGCAATTTGAAGATATCAAGTAACACGCATTGGCATTTGTTCAATAATAATGAGACCATAGAGTAGATGGCTTGGGAGGGATTTGTTTCTTGTCAAATGTGGAGTGACAGGTTGGGAGAGGAAGGGAATTTTGGCACCAACAGAGAGGAATTGCTTGAGCGAGGAGCACTATAGATAATTGGGATCTTCCTTTTTAGATGATTAAGACGGTGTTACAAATTTAAAAAGAAAGGAGCAGGCAGGAAGGGGGTCATTAAGGTAAGAAAGTTCTATCCTCATCTTTATGATGAAATATTCAAAGTACAAGAGGTTCACATAACAGCTAGTCTTCTAAAACCTACTCAGCCTGTGTAATATATATTCAAAATTATAGCACAGAAATACAGACACTGTAACTAGACTATAGATTCAATATATTCTATAAACGAAATCTTCTCGCCTGTCACATTTGTCCTAGTTTTGCACACAACATCACACCTGCAATTGGTCCCAAGACATTGTACCTTCTCTTGTTTCTAGTTGACCATTCATGTATTAACCTGTTTTGGGGGCCATGTTTAGTCATATCCTATTTTTGCCTGTGAAATTCATGACCACAGCTCTTAACATATCCACATGTCTGCTACTGCCACCGCTTTTTTTCTCTCTCAAATGAAATAAATAAAGCAGGAACATAAATCCAGCCAAGCACAAACAGGACATATACCTAATTTCATTTCCTTTCTTCTCTGACCCAATGTAGTCTTATCTCCCTCCTCAGCACTTTTTGTGCTTTGTTTATTTATTTTCTCCTCTCCATTTCCCACTTCCTTTCAAGACTTTGAGGCAGATAAGTTGTGGTTTGTTTAGCAAAGGTCACAGGTGAAGAGAATATCCTGGATAAGATGGAACTAAGAGTGAAAACACAACAGTGCAGCCTAATCTGACTCGTGATGCAAACAGAACATTGCAAATGCATATTCATGAGTTAGGCACTGCTCATCACTCTATCTTTGATCCGATTCATGGAGTATGCAAATGCTGTGTGCACACAAGGCATTTCTCGCCCTCCTGCTAGCTGCTCAGATCATCAGACCACACCACCCAGAGTTAGCCACACCTACCTTGCTCTTCCTCAAGACGCATGTAGTAAACACAGATTACTGGACTATCTAATAATGTTGGCTTGACTTCAGGAAACTGTTCTTTTCCTGTGCTCTAATATGCATTGATGAGAGCATATAATGTGATATATCATGCGTTGCGGGTGTAATGTGTGTTATTTTGGGTTCATTTGATCCACACGCATTCATTGGTCTGATCTTATTGCGTTACTGGCTGCCACAAGGGGGGTTTCACATGGTGTACAGAGCTTAAACGCTATTTGACTTGGAAATCAAGACTAACTTGGAAAAAGCAATAGGACATGTGAGTGCATACATCTGGGTGTCATGCAGCTGTTTCACACAGATGTGACGTTGGCTGTGGGCTGATGTGCAATCTGCTAAGCCATAAGACAATTTAGACTGAAATTCTCTCTCACACACACACACCATACACACACACACTAGTGACAACATCTCTCATACACACACAACTGGACGACTGCTTGCACACACTCCAGTGAAATCATGCAGCAATAGTCTCACTTGTATTCGCATGGTTTCACTTGTATGTATGCCTGTTTTCACCAGTGTATGTATAAATGTATGTGAATGTGAAAAAGGTTTTCATTAATGTGTATGTATTTTTAGAAGTATCTCTACCTGGTTTTGTGTAAGTTATAGTTTGAGTTGTGGTCTGTACAGCTTCTTTTTTGTAATCACAGTTCAAAATCAAATGAACATAAATCTAACTTGTTTGGTGTTTTTCAAGAATGCATACAAAAAATTATATACTGTTCGAATTTGACAGTTGACTGGATAGCAAGGTAATAAAAACACAGTCTCTTCACCATTACAAAAGCCAAGGTGAAAATATCCCCTGTAGAACAGAAAATTGTCATTGCCTATATTGAGAAACATATAAGAAACACTTTTTATGGCGAGACAGTGGTAGGTGGATGATGGCATTCACCTCCCTAACGACAGACGAGATTATCTCACGTTTTATTTTATAAGTGAAAATGAAGCCAGAAATAAAGCCACAATATATTCATTTCAAACACTGCATGTTGCTGGGAAAGAGGACAGCGGTTCAAAAGTTGCATCAAAATTGAATAAAACTACAATTGTTCTTTCCCAGAGCAGACACACAGGACTGTGTCATTACCATGTTACCACTTCTGTGTTTGTCCTTTGGTTTAAAGCCAGAAATAAGCACAATTGAGTGGAAAGCTTTAAAATGCACACAAATAAGTAGCAGATTAACCCATATTTACAGTCAAATATTTCCTGGACTAGGACAATTTCTAGATGGATACAGCTGGTAGTATTCTACAATTTATATCCCCAAAATGTGTCTCTGTCATCATTTCCTGTCTACGCTGACATGAACCATGCAAACAAACTCAGATTGTAAAGGCTTTCCTGCTCATAATTACTGCACCTGCAGTAACAGGCAAATGATATAGCAAGGTAAAAACTTTTAATCCTTGCCTGTCCGTCTTTCACATTGGAAAATTATGTTTCATTTTGCTCTTTGTTCAGTCAGTAATGAAATACTGTATCAGCCCCTGCTTCCTCTATCACCATGGCAACAAACATCCCCCTGAGTAATAAAGCAGAGGAACACTCAATCAAGACTAAGTCATCGAGGTGGGAACATTTCTACCACAAAACAATACTGGAATAAGCAACAAGGTGTTCCATGTGATCCAGGGCTGTTTTCAGACCCTTCATTAGGATGCGGGCATTATTTGTGACGACCGTTATTAATAGAAAAAAAAACTTGCTTTTATAGCTAACAAGTCATAATAGATGCCAGGTTTGATTTTAACCCATTATATCAAGTTTACCCCAAAAAAGTGTGCTTATATTGACCTTTAGTTAGAACAGCACTTTTAGAGCCTTTAATTACTGGACAGCTTTGTGGTGAGTAAGGAAGAAAAGAAAAATTACCAAAAATAAATTTAAAAGGTTCAGTTATGGCCATCAAATACATATAACCTATATTGACTGTTTACAGCATCGCTTTATTATTTATCTTACCTATGATTCTGTACATCTTTTTTATTTGTATCTTTATGTTTTTTGGGGCATCTTTTTGCTTTATTAGCAAAGCGATAGCTACCGTACATTGCAATTAAATGGTAATGTCATTTTCATTACATGTTTTATAATGAAAGCTTTGTGAAGCTTTGGTAAGTAGGCTAATACAAATAAAGTTAAATTGCCTGGACCTCAGTGGTGAGAGAACCACTTCCTGTCATTGATAACTTCAGTCATTACCTTGGGTTTGCTTGGGTTTATGTGCCAATGTCACACCCAAACAGATTGGTTACATCAGCTCTTAATGTGAGTACTAATATTTGGCAGTTAGCTTGACTCAGTGTGTCACACATTTAGTTAAGAAGCCCTGTCTGCTCTTGTTGTGTGGGAGGCCTATTTTTCCACGATGACCCCGTGCTATTCTGGGCCAGCAGCTCTGCTATTTGACAGCCAACTTCTGGTCACTATTTCCCCGGAGGTTAGGCTGAAGCAGACATCTCTCCTATGAGACGCTGGGCTAACGTACACAGAGCCTGTGCTCCTGCGGACATCAGCAACCAACACATACACCACAGAGCAGTGACATTCCCAGAGGTGTCAGATAGAAGGGGATGTTTCTACCTACTCCACAGGGCTGAAATAAAAGCACATCATAGTCATCCAAAGCCTGAATTAAACTTGAGGCACCATGGCTGTGCTGCAAGTGTGCCTTGAATAGCTAGTGATTTGTTGTTTTGTGTAGACTGTACCTATTGACTGTTATCGCACTGCTGCAAAACTAGATTGCAGTTTTGTGAATTCACTCTGTCAGAAAAGTAGTAATTATGTAAATTCTCTGTCATTCACTTTGTGATGCAGAGTGGTTACAGTAGCAGCAAAGAGACGGTTTGCACTGGAATGGCTTTCATGGCTAGATGATGAAGAGCTAATGTGTCTAGCATTAATGAGAAAGACAAGATTGTGACCTGTTGCGAGTTGTAAAGCAGACCAATCACTGTTCTTGTGGTGTTCACACTGCATGGCTCCTAGATACATGGTTAATTCTTGAAGAGCTACACATTGGCTTTGAAGACAAAAATTGACAACCTTCAGATTTTATTTATTCATTTCATTTTCATCTGATTTCATGAATCTAACACAGATTATTTGTTGACTGGAATGTTACTTTGCTTTTCTGTGTGTCAGGGTGCTGCATTGTTACTCATCCCAGTACACTGATAATCACAGATGTGAGTTCTGAGAAATCTAAGGACTTGTCTGAGCACTATTTTGACAGTTTTATAAATACAGTTCATCAAACCCTTTATCAATACCGGTATGTGACATCCTTCGGTAACCATGGACACCAGTGCAATATATACTGCCCATTGTTTGCAGCGACGCCGTCTCTCTTTATTTTCTTTCTCCTCCTCCTTTGCTGTCATTGCCCCTGTTGCATTCATGCATAGATGGCATGCTAAGTGAAAGAGGAGCCAATGGGGATGAGCAATGCCTGCTAAGCTGGTCTTAGTCACGGGGCATTGTCATTAGATTAATGGAGCAGAAGGAGCCATCCGTTCTCTCTCCAGAGGGGAGCTTTACTTTTGGTGGGGTGGGGAGAGGAGAAAATGAAGGGGAGGATGTGGCTCTGCCTCAAATGGAGGATGATTTGGCACTTTGCACCCCCCCCTCCCCCACCCCTGCCCCTCTCTGCTCACACCTCCTGCTGATCTCATATAACCACAGCGGGGCCCTCTGTGTGGACTCTTGGGACCCTCAGGTCTCTGACATTGTCACTGTGGGCCCCTTTTTTTTTAAATCAATTTTTACTACAGTTTCATTTAAACCAAAGCACCTGTAATTTGATCCAGCAAATAACAATACTGTGTTGCACTGATATAATTTTATAGCCCAGTTTCATGTACTTCATATTACTGTACCTAGTAGATACCAAGTTATCACCGTATCTATTACTTAGGTAATTACATTTTTGGAATGATAATTTCATACAGTAGGTAGGTACGAATTACATGTGGTTGCTTGTTAATATGTAATTGCTGCTACATACCACTGTATATTGAAAACAGATCATTGCGTTTTTGTAAAACTATGTAATTACATTACTGTTGTTATTACAATATTCCCTGCTGTAAACAACATGCAACTGTTTTTTGTAGAGTCATTAACTGTTCATTAAGTAGCAAGTTATTTGTAATTACTGTGCTGTCGAACGAAGTGCTACATAAATGCTCTTAAAGCACAACACAGAGTTGCCCACAGCATATAAATTCATATCAACACACTTCATTCAGTTTAGAATTCAGTTCTTGCTCCAGTGAATTAATTCTGGCAAGAGGGGCAGCAATAAAGAGAAAACCTGAGGAGAGTAAAGTTGCACAACAGTGTAGCTGAAGGGAAGAGACAACTGTTACCATGGCAAATAATCCAGAAATTCTTTGCTTTGCCATTTCCAGCCAATTACCCCGAACCTCTGTTTCATCTGGGTGGCAGAGGTATTTGGCAGAAGATTTACTCCCAGCTCTGATGAGTAATTCAGCAAAAGTAACACATCTGAGTTTAAAAATGTTAGTTGTTCTTTTTTTTTCACCTTGCTTACTGTGTTAAAATTTCTCACATCACACATCTAAAACATTCTCAACTGCTTGGCAAACAAGGGCATGTGTTTTCCCAATCCATTTACTGAACCAGTGAAATGATATGATTTTCTGCCCGGTTGCTTGGCACTTCTAAGTGATGCAATGCCAGGCCACTGTATTGCTTATAAATTTTTAAGTGACTGCATTTTAAATGTAGCAGTAATTTGTGGTGGGGATGAGGGTGTGCTGTTAGGGTCAAGCATTGTCAGTCAGTGTGTCAAAGGTTTAAGTTGCGTGAATGTGTGTCATCACGTGTGTTGCTGTGTCCAAAGTACCTCATTTACTCATTCATACTCCCTTCATAATGGACACTCTGTAGTTTATATTCATTTGGCAGACACTTTTGTTTAAACTTACAATAAGTGTTTCCATCTTAAACATAAAAACGAGTCCAGGGCTGCAGTGCTCATCATCTCTGTGTGTCCTGACAGGTGTAGAGTCCAACAATGGTAATTTATCTATACAATGCAAAACATTGCACTGTAGGATTGTTAGCAGAAAGTTGTGTACATGCCATGGACTCTACTATTTTTGTTCCATTGTCTTTGAGCGGAACTATATAGAGCATATAAAATGGTGGACAGTAAGTAGAAGTAAGTATACTGCACTACAGAGCAAATACCATTCAGGGCCTGCAGCATTCAGTCTGGTTTGTGCTCCTCAGTAGTGTGTTATTCCCTGCTTTACAGTAAAAAAAGAAAAATGACTAAAACATTGAAAAAATGCCAAACCAATAACAAAAGAAACATTTTTCTACATTTTCTTGGAATGGTGTTTGTTTGTCAGAAGCTACTTTAGTTCCCCCCTTAGACAACATAATATGAGAAAACATACAACACTGGTGGGTTCATCTAGAGAAACAGAAAAGTGTATGGGGTATTGTAGACTTCTTTATGAATGGTGTGTCAATGGGACTGGTAGACAGAAAAGTCTGGCGTTGAAATGGAAGCAATTAAAGCTCATTCACCAGTAATGCTATTGGTGTGTTCTTGTTTTGCCACAAAGGAAATAAGAAAGCACAAAAAAACTGATAGAAATTAATTATTCATTGTTCAGAGTAAACACTGTCACTTCCCTCAAACAACTGGTCAGGGCAGAGTTCATATTGTAATTTAATCTATCTATCTGTCTGTTTATCTGTCTATCTATCTATCTATCTATCTATCTATCTATCTATCTATCTATCTATCTATCTATCTGTCTGTCTGTCTATCTATCTGTCTATCTGTCTATCTATCTATCTATCTATGTATCTATCTATCTATTGGTCTATCTATCTATCTATCTATCTGTCTGTCTGTCTGTCTGTCTGTCTATCTATCTATCTATCTATTGGTCTATCTATCCATCTATCTATTGGTCTATCTATCTATCTATCTATCTATCTATCTGTCTGTCTGTCTGTTTCCAACGAGACGTTAAAGATGTTGCTTGAATGGGTTTGACCACTGATATGATAGTTTAACCATTAAACATTACAACAGTATTTTATTTGTCTCTTTATAGGGTGTCTGCTGACCAGTAGTGTTTAGAAAACTGAACCACGTCAGGATGGGTCGTCTGAGTTCGATCCGAGCAGCGAGAGAAAAACATGTTTCCTTACTGCCGGGCAGTCCAAAAGTCAGCTCATCTATTAACAATTGTTCAGATAGGACAAAGATAAAAAAGGTGATAGTGTCACCTTTACATGAACAGTTTTTATTGGTAAATAACAGGCCATTGTAGAGCCCTTTCAGACTCAGATCTGTACATATAAACCTATCCTTGGTGTCGGTCTAGGTTCATTTGGGGAGCCAAAACAGACAGCCTGATTTTAAGACAAATATCCAATTACACAGCGCAGCAACAACACCCCTGGGATGGCAGCTGTGAATATGCCCTGATGGTGACTCCCGCAACCTGCCGTCTGTTATACTGTGGAAATAACCTTAAATGCTACAGGCTGGACCCCAGCTGGTCATAAGGCAACATTAAGGCAACCGTTTCCTAAAAGTGGTTGATGACAGCAACATGTTTTAATGAGTTCTTTATGCGTAAGAGCATTTTCAAGGTGGAAAGTGAAGCGTGTGAGCATTATTTACTGTGGACACCACTCCCCAAGGAGCAATATGTGTAGCGGTGTTCAGATACCAAAGCTTAATTACACCAATCTTAAATTAATTGGACTCACAATTTATAGTTTATCATTGCTACGTAAGAAAAGCACCTATAACACATTCAGTTCCAGGGTTCACATTAATTGGCAACCCAGGGCAAAAGTTATGTCTGCTCCTTAATGAAGTAATTAGCTAAAGCCATTGCATCAGAGGCTTGTGCTGATAGCAAATTTGATTTTGTCTGGTCACTGAGTCCTTAGACTTGCTGCGATTCATTTATTATTTCGGTGAATGTCCTCTGCCAAAAAGTGTGCCAAGACATTACTATTAAGATTTGAAACACGCTAACACCCTTTTGTAAAACTGACATCAATCAAACATAGATGTGCAACGTCACTAACCCTCCCAGTATAAAACATTTGTCTTCATAAAGGCAGCAAAGTGGAAAATGAAATGTTTACAATGATTTTTCTTTTTCATCTTAATGTGACCAGAATTCTGCTGTATGAAGTGACAGGAGAGGGAATTATCTGAAGACAAAGTGGCTCATTGAAAAACTTTCTAGATCTCCCTTTTATCACTTTTTCTTGTATGCTCTCTGTTTCATCATTGCTTTATCACCTCACGTCTTTATCGCTGTGCAGAAAAGTAGCTGCTCTAGTGTAAATACAGTGTACTGCAGTGTACTGTATATCACCACATAATCTATACTTATAAAACTGCTCAAATATCAGCAAAAGGTGCATACTGCATTATACACGAGGAGTTATTTATTAACACCCTACTAGGAATAAAATTCCAAGATGGAGGAGGACTAGGGGCCGTCATGATGGATTATTTTAATTGTGCAGTTAATTCTGCTCACAGCCAGTGCCATGATGACCTTTCATGTCTTCACACTTCCCTGTTCTCACCTGAGAGAAAGCATCACACAAGCATTAATGTAAAAGCACAGGAATCAATGTGACATTTCCATTGGCACATTTAGACTTACTGAGACAGAAATGCACTGGATAGATCTGATCAAGAAGTCTAATGGATCTGGGCCCTCTGAAGGACTGTATGTTGTTTCTACAGGACTTAAATGTAAAGCACTAGGCTTGTTTACACACAGCAAAATTGTGTGATGCTAATACAATCAATCAATTTATTTTAGCTTTAATGTAGGAGTTTCCAACTTCTGCATTCACAGAGGTCATCTTTTGCCAGTTGACATTTTCTTCTTTCTTTTGAAAGCAGATGGAAGGATGTAAAGCAGTTTTCCTGCCCCCTACGTTGTGATGCTTACATTTCTCCACCATGCTTCACATGTGTATGTCATGGAATGAGTAATTATCGATTCTTATAAATCAGTGTCACCAACTCCTATCCTCACTGTTCATTTTTTTTGGTTAAGCTCTCTTCGCCCATCCCCCAATTTAAAGGTTGAGGCATTAAGAGCCGACAACCGCTGACCTTTCCCACTGCGTGCATCTATTATCCAACAGGACTAATCATGCTTTTCTTGTGCCTTAGACAGATGTGAGAAGGCAGAAGGATGTGGTGTGGAGAAATGTCAAGGTCTTGCCGTGTTCACATTTTGTCTGAGATTGGACTATAGTGTTATAGATCCTTTGGATCAACTGAGAATCTAGTCCTGTATGAAACAGGGTGATAATTTTCCAATCAATGAAAGGCCAAATTGAATAAAGGTAATATAGATTAAGTTACGAACATGCTCTAAAGTGTTTCATATGGAAGCATCACACCTTGCATAATTGTTGAACAAATCTTGCCGTATAACCTGTTGTTCAGAATAATGAATTGTCTGTACTTACCAACCTGTATAGAAAGGCAGCCCTTTTGCCCAGTCACATAACACTAACACCTTGAACAAGGAAGCAGTTTTGATACTGCAGCTACTGTATCTCACGTCGTGCTGCAGAGTTTAATGTCCTGAAAATGCGACTGATTTTGGCTGTATCATTTTGGTTTCACTGGCCACTGAACTGTAAGTTGGGGAGAGAGCAGCAATTGCAGTCTGATTCTCTGCACTTTGTCATTTACACACGGTGGAAATTGATGCCAGTGTTTGACAGAAACTATCAAGCACTGAAATCTCGCTCTGCCTTGGTAGTTAGACGTCTGTGGGTCTGCTAACAACATACAATATGAGTCCGTATTGTATAGGCATTCCTGATCATTTTGACTAAAAGTAGTGCTACATGGATTATTCACCTGATTTAGACAGCAACCGATGTCGTGCCACCAATAAGTATACCATTCTTTACAGTACAGTGGGTTAAACATTTCAATTCCCCTGAAACAGTTTTTAAATAGCGTCTGTTGCAGAGGGACTGTGGAATGTACAGATAGATTAAAAGAAACAACCCAGAGGTCCATTTTCATAATTATGTTTTGGTGCCAAGCCCGACTGCTTGGCTAGCACTCTTAAAAAAGGGAGGGCGGGAAGGAGAGAGAGAAAGCAAAGAGAAATCAATACTTCAGTTGAAACTGCCCTAGCTGCTCTTAGCTTTTGTTTTTTTTCGGGGAAAGAGGAATGGAGAGGAACTGTGAGAGAGACAGTCTGGCCCCTGTGGCTCCAGTACCAGCTTGAGCAAAAGGCAAAAGATGTTGTAAGATGAACAAACTACTGTACTACCTGCCTGGGAGACACAACTTTTTGACTGTATAGGTGGTACCAACACCCCTTGTGCGATTGAGTGCTCGGAGCAAAATGAAGAGAAATCAGCCTAGCCAGCCTTTGCTCCTCAAGATTGGAGCACAGCAAAGCAGCAAGACACCAAGGCCAATAGGAAGTGGGAATAGTTGCCGTCTGCCTGAGGGAAAGTGAGTCAGCCATTTCTTCCCCCCTCCGTTCTTTCTTTACTGCCCTGTCGTTCACAGCAATGTGAACAAGATAATGTCCAGGGCTCTAAATTGACGCTGTAAGACGCTCATCTAGAGCATGTGCAGACACACACACACACACACACACACACACATACACAGACACACATATATATCGTTGTCCCAAGTCAGTTCTGTCCAGCTAACTTTATGATTTGTTTATATTGCTTTCAATTACCTCTCTGTGTCCCTTGTTGAGCTCAATAAAATTTTATATTGTGGATATTATTCTCTAGGTGCCCATTCTCTCTTCCTATGGCCTTCTTCATTTAGGCATTCAAAATCCAATGTAAATAAATCACACTTTGAAGCCTCTATGTATGTGGTCACTGAAAGAAGCCCCTGGTCCTTGACATTTAGCACTATAAAAGGGGTGGACACGAAAAGTCCTGACTGCTGCAAACAGATTGCTAGCATCTTCTTTTGTGTTACATCCGGTGCCTCCACTCTCCTCTCCGGTGGTGTGTGTATGAACATCTATGGCCATGTGTATGTCAGTACTTGTTTGTACCATGTTGTCATACACCCCTGCTGTTGTCTCATGTACAGTTCTCACCTCCCCATGCTAGCAGGGCTGGTTCACCTCCCCAGGAGTCTGCAGCAAATCATCATATTTATCGAGAAGCCAGCCATGGTGTTAGTAGGAATACCCAATCCTCAGCTGCGGCTCCAGAGAAACGACCACTGTAAATCACACTCTGTCAGCCTTTCATGCCAGCTCAGTCATGGTTGTCAAGGAGACCATGATGTGATTGTGAAGGCTATTCTGTTTTCTGTGAGGTTCGATCACAGCTTTGACTCAAAATGATATAGTTAAGTCCATGTTATTATTTTATAATACTTCTTCATAGCTTAAAGTTCCTGTCAGCTACTAGTAGTGATGGGACATTGCATTCTAATGAATAGTTATCTTAGATATTAGAAATTACATCTTCTGTTGTATTCCAAAAGCCCACAAACTCAAATAAAAAACATTATTATGTACAGTATGATTTCAGTTTAGGTAGGTAAAACCCTAACCCTAACCCATAAAAAGGAAATTAAATAAGCTGTTTGAAATTGAAAACCTCTATGTCTTCCTGGAGGTGCATATTTTCATGAAGTTCCCATGTTGGTAACTACATTTTTATTTTTTTGTGAAATTAGGACCTCTGAAATATGTTCTAAAGTTAAATAAGCTAAAATATGGCATGATACAAGATTCTGTTTTATATATTTCTAAGTCACAGAAATGCCAGAAACATCCAGAATGAGTAGAGATAACATATTCTATAAAAGGTCTTCTCATGTGGCATTATCAAAGTCGTAGTGAGAAAACAAAAGACCAACAGATTGCTTATTTTGAGAGCTTTGAGAATTTTCATGGTCTACCTTGGTGGAGTGGGGTTATATTGAGCACCAAGGTTTTGACATCTCAGCTGGGTTTAGGAAATTACAGTTTAGCTTATTTAGTATTGGATCTTAAATTTTAGTTCCAGTCTAAATTTTGGTTTGTTTTCAGGGAGCTTTAAGTGTTTTCAAGTAAAGTGTTTTGTTTCAGTTGGAGTTATGATTTTATTAGCTTCGTCAAAATCACTCCTACGGTATGATTATAGAGAATTCTTAAGTGCTTGTTTTTCTTGTAAAGATTTTTGGAGTACTTGATCTACACATTTCAGATGCTGCAGACGGTATTGATCGTGAAATGAAAGGACCAAAACACAAATACAAGGTGTACCTCTGCATGCATGTCTAAATGAACACAAACAAGAGGACAGAAACTGAACACAGCAGCACTCTATTAAAAGTAGTGTAGTTAAAAAGCAAACTTAACCATCTAACCAGTTAGGTGCAGCATTAAACACATTACAGGGTAATTAATGTGGATGTAATTTTTCATGGTATATAACTATAACTATAATGGGTGTACTACAGATGGCCTGCCCATTTCTTCCACCATACCCCTTGTGTACATCCCTGCCTCAGTCACATGCACCTGCGCATGTTCCTATTGTAAAAGTTTTGTCAAAGGGGATGTGTACAATTGCAGGAGCTGACCTAGAAGCAGCTTTGTTAAGGATTCATTGACCGTATGGAATTGGGTCAATGAACTTCTATGTTGCTATCAAGGGGCCTTGGCAGATGTCTGATTCTTTTAAACACCATGGCCACTTCCAGTTTAGCAGCACAGAATGAAATCCTTGGCTACACTTGCAATAATAAACCAGAATGAAATCAATTAATTTGTTTTATTTTACTTTGCTTTACGTTTTGAAGTGACAGTGTAGTTTTAGTTTGGTTTTGTTCACTTTTTTTATTTCAGTGGGAAAATGTGGTGATAGTTTTAGTGTTCATGCTCATTTTTATTAACATTAATAAAACCTGCACTCACTTGCCACTTTATTAGGTACACCAATTCAATCTAATGCAATCCAGTACAACAGCTACATATACAAAGCTTTAAATTACCAAGTGTTAAATAAGCTATATGTTTATCACTGAGTTCATAGTTAGTGGTGATATTGGACTGTATTATATTGCAATATATTTCTAATTTTCTTCCCCCCTCATGTTTGTAAATGGGGTGGGCAAAGCATTAGAAACACCTCTCAATATAATGCAGTCCAGTTCAGCTCCACTGTGAACTATAAATTCAATAATAAACATATAGTTAAATGAATACCTGTCTGACGGTGTCAATCAAAACTGAACATTATTATCTTTGTTAAGGTAGAACTTATGAGCTGAGCTGTTGTATTGGATTGCATTAGATTTTACGAGTGTATCTAATGAAGTGGCTACATATCTCTGTAGGTTTTCCTTAGTCCTCCATATGATTGTATTTGTGATTAATCATCTTTCACAGTCCGTATATTCCTCCTATTCACTTGAAGTCAATGAAGAGACAAAAATGTTCCCAACCCCCACCTTGTTTTTAAATCTCTTGACGTGATGCAAGGGTGAACCCCTGATTGTTCGCCTACAGGAGTTGTCAATCTAGGGGGGGAAAACTATACTGATTTGGACAATTAAAAAGCAGCAACTTTAATCTCAAAGATTTGGGCATTAGAAATAATGAGAGACACTCTTTGTTTCTGTGCTTGCATTTGTGGTTGCGGCTGCGTCAGTGTGCATGGAGTTGATGAGCCAGGGGTCTGTGGAGAGACAGTGTGTGGACGAGTGTAGGATTGTATCCCAGTCAGCCACACATTAGTGGACCTGTCACTTAGTAAACAGTGACTTAAACTCATTTCCATTCTGAGTTAGGAAGTGTAGAGAGAACTCCTAAGTGCATTAGAGTCACTCGCAATTTAGGTCCACTTTGTCTTGTCGGGCGAGGGTGGGTGGGGGGGTGGAAAAAAGGCAGCAGAGGGAGCAATTAAACAGCAATCTGTAATCAAAATGACTCACAAAGCCATTCCCTAATTTCACATCATGTTGTGTCCCTCACCATACAAGAAAAGAAGAGACTGTTTGATTATCTGTTAGATGGTTTTCCAATATATTTAGTATAAAATATTGTACAATTAAGTTTTATAAAAAAAAGTGTTCCCTGTTTATCATTTTTTATGAACAGACACATAAATGTCTCAATAAGGGAATCATTTTTTTTTGCCTTATACAGGTTGGGATGTCAAGTTTATTCCACCAATCAAGAACTGCCATCATCTGAGCATGATCCCAGTGTAGAATAGACATTACAAACGTTATCACGACGAATATGCTCGGAAATCTATCACCTTTGTTTTTGTTATTTCACACTTTTCTTGTTTAATATGCTGCAAGCCCCAGCATGCCTTTTGATGTTGTTGCGAGCCCGGTGGGCATTCATCCTGAGGCAATACACACTCCGCTATTTAATAGGGATTGATTTTCAAAGGCGTGGTTCATAGTCAGTCTCAGGAGGTCGTCAACTCCTGCTGCTTGATATGCTCAATAGACCTGAACTTCACACAAACTTGACATGTGGCGTCACCTAAAGTCATGCACCTTAACCTGTTTCTGTCGCCTCTGGTCTATACGTTGTATGTTCAGACGTCACGGCTGGAGGCTGTCAGCTCATGACTAAAGCAAATAGAAGTACTCCTGCGAGGGCTGGCCTGTAATTGTTTCACAGTCTGCATACTGTATTCCCCCGTTACATGTTCTGCTCCATCTATGTTGACAGACTGATTTATTTACTGTGGGTGTGGGTGTGAGTGCATGTCGGTGCTCATGTGTGTAGAGAGGCAGAAAAAGTGCAGTGAGAGATTCTGGTGGTTTTTGTGCATTTGAAATAGGTAAAACACAACCTTTTTGACCGTGTCAATAAAGCCCTCAAAGCCCTCACCACCAACTGCAACAAGTAAACATCCGGATGACAGACTTTTAATAGAACAAAGTGCTTCTGTCTTACATCACATAACAAAAATGTCATCCCTACTGATTGCTTCTTCCACTGTTGTTCTTCTCCTTTTCAAGTCCTCCACCTGAGCGAAGCTGTTGTGCCCAGCACCTTGGCTTACACCGGTTCTATTAGTTGTTCTTGAGAGTTAGTAACTGGAAGGAAGATTTGTGTGGTGTAGCTGCTGGAAATGGCTGTAGAAATGGCATGGTTTAGGTGGGCAGGGAGAGTCGTCTTCTGGCTCAGCGTTCCCGCTCTTTGGCAAAGCCATTCAAGTGTTCACTCCTTCCAGAACGATCAAAGATTTAAGAAAAAAAGGGAGGGATTCATTTGTCAAAAGTTTCAGGCATTACAGGAGTAATGCAGAGGTACAAGAAAGAAGAGATTTGTGAGATTACAAGGAAGTAAACTGATTATGTGTATTGCAGACAGTGCTAAATAGCAATAAAGAGAGACTCTTAAGATGTTATTTAATGTATTACCATCATCAGTAATTCTTGACAATAGATTTGGGGTTCTCAGTAACAACCCCCTGCCTCACAAAATGACAGTATCAGATCTATTTTCAGTTACTCAGCTCCATTTGGGTGATTTAGATAGCATACATGAGAATGCCCATCTCTCCAACTGCAGTGGAAACCTTCATCAAATTAGAATTGAAGTGATTATCCGGGGCAGAGCAAAAGGACAAAATCGATAGTTCTTTGTTCGAGGCTAAAATGAAGAATGGGCATTCAGCAGGGATCTCTTTCTCTATTGCTCCCTTTCTCTCCCTCTCTCTTTCTCTCTCTCTCTCTCTCTCTCTCTCTCTCTCTCACACACACACACACCTCTTTGAATTGCATATTCTGTTCCAACATCCTTGACCGTATCAGCATTAGGCTTGCGTGGTTGTAGTCTCAAACCTTCTGTCTTGGTTTTTCCCTCTTCTCTTTGGACAAAAACAAAACCTCAAAGGAGAGGCACTTCCTTAGATAATTGCAATTAGTAGTTTTGGCTGGGTGTTGCAGCGTTGGCCCTGGCCCAGCTCTCTGTGTTGGGTAAGAGGGAGTGGGAGTGGGCATGTTGGGCATGTTTCCAGCCTCCAGGAGGCCCTCTGCCCTTTTGCCTCTAACAGGCCCACTGAAACAGTCAGAGGGCCGCTGGGCCTGAGCAGAACTCGAGAAAGGAAACTATGTAAGCGAATGAAGACAGAGAGAGCAGACTTGCTTTCTACTGGTCAGCTACCGCAATTATGCTGTAGTTGGAAAATGGGCTAAATGGAAAAAGTACTGCACCTTTGTCCTATTTCTTGAAAGTTTGCTACTTCATGGAGACACAGCAAATTGTACATAAAGGCTTTGTTATTTCAGTTTCAGCCTACAATCTTACACCAACTTGTATTAGAACAAAAATATCAGACCATGAACATGTCTGATCCATTCACTATGTACGTGTACTAACACGTTGGCTAATGTTGTGTCAGTCAGAAACCAAGAGAAAATCCAAAGCAGGATGCTTCCACCAGCTGTAATCCATTAAAGTAAAAGGAAAATATAATTTTATAATGGTTTAGATTGGCCACCCTTTTCTTTACTGGGAGTATTTTGTAGAAACTACACAGCATTCATTACAAATTTACTTTGCAAAGACAAGGAGAAAATGACATGTCATGGCATTATAAAGGTTCTGGGAAATTCTCTGTTTAGTTTACAGTAAAGTAAAACAGTAAGTGGATGCAGGGAACTTAAATTATGGAATTGTCCTTTAAATTATGCTCCATATGTTTTTCAAATCTCATGCGAGCAGCCACTCACGTTTATGTGAAACACAGTCTCTCAATCACAGTCGGTTCTTCTCTCTCACACACACTGCTTCACATAAAGGACTGCAATCCATCAATGTGCTCATTGCTGTCATGAGTAAAGAGACAGAGCTCTAAGCAAGCGTCTTCGAACACAAATTTGATTTACCTCAATTTGCCTCAAACAGTGACATGTGAGCACGAGAAGTGCTAATACAGACTGGCACCTTTTGCTGCCAACAGGCATGTGTCTGTTTAGCTCAGTTTCAACGCCGGGGCTCATGCTGAAATCTGATTTACTTAAGGATGGTATTGGATTATATAGAGTTTGAAGTTATGAAAATTAACTGTGAAATACAGTAATACTTTGGAGAAATATGAAGACTTCACATGGGAATACAGCAGACTGTGTGGGTGTGTGTGTGTGTGTGTGTGTTTCTGTCAGAAAGAAATTGTTAGAGATGTGGTTGCGGTGGTTTAAAATATTTTACTGCACCTCTAATGTTTTTTATTATTCATACAGTCCCTGTTAACCAGACAGTGTGTGTGATGTACTGCATACAGATAGCAAATCCCAAAATCTTCAAATGCCATTAATCAAATGTAATTCATTTCAAAAAATTAACTGTGGACAAATACATGTTCTAAGCCATTAGTGGAGCTCTGTACCAAAATTGGCCTGATATACAGTTCAAAAAGGGCCGGGATAAGCTATGTGTCTCCAATAAAAGAGTCAGGTTGGAAACATGTTATCAAGAAACCGTGCCTCGATAGAAAGACAGACATAAATCAAAGTAAGGGTTGTTTCATACATAAAAACCATCTGGCACCTTAATTATACCATAAAGCACCTCTTTGCACCACCAATCCCCATAATGATTTAGGCATGCTAGTCATGCATCACAGGCATGCTGGAAATGTCAACCTAATGAGTGTGGCGTTCTGTATACATATTATGTGAACCCGGCCATTTTGGATCTGAATGAATCCAATTACCTCGTGGCAACTGAGCACTATATTCCAACTTGTGCTATCACACATCACATGTCACAAACATTCTTGACATGCATGCCCTCCATAGTAATGTTATTGCAATAATTTAGATCTGTACCGTCAGGGGGTCTATTGAAATTAGTCCCCACACATGATCTGTTGGACTGACACAACATCTATGTCATCCACCACTTATCTACGCATTTATTTCCACCAACTGTCCAGCACAAAAATACAATTGCC
Source organism: Enoplosus armatus (assembly GCF_043641665.1). Classification (NCBI taxonomy): domain Eukaryota; kingdom Metazoa; phylum Chordata; class Actinopteri; order Centrarchiformes; family Enoplosidae; genus Enoplosus; species Enoplosus armatus. The sequence continues at coordinate 16,942,059 of NC_092181.1, forward strand.
ACCTGTGTTGTCTGATCTGATACTGGCTATTTCCTGCAATTATAAATAAGACCAGCGGTGTTGGAGTGTTTGAGAAAGAAGGGGCAAAAAATTGACTCCAACCTTTGGTACATTGATTCCCCCAATAATGCAGCAACTATAATATACTAAATATTTCCTGCACAGATAGCAATACAAAACACATATCATGTACTGCATTTATTATACAGTGGGACTGTATCTACTCCACACATTAAATGATTCATAACATGTTATGTCTATCTTATCTTATTATAAAGCAACACTCACATGCCCATATGGACAGATTTCTTGATCGCTGTAATTGTTCCTTCTTTTGCTGCTAATGTCAGTAATGGGGGACAAAATCCACAGTCCTCTGCTCTTATTACCTTTGACTAAACACATTAGGGCGGGATCTCTTTACAGCCAGTATGGACTTAAGGAACAAGTACAACAATCAAAGTGTTTCAATGTACATACGAGCATGTGCATGTTGCTTTGAGACAGACTTGTGAAGCTTTTGAATCGTGAACCTTTTCAATGGGGTGTCTGCCAGTGTGGGAAGGGGAAAACTTTTTTGTGCTCATGACCTTCTAGTAAAAAGCATTGTGTCCTCTTTTTTTCGCTTGCTTTATTCAGGTGGCCAATCTGGCTTGCTCCATCTCCAACAATGAAGAGGGTGTGAAGTTGGTTCGAATGGCTGCCACCCAAATTGACAGCCTATGTCCACAGGTGAGGACTTAAAAAACACTTTCATCCCATAATAACGAACTCTTCACACAAGCACTAGTCAAAAATGTTTTGGTAATTATAAACTCTTCTAAATCCGCCTCAAAGTGGTATCTTTAGAGAGTTTTTAGAAATTGGAAATAGCTTGAAATGAAAAAAGGAAAGGAAAAAACATGGTTGGCAGAATGAGAGGAAGAGCTATGACTAATGTGTAGGTGGACCTTGTAGTACTGTTTCTCAGGATGCAAGCAAAGGAGGAGGTTAAAATCGATCTATTGTTTCCAAGGTTAACGGTAGGTCTTATTCACATGGGACCAAACATAGTAATGGAAAAGAGAAGGGAGGCTGATTTTAAGATTCAGCATCTAATGTGCAGGCCCCACTATGCACATCTACTGAGACCCACTTACTTCCAAAACTTGGGGAGAAACCGTCTCCTGATACTTCTTGGCAATGCTCAACACAGACAGATTAAAAAAGCATAATAGACACAGACTTTGTGACTGGGAAGAAGGAACAAAGGGGGGATGTAACAAAGAGAAATATTTCCATCTGTTCTGAGTTAACCGCGGTCCCTTATCTTCACACATGCAAACACACACACAAACACAGACAAACACACAACCTCAGCAACTGCCATGTCCAGATTATGAGAGAGAAAAGATTTTCCTACATCAGATTAATTTAACTAAAACTATATCTAAAAAGCAAGACGTGATAAAGAACAAGGAGAGAAAGAAAAGATTGCTACTTCTGGTTAAAGTACACATGCCAGCTGTCATAGTGATATGATTAATACTGCGTGTTCTTAAGTACAAGTCTGTCAATGTGAAGAGTCTCAGCAGGATGTTATTAATCAAAAAAAAAGTACAGGGACATAATTTCCCTTTTTTTATTTTCATCATTTTAAAATCCTCTGAAGTGTTCATCTTTTTTGGCTTGAAGCCAAATGTTCTATCTTACATGGATCAGACTCTTGAAGTTTAGATACTTGGCCGTTTTTTGGAAAAGATAACCTTGCTCTCTTCCAGCTGCAACAAAAAGGTACATCCTTTTAATACATCCATGGGTCCTCTGGACAAAATGCTTGTGCTATTTTTAACACAACATATGTTACTGACAACGTGTTTAAAGGATATGTCTGGTTTTATTTTATATTTGTCTTATTGTAAACAAATCCCATAAAAAGACCAAAACCAGCAATTCAATCCTACATTCAAGTATTCTCTGTGTAGCCAAAGCCTGATATAGCTTATTCCTCTGTGCCATAGACCTCTCTTCTTATCTGGAATCTATTAAATATCAGTGAGCCACAACACTGCACTGGGTGACATATTTCTTCATCAGATGAACATTCCTTGTTGCCGTAAATACTCACTAAAGCACCAAAGTGGAATCTAAAAATATTCTCCAATATATGCACCTTTTACTCCAATTTGAATTTTTCTTTTGTAAATGAAACTACTTGTGACCTGTTTGTAGACTTACATCTTCAGTAGGAAAGGAGTGGGCTTGGGGCTGAGAGCCACAGTCATAAGTCAGAGAGTATTGAGAGACAGACTGATGCATGATGCATCAATGGTTTTGGTCTTTTCATGGGATTTGTTGAAAAATAAAGAATAACGACAGCCTTATCCTTTAACATATTACAGTACATGTGCTGTTATTGACATGTCTTGTGTAACAATGTTGGCCTTTCTTCCATGCCAGGTTATCAATGCAGCTCTCACTCTGGCTGCACGCCCCCAAAGCAAGGTGGCCCAGGACAACATGGACGTTTTCAAGGATCAGTGGGAGAAGCAGGTGCGCATCCTGACCGAGGCTGTGGATGACATCACCTCTGTTGATGACTTCCTTTCCGTGTCAGGTATGAGACAATAACAGCACAAATTGTTTGCTGACTGAAGAAGATTATCCACATGTTCTCACTCACAGTCAAAGTTTTATTTAGTGACTGGTAGGTTCAAACATCAAGGTGAAGGGGTGGCTCGATGTGAAAAGCTAAACTAGAAGAATAAACTACAAAACATAAATTAAAAAAGCGAACTAATAGACAACCAGAGAAAACACAAAACAATCTGAAAACGTTTTGTTTGATGTTTGTTTGAATTGAAGTTCATGAGAGATGTACTTTTGGTGCATTGATCAATGTATTGGCATGTTTTCTAGAAGAAAAAGATGGTTAGATAAAGAGAATTGTACATTATATACAGGACAACTCATTCACATCCAGGGAGAAACCTTAGGTTCCTCCAGTTCCATTCACTGTCATTCTGTTTTGCCTCTCTCAAGAGAACCACATCCTTGAGGATGTCAACAAATGCGTAATTGCTCTGCAAGAGGGAGATGTGGACACTCTTGACCGAACCGCTGGAGCTATCCGAGGCCGAGCTGCTCGTGTGGTCCACATCATTAATGCTGAGATGGAAAACTACGAACCTGGGGTCTACACTGAGCGTGTGCTGGAGTCCATCAAGCTCCTGTCTGAGACTGGTTAGTACACTGTACACAAAGCTGGTGTGGCACCTGAAGCCTCCGTTTAATGCATTATAGTGTATTGCGAAGATTAATAGAGTATCCTTCGCCCTTGTACTGTGCATTTGCTACAAGCCTTTTGGCACACATACACATACACACACACACACACACACGCAAGCTCTTACTCGAGCTTCCCAGTGTGGTCAGTGACTTACAAACACACCTTAATTGCCTGGATGCCTAGTGTCCCACAGTTTGAAGCAGCGTCTTGGCTCAAACAGAAACCGTGGACACCACCTGTTCACTCCTCTGCCACGCTTGCCTCTCATCCATTTTTCATCTGATATTTTTTTTCTCCGTCACTGTGCGGCTTCTGTGTCACGGCACATTCCAGGAGACCCGAGTTTATCCCTGTGGTAGATCAGACTCAGAGCCAACGGATGTCTCAGTCCTACAAGTGAAGATTGGCTCCCCCCAAATTTGGCTGAAAACTTTTCACAGTATGTGGGGTGTAAGGACGCTGTAGGGAGTAAAGAGTGAACTTTTGGAGTTGTGTTAAATGCTGAGTGTTATGTTGTCTTAGTATCTACTGGATCAAACCTCTGAACATATATAGCTTTGAAGTATTCTGGGTTTTTAAGTATGAGGCACTGAAGGCCACAAAAGTGCGGGGCACGCTAATAGAATGTGTCATTAATGAGTGGAAGAAAAGCAATTTATGCTTCATTATCCTTTCAAAATATTAAGGCGTAGGCCATATTAACGGTTCCCTGTGGAGAATTGTGATGATTATGCTTTTCACATTAATTTAATTAAATCTACCAACACATATGTACAGTATGTTGTGTAATGACAGTAGCAGAAATAAGAAATTAATACAGATGAAAACTAATTTAAATTGATATGCAAAACAATTGTTAACTAACACTACAAGTAGTCTATATTACCCAAACTGCAGTAGTGAGTCATGCTAAACTAAACAGCCAGCGAGGACCGCAGGCTAACAAGCACTGAGTCTACTGCCATACCCTGGTAAATAAAAGAATTTGGCTTGGGTCTTCTTCGGCATACAGGTAACCGTTGGGTATGAACATCTGCGATAGTGAATATGTACAGCAACTAGTAACATCAAGGTTTGTAATGCTGAATGATTTCAGCAGTGAAAAATCAGTCAGTCACCACCTGCACTGGTTGAAGCTAAACTTTGTCACACAGTATTTATTGATTTAAGGTCGTAAAGCTTCCACCTAGATCGCTGGCATTTAGTATAGTGATATCTAAAAGCTGAGTAGGCGGGAGAAGGTGAGAGTAGTGCAAACCCGGTCCATAACAAACTCAGAGAGGTCTCAGTAGAAAGGATTAGTTTGTTCATTTTTTTTGTCAGCACTGGTAATGTTTCAACTTCATATATTAGGACAGTCTTTGAACAATAGCATCCTTGTAACACACAGGTGGTTCAGAGATTGAGGAGTCGGTGTTCCTTTTCATTACTGCAATCTTTGTTTAAGGTATTATGTTAGTGTGCATTGTGTTTAGACTCTTTCTAAACACAAGGAAAGAAGGAAGAAGAGTTTGGTGTCTTTATTTTCCTGAGAAACATTTTTGCTCTATGAGTGAGTAGGTGTAAACATGCCTTTAAATGTACCATTGCAAGGTGGACAAAACACAGGATGAAAGGGAAAAAAAGTAATTTAGCAATTACCTGTCTACAAGAATCAAATCGGACCACAATCCCTCTTTTACACGACCCCCCCCCCCCCCCCCCCCATTCTAACTCCCCCGGTTTCTATCTCTCCCATTAGAGCCCATTTAGCAAGGAGCTATATCTATTGTTTTGTTCGTTACTTTCATCTGCCAGTATAATTGAGCTCCCCCTCCCTGCTAGCTGCATTAGGTGAGTCACGTTCGTCACGTGTGAGACCCTCTTCTGGTGCTCAGCTCCACCATAATGGACTACCTACAGTACAAGTTAAATGGTATCTTAAGCACATTCTGTTCTATTATTGTATAATTCAGTTTAATTGATTGGGGTAATTAATTGATGAAGCACAGTGGAAATATCTTGTGGACACTTCAGGTCAATTTCGTATGACCATAACCTTGTCTCATACAGAGACTATATAATTGTGCTGCTGTTCTATTAATCCTCCATGGAATATGGAGCTTTTTTCTAGAGTCAGCAGGACCCCAGAAGCCTTTTGTCAGCATTACTGAGAACAACGAATGGAGAACTGTTGATGTTGTGGCATCATATTGACTGTCCATTGATTTTACTTGCTTTTTTAAGAGTTAACATCATAATGTGAATCTAATGGCTTAAAATGAGAAGTGTGCTATACCTGAATGCTTTACACAAAATACAAATGAAATAAAGATTCAACAGAATCCAATCCTACACTTGAAGAAAGAAGCATTTACCTCAATTTTAAAATAGATAGCGTTTCTTTTTTACGAGACTTTTACTACTTTTACCCATTTCAGAAATTCAGTACTTTCCTACATGTGATGGCTGTTATAACTTTACAGAATGAGATTTTACATGAAAAACTCACTCACAATCACTAATATGATTGATTGTTGCAGGTGAAACATAACCAAAAGTGGTCTGTATGGATTAGTTCAACCACCAACACATAAAGACACTGTACTGTACTTCTCACAGTTCATACTGGAACCTGTACGAACCACACTGTTGGCTATATTAACACATGTAGTACTAAGAAACATCTCAATATTTTGGTCTCAGGTTCACCAATATAGATATATGATAGATATTATATATACTGACATATTACAGTATGAATACACGTTCCCTGAGATAATGATAATGATGCACAGTGCCACAGAAGTAAATATACTGAAACCAGGTACAGTTTAGCACAGGTTTAGATGCTGTAGACATGCTGATGTGCGCCATGTATAGGAAAGTAATAGCTTCAATATCTAACCCCTCTGTTACAGCTGCAGTATTTTCTTTCCTACAGCAGCTGTTTGTACGTGTGTGATTGTTTGTATTTCATGTTTTATATTTTATGTTGAAGCTGCAAAATGTAGACTTTTGTTAACTGGAGCAGCTTTCCACTGAATACCGGTCAGAGTAGAGAGTTCACACCGTTCTCAGTGTAAGTGCCAGGTTTTATATGTCCAAAGAAAAAGGACAGGGGTGGTTTGATGCAGAAGCCAAAAGCAAACCGCACAAGAAAATGTCCAGTGTGGGTTGATTTCTTTCTTTGGTGCCAACGATGAACTTTAATGTTGTGAAATAATTTACTTATCTGTTCATTGGAGACAGTCCTCCATTTTAATTCTCATTGACCTCACCTCAGCCTTTGACACAGTGCACCACAATGTCTTAATCAGCTGTCTGTCAGTCATCAGTAATGTGGCTCTGGATTGGTTCATCTCCTATCTGTCCAACAGGTCCTTCTTTGTTATGCTCGGAGATGCCTCCTCGTGCTGCTCTCTTTTGTGGGGTCCCCCAGAGGTCTTTTCTGGGTCCCCTTTTATTTACTATATACATGCTACCCCTTTACCTCCACCAGACTTGACTATTGCAACACACTTTATTGTGGTAGGCTGCAACTTAAACTTAGAATTGATTTTAAGATTTTACTGCTTGTTTTAAAAGCCTTGATATAGCCTATACAGATGCAGCAAATAGGCAAGTCACACTGGCTGCATGGCCTTAAGGAGGTGTCCTCTGTTTTATTTTAACGAGGCTTTGCGTCCCCTCTATTGTGGCTGCTAATTGAAATGTTAAGGCGGGGAAACAGCAACTGTGTTAGACCCGCGTTTCATTGGCTCCATATTTCTCTTTGATGAAGAGCTGTTGTGTTTCCCCTTCCTGTTTCCCTCTTAGTGGTGGTAGTTGGGTTTTTTAGGGGGCTACCATGCACATCTGATCTGGACCATAAAGCACTTATTGAGCCTTGTGAACTTTTGCCTCCCTCTCCCCTCAGTCCTCACAGGCCTGATGTCTATGGATTTGAACACAGTCAAGGAGAAATCTATAGCTGGGGGAAAGATGATTAAGTGTAGCTGAACAAAGGAAAAGGATATAGGACCACACACTTTTTAGAGGGTACTGAGTCCAATTAACTAGACTCTACCAAAAAATCAATAGCTGTCACCAAGGATTTCACTAAGCGATTTGAGCAGGGATTTTAGTGGAATTCATTGATGTGGTCCCCTTTTTTCTTTGTCTCAGTTGTGTGCATGTGTAAAACATTTATCCTGTGCCTGAGTATGTGTTTGTGTTGGTGTGTCTTTGAGTCGGCTGTTTGTGTTTTTATTTGATTGCTGCTGTGTTTATGCCCGCGGCCACTCGTGCCAATCGCAACCACTTGCCTGTCTTTCTGACAGCTGCCACATCAACACAGGACACTTATCACAACTACCTGCCCTTTGACCTTGTCTCAATTTGCCCATCCCTCTTTCTCATATTGAGTGTGGTCAGATTTATGGCCGGGCCAAATACAGGCAGCCAAAGCACACAACTCGTCTGTGTAAAGCTGAGCCATAGATTCCTGACAGACAGTCCACACATGGGCCCAGGATTGAAGCGTGTCCTTGAGAGGGAGAAAAATCAATAGCCTAATGGGAAAGTGGTTATGGCTTCTCTCTTTTCTCCTCTCCCTCCTTCTTTCCTGAGACACTTTTCTGCCCACTAACTCCCTGTGTTTAAACTAATCTTCTCAAAAAAAAGGGACAAATTTTAAAGTCGATCATTAATGTGGTGCCTGGAGAGGGTAGATTAAAAAACTGATATATGGCCTAAGTCAGTGTGCCATTTAGAGAAGCAGGGTGGCGTTTCTCCTTGTTATTACATCGGGGCACAGTAAATGGGATTTAGCCAGGGTTTTGCAGTGAGTAATAACATACATGCTCACATCGCCACCCACATGTCCTGCCTGTAAATCAGTGGATCAAGTGCACTAAAAAGAAGTGCAGTAGAGACTGAAGTAAAGGCACTTCACACTGTCTACTTTTAAAATAATAGCTCTGAGGACCAGACTTTGTGTGTGGCCTGACTTAAAGCAACTTACTGTAAATATTGAGCATTTGTTTTAAAATCTTTAATCAGAATACCTTATTAGTGACATCAGCGGCCACTGATATAGAGAAGAAAGAAAGGAATTTGTACTTAAGGGGAAAAAAGACAGTGAATCAGTACTGTTTTAATACTCAAAGTGGTTGGGTGCACAGTTGCTGAACTGCATGTTTCACTCTTTAAATTTGTATCCATTGTTATAATGATGGGGAAAGTGGGTTTAGGCAGAATGGGAAGCAGATGGCAAACTCATAGCTTGCAAGGAGAGGAGGTAAGGTCTCTTAATCAGTGCGTAAACAGAGGTGGGAGTTACCGTAGGAGAGAGTGCTGATGAGGAAATTGCTTTGAGAGCAGCAGTCCAGTATGAGGAGGTAGGTGAAACACCAAGGTTAGAGTGAAGGAAAGCAGAGCAGTAAACAGACTAAAAGTCGGAGCACTGAATCTTCATCTCATAATCTTCGATGTTCTCTCAGATTTCTCCTTAAGTAGATGTGATATAGTTTAATATTACATTTTCTTTCAGTGTCACATGTACATTCATTATGTGGTTTTGAAGCTGTTTTGTAAAACATGTTATACCAAATGGAAAATGCAGTAAATGTCTCATGTATAATTATATATATACAGTGCTTAACAAATGTATTAGACCACCTGTCATAAAAATGAGAAAACACAAATATTTTAGAAATCTGTCAAAAACTTGTTTCAAACTAAAAATTGTATTGCTATTTATTAGGCAAATAACAAACTGGAACAACTAAATAGTCCTTATTTACATATATTAACCAAAAATCTTATATATATTTTAATATTTTGTATGACCTCCTTTGGCCCTGATAACAGCTTGCATTCTTGCAACCACAAAACAAAATTTTCTGTTCAGGAATGCAAGTAAATATCTGTAATTTGGCATCTCAATCAAAAAATAATAATGTGCTTTACTATTTTTTTCTTTTTTGTAAAACAGTAAATTTGAAAATTCATGGATAACAACAATAATTATATTTTAGCATTAAAGATATCATTTTGATTAAAGAGCTTGGCTTGCACATACTGGTGGATTAACCATTACAGAAACTTGGTAATTTTGGTAATCAGCAATACTGTTAATTTAGGGCCGTGGTGGCAAACACCTTACACTGGGTGGTGGTCTAATACATTTGTTAAGCACTGTATATACATCCTTTATCACTATAAAATGTTGATTATAGCCGCTGCTTTAAAGTATATAATGTTGTATATAATGTAATGTATACACATTATCCAATACAAATACAATACTATGACATACATATTATAGAAAGGAAAAAATACCATAACCTAGCATATAATTTAACATAAAAAATACAAGAATAACAGTATCGTAGTTATAAAGTACATCCAACTTTATGGATTCCTGTAAGTATTCATTATATTAGAATTTAACTATAAGGTTCTTTAAGTCAGTGCTTGGCTACTTAACATGTCATTGTAATATAAGGGGTTAAACTGTATCCTCTAAAAACAACATACATTCTTTGTATATATGTGCTTTTGATTTGACCTCTTGTAATATACTGTCTAAATGGAGCTGTCTTCATGCAATATTGAGGTCTTGGCATCAAACAGTGTTCAGGTTTCGCTGTTTGGAGCTCGTTAAACACCTCACAGGGGCGCGCCATCGATGCTGTGAGGTTTTTAAGCATTCATTGTACTTCTATAACTTCTCACTTAAAGTATGCTTAAGCCTAAGGGGTGAAAAAAATCCATTCGTACATGGTCACATTTAATTCCCTTCATCATTTTTCAACTGGAATGAGTGAAATTGCTCCTTACCATCAGCAACTTTGCTCATTAAGAGCTTGGAGAACATTTAAATATTTCTATTTAAAACGCCTTCCCAGCAATTCCCAAAAGCCTATTTTACGCTTCTCCAGTAAGTGGATTAAACTGAATTAAAAATGAAAAGAAAAAGGGAGAGACTTTTTGTAGTGCCTTTTATGTTTGGTGAAATATAGCTTATGTTTTATATCAGACAAATAAGTAGACTGCAGATACACCTTTAGTGCAAGCTGGCTAATTGATTTAGTTCACTCCGCATGTAAGAGAGGAGGAAAGTGTTGAGAATAATAATAAAACCACACAGTTGGCTTTCTGGTGGACGCTCACCAGCTAAGCTGCCATACTTTATCTGTCTTTTCCCCTGTTTTTCTTTTTCCTATCAGTCTGTCCTCATTAGACCTGTCTTCTCCTCTCAAAATGATGTTGTCGTAAATCAATCCAAGTATCTGCTTTCCAAAAATCCACCCTTTATGCACACATATTTGTTGCTGATTATTTCCAAAGCAGCCAAGACATCTTTTTGTAACATATCAAAAAAGCCAAGCCTTTGTCTTTTTCTTTCTCCGTCTAAAATAATTTCTAAATATGTATATTTATTATGGATACATAGAGAATACCTGTACAGTTGTGGCCCTGAAAAGAAGAAGCAGACAATAGTAATGCAGGGATTATAGGCATTTGTGTTGTTTGAAAAAGCCCCCATAGATAATGCAGTATATGAAGACCGACCTTTACTGGCTGGCGACTGTCTGTCCAGGTAAAAACCATAGCTTTTGTTATGATAATTTTCTGCAACACACAGTCCATACAAAAAAAGCACATTATTAAACTCTGCATTCAATTATTGTGACTCAACAGGAGATTACGTAAAAAGGTAGCCTGCTAAATATTCAGACATTCAGTCCGTATTCTTGAATATTGAATAATGTCTATTCACATTCAGCACAATTCATTTGAACACACAAAGAGCATAAAGCTCTTCCATCGGGTCTGGCCAATTGATACTGACAACAAAACCAACCATTTTTATGGTCAATAGGGACTTTTCTTTTGTTGCTCGGCTTTTGTTCGGCTCAAAAGACTTTGATGAATTTGTTTCCCTTCATCGGCATTGTGATTTGACAGGCTGAGCTTGCAAGTTAGCGTCCTTGTACTGTAAAACTGAAGCACACACACAGTCGTGCTCTCACAAGTTACACACATGCACGCACACATTTCCACATGCCAAACGTCAGCGAACACACAAACACATCTGTGACAGACAGGCCAGTCTTCCTGTTGGGTAAGCCAAGGTGAAATAGCTAATTTGTTAAATTGTGCTTTCACTATGCCATTTTCCTTTTTCTAATTGATAAGCTTGCCCCCATTCTGAAAGATTTCTAACAAACGTTATTCACCTGACTCTCATATCTTTCTTTTGTTTTCTTTCTCTCTACCTTCTTCACCTATTTCTCCCTGCAGTCATGCCCCGCTTTGCTGAACAAGTGGAGGTAGCTATCGAGGCACTGAGTACAAACCCCCCACAGCCCTTTGAAGAGAATGAGTTCATTGATGCATCCCGTTTGGTCTACGATGGCGTCCGTGACATCAGGAAAGCTGTCCTCATGATAAGGGTATGTCCATTACCACCTCTAATAGAGCAAAAACACTCACTGAAATACTCAGTTTGAGTGTTTAAATGCTCAGCAAGAAATGAATGTGTTTGGAAATGCCGACCAAGACCAAGTTCAGTAATTCATTTCTGGCTTCCTCCATATATTTTGAGTCTGTATTAAGCCTATTTGGTTTAAATGTATGATCCCCATTTACTTCAATCCACATAATATGGTCTCTTTACCCTCTAATTAATCATTTGAAAACATAGAAACTAAAGCATGTATTCATAAAACCAATGAGAATAAACTCTCCGGAGTCACTGGATTCATCCCCAGATTTGTCACCCTCACACCTGTCCAGTTTTTGCCTCTTCATTCTCGTTTTGGCTCCACATCTGTGGGACATTATTGGTAGAGCAAACTATGCTACAGGCTTTCATAGATAATAATGGGTGTTCCCTGACAAAAATATATCTGCCCTAAGGATGAAGAAACACATAATTGAAATCTGAAATTCAATTGAATCCCCGTTTGAGATGTCACAATTGTCACATGATCTGTTTTCTAAAGCTGGCAGAACATTTTACAGCATGTCATGATAAAAATGCTGCATAACAACACGATTCCCAGCAGCTCTACTGCCTCACATACCCACTCTGATGTTACAGTATCTACATTTTTCACCCCAACTGGCCCTTCTCTCTTCACCATGTAATTCATTTATTCAACTTTATGCAGGCTGGAAGGTTTCCCAGTGCAGCTCTGGAAAAAATCTAATTATGGAAAATAATTTGATGTTGGTAAATAATGTAAAACAGGCAGCTTTGAACTGCCCGGGACCAGCTGGCTTTATAATCCCATCCAAGTTCAATTACTTTCTGAGGAAACAACTTGGAAGATCCTTGCTTTCTCTGTTGTCTAACTCCATCATATACATAACAAATGTTGGTGCCACATGTAGTAGTTTTCTGTGCACACATGTTTATGTGTCTGTGTTATTTTTCTCCCACTTAAGCCGAGTAATGGCTCCTTTAGAATTTTTTACAGCACAGATCTTATGAGCAGTCGATGGATTAAGAAACCAATTCTCCACAGTGTTTAAAAATTGAGGCAGGTTTTGAGAAGAGTGTAAAGCTATAATGAAAGTTCTCGAAGACATAGTTTTGTCCTGGCCTTCATTTACCCACACACACACATGCACACACACATGCACGGGCTTACAGAGCAGAGAAGTGCGATGGAGTAGCAAGTGCTGGATAGAATGGAACATGTGTGAAATTGAACAGTGGTTAGAGACTGGCAACTGTAATATAACCTGTGTTGACACACTCTCCCATCTCAACAAACTGACCTACAACCTGTCTCTCGCAGAGAGTTCAACGTTTACTGGAAGTTCAGAGCGAAAGCAGGACTGCATTGAAAAAATAATGCAAGAGACTGCATTGATGGGGGCGTGTTGTTTCAGGTCCTGGAGAGATGATGAAATACAGTCCGAGAGGGCTGCTTTTAATTCAAAATCTTTGAGTTTAAAGGCTTATCAGATGCCACATCACTGCACAGTTGTTTATAATACTATGAGACAGGATTTTAACGTTATCACAATAACGATAATGTTATCCTCCTGCTATGATCACAAAGCAATCTACCAAGTAACTTTATTTGCCACGTTTTGTTTTTTTTTGTTTTTTTTTGCCAGAGCCATCTCTGTCAGCATCTGCACTGTGTCAACCCAGTGGCCCCATTGAAATGAATAAGGAGGCTGCATTTCTTTCACACAGTGCTAAAGTCTGTCTTAACATGGCCTCAGTCAGACTGGCTTTACTCAACCCAAAGTCATAAAACATACTATAGCTGCACTGGGCCCAGTGGTTTGCCAGCATCTCAGCTGGGTGTTGCCTGGTCTACTTGTGACCACGCCCAGCTGTGATGTAGCATGGTACTATAATGCCATGCTACATCACTGCTGCACAAGTTATTGATAAGTATGTTATCACCACTAGTTGGCAATGCCAGTAGGACTATTCGACTGGGTGCAGTTACTCTTGAAATTGGCTGTCCTGAATAACGAGTCTCATAAAGCTGGTTAACATCTGGCTCTATCACCCTGGATTGTGATCCAGCTATAAATGCATTCACATTAAGAGGGGAAGGGTTGTCAAGTGAGCTGTATTCAATTCGAGACAAGATGAGATTATTATTTTCCATGGGGAAATTAGGTCAGTACTGAGACAAAAATATTAGGATTTAGTGGGATGAAATAGGGATACAGACACATAACCAAGCAAAAGATACAATCATTCAAATAATCAAATCAATCAAATTATATACTAAAGAAATTGTAAACATGTTCAGTAGAATAGACTGGTGGAATGTGTGTTTTAATGAACAAAGAAACAACATTAGTGCAAAGTAATGGTGTTCCTGCTGACAAGGACGAATAAAACATCTTGAAGAAAAGAATGCTCAATGAAGCCATGTATGACCAGAACATTGTGCAAATTAATTATTAGGAGTTCATTTTCCGTGCATGTGGATGCTTTTCCCATTTTTTTCAAGCTCATCACCGCCTATAATTAGGGAGAAGTTTTTTGTTTTTATTCATATAACCTTCATCTCATTAAATCCATCAGAAGATTTTTAAGCCATGTCATGTTCAGCATAGAATATGCTGAGCAACAGGCCACACTGGATCAACCACTGTTGGGAACATTAAGAAGGGGATTCAGCACAATTACTAGCCTCTCCTGGTTTACAGTAAATTTAATTCATTATTGCCATAGGCTGTAGTCTACTAGCAACCTGTAGTCCTGCTTTATAAGTCCTGCTTTATTGCCAGTGTGATCACTGGTGTGTAAAACATTTATTATATATCTGATATAATTAATCATCATGGAGAGGCAACATTCTTGCAGTCTATAAATAGAATAACTCACTGTGCTCTTTACAAGGATAACTGAGACAGCACTGCGAATTCAGGGCTTTTTTAAATGTCAGCATCATGTAGGAATGATGACTTCACACATATACATGTTTTGATCTGATCCTCTGCTCTGCAGCAGGTAAACCATCCAGCATGTGTTACCATGGTGATGTAGCCCAGTTAAAAGTGAGCCAGCTTCATGAGATCAACAAGCCTGTGTAGAAGTTAGTTGGCTAACCCACTAATCTTGATTAGTGAGACAGCTCTTTGTAGCCAGCAGAGGAGAATAACAATGCTTATTTATCATTTAGTCTCTCACTCTGAGCAGATGCAAAAAATATAACTCAATTATATTCATTTTTCGCAATTATTTAGCATGGTGGAGTAAAGCTGCATATTTCCTTCATTACACAATGCTTGTCATTCTGCTTTTTCCCCATTCAAATGAAAGAGAAATCAAAGGACTTTTAAAAAATCATTAGTTTTTAAAAGAAAAATAATAATTAGACAATTACATTTGCCACACAGCAATTTTTAAACATGATACATCTTCAAAGAAAATAAATAAACATAAGATTATTGAAGAGATAAACTGTGCAAATGTTCATGTACAAAGATTAAAGCAATGTGTCAGACATTTAGTTACATTTAAGTTGCTTCCATTTAATCCTGCTGTGTGTTTTCTTTTCTTTCAATTTTTGCTTTGCAGTTGTGGATCTGGGAAGTAATGACACCAGCCATGACAGAGACCGTCCACAAAATCAAGCAACCTTTTAGCCAATATTACTGACAGAGTTGTTAGATCATTAGAACTAAATTTTGTGGCATCAGACATTAGCCAGATGCCAAATATAGCTAATATACCTTTGGCAAACATTTTTACATATGTACATAATGCTACAACAGTGCATTATTGAAGTTTCCTCCTCCTTTGACCTGCAGTTAGGCTAAAAACTTTTAACATTTTATGTTCATCTTTAATTGAATAATTATATTAGTACTATTAATACTCAAAAATTGAGTAAATTTGGTGGTAAGTCTTCTCAGTTTCTGAGAAATTCTCAAATCCTCGATGATTTAATAAAGTGATCAAATAAAGAAAAGAATCCTGAAGTTAAACCACTCTGCCCACACCGTTACTCTCCAGCGTAAACATTTTTTAATTAGTTAAAAAAAGTGGTCTACAGGTCGTGTGCAAATGGATCCATATATTTATCCGTGAATGCAAATGTGAGCGCAAGTTGCTCACATTAGTTAGTCTGACGTCAATCAGTGACGAATTGTTGTTGTTTATACCTCTACATTTCGTCTCATTGTTTGGTTGATGAGTTCTGTGTTAAAAGGCACTGACAACTGCCACTGGGTTTTTCTGTACTTTCAGGTATCTTTTGACCTTTCTACCAAATCTAATACATTAATGCTGTTAATTTGAAAAATATAATTCCTGCTATTTTAAAGAGTGTAACCCGTTTGTTATTTAATTTGACAGAAGATCTTGTTTGAGGGAAGGAGATGTGATCGATCAACTCGCCAAATCTCCTCAGGCTATTTCCTCCCTCTTTTCATTGTGTGTTTAATCTGCTGTGGAATTTATGTCCATTTAAACCATGTTCGCAGATTAACTCTGTGTGAGATTTGACTGTTTTAATTGTGTGACATCTCTGTTTGTAATACGATGAGTTTGGCTTGAGCTTAAACTTGCGATGATGTTCTATATACTGAAAATGACAACACAGGGGAACGTGCTGTCTGTTACTCTGGATTCCCGCACAATGCGGCATGAAGGCAAAGAAAATTGCCCTTTTCAGCTGTCAACTTAAGAGTCGTATGACTTTTTTCTTTTTTGTCTCTCTCTCTCTCTCTCTCTCTCTGACTGTTTGCCCAACTTTATCTTTGTGTTTCTCCCAGACACCAGAGGAGCTGGAAGATGACTCTGACTTTGAACAGGAGGACTATGATACTCGCAGCAGGACCAGTGTCCAGACTGAAGATGACCAGCTTATTGCTGGACAGAGTGCTCGGGTGAGTGGATTTTCACTTCCCCACTGTGGTGAAACTTTTCGAATGTGCCTCAGTTATGGAACCTGACCTGAAAAACACAGAAAAAGACAACATCTATTTGGTTTGGATAAAGGCTGGGCGACAAGCTCAAATTCATCATATAAGTGACTGTAGTGTTATTGCTTCAGTCGTAGGCTGAGGTGCAAATTGAACTGCATCCCACCCCAACACCCACCCCTGTTCCCAGACCGTACTTGAATCGATTCGTCCAACTAGTTCCACTTACATAGCATGAAAGTCCACTTAA
The DNA here is from genome assembly GCF_043641665.1 of Enoplosus armatus. Lineage (NCBI taxonomy): Eukaryota > Metazoa > Chordata > Actinopteri > Centrarchiformes > Enoplosidae > Enoplosus > Enoplosus armatus. Next base: position 16,958,960 of record NC_092181.1, read on the forward strand.
ATGATCCTAACAAGCAGGATTATTTTAAATAAACAGTGTTTGGGGATGGCAGGTGTAAAATTGCAATCACAAACAAAGAAGTAATTACCAAATTCCCTTCACATGCCAGACAAAACACAAAATACAGTATAGGACTGTGCCAAGGCTTCTGTCGCGATCACCAGGGTCTGGGCTTTGTTGCACATTAGTAATTTTTCACTTGGGCCCAGCTTAAAGAACATTAAGAGGGTATCAGTGCTTGCTCCCCCTCAGCAACACAGAAGCTCTAGCGGTGTGTTGCATGTTGAATGGATTGTGGATGGCAGGAGTATGATTTGGCCCAATGCCTCTCCCTGTGGCACAGGCCTGTATTATACTCCCTCAGTCTCTACACAGTCTGCACACACAGGGGGGCAATGCATAACAAGGGAGAAATAAATAAAACCAAAATGGCAGGTTATTGTTGCGAAATGTATGTACCGTCCAGCTATACAGCGATTGTGATGCCTTTTGATAGTAGATGAAAGTGAGACCAACTGTTGCTGAACAGCAATACAAATAGCAATAATGGGATAATGATTAACGCTAAATCTTACAGTAACAGTAGCAGAAGTAGAGAAGAGTCATAAAGTCAGCAAACTGACCCAGTAATGTCAGTTACGTTGTAGTATCTGGACATATTACTATTAATAATAGCTAGCTAATATTAGCTAACATTAGCCTAGTTTTTTTTGCTGAATTTTTGTAAGAGGAAGACTGTTTACTTTTTACTGATTTGATTGTACAGTGCTATATAGTAATTGAGAATGTAACTGTTTAAGAGACAACTCAAATCTGAAATCCAACCATGAACAGACCCAGGAGTTGGGCGTACAATAGCTGCTCCAGGATGACTGTGGGGGTCCTGGGTGTGAAGTGCTTTCAGTTTGTTGTACGTATACTCCCACTAAGGCTCCCGCAGCGTAACATTGCAGGGCCATCTGAGCTTAGACGCACCAGCGCTGCCACACAAAGGAGCTTCACAGCACCAAACTGTTCACTAGTTTTCCTGGCACTCGACTGTGCTTTGAGTGGGCAGCTCTTCTTGGGAACAGTTCGAAGTCACAGAATGTCCCTTTGTCATAACTTGTTGCTGTAATACAGTGATATAAGGTGGATTAAAGGGTGACGCGGCTGAATGTAATGATTGTTCACGCACTCCTAATTAGCAAGCTATGCACTCAAGCTCTCGTCAAATAAATGCGCAACAGTGTATCGCAGCGTGTTATCAAACATGATTACTCCTATTTGCACATAACACACTATATATCTGGCATACTGACAAAGCCTCTCACACAGTTAATTGATATCGCCTGTTTTTCCACTCATAGACACTGTTATGCCCTCAGAGACTAAACATTTACACACGCAGAAGGACAAGCGCATCCATAAAAGATGTGTTTGCCGCGAACCACTGGTGATCTGCCCAGTCGGCCTCAGCCTGTCGTGTCAGGATAAAGCTTGCTGTCCTCTCACGGTCATGCCAAGTGCACGCTGCTGCTCTGTGTTTCTATTCAAACAGACAAGAGGAAGCGTAATCCATTTTCTCCATAGGAGCTGACATGAGCATACTGAGGTTTACAGTCATGATCCCTCCAAGCCCCTCCAGCGTGCGGGTATCACACACAGGACACGGGCGTAATATCTCCCTCTCACTTTCTCGATCTCACTGTCTCTCTCTTGCTCAGTGTAGAAATAAATCAAATCAAGTCCAGGGCAGTCCCAGGAGCCTTTGTTCCCAGTGCTTTGCCTTGTGTGGTGCTCCACTTGTCACTTCTATTATACTTATGCATAAAGCTAAGTTATTAGAGCAAACATGCATAATGAGAGGCAGAAAAACACACAGGGGAAGGAGGCCTGTACATAGTGTCTCTTTCTATTAGAACATGCAAACGTAAACTCTCCTTTATAACACACCACGGATAATGCACAGAGAGCCAAACACAAAGCACCCCTCCACGCACACACACACACACACACACACACACACACACACACACACACACACACACACACAAACACACACACACACACACACACACTCCCAACATCTCTTACCGCAGTGATTGGATAACACTGTTGATAGGTCATCCATAAAATTGAACTCTGAGTGTCTGGGCAGTTTATTTCAAATGAAACAAATTAAAGTCATTTCAAGACGCTGCGCTCGGTGAAGAAACCCGGAAAGCGCGCTAATCCCTGCAGACGTAGCCGAGTCGCAGAGTGTATTGGCACAGCACTCCCTCGGCCGGATTTGCCACTATGTTAAGCTCCCAAGGCCCGCTCCTTGTTGTTATCAGTAAAGTAGGGGAAGGGATTTGGGGATAAGTGAATTCTAGAGAGCAGGGGAAGAAGAGGCAGAGAGGGGGGCTTCACCAAGTGCCTTCCTGCTCCCCTGACGTCCCAATTGGCTCGTGTGTTTACCCCTGTGCTGCAGCGTTCTTTTGTGTTCAGAACCTCTCTCTCTCTCTCGTCCTCCCTGACGCTCCCTCTCTTTTGTCACACCATTTTCAGAGCGAATTTGAATACCAACCAAATCCCTCACTCTCTCTCTCTCTCTCTCTCTCTCCCCAACCTCCCTTGATCCCTAATTTTAGAAAAGGAATTTTCTATCCAAATTGTTGAGTTTCAAGAGACTTCTTGCTCCCTTTAGCTGTTTGGGAGAGCAGTTCATCTGGGTTTCATGCAACTCTGATGTGCAGAAGACGGGAGGACATCATTTTGATTGCACTGACAGAAATAGCTATACCTAGACCTACTCTGACTCTCAATTTACATTCTTTATCTGACTTTTTACAATGGCATTTAGCAAAACCATGACTGTACTTCTTCTCAATGGTGTACCCTCCATTTTGACACCAGCGGCATACTGTTCGGTGTAATTATAGAAATAAGTGAATAATTGATGCCTCAACAGTTGGGTGCAGGAATGATATGAGCTGCAAAGTGATGCTAACGGCCGCCCTAGTGTCCTGAGGTCAGAGAGATCTGCCTGGTGGCACCGTGCACTCACCTGTGTCGCTATTGATTTGGCAGCAATTACAGTACAGCTCTGCCTACATGTTTTTGGCTACATTAAACATGAACATGTAATCAGCAAACCGCAACCCAGGGAGCCACTGACTGCCCAGAACCACAAGCTGAGAGCACACACGCTAAAATGGCTCTGTAGTTCTCTAGTTTATATCTAGAAATATTTGTACTATTATTCAAACTGATTTGAATCTCAAAACAGGTCATAGTTGAAATCAACAGCATGAATAAAACATTCTTAAAAATAAGACACAGCCAATGTTGTGTTATATAAGACAATCTCACACAAGCAGGAATGAAAGTTCAGTCAGCCACCCATGTGGAAAGGATTATTATGTGAATGTAAAATATGTATAGCGTTAACATTTGGCTTGTAGGCCCTGACCTTGTCACTCCCCACAAAGAAACGGCAAGCACAGCACAGCAGGGAGTGGGGAGTGACAACGCTAACCCCCCACCCTAGACTCAGAGCCTACAGGTTGATGCTGGGGTGGAGGTGGGGCTTTTGAAGTCCTGTGTGAACGGCAGCAACTTTTTGCAAGCATGGCAGCAAAAAAGTGAGCAGGGCACTGACAGCTGAAGCATATCGCCATAATCGAAAGTGTGCATTGGATACACGCTGCAGTGAGAAGAGTATGCCATCTGAGCAGACTTGGGTTGACAGCCTGAACTATCTGGCAAGCTTCACTTCATTTGTTTGAGATTTTGAAAAGAGGAAAAGCCCATCAATGGTAATTAACCAAGCCAAAAATGTATTACTTAATTCAGGATTCTGTCTGGTTAGTAAATGAACCTATGAATTGTGGATTTGCAGACATACAGTAGATGTTTTGTCTTGGAATAAATAAATGGTGGTGCAGGGGCCCCAGAGCCCACAATAATTTATAGCAACGCATGCAAGCATACCTGCAAAGTGAATACAACTTTGCCCCGCTTGAAGATAGTGGTCTGTTTATTGTTTACTCCTCATTGTGCAGTCTAAATACATATTAACTTGGTATTTGTTGTAAATGTGAACAGTGTTTTCACCCCACATGCTGTTTAATGGGATTTGCTGCCGCGGTGTTGTTTGTGTGTCTTGGCACCAGCAGTAGAGGAAATCTACACTGGGCTTGAGGGGGCTGGTTTTTCTTGTTTATTTATGCCGTTCTGGGTTTTTTTGTTGTTTTTTTTTCAAGCTAACCGCCATCAAAGCTTTGCACCACTCTGCTCACACAGTGATCAGTAGGCCAAAGCTCATGGACACATCTGTTGGCCTGTGATGAGAAAGCTGTGCCTCCATGCTTCTCTATTTCTATCTGTAATTTCAATTTTCTGTCTTTCATTGCCCCCCCCCCCCCCCCCGGTTCCTGCTTATTTTCTTTCGAAGAATTTCAGGAGTACAAGTCATCTGTGCTTTTTGTTTTCATTTCCCTCCAGACACATCTACCATGGGACATGGAAAGTGACACACTTTCTCGCTGAGCTCACCCCCCACCCCCACACACCAGCTTTGCTGTGAGAGAGGGAATAAGGAAGAGGGAAAAGGAGGACAAGGGCGATTATTTCATTAAGAAAATAGCAATTCTTGGAGGACAGTCAATAATAGATGAGGTTAAAAAACAATGGTGACTTTTCTTTTTTACTGTACTCGTTTTCTCTCTCCGGCTCTCGAGTCAATAGAATCGACCTAATGGAAACCAGGTTACTCTTCCTTCCATCTCACCTCCCTGACATAATGTTGAACAAATGCATTATTCATTCTCTGGTCTAAGAAGCGAGGTAATTATACATTTATCTCCCAAATAATACCGGGTACTTACTGCGCCTGTGACCTTGCCACAAGATTTATGCCATTTTGGACCTGCCCCCAAAGGCCGCTGAGGAAAAAATGAAAGCAAAAATGGATTTGCTCTTTATGGATATAAGATGTCAAGGGGTTTGAAAAGGTCCAGTCATTAAATGTAAAGTTTAGAACTTTATTTTGAAGCATTTCAGAAGGGCAGGGATAGTCAGACTCCAAACTTAATGTTCAAGTTTTGTAGGGCGGATTAAAAAGTAGACTGGACAGAAAAAAATAGAACAAATGGTGCTCAAGCGCTTCCCTTTATATTCTTTCCTTTATTCTCTTTCTTCTTAACTAATCCCTGTTCTTATTCGCCTCTTTCCTCATTCCCCTATCGTTCTCTACTCCCCAACCTTATCTCCTTCCTTTACCTAAAGTCTTCTCCTCTGGCATTTCCCTCATTCTGAACCATTTTCCCAATTTATTCTGCTCAAATTTACTCCCTAACAACCTCCGCCTCCTCCTCCTCCTCCTCCTCCTCTAATGCTTTTGTTTCTTCCATACTCCCTTATTGCCTGCAGGCCATCATGGCACAGCTTCCACAGGAGGAGAAGGCCAAGATTGCTGAGCAGGTGGAGAGCTTCAGACAGGAGAAGTGCAAGCTAGATGCAGAAGTGGCCAAGTGGGATGACAACGGCAATGACATCATTGTGCTGGCCAAGCAGATGTGTATGATTATGATGGAAATGACAGACTTCACCAGGTAAAAATGACACCAAATACAGAAACAACAAAATTTAAACCTGCAATTTTCTGGCCACTTAAAGGCAGTAAAAGCAAGCTGTAAACACGACACTGATGTATTATATTTTAAGTGGCTTAAGAGGCTATGGCTAATGTATCAGCAAACAGTTGTTTTTCTGCCATTTGGTGGTGGGAAGGCAGCGTACAGTTTGCGTCAGAGGTTTTTCAGGTTGACAAGAGTGAATCAAAACAGGAAAGTTGTGCCCTAAAACCAAAACTAAGCTGAAAAAAGCTGTTCTGTACAGTTTAGGTTGAGTTTCAGGTGATAAATCTCTGTCAATTACTATGAGCACCCCTTTTTGCACACAGGTAGTCTTTTGATCCATTTTCTATAGAAAAATATTTCAGCAGCAAGTAAATAAAGTGACAACAAGTGGGATTGCTCAGAGACAATCTTGCCTTTGGAGTGCCCCAGAGTTGCAAACTGCTTTTGTTAAAGTGACCCAGACAACCTTTGTTTTGATCAGACTACGTAGCGACGCTGTGATTCAAAGATATACTGTAATAGATAATCTGTTTGCATTAAGAGTCTTGTCGCTTATGTTTACTAAAAGCCAGCAGCTTTCCTCTCAATCTCCCCCATCTGGGCTCAACATATCAGGGACATCCATAATGCCTAACTGATGGTTATCTGTCACGGGTATGGAGATGAGATCCACCCCACAATGATATGGCATGGAACAAACCAAAAGTAAATTTAAAAAAAAACAGAGCCATGAGTGATTAGTCATGAGTGATTATGGCTGTGGTGCTGTGACTGCACCATTATTACTTGGCATTGACCTCAGTTACTCAGATTGGCGTGAACAAACTGAGTGTAAACTTCAGCTTAGCACTGACTAAAAAATGCGACATCACACACAGGCACACATACTTATCTTAGCCAGATTAATTGTCCCCATGCTGGCAAATCAAGAAGACACAACACAGATCACAGGCTCAGTTGTTGGCCATTATTTCCCCTGTTTTATTTCTTACTGTAACTGCTCTGAAAATCCTCCTGTTTTTCTGTTAAAAACACAGATCATTTTCTTGCTTTGTGCTTCAAAGCACACGTCTTTGATACATCATTAGGGACAAAGTTACACTGTATTTGTTACATCCATTATATGGGAAATCTTGTATTGTTGGTTGATAGTCATGTCTCTTATTCCTCCTGCCAGCCACAGCAAATTAGCTGCTGTATTAGCTTGTGTGACACAGGGGTGAACTCAGACTTTAAAGGGAAACTCTGCATGTCCTCTGCCTCTGCAACTCCACCCACATTCCCTTTTTCTTTCTTTCTTTCTTTCTTTCTCACTCCTTGAATTTTCCCAGAGGCAAAGGCCCCTTGAAGAACTCCTCAGATGTGATCAACGCGGCTAAGAAGATTGCAGAGGCTGGTTCCAGGATGGACAAATTGGCCCGTGCTGTCGCAGATCAGGTAGCTTTGCAACCGTTATACTTTCTGTCAGTCTGAAACTGTCTCTGACTATGTCATCGTGGCTGGCCGCGGAGCAAATTTTGAGTTAGAGTAAGTGGGCATGGCCATTGGAAATCTTTAATGTGGGCATTGGGCTGTGTTGACGCATGACTTTGTCTCCCAATGGGGCCAACACTGAGAGAGCAAGACAGCAGAACCAAGTTGTGTCTCTAATATAATTAGCTCCCGACCGAGGTGTTGCATTCATTATCAGATGAGTACCTCTCTAAAACACGCTGACAGACCATTTTCAATATCTAATCAATGGTGCCGTGCCTAGTGAAGATGGGAGTGAAATGAAATAGGTGTGTACGCTGGGTATGTGTGCATACAGCAAATGAAGTGGGAGGTATTTCAGAATGCAGCACTCAAGGTAATGCATAACGGTCTTCTTCATTTCATCTTTCTCTAATAAGCAGTGAGAATAAACTTAGGCACAAGAATCGCTGATTTATTAAGGCAGCCTGTTGTCATTTTAATTGCTGACTGCTGTTAGCTAGCAAACCCTTGAAATAATTATTGTTGGTTTCAGTATCACACGCTGGGCCTCTCTCCAGAGCTGCTTAGCTGAAGAAATGTTGGAGCTCACATCAACCTTAAGAATCACAATAATCAAATATTTTTTTCTGAAATCCTGCGCACATGATCACCAACAAAGCTGCTTAACCTTTGTCATCATGCTAACTAGAAATGAATCACATCTCTAAAAAGGCTGCACAGCCCTCAAAATGTTGTTGTTTGTTGCTGACTTTGTCTGTCTACCATTTGTTTCTGAGCAGGTAGCATACAGTTGGTTTTTAGAGCTTTACAGTTGTGGGCCATAAAACCAAAACAATAATAAACGGTAAAAACGCTGAAATGTGTAGCTGAAGGGAAAAAAAATGGGGAAACAAATCACAAAATATTGAAAAGCTTTAATTGAAGAAAATGGAAAATAGTAATTTCCATTTGAATCCAAATCCTTCAAAAAGTACATAATTATTGTGATAAATGGGCCGGAATGTTTTTCATTCACTGTTGAAAATGTTTAATAATTTGTGGACATAGTACAGGTTTTACACCAAAAAAGGAACATTAAAATAATTAAATTAAAATATGTTAACAAGCTTTTGAGTTATCCTGCTTTGCAGTTAGAATTACCCTTAACCCAGCATGGAAAAACAACTTTCGAAGCACTATGTCCCGCGGCTTAAAGGCTTTTTGTACTGCCATACCATCATCATATCACGTTCTATCGTCCTACGTCCTTTCCAGGGTACTGCATGTTCATAATCAAAGAAACATGCAGCTTTTCACAGACATGCTTAGGGTGTGGTATACCAGTATAAAGAGATGATTTTTGCCACCTACTGTATATTTTCTTTATCCCGTGCCTTCTTGTGACAATATGTGATTTCACAGCAATATATTGACAAGCCTTCTGCAGTTAGCACAGCGCAGAATGCCTGTCAGTTTGAGTGGCCATAGAGTACGCTAAGCTTTCCACTGACCAGAAGGCATCTTTAGTCAAAGCTGGCACTGTTCTCATGTCACATTGCCCCGCTCTCCAGAGCATATTGCACTGCAGAAGCAAGTTACAGGCTATGAGTGCATAACTCTGTCTGTTATGCAGTAATTACCCCAAACAGATAGATGGAAAGCAAGTGTCTGTATCTGTACGAGCCTTGTGTATAAACATTTTTGCATGTTTGCATGTGTGAGAACATTTGTCACAGAAAGCGGGTCTCAGTCTGCGTCACGGCTTGTGTATGTTGTTCAGAGTCGGATGTGGGACAGAAAGGACAAACTAAGCACGACCATGTGTGCCTAAGTATTAATTTCTTAGCTTGTAGGCTGCCGAGTGGTGATCAGTGTTTAACAGGGTTTAGGTGGGAGTGAATCTGTCACATGGCAAATCACTGGCAGAGCCTGTGTCTGAATCAACAGTTGCTGTAATGAAAAGAGCAGGTGGCTTGCCATTTTTAATTCTCACTTAAATGGTTCCTAGACCAGTGTTTACTGAATATTCAAAGCCTTCTGTTACACTTCCAGAGACGTCAGAGCTATGTCAGGAAATAAAGAGGGGTTCGAGGACCTTTTCATTTCCAACATACATTTGCTATAGAAGGGTTTTCATGTGCATTTGGGGCATCTGTTTGCCATGCCATTCAGCAAATGGAATGAGTTATTAAAAGTTAAAACAGCAAAAGTTTGCTTTTATCAAGCATCTTAATGGAATTACACAACCAATAACAACCCTGATTATTTGTCTTTATTCCGGACGAAGAAGACAAGTATTTTGCATTCACACATTATAGTAGGTAACCTGTGCTTGTGGAGAGCACTGTGGCTTGACAGTAAGAATAAAGGCTGCTCCACTGCTTTCAGACAGGTCCCTTAAGTAGCAAACCTTGTCGCCATGACTGCACATCAGCCCTATTGATGAACACGTGTGAAGCAGAAGGCAATTCTGCGTGGAAGGTTGGCAGGACGGCGAGGCCTTTCATAGTCATTTAAGCACAGCACTTGACGTAGAAAAACCCCTCGAGGCACCTCACCCCATTTCATTCCAGTAAAGCCTTTTTTTCTACTCTATTTCTCCCACTCCATTTTCCCTACTCGGCTCATTCTTTAAGTTTGCCTCCTACAGACACAAACTAAATGGCATGTAACAGTATGTCTCACTCTGCTTGAGACATGCAGCGTTTGATTGCTGAGTAATTCTGCAGCACCATCAGGCTTAAAATGTACCTGTGTTGGTGGGCCTTGTTGATGTCAGTACATTTGCATAGTTATGTTAAGGTGAGTATTGTTACATAAAGTTCCTCAAACAGGAGTAAATAGAGCAATACTTGAGGGCTATTATTAGACACGGATTAATACTGTTGCTTCACTCAAGATGTTGTGGCAATATTGATTGTAATGAAGGAACACGTCACCCAGTGCAACTGTGTGGCTCACTGGTGTGTTTTTGTAGTTTTTGGACAAGAAGAATGATCAATTCATTGTTGGTTTTGGTGTTTTTAGGGGATTTGTTGACAGAAACACAATCTGAGAGTATCGTCAGCCTCATCCTTTTCTTTGCACTCATGTGAAATTTGCACATTTGCATTGGGTGCAAAGTGTTAAAGAACTTAAACTACTTAAACGTGTCGAGTTACTGTTTCTAAATGCTGCTAAACACATGCAAGTTTGACGCTAAGTATTCAGAGTTTCACTTTAGTTGTCACAGCGGAAGGGTCTGTCGCATTGAGTGCACAACAACAAGAGCTAAGCTCTTGTCGCCTCTACTGACAGCAGTGAACTCAAGTGTGACTGATGTGTAATTAAAAGGCTTCTCAGTAAAAAGAAAACTACAGTTTAACAGGAGCTGGCTACAGAGCAGTCAGTACCAACTGTCTTCAAAAGTTAATGCTGTCGTCGAGTAAAGATCTCAGGATTGACAGCTTTTTCAGGAAGTCAGAAAACAACTTGTAGCTTGACCGAAATACATATTTAACTTTGTTCTGAGAGATATGTGAAGTTCTTTTCTGCTTTAAATCTTATATAATTTCTCATGATATGTCAGTGTCTTACCCCCACATGCCTTTAGATGCAAAAAATATTATAAGCATTTCTGAATCCATAAAAGAACCATGTAATCCTTCTGTTAGATTAAAGCAGGGGTTTTCAAAGTCTGGCAGTGCCCCCCTTCTTTGTCTTATTTCAATTTGGTAGATTATCAAATTTTAGTACTACAGTTCCCATAATACTTTGGGGGCTGTTGCTATGGACTCAGTGGGTAACGCTATGGGTTACAACATTTTTTAGCCTACAGTATATTTGTTTACATTTTGGCAAATTGGCACCATTAAAAGTACACCAAATTAGCTATTGGCAGTTCCTGTTTGCAGTGTACCCATGCATGTACAGGCAACTACCACTGGGTTACTTTGATGTTGAAGAAAACTTAAAAATGTGATGATTTGTTGCGCTAGTTAACGGTGATACATGTTAGTTTTTCTGTTGAGAATTTGAAAGTGCAAAATGCCAGATGGTGGAGGATAACAGAAGGAAGAAGGAAAACAAGCGGAACTCTGTATGAACTAGAACACAGTAGTGCTCAGTCTTTGGTGGAGATGATGGATGAGCAAATAGAAAGATTACCAGCTTTCTTGAAGTAACTGACAGGTGATAACTTGCCATCACAGGGATTGTAGTTGTCCAGTGAGCTAGAAGGCGTATGGTGTAAGTGTGTGTAACATCCTGTTATTTGAATATGTCATTGTACCGTCGCCATGTCAGCCTTCTCTCTTTCTAACTTCTCTCTATTATACGATTGGATATGTAATGGAGCAGAAATAAGGAGAGTGTAAAGTGGCATAATTAAATAGAAACAGCAAAAACAGCAAAGTTAAAATAACAGGCTAAAAATTACTACTTTTCACACTATAATTTAGGAAAGGTCAGTCTGAGCCTGCTTATAAATGCAGCATCAGTGTGAGGTGTGACATGTGTTTTGACAGACTGCCACACTATGATAGTGTGTCGCCCTCGTCTCAGCACCAGAGTTCACATCATCTTCGTGAATTATCCATCGGCAGCGTGTTTCATTCATTTCCCAATTATGTGAAAAAACAAGTAAAACAAAAAGAGATTTCTCGCCTGTTTCTCTGGACTGAACAAGAAATATATCCAAAATGCTGAGAGAAGCACTGACATCAGGAGGAGTTCCAGAAAGGGAGTGTAAAGTCAAGCAGTGAACCACACAATTTCCTCACTAGTCTGTAATGACAACGTTTTTCACTATGATGGACTGAGAGAGAGCTAGAGAGAGCTTCAATGGGCCTGGCAAAGTAATGGGCCATACCGTTTATTTACATCAACAGGGAATCTGTGGAAGAAATGGACTATTAGTCAACTGTACAATAGGGAACAATTGTGTCATGTCTGCATCAAACTTGCCTGGGGCAGCAGCGTGTGTGTGTGTGTGTGTGTGTGTGTGTGTGTGTGTGTGTGTGTGTGTGTATGCCAGCAGTGTGGAGTGCAGTTAGCAGTGATGCTAGCCAGGACTGGCGGTGCAGTGATAATGCCCAAGGAGAAGCTTCCCTCTGCCTCACTGGCTGCTCTATGAGCTAGCAGCTCCACCTCAGTCTGCACTCAGTGCCACTTACTGAGAGGAAGCTGGAAGCTGGTGGCAGCTATGCTGTTATTTACTGTGTTGTTCAAAGTCCTGCTCTGACGGCGGTTTTAACTATAAATGCAAATCATGCATTGAACTGCTCTCTGCAATTATATGTGTAGGTTGAAAAAAACAAACATTTCATTTCGGAAGGCTGTGTTTTACTCACTATTTGTGACCATCAGTGAAGGGCACTTGTGGCCGATCAATACTATTTGTCTTCTCAGAGAGGAGAGAATATGGGCGGCCAGGAAAGCTGCAGGTCCTGGGGGGGGTATAATCATATCACCGCTCGATTTTTTAACTTGCCACCCCCCTCTACCCGAGCCCACAAGACAAGGAAATGAGCTGTGCATGTCCCCACACAGTGCTGCTGAATGTCCTAGTTAGAACCGTTTAATATTAATGGCTAGAGGAGAGGTGTTGCTACAAAATGATGCTCACAGTGTTTAAGCAGCTGATGCAGTGTTCTTAACCCACTGGGAGCTTAGTGGGCCATAGCTGACACCTGGACAGCTTCCAGATGGAATAATAAGGGAAAACTGTGTGATAGTAGGAGACCTCAGGAGGTTGTCCTCGTATTCCCTTTTGGTCCATTTGCTGCACTGTATGATCTGGTTTCTTTGCTGTTGAAGTAGCACAAAGGCCAGCAGGACCAGGTCAGAACTTCTGGTTAAAAAAAAAAAAAAAGGAGACAGAGAAGAAGAAGAGGGATACATAGAACGCATGCTGTGGAAGCAAGTCTTTATGTGTTTCAAAAGTATTATGTCCATTCACTGTTGATTGATCTGTTTTCTTCTCGGGCAACAAGCTGCGACAAACTTGTTTTATGTGAAATGAATCAGTTTGACACCCTGCAGTGTAACTCAACTTGCCTTTGAAACATCAAACTTCCAACAAACCTCCACTGAAAAAACAACAAGAAGGTTGAGCAACATCTTCCAGGCTCAGTGAGAAGAAATTAAATTAGCGACCCAAAATGCTGGAACCCCACTGTTTTTGTTGGGATTGTTGTTCTTCAGACGCCATTATTCCTATAACAATCCAATTTGACGGATAATTCACATCTCAAACCTGTTTGGGGAAAAACATACACCCTTTAAAACCATATGGTACTTCTGTAATAAGCAGCTTTAGATTTAACCAATAATGCCTGAAATGAGGCCAAGAACTTTTTGTTGGCCTTGATGGCGTTTTTTTCTGTCATGATATGTTTATGTATACTTTCTGTCAGATAACCTACAATGCATTTTGACCAGTAACTCCTAAAGGACAAATCAATTCGGTTTGTTTTCATCTCAACCCTGATGGATTATGAATTCTGACTTATATTTTGAATTGATTTCTTTCATATATTTGACTCAGATATTGGATCTACATTATCCCCATTATAGTCCATTTAAATACTCTGAAGGCTGTGTCAAAAATCACTTGACTAGTGCACAATACTGACCCTCTGCCATATTATTTGAGTGGCTGAGTGGCTTCGAGATACAGAAATTACACTCGCACATCGCTACGCCTGACAGTGATGATGCAGGATGAGGATGTCATAAGTGTCCTAAATCTCAGTTTACCAGCCAGAGATGTGTCAAAGGACGTTAAGATGTGCTCCATACTGCTTCCACAAGGCCAATCGTTAAACAGCAGCTATTGCACAGTAGCCACAATCTCCCACATTTGACATGAATCATATTTGTGCTACCTGCTTCATTCTTGTGTTACAGAATTGGGATATTGTGATGCACACAACTGCTGCTGGTGAAGACACTAAACATCAGAGTGATGAGACTTAATAAAAATATCTGCCAAGGCCTTAAAAGTGTTTCAAGCCACACTCTTCACGCTGCTCTGTGAACGCCAGTGGTCACTTATGGCTCTTGTTTCAATGTGTTTTGTGCCTCTTTTCCATTCAGTGCCCGGATTCAGCGTGCAAGCAGGATCTGCTGGCCTACCTGCAGAGAATTGCCCTGTACTGTCATCAGCTCAACATTTGCAGCAAGGTGAAAGCTGAGGTTCAGAATCTGGGAGGAGAGCTCATCGTGTCTGGGGTGAGTCTATCCATACAGAACAGCACTAGCTCCACTATCACTGAGGCTCTAGATAGGCTTTTAGGCTTGAATCACTAGACTCTGGTCAATTTGAGACATTTTTTTTATGCTCTTCATTGCGGGTGGGCAAACCTTTTAGTTCAAGGTCACGTTGAAGCTTGGAAGACCAGATGAGGGGTTGTGCAGATTAAGGCTGATGCAATTATTTCAGACCGATTACCATCTAATAATACTAGAAAGATGCAGTGCAGGCTATTTTCCATTATGTATTTTTCATGCCTCATGAAGCCTATTATCACTGCTCAAACTCATAATCAGTCAGTTATCCCATATTGCTTGCATTTAACTTAACTAATACATTAGCAGCATATTTCAAAGCTTTCAGTTTGAATGAAAAATATTTATTAGTTTGACCAATATACTTTGGTATAATGTAAGAAATCCAAATTTCATCTCTTCATAAAGCTAATAAATGCTGTTTACTACTAATACTAATGTGTTCTGCCAGCAGTCAGATGTAGATATGAGATGGTTCTCCCTTTTAAAGTGGACTTTTGTTAGAAGACAGTTCGGTCTGTGTCATTAACATGATCATGTGGTGTAGTTGGCTCTAAAACGTGACCATGCAATAAACATTTTGCTGTCTTTATTCATCGATACATCTATGTATCTGAGGATATTTTACGTAGCTTGTTTTATGTGCATTCTTTTTTTTTCAGTGATGCACCACTCCCACGTGTACCTCACTTGTGTCTGTGCAGATACTGACATTATCAAACTGCTCACATGATTTAATGTATATAGCACAAAATCACAAACGTGCCTTAGAGGGCTTTTACAATCTTAACAGCATACAATACCCTTGATACTTCTAGACCTGTCTAGAGCTTCCATTCAGATACACTGACCCACATTAAATACTGTTTCATCACGTCATCATAGAATTGTGCAATAGTACATGTAAACTCAGTTTACGAAACTACAAAACAATATAATTAAATTTAAAAGGATGTCGGTGTATCCACTAATATTTAAGAAGTCATGTGTGGTAATATCATCATGCTAACTAACAGAAGGATGATTCCTATCAGGTCTATACAGTGACACAGAAAGTACACAGAAAACAAGCACTGCTGTACTCTGTGTTGGCCAACATAGAAAAAAGTTGGTGCATTGTTTTGTAACTTCCCTATTAACTGCCTTGGTATGATTTGTTCCTATAATTAGAATCGGACTTGGCTCTTATCTTTGCTCTGGGTCTCCTTGCGTCCTGTGTCGATACAGTTCTTCATGATTTCTCGGGATTCTATTATAGTTTGTCTCACATGAAATACATAAGCCCTGCTGAGATTTTAACCTTTTCATGGTGGCCAGCTGGAGTCCACACTCATTAAATCTAAGCAGTTGACTCGTCTCAGTGTGAGGTAGGAGGAGGCCCACTGGCCGCCGACCCTTAAATGTCAGCCAAACAAAACAGACGGAGACAGAGGTACACCTGACCCCTGCCTCTGCTAATTAAGAGCTGCTCAAAATAAGATGTCATATAGCGAGCGCCATGTTTTTATCTGCTTAATTGCCAATTGCAGCACAGACCTCCTAGATACTCTGTGTAGTTAATATGTCCTGATGTACTTGTTGAGAGCATACACATTGACTTTTTTGACTTGACAATTAGTGTTTCTCTTTCTTCTTTCTTCTTTCCCCTCCAACTCTCCTTGCCCTCCTGTAGCTGGATAGTGCCACCTCCCTGATCCAAGCAGCCAAGAACCTAATGAACGCAGTGGTGCTGACTGTAAAGGCATCTTATGTAGCCTCCACCAAGTACCAGAAGGTGTACGGAACAGCGGCTGTTAACTCACCCGTGGTGTCTTGGCGCATGAAGGCCCCCGAGAAGAAGCCTCTGGTAAAAAGGGAGAAACCCGAGGAGTGCCAGACACGTGTGCGACGAGGCTCCCAGAAGAAACACATCTCCCCTGTCCAGGCCCTCAGCGAATTCAAGGCCATGGACTCCTTCTAAGAAAAAGAAAAAAAAAAGTCATGCTTACCCAAGAAAAACACAACGGTGACAAGTTGAAGAAAAAGTCCCTTTTTACATTGTGTTAACCCACCTCTGTTTGCCCCGTGTGTGCTTGGTGACACCTCAGGAGGACTACAGTACATATTAAACTGCCACACTCTGGCTCCTGTGAACACTGTGGGCCTCATGGCTCACAGGCAGCCAGCACACACACAACACTATTTATCGATCTTATTGTAGCTTAATATGTGAGAGCCAAAATGTGACACAAACTCAAGTACTTTTGAAAATATTAGAGTTTAAAAAAAAAAAAGAAAAAAGAAACATATCAGAGGAAGAGGAAGAGTGGCATTTTAAAAATTTGTGGCAGTTGATATTCTAGCTATATCATTAACGTGCTACTGACTGGCTGCTTGTATACACATTTAAACTGTCTGAATGGAAATGCTGAATGGTTCAGTAGAGGAGTTATTCTAAAAGGAATATATCAATGTTGGTATGCTCCCTCTTGATATTTTTTTTTCCAATTTGAATGTAACCTGTAGTGCTAGGAATAACTTATGTTTAAGATACCTGAAAGTGTCGGCATCCAAGTAGTTTCCTTGTTCCTGATGATTATAATAATAATCCATATGGTGTTTTTTTCCAAAGCACACTTATGGTCTGTTGTATTGCCTTTTTAAATTCAATTTATTTAATGATTACATCACTAACTATGATGACCTTGATTGGAAGTTGTGTAGCGTATAAATATAGACAGAGAGGTTTGACTAGTTGAGGTTTGCTCAGAGAATAGAAATCCCTGCATACAGTACCTTTATATTCACCCTTCTCTAATAAATCCCTCAACTTGACCCTCAAAGTTTCACGTGTCATTCTTACCGTCACATGTGCAGCACGCTGCAGTAGCTACAGTGTCAAACTGTGAGTGAGCAATACAGCAGTGATGCCTTTCATTAATCTGAAGGATCTGACATAATCATTAGTGATCACCATGCAAGACGATGAAAAGATTCCAGAGGAGGAAAAAAAAATCCATTAGTACTAAAAGCTTACAAGAATAGGCATATTGATTCAGGGTCACAGGTCAAGTCCCATTACTTCATGTGACTCGAGATAATTGGTCTTAGGTCAGCAATGTTAATGCTATCTTTGTGGTATTTCACCAGGTCCTCCACACAAAGTCTACCACACATGCCAAACTTGCTTTAAACACGTCATTTTGGCATGTATGATGTAATTCTTAGCCACGCTAGCTGTGTGCCTCTAAGGACAGCGGTCTGTCTGTTGGTCCACCACTTTGTTCCAGACTGAAATATCTCAACAACTATCGATGGATTGCGATAAAATCTCTTACAGACATTCATGGTGCCCAGAGGATGAATCCTACTTATGTTGGTGTTGGCATTTCCTCTAGCACCACCAGCAGGTTTAAATGTTTTACTGAAAACACGAGTGAAATATCTCAACATCTACCTCATGGATTGGCACAACATTTCGTACAGACATGCATGGTGTCCCAGTGATATATCCTAATAAGTGATCCCCTGACCTTTCCTCTAGCTCCACCATGAGGTTGAGTTATTTTGTATTTTAGTGAAATGTCTCAACTACTATTGGATGGATTGCCATGAAATTTGATACATATATTTGTGTTCCACTCAGAATGACTTGTAGAAACTTTTATTTAAAAACTGATTTTATCCAGCGCCATCATCAAAAAAAGATCAGTTTGCACAATACTTTGGTTTATGACCAAATACCTGCAAAACTAATGACATTCCCTCAGCTGTTTTGAGTTTTGTGCTAATTAGCAGATGTTAGCCTGCTAACGCGCAAACCTAAGATGGTGAACATCATCATGTTTGCATTGTCATTGTGAGCATGTTATCATGTTGACATGAGCATTTAGCTCAAAGCAAACTCCCAGTCTTATTATTATATTTCCTTAAAATAAAAAGTTTGTCTGTTAGATTGCCATCCATCTAATGAACAGTTAAAGCTGTTATCGATTTCTCATGGTCTCAAAGTTAACTGCTGACTTCATGTCAAGGTATATAAGCCAGTATTGACCACTGAAGTCCTTGTCAATCTCTCTTAAGCCTGCTGAGTTGTTGAGGGAAAGAAAGGAGGAACAGCGGTTAGATAGCTGGGACTCAACAGAGGCCTGAAACATCGGCAGTCAGCAAGGCAAGAAACCCCAGAATGCTCTGGGCTCTGAATGTACAAGTTTGGGATCTCTAAAGGCCAAAAAAAATCATTGTGGAAACTACAAATGTGAAGTTTATATAGATGGTCTGGTCTTTGGGAAACCACAGAGACCTGGCTGCAACCTCCCTTCAAGTGATTTCAGTGAATTAGTTCACTTTAAGAAACAGCACAATGCAATCCTCTTCAAAAGCAGCTCTATCAGGCCCCTAAAGGCATCACCGACACACCCTGCCATTAAAACAGGGAGAGCAAATCAATTGATTGCTTAACACGACCTTGATCTCTCGTGAATCAAATCAAAAGCATCGACAAGCATAATTGTTCCAATAACGGCTCACGGGACACTAGTTTAGATAATTCAGCGGTTTAGTCGCTGATAATGAATAAGACTCTTTATGTATCCACATTGTACTGCTAATGGCCATTAAACGCAACATGCATCAAGCATCCGTGCATCACCAAAGTACCCGGTGTTTAGGAAACAGGGCCCCGGGAGAGGAGTTGTAACGCGGCCCAGGTAATGGAGGGATTCCTGGCTGTGGCGCTGTCTGAATGACCCCTGTGTGTATCCACTTCTGCTGTCTGAATAAAACATAACATGATGGCTGACAGCCTGTTCTCTTTGAAAATTAAGAAGAAATAATCAAAAAGAAATAGTGGTGGTAGCAGAAATGCCACTGCAGTGTAGGATATTAGTACTTTGATTTGAGCGATGTCTTCATGGGATGTGCTGTATTGAAAGGATTAAAACAGAGTTCTAATCTAGTTAAACAAACCTCCCCCAGACCAACTATAAAAATAGACAGAGAGGAAAATGACTTAAAAGTCCCCGAGGCAGAATGGTGCTGAACAGCATATAACCAGCTGCTGCAATATGGTTTTTGGCCTTCTGTCTCTGGTGTCAGATGCCTTCTGACACTGAACACACTGGAGACTCTGCCATCTGCACAGATGGACATCAGTGCTGTAAAGGGACCTCTTTTATGGCTGCTGTTGTTTTATAACGCAACACATAAATTAAAACAGAGAAAGTGGAGTTCATCATCTTTGACCTGATAGTCGAGTGTCTTTATTTTTTAACCCATTCACCAAGGTTTGAAAGACCAGAAAGGTATTCAACTGAATAGAAGCATTATTTTTAGAGACACAGCTGAAGTGTCTTCTAAATGAGTCATGTTAGAGACACATATTTTCAGTTTTGCTTGGATTCCCTTAATGGGCAAAAACATTTATAATACTCATAAATACATTTTTTGCAAAGGAAGAATGATTTCAGCTTGAACCCCTTGACACATTACTGCTAGTTTTTGGGGAGATATGAAATGAAACCTCAGGCGTTGCCTTGTTTAATTATTTACACTTTTAGCTCTTTAGATGTTCTTCCAGGAAAGGGTCAAACCTGCCTCTTATTCTACTTTTCTCAAGCAAGCTAACAGCCGGGGAGAGTCTAGAAATTTTGTGATCTCTGAATGCTGGGATATGCTCTGCAAAAGTCTGGGTAACACACACACGCTGCTCATTTTAAGGCCTTGTGCCAGTAATTCTTTTTGCATGCTTCAGCTCCAACTCAACTCCTTGAATGTGTCTGAGGAGGTCAAGTGGGCATGGCATTTCAGTGTGGCTGCCCAGATTCAGACTCCTCTGCCTGACTCATTCTATGTTTTCAATCTGAAAATCCAGACTGGGAGGATGTGAATGTTTTTTTGGCCGTACAGCCAATGATTAAAGCAAAAATGTGATCCTGGTAGACGGTTGATAATCCGGCCGTTCCACCGGGACAATGTCTCAATCTCTCACTCACAGCTGAGAAAAAATCTTTAGGCTCAGCCTCAGTGGCACAGCAAAATTCATCCTCTCATCTTTGCAAAACAGTTCATTCTACCATCTTGGTGACGCAGGGACTACTTGCAGGGCTAGTTGGTGAACTACTGTTAACTGGCGAGCTAACTGCTAATACACCAGCCATCCCAGAATGTGCAAGTGCTAATCAGTCTCAATGGCTCCCCAGGCTCCTTTCTTTTTTCTCTGTACTGCTTCATTTACTCCCACCTGGCATTTTGACCATCAGTTCATTCAATATTGAAGCGGGTAGAGCTGTCAGCTAGCAAGCTTGTTAGCTCTGTTGCTAACAATTCCCGCAGTTTATTCAAAAGACATATTTGTAACCTCGACTTGTGTCTAATAACTGCCTGCAAACCATTCCTCTTTAGTGAAGTGGTTTGTACTCCAACAGAGGAGGGTTAAATAAAAGTGCAACACAGCTAACAAGCTGAGATTCCATTGATATGTTCCTCGTGTTGCAACCTGATGTCTGACGGCAGCAAAGGAAAAAGTTAATTCTCCAGATTTTCAACATTTGGAAGCCTTGTTGTCCTTCTGTAATTGATTATTGTGTGCGGTATTTCAGAGTGATGTTTGCTTCGTAGGGTATATAATGAAAAGCTTCTGTTGTTTTTATCAGATTGGCAATTCAGCATATTAAAACAGAGAGAATGATGAACAAACCACAATATAGTTTCTCTATTTGCAGAAGATCAGCGTATAAATATTTGTGTGCATACAGTATTGTACCTCTGGTTTGCACACTGTGATGTTCTTTCAGCTGACAGTCATACTTTAAACTCTGCTGTAATCAGGACATAGTCATAAAAATAACCTCATGAAACATAAAACTGTGCTTCTTCTCACAAATGCTGTAGATTCTTCAGTTTAAGCCCTACAAATAGCACTTTGTTTAAGTCAATCTGCAGTAGAGCTTTGAGTGTATGATTAAAAGCTGAAGGGAACACTGGGTTCACTCTGATTCTTGTTTGATCAGTCAAATCAAGTTCAGGGTTGAGATATCAACCATATCGCCAGGCTGAACGTTGATATCGGTCTATTCGGCAAAATCCCAGATTTCATCAATGCCACTTTTTGAAAATCTACAATATCTGCGCATGGCAACTTGAGTTTGGTTAGTGAAAGACTGGGGTTATGGCGCGTAAACTATGATTAGGGTATGGGGAAAGATCATGATTTGTTTTTTAAAAAGGTAAACTTTAACCGTGCATTGTAGCAGAATGCAAGCAGCAGTCTCCTGCATGAAAGTCAGGTATACCACAATACACATCCATCCACCACACTAACCTGCACATCCTGACTTGTCCGCTACTTATAATGCACACTACTTCCTGCATTAGCACTGGACTTAAATTGTCCAATATGAATATAATACCAAGGGATACTGGGCTGAATATATACTGAATATACAGTACTCCAATATATTTGAAGGTTAGCATCAGATTGTTACACACTTCTTTGGCTTCTTGGTCGTTTAGAAATACATCACAAGGTCTTTCATCTTACTTACACTGTTGTGTTGGTTGTGTTTCTCCCTGATCCACATTACGTAGCTCTCCACCACTTTCTTATAGACCTCCTACGTATCTCCACACATTCGCACAAATCATCTCAGTCACGTTGAAAGGAGCCCTTTGGGGAGGGGAGTCCACCAGCCTGCAGAAAAAGCTTTTATAATGTCCATGGATACAGTATATTGAGCAGGTACAGGGAAAACCACTGGTAGCTGGCTGGAACATGTTCTGTGCACTCTGGATGCTTTCAGGGGCTCGGGCAGAACCTCCCCAATTATCTTTTCACCTGGATAGGAGTGATGGACAGTCTGGGGGGGGGGCACAATGCTGTCTCGGGGTGTAATAAACAGTGTACTGCTGGGTGAAGAGTTCGAAATGGGGACCAGGGCCATGGTGTTGTGTTGACCTTTAGAGTGATGGACAGTTTGGGCATGGGGGGCTGTTATTTTGTCAGTTTCGTTCTTGTCAGTGAAAGAGGGACGGAGGGTGTGAGATGGGCAGTGTGAGTGAGGGGTAGGTCGCTGCAAGTGGCGTCCCATTAGGGCTGTGTGTTGAGGTGGGTGGTGATACCTGGCCTTGAGTCTTCCTGTCACACCTTCTGAAAAACAGGTTTAAAGAAGGCTGACAGTACTGGAACACCAGTGCGCATGTGGAGTGTGTCGGGCTGCTCCTTGCAGACATACATGTAGGATAAATAACTTGCCTGCTTATCGTTTTTCAGTTTTATATCAAGTTAATATTATTGTATGAAGGTAAAGTGTATTCTGAATATATGTTGAATTGTTTGACTGGCTCTTCATTATCTTCTTCAAGAACATTTAGGCTGTTTAGTGTGTCATTGATGACTTGCAGTCTTAGTAATGAACAGATTTTCAGCCTAATTGTCTCTCCCTGTTATTTCTGGTCAGCCAAGACTGTTTATATCAGCAGGAGATCTACAGGAAAAGCAGCGGTGAGTTAAGATCAAAGGTAAGATCGTTGGTTAAGTTAGCCACATCGTTCATCCAAAGTGCATTCACCCTAAAAGTGGGAGGGCACATGGGCGTCTTGGCCCAGTTGCAGTGACAATAACAGGACTTCTGTTCCAAGAGGACAAGTAGTTTGAGTCTGGCTGTGCAGCTTATTTCTTAAGATTAAAACAATAGGTCTAAAAGAGGTCTTAACAGCATAACATGTATCTTCAGGCTGCTCTCTCTGCCTGTTGTCTGTACCTGATTTCCATCAGATACTTCTTATATATTGAACAATTTTTGATGCAGACTTAATAATCAAAGAGCTTCACATTTAGTGTACAGAGAGTGGTTTTGATCATCTTATGAAAGCGAGTGTATTTCTTAAAATGCTGATCAATTTCTTTAACACCAGCGCTCCCAAGTACAAAACCGTCACTGTAGGTGTCGTGATTCCTGATTTGGGTGCGTGACGATGTGACAGCCAACCTACAAACAAATCTCGCCTCCTTTATGTGGACCCTATGTATAGGATACTCAGACCGATTAAACAAAATAAAAAGATCTTTTTACAATATCAAAAAGCTTTAAGACCACTTCCTCCCAGTGTAATGCTTGCAGCTAACATAAAACGTAGCAATAGATGACATTGAGCCTCATGAATCTGATTCTATAAAAATCGTCTTCTTTATATGTGATATAAATGATATAGATGATACTGCAATGCAAATAAAAGCAGCCTATGAAGAGAAGGCCATTAGGGCTATAATACAGCCAGCTGTATATAAAATGTAACTTGAATGTATTTCCTCAATCACAAGGGAATGTGTTAAATAATTAGATTAAATAATTGTTAAAAAGATCACTTGAAATAAGATATTAGTTTACATACATAGGAAAGAGTGCAAATATATAGAGTTACAGTAAGTATAGCAATTCAATTTGTAGTTGTAGATGATATTGGACCCCTTCATTCAGATTAGTGTTCAGATTAGAGCAATTTGTTATGTCTGAAGGGTTTTGGATCTCAACAAGGTTATGGGGAAGAAACATTACTGATATGAGATAATGTTATGTTAAGCTGTAATAAAAGTTGATGATATCAGTAGCTTACAGTATATGACTGGTGCACAGACTACTGATGCAGCTCGTTATTTTTAATAAGCACCACCTCCTCAGTCTTTCAGCCCCGGCTTTACAGATTCGACTGCTGTGTGTCAAAATTGAAACCAACCTTTTGGGACCTACAGGGAAACCAACAGCAACCAAAAAACCAACCAACAAACAAACAAAAACCAGCACTTTTGACCAAAAGAATTATAAATCTTGCATATCACTTTAGTAATTTCAAAACCTTTTTTAAAAAAGTATATGCATTTTAATCATTGTGTTCTGTGTACAAACACAAAGCAGCACACATATTTCATAGTGTGCTGCTGTGAGATTGGTTGAAACTTTTTAAAGCTACACAAAGGAGTCATGGTCAAGAAGACAAGAAAAAGAAATGTATTGATTGTGATGACCCCTGACCCATTGCACCATCATCAGTACCAACTTTGCCATCTCTTATACAACAACTTCTATCCAGTACATTGTTGAATGTGAAAGTAACAGCTTATAGAGAAGATGATTAGGCCCTGGTGGTGGTCTGCACTCTATTGAGCGTTTCCTCTTTTATTTTGTATTTCACCAGATGGTACCTTAATGAGCAGAAGCTGTCACTGTTTGAATTACACAGAGCAAGGAATAGAGTGGCAAAAAGTAAAATACCCTTTGCAAATTTGAACAAGGTCATAATAAAGTGGTCAGCAGTCGCCCGAAATGGCTGGAGAAATAGCTTGATTTATGTCCGTCTTTAATTGAATGAGGGAGGAGAGAGTGACCTCTGCTAAGCCTGAGCCTCGGCCAATCGGAAGGAAAATTCCATCAGACACGAAGGATGTGGAAGAGTTATTTCATTCCATCACCAACTATTATCGTCCCTACAACTATTAACTATATACTATAACATTAGCTTTCAAAGAGAGCGGACACATGAGGAGTTTGCTGGAGTCCATATTTACACATCAGGAGGGATGGGCTTTCACAAAGGTTAAAGAGTGGATAAGAAGTGTTTCACTGATGAAATTTTGAACATTTCTCTGCTGGGTCAGCAGCTTTTTATGAGTTATTCAGTTGTAACAGTAAAACACAGAAAACTACTGATATAAATCAAACTCTAATATAAAACCACTTATTTTAATGTTTGAGTTTTTCTGCTCCGGCAAAGGATTCACATGCTGAAAGCCATTCTGGATAGTATTAGTGCCACATGGGGCTTGAGTGGATGGACTGGGGGAAACTGAATGTCTATGCCCCACAAATACAATCATCCATTACCATGACAAATAGGTACATAAGCATAACAAGACTAAGAGTCTACAGCCACACAGTTCTGTGAGACTGTACACTGAGCTAAATGCTAAGATCAGCGTGCTAACATGCTCAAGATGACCAGTTTTGCAGGCATAACGTTTACCATGTTCAATATCTTATCTTTAGTGTGTTAGCATGCTAACATTTGCTATTTAGCACAAATCACAAAGTATACCTGAGGCTGATGGGAATCTCATTTTGCAAGTATTTGATCATAAACCACAATATTGGATGAACTGAAAATTTGAAATGATGGTGGTGCTACAAATGTCTGCATCACGTTTTGTGCCAAGACATCTAGTTAGAATATGTTGAGATATTTCACTGGATAAGTGTAAACCTTGACCTGGTGCTACATGAAAATGAAGGGGCTCACCAAAGTCGTTAGGATTCATCCTCTGGGGACCATGAATGCCTGTTCCAAATTTCATGACAATCCACACAATACCTTTTAAAATATTTCAATCTGGACCAAAGTGGTGACCAGCTGACTGACATAGCTAGACTCACGCCACTGGTATGCTGAATCAGAATTATGCTGTAAATAGGGGTAAAATTAAAATATAAAATTTCACTTTTTTAAAGAAACTAAAAACCTATTTATTCAATCTGGCTTTCTGTCTGGGGGGGGGGGGGGGGGGGGGGTACCTTTAAGTTGTTTGATATTTATTTTATTGAAATCTTTTTAAAGACATTGAGGGTTATTATCCAACATCCAATTCATAGTTATAGTTCATTTTACATAGTTTTAATCCTCTTTCAAGAAGGGTTTTTGGCTGCATATCTGCATGAAAAGTCAAATCCCCAGTTTTTTTCAGGAAGTTGGGATGGAACTAAAATTGAGCAGTTTTGTCCACTCAGGTAATAATTAACCGTGACAGGAAGTGGATACCACAGTGATGCCAAGAACTCCAATTTATCTAGCTAACATCAAAAGTAGTCTGTAGAAAATGTTTTCTTGTGACCGAAAGGCTACACCAGCAGTTGGCAGAACAGATGTTGCAGCACCTGAAAAAAAAAAGAAAGTCGAGACCAAGGCGACTGCAACAGAAGAGGAAAATCATCTTTAGACAGACATCAGTCCGAGCTAATTAAGCTAACACCTGGGCTGCTAACGTCGGTCAGGTGCAGTCTGTTAAATCTCCGCCATCCATACCGGCTGCCTCTGCGGCTCTTGTGGGACTGCCTTCAGTGGTTTTGATAAACCAAACTAACTGTATTTACAGCGTCACCCAGTCCGGTTTTACAAAGATAATCAGTGTTTAGTGGTTTAGTGTTGGGACAGACGCTAGGTTGCAGTTGACACCGCGTTCGCGGCACTCAAACGTTGCAGTAGCCTCCACTGTGACGCAGGAAAATTCGTTCAACGCTGAAGAACGTTAGAACATCGGAAGAAGGATTTAGAATGGAGCGTCAACGGGCCGTACTTCACCCAGAGAGGGTCACTGCAGCTGGACCTCCGAAAAGTGGAGTAATGACTGAAGGATCGCATCCTGATGTGGTAACACTGGGCGACTTGGTGAGTAAAGCTTTCTTATCACCACTGGCATTACTGTGTTTCTGTTTGTGCTGTGTATTAAGTTGCACATTGTTTTGTCAACCTTGGCGCAGTCCGTGGTTTTGAATTGTGTACTGCGGTGTTGGTTAACTCAGGGACGCTTTTTTTCTTTCTGTGGTGTGTTGTTGCTATTGGATTTAATTGTGTGTTCAGTAATGTTTGGCCTCGTCGGGTCTCTTAGCATTCTGGTTATATCTTGTTGTTAAGCAGTTTCTTAACATGTGTGCAAACTTGTTGCCAGTGGTTGTTTTAGATTTCCATCTCTGAGCAGTTGTGGAAAGTGGCTTAAGTACATTAAGTACTGTACTTAAGCACAGTTTTGAGGTACTCTATACCACAACAATACATCACTACAAGTCAGAGGCCGATATTGTACTTTTTACTATGGGGTGTCTCACAAAAACCTTTGTAGATGATCCAAAACCAAATCACGCCATAAGAAAAGTTTTATTAAAGTCATGTTGCAGCTACAGTTGCATTTGACATACAGTAATGTATAATCACACATGAACAGCAAGATTAAACTTTTGTCAGGTGTTTTTAGTTGTAGTTAGTCCAGAAAATGATTTGAATAGGTTGTAAATATTTATTTTGGATATCTTTTGTTTTAACTTGAAATTGAAATGAATTGATAGGTAATTAGGGAAAGTATTACACGTTTGTAGAAGATGAAATGACACTACACAATTACACAATTGTGTAAATATGGATGAATGAAAGAATTAATTAATATTTTCAAAATATTTTTATTTGCCCCGCCTTCGTGTTTACTTAAAGCATAGAGTTACACCCCACTGAAATATGTACAGTCCACAAAGGAGACAAGTAATTAATCAAATAGAGTACATAAAAACGGCAGACTCAACATTACAGTAGAGATACTGTATGTACATGTGGTCATAAATATACAAACATTCAGCTACATATATTGGCAGCTGATTCCCTAAAAGTCTGGCATAATTTTCTATATCTCTTCACCTTGCCCACTAATATTTCCCACAAGTATTTTATAAGCAGTTTGAGACAAAAATAATATTCTCTTTCAATAATGAAAATAACATTCATCATTAAATCCAGGTCATCCAGCCACACACACACACACACACACACACACACACACCATTGAAGTCATTGTCTGACTGCAGCGAAGCCTTTGAGGTCTCTCCGAGGTCTTGGAGGCATACAATCTTTGAAAAGGAGCCCTTCAATTCGTTTTCTAAAGAATTGTGACCAAAATATGTGCTGAGCAACACATTTTACGGTTATTTACATGACAGTTCTTTTTCTTGTAACTATATAATCACTGTTTCTTAACAACATAGAAAAGCTTTGTCATTTCTGTACTGTAATATCTTGTTGGTTATTGGTCGACATGCAGTATATGCACTAGTGTTGTCTTTGAGCCTCGTTGCCTAGGCGAAGAAAGCTTACAACAAACATGCAGTGCCAACTTCACTGCTTGGCCTCTAAGACAACCAGACATTACTACCTGTTTTTCATACAGGAAATGCATGTATGATGCAGGTTTTTTGAATGCACAATCAGCGCATATTTGATTCTTCATATAAGACACATCTCTGTTCACACACACACTGGAGTTTCAGTTCTCTCCTGATGCTTTTAGCCTTCTCTGTCTCCTTCATGCTTTTTCCCTTTTGTAGTCCAGCTGAGTGCTTGGATTGATGTTGTTTTAACGTCAATAACATTCAATTAAACACCCATCCCTAATAGAAATGCCCGTTTGCCAAAGCCAAGCAGTGACTCACCTGCGTTGAACCCGGGTTGGATGATGCACGCTGACCCATTGAGATCGACCGCCAACACAGGTTTACACACCGTTGGTCTGAAAGGAGCATAACAGGATCTATCCTGACCCAACACTCCATTAACCTTACTGCTTATTTGAGCAGCATGCCTGCTTTTTTGTAATTTTTTTCCCCCACAGAGTAATATCCTAAGGCTTTATATATCATCACATAAAAACAGACCTGTTGTGACTGATTCCACCGCCGTGCCATTCAAACGAACCTTGCCAAGCCCAGAATCTAATTCTGAGTTAGTTTTCACAGCATGCCACTGTCACGTTAGCCAGTGCCTAATTCTGTCTAATTGAGTAATGACAGCAACTCTGCATAGTGACACCTCCACTGCAAGGTCAGTCCAAAGCTTTGCCAGCTTCACACAGAGAAACTGAGTCAAGCCCACTCGTACCACAGAGCACACAGCGGGAGAGATCCCCAAATCCAATAAATCTAACTGCAGGTACCAAACACACACATGTGCAGGAATACAAACACACACACACACACACACACACACACACACACACACATACACTGACTGTAGCGATGGTACAAGCCAGATTCTACGAGGGGGTTGTAGTGACTCCATGGTAGGCATTGTATCGTCACAGCAAGAAGCATCTGGATTGATTCATGACTTTTTTTTTATGTGGTTTTTGCATCAGCTGTTGTTTGTGCTACTATTCTCTTGGTACTCTGGATTTATCTTGAATTTCAAAGACACTTAAGTTCACTCTAAGGAGAGACTGTAAATTGTTTATAGTCATAAAGTGGAATGTCTACACTAATCAATAATGTATCTGTATGCAGGACAATATGGAGGTAATCAAGAACTTAGTTCCTTGTCTGGCAGGGGACCTTCATTGCATGGCATTCCCCGTCTTGCTCTCCACTCAGTTCCTGTCATCTCTCTACTGTCAACAATCAATAAGGCATAAAATGCCCAAAAGCATAAACCCTAACCCTAGGTTTGGGGGAAACCTGATTCACATAAGAATTGCGATTCTTACCCTCAATGATTCTGAATCCATTCACAAATGGCAAAAATAGATTTTTGAACGTTGTTAATAAAGTCATGTTGACGGAACGGAAGAGCTCAACTCAACCACAAGAACATATTACAGAACCTGAACGATGTATAGTACACTCGCACACTTTAGAGTTACATTGTAGTTCATCTTCAAAAATATCAAGCATTTGGGGCGCATTTTGAATTTGATAACTTAGTCAGCCTAAACAGTGTTTCAACCTATAGGAGTTTCATGACGACGTGTAATAAATAAATTCCGGATGAGTGAAAACGAGTCCAAATCGTTTCCTGACGTCGACTGTAGAAACACACCAGGATCGAAACATGTGTCAAGCAGCCAAGAACTGCTGGTCTCACAGATGATGAGGAGCTCAAAAAGACAGAAAGTCAGTTGAAAATCAATTTGACCGCTTCCTGACAGGAGTGTGGGTGTGAGACTGATTGACAAGCTACATAAATGTAGGATTTGCATTATGCTTTAATTCAAATATCTCACTTTTTAGAGATTTTAATCGAAGTCGTCTAATATTCGGGCAAATACTGCAGATTTCTTATCTGTCCAATTATGATTGTTATTGAGTATATTACATGACTATGTGAGAAATGTGAATCAACATTCCACTTAAAAGGACAATTATTCAACTTTTTGTCTTCAATAACATTTTGGATTGTTCATTATTCCGTTGTTTGATTTGTTTTTATGTAAGCATTTAAAATCTTCCATACAGCTCAGTACTATTAGGTAGGATAGACTGTAGCGTGTCTGCAACTCTGAAAGGAATTACAGTAAGTAGAAAAGAAAAAAGACACGCACCCAAATGCTTATTACCCCACATGTCAGCTTTGGCCCCCCTGCTGTGTCGTTGTTCAAGAATAATGAAACATGTTGACATGACAGGATCTCTTGTTTACCTGAAGATTATACACAGGAAGAAATGTGCACAATACAACCATCTCACTGTTTGTCTATTGATGGTCTCTGGTTCGTATCTAGAGTGCTAATTTTCTTCATACCTTGTTCATGCCTTTTATAATTCCGTTCCGGTTGCACTTCATAGCACAGTGAGGTATTGTGAGAGCTTAGAGTAGGGCACCAAGGTGCTCCTATAACCATTAAAATGTTCAACTGCCCATTAAATGCATCTGTACCTTTTTGTAAGTAGCTCTATCCATCACCATTATGACTGGTATATTCTCAGTACATGGTCCTGGGGAGACTGTTGATGCTCAATGTAGGCTGAACACAGAAATATGGTCTACTTAATGCCATGTTTGAACAGTGAAAAAGGAAAAGGCAACTGTTTAAATATAGATCTTGACAAAACCTCATACTGTTCATTTTATCAAGGCCTTTCCCTATTACAACTTTACACACACTCAAGTGCTGCTGGAGCAAGTTTTGCACAATATAGTGTATTTATGTGCCATTGTTATAATTAAAACAATGTCCTACAGACATAGGGACCTAATTTGATACTGGCACAGAGATGCTGCATTGGCAAAGTGAGTGTTACATTGTGTGAAATGTAATGCAGAAGGAAGGTCACGGGGAAGTGTGCATGGGTTTGTATTTTGTCTTTTAAAGATTGTTCAGTATTTCGTATAAACATATCTCCAGTGCTTACATAAAACAGAACACACCTTACAGCATGCAACCAGAGCTCTCCTCGACAGCTTTAACCCAGTAGGCCTGAAGAAGATGCTGAATTAAAATACACTTTTCAAAGTTGAAAATTCTTTTTGAAATTGTGCTTGACTAAAACACTGGGAAGGATATGTTTATGGCCACTTTAACGCCATTGGTTGATATGTGCAACAAGCAGCAATAGTGCAATTTTGTGCCTATATTGGATAGCTAACAGTAGAGATATGACAGGAAACAAGGTGAGAGCAAGGTGGGGATGACATGCAACAAATATCCTCATCTGGTCGCAGACAGTTGTTGCTGACATTTTAACTTGTCATAGTAGGAAAAGCTCAGGTGTCACTAATAACATTATCAATGGCTCTGTTCTATGCCAGTGTCCCAGTAAACCGTGACAGTGAACCAGTATGAACAATCAATGACGGTCTGGCCATCTGGAGCACCGGAAGTTTTTTTCCGGTGGGCTGCTTGACTATTGGGGCCGATGCAACGCAAATATACAGATTTTTAAATAATCCCAGTGCTGTGTGGCTGACTGGTCAAGGCGAGCTGGCTGCTGGCCAACTGCGGTTGGGTGTTACATCTGTCAGCCTCTCTCTCCCAGCCAATTACTTTTGATCCAGTCCACTCTAACTTCACCTGGTCCCCGCCACTTTCCCATGTCTGTTAAGTGGTGACATTTGGATTAATAGTGGAGTGGAGCAAGATGGACAAACAAAAAAATGTGGAGGTGGAGCTGAAAAGCTGAGAGAGAAGAGGTTGAAGTCCCTTGAGGCTGAGGCAGCCGAATGTTTTAAAATAACAAATTATTCATTTGGCAGCGTTACCGGTCAGTCATCTCAGCGTGGTGAGCCCAAAGGCACTGGCAGCAGAGAGAGAGCAGCCCAGTGAGCCCAGTGACACCAGTTCAACTGTTAGTCAAGGCATTGCAGCTGAAGTGGTAAGACAGAAGATAATAGAGATGGGATAAGCAAGGTTTGGGTTTGGCTAGCTGGCTATTTATCGGTCTTGGGTGCCTGGGGTGTGCCCAGGGTGTTCAGCTTTTCATAAAGCCGTTAACTGTTAACAATACCAGGACCCTGACCAAAGCAGCTAAATGGAATTCAGCCATCATTGATTTTATTATTTGCACCTGTGCTTGTCCTACTGTGACATGACAAAATGTCTTCATTGTAAAAGGCCTATTTACCATTTTTATACTACTGAAGTAGGTAAGTCGTCATCCATTTGTTGTCATTCCTTTTATTTGTTGCATAATGCATTACATCATTCTCTCCTGTGATTGATTATTGAGTAGTTAGACCTAGGTAGGCTTTTTCTCTTTGAGACATACTTGAGATTTAGGGTTTTGAACATATGTTGGTAATGTCTCAGATAATATATTTTTTGGTAAAAACTAGACATTTTCTTGGTTTGTCTTACCAGTAAGTGTAGAGGTACTGTAAGATGAGTTGCTCACAGAGTTGTATCATACACACAGTCTGGTCATTAGCCCACAAAAGCACCCAAATTGCACACAATGAACGACAAATGCAGCACAAGTTACATATAAAACAATAAAATATAAATCTGAGATGAAAAATTATTATTACAAATGATCTTTGAGTTTATTATCAGGGCAATAATAAAAGGTAGAATTGGGAGCTTTTTATGATCTAACACACCATTTACTGTTAAGTGGTATATAAGCAAATCTGCTCACTCTTTCATGCTGCCTAGATACTGCTGCTTTGCAAACAAGAGTGATTGTTGCCATTTGAAAGTAATGTGAAACCATCCTTTTTCTCTTACAAGTTGAAAAATACAATTTCCAAGATGTTAAATGTGTTTGCGGGGGTTGCCCTGAACATTGTTCATCACT
The DNA here is from genome assembly GCF_043641665.1 of Enoplosus armatus. Taxonomy (NCBI): domain Eukaryota; kingdom Metazoa; phylum Chordata; class Actinopteri; order Centrarchiformes; family Enoplosidae; genus Enoplosus; species Enoplosus armatus. Next base: position 16,992,078 of record NC_092181.1, read on the forward strand.
TATTTCATTCTCTTTCAACAGTGTAATAGTTGTAGCTGTACAGTTGGTGTAGTAGCCGTGCAGTTAGTAGCAGTAATACTAGTATTGATAGTACCACATAGTTTTATTTACCAAAATTTCACAAAATCACACCTTAGTTGTCACAAGTGGATATTATAGGAAAAGGATATTGGAAGGTATTTTTTTGTTTTTTTGCAGTAATAGTAACAAACTCACATTAAATATTGAACATTTTTCATATATGAGACTAAAACACTGACAGTGATTGATTGTGAAAATATAAAGATAAACATTATAAGCTGTCTGATATTGTATGTTGTTAAAAAACAGACATGTTTTTCAGATGAAAAAAGCTGCATAAGAACTTTTAGGAGAAAAGGTTGAGTTCATGCATTTGGTGATTTTTTTTCAAGCAGGGCCACGTTGCCTAACAACATAGCTGTAAGAGTAAATATATTTAGACATTTTGCACTCTAAATACCCGATGTCTAGTTAATATACACATACAGCAAATTCAATGGCATACAAATAATCAGTAAAAGCATGCACATCTTTGGCATCCTTACTCTTTCTTTTGTACTGAATTTACTAACTTATTTCTAAACTATTATCTGGTAATTCTTCCATAATGGCTTTTTATCCAAACTGGTTACAACTGATTTGTTTAGGCTACATTTTCCATTTGATCTCTGCCAATTGTGGTTATAATAGCCTGCTGCAAAGAGCTAAGTAAACTCTGTTTTGCACAGAGAGAGCCCTCCCCATACCATCTTATTTTGATGCCATTGTTCCTGGTCCCAGATGTGAAAGTAATAGCTCTTCATCTCAACGACAGGCACTCGGTGGGAATGAGGCTTTTAAGTTTCAGACTGACTTAATGGAAAGCTAAAGAAGACTAAAATTAAAATCATGGCATCTAAAGTGAAGCATTTTCTTCATCAAGTTAACTCCAGGTGTGTCCCTTCCATGGCCACGCATTTAAATTGCAATTTCCCCACATCCATATTAATGCTTTGGCAACACTGGTGTATTTTAGTATTTCAAACAGGATTTCATCTCTATTCGAAGTGCCATTAATGCGTTTTATCCCTGTTTACTTTTGAGTCCGCCTGAGCCTCAAAGTAAATTGTGCACAATGTGATGGACAATAACGTGCTCAGATATGTCCTATGGTCAGAGAGCAGCCTTTTCATGTGATAACAGGCTCCGGATGGCAGTGGGGTTTTCACACGTGTCTAGCCAAGTGTTTCTGACAGGAGGAGGAATATAAGGCAGCTGGTCGAGCACACCAGCACTAACCACGTCAAAATGGAGCCTTTCATCTCACCAGCAGTCACTGAGACGTATCATTCAAGGCTCAAAGGCAGTACACATTCTGGTGCAGCAGACCAAAGGCCTGAGATGACAATGCTTAAAATCCACAGGCCCACGCATACCAGTTAATCTCTATGTTTAAGACCTTAAGCTCTTAATGAATACACACAGTCACACACACACACACACACACACACACACACACACACATATATAAAGCATTCTCAGTTTTATCCAAATATTCTGAAAATTTTGTCCGTCCAAGATTTAAAAATCTATCTGGGACACAGCACTTGTTGTTGCCATGGTTTGTGGCTCATGAAGTCATTGAAGTCGGCTGTCCGTCAGTGGTGTTGGAAAATGAACTTAATGTTAAGTTGTTGTTTTTTTTGTTTTTTTTTGGTGGAACAGCAAGTGTGTCCCAGCCGTGTCTGGAAATACTCATCACTTTCCTGAAAACATTTTCAGTTGTGGTCCGTGCTACTTGCAGCATTCTTGTATTTGGTTGTTTTCTCACTTTGGTGCATAATTTTGCTTGTGTTTTGTTTCTTTGCACGTGTTTTCTTAAGTTGCAGTGTGTTTAGCTCTGAGGGCTACCATATTATTGTGCAGGATTTAATCTGGTGTAAGTATTAAGTCTGAGATTTATACAAAGTTGTCAAGTCTACAGTATACTAATGGAGGATTGGCAAACAACTTTTCACCTACAGAAGAGTTCATTTGGCAGTATGAAATGAGATGTATTATGCTAACAGAATAACTTGTACCTCTGTGCTGTTGATATCTTCTTCTCATGTCATAGGGAGAGTAGGCAATACAGTATGAGCCCGAGCATTTATCTTTCTCTATTTACACAGTGAATGGTTAAATAATGTATATCACATACACACACACTCTAAGAAAAATAGAACCCTAGCATCCCCTGTGTGATTCAATATTGGAGAGCAGCAAGCTAAATGTTGGTAGAAGGGCCCCTTTGGTTTCCAATTTGGAGTCAAATTGGAAAACATATAAATTGCTGTTGTTGCACAACTTGCTTGGTTACATTTTTCATTTGTGTGTGATTGTTTGTACTCAACAGGGAGCAACACTTGATGTCTACATTTGCCTGGTGCACATTTTGCTGAATGTTCTTTCTTTGAGCCACCACTGCAGGCGTCAGCCCTATGTGTACAGATCATGTTTGAATGATATCTGTGTAAACTGAGCCAATGCTTTCCCTCGGAGAGGGGACTGATGTCATCAGAAATACAGAAGTAGGATGAAACGGTCACAACACCATATCAAACATGTCAAATGCAGTCATCTGTGACTGTTTCTTGTTGCAAAATAGAAACTATTTATATATTTTTACCATGCAGTTATGTAATGTAGCTGCAATTAAAGTGGAAGAGAAAAACTGTGGTCTGATGGAGATTGGGTCTTGTTAAATTGCCATAGAAACCACAGAATAATACGTTTTCTACAGATCTACTGTGCAAGTAATGATAATGATTAAAGCGCAAATAAAGATTCCACTATCCCATTGGGTTGGAAAATCAGCTGTGTGAAGATAAATAGAAAATATCAGTTCAATGTAATTCTCAAGGATAAAGCAACATTACATTAAAAGGTTATAAAGAAACCTTTGTAAGCCAGCTCTTTAATCCATCTTCTGGTATTGTGCTCGTTTTCCTACTGTGCTGCAGCACACCCCCATCCTTCCTTCATTTCTCTGGATGTCTCCAGAGGCCTCCACTTCAGAACAAAAACGGCATTAATGAACTCTTTAGCCTGCGCAAATGCTTTCAGGAAAAGCAGAGTACAAAAAATACCTCTAATGCTTTGTTTTTTCTCTTGATTTTCTAAAACGATCAGAGAGAATCCTGAGTCACTAATTTCCTGGCAGTGATACGAACATTTTGACTGCTGTATCCCCACAGAGTTGGGGAATAGTGAGAGGGAGGCATAGAGAGCAAGATCATCCTGCTTTGACTGTCAGATAGGGAGAATGGCGGGACTTGAATGAGCTTGGGGGCCCGCACTCTGGATTCTCTTTATAGCTCTGCCATCCCATGCAAAAAGGAATTTTGAATGTAGCTCCTACATATTTAATACACAACTTGTTTCACAGATGTTTCTCCAGACATTTTCTGCCTCATAAAACAGGTTATATTATTTTTTAATAAGCCAACATCTCCTGTTGTTATGAGGAGAGCCTATGAAGCCCATCAGGGTTGCTTTGATGTGAACGTTGATAGATTGATGCATAAACTGGGATGGCAGGGCAAAGGGATGCAAACACAATGCTTACATGCAACTTTGTGTGCGGTAATGCATGACGTGGATAAGTTGAAGCAAAGTCCTGCAATCACTTCTTTGCACAACTTAATATATAGCATTGGTTTATATATTTAAAAGGAGTCATGTGGTCAAAAGGGCTGATATATTTAGTTGATTGCTTGATTTGTTAATCAGCAAAAAAATAAACAACAATTTTGATAATCGATTAGTTGTTTAATTCATCTTTCAAGCTAAATTCCCCCAAAAATTCTTGTTCCAGCCCCTTAAATGTGAAGCTTTTATTTGTCACATATGATGGCAAACGTAATTATTTTAGGGTTTCCGACTGTTTAGCAGGACAAAACAAACATATAAAGACGTCACCTTGGGCTTTGGCAGATACTGATGACATTATTTCTGACATTTAATGGACCCAGATAATGAATTAATGAATCCAGAAAATAATTACCAGATTAAGTGATAATAAAAAATAATTATTACTTGCAGCCCTAATTGTAAACCAGATTATTAATTAGAATTCTGTCTTAAATCACATTCTGGGATATTGTCTGTAACTTCACTTGCAACAATCAGTCGATTAATGGATTTGTGGATCGATAGAAAATGAATCAGCAACTATTTTGATATTGTATTTGATATTGTATATATATATTACTCTTCTTTGATGAGCGTTATATCTTTGACTCTTGATCTGACAAAACAAGACATTTTTATAGACCAAACGATTAATCTGTTAATTGTGAAAACATTTGATAAATTAATTGATAATGAAAATAATCGTTGGTTGCAGTTATATGTAACATGAGAGACATATTGTAAGTAATTTAGATTCAGTCATGTGGCTGGTGTATGTCTCTGTCAAGCACAGTGTGATAGAAGCCATACAAATCTATAAAAACCATTCGGTTTATACCAAATGTTCCACTAAATGCTGTTAATATAAATATATAATACAACAAAATGTTGTATGTAAAAAATGTAAAAAGTCTGTATAAATAACCATAAGACAAAATACACAATTATACATTTCACAACATATTTGAATCTAAACTTCTTCAATCTTTATTTATTTATATGGGGAAAAAATAACATAATAAGAAGAATCTTGAGATGCAAGCTTTTTGTTTTTTTTGGGAGTTTGAACACAATCAGCCTCATAAAAACCTTGTGCTCCACAATTAAGTACATTTCTCTAAAGCAGGGCAACAGCACTAAACTGGCCCTGCCATAGTCGAAGTTTAATCTGTAACCAGCAGCCAAGCCCCAGTATTCCTGCAGTCGACAGTGCGTCTAACGCTGTTTCAATGTGGTGCATTCATGTGCTGGCGGTGAGCTCCAACATTTAAATGCTTATAACCAGCACTGCGTGGCTTAGCTATCTTTCTATAAGATCGATTCTTGTAGACTAACGCTACAGTAACACTGGAACCTTCTGTGTGGTTTCTGCATGTTATTCCCGTGGATGTGTGGGTTTCCTGTGGGTTCTCCGGTTTCCTCCCACAGTCAAAAGATATGCAGATTTGGAGAATTGGAGTGCAGTGAAAGTGCCCGGAGATGTCATTTTGATTGTGAATGTATTTGGCGTGTTCAGGCTGTATCCCGGCTCTCGCCCAATGTGTGCTGGGTTAAGCACACCCTAAAGCTCAGGTTAAGGGGGTTTGTAGAAGATGGGCAGATGGATGGATGGACAAAATGGATTTTTTTTTTTACATATTTTATAGGCGCTCAAGACGCTGTACATCTCAAAATAAGCAGACTCTCTCTCTCTCTCTCAGAGAGAGAGTTGACATTTTGCTGGCTGGGTGCTTCATGTTACCTGAAGGCTTTATTGTTGTTGATGGAACACAAACAGTAGTGATCTTCATGTTCTGCCTTTTGTGTCAGTGCATGTTAACCTGTTCAATACAATTTTGTGTACTGCAGTGCCCCTCCCTGGTTATTCAACAGCAGCAGTAGTGTTAGAGCAGAGAATTACCCTCAGAGGAAATGACACATAGTAGAGAACAGTGCTTCTGCTGCCTTATACCTTTCTGCGTTGTTGCCTTGGACTCTATTTGTCTCTAAGTATTTGCATATATTGCTTTTTGTATGTTATGGGCAGAATATAGTTGCTTTTGTTTGCTGAAAACACAAGTTAATTTAAGTTAATTGATAACTAGCATAGCTGTGAGTTGGTGGTTAGCATTACACTTTGACTCAGCAGTTCTGTTTCTAGTAGTCGCGTCCTTGCGTTGTGCCACTGTTATGTGTGTTGGTTATATTTTGATTTCTGTATGCCATTTGTGTTTTATTGCAGTTTTACAAAAATGTGAAGTAAAAAATCTATGCTTCATTAAATCAAGAAAAGTTCAGCCTTGTGTTTATTGGAGGACTTCACACTGTTAGCTAACTGTCTAGCTTTGAACAACGGCAACTCATTGTGAGGACAGTATACTTAAAATATAAATTTCATTTCGTTTTTGAAAATGAATGCCGTTTTAGTTATATCACTGAACACACTTTACTTGAACGCTGATCCTCTTTCGTGTTGGTTTTTACTTTGATTCAGTTTAATCTTATTTTCTTTTTCTTGAGACTGGCAGAGATACATTTGACAACAGACTCGATACACTGTATTTTGTGCATCTTTCATCAGTGATTGTTTTTGGTTTAATGAATGCTCATGCAGTTTTTAAGGATTAGGTTTACTGAATGTAATCTGAGTTAAGATAACAATTTAATAACACATCTTAACACACTAACTAAAGCATGAGGATATCTTTTAAATAAATGTATAACTCCATTTATAAACCCATAAATAGGAAAAGCCTCCACACAAAAGAGCAGAAACATGCGGCTGAAAAGAGAAAAAAAAAACCTTCATCACCTTGTCAAAGCTGCAGTCACGGGCTTCTGGGTCTCTGCTCCACTACTCTTTGTATCTAACTCTTAAATCCTATTATACTGCCCTAAAGACTGGCTGCTTGCAATGAATAGGCCTACATTATACTTTTCTGGTTTTGCACAGTGGCCATTTTTTTAGTAGGTGGCTATTCCTCTCAGCCAGCTTGGAGAAGAAGCCTTTGAGGAGCACCTTTTGAATGTGTTGGAAGTTTATTATAAGCCTTTTAGCAAAGTGGATTCATGCTGAGCTGTGAAAGTGCTGAAGAAGAGCATAACAGGTCTGCCTGTACAGAAGCATCCAGACCTCGGGAGTAGGTTTGATTGCTCTGAATCGTTTAAACTACCACACTACATCTTCTCTGTGCGTTTTCAGTCAAAGAGTCTTCAGGGATGGAGAGAGAGTGTAGACAGCACTATAGTTGTCTCATTTAATTTCAGGATTTCTCTTTAAAGGTAGCTTGACATTGTCTGAGAACAGAAAACAGCAGTGCAAAAGGTGAGGGGCTTCATTTGGGGAAACTTGAGTTGCTAACACACTGAGCTCTGCACACAAGTCATTAACCCGTAATCATTAAAAATCAATTCCGCCTTCCTCATATTGTGCTGAACCTCTTTTGCATAACTCAGGTCTCACTAGGCGCAAAGCTTAAAAATCCATCTAAATCCTGTCTCCTCCCCTTCATGAATGAAATTAGTAGGTGAATCTGGCGAAATGAAGACTCTTAACTTTTGCGAATGATCCAGTCAATCTATTCATGGAAAGAGCAGTAAATCCTAATATTTTGTACAGGATATAATAATGGAGTTAGAATTAGACCATGGATGATGGAAAGTTGTCATTAGTGAGGTTGGGCGTGTGGGCGATTGTGAGTAAGGATCAGTGGGTTTAAAGGAGCTGAGGTTTCAAACAGGGATGTTTCAACTGTAAAAAAAAAACTCCTGTCCTTCCTTTTATAAAACAAGAGTACCTTGCAAACATAAGGCAAAACAAACACACAGGAATTATTACTGGAAGAAATACTCTCATGATGTAATATCTAGGCTGCAACGTTTACTCCAGATGTCCACTGGAAGCTCAACTCATTTTTTTAATGCTTTACTAGCATACTGAATACATGTTTGAAGCTAGTTTATTATCAGTTTGGAAACACATCCTTTGTGCCTCTACTTGTTTTAATTAGCATACAACAGCATGGTGCGTTAGCATGGTGTGATATCTGTACTTGTACTTGAATTTGGTATATTCAGGAAACAGAAAAAATGTAGCATTCCTTCTCCTGCTTTACAGACATTGGAGGAGAAGTGCTGGAAAGTTTTTCTGTTCATATGTAAAGACAAAGCCAGTAATATATCATTAAACATTTATTTGAAATCAATTGACATTAAATGTAGGCATCTATATACATTCAGTTTAAAGTAAATTTCTCACGTCAGATGCAATTTGCCCCCGCAAATGTAGACCTGGCATGTAAATACACTGGACAGGTGAAAAGAGCTGATGATGGACATTGGCACACAAAGCTAGAATGGCGGTGGATCATCTCTGGCAGCCGCGACAGAGCCAGAATGCAATGCAGCCTTTCTGAAGTCTTTCCAAAGCCTTAATTGTGATAGAGCCCTGAATGGAGTTATGTAATAAAACTAAAAAATACCATCCTTTGACAGTGCAGATCTCTGAAAACGGAGTGCTAAATTACCGTGGCCACCTCCAGGTGCCTGGCACAACAACCTCAGCCCCAGTCAGGGAAGCCTCTGCTCCTTGTGCGGTATTGGCTCAAGCACTAAGCGAGGAGATTTGATTGGCTCTTGTATTTGAATGTGCAATGTCCCTCACCCTCAGTCCCAGCTGTAAACTGGAAGAGATGAATGCCATGTGTCACGTGGCTTCATGAAGCAGTGCTTCTGTAAGTAGCCATCAGGATTCGAAGTGGGGATATCCAGCCAGCGAGGCCACATCCCTGTCATTATCTGCATAATATGCTGACAAGATTAGAAATCCGGATTTTGTTAAATCCAGCTTGGAGTTGCACCACCGTCATTCACTTTCTGCAGAATTGAATCATGGTGCTGCTCTGACACACTGGTATGCTAAAAAACCTAAAAAAGCATTTTTAGCTATTTTATTTTTTACTTTATTTTACTTACATAATTTATTTCTTTATTTCTTCAAATAGCATCATGATGGAGGTTGAAATGTTTCATCTTTGGTATTGAGCCACAACATATGAATGAGCAAAGCTGTGCTAGCTGCCATGTGGATTTGGACTTTCTTTCAGATGAATTAATCACCAGTTGTCTTACTGCAGAGCCTTCTGGGCATGTAAAGATTGGGCAAGCCATGTTACAGTATGTTACCATGACTGAAATATGCAGTTGGATTACTGTGCTTTTAGTTAGTCTCATTTTAGTAATTCATTTAGCAGAAAATTTACTTTATTTTGAAGAAGGTTAAGGCCTCAAAATTCTGGACGTAGTTTTCATTGAGACATCCCTGCATAGAGGATAAGACAGTCATGCCAAGTGGGCCATAAAGGATATTGTCTATTTATGCTTTGTCCCAATTCTCCTCCTTAACCCCTGTCCTTGTTTCAGAGTCACTCTCCAAAAATAGACCCGCGAGAGGTAGCGGTCTAAGCTCTTGCAACAAAGTGTGGTGTTTAATAGCAGGTTGCTTCCAGTTTAATGTTGCTGAACTGTTGCTGTCCATCTTTATTCTTCAGCTATTCAGAAGTTGTTATGAGCAGCCATTGATGCCAAGCACAGTGGGAGGAACAAATTGTCTGTGTGGAGGGAGACTGGAAGGGCTAAAATGTCATCTCACAGAGTGATTTGTATTGGGGAACCCACTATGTTTGAATGGATAATCAAAAGGGGAAAGGTCGAAGCCGAGGAAGAGGGGAATACTCTATCTCTGCCCTGTGTTGGATGATCGCGAAGGCCCTTTAACATCTGAGAATTTGTGTCAAGGACGTTGTGAGTGAGAGAATGAGACACATGGTCCTCTTCGTGCCCCCTCTGGATCATCCCCTCCAGAGCATGGGCAGGGATCGTGTGGGATGCCTGGGCAGCTGACCCACTGCTTTGTCTCTGGAAACTAGGGATGTTAATAATTAACCGTTTAACCGTTAACCGACAATAACAATTTTGACAAATTAATACTATCAGTTAAACAGTTAAAACATATATTATTAATAGCCGCGATGTTGGTCCTGTGAGACGAGGATCATTAATTAGCCTATGACAAAAATATGGCTACTATTTGCTTGGCAATTTATTTAAGTAAGTTCTAAAATATTTTCCCACACAGGAGATACTCTCTGACAGAGGTTTGAGTTCAAGCAGTTGGTCTCAAGAACACACACAAGAAAACATCTACAACAATGTTTTATGTTTTATTTGTGTACTTCTCCCATTGTTCTGTTCATTTCTTTATGAGAACTTCCTATTGCTCGGAGAGAACAGCCTTAGAATAAGCATCAATTATGTAGATAACAAAGTACTTATTGTGGGGACTGTTTTTGCTTGCTATTGAATCAGCATGACGTTGTATGTATACACTGTCATCCTGGTTCACTAAGTAGGGCAGTCCACGGGACGTAAGACCTTTTTGTGTTGTATTGTACTGTTTATTTCAAAAGTACGTTTTCATCTTCTATTTTGTGAAAATATTATTTTGTTATTGCAATTTCGAGAAAGCATGGCATTATGATTCCTGAGATTATGAAATACACAAAAAAATATCACAGCCAGTTATACAATTTATTGGATGTAATGAAAGTTAGCAGCCTCCACCTGCCCTCTCCATTTACCCCTCTGTCTCCTTCCTCAAACTTCTTTCTTCATCTCTCCTCTCGGTTTTTCTACAGGCCATGACTTGTGATTTGAAGCTGTTCATGTGCAATGTAACCCTGACTGACTTGTGCACAGAGGTCATTTCCATCCAATCTGTGGTAGCTTGTGAATTTCTTCCTTGTATTGAATAGACAGAGGTTGTCAAATCTGCCAGCTTCGTACCATATTACCAAACTTAATGCTGAATTTCTTGCAGAAAACTCCACTGCGTGGTCTACATCAATATATTGCTGAGTGAATGAAAGCATGAATTTGTAAGGATACAGAATTGTTAAGTAATATTTAAATGTTTGTAATCCATTAATGGACTTTTAAACACCAAGTTTGAAACATCTTACTCAGCTATCTGCATGTTCTATTATGTCCACTCTTTATGCATGTCAGTGGCTTCAATAATATTAGTAGTCTTTTAGAATCTTGTCCTCCGCTGTACCATTAGCATAAAACATGGACAGATTACAACGGGCAGCTTCAGTTGGCCTTGGCGTAAGGCCTCACAGCATCTTCTCTGCTCAACTAGAAGGTCAACACAACTGTATGTTTCCTAAAACCTATTAGTATTAACCTAAAAACAAAACCCCAGTGGAGTCTGAGTGAACAAAGCCGAGGCATAACACTTTCTTCTAGAGTCATCTGTGCACATATGACAGCATAGCAGTGATATAGATGGCAATGCAAGGGTAACAGATGTACAGTAAAAGAAAAGGTAAACCCACAGTCCCAGTAATCAACTTAAAATTAATGACGATAGTGAGAAAATCAGGCTGGTGGGTGATTACAGACTTCCTGCTGGGAATCACTATCACAGTGCATATCTGTTTTGTTTTGTGTTTTTACTCCAGGGGGGCTCCAATCCTGATCTTGCGTCACATGCATATCACCCACACCCGTGTAGTAGCAGGTATTTTAAGTAGAAAGCCCCAGGAACAGTTGGCACTCCTGATGTCCGGGGGCACCCTGTGGAGAGAGGTCGAGTTAAGTTAGTAGACATGATGTTAGATGAAGGTCAAGTTCAAATTTATTGTCATGTACTACTGAACAAGACAGAAACAACACAAATAAGGACATAGGGGCAATTTATGCTTCAACAAAAGCAAATAAACGAACCTGGCAATGTTTAGGACTGCTCATATTGGAAAATGACTAATATATTTGATTTCATATTGATAGGTTAAAAGCACTCTACAATTCACAGAGTGGTGTCTCTGACAAAAAGCTTCTTAGTCATGTATTTGTGTGTATGGATGTTATGGTTAATTTGACCATTTGAATACAGTGAGGACTCACTCTGAGCAGAATTTGTATCTCTGCAAAATACATTTCCACTATGTAAACTGAGTAAGTAAGCTATATCTCACCAAAGCACAAATAAAGTTCATAAAATGTAATCCATTTTCATTAAAAGCACATTTTAAAAGGAAATACTTAATAATATAAATATGCGTGATAAGAATGCCTTGATCAGTCAACCACAATTCACTAAAATAAATGGTTAAACACAAACAATTATACTTCATTAATCTAGCTGCATGATACATGGTGTTGCACGTCATTCATCATACTGCTATTAAGAGGCTTAATATCACTCCAATTACGAACCAGCAGCCTCCGATAATTTTACTTTATCTTCTCTAGTGTAAGGAATGTCGCATGATGTTTTGACAATGTTTAAATAAACCATTCTCTTTTTTATATGTGTGTTTGAGCGAGAGGGAGATTTAGATGTGAAGTGTGTATGCATGCATGTCCACATTTAGACAAACGGCTCTGTGTATACCTACATACCGTATGTTCCAGTTCCTCAGAGGGCTGGAGGCTGTGTGCACTGGTCAGGCTTGAATGCTCGGCTCTTTCAGAGTCAGCAACAGACAATGAGCTGAGGAGGGAAGGCTCCAGGTCTGTCTCCCTGGAGAGCACCTGTGGCTAAGGAGCTTGTTATTGATCTAAGTAGGGGGAGGAATGAGAGACAGAGGGCAAGCAGGGATGCACCTCTGCCCTATCCTGCCCTCCAGTGTCCCATCGGACTGAGCTGTGAGTCTTTATCAAGTCCACAGCCTGCCTAAGTCGAAATGAAAAAACAACCATGGATGAGGAGGTCCCACAAGGACTAAGATTATGTAAGTGGAGGTCGAATTTTTAAAACGACTCCAAACAAAACCTTCAACTGTTTTTCAACACAATTTTATCCCGAGAATTATGATCATATGCAGCTATTTAATTGATTTATCATTCAAGCTTCTGAAATGTGAGGATTTGCTCTGTTTCTCTTTTTTATATCTTTCTAAATTTTGACTTGCATAAACAAGCCATCTGAAGACATTAAACATGACCTATTCCTTATTGTATTTATGTGCAAGTATCAGCAAATAAGTAACACATTAACGTAATTCACATGGTTGCTTTTAAAACCAACCTTTTCCTATGGTTCAAGAATAATGCTTGAGATTGAAATGGAATAAGAAAATATGGGCTTTCGTGCACCTATACTGTTGTAAAGGTCACTTGACCTGAAGTGCAGCAACTGCCTCCACGCTTATAAGGTGGAGTGAAACAACTTCAGGAGGAAAAGTACCACTGCTACACTTTCACATTACGTACCAAAACGTGTTTTGAAGTCTGTTTGTGTCCTGCTCTTTTTTGCTCTGCCTATGCTGCTGCTTTACTGCTCAGTTTGCAAACACTGCGAATACCACTGTGTGTTTTTGATAGAATACCATTTCATCATGTGCACCTCCACCCAGCACTCACCTGTAGGCTGTGAAATTTCCAGCAGCCTCAGATCATGAAGTGCCGAAACACCTTTACAACTGATCAGTGATTTACATGCATAACTGCAAAACATATTATCTTTTTTTGGCTTGAAGCCGATTTTCTTTTGACTTTCACATGTAGCTACATTGATCGTGGATTGGGGCATGGTACTGTCAAAATGTTTCTTCATGCACAACAGTACTGCGACTGAATTCACCCAGTGTCGACACTTGAGGGAGGACTGCAGCTGCTGCTGACGTGGTGCTGATGGGTTGCTTTTGATATGCTGCCAGTGTAGACAAGGTGTTGGCTGAAGAAGTACTTAGAGGGAGAGACGCATCACAGAGTGATGGACTTTATTCAGCATTTCACATGCCAACACGGCCAGAAAAGCTAGCAGCAACAACCAAATTTTTCTCCTTTTGTGATAGAAAGGGTAGCAAGGGTGCAGCAGCAAAAGGTTTCTTCAGCTTAAAGACAAGTGGGTAATGCACATGTTGGACAAAGAACATGAAAGAAAATTATGTAGAAAAACCACATCGTGGAGGCGGAGGTGAGCAGCTCTATTTAAATGATTTGCCACTGTAGCCTACAGAGAAACATCTCTCAACCCTTTCTCCTACAACTTACACTCCTAATTTAAATGGCTGACATGTTTTTGAAGAAAATGTAATGCCGCCCATTTTAGATATTTTATCAAAATAATAACGGGACAGTAATAATAGTTGTACAATCTTTACTGCAAATGCAAAAATGTTCATATTGAACTTTTTCCCCACAATATCCACACCTGGCAACTAAAGCATGATTAAGGTTATTACGTTAGAAAAGTGAGAAAAAGATTGTGGCCTTGGTGACAAATAGTGGTCATCAGGATGCTTTTAAACAAAGGCCAATCTCTGAACAACAGGACAAATAATAATATGCCTTCAGTCCACACCAGAAATGTTCTGAGTGTTTGAAAACACAGGCTTTTGTGAGGCTTTTTGTAGGTAAATTAATGCTGTATAATAGGTCTTTGATTTGCAGCATAGTAGTCAGAATTCATTGAGATTGCCTACTCAATCTGACATCAATACAGAGGCTTTGCCACTTGATGTCGAAAGAAAAAAAAACTCCATTGAATAAATGCTGAAATGTTTTCAGCTCCACAATATGACATTCAGTGGATTATTTTGATTTGAAATAAGTGTTAGAGACCTTGACAAGTCTTCAATTTTAATAAAACAATCTTTAAATCTGCATTTTGCACAGACTGGAAGCAAGCAGTATGGCTTGGTGGATCTATATGGTATTACAGATAATGGCATGTATGATTCTCTTTGAGTCAGGGACAAAGTTTGTTAATATTAATAACTGGAGAAAACCTATCTGGGCACATACTGTATAATTGAACAGCGCTGCAATATTGTGCAGCTGTGCTCTATTCACCACACCAATTTCCTTAGGCTTTTAGTCATTATATTTAATTGTTTTGAAACATAAATATTGCAATTGGTGAGCTCACCCATTCAAATCCCTCACACCAAAATGCTCTTTACTTAAAGGATCTGTTGGGAGAAGTCACTCAATAACGATATATACGTACCCGTTACATCTAAGGATACAAACCAATGAAAGACTGCTGTCAATGTCTTTTGAGAGTGTACAAATAAGTGTAAGCTCTTTAAAGATTGTCTCATTGTTGGGTGAATGCATGAGAGGAGTGTGATCAAATTAACCTTCACAAGGCTTAATTAAAGACAAAATGCATTCTGTGTTACTGCTGAAATGTGGTGGTGTTGTATAAAAGGACTAGATTACTTTAACAATTAGATGGTTGCAGAAAAGCAAACGTAACAGTGCTTTCATCAGTGGACTCAAGCTGATGTCAGTATTCCCAACCTGCGCTGATCTTGATAGTGATAGTGTGCAACCAGAACAAATACGTAACACTGGAATATATCAGAAAAAGCACATTAATGGTTGTGTAAAGGGGTAATGATGCACACAATGAGCACATTACCAGCATGAAAAATATGGCATTTAACTTTTAAGATTATTTATAGCTTACCTCACAACAATAGAGAAAGACAGAGTACAGGAAGAGAGAAGTCAAAATCAATACATGTCCTAGCTTTTCATGAAGCTACATTCCCCCACAGACCCCCTGAACAAGACCTGGCACTGGACTGAAAAGTCTTGGTCAAAACAAAGCTCTGATGATGTTGTTTGTTGTGCAAGACCCTGTGTGTTTGTGAACACCTATTTATTCATGTGCATCCAGATGACTGTTTTATTGACTTCTCTTGCAAAGCAAATTCTATCAGGAAATTGTTGAAAATAAATGTATTAGATTGTGAATTTGGGTACGTGGACTGCTGCTGTCCCACTTTGTTGCGTGTCCTATTAAAGTCTCCTAACCATGATGTTTCTATGGGAACGACAAGGTTGAAAGAAAAATGGTACAGTCTTCTTATTGTTATTATTTGTATTGTTATTATTGTTTACTTCATTTTGAAGATGTCACCTTTGGTGGGTATAATTTCACCATTTTCTTACATCTTATAGACCATCGATTACTTGATTGAGAAAGTGTCTAATGTCTAAGAGTCTAATTCATAATGAAAATAATTATTTGTTGCAAACTTAATACAACACAAAAACAGACACCTATGAACTCATCTTTTGCATACATATTAACATGAAAGTTCTTCAGTTTTGTCAGTACGTCCTGATAAATTTGAACCTTCCTCGATACCTATTTTTTAAACCTTGATGGTGTCCTGACGTAGTACTCGTCAATGTTTGAAAGAAAATTCTAAAGCCTTGTGGTATGAATATAGCACATCTAACTCAATTCTCAATTACTGTACGTTAATTTTTTGTGCTCTTTGATTGGTGGGAAACTTACTGAAAAGGTAATGAAGCTCGACTTCATGAGTAAGGCGAGAGTGGTTTATTATTTATGGAAAATAACAAAGTAAAGTAACAAAAGTTACTTTCCACAACTCTGTTTATTTCAGAGTACTTCCTTTCCTGTGTTCATACTGTGCGCCCTGTCAGCTGTACCCCCCCCCCCCTGCCAACTCACTCATCATTCAAGGGATGTAGGAGGGGTATTTGTCACAAAACACCTGTACGGCTTATTCCAAAAATTGTGAGAAGGCAAACATGCACACATCCAACCAAATGTGCTAATTCCCACCCTGCAAACACAACTCTACACAACATTACCCTAGTTACTAATAAGCACATGTATATTACAGCCAATATAAACAGTTACACAAGAGGCTGATGTGTGATGCCACTGTTATGTTTTCCAAATGTGCAATGAAGAACATGAAATTCTTGCAGCATCATCTACAGGCTTTTTTTTAGAAACCTAGATTTGGCTGGATTAGAGTAATAAATCTCTGACAGCACTCCTATGACAATTCATCTCTTCAGAAAAAAAAGGATATACTTGTATATTACTGGTCTGTGATCAACCTGTTTGATTTGAATGAACAGCTGGCCAGATCTTGAAGCCTCTTGATGCACTTGTGGTGTGATTTGCCACAATACACTTTTAGAGTGCAACAGTCAATTAAAGACTGTGCGTTTGGAGACCAACTGTAATGCGTTTCAGCACGTTATTCTCAATGAGTTATATGTGTTATACTTTTTGTGCATTTCAGCCATTCATAGCTTCCTTATCTTCATAGAGAGTAAATTAAAATTTAGAGGTAAATTACTTTCCTCATGTCTGATGCTTTGAACAGGCCACTCGAGGAGGCAGAATATTTCAGTTGCCCAAATGAAACACTTTAACTAGATGGAAATTAAGTCCTGGAGCGGGGCCTGAGTGCTTGATGAGATGCTTGAGAGAGAAGGCCGGCATTTTTCATGGATTCATGGATCATGCAGTTTGTTTGTTTTTTATGGGGGGGGGGGGGGCATTTAGAGATAGACAGGAAATGGTGAGATATTATTAATATATTATATAAACATTAAAACCTTATCAACCTATGTCATAGAGGTAGTCTTTGCAGTGGATTCATTTTAGTACAAAAAACTAATCCCGTGATTTGAAGTCCTGAGCTATGAAAAAGATCTGTTAGATATACATTGTTATCCAATCTTTTGCTTATTATTTTATACCTACTTTGAATTAATTCAGGAGAGTGTTTGCAAGAGAGAGGCGATGTCTGAGCAAAGTGTTCCCCAAACTAGACTAGACTCAAAGACAACATGTATGTGTGCTCAGAGAAATCAAACTGTGGCTACAGACTGTTGTCAGTGAGAAGTTAAAACCACTATATGTAGTAATTGAAGACATATGACTTTGGTGTTCATCGCAAAAGTAATACAACTGTGATATATGTTATAACTGTGGCAATGATTTTATTCTCTGTCTCAACAATTGATAGTTGAACTGTCAGTCTGTAGAAATACAGAACAGGGTATTCTTCCAAGAATGTGCATTCACACATCATTGATTATGTTGTGTTGCAGAAAAAGTGGAGCCAGGTTCCACTTTTTTGACAGACAACCCTGTGTTTTTTTTGATAATAATTTAATTATTTTGCTCTAGCCCGCTGTGTCAGGCAGTGGCGTGGTGTGACCTTTCCACTAGGTGGGGCTACTAAATCTTGGCATGCTATCCGCCATACTGTCACGTAAAAAAAAACTATGCTGAGAGTTTTGGTGTTATTTACGGCCGTGCTGCTTCTGTCCTCTGTTGTCTGTGACACACACACATGCACGCACACACACACACACACACACACACACACACACACACACACAGACAATTTACAACCACGAAAACCAAGCAGGCTAACTAAAGCTTTGTTTATGCTCGCAGGCTCCCGTAGAGAAACCAAACTATGTGACGTGTTCTGTCTGTCTGTCTAGCGATCTCCTCCGCTCCATTTCACTTCTTCTTGCTACTTGGGCAGTGCTGCCAGGTTGGCTCAAAAACTTAATTATTAACCAGAAAATAATATCAGTATTGAAAAAAATAAGAAAAACATCTGCACCATGACAAATCAGGCTAAAGTTTTGTCAACCCACCCAATTTTTACCGACATGAAACCATCCTACAGCCATCTAAATGGGCGAAAAATCACTCAATTTGGCAACATTTTCTGGTGCCGTGTCAACCAATCAGGGGCCACCAGGGAAAGCCGAACATATTACACACATACCGCCGTCGGGCGGAGATAAGTGCGCCCTGTGCACACACAGACAAAGACTGTAGGCAGTGCTTTTTTATTAGTCATCGCACATTTCTGTTATAATGTATGATTTATGTGAGAGTAACAACTTAAATATATACAAACACACAACACAACAATAACATTAACCATTTTTCATTAAAATATGTATTTCACAATTGGAATTGCAGGAGGGGCGGCGCCCCAACGCCCTTAATGGACCACACGCCACGGAATTCAAATGTTGGTCTAAACATTTCCTAACGCCCGTACTCTCCACCCATGATTTTGACCTGGGGACACAGAGGTGAATGAGCTGAAAGTACTACATATACTACTCATGCCAGCAGAGTAATTTAAAAGATGCCGTATTCACTTAAAAATTAAGCACGTTATAGCTTTAATGAGGAGGTGGTTAAAGTGCAAAAGTTGTAAATGGACAGTTTCCATCCTTTTTCTTTTTGAAGATATTTTTTTGGCCATTTTTTGCCTTTATTTGGTAGAGATAACTAGAGAGAGGGATTGACTTGCAGCAAAGGGCCTTGGCCAGAATCAAACCCGGGCTGCTATGATAAGGACTCAGCCTAAGTGGTACACGCTCTACCCGGTGAGCTACCGGGGGAAACCAGTTTCCCACCTTTTTCCAACTGAAACACTGCAGAAGTAATGGAGGCAATAACAAGACATGTCGAAAGTTGATGAAAAAACATGTTTGAGTGAGTGAAAGGTTTGAATGAATGAATGAAAGACACATCTGAATGAATGTTCTGGCATTTTTCACTTCCAAAACTTTTTGTGTAACTTTTAACTTTATGTAAACATTTCTTTCGTTCCTCTTTCCAACCTCATCTTTGGGTTTGAAGCATATTTTGTCACAGCCTTGGCTCTAGGCCAACATCCTCAGCTTTTACACTGTCCTTGTTGCCTTTTTCAGTTAAAGATACACAAAGAACTCCAACAAGTTCACACAGTAGTCCAAAGTGATGACGTGCATGTGTGTGAATGTGTCCTTTAAGTTGCTGTTCTACAACAGTTTTGCACAATATTTATGAGAAACAGCCATGACCTGAATGTTGTAAACAGCAATAATCTTGCCTTGAAGGTTAATGGCAGTGATGAATATTTACCCCCAAAAATGTTTCTGCTGTGGGAGTTAAAATATGGCACTATGCACCTTGAATTATTTTCCACTCAGCTGCACATTCTGATCATTAAAACGAAGGGAAGACAGCTCATCCATGATGAATGCATGTGTTTTGACAGCAATGAACTGCTGATCTGCTGCAGTATAATGGTTCATGTCCCACTGACTACTCGGCTCCAAAAGCATGGCTTGTGTAACGCGTCATAACTTGTGTACGTGGTATAATTTTACAAGTGAATTGAAGGATGGACAAGTGTCTTGATGAGTGGATTTTCATTTTCACTTTATCAAGTTGGTTTGTGCTAGAAAACCATGTATAATGTCTTCAGTATGTTCTTATTTTTATTTTTTTAAGAAAATGCCAGTTTGTGTTTGTGAAACGTGGTTTCAGTGCAGAGTTTATTTGTCGAGGCCCACTGGGTCTCACTTATTACTAAATGATCATAACTACATTTTGCGTTTCCACTGTTATAATCTTTATTTTGATACTATCAATGTATGAAATGACTTTGTGAAAACAATGTGATAATTTGAAAGAAGGCGTAGGGCTGAACCTACAGATGCTTTACTGAGCTTCACGATGAGTTTCAGCTGTTTAGTTTCACTCTCACCGCTCTCATGATGTTGTTTTCGGTCGACGCAGGCAGCTGTTTACAGTGTAAAAGCTCTAAAAACCCACCATTCACTACCTGCTCAGCACCAAATGGCAAACAGACACAGTTAGCGACTAGCTGGTGTACATAGTGGAGCATTTAGTAGCTAACAAGCCAAATAATTCCCTCAAGAGATCGTGGAGACCAAAACACAGTTAAAAGAAAAGTGAATATTGGATTTACGTTTGCCAGGTGGACGTAAACACAGCTCAAAATAAATGATAATTTTGCTCGGTAACTGCTGGATGTGTTAAGAAGTATAAATGTTCCACCATCAACTTAAAATATTATGATGTGTTGATGTTGTGACCACAGTTTTTTTTTCTGCTGCCCCCAATTGGCCAAACAAATCAGTGATTACAGGTTTAAGAAAACACAATTAAACCTAAGGAAAAAAAAAACTGCAGTATAAAATGCAATGTTGTGAAATGATGCAGCATACAAGGAGGGGGATTATTGTTACTCTTGAAATGTTTCTTTGTTTCACAATGCAGTTAAACCATAAACAATCTGTACATGGTGTATGTTTACAGACATTTCAAGTTGACTGCACTGAGATGCTTCAGAGAGATGTGAACTGCCACTACAATTACAACAAAATAATCCAGTGTTATTGTCCAATTAAGAATCATCAAATATGATTCAGTTATTACAAGTACATGTGAACTGTGAAGTGGTGTATGTTGATACAGCTTTAAGATGTAACACTGTTAAAGTTATGACAAATACTATAGTAAATATTTTGGAATGTGTAACTGTGGAAATCTATGTTGAAAAAGGCAAAAATATCGTCATTAGCTGTGTATATAGAACACCGGGATCTTGATACATTCAATGATACATTAACTGGTATGTTTGACAAATTGAATAAGAACAAGGTGCACATGGTATGTGGTGATTTAATGTTGACTTGTTAAACCCCAAATGGACACAAAAGGACAACAGACTTTATTAATACTATGTATAGCAACAGCCTATTTCCTGTGATTCTAAAACCCAGCAGAATCACAATAGTTTCTGCAATTTTTCAGAACCTTTTTAAGAAAAAAAAATGAAAACAGTTCTAACACTTGATTCGACACAGAACACCAGAACCAGTTGCAGCCCTTGAAGTGGACCTAAGGAAACAGAACTGGAATGAGGTTTATGCTAATGACGATCCCAACAAAGCCTATGAGGCTTTTTTCTCTACACTAATAGAGCTATATGAAAAAAAGTAGGTATAAAAATGTAGACAAGCCATGGATTACTAAGGGGATATAGAGAATGAATGTAAAAAAAAACCCAAACCAAAACATATTATATAAAATATTTTCAAAAAACAGAACAGAAGCAGAAAAAAATATAAAACAAATGAATAAGTATTATGAGATTAAATAAGGAGTACTATCACAAACTATTGGAGCGGCATAGGATTAACATACAAGGAATGTAGAGAGTGATCAACAGCATGATCAAAAAGGGTAGTGGAAAAGCAGACAATCTAAATTACTATGTAAAAGGTAACAATACAATCATAACTGGAACAAAAGAAATTGAAAAATGAATTTAATCATTATCTTGTAAATGTTGGATACAATTTAGCAAATGAGATTGTTGAACCAATAAATACGGATGGTGTAAACGATGATATTGTACATAAAAACTCCTACTCCATCTTTCTTGGAGTGTTGATGAAAATGAAATACTGGATATTGTTAAACAATTTAGGAATAAAAAGTCTACTGATTCGACTCAAATTGATATGTCATTAGTGAAAGATATTATAGAATGTATAGTGAAGCCATTGACACATATCTGCAATCAATCCTTCCAAACAGGTATATTTCCCAGTAGAACAACACTGCTCAAACAGCAAAAGTTCCGGTTTATAAAAGTGGAGATAGACACATATTCTCCAATCATAGACCAATTTCCCTGCTACTGTAGATTTTCCCAACATGTTGCACAGTCCAGTAGGAAAAGAACACGTTTTTTTTTGACTCTTGGATATGAAGTGAAGTCAGGTTTATTTGTATAGCCCAATCGATGGGCTTAACAGGCCCTGATCCAGCCCAGGCGCTCCAACAGGACAAGGAACAACTCTCCACCAAAAGAACTAAAGTTGAAACCGAAAGTTGACATTGAATGCCAGTCCAGAATCAAAGTCTAGTTTATTTTTCTTGGATCAGAGAGTTTCTGCTTTAAATGATAATTATTCTAATTTAGACTATGTTGTATTTAAGCGAAGTACCGCTTCTTGTGTTTAGACAAAACTGAAAACTGGGGAAATATAAACATGTTTTCCTTCAAAACCCTTTTTTTATTCAACAAATGATTCAAAATTTATCAAAGTATCAAAATTATTCTAGTTTCGAAACCCAAACTCAGGTATGACTCAGCCCAGGCTCAGGGAGCTGCACAAAGAGGGAGACCACTCAAGATTTAAAGTATTTTAAACAATATTTTATTTGAATCTAAGACAAAAACAAAGTAATAAATAAAATTTTAAAAATCTGTAGTCTGTAAGTCAGCGGTGGGTGCAATGCAAAACAAAGAGGAAAACCAAATCAGAAGGGTAGATGATGATGATGGTGAGAGAGAGAGAGACATTGCCTGCCCAGGTATAAGACATCAGGTCAGACAGCAGGACAGCAGGAGGAGCACTGATCGAACCCGACGTTGTCACAATAGTAACAAAAAGTTAATATCCAGCCCTACATAATGATTTTGTCAGTATGGCCCACCCCTATGCTCCACTGTTGAGGTAAGGTAGACTCGGGAACTGCATGTGAAACAGTAGATTTCTGAAAGGACAAATACTGCATCCACACACAAAGGCACACTGTCATTAGACGTCTTAAAACAGTATGAAATGCGAAATTATAATTTTCGAAGCTAAAATACAAATATGTTCACTTGCGTATTTATGTAGGTTTATACTCTAGATTACACAGCGCATTGGCTCTGGTTGAGTTTTTCATATTGGTTACGCTCCCTCAGCCAGCGTCTGTGAGCAGAGTGTGCATCATGTTCAATTGCAGTAACCCAGCGCACCCTGAACACATCTGTCAGGTTGCTGCTGAGCCTTTCAGGGAAAGAGCCGTCTTGTTGCGAAACATAGAGGGACAAAAATAGAGAATGTCTTGGCTGACAAGTAGCGGAGGTTAAACAGGGTAAGGTTGTATTTCAGGAGGAACTTCAGAAGTTCCAGGGTTACGTGTCACCTATCAAACTAACAGGTCTTGGCTTATGTTACGTTTATATGGATGTATGGCCAAGATGCTGGTTACACATAGTAAAACATGCGCGCTTTCGACAGCCGTCCAAGCCCCACATATGTTCAGAGTCTCCTGAACCTTGTTGTCCAGATTATCAGCAGTACAAGGAAAGAAGAGAAGTGGAAGGGAGAGAGAATAGCTTTGTCGAAAGCTTTTGTTTTACAGCCACTTTATTAATTCTGGTGCTATAAATAACATGACATTTGTGTGTGCTATGCTACTCGGCATGAACAAAGGAAGGGGAATATTAAGTTGCCCCCTTTTTTAAGATTATTTACCAGTGACTCACAAAAAAGTCACTTTAATTAAAGATGTATTTCTACTGCTTTTAGTTCATGGAGTTGGCCAAAGGCACTTATGTACTGTTTACAATTTTGTACCCATCTAACATAAAGCCTCAGCCCTTCTGCAATGACTCAGGAATTTTGTTTCTCTTTGGAGGCCACAGACTCAACCAAGCTGTCCAAAAAATTTAAGCTACACCAGAAAGTGTCACTTTAAGAATGAAATCTTATCTTTAAATGGGGGCATGTTTCTTTTTTCCCTATTTTTTCTCATTTCTACCTGCTGTCTGTTAAATACAGCATTTTTTTCCATTAAAAATTAATTGGCTTTAGTTGTAACAAGTCACCTTACCTGCCTTTTTTCAGAAGTACATGGCCTGTTTTTGGGGTGTAGTTTCAGAGAAGCAGCCAGTGCTGGTCGTGACAAGTATTTTCAAAGAAATTAAGTGATCACCAAGACAATAGAGTTTGTATAACATGCTACAAACGTGCCCAGCTGGTTGCACTTTAGATTAGGGAAAGATCATGTTCTTGGTTAAATATTGAAAAATATGAAAGTAACTTGGAGGATTTGACATGACAGTTCACTTTATTAACATTTTAACCAAAAACCACGCCTCCTCTTTCCTTAACCAAAGTGATTTTATAACTTAAACGTAACCACACGCAAAACTCACATCGACTAGTGTGCGGCTCATAAATGTAGAACTTTTGTGACTGGAAAACAATAAAAATGATATATAATCCAAGCAGCAATTAAGTTTCCCTCACCTACCAAATAAATAGTATGTAAACTTAATTTGTCAGGGATAATGTTGAGACTCAATACATAGAGCTGTGAAGTTGATGAGAACTTTGTTACGCTACCATTATGCTGTATTGAGAGATTAAGAGATATAACTGAATTATCCTCCATCCCTAATGACAAGTCAGTAAAGCTATAAAAGCATGTTTCAAATTTGGTTTAGTGATGATTGACAGTTGGTCTTTATGTGCCAGGCTTGCCTGGTTCAAACTTAAAATCCTCTGTCCCTGTTTCTTTAGATCTTTTGACCATCACGACTAAAACGAATTACTGCAAGTGACTAGACGGATGACGAACAATATCAAGACAAATGACAGCCTATCACAAAAGACAGCAAGACAGACAAAGGACATAAGGGGGCTGAGAGTAATAGCGAGCCTTTGAGCAGAAGAAATACACATGGTAAAGCTGTCCAGGCACACCAGACGGGAGATGAAGTAGACAGAGCTCACAAGAGACTAGAGTGAAGAGACTGGCATTAAAGCCCTCCACATGCCACCACAAATTCTGCCTCTGGACAACAAGACAGAGGAAATGGCATCCATAAATAAATGTGACCTGTCTCTTAAACTGTGTGTGTGTGTGCGTGCACATGTCACACATAAACTGTATATTTGTGTGTGTGATAATGGAATGAATGTTTTGTGTGGGAGAGCATGTGTCACGGCTTCGTACACCCGTGTATGTGTTTGCGACTAAGTGTGTGTGATGCGTTTGTGTCCACGCTGAAACTCCCTGATACCAATTTCTCTGTGGCCATAAAACGGAGCACAGGACTATATAATAAAATAACAAGTGGGATGTTAGGGTATGTAAGAGGTGTAAAACCCGTCGACTAAAAGATCAATAACTCCAGTAGATTTATGTGAAAGCTAAACTTTTGCTTCCCTGCTCCAATCTTTCTTCTACTGACACTGTTGTTTAAATTACAAGAGCAAAGAGGCACAGAGACACATAAAAAAATACAAAACCACTATCCAAGAACAGGCCCCGGTGACTGGTAATTCAACTTATTGACAGCCATCATCACAGGAGAGACTGTATTTAATCCACAAAGCCCCAACAAACACTTACAAGCATACAGCACTTAACAGGCCAACTGAATAGAGGAATGGATGGAAACACCACATCTTCCTCTGTCTCTCTCACAGACAGCTACACTGTGTCCCAAGTCCATACTACACAATAATTGTAATACACACCAGCCACGACAAGTAGCATTGCGTCGAATTGATGCGTGTCAGTTGACGATTGCTGCTTATCTGGACGGTTGCTGTGGATCGACACTTGGCATATTCTGATGTGTCGACTCGCCTATCTGCGATGATGCTTCTCAAGATGTCACAGCTGCAGTGGCATTTATAGAAAACAAGAGTTGTGGGCCACTGATTCATGTTGTCCTTAAAGTCTGTGTAAAGGAAATTCCGAGATATGTTTCTAAAAACATTATATATGTTAGAAAATAATTGCTGAAAACGTGAAAAGACTGTGAACTACACTGTTGAACAGTTTTTCACCATTTTTCTGTTCAGGATTTTATGGGTGGGCCTGAAATCATGGCTCAATGAAGCACTGGAGTCACACTCAGCATGCCCTCCCCTCCCCTAACACTATATAAAAACTAGAGCGCATATAAAAACTTTGTCCCGCAAATGCATCTTCCCTCGGCACCAGAATTTACAGAACAGCTCGGCCTCCTTATTTAAATTTCCGAAGAATGATGAGATGAAGAAGAGGTGGATTGATTGAACACCTGCCTCTGCAGTAAACTTTTTACACTGGGTAGTTCTACAAACTTTCATCGGAATTCACGGATAATTCGCTGTTACTGGTGAATGGGGTCGAATCTATTATCTCCACGTAAGTAAGTTGCCTGGTGTGCTTATGTTATTATTATTATAGTAGCTAGTCCACAGTAACCATACTAAATTTTGTAGGAGGTGCAATCCCCCCCAACGAGATTTTACATCATTTTCGTGTATCTAACGTCAGTGCATATAATGTTGTATTGGCCTCATTCCCTGAGTAGAATCCATGGAGTCTGCACCGCACACTGAAGTTACTGCTGTGGTAACAACCAAGAACCTGTTCATTAGTCATTGAACACAGACAAGTTACACAAGTTATCATTCAATTTTAGACTTCCAGTGCGCTTTGATAGTGCAAGAGAGTGCAGCCAATATTTTAACAAGTCTGTTCTACTGACATAGCTCCACCTCTCTTACACATATAACCAGTATACATAGGGAATTCTTATTACTGTCCTTATTTGCATATGTATATTTTCCAGGTTCTCAAGCTCTAACTCACTGGAAGTGTTGCTGTGGGCAGCACCACATGCCAGCTTCATCTGCTCTGTTCTTTAACTCCACCACCAGCAAAGCGCCCTCTCTTAGAGTTTCAGTAATCTGAAATTAATTCCAACCTTGCAGATCCACCTACCTCCCCAAAATGTCTGAATTGCTTGACACCACCAGTGAACGGTAAGTTAACTATATATAAATAATAGAACAATATATTCCTGAACATTATTTAAATTGATGCATTTATATGCTGATGTGAGAATTCTATGTCATGTAATTTTGCTATGAACGTTAGAAATATTATACTTTGTACAAGTATTTGTTGCTTGTGTTTTTGTTTGTCAGCAGAGCACCAACAAAGGTGTGTGAAGTACTTGGTGCACGAGGAGTGCCTTCTTGAGCTTTTTAAAATCTGCTCCATCTGCTCAAGAGTCTACTAGGTACACATGTTTGTAAAAGGAAGATTCATTTCTGTGACCCCAAAGTGCCTCCACCAGAGTTGCTTATACACCAGAGAATGGAAGAGTCAACCATTTCTGGGCAGCTCTCCAGCAAGAAATCTGCACCTATCAGCCACTGTCTACTGCATAGGCTCTTCCTTTGTCCAGACTAACACGGTTTATAAAAATACTACCATAATCTAAAAAAGTGTGTCTTCTCCCACAGCTTTCTGTGCATAAATGGCGATCACACCACCGACCTGCTTGAGGTACTGAAACAGAGGGAAACTGTGTCTCTTGGTGGTGATATGAGAGTCAGGCCATTGTATAGTTCAGATCTCAGCACAAACAAAATTGTTGATATCCAGCTCGTACAGGTAAACAGATTATAAAAATTAGGGAACGCTTGCCGACGTGTTTGCTTCACAGGCGTCATGAGGGGGGATTAGAAGTGGAAGTGGCATGGACTCCAATGTTAAAACTCTGCTATAAGAATTCTGCTTCAAGAGTAGGAGTAATCACAGTGACAGCTGGAAATGATCTCAGTAGCTACAACTGAACATTTCCCATGGCGGAGTTGTTTTTCTTGTCGTTGTTTTGCTTTGAATGAAAGTCAGTCAGCCGTTCGCCTTTTTGGCACCACCTGACAAAATCTATAGCAGCAAGCACAAAACTTCCAATTGCAGTTACTTTGGCAATAGTTGAGACCATATACATTTCCTAAACTATATGCTATGTTATGTGCTCTCTCTCATGTGTTTTCGAATATGTCACTGTTATATACATAATGCCAATGCTGTTCCCTTGTTTATTTGACAAACACTGAGAAAAAAGCCGGGAGGTGTGTAACAGTGGTCATGACGATGGCCTAATCTCTCTATTCCTTGTTCCTCTCTTGTTTTCTTTTTCCAGCCGTGTACTCCCCATCTTCATCAGGTTACTCCTGATGAATACGACAAACTGGTTATGCTTTCCCAGGTATTCCCAGCACCAAGAAACAAAACATCATCATCATCGTCATTATGTAGGCCTGTGATAATGTGATAATTTTATATAATTAAAAAATAATAAATGAATTACAACTATAAATTATATATAGGTTTGTTTTGGGTAGGTGATCTTATGTCTGATAATTGCAATAAAATATGACACTGTGGAGCTATCTTCTTGAAGTTGAATTTATTTGTTTGATTGATGCATTCAACAAAAACAGCCATAGTCTTATTTTTTCTTTCCATTTTGATCATGTCATGTCTTGTCCCCAGAAGATGACAGTTTGATGCACCAAACCGCAGTCTACAAACTGGTCGGAGTTGGGCAGTATTTGTTATGTGCTTTGAGTGTACGTAAAAGTGTTGTCCAAACAATAGCTAGAAGAAAAGACCAGCACCAGCACCAGGTGCACCTGTTCAACTACAATTTAATTCACAGTGTGACTAAAGATATTGTCAAAAATGATCATACTGTTGCAGACTGAGAGGAATGAGGTTGGTTCTTGGGTAGGTCAGTGTCCTCTGGCTCTGATTTGGATTCTGGCTCTGGTGGCTCAAACATGTACGGCTGTATAAGCTGCTAAATGGAGCACAATTTTGAAACCTAAGGCTCCTTGCATTTACTCTCCCTTTTGGAGAAGAAGACCAACAATTAAGAAGAGTTTGGTTGCCTGACACCTTTTCCGTCTACATCATAGACAGCTGTCATCTTATTGGTTGCGCATTGAGGATCAGTTTAACTTTGAGCACACCAACGAGATGTAAAATGGTGAAATGGTAAAATAGTGGCCAACGCTTAAGATAGTAATGATAACTATATACAGTATATACTAAGTGTATGGTATTATTAAGTATGGCATTGGCAGATACAGGGTGTCCTCTTCCTGATCACCTTGAGTCTCACACAGCATGTAGTCCGCTGAATGAGCAGAATGTTTGAGACTAAGAATACAAATGGAGATACGGATAGGTTAAATTGGGAGAGTAGCAAAGAGTGTGTGTCTGTATGCAATGGGAGGATATCGTCAGTGTGTAGGCCCTGATTTCCATAGAATGACTCACTGCTGTTGTCTGAAGGGTCAGTTAAAGGTCTGAATGCAAAATTCAACGACTGTGTATGTGACAGAAATCCTCCTTTGGTCTGGTTGAAGGCTAGAGGCTGACAGCAAAGCCTATTAGCTCTCCACCAACCCGTAGGCCTGGGTGTTCGTCTATGTGTGTGTGTTTGTGTATGTGCTTGCATGGTTTTACAGATGCATGCTTGTGTTTGTGTGTGGTAAAGTAAAGATTTGCTTCTCATTATGTTTTAAAATGTGAGTAAAATGCATACTCCATGGTGACAAAATGAGGGAGAAATATTTTCTTGTTATGTAAATGTTGTGCTTGTTAGGGACTTTTTATTTTGGAAAAAGCCTGGTTTCTTTAATGGTAGATCATGAAGAATTTTTCAACAGATTGCCCTGGGATAGCTCTGCTCTCATTTATATTTAGTAGTCTACACATTGGTCTGTTAATTGTGTGCCACAGATTAGAGTTCACTGATAAATCTCTGCATAGTTGTATCAAACTCACCCAATGTCTCCTCTTTCTTTTTTAAGACACACGCACACACAAGACCTGTATGTGTGATAAATCTTGGCCTCATCACCCTTCAGCATAAATAACATAGCAGAACAACTAACTATCCTCTAGACCACTGGTTCCCAACATTTTTGTCTTGTGACCCTTTTACAAAAAGTCTACTTGGGGCCCCTTGTCACATTTAGGATGTGTTAGATGTTAGCAGTTTCACCAAAGAGACATTTCCCCTCTGAACTTATCGCATGGTTTAAAACCACGTAAAACTCTCCAAAATTTCGCAAAAATCAAAGATTAGAGAAAAGTCCAAAAACGTTAAACAGATTTGTGCATCAGAACTGTGTTATTTCTTCTTTCCTCTCCCATTAAATCACCTCACGACCCCTTAGATTTATCTGACGACCCCTAGGTTGGGAACCATGTCTCTAGACTGCTTGACATCCACAAGCTTGGATTAAAGTGCTGGTTCTCTTTTCATATTGTCTGATTTGACACAGCCATGCTACTGAGCTTTAACATGTTTTGGCTGGCAGAGTGTTGATAGCTGGAAGCAGGGATAGTAGTGGTGCCTCACCTCTGACATACTACATGTCCAAAACTGCTTGCATGTTCCAGGGCTCCTGTCCAGCTCTGAACCCCCTGGCCATAAAGAAAAACACAATTTGTTTAAAAATCCTCATGCTCAGATTTTCTTTGTGTGCATTGAAAGGATGCAGCTAACAGCTCCGAATTCACATTTGTTCATTTCACATCCCACCACCTGCAGTGATAGGCATTGGGGTCGGATGCATTTTCAGTTGGGCGGCAGGCAAAGGCAGGTACCTAGGTGACCTCTTGAGTGGGAAAGGAACCAGAACTAGTGTGGGACGTGGAGTGGTGTAGACTTCTGTGCTAGTCATGGATTAGCCATAACAAACGCCATGCTTGAGCATACGGTGAAGTGTACTTTGTAAGATCGATGTTCGACTTTGTGGTCGCCCCTGTCCTCCGGAATAATTTGTCAGGCATCCCGAGGGAGCGTGGGGATGTGGAATCGCAGTGGGCCACGTTCAAAGTTTCCATTGTGGAGTCGGCTTCTCAGAGTTGTGGTTGGAAGGTCTTCCATGCCTGTCGTGGTGGCAATTGACAAAATTTACAACAATAATTTGGTGTGTAATCCCTTGTTAAGGCACACTTTCTGTATTTATTATGTACACAAAAGCCAGTGTACCTTTATAAATCATCATCTTCCCTTTTTCTTTTTCCTGATGCATCAGTGGGCCCAACAAAAGATTAGTAGACCTTTCGGCTACTGTCCATTTCAGACAGAAAAGACAAATGAACGGGACAAAGCGTTTCAGGGCTTACCCTTTAGAATAAACGAGTATAAATAACAGGAGAAATATCCCTACAGGGGTTGAAAATTATTAATGTAAAGACCTGATTATGGCATAACAAGGGCAGAGCTACGCTACTCATATGGGTGCAATAAATTATAATTACCCTACTAATGTGGAAGGGTGGAACAAATTACCACACCAACCATATACACTGAAATATTAGAGACTATCCACATTCAAAGCCATCACATGAAAAAAGTCAATTTTTATAATTTCATGAATACGTCACTCGTCATTTTATAATGTTTCACCTCCATGAAACAAATTGAAGCTACAAAGGAACTCCTGTGCTGTGGTTTTACCTGGATACATTACAGATAAAATACATTCAAGCTTCCCTACGAATTTCTGCTGCTTCAAAAATAGATTAGATGAGATTAGATTCAATTTAATTAGATTAGATTGTATTAGATTAACAAATTGCATGGCAAAATGTGATCATGTTCACTCTAATGGGTCATACATACAGGAGTGCAAGGTTTGTGAAGCCATGAGAGTATGCATTGAGAGTACTCTACACCCTCCTTAAATATTTACTGTACAAACAGCCATGCAGATCTCTAAATGGGACAACCCTATAGAAAATGTTTTTTGCAGGGTACATGCAAGTTTTTTTTTAGTATACTGCAAAGACTGAGTAAGCATTCCTACAAAGTGCAACTTTAATGTGACATTGTAAAGGGAGGGGGTGGGGGTTGGTGTGAAACAGGCTAAAAGTCTGTTTTTATATTACTTTGTGTTACCCAGAAATAGCCCTTCGACGGCTGTGAGATCAGTTTACATGTTGTGAGATAAATTGGCAATAAAAATAAACAGTCCTGTTTGCAACTATCATTTTAACCCCATATACACTGTTTATCAAGAGCCTTTTCCCCTGATCTGCTGCTGTTTAGAAGGGTTACGTAACATTGAATACTAATTAATATGGTTTGCCATGTTTCTTTTACAACCATCGGGACTGCTGAACAAATGGGAGCCACTTTTTTCTATCTGTTATTAATAAAAAGCTGTCTGAAACGATTATAATTTAACCAGGAAAGCTTGTAACCTGTTTGGATATATTTCTAAGAGCCCCTTAACTGTCATGGTTGCAGCACACCCATGGTGCCCATTGCAGCTCTGCTTACAGTATTTCAACTTAAACGATAAAACGTGGATGCAGTGAAAGCTCAATAGACATTTATTGTTAATATCGCTAGGAAAGGATTTTATTCTGACAAATGACAGATAGTAAAATAGGCTCTATGGGGAAGTAAGTCAGTTTCTACCTCTACAGTCACCTGCATACGACAGGTGCATACCTTTTTTGACCAAAGGGGAATTCATCCTAAATGACCAATTTCACACCTCACAATTTGTGTCCAGTACTAATTAAGTGCCAATGCAGGAGGTAGTGTGCCCTATATGTAGCAAGGTGGATTGTAATTGTGGAGGTTGGGGTGGTGAATGGGCTTGTAGCACATTAAAGTCTGGTGCAGACTGGAGTTCGCCTCCTGTTGCAGACCTCACGACGTTGTGTTTTTGTTAGACTTAGACTTTTATTAATCCCACAGTGGGGAAATTTACACGTCACAGCAGCAAAGACAGAAAGGTGCAGAAACACACAGCAGACAAGCACTGTGTCAATAAGAATTAGAAGTATTTTTTAAAAAAGAAAAAACAATATACAAATAGTAAATACAGATATAAAAAATATGGGGGACAAAAATAAATATATACACGGAAAAATATAAAGTATGTACAAATTGTGCAGATTTATGTGCAGTTAAACAGTCTTATAGCCGTAGGAATGAATGACCTGCGGTAGCGCTCCTTCTTACACCGTAACTGTAACTGTGATCTTTCCTTTACCTCAACCAAGAGTTGCCTATCCATGGCTTATTCATATGTAATTTGCCATTACCACGATCTTTCCCAAACCTTGACCATACCGTAGTTGCCTTTCACAGATATTGTAGAGAATTAAAGTCATTAAACATAATCTGGGGTCATCAACGCTCTTATCTGGTGATAGGGTTGGTTACTGTCACGGAGAGTGCTAGCAGGGTAACAGGGACACAGAGGAAGGACCAAAATGCAGGCAACTGAGGTGGATCTCGTGCAGTTCAGTGATTTATTGCACAAAATGAGGTACAATGGCTCACTGGATGGTGAGGCAGGCAAGGGTCAAAACCACAGAAGCAGTCCAACACAGGCAAAGAAATCCAATAAGGAACAGGATCAGGTAGGAATCCAAGGTCCCATAACAGGAAAAAGGTCAAAACTCACAGGTCAGGCAGGCAGAAACGGGTTCCAGATACAGATCTCAGGAAACCAGATAAACAGGACAGAGGCTAGAGAGCCAAGACATGAAGCACATGGAAACATAACTTCACAATCTGGCAAAGAACAACGGAAATAGGCCGGTATCCCTAATGAGGGAATGAGATGCAGGTGAAGAGGTGGGCGGGGAAGTCCAGGTAATGATGAGGGAAGTGGAACAGATGTGTAGTTCAGTGGGGCAGTCAAGTGATGGAGAAAGAAGGGAAAGTCAGAGGGCATCTGGTGGATTAGTGGAGAATAGCATTAAATGTAATTTCTGGGAAAACAGAAATGTGGCTGGAGACGAGGGACTGTGACTAAATGTAATTTCATTAGACGTGGAGGGCTGTAATTTCTGATGTTTTAAAGCACAGGACACAGACAATTTGATATGTTGGTATGTTTTTTAACTGTTTTGTATGTGCATAAACCAGATGAAAATTACAAAAAACAGATACCGGCTGGAGTGGAAATGCTAGAAATGTGAAAAAAGTTTGAGAACATTTTTTACATGTGCACGGTGATTTAGGAGTGTATGTTTAATACTGGAAAATATTTGTACATGAGACAATTTCTTATTGTGGTTTTTCACTTTAAACACTTCAGTGACTCTCATGCTCAAGCACTCCACTCACCTGCTTCAGGGATTCGGGCCTGGTAGGTGGTAGCAGAGGGAGGCCAAGAAACCATTTGAAATTCATGAAGGCATCTGTCAGTGGTGCGCATGAGGTAATTGGTTCAATAATAAAAGAAGAACATGTCACTCCTCATCAGGTGGCATTGTGAATGTTGTTTCTGTTTGTGTGAACAATAATAAAACTGTTTGATGTTACTACATCAATGTCAAGCTCAGTGTTCTCCCCCGGCATTTAGTGATGACACCTTCCCACTTTCATTTATCTTTTAATATTTCTTCCAAGACTTTGGCTGACTGCCACTGATATACAGGGAAATTCACTAAGTTGTTTGACAAATATATGCCAGTCCATGTGGGGTGACACCAATGAAAGCTTACTGAAAAGAATGTGTTTGTGTGATCTAACTGCAGAGTCCATTAAAGGGTCAGTTCACCCAAATCACATAAAATATTTTGAGATATCTAATAATGAGACTTGTGCCACGGCGGAGGTGCATGGGATTGTTTGTGATACTCAAAGCATTTAAAATTACTATCTTAGTTTTGATAGCAACATATGTTTTCAAACAAGACTACACTCCCACTAGCGGCTCTGTGAGGCTTTACTTAAACTGCTAATGTTAGCATGCTAACATATTCAGAGCGAAAAGGTTGACATGTTCACCATCTTAGTTTAGCATTTTAGCATAACCTGCTGCTAATTACCACTAAACACAAAATACAATGTGAATGTCAGTAGTTTAGCAGTTATTTGGTCATAAACCAAAGTATTGGACAAAGTAAAACTTTGACCTGCTGGTGGTGCTAGACAAAATGTCTGGGGATCGCAAAAGTAATTTGGATTTGTCCTCTGGGGTTCCTGGATGTCTGTACCAAATTTCATGGCAATCCACCCAATGGTTGTCTAGACATATTTGAATCAAAACCAAAAATTTCAACCTCATAGTGATGCTAGAGGATGTCAGAGATCCTGGTTACTCAGAGAGAAACAGAAATTGTCAGGGTGAAATCTGCTGACAGTTGTGATGAAAAGAGTTAATCATTCGAGCCTCATTCTTCAAAGAGAAACAAAACAACATCGGAGGTTCCCCCATTCAAGTGACATACTAAGTAAAATGTGCATATTATAAAAACAAAAGTATTTGTGTAAGGTTTTCACATTTGAACTTAATTCTGACGTGTAGATGAAACACGCTGTCTTCTCCTTAGGACATTTATACAATCTTCAGAGAAGAGGACTTGCTTCGTGCACGTGTAGATTTGTTTGTACACATATCCAGTATGTGTGTGTGTGCATAGATACATGTTAGTGCTTAAAGTGTGTGTGTGTGGGGTTACAAAATGGCCATTATGATTCCCCAGAGCCCAAGGTGACAAATGCTTACAAACTCAAAGATATTCAATCTACTATTCTATGACTCTTCTGTTGAAGACTAATTGATTAGTCGACTAATTGTTTCAGCTTTACTCCAGGAATTATAAACCCTGCCCAATATCCTGGGCAATAGCTTTGCAGATGACACTGATACAATGCATTGACCTCGATAAGAGGCTTCATGTCATCCCTCTCGTCTAATCTTTCCTTCTCGTTACTTTGATTTGCCAAGTAAAGGTTAAAAGGGGAAACAAGTCAAATACATAAATAAATATACCATCTTGCACCACTTCTAACACAATGAGGGATGACTCATGCATGCACACACAAACACACACACACCACACACAAATGTGCTCACATGCATACTCAAATCACAGTCGCCTTTCAAGATGCAAATGCTGATATGCACTGTAAATGAACAGTAGTGAGAGCAGTATGGAAGCCCTCAGTCCTCTGCTTGTGAATCCCTCTAATGCATTTTTAATACATGATCCACTCTATGGCTTTTGCAAGCCACCATAAGTAGGGATGTTTCTATGACTACACAGTGGCCATATCCTTTATAAATAGTACTGTAAAATGGTTATATAGCTTCCAACCCAGACCTGCATCTGAAATCAACATCCTTCCATTAAAATTCACCAACTGCCTGTCTTTATACCTTATTTACATTGCCGGTAACCTTTGAAAATGACTTGTCAGTCTAACATCATATACCTGAAGTAATATATGATTATACTGTGTGGCTGGCTCATATTTTATGGAAGTCTGTGGTACAGAGTGGAGAGGGGTGAGAGTGAATGCCCAGCAGGATCTGAGCATAATGTTTGAGGCCCCACCAAGCAGCATCGTCTGTATCTAGTCTTTGTAGCAAGAATACAAAGTGTATATGTGCATAGCTTGTGATGTGGCTGTTTTTGGATGTAGTAAGTAGCAATAGAAATAGAAATGTTCATACACTATGAACCAAAGTGTTTCAAGATGGAAACATAGAGAGAAAACTAACGGTCCATCAACTTTTTATAAGAATTATAATCTTAAAAGTAAACTTTATGCTAAAGGTGCAGCCTGGATGGCCCACCAGTAATGTGCTACAGCATGCCATACATGCACACATTTGCTATTTATTGACACTTAAGCTATAATTTTAATAATAATTAATATATTTGTAATCAGAATTTCAAAATTGTTAATGAGGTGACAACTCTCCCTAAGTGGAGGGTATGACTGGAATAGGTGGATTGTGGGTGAAGGTAGATGTCTTAAAAAAAACAGGCCCATACAGGGACACCTGCCCTAGAGGTCTATAGAGATATATGATTTATATCAACTATGTTACAAGTGATTTGTTTTTCCAAAAATAGTATTATTCTTTCTGAAACGTTTTGTAATCCCTCTGAAATCTGACTTTCTTTATTCCTTTCAGTTTGAGTAAAAGATGAATTGTCATGTCTTGACTTTTACAGTTATATGATATGTATAATGGTATCCTTAAAAAAAACTGTTAGGTATCCTAAGTTTTTAAGATCAAACATCTTCACAGTAACTGTTCTGCAGATTTATCAGCCAAACCACAGCATGTAATTTCTCTAATAGGCTCTGTGTAAATTTACCATATCTGATGTGAGTGTTCTTGATCACTATTGTGTTTTTATGTCGGACATGAAACACAAAATGCCTCCAGATATTGCCTGCAGATCTACAGTTCTCTCAAGAAAGGCTGTTTGAGTCCTCGACAGACTTTGGGCCATGCAGTTACTTATGACAGGTGTTCAGATGTGCAACAAATTGAAGGTAAAAACAACATGAGTGTCTTAAAGTGTTGAGCCCCCAGGAGCATCTTCGGTGCTTGTAGGCTTATATTCTACAAGTATCTGAAACTCTACCAAAGAGTTGAACACCATTCTTTCAAAAGATATTCCCACGTCTGATGAATTGTGGTGGTGGAGAGCACAGTCAAAAGTCTCCCATAGGTGTTCAGTTGGGTTGAGATCTGGTGACTCCAAAGGCCCTAGAGTTGGCCCTAATGTCAGAGGAGCAATTTCCGGCGCCCCTGGTGTTAGAAGTCCCATGATTTCTTTTCCATAGACAGTGTTACCTGACTCACAGTTCTAGCACTTGTATAGCTTGTATCAACACGAACCTCTCCAGGTTGAAACATCAGTACACAAGTGCGTCAAAGGTACAAGCCTCTGTGCATAAACAATTTGGGGGAGAATTTAACTACAACTCCCAATGTGCATCTCAGAAGGTATGAAATGGTTATTTTGCCTCGCTAATGGCAGGTAAAAGTTAAAGATTATGGTTTTGAGAAAACTGACAATACAATCTGCAGCTAAATCAATGCGATGAAGTATTTTGAATTTGCTACTACTTTGATTCGTGCCTCTGACTGGCTTATTCTCCACTACAGCAGCTATCAAGGCTCATGGGGATTGTAGTATTTAGACCTGTCTGATGATTTCTCAGAAATTAAGTTGAAATAATTTAAACTGGTGGCCACTTCACAACCGTACAGTATGTGATTCACGCCTTTTTCATACTCATGAAACCTTTCAGTGACCCTGCATGTCCTGTATGGAAGCATCTGCATTATTATCTCTGCACATTTATCCAAGGTCTTCGCTTTAATCTGTCACTTGCCTGTACGTATAAATTGCATTTACAGTATATACTTCCGATGTAGAACCACACCAGACATAATGTCTTTTTTGTACACACAGACACACACACACCTGCCTCCTTTCTCCCTGGTGTTCACAGCTCTGCACTGATGACCCAGGTATCACAGTGGTAATGTGAGACCTCATCTTAACTGACCTTAATGACTTCTGAATCCTGCCTCGATTACCCCCCCCCCCCCCCCCTCTCTCTCTTTCTGTGTGTCTACCTCGATCTTTCCCTGTCTCACACGCAACCTATTAGCATAGTGCTATCTTTAACCTACCTCTCTCATTCATTAATGAAGCAAGGGAATAGGTGAAGCGTATTTAATGAAATCAGAGTGTGACCAGCCCTCCTAAATCATCTGCGCAGGTTAAAGAGCAAATGGCTCTTTACACTTGGTCATGCAGACTGTAAAGCTGTGCGTTCTAGATAGATTCTGATGAGTTTGTCATGGTCAAACTAAAGTGTAGAAGTTGTAGTACTAATGTGTGATAAAGACTAGAAAAAAATAAATTAAAAGAATATAGTGTTCACATAGAAACAACAGAATCAAAAACCTATAATAGTTTGAACTTTTGTCTCTTACTTTTTTTAGGACCAAATGTTTTGGGGAAAGAAAGTGAGGTGAGCAACAATATGTGTGAGGGGAAATAGAGGAAGGGAATTGAGTCATTTGAGAGACGAGAGTGAACTGAGCGAGGAAAAGACGAAACGAATGAAGTGACAGGTTTGGCCTGCCTGGAAGAACAGAAACAGTAGAACTGTTGATGCAGGATGTATGTGGGCTGAAAGGTGTGTCTGAGTGAACAAATCTGTGTCTGTGATAATATTCAGTTGGAGGTGTCAGTAAAATATAGTGTGCGTGGAACAAGTTTGGTTAAAACCAGTATTAATTTTATTTTTGGCCATCAAATAGCTGAAAGAAGATAACCCCCCCCCCACATAATCAAGAAGCATAAAATTTTGTCTAGATTCACGTCTAAAACTGTGTGTACTGTTGAGCAATCCACCTGTGTTGTGTCCAAGTCATACCCCCCCTCTCTTCAAAGTAACAGTTCAAATTAAGTCCAACAGTTCAAATTAAGTTTAACAGTTCAGGTCAAGATGTACTTTAGGTGACCTGTCCCCCCAATATGGGGCAAGACTTTACGCCTTTATGAAACTGCTAAAACGACAGTTGAAGGTACAGCCACATGCCTGTCGTTTCTGCATCTGCCGGACACCCTACGCTTGCAGTGAAAAACCACAAACGCACGGTTGCTTAGGTGCCTGCAGGTGCCTCGTTAAACACGGAAGTTGAAGCGTGCTTTGTTAAAGTATGGAAAATGCATTTTTGTGATCTTATGTGTTTTTACCCAATAGCTAAGGTGTTTGTGCAGAGGAAGACCTTTTATGGATCTCCGACCCCCAAGAACTGGGGGCAAAGGTTATAAAAAGAAGAGCAGAACAAAGGCTCGGGACTGCGACTCTGCTTGACTTCTCTCTTAGACTGCCTTTTTGGTCCCTTGGGGTCCTTGGTTGTTTGTGAGACTTTGTTGCTTGGTTTTTATATTTTCTTCTTTTTGAACATTTTGTATCCATTTACTCTTTTGATAAAACTCCAATAAAACTGGGTTGTATTTTGTACATTCCAACCAAATTCCTGTGTTGCTCCTCTCTGAGATCATCTAAGTAGCCACCCTCAGGTAAGAAGACTATTCTCCTTGAGATATGCCGACAGTAGATAATAATTTGACTTTGATTGGTGAATTTTGATGAAAGCTGCTGTGTTTATATTGTGATGTACAACATGAAAGGACATGTTGAATAGGTTCAGCTCAGTTGTCTGATGTTTTGCTGCTGTTGTGTTATGTTTGGTGTTGAGGTTAAAGTTTTCTGAATATTTGGGACACGGAGGGATTTCCTAAATTTATCTCTAAATTATAAATTCTGGTTAGGGCCTTCGAGGCGGCCCAGTGTAAAACCAGGCGAGTGTCCGCCACCCTTCAGTGTGGACCTCCCCCATTACTGATCTTTTCCGTCAGGGTCTTACTGGGGTACCACCAATCTCCAAACACCTATCACACACAGATGTTTCTGCTAATATCTGGTCGTCGGCACATAGTCGACCATATAGGCCCTAGAGATGTGGTATTCCGGGAACGTAACTAGGCTCCCTAAGCAGGCTAAGACGGTCTTGCGTGTAGATTTCGGGAGTCCATTCGAAAACCTAAAGTTTAGGTCTGGAACAGCCGTCACTCAATGTAATATCCAGGTTGGGTGGGGGTATCGGTTATAACATCGAAGAACCTCTTCAGTACGCACAAAGACAGAAATATGTGTATGCATTATTTTCATCAGAATTATGAAGCCGTGTGTACGCCGGCTTCTGTTTTATCAATCTCAATCATTGTGGAACTGGGCACACATGCACAAGCCTCACCTCCACTCCTACAGTTGGTCATAAAATCAGCTTTTCGTGGTGTGACTGGCGCAATATACAAAGTGACGTTCACTCGCCCATGCAAAATAGTTGGGAAGGGAAGCTTGGTGATGTAGTGACTACTCGCGGGGCTAGTTGGTGAACTGCTGTAGCTGCTGGGCTGTAGCAAGCTAACCGTTAACTCGGTGAGTCACAACAGATTTCTGTTGACCTTCCCCTGACATTTTGTTCACCATTGTTTGGCTCAATAAAAAGTTATTGAAGATGGAAAATAAAGCTCTCCTAGCTAAAAAGTTTGTGATTGTTAGCAAGCTGATGGTCGCTAACGGGACAATAACTTCACAGTTTATCCAAAAGATCTATTTTTACCATCGACTCCTGTCTCATAAGTTTAGTTTTATAAAAGTGAATGGTGCAACACAGCTAGTTAGCTACGAAGGCCTCCTCTAGTGCAAATTAGCATGCAGAACATTAGCGTGGATTCATTTTGCCTTCTCAAGTGGATCCTCTATATTACATAATTTTAAGTCCTCCTCAATATGTAACCCTTTCACCATAGGCTCGCGATATAAGTAACACTTTATGTGGTCCTCAATAAAGTATTAAACCCCTTTAGACTCCATTGCTTGGTAAAATGGTGAACGAGACATCCCATTGTATAATAAACCTGTCTCGGCTAAACCATGACTCTCACTCTCTCTAACAACTGATGAGAGGCTAAGGGAATAATCCTGTTTTTAATAACTCAACAAAATGTTACTGCAGAAATATATGAATTTGAATCAGTTATGCAGCATATGATGTGAAACAACCGCACAAACGCAGCACATCAGATTCGATCTTATGAACTGAATGCGGAAATTCCACATAGAAACCCAGTAATATACAAACATACGAATACAAAACAGAAATATTTGGGCAATTGGCAATGATCCACATATTTAAGATAATAATAATAATAATACAAAATAACTGATGTAACTCAGGTTAGTATAAATACTTCTGCCTGCTCCACTACTTGTTAGACCTGTCAATCTATAGAATGGCAAAAGAGCGCAATTTTCCCAAATTTGGCTAGGTTTTCTAACAATGTCAGAGCAGCTGTCATTACACTCAACGATTTTGCATGGCTGTGGCTATTTAATTCATTTGAATACATTTAATAAATGTTCCTTTAGTCATGTATGCACATGTTTATATTCCGTCGCTTGTTTTTATCATATCCCCTGCGGCTGGCTCTAGAAATCTGTGTGCACACATGGTCTGAAGTATGTGTGAGGTCTGCACATTCGTCTTTTAAAAATCCAGGTTTATGTGTGAGAAATGGTGTAAGCATGCTCTTTGTGTATGTGCATTGTTTATACATCTGGCCCCAGGTGTTGTTTCTGAAGCCAAATATCCAATGGCAATAGGACGAAAGCCACTGAAAAGAAACCGTAGTCCAAATACATCACACACATGAACACACATA
This sequence comes from Enoplosus armatus, assembly GCF_043641665.1. NCBI lineage: Eukaryota > Metazoa > Chordata > Actinopteri > Centrarchiformes > Enoplosidae > Enoplosus > Enoplosus armatus. Next base: position 17,034,055 of record NC_092181.1, read on the forward strand.
CATATACCCACACACAGCCGTCTTCCATGTGCTGAGCTGATGACTGATAGTTAAATGCAGTGTTAACCAAACACGTTCACCATCACAATTCACAGTTTTCACCCAAAACACAGTTCAAATGTATTGCCAAATAAAGCCTGTCTGTGTACCTTCCATAAAACACATTATTGCATTAGACCGCTAAGTGTGAGTGTTTGGGAAAGGTCACTCGGAAAGTGGGACATGATTGGCGAGTGGTTATTTGCAGTTAGTCATCGTAGTGACGCGAAAATCCATAGGGAAGAAGAGTTGCCTCTCTCTCCCTGGCTGGAATTGACCACCAATCGATGGACTAGGAAATTGGTTGGTGGTGCAGAGCTATGGGGTGTGGAGTGAGGAGGGGTTGAAACTGTTTGGTGAAGCATTAGCTAAAGATTATTTACGATCATACATATATTTCTGCTGACACACCGGCAGTTAGGTCCTGGATTACGGGTCTTTCATTATACGGCAAATGTTTCTGTTTCCTTATTCTAAATGGCAGACTTGGAATTGTATTTTTCGGCAAATGGCTACTCTGTGATTACATGCTGGAGTCCAAATGAGGATCATTTACTCATCTACATTGTCCTCTCGTTTGGGCTCAGGTCTGCGAGCCCAAATGTGATGCGCTCTCATTGCCGTTTTTCTCATTTTGTCTCGTTCCTTCCCCTGTCTTAGCCCCCCCCCCCCCCCCCCCCCCCCTCATTTTTGCTGGCTCCACTGGTCTCATTTCCTTCTTTCATTCGCTCTCTCTTTCTCTTTCTCATTTTCTCTCTTTTCGCAGTACCACAGAGAGTTGGAGATGAGCTTATCACTTTCTGCATCACAGGACCAAGCTGTCATGCTGGCTCTGAATAAGCCTCTGTGTGTATGTGTGTGTGTTGTGTGGAGAAAAAGATGTGAGGAGCAGCTTGTGAGTGTAGGTAGGCTCTAGAACAATACTTTTTCTTTTTTTTTTTTGCTTTAAACTTGCTTCTGTCTGGAGACATGATACCTCTGATGGGACGCTGCCACATATTTTGACCATTTGTTGCTTTGTTGCTGTGATACACTGGCAACCTGTCCAGAGTGTACTCCACCTCCCGGTCAGTGTGCTGGGATAGTCTCCAGCCCTCTGCGGCCCTGAGCAGAAAAAAAGCAGTTTAGGTAATGGATGGATGGATGGATGTAGGCTGACCAGTCAGTGGTAGATGTGTCATTTAACAATTTGAAGAATAGCACCACAGTATATTGCAAATTCATTCCACAGTCAGGAGGTGGCAGAAATTACTTAGTATTAGTAGAATTGACATATCCACCAAAAAATGTTACCAGAAATAGTAAAATAGCTGTAAAGGAAAATCATTTGTTTTGCACTCAGAGGGAAATTATTGATCAGACATGTGTGGATATGACTGATTGTTCAGCAGCCATCAGGGGCCCAAAACCTGAAACAACATGAGAAAAACTTCCTTTCTACGAGAAATACAGGTGCCATGCCATCACATCATAGAAGCAGGATGTTTATTATTACATTTCTGGCAGGACAAATCCTGCCTATTTCAGTCACCAAATACTTTTCACATCTGGCAAAAACAGAAGCAAATCTTTTTGAAGTCAATAAAAGGGATGCAACAACTCAACTTTTTCTCTCCCAATACTGATTCTGATACCTTAGTTTCAGGTCCAATACTGGTGCTCTCTTTTCCCCAAATTTAAAATCTCTATAAATGACTGAATCCATTGGCGGAGGCCTGCCTCGATTGAATAAATGTAACTGAATTTTTATAATAAGATTGGTATATTTACCGTGGATTGGTCACATCACTGCTGAAACCCGATCCATTTAATAAGGTCAGTTCTGCAGATCCCTAGTCGGTGATTCAGTTAGCCATACTTCTCTGCCTCAACGATGACTACGCAGTGAGCAATGCTATAAATAGGACATGCTATCTTCTTACCACAGTCATATGCTGAATGCTTGTAATTGATGCCAGCTTGATAATTATTAGATCTGTATGTGCAAACATCATATTTAGCAGAAAACTGAGACACATTTTGTTTATCTCCAGCTACATGTTTTGATCATTTGAGGTTGAGGATGGCATCTCTGCTTAATGGGCCCTATTTAATGGGTGAAATTCCCCTGTGTTTAAACATTGCTAAATTTGATTCAACAGTTAAATTTAAAATGATGGCTACAACAACACATGCAACAACTGAGTGTGAGGAGACGTTAAGCACCAAAATAAACACAGGGAGACCTATGATGATTTTGAGAGACAGCTTCTTATTTCAGGAGAGGAAATCTAAAGATTAATTCCTCCTGTGGCACTGACAAGAAGGTACTTATCTAACCCCTCAGTTTCCTGACTCCATATATGCGAAGAAGTCCTTTTCATCACAGTGGCTGCTGTTAAGTGGGCATCGTCCGAGTCGGTTGTTAAGGGACTTTTGATGTAGGGAAGGCTTTTTTTTTCTTTTACAAAATGACTATCCAAACATCACCATTTTATAACCATGCTCTCCTCTGATGACCAGAATGTAGTTAGTTGAGGAGTTGACTTCTGTGCTGTGGATTGAACCTGTAAAACATAACTTGTAGACTAAACTAGCAAAATCAACTAAGAAGACACAGCATGTATAACAACTGTGAGTAGGCGGCAGGAACAGGAAAATACAACCTACATCTGTCTCTTTTAATGCTGTATATTCATTACAGATTGCATTTTCACCTTGCTCTTTCAACAAACAGGTACAGAGAGTTCCAGCAGGTGTCACTGAATTTAAGAAACTGCCCTTTGAATTTGTGCTCCACAGTTTTAAAAAGCCATGGTGGATCTGTTTTTTGTTTTTTTTTCCCTTCCCGACAATGCATGGCACCTAGCCAAAGCAGAGCGAGAGAGGCTCTTATATGTTCCACAGCTTCTTCTGCAGCAGTGGTGTCAGCTGTCGGAACAGAATTCAAGAGATGACATGCGCACTTGATGCTGTGGGAGTTGATACTCAAGGCCGATGTCGCTATCTAAAATAGACATCTTGATACTCGACCTCTGAGTGACTTTCATCTCCTGAAGCACCGTATATGATGGAGTGTCTCTCCACCTGTTCCATCATTGGAAAGAAAAGTTTTCACAAGGTTTAAGCCACTGTCTGTTGTTGTCCTGGTCTACGTCAAATGTGTGTGCAAGGCAGCGCATCAGAGCACTTCGCTAAAGAGGTCTGATCTATACAATGACAAGTGACACCCACAAGTAAAACTACCAGCGGGCCGTTGTGGTGGCTACATCATGGACAGAACTAAGCTCTTAATGATTGTTCTCTTCATGCAGCTGCCTGAATTTTGAAGCACTGCATGTTCCTTGGCATTGTTGTCTGCTGAGTTTTTGAGGCTTCTATCATGTCTTCTGTCCTCTCTTGAATCATGGTGCCTCAACCAGAGAAAATGGTTGGTTGCCTTCTCAAATGAATTTGAGCAAAAGCTTGTCAAGCGACGCCTGTGTTGCTGATGGGACAGAGAGGGAAGGTGCATTTGTGAACTTTCAACATAGGTTTTTTTGAAATTAGAGGAGAATTTTCACTTTCTGGTGGACTGTGAATAGTCTGTAGACATCCTCTGTTTGTTGCAGTGAACCCACAGTCAAAAAAAGATCAATAAAGCTACAAGGGACTGGTAATAAAATAAAGTCAGCATCACCACACAAGCTTACTAAAATTCATAGGCATTGAAAACAGCCATTTATTATGTAATATTAACATATTTTAGTTAGTTTTAAATTATGTGAATGTTTTTCTCTGCGTCCTTTAAGTTATGTAAAATAAAAGCCTGCAATGATATGTATATATGTAAGGATGGATGTATTAATGACAGCCTGAAATGAAAATTCATGGCCAAGGCCAAAGCTGAATACCAAGACACTGAGATAAATACTAAACACAAAATATGAAATAGTAAGCACCATTTGACAGCCAATTAGTTTTGCACCAATTAAATTGCTTTTGATTCATGAATTCAATGAAATTAACTTAGAAAACTAGAAAAAAATAGAAGATTCAGTCAATTTTGGCTGGCAGAGTCTTTGTAAGCACAGAACGGTTCACTAACAGTACTTAAAACAAAAAGATCAGATTCTCTCTTTCTATTTAGTACATGGATGATCATGCTTCATTCGGTGTTTTAATAGGACTGCATCACAGCATTGCTTGATCTTTACATGGAGAGAGGCAGCAGGAGTAACCAAACGTTTTAAAGTATGATATATTTATACAGTGTGAAAACTGTGGACATGAAGTGAACCTGAAAAGACAGACTTGGCTGCTCTCTGTCAGCTCAGTGTCAGTGCCGTGCTCTGATGTTTTGCTCTCAAACCAGCATTAACAGCTGGAGCAGGGTATCATCTGGCTGCGTGAGTAGCTAGCGCTGTTTGAAAGGGCTATAGATTGGTAAAGTGGATGGAGCCACAGGTTCCACAAAGTATTTTTCACCACCGTAAATATACATTTGAACATTTTCTTTCAATGGTAACCTCAAAGTTACATAAGAGTCTCCTGGTCAGTTTAAAGAGCATCTTGCCACCCCCCTGGAAATCTTTTCTGACCTGAAGTGATGTAGAAGTGTACTTCAGGATGCGTCGGTACACTGTGACATTGTTGTGTGTGGTTAGTTACTCTTTGATGGTGCCATAGAGTTATGTTAGTGTGTTTTGATTATAAATATTTGTGTGACTTGACAAAATATAGCTTAAGTTTCAGCTCACGTGCGACAGAATGTGAAGTTTTTTCAACGCATCATAGTTAATTTATTGATAATATAAATGGTAGTTTACGGAGTTTAATGCAAATCCAAGCCTCAGGGATGATCCAATTTCTATTCAGAAAATGACTTTTTCTCCTGGAATCCCAGATGCCTGAAATACTTCTCTCCACTTTGCTGCGATATTGCCACAGAGGAAAACAAAACAAAAAGCTATCTCTGAATCTTTTTTTTCCTGTCAAATGTTCAAGTATGTATCTCCTCTGTTAAGTGTTGCACACATGGAAGTGTTAAAGGCCCTGAAAACACATTTTCTCAACCAGCTTCGTACTGTGAGTGACGGGTCCCCTCATAGACACACTGCTGTCTGCCAGCGTTAGAACAGTTTTGGTGTTTTCACATGAGAGACTTCTGTCTGTTTTCCTGTGAGCTCTTCTCACTGGTTTGAAGTGGGCGGGGCTCATTTTGGGAACAGGCAATGTCACATACTTCTGAGCACTAATCAGGATTTAGCAATATTTGAATCAGAGTCTGATGACCGGTGGTTGTTTGGTCACTGTCAATCAAATCTGATCACCGCACCTACACAGTCTTGATGAAGCAGATTAGCTGAGTATTTGAGTGGTAAACTCTTAATGATTAATATGATGTTATAGATGTTTTTTCTTACTTTGTTGCTGTTCATGAATATTGAATGATACAGAAAAATACTTGAGATTTGAAGCCAGGTTTTCAGAGACTTTATAGGAGACAGATTTGGTGTAAAATAATGACGGCTCTGTCATTCAAATGTAATGTTTGCTTGCCCAGCACATTATGCAAAACAAGTGTTGTTTTTTTCTGTTACCTTCTGTGTTGTGTTGCCCTGACATATGCACATTGGTGTCTCATTCCCTGCCCAGCTGACTTGCATCAAAGACTTTCCACTAAGATGGTGTCATACACAAAAATGGCTTTTCTAGACTCATACACAAAACATAGTTTTACAAATATATGAAATTCTTACGGTTTAAAAATTCAGGATGTAAAGGGTATTGTTTGCTGACCTTTGTAGGAGTCTTTGTGCCATTCTGAGTTTAATATTGACAATAAAAACAGGATATGTAGTTTGTTTTGTTCCAAGTTAAAACATAAAACTTATGAAAAGGGCTCCATGAATGTCATCAGATTCCAAAAAGTTGAGGGTATGTGTGCCCCCTCAAGTTAAATGGGCATGATGCCAAGGAGTTTGCTCCAGTCCTTGCTAGATTTCATGGATATCCACTGTATTACACATTATAAATGATTGGTTCAGATACATTAGAGGAGAGTTGTTTAAAGAGTAATTTAACACCAGGTTAAGAAGCGAAAAGAGTTTCATCGCCCTCTCTGGTTGAAGGTTTCACCTCTGTGTGCTTTGTACCACCTGTAACCTCACCCAACAGTGATGTCACAGAGTCCTGGAGTACACCTGTACATCACTGCAGCAAGGTGGGAAGTTAAACCAATGACCAAAAACAAGATTTTCAGGAGGTGTAACTTTTTTTTGTGCACTCTCTTGAAAATGTCTCTAGTAATGTTGCATCCTCTTTTTCCTAACTTCATATGAAATCACCCTTCACAAAAAAATTATAACATAAATGTCTTGACGCAGCAGTGTTTTTTTTTTATTTATTTTTTTTATTTAATTGTAGCCACCCAACCTTATTAAAAGTGCTAGTCACCCTTCCCTGTGCAGGGCACTGTGGAAGTAGCAGTCAGTGGCACTGGTATTATAATTAGCTTATCTGTTGCTCTACTGGCCAGCTGGGCAAACCTTCAATAATACAAGAGACACTAGCAGAGAATGAATAATTGAATGAGGTACAAGGGGGAAGAGAGGTAGCACGATAATATGGTTAGGTATTATGAGCAATGTTTGCTAAGGATGGGATGTGTGTCTGAGGATGATGGAGTAATATGCTGGATATGGACACTCAGTGTTTATATGGCTCCCTCCTTTGTTCAGGCGACCATTGACCTTTTGATGTCATTGTTACCACTAATGATGAAATAAACAGATGGTGTCATAGCCTGCATATTTTGGCCACAGTGCCCTGTGACTCAGGGGGCTGTTGAGTCATAGGTTTGACTCTCCAGAGCTTCAGCCCGCACTTAACACTAAGACACAGACTATTTTAGAGAATACTGCAGAAAATAAATACATAATCCGATGACCCCAGATGACCTTGCGATGCAACTGTGCTGACTCCTTCCTTACAAAATTATTTTCTGCTTTGCCCCTTTTCTGTATACAGCTCTAACTTTGTTAAAAACATTTTAGTCAGACAATTACAGAATGTGAAACAGATTATATACAGCACAATTATTGGATGTTTTTTCAGTTTGTATTTTCGTGATTTTCTCTTGAATTTGTTAAAAGTAAATGGTAATGGTAAAAACTGCATGAGAAAAATGAGTCACAAAACGTGCATGCCACAACAAATGCAATACACTCTTGTGAATTAGGACTGCTCCTAAATTGGATTCACGCTCAGGTAATTGGTCATTGGTTTGCATAAGCTCCCAAATAATCCTATTTAAGAGCAGCAATCTTTAATAATAATATATACAAACGGTCATAAAATGCTGGGGATTACATTGCTCAGCTGTCCTGTAAGCTTATGGAGTGGGTCAAAGTTGCTGACGAAAAGACTGATTACATTTAGGCTAGTTGTCAGCTAAAACAGCATAGCTTGCTCTACAAAATGTTATGCAGAGCACTACACTACATTCAGTATGTGTACCACTTATAGGTTTCCCCCAGAATAAGGATTTTCTATGTCACCCAAGTAAAATATACTGCATGAGTAAGGAGCAAATAGGTTCACAACTGAGCTACTAATTATGCACCAGAATCCAACTTAGGTAATTATATGTATATATTCATTTTCTAAATAAATTCATACATTTTGCAGATTAATTTTAAATGGGTAAAATGTGTGCACCTACAAAGGGCTTACATACAACATTCCCCCCAGTGCACATTTTATCTGTATTATTGTAGGGCAGGAGTTAAGTTTCCTCTTGGGAATACAAAAGCTTCTCTTCCTATTTTTTTTTAAATGTTAAAGGTAAAATTATTGTGAGCAAAAACGCACAGAGCACAGTGGGATTCATTTGAACGTCGTGATTCAGTGTTGCTGCCACTATTACTACTCTTACAGTTGTCTAATGATAATCGCGTATGATCTAATATAGATTCATTCTGTGGATCCAAATTACATTTACAATCAAATTACGCTTGAAGTTAAATTAAATTAGAGGATTTTTTTGGGGGGAGGGGGGTAACAGAAGTTACACACAGAGGAAGAACTACATTAGTACAGTAGCTAGGCTCAGAGCTGATGACTCAGATACAGCAGTAGGGCAGTATGTGATGGCTCTATTGGGGGAATTTTAATCTCCGTGCAGCTCTACGATTTAGACATAATTAAATCAGGGCCCCTCTCGTAAAAATGCTGTAACTAATTAACCAATAAATTATCAGTTGCTTGCTCCATAAATCATGATATACAGATCAATTTTTATGTGCCATACTTGACAAAAGCTCAAACTTGCCAATATAAAAGTGAGGCTTTCTGACAGAATGAGCCTCTGACATGTTTTTTTAAACAAATTTATTTTACGTATGCACAAATACTGTCTTAGCAACTTTACCCACCCAGAGAGACAACATTTCACTTCCACCAGTCAATTCACACCCAAAGGAATTTCATGATGTTAGAAACTGCTTGTCCCTGACGTGAGCACTGCAGCTGTACACTCTGCTGTGTGACGCGGCTGCAGTGATTTAGCGGCCGTTAGCTTCTTTTGTTGAGGCTGATAGTTTGGCATTAGCATGAGCCTCTGGATAGCTGCCAGACAACAACTCAGTGAGATTTTCACTGTATGTTGAGGAGTCAACATCACATACCAACTGGTTAGTCAGTCAGGGGAGTTAGCTGGTTGTCAGGACCACCGCAGTTAGTTATTATTAGAAATATTGAATATGGATTTTAGCTATAAACAGTAATGAACCAATAATTCATTTACCCTTTACATTCCTACTTAGCTACTATGCCTTGCTCTAGATATGTCTGAAGTGACAAAGTGACATTTACTGGAAATATAAAGTAGGGTAACAAAAGTGTCCAGGTCTCCAAAACAGTCTGTGACTTGATAAAAGCTTGTGGTAGCTGCTTGTACCTCACATATTAACAGCAAGGCCAGCATTTATCCATCTGAGAGGCATTCTGAGCACCGATAAGAAATGTTGCCACTTAAAACCACAACTGCCAGTGGAAACAGCATGACCATTAACATACACTTGTAGCATGCTCTGAGGCGATTTATGTAATCTAGGAGTGAATAAATGAGCCTGACATTAAATGATAAATGGATGTTAATGAGTAATCATTGGAGCACAGTAGATATGAAGTCTACATGCGCTCAAATGTGACAGCCAAAGCTTACTTCCTGCAATTCACCCCCATGCATCCATAAACAATTAATAATCATCACTTCTAAATGGGCTGATAAACTATCAGCACCCTCAGATAAAGCATTTTATAGCATATTGCAAACTGAGAACCATGTGTAAATTATGGAACATATCAAGAAAGAAATGAAAAAACACTTAACTGTATGTGACAGGAGAAAAACAGCTTGGAAGCGCACTCAAGTAATTACCCCCCTATATGACTCTCCATGCACCATTGCAGAATTGCAGAACAGTGACATTAATGTTTGGTGGCAACGGAAATATCTCATAAAAGGCCAGAGTGAGAAGCACGTCACTTTTTTCATTATATCTTTTTTTTTCTCTCTGTGTTACCTTTTGTTGCGTTTTATTTGTAGATGAAATGGCTTAGATCTTCTTAAACCTGACAGGCACGCTGGACAAATGATTCTGTTATGGCTTTGATCCCCCTCCTGACCTACCAAGCCTGGGGGGCTTCAAAGCGGTGCATAACTAAAAGCGGACATACTAGCTTACAAGAGGCCCTCTCAATGCCCTCATCAAAGACCCAGACATGAGTCACACTGGCAAGCTAGTATACTATATATACATATATATATATATATACAAAGTATGTCAAGTTATGATCAATTATTGATTTGATTTCTGAATTACGCTTTGTTTATCAGCTTTATATGATCAAGAAGCACTTGATAGATACGCTTTCATGTCTGTGTGTGTCAAGTATGTAGCTGGAGCCAGGAGGCGATTAGCGTAGCTCAGCATGAACGCTTGTAACAGGGGGAAACAGAAAACAGCGAAGTACGCGAACGCAGATGCTTGCTTGCATAGCATGAAACGAGACAAAGCGGACCCCTTCTGTTTGGGTTCACTTTCGCTCAAAGCAACCATGACTGACCATTTCTACGAAGGTCTAGCTGAACATGTCTGTATACATCGGCATGTTTATGACACTTCCTCACCTCTTCATTCAGACAGGAATGCAATTGAAAAGGTGATGGATCGCTCTATATCAGAATCAGAATCAGGTTTATTGTCCAGTAAGTTTTCACATACAAGGAATTGGTATTTGCTTTGGTATTTTGGTGCATAACAATAATCATAGAAAAAATTAAAAAAGAAGTTTAATCTTAAAATAGAAAACTTGACAATAAAAATATGAACAAATATTGTAAAAAGTATGAAAGAGCTGTACAGTTGCAATGTGCAAAATATCGACCAAGAAATTCAAGAAATAGTTTCCACTCGTAAATCCCTACAAAACCGCAAACTGTCATTTTTACAGCTCTAACTTGTCAATGGAATAAACAAATGAGATAGTAGTTAGTTAGTTACCTTTCGAGGTGCTGGTAGGCATATTTTTTAACACAGAGAGCCAGGCTCCATTCTTAATGCACAGGTATGAGAGTGATATTGATCTTTTCATCTAAATCTTAGCAAGAAAGCATTGAAACGCAATTCCCACATTGTCGAACTATTATTTTAAATCATTTCAACAGACACATAAGAGCAATGATTATAAGCACAAGATGTCATAGAGCTCAACTTACTTGCAAAAGTTGGAACTGTGAAAGAAATCACCTGATCTGAATCCTTTGTGGCACACTTTGCTAATTGTGCCAGTAAGAAAGACTTCACCTAGAGATAATAATGTTTAATAAACCCTTTTAGAGCAGACGTCATGAGTACATCACTGTGTAGAGTAATAGGCTACATAACCTCCTGAAAACATGTTGCTGTGTTGTTGGGTGCCAGAATCGAAGGAGTGATGGTTCTAAATTGAAATTTTATCGCATAGACAACTATGGTTAAACATGATAAGATGAAAGGACTGCACTGAGATGATCATCATCATTTGCTTGTGTTTATAACACACATTTCAAGTAACACTTGCGCTCCCAGAGAGTGAGTGACCGTACATATTCGGGAGCGAAACTCGTACTTTCTTTAGCCATTGTTAAAAAACAATCCCACAAAATTTGCTAGCTAGCATTAGCTAATGTGAATTATTCTGCCTCAACCTAAGCTCTGCCCACAAAAAAACACCTTGGTGTTTTCAAACAGTATGAGAGAAAGGTGTTTTTTTTCTTTACAGTTTAAAAGACTCTGGTGCAAGTGGAGACAAACCTGAATTCACATCTCAAAGTCCTTAGCAACATTCTGAGCCAATGTAGACAGCACATTCTTCCCTGTCAGCCCATGTCTAATCCTCCCCTAATTCTACACCAGTAATCCTGTATCTGAGCTGAGATGTGATCTTTAAAAGGAGGGTAAAAAGAGGTTTTCTGCCAAGGCTGAGAGGAAAAAAGTACTTATTTGATAACCTTATTGTAAATGCAATTTCCTGAAAAGGTGGGAAAGCATATTTGTGGCAGTATACAATAAAGGAAAATGGGAAATGGGGGTATCTATTCACTGCAGCTTTAATGTTTTCTCCACAACAAGCTTTGCTCGCTATAATTTAATCAGGCCCCTAGGGATGGACCAAAGACAGCAACAAATCAGAAACTGGTCAAGCATCAAGTTGAGAAAACATTTTGATGAAAGGCTATATTTTTCCTTGTGTCTTAGATAGGGATGTTCCAGAAAGTAGAGCCGGTATTTGAAAAAGTACAAATTATAATACTTCCATATGGATTTATCACAGCACATCAGCCAATAGAACATCATATCAAAATTAAATATATCCAAATTATCACTGTTGTATGCTAGAACTGTTTTCTTATTCCACAGACAGCAAGTAGTTTCCATTCAGTACAGTGTAAACTTCAGAGACATCCATTGCAGTGAATACCCAACCCACTTTCCAAACAGAACAGTGATATGACAAAAACCTTCGATAATAATGTTTTTGAATGGCCAGTGCCAGTATTTTTTTTTCACAAAATCTGCGGACTGCTTTTACAGTACAGGTAAGTTTAGTCAAATTTCCCTTAAAAAATAGATGCCACTGCCAGAAGCAAAAGAACATAAAATTGGTTCAGGAAATGTGGGTGAAACAGAAAGTAATTACCAGCATTTTATCACAAAATAACTCTGGACTGCAGTGGGATCACAGATGTTAACAGTTCAAACATATCTGACAGTGTAATTTTCCTTAAAGCGTTCTCATTGATTATTCACATTATTTTGAGACAAATGCTGGGTGATGCTTATTAAGAACATTATAGAAGCTGTGATGAATATAGCTGCTGGCTGAGTGAGAGGCTTGGTGCAGACCCTGATACATTTTCATGCTCCTTTTATTCCTTAAGAATGGACTGTTTAATTATTTATGGTATAACGTCACCATGAAGGCGCGGGGCTGTTCTTTTATTTTGCCTCTGGGCACATCATTTGGCTATTTCTTGCTGGGCTCCATGTCTTCTCATCTTTTCCCTGAATGTGTTCTGTCCTTCAAGGAGGGACAAAGTAGGCTTGGAGTAGAAGGATGCATCAGGGCTCTTATGTTGAAATCAGAAGGAGATCAACACCTCAGAATAGTTGAAGAGTATTGATGTCTCTTGACTTTAAGGACACACCCGAAACTAATGAACCATATGAATGGTTCTAGTATGTTGACAACGTATGTTTGTAAGCAAATACAACTTTCAAACTATTTTCATACCTTACCAATCATGTCAGTGTGGTGTAATGGTTGACAATAATGTAAAAAAGTATATAATTTAATGAGGTTAAGGAGTTACAGCATAGCTGATACACACTTTTTTAAATGTAACTTAATTATGGGGGGCAATGACATCTGCAGAGATACTCAAACTGTGATTGGCCAGTTTGGACTGCGTGTGTTTTCTCCTTTATGTTTCCAATGCTGGTGGAGAAAGTTGAAGTTAAGGAAAGGCTCAGTGAACGTGGCTCTTTGTCCGTAACACGTCAAAGCCATCTTCACAACAAACTGTTCGATCATCCTTTTTAATCTCAGTGAATGAATGAATGTAAACATGATTACTTCTGCAATTCATGATTGCATGGCAGTAGTCTCTTATTCGGTGAGACCAGAAGCACCTCCCTAGTTTTGCGTTGGGATGTTGTAACACACACTGAGCCTTTTATCTCACCTACCTCCTCCGAAGCAACTCTTTTCAACAGTAATAAGAACACATCAACTGCAGATCCAGTATCTAAGTGGGTGATGACGGACAGATTATCTTTTGTGCACCGACGACCCACTTTAGTTTCAAATCCGTTTTCTGTTGTGGGTTTGACAGAAAGTGATGAGGAAAGATGGAGCACAGACTTACAGACAGACAGATGGACTGCAGCCAGGTTTAAGGTAATTGCGATACAGCCTATATTAGCCTGTAAAGTTACTTGACAATCAATAATTACTAATTATTGATTGTTATTTCCTCACTGGTCGGTGACAAATATTGCTTGGCCTGTTCCAGTCTAGGGGTTGGGAAATCCTGGTTAGTATCACAGTGTATGAAAGGATATAAACAATTAAATATGTATAGCGTGATGTGGCCTGATAATGTGCAACACATCTGTCTAGTGTTTCAGTGGTGCTATCAACTGGTGAAATGCTGAACCACAAATCAATTCCAATGATGGAGGCAACGAGACCATTGTATACCGTGACGTTGATGTATAATTCCACCTTAAAACATACACAAACACGTGTGGTCCGTGACAGAAATATATAGCATTTCTATAGAATTGCTTGCATATTGGCACTGATGTTCCCATTTCCCACAATCAGAATTATTTTCAAATATTCAGTATATCACACAGACACTGCCAGGAGGAGGAGGGTTATTCATCACATCCTCCCAGACAGGCTGGGGATTTGAACCATTCAAGCACTGATGGTGCTGTTTCTGAAGTTTAGAATTGAAATATTTCAACTTTCAAAATGTTGGTCCAACTTCTGTACCAGCACATGTTTATACTTTCAAAGTCATGCAAGGGATTCATACTTATAATTATATCACTGAAAACTGACCTTTTCTTGATCCCCTCAAATCCATTGGCCTTTCTAGTGGTAGATTACCAACATTCCCTGGTTGTCTATGCATTACTTTAAAACACCAGACATCGTGCATATAGGTCATATTTATCTGCCCTAAAACCCAAATGCAATGTTGAATAAAATCAAGATCATAGCAGTTGGTAAAAGTCTACCTATCTGTCCGTCTGTCTTTCAGTCCATCTGTATCATTAAATCATTAAATCTGTTTACTGTTTGTCATCATGGTATTTCACTGATCTGCAGTGTTAGTGTAATTAGCCCCCAAATTAGCTCTACCAAAGATGTAATGAATGCGATGAAAAGCACACACTTGCTTCTTCCTGCTTTGAGAAACTTTACTTCAGTTTTGGAGGACAGGAAACAGACATCATTGAAAGAAAGAGGACGTGCAAGTCCAGTATACAGAAGCCTTCAGCTGATCAGCAGTGAGAGTGAAGGACAGGAGACTCATTAGGACACAAAGCTTGTTTGAAAGAAAAAAAAATTAAGGTATTATCATGACACCTTTCAGTGAGTCTGTCTCTTATCTTTCTTGAAGGAACCTTCATTTTCCTCCATCCATCTCAGAAATGCTGCCATTTTGAAAGGTAAACCAACACAGCTGCCAGTTGAGAAATAACCCATCAATGAGAGACATGAGAATGTTTTGGAGCAACAGGATTAAAGTCAAATTAGGTTTTAATAAATAAAGCCAGACAGTGTTGTAGCTGCAAAGGATTCTACAAATTCAGTTAGTATCATTTAAGAGAGGAAACTGCAGACCGGGTTTACCTCCAAAGGCAAGGTCTTAATCCACAAGTAGGCAGATAACTAGTAGAATCAATGGTGGAAACAAAACAAAAAGCCTAGAAATAAATGTACAATCTCATATGTATGTGGAGTACATATCCAGAGAGTCAGCATGGAGAGCTCGCTGGAAAGGGGAGGAGGTATTATACAAATCACCACCTGGTTTCAGATCGGAATTGAATTTTTCACGTAAAGAAGGTACGTTTCTTCTTTGTCTAGTTTTTGCATCTTCAAAAGCACCGTAAGGATCCCCGAATGTACTACTTTTAAAACTGACTGAGCACTTGACCTCTTCATTCTTCTTTGTATGCTGAAATATAGTCTATAGTCTATAGTTCAGCCACAGTATTGCTGTGTGGTCACAGTTCCACATCTAAAGTGTGGGTGTTATGCGAGGTGTTGAGTGGTCTGTGTAGACAGCTGCACTGATTAAAATACAAACCTGCGTTAACAGTTTTTTTTCCCACTCTTGAGCAGTGGAAACTATCACCTCCATAAAGGCAAACTTGGTAGCAAACAGTTACCTATTTATATATCCAACAGATATGGAGACACCTTATCTTTTTAGCTGTATTTGGTCTCCACAAAAAACACTCTTTAGCTGCTGAAAGCTCCACTAAGTTAGCCAGAAGTGGAGTTTTTTCCCCTTGAAAACAGCTGCCTGCTGCGTCTGAATATTACGCTGATGAGAGCGGTGAGAGTGAACCAAAAAATTGAGCTGATTGATTCTGTGGGGATGAGGGTAACTGCAGAGTCGGGTGCTATATATCAGTGGGTTGGTCACGACGAGTGACCCCTGACACATTCAAGTACTCATGTGATACATTGTTGATATAAAAATACTGATTATATCCACTTTAAGGTTATCTGTTCTGTCAGACATGTGAGAAAGAAACTGTATCCTGTGTAGACAAGCTGCTGAGGGCCAGGTCGCACTCATCCTGACTGTCCGATAAAACAGAGCCAGTGCACTGGAAGCAACATATTCAAGTGATGTTATTGTTTTCCTGCTTCAAAATTAAGCAGAAGCCTAGTAGTATCACATTGTGCCAGCTGGGGTATTATCTAGGTTTTGAAGTGATTGATTCAAATAAACAGGCAGGCTTCCACACAATTTTCCACAACGATTCCGCCATCTTTGCTGTAGAGCTCTCACTGATGCGGACCGCAGAAAACGTTACAGATCTGAGCTTTAAAGTTTGCGAACAGCATGGCAGAATTTATCGATTTCACCCAGCTTTAAAGTTGGTGCCAAGTGCGTAATTGCCAGGCAACAAGCTTTACTGCAGACTGTAATTAGGCTATTAATGTTTATTTGTGTCTTTTCCATTTATTGCTTAGCAACAGAATTCAGATCAGGATGTAATAACTGGATCAATAAAGCCTTGACAAAAATTTTTAGTAAGGCCATTCTGCTGAGCTGAGAAATGTCAAAAATGAATGATCCAACTTGTATTAACACTATATTCATGGTGTGCAACATCATTGTATGAATAGTGAAGGAATTATTAGATTTTTGAATGAAGGTAAAGCCTCCTCTACACCTTTGCATCCATCTCTACAGAAATTCCCGAGGGTTTTTTTCTTGAAGTATCCTCAGAGCTTTTCAAACATACTCTTATATGGGTCACTTGATAGTATGATAAATGAGGAAGAGGTGCACCAAGGGACATTAGTGTTGAATCTTGGGAGGCAGTGGGAGTCCCAAAGCAATGTTCGCCTTGGGCTTAGCCTGACTCGCCTCCCCAAGGAAATGTGTGACTAATATAGTCTCCAAGTTTTGAAATAATTATTATCTCAAGGTTCAGCTCACACAGGACGTGTGCAGTGCTGCACTTTGTAGAGGCCACACAATACTTAATTGGAGGAGTCTTGAGCTTTACATGCTTGTGTTTAATAAAGTAATTTAACAGTGAAATCAGTTTTCCTGAGGCCGCAACCTTGTTTGCAAATATTGTGTGTCCCGCGACATTTGGTTCAATTTATTTCAGAAGGTAAAATCTGTAATCTCACAAACCAAAACCAAATAATAAAGTCTCTTTTTTTCGCTTTCTGTCCCAGTTTTTCCTCCCCGTCTCTCTTCCCGTTTGACCCATTATCCCTCCGTCACTCTATTTTTCATTGTCTCTCTAAGTACCTCTCCCTAACCCCTCTTTTCGTTCTCTCTCATTCTCCCAGAGGCCGGTCATTGAACTCTAACACCACGCTTCATTAAGGTAATACTTGACAGCACTGTTTCACTCACTCTTTGCTGTAGCCATGCTCGTGTGTGTGTGCATATGTGCACGTTGTGGAAAGCCAAGCTGGTTGTGCACCTATTGAGATGGCCAAGACTGAAAGAGAGTCCCTCGAGGGCCGTTGCATATGCCAGTTCCTTTCAGATTAGGACCCGAATGCGGTTGCCCAGGAATGTGCTCCAATTTTAGACTCGCTGGTGAAAGTCGGCAGGTTTGGAGAGAAGTAGAACATGTGATGGTTTTATGAATTTTGAAGCTTGTCCCTGCTCTTGTTAAAAAAATGGCACTAATATAAAGGACAGGAAGGAACACGTCCCAATGTATTTTTAGTTCAATTCATTGTATAAGGGAACAAAGCTCCTCTCACTCCTACTACTACAAGTGCTGATAGTGGGAGGTGTAGTAATGAATTGGTAATTTAGTATTTATCAGTTATTTATTTATAAATGATCAAAGTGTTAGTTATCAATAAAAAGCATGTATCTAATTTGCAAGTTACCATTTAATATCAAAGATGAAATAAAGCCAAAGGATAAAGCTTTATCAGTCTGAAAAGCAGTTTGAATAGTTTCTGTAGAGATTGTGCTTTACAGATAAACTTGAACTTGAACATCAAGACCACTCAGACAGTTGATCACAGAAATAAAAGAGAAAGACAACTGGTTCATTTTTAAACTTGGGTCACTGCTGATCTAAAAGTATACAGAATACAATAAAATCTTCAACGTTGTACTTTTAAACCTCTCAATTTGAAGAACAGCTTTGGGCATTTAGACAGTGGTGGAAAGTACTTTACTTAAGTACAATTCTGAGGTACTTTTACATCAACTCCACTACATTTACCTGACAACTATAGTTACCAATAACCTTTCAGATTAACATACGGTGCTTACAAAACAAAGTAAAGTGCATTGTTTAAGATTAAACTAGAGGTTTCTAACCTCTTTGACTTGCAACCCCAAAACAGTGTCTAGTTGCGCCCCTTGTCACATTTCAGATGTCTATGAGTTGTTAGCAGTTTCAACAAAGACACATTTCCCCTCTAGACATTTTGGATGCTTTCATTTAAATAACTGAGGCCCAAAGAGGTAAAACTATCCAGTATTTTACAAAAAAAAGACAGAAAAGATAAGAGGAATAAAACCCCCCAAAAAGTCATAAAATAAAAATTGCGTAACAGAACTCTGAACTCTTTTTTCTCACCCTATTAATCATCTGACGACCCCCCAGATTTATCTTGTGACTCTTTGAAGGGAGCCTGGACAAAAGCAGATAAACTAGTTACACCTCAACCAACAAATATAAAATGCTACTGCAGCAGTATTAACAATTGAATACCCTAAGTACATTTAGCTGATAATACTTTTACTTAAGTAGGTTTTCAAATACAGGACCTTTACTTGTAATGCGTATTTTTACATTGTTGCATTGGTACTCAAGTCAAATATCTGGGTACTTCTTCCACCACTGCTATCAGATCTTGCATTCAAGTTGTGAACAGTCAAAAAGCCCAACATTAGGAGTGTCTAGGTGTTATTTTTGGTGATGAGGCCAGTTTAAACTATATTCAGATATTTATAACAAGCTGGCAAGAGCAAAAAGCACGTACATTATCTCTCAGTATGAATGCATCCAGCCTGCATCTTCCTTGACCTACAGTTCAACAGCACAGTAGAGGATATTATAAGAGAAGCAGCAAGACTCTGAAACTTAGTGGCCGTTTCCTTCAGATATCCTACTTTAAATTGTCAGCCTCTGTGGAAGTGTTATAATCAGGGCTGAATTTTTTTCAATGCTGTACTGCATCTATTTTGTTTTTAACTCCATATGGACGCCACACAGTTATGCTACATTTCTGTCAGCATTTCTTATCTTCTAAAAACATTAAGGTATTTCAGATACAGTTAAGCAAATTTTTCATGGTATGGTTATACTGTACATAAACACTGCTCTAAATTACAATTACCATGGGTTTACTAATATGTATAAACTGCATTTCTATACTGTGTATATATAATGAGAAAAACTATACAGGTAACAATTACTCAGAGAAATGAACCAAATAATACTAATGTATCCATTAACAATTAGATACTATAAACTGTGTTAATCGTATATGTATATAGTGACACATAATGAACACAAAGGAAAACTTGAAGTTTTCTCATATGGATAAAAATGTAACTTTGAGCTCTATGGTAATATATAGTTTCTTCCACTGTTTATCATTAGTACACAAACTGTGTAAAAATAGGTTTAGCTCCAAAAAAGTAAGAAGCAAAAACTTGACAGAGCGCACAGCTGAGGACACGTCATTTCAGGATGAGCCACTGTATATGTTTTTCTCAAATTGCCTGAGCTGCCTATTTTATTAACTGTCAAAATAAATATACAGGCAGCATAACTGGGAGGTGGCACTTTGCATCTAAACCAGTTATTGATCTTCTGAGCAAGCTGCTGCAAATCGATTACCTTGATAAGGTGAGATGGCTGTAGTCCGGTGAAACCCTTGGTGGGGTAATGCAGCATAAGTGCATTGGAGCGGTGCTTTCTCTTGTATTCTCAAGTTAACAGTTGATTGAACAAGACATCAGAAGCTGTACATTGAATCAACATGTCCTCATGTGGCCTCGTCTGAAACATAACTTTGATCAAGCTCAAGAATTATAATGAAAGGTGAAATCTTGTGATGTATGAATCTATACTTTTCCTGAGGAAAGAGTGTATTCACGCAGTGAAGCAGTACATGTACACATTTTCCACTTTATTAATTTTTACTTTATTTCTTTTAGAAAAAAAAATCCATCCAAATACAAACATGTTCAAGTTAAAATATCCGTTATTTTAAAGTTTAAAATGTACTCTGTAATGTATATTGTGTATGTAAATACACACCAAGCAATAAGCTGCTGCAGTGTATTTGTAGGTTGAAGTTTAAAGGAAACAAAACTAAAGCATTATGTCAGTAGTATTAAAAAGACAAAAGAAGTGAAACCATAACCAATCTCTGGGGCAGATCCAAAAAGCCCTAAATGACAATTTTTGCTGACTTCAGACCTTAGCAAATCTGTTGAGTATTCAGCTGTTAGGGCTGTAAGGGTATGAGGGCACAACATAAGAGATTTGTTCCTACCCCGGTCCCCAAACCAACAAGCTGAGAGCGAAAATGGATGCCAAAGTGAATTTATTGCAGTGAGCTCAAATTACAGACAATGAATCTGGGGTCAGGGCCAACCAAAGGCCAAAACAATAAACAAAACAACTATCTTTCCCACTAGTTCTGTCTAGTCCCTAGGTAAACAAAAAATAACCAACAAATGACATCTACTAACCCTAACTCCCTAGACTGAACAGAACGGGAGAAAAGGCAAAACAAAAATGGCAATCTACCTCTACTGCCTCTTACTAAATACATGTGACTTAGCTGTCTATTATATATACGCAGAAATGTTTGCAACCAAGCCAAGGCTAACAATAAGTGCTAACACAAGCAATGCAACAAAGGTTTAACAAAGTTTTGAGGCCGAGGAGAAACGAAGATCCGCCATGAACCCGGAAGTTAAATAGGGCCGGCACCTGGATCCGCCATGTCCTGGAGGTCGGCCAATCGGCAGCACCTGTCAGCTGACACACAGATCCTCACAAAGAAAAGAGAGCGTTCACTCTCCGCCAAAAACAGATTAGTTACACAATACAAAAAAATACAATGGGGCATCTAGTAGTCAAAACTCAGGTAAAGCCTGAGTAAAGGCTCACCACATTTTCATAAATACATTAATACAGTCGAGCTTTAAACTAAAAAGAAAGAACTTCCCTAAACTTAAAAACAGAAATTAAAATTTTATAATTTCTCATACCCTGCAGCAACGAATCAACTCTGGGATTCTGAACATTTTCTGTGGGAAATGTATATATGGAATAATTAGCAGTCCCTCCCTGAATGAATAAGAAAATATAATTTTGATCTGTTAATCGTTTAAGAACATTAACCAAGCAGAAATGCAAACATTTACTGGTTCTAGCTCAAATGTGAGGATTTGCTGCTGTCTCGTGTTTTATTTTTGCCACATACCAACACACTCTGGATTGTGACATACATTTTAAATATTAATAAATGTATGTCTGCACTATAACAGTAAAATGATTACTATATATTATATTAAGTCACATTGTTTAGAGCAATTACAATAGCAAATATGCTTTCATTCCATCAGGATTGCTTTTCTGTATGTTCCTGATTTATCTTTTATAATTTATTGTTTCCTTTCATCAAATGACTGCAACTGTACATGTGCATATATATACAACAGTAGATACCCCCATTATATAGATAATATAAATGAACCTGCTGGTATTCCCTGTGCAGTAGGGTTTATGGTACAGTATATTATATCCATAAGTGCATTCATTTTTCCCTCAATTCCCCACATGCTGAAATTGCCTGAACACATTTTACTTATGCCCCTGCACTCAAGAACAGCTGGAAAGATCCTATCAGGTATTCTTATATATTTGCATAATTGTTAATATACCTCACAGCGTTGCATTAAAATTTAAATTTGTAACCACAAACAGTGATCAGGGGGAGCACTAAGCTTTCCATAGACAAATGCAGGCAGAGTGAAAATGGATACAATTTGCATAGTGGTGAAGTGACAGAGAGGAAGGCTGCAAGGCATTGTTGGTCCACAAAGTATTCTTTCACTATTTGAGTCTAAGGCATGTGCAACAGTTAATGTAGCTTAGCACGCATAAGCGGCAGGTTGTTGTGCTAACAGGCTGTTTTAACTCAGGAGTCAAGCACTAATTAGCTCCTCCACATCAGCACAAACAAATTGTTGAGGGGTGAGTTGGTGGGAGTAACACCCCAAGGTTTCTCTCATAACATGCAGTAGGTCAAAACATGAATGTATGCACTTCTTTCTTTCAAACCTTACTTCAGCCTCTCTATTGCTGTGGCACAAGGTTCAATTTCATTATCAAACTGAATTCTTTCTGTGTCCCTGGTAATGACAAATGGCCCTTTTTCACAGTAAATTGTTTGCAAGGCAACATATCTCACTATTTTGTGAAGACGTTCCAAGGACTTCAATTTTCAGTGCCTTCAGGAGATAAAAATGTCCGTCTTTTGTACAGCGAAGCATCTATGGTTATTTTAGCTTTCATCTGCAGCCCTGCTTGTCATCACAATGCTACTATATTGAACAAAATAGCATTTCAGTCTATCAAGCTATATAGTACATGGTTGTGCACATGGGAGGATGTTGTGTGTGCATAAATGTATATGGAAGCATATGGCAGTTCAATTTAATGGATGGTTGTTGGTGTGGGGGTTATCCACTTGTTTAGCTGTTAACCTCCTTAACTCCTATAGATGTTGGTATCTATCACAGTCGCCAGCTGTTTTCAGAGAAAAGGCTCTAAAAACCCACTGTACACTACCTGCTCAGCACCAAACAGCCAGATGTTTCCCTCAGGAGTTGGTGGAGACCAAACACAGAGCTAACAGAGAGAATATTGGACTTACATTTGCTAGGTGACTGAAAACACAACTCTGTAATCTTTCCAGCGCCATGTCAACTTAAAAGGAGTTGATATGTCAATGTTTCTGCTGCCCCCAAGTGAACCAAAAATCAGTTACTGCAGATTTAAAGAACAATGGATAGACAGCAATAAGTGACAGCAACAAAATTAAAACTTAGATCTGTTGCTGGTTATCTATTTAACACCCAGCAGGTCCCATCTATTTTAGAGTGTGTGGCCTTTCTGGTGCTTTCAGTCTCCCTCTCCCCCTCAGCACATTTTCTTTTCAACATTGATTCTACAGTGGTACAACAGCAACAAACAAACAAACAAAAACTATTCTGATGCCTCAACTGAGAAACCTAGATTCTTTTCGGGTCTCCTTGATCAATATCAAGTTTTTAGAGGTCCTCGTGAGCCAAGAAAGAGCATGGGTCAGGCAAAACTATGTAAAATAATTTATGCAGCGTAAGAGCTCCAAGGAATTCTGGTTTCATCCACTGGACTGGACCAATTATTAATACTTACACTTGATACTTTAAAACTCTGCAATACTGATTAAACCTCCTGCTAAATACATCCCCTCAATAATTTAAGCATATCCATCTTGCTGGCTCTGAATCTGGACCTCTGGAGCTGAGAGGCAGTTCATCCTGTCAGTCAGTGAAGCTCAAACATAAACTAGCTCCGCAGCCAAAGTGGAGACTGACAGCTGTCCTGTAGTTTTATATGCTGATGCTAAAAAATATCTTTAGCTTTAATACCATCAGATGTGACTTAGTTACTGGTAGAAAACTATGAATGTTATTATGATTATTTTTAGAACAATGAAAGATAAATTGATGAATCTTGTGCATATTTATCTTATATTTATTTTTTAGCACTATTCCCTAACTCACCTCAAAGACAAAAAGGCAGACACAAGTGATGCAAATAATAGTGTATTTAAATAATTCTCAAATGACAATGTGTTATTAAACAGATTAATATTAATATAATACTAATAATATTACTGAGTAGATATTTCATTATTTTTCAATTATTTCTTTTGAAGTCTGACAAGAAAAAAATGGGAGACATTCCTCATATGACCCTTTTGATTGCTGCTGTGCACATCAATTTTGTATTTGTCCTTAATGATGTCTATCTGACTACCATCAATGCATTTGAGAAATAACTGTTGACAATAATGAGAAACCATATGAGCAATTACACAATAAGTCATTTCAAAGCGTCACATCACTGATTTGTACTCTGAACAAACAAAATAGATACAATTTGGCTGGTAGATTTCAGACGTAACAATTTACTATTGAGTGGCTGGTAGATTTCCCCACCCTGTGCTGTTGGCATGGAAAGGGAGTCTTCATGAGACCGAGAGATGTCACGCACAAACCATCCTTACGTTCTTCCTGTATGAATGAGAGAGCTGCTTGCTAAATTAAACACTGGACCGTGGGAGGCATAAAGGTGGAAAGGAAGTGCTGCATCCATCTACAGTATGTATGGGTGCAGCTCTGCATAGAAAAAAAAACATGTTTTCCAAAAAGCAAATGATTTGTAATTACTGCCCCCCCCCATTGAGTGCTAAACAGAATACATTACAAATCAAAATGGAGTTGAGGTCAACCTACGGTACACAAAATAACCGCAGCAATGCAACAGACAGTTGAGATGGATTATTGAGGTCATAACTTTTAATGCGAACCTTCAGTCTTTAAGTAGCTGCTTTTGATACTTGGGTTAAGGTTGCACAGTAAGGAGCCATGTGAGGCTCGTATTTCCTTGGCCTCGTGGGAGTTTGTTGTAAAGTTGTTTCCAACAGAGGTTGTTTGCTGTGTCTGTAATGTCAGAGCTGGATATTATGCTAACAGATAGCACGTTTACAGTATATTGGCCCAAACCTCGACAATAACAAGTTTATAGTAGTTGTATTTGAATTGTCCTTTATATCCTTCTGTTTCCTTATTACTCTGAAGCTGCACATTGCGAGTGTCACATATTTGCAGCTCCAGATTGTAGTGAGACACCACTATACTGAATGAATTGTGTACCAACCTTAAAATTATTGTTATGTTCAATTTATTTGTTAACTCTTTTTTCCCTGTTTGTCAGAAAACAGTGATCCATCACAATTTCTTGTAGTCCTAGGTGACGTCTTCAACTTTCTTGTTTTGTCCAACAAAAGTTAAAATAAAATGTATTTACAGTACAAATGACTTTTGTGTTGATTGATTAATCGACTAATGCGTAGACCAAATTATACCAAAACGGTAGACAGGATACTGTTTTAACATTTTACATTTTATAACATTTTATTGCAATAAAATGTAACATTGTTTTTGGAAATGCAGAGGAAAACCAGACCAGGCTTTAGATTAAACTGCATCTATAATACATCTTGCAATGGCCATAAATGTCTGTAAATTCAGTGAATTCTTATCCCATGTTGGGATTTAATGTATTCTTATTGCTCTGTATCTTGATGTGCATCATTTATCTAGCAGCATACACTGTATTACGGTCTAAATGGCATGTTAAAAAAGAGTCACCATTTATGCAAATGGTATCCACATATACAAGACAGTAAGACAATGTGTTCGCATACAGTTACATGGGAAGATAAATAAAGATTCTGTAGTCTTGACAAAAGAAAGTGCAGATATCTCATTCACAATTTCTCTGTCAGGAAAATGTTGCAGAGGATTGCATAACCCGCAGCAGGCAGTTGAGTAAAGATTTGAATTTGATTTATGCATAAAGGCCTTGAAACAGACGACTTTCACTGAGTTGGTTATTCCTGAATGAATAAAAGAAGCAACATTTATGTAACAGTAGCTTAGACACAGCTATATGTTTCCATTGGTCAAGGTCTGAAGAACAGGGTTTCATTTAAACAGAAAGGGCTTGGTGGTAGAAAGAAAGGCTAAGGATCAATGGGTACACAATATTCTCTGCCCCACAGCTTTTGGCACAAAAGATTCAGAATATAATTTAAATCCATACACAATACGTGTTTTTTCCATGGCAGAACAAATCCTACATGTAAAATAATTTTTATAGTTTTATATGAGCTGCTCCTTTAAGACAGCTGACATTATTGTAATAAGATTGTTTTCAGGACCAGAACTTTGCTTGTGATCAAGGGTTTACTTTATGTAACACAGAAAGACTTCCTCACAAGTCGAGGCAAGTTTGAATAAGTCCCATCATAGTCCAGAAAATAAGCAACTAGCTCATTGCGTTATCCCTCCAGCGTTATTAACATGCTGCAGCATACATAAAACCTGATTAATAATGAAATATTTATCTAAGTAGCAAAATGCTGTCAGTCAGATGGAGGCAGTATACATTATGCAGATTGGACATTGCCTTTCAAGGAGAACTAATGTGGCATAGTGAAGTCAGCCACCGTGATATCTATATATGTTGACATTTTCATTTAGAGGAGAGAAAATGGTGGGTCTGTCACTTCGTGCCACTGTTCTAGGGGTGACAGGATGATTTCCTTTGGGGGATTTTTGTCTCACTTCCAATCTTAAAAATGGTGCATTAAGTGAGATGGTGCCTTCAACAGTAGACTGTATTTCCCAGCATAGTTTTTAAGAAAAGAACTGGAAATTGTGACCATTGTGAACACCCAACAGAAAGTAGTTAGCAAATTGTAAATTCAGAGGTCATATTGAAAAGGTTAATATGATTTAGAATTTGGTAGTATGCGCTATTAAAATTAATACCGTTATTCATATTCAAAAAGCTGAGGTAAAGAAATTATTGGAGAGATCAGCAGCCTTGGGTGCAGAAGGCACTGATGTAAGGGAAGAGTTGCATCATTCCATTCATTAAAATGAATAGAACCAAGCGCCGGCCCTCTTCTGTCTTCTCCAGAGACGTAGCCAAATATAATTATACCTTTCCAGGTGAAGGGGCCCAGGAGCTCACTGGTGACGGAGGAAATTACAATTGCACAATTTAATTTAAGCAGACAATAATCTGAGGCCAGACAAGTGAGCGATTGGTGAGTTAATCCAGTGGCGCTGTCATATGGACAAGCTAGAAGACACATTTATTCTTGTCACAGCTAAAAAAACATCAACCTACACCTGTCAAAAAATAGTGAAAGTGTGAGGACTTTGTCCCACATTATAGGAAACGATGATTAATATATAACAATACACCTAACAGTACATGGTTTCATATATATTCATATATACGTGAACAAAATAAAAGATCGGAATTATGGTTCTCTGAAGATACGCGTAAACATCTCTGGGGTCTATGCAGAGAAGGATGTTCTGGATAACAACACATAATGAGCCAATGCGGTCCAACTGCTGTCGCAAGATCGATTCAAAATGGAAAAGAAAAAACATGTAAACACTTCACTGAACAGCCATATGAAGTTTCCAAGGCTTTTCAAACTATGCCACACTGAAAACCTAACATTAGTCTAAAGGTTTATTGTAGTGGGCTAGAACATACTCTTAACATAAAACCTTTAATTGCGTACCCTGTGTTAAAAAAAGAAAGCCTCATTTCAGGTAAAATCACCTGGATATTATGGTACACTTCCTTGCACGTAAGAGCACAAATGGAGTGGAAAGAAATTCTTGCAGTGCCATTGTTTTTAGAGACGCAGAGCGCGTCAATATCTTTCTTTACCTGTCGCATCGCAGTATTCACTTGAGGTCTCACTTGAGTGAGATTAACAACATTACTTAAAAGAGATGTCAAGAGAAAGTGGCATGTGTGACTTTCTACAGAGCAGAATAAGATGACATAGGTATAGGTATTACAAATGCTCATTATAGGCATTTTAGATGCTCATTATTAAGCCAGAGGACATTTTCACACTACATGGAGGTCTCAAAAAGATGAAAATACACCAACACTGCATGACTTTACTATTGATGTCTTGTATTTTTGGAATTAATGGGTTTTGACCCTCTGACTTGTCTGTAATTTGCACAGTTTTTCTCTGTGGTTCTGGTATAAATATTCTGTCCTCCTCCACATTTGCTGTATACAGCATTACACATCCATAAGGGCTACACTGCAAAAACATTGATTTAAATCCTTTCTAAAAGCAACCAGAGAAATCAAATAATGGATTGAAAAATGGGGCAAATAAAGGATAACAGGCAAGGGTAATACAGGGAAACAGTCATTTTTCACTTCTCTTTCAATATATACACCCAAGCCCCAATAGTGTTGTTTTACAGTAACAAAATTTATTAAATGCCCCTCTCCTCAAGGGATGTTTCTTGGCAGAAAACAACCATTTTATACTGCATCAACACAATTTTTATACACATTCCCATTTATTAAGTAAGGGTAAGGCTGTCTGAAAACTGAAATATGTACTGCTGTCCCGGGCTTGGTCTGAATGCTCCCTCTGAGGACTTAATGAAAATTATCAAACATGATAATGTCTAGACAGAAACCTGCTTCATACAAAATCTTTTGTGTGGTCCTTCAATTGACCTTGTGAGAAATTATTTTTAATTACCTCATGTCCTACCTTCATGTCACTGCTCAGCCCAAATCAGAACAAATGGAAGTGGTACAATTGCTCTCTAAATGGCCATTTACAGCGTAAAAATTAAGGGACAAAGACCTCTTTACTACTAGCACAGCTGATTATTCTTGGAAGCAAAGGCAGTTCTGGCGGTGTAAAGATGTTAAAGAGACATTACCAGTCTGGGGCCTGGCACAGCAAGGGAGCAGAACAAACACAAAAGTGCTCTTTACTTGTTTTAACCTTCTCTGTGCTTTGTCTTAAATAGGTCAAAGTCATCAATATTCCATTAGTATCCTGTTGAACACAGAACATCAGAGACTTAAAGGATAACTGCGAATCAAAAACTGATTTGAACGTTTTAAATTAATAATGGCATTATAAACATACATTAATTTTAATTCACAGCGACTAGCAATTTATGCACATTCTAATTAATGAATTCTTTTTCATCTTTGTTCATTTGAAGGTGGAGAGAACCTTATATGATTTTGTATCGTAAGTTGGAGACAAGCTTTTGTCTAAGTCAACTGGTCAGCTACAAGGTTGACATCTGCTGTACCTACTTCACCGCAGTTACAAGTAATTATCAACATTCCCGTCAGCCAAACAGTATTTTCTGCACATTTTATGGTGTGACTATTTTTATGACTTTTCTTTACCACCATGACTTTCCTCAGAATTGGTTTATACAGTTTAATTTCAGAGGAAGCATTGAGGAGTTTACCCTAAAGCATGCAGCATATAGCTCTTTTATGGTGGAAGATTGCACGGTAAAATGGCAAACTGATTATCTTACGCTTACGTTTTATTCCTATCTGATAGAGATTTTTTTTTTCTATCAACAGATTCATGTAGAAAATATGGAGTGTGTTTAGGTTCTAAAATCCCATTATGGAAATGATGTAGCACGAAGACCTTCAGGACATCTGAGAGCAGCAAAAGGTTCACAGATGGTGGTTGAAAGTTTGAGGGTTTCCTCACAACCAAGCCTGGTGTAGAAGGAAAGTGTTCAATCTTCACACTTTTTTTTTGCATTTTGTGATGGTGCAGCCTGGATGAGGGAAAAAAACTTAATGAACTGAGACTGAAAGAAATGTAATCATCCAATCTCCTTGTGCTACTTTATAGTATTCATGGCAATGGTTACAGATTTGTATTATCTTGAACGCTATGTTGGTGTATCAGCTTTTTGCATCTGGATTTTGAACCTCTCTCATTGTTTGTTGCATAAGTGGAAATATAAAAAGCTGCTGGTGTTTTAAACTAGCAACTGGATACACATGATAATAATAATAATAATAATAATGATAATATTAATACTAATAATAATATTAATAATGATAATAGCTTTCATTCTTATAGCACCTTCCAGGGGACCCTGCTTTACACATAAGGAGGCAGAGAAAACAAATAACACATTAAAATATGACAGCTTTTATAGGTTAAGGGGTGTTGTTGTTTGTTTAATCAGATAAACAATACACTACTAAGCCTATCTTTATACTAGTTGATGATTTCCAGACAAATGAAATATCACCCAGAGTCCAAGGTGACATCTTTAAATATCTTGTTTTGTCCGATCAGCAGTCCAAAACCTGAAAATATTCAGTTTACAATGATATAAAACAGAGAAAAAGTAGCAATTTCTCACACTGGAGATGCTGGACCCAGACAATGTGTCACAGTTCTGCTTGAAAAATGACTTAAACTTATTTAATTCTCTGTATCTTTTATTCCATGCAATCTACGTTGAAGCTAATCCACTTGCCAGCCAGCTGCTGATACGCAGACCTTTTTAATGCAAGAAGCTACACATTTAAGACTGCTTTTCATTTTCCCCTGTCATCCTCTACACACACATCATCCATTCTATCTTGTTCAGGATGGCAGAGAGCTGGAACCTATCCCAGCATGCATTGGGCAAGAGTTCAGGTACAAGCTGGACAGGCTGTCAGTCTATCACATTTAAACCTACAGGCAAAGTTAATTTTCTAACTCACCTTACCTGTATGTCTTGGAAAGTGAGAGGGAACCACACGACCCTGACCCCAGCCCACATTTTTAGCTATGCTAGCAGCATGTCTCTAGGGATGGCAATGTCGGTCAGTCCACTTTGATCCAGGCTGAAATAACTCAACGATTGGATAGATTGCTATGACATTTTGTACAGACATTCATGGTCCCCAGAGGAAGTGACTTTGGTGATCCCTGACTTTTTCCTCACATTTCCGCTAGCATGGCTATAGACTCCCGTCTGTCCTGTCCTGTTGCTTGGTGTGTGCCTAAAATATTCAATTTTACAGCAATTTTTAGTGCTCTCTTAGTTTCAGCATCCAAACGCAGCATACTTCTTCTCACCTGAGATCATTTCACTTAGGACATGAGTAAAGACTCAGATATCTGGGGTGAACTTGATCGCTACTCCTTTGCGTCAAGGTGATTTGACATCTGATTGGGATTCCAGGTGGAGGTATACGTTCATAAAACCATAAGACCACTCACAATATGCTGTATAGATTATTTATTCTGCCCAGCCTGGGAATGTCCCAGGAAGAGCTGGATGTGGATAGGAAAAAGAACACCTGGGTTAACCTGTGTGGTTCTGCTGCCATGGTAACCGAGAACATAAATGGCTATAATGAATGGAAGCATTAGATGACATGAGGAACAGTGGAGGAATTTCTTTTCCTAAGCATGACTTTCATAATTGATTGTGGTGTGACTTTTTAGCAACAACTTCTTGGCAATGTGTCACGCCTCTGAGATTTGTAACTTCAGAGTATGACTTTGCTGTGAGTCACAGCTCAACAGAAAAGCAACTTTATTTTCTTCTAATCTCCTCATCTTCTCCCTGAGGACATTACTCATGCTCTTTTTCTTCAAAATTTCCTGGGAAATGAACACTACCAGTTCCTAGAGTCCTATTTACCAAACTCCCTAGGGTGCTCCCACAGTCTCTTGGAAGCTGGTAGTGGTGCAAATAGGGCCTGTTGAATCAAATGTGAATTTAAATATGAGGCATACTCATGCATAAACCACACAAAGTGACATTTACCAGAAATAATTCTTGAGTGCAAAAAAAAAGCTTTGTTGGACAACTTCATGTTAACAATATGGCGACATCTGTACCGTTTAGCCACTTACAACTGTTAACCACTAACCACAGACTAACGACTATAAAATCAATGTTAGCTAACACTAGTTACTTAAAAGTCTTTCGCACAGGTCAACTCTATGATATATTGAAAGCTTTGTCAATGGAATAAAACAATACCATCCGCACAATCAGGATACTGATTGTCGCTATCACATAGTACATCTTTTTACCATCTTCAGAATGTCTTTGTAGTTTGTCGTATATAATATATATGTTGGCACAAGGCAGTCAAAGCAATAAGCCGTGGTCAGACTGGATTTTGCCCTCCATTAATTACAGTGAAGAAAAATGCCAGAGCAAATTGACCCCAGCTCTTTTGCCCCATATAGAGTTAAATTTAAGTTATATTTTTGTTCATGGAACTGCATGGTGAAACAGAGAAGGAGGGATGCGGTTTGGCTGGAGAGAATTTAAATAACTTAATAACTTCAGGTTAAAGTGTTTTAATAAGAAGCTGTATAATTTACAACTTTGTGGACTGCTGTTGTTAGCTCGCTGTATATGCTTACAACTCTGCCAACACAATTTCCTGTCCTGCCTGCTTTTTGCCACACCACACAGGTACATTTTGCCAGGCGAAATCCGGACTGGCCGCACCTTTAAAGCAGAAACATGACAATGGTTGTACAAGTTTGTGTGTAACTGTGACTGGTGCATTGCGGGACAGAGGCAGTGCTTAGGATTAGTCAATTTTGTTGAACTATGTTGTACTTCACTCGTAGTTAGAGTGGAAGTGAAGTTAGACTGTGGTGTTCAGAGAGTGCAACCAGGATCTTTGCTGCGTACTGTGTGGTCTGCCCATAAAGTGCAGCATTATTATTCTTTTAGTCACTGAAACAGAACAGAAAATGATTTAACGGTAAAAAAACTGAGCTGAAAGTACAGAACAAGTCTAATGAAAAAGTTGTGATTTAAAGGAGTAGATGTTGAGAAAATAAAAGCTTGAACTAAATTGAACATAAAACGGTACGCTTGTTTGGTATCTGTAATAATCTCCACTGGTGCTCTGTGTTGTTGTGTCATTACACTTGTTTTTAGATTATTTTTCGATTGCTTTGACTCTTTAACGCTTTCATATGGCACTTACTACCAGCCGGGACAGCATGTGGCTGGTATTGTTTTCACCTTGTGAGTCTGTGTGTGGTGTTTATATGTCTGTCCGTGGCCAGATTCTGGCCAAGTTCGAAGATGAGTGTGGTCCGACCAAGGGCGCTGGAGGTTTATGCCCTTGGCCCACATTTGTTTTAAGTCGCGGATCACTGTATGCCAGTATGTTAGTATGTGGGTGTGGTCCGACCCATGAGCACTGACTACTCATGTAATAATGTAGTAACGAGTACTGCGTTACTCATGGGCCGGAACGTCAACATGTCGACGGGCGTCGCGGCTCTTGTGATCCCATCACAAGATGGTCTCTTGTTATGTTTATATTCTATTTATACCTGTCAAATATCTGAGTTGTTCACCCTATACTACTGTAGAACCCGTTCTGCAGCATTTGTATGTTTTAGATAAGTTAAAATTATCTTGAAATTTACACTTTGTCTGCATGGTTTAGAAAACTACCATTGTAGCCATCTGCAAAGAGAAATTTCCGAGAAATTTCATTTATGGCCTTGCCAGACCTCAATGAGCAAATTGAAATTGTGGACTGGCATTGTCATGCTAAAAAGCCTGACTAAAAAAAGGAATATTTTCAGAAGGTTATTTGAGTGTATTGAACTTTTTCATTCTATTATTTAGAACTAAGAATTGGAGGTCCTTACAAGGTAGTGATGAGCATGGATTCAGCAGTATTTATATTTGGCTTTGATTAGGAACGCAAAGTTCTGGGAAAATTCAAGGTGGAAACTTTCCAAGTTAACTAATGGCGAAAGGTACTTCAAGCCAACAGTGTGGGCTGTGTGCAAACTTAGGGTTGAAAGTGAACAACTGATTTATAAAAGATATGTTTTACAATAAAGAATGAATGGAAATAGATTAAAACTCCTTAATTAGCATGCTAATCAAGCTACATCCCACATGGTAACAGCTAGCTAGCAAAAACTAGCACATGGTCTTAACAAGTTATGAACTGCGTACTTTGCTTTAGGCTACTATCTGCTGGTTAACAGAAATAGCATAAAAAATATGAAATATATTCTCTCCAGTAATATGATCACAATTTTGGCTCAGACAGTGCAGCAGTGTTGGAAGGGGGTTGTCATTTTAGTGAGTTCCTGGCAAATTATCTGTATGTGATGATAGAGTGTGCTGGTGAATGCAGTGCATGGTTGCAATTCAATTAAATGTGCATACTTTCAACCAAAACATGCCATACAACCTAGTATTGCTTTTTTATGTGTATTTCCCCCCAAAATAATTTCACTATTAAAAAGTATGATCATTATATTGACAATTTCCAAATTTCTCAAAATTCTTGAGCCTAACTTCCCT
The DNA here is from genome assembly GCF_043641665.1 of Enoplosus armatus. Taxonomy (NCBI): domain Eukaryota; kingdom Metazoa; phylum Chordata; class Actinopteri; order Centrarchiformes; family Enoplosidae; genus Enoplosus; species Enoplosus armatus. Next base: position 17,067,923 of record NC_092181.1, read on the forward strand.
TGCAATTTTTTTTGTGAATCTACTGACCCTTTCCACCCTACTTTCATCACCTCCTGAAAGTAGCCAAAGTTCCTAAAGTACCTGGTCATGCCCTCCCTCTCCTATTTGCACACACTCGGGGGCTGGTGGGTGGATGAGAACCTGAGCTGGAGAGCAGCCAAGCCGCGGCAGACACATTAGACAGTTGTAAGCACAAAATAAGGTCAAGCTCAAACTTAAGTGGCCAAGACTGTGAACTGGTGCCCTGCTCACTGGAGAGGTTAATAGGGATTAACAAAGAAGGGCTCTCTCGGGAGACACTGTTGTGTTGCCTGTTTTTGAAGGCGTGTGTAGACTTGGCATACAGCAGGGCCTATAATGGACAAATAGAAATTGTGGTTCCAGCAGCCATAATTGGTACCAGTTTCTTTTCATCTTCTTGAGAAGTACAGACAGACACATGCAGCTATGAGAGAACACAGGCAGACATACTTTTCTATGTTCATACATACTGCAGTAAGCTCTGGTCCAAACAAGAGCGGATCAGTCTTGGCGTCAGTGTGAAGAGATTGATAACAGTGATATATTGTTGCATGGACCTGTGGCAGTTTGGCCTGGGTCAGCAATCTCCCCTCAAGGCTTTGGTAATGAACAGATAGAGCTGTTATCATCACTGCGATGAAGCTGATACATCATTACAGGAACATCATTAAGAATGCACCATTTCTGAACTGAGAAGCTGAAGCTTCAGCCGTGAAATCCAGTAAGTGTTCATATTTAAAAGGCTGGCATGCTTTGCTTACTATTTTTGGAGTTAGGTGAAGAAATGTGAGATGTTTTTTATTACTTTGAAAAAAGCTTATCTATAAAAATGTGTTCTTCAGTATATTAATTTTAAGAAACATTGTTTTGAGAAAAAAAGAACAATAATAGTCCTATAAATACTTAAACACAATTTCTCTACATAGTATGTGTGCAAATATGAATGTTTAACCGAAATTTGCAACCTTACCTGCTTGTTAAAAGTACCAGGTGAAGATATAGTACTTAATCCGATTTATTTCCTCTTGGCAACTGACATGCAGTCATAACGGCAGATACTTTAACCTCACATTAATACTCAATGGGGAACAACATAAATTAAGCAAAATAAACTGGGAAATATGAGCACATCGGTCAGCAACATTTATGTCAGGTGGTTGAAGGCAGTTTCGGTGCAATGGAATGAGGACATTGAAAAAAGCTACTAAAATATTTGCATATGAAAACATGTCTCATAAAATGTGCCAAACATCCTTGAAAACTCACATGCTATACTCATATCCTATGTTCCCACCCAGTTCCCTGCCTCTGTTACTCACTGTATATTTTTCTTTTTACTTTTATACTTTTTTACTTTTTCTCATTCCACCTTTTCATCATTATTTCTGTCGCTGATGGTTTGTTTCCCTTTCTACCTCCTCTTTTACCTGTTATTACCTTTCTTTCTGCTCACTCTCAGCATATCCCTTCTTTATCCCCCATTCTCTTGTCTCAACCCTTCCATCATTTACTTTTTGCCTACCCCTCACCTATCACTCCCCCCTCCCTCCATACTTCATCATTCAATCTTTGTACTGGTGCAGCTGCAGAAATGAGACTTGGCTGTGACTAATCTGCTGGCAAAGCCTCCGAGGGCCCCTTGTGGTGGTGCCTCTTCACAGAGGACACGTATGATTGATTGAACCTGGGGAAAACTTTGTCAGGCTGGCCATCATGACTGGATCTCTTGCCTGATAATAAATTCCCTCCTCCCCCAAGTACTGTGGGGAGACACAAGTGTCATGTGGCGCATTTTCATGACACATGGTGCCCTGGACTGTTACGGTTGATCCACATTGCCAGATTCTACTTTCTCTTATACATTTCTCTTTCTACTCCCATTGTTACATGTCCCTGACCCTAAACTCGCCAACAAATTGCTTTAATGTTTTTTGAACAGGACTGGATGTGAAAGAAAAATTGGGCAATGTGTGTGTTATTGTGAATACCGGCATTAGTGTGTCCAGATATGGAAAATGCAGGGTGGGTATTTGCAAAGTGTCTAAGTGTGCAACCAATCATTACAATAACCCCCTTCCTGGTGCTAAGCCTAGTGTGCATATCAGATGAGGGAAGGGGAGAGAGACTGGGGGAATTACTTTTATCGGCAAAGTGTCATGACAAATTGATTTTCTCCCTTAAATCCCAGACAATGGACAAGACATAGCAGGTTGACCCTAAACGGCCCATTTTCTCTTTCCTTCACAGATCAACGCCACCGACTCATTAAGAATCGAGAGGTAGACCCCTGCGCCAAAAGCAGAGGGGCTACAGCGCCAACGCTCTCTCTCTCTCTCTCTTTGTCTCTACACCTCTCCCCCTTCTATCCCACACACGTTCATTTATCAAGTGTGTTACTGATGGCTCTGGAGCACAAGTCCATGTATTCTATCACAGACTCAGTCACCCATTGAAAAGACTCTGAGGTACGTTTGTCATTGGGCTGCTAGATTCTTAGTGAGGGTAGCACATGAGCCTTAACACACACCCACACACCAGTTACAGTAAAACACGTAAAATTGTAATTAAGTTGAATAATGTTACTTGGTTGGTGAAGGGAAATACGTGATGTTAACTTTTTTCTGAGCGAGTCCTGCAGCTCAGAGAAAAACAGCACAGACAGAAATATCTAAAATGAAATAACCAAAACTGACAAAGGGTTAAACACTGTGTGTTTATTAAGGACCCCACTGCACAAGTAAGAAGCCAATGAAGAAAAAAGGTTTTTGGTGTCTTTTAATGGCAACGCACTCTGGCAGTGCGTCAGCACAGGCTGACTAGTCAGGATACGCCACTTATCTGTTCTATTTTCCACATTAACTCTTGGGACTGGCAAATCATTGCTACCTGTATGGCATGTTGTGTGTTACAGAATCAGAATCAGAATCAGAAACTGTTTATTGCCAAGTAACATACATTACAAGGAATTTGCTGTGGTCTGAAGGTGCTATTGTTTTGACAACAAATATGTAGAATATAAAAGGTAAAATAAGAATAAAAATAAAAAATAAGATAAGATAAGATAAATAACAAACAGTGACCAAAATTAAGTAAAGTGTCCAGATAAAGTGTCCAGTAGGGGGTGGGTGCGTTAATGTAACGCAGTGTGCAACATGTGGTGTTAAACCTGTGTGTGTTGCCGTTTAGTCCTCACACCTAGTGAAAGTGATTAAAAGAAGCATGTTGTCCAGTTTTCTCCTGTGCTACTACGCATGGACTGAAATCAGTCAATACAGTGTATTGACTTGAGAGCACCGGTCCCAAACCTGAAGCACATGATACAGTGCTATAAAATAACAGCAGCTTCTTTCAAATGAAATCACTAGTTTGGTCATCTCTGTTTTTGACATAGGCTTCCAAATACATGTAATACTGAATACATTGAAAAATAAAAAAATATTCATTCAGAATAAAACACATTATTTGTGTTTTGCTACACAGTGTATTCAGATATGGAAACAGTCCTAATAATTAGATGCGTGTTGGGAAAAACCTTACTCTGCTTTTGTAAATAATAATATAATTTATGTTTAACAGTCTCAGCACACAACAAGTGTTTAGTCGCCAAGAAAACCTAAAATAACCGAAGTTGGTAGTTATGTTAGTGGGCATGTTATTGTGTATTTTTAAGTGAGTGATTTTGAGACTGCTTTTAAGAAAACGACCTTATGTGTGTACACTAATACTAAACATAATGGCCCGTAAAGTGTATTTGAGGTGATATAGTACACAGTAGTTATCTGCTCAGAGGATTGCAGGACCTTTTCGTAAAAATTCCTAGCCCAGAGTTTAAGATTTATAGTTAAAATGAAATGTCAACACTAATGGCTCTGACGTTTTCATTTTTATTACATAGACACAGCTGGATAAAGAGAAGATGCAATTTGGAGGAAATTCTCTCCAGTGCATTGAACCATGAAGAAGTGTTATAGCTCACAGGTATAGAGGCCTGACTGACTGACCCAAATATGTCTCTTGATAACCATGGTGTGCTAGTGATAACACGACAGTTACCATGACTGAATACTGTCATAGATTTTACACAACTGACAGATTCTATGCAACAACTCCACACTCACAGCTAAGGCTGCCCATCATCACCACATTCTTTATTACAGTAGCGGTAATTACAGTTATGGTAGTGAGACTCATTTCCCACCTCCTCTCAGAGGGCCCACAATCATCCACAACTACAGTGAAATCATTTGTCCCTTTTACTTCTTCATGTATGAACAACCCAGTTTTGTCTCATTTGTACAACAAACACATGGAATGCTGAGTTCCACGCATTTAACCACAATAAGGAACAGCAACAGAAACAAGCCATGACCTCTAAACTACACATCAATAACTGGATTCCAAGAACAAGTTTAATTGTGGTCCTTAACACAGCAAACACATGCATCTGTAAAAGACATTTGTCGAGGCATATTTGGAAAAACATGAGGTATAGACGCTGTCAGGGGCAGGAAAAATTACATTTGATTGGGTTGTCATCTCAGTTTCACTCTTTGTAGGACAGCTTTCCCTCAACCAGACATATGAATAGAGGGGTAAATCCAATGCTGAAACTCCAGTATATGAGGAAAAACATTCATGCCTTCAGAATCAGATGTCATGCACCGAAAATGTCTCATTAATGTGTGTGTGTGTGTGTGTGTGTGTGTGGAGATTACATATCAGGTACCCAAATGGTTGGCCATCGGGTGATTCTGTGCGCTGCATTCCTCAGAATCATCTCAGATGATGTTTCACCACCTTGGAGGGGTGTATTGATTCACAAGTGATGTGCTGCCAGGAAACCCAGAATTGCTGCATATTATTGTGGCGCGTGTTGTGCCAGCATGGAATCTAGCTTTCACATTTGAGCATCACCTGCCTCAAAAGTGTTTTCCTTTTTGCTGGTAAAAATTATAGATGTATCATTATAGTACATCCCATGTTGTTAACCTATGCTGCTTTACAATGACAATGAATTAGCTGTGGATTGAGGTACATACAGGTCAATATGTTGTGGTAGGTGATATTTGTTCTGCAATATGAAATCGAAGAGAATACGAAAATCGCAATACAGTAGTTTCTATTGCATAAAGGAATAACCAACCTAAACGCACTAGTGACGAATGTATTGTGACATTAAGTAACTGCATAAAGCCTTTGTTTGTACAAGTAACATATACAGTCAGCTCCTTAAGTATTTCGACATTGACACAATGTTTGTTATTTGGGTTCTGTACACCACTGCAATGGATTTGCTGTAAAATTAGTGCAGACAAATTAACATGATATTAGATAAAGTTGTCTTATTTAATACTTGATGGAAAATCCTTTGCAGTCAATACCTGAAGTCTGGGACCCATACACATCACCAGACACTGGGTTTCTTCCCTGGTGATGGTCTGCCAGGCTTCAACTGGCTTCAGTTCCTGCTTGCCTCTGGGTTTTTCAGCAAGTGAAATACATACTGAGATTCAGGTCAGGTGATTGACAAGAACATTGCACTTTTTGGTCTTGGAAAAAGTCTTTGGTCACTTTAGCAGTATGTTTTGGCTGCAGCATGAAGCGCCGGTTAGATTTGAGGCACTGGGTTGAACCTGAGCGGATAGGATTGCTCTGACTCTGTACATCTGTACATCAGAATTCATCCTGCTCATGTCGTCAATAAATACGAGAGAGCCAGTTTCACAGAGGGAACAGAGGGCAGCCATACATGACCATGCCATAACATTACCTCCACCATGTTTTCCAGATGAGTTGGTATGCATAGGATAATGGGCTGTTCCCTTTCTCCTCCACACTCCTCACCAGTGTGTTTTTTTTTAAGACCAAACAATTGACTTGGACAAATGTAATGTTTCTGCTATTTCTTGGATTATTTGTTTTTCAGCCTCTCAATAGCCTTCTTAACTGACAGTATCACCTCTTTGGTCCTCATCTTGACTGATATCAGCTGATTTGTGCATGAACTAACGATGGAATAACACACACCAGTCCTAGGAACAGCTGAACAACCAATTGTCCAATTACTTTAGGTCCCTAAAAAGGGTGGACTTCTATATAAATGTCTGTAATTCTTGCACCGTTCATCCAATTTGGAAATAAATACACTTAAATTAAAGCTGAAAGTCTGCACTGAAATCACATACTAATCGTTTAATCATTTCAGATCCATTGTGGTGCTGAACAGAACCACAAAAATTGATGTATGTTTCTATAGTAAACATATGATTATGAAGTATTGTGTTAGAAATAAGTTATTACATTTTTTTAATCATAATACTGTACTATGATAACAGGCGCTAGCCTGCTGTACAGGAAAATGGCTGCTCCTGTTTTTCCATGTCTTCTACATGGATCATTAATTGATGAGGATGCTGACTGCCTGGAACGTGTAAGCTCTAGCCTCAGTCTTTTATGCATCATTACACAGCACTGAATTAGATTATCATGTGTGTGATATTTAGGACTCTTTTGCAGATTTCTTACTTCAGACAAGTCAGCTTGAGACATTAATTCAATTGGAGACAGGTTTCAACCAACTCATAGACTTATGTTAGCTAGCTAGCAACAGCTAAAAAAATCCTAAAAAAGCTACACAAACCCACCAGCCCACTGGGAAAACTCCTGCCACTGATCAATCTTGCTTTTAGCTGCATGATTTCCCTGATGAAGTGTGGTAGGGCCACTATACATATATAACGTGACAAGCAGTTGAAACAACTAATTTAAGACAAATTAAATTCAGCGACTCATTGTGGCTGAGTGGCTGTCTGTGTAGCTTTGAATACAAATAAAGCAATAGGGGTTAGGGCAGGTGAAATCATGTGATGTGACCTGCCTGAGGAAAGCATGTTGTTCAAATGACAATTAATTTTAAAACAATCTTCTCCATCTTGGCAAAGGGGCAGATGGTGGTACGGTTTCAAAATTGGCAGTAGTAGTTGGGAGTTTGGGGATTTCTTAAAACTCCAATTTAATCCAACTCCAGTTATACTATTAATTTTACTGCCATGTAAACACATTTGAGATGAACTTTAAAAGCTTAAAGTCCAGCTAAAATTGCATCTAGTCATGTCAGTTATTTTAAATTTAATGTCAATCTTTTTTTTATTATTGAAAAAAAGGAAATAACAGAAATACTGCTATACCCTTCAGCTGCTAGAGGAGCATGCCGGTGTCTGTGTTTGATTGACAACAGCTTGCAGGTTGATCCCAGACAAAGTAAACAAACTTATGCTGTAGCTTACAAGCCATGGTCAGACAGTGTGTGAGCAGAGGTAGTGAAGGACCACATCAGCATCTAAACTGACGTGATATTTGCATGTACGTTTAATATGCTGTTTAATGTGCTGCAGTTGACCAGCTAATAAGCTATCTGGCCTGCAAACTGACGTTAGCTTGTATTGTGTGACCATCTGCTTATGAAAGAAGGGTTATGTCCCTGTTGTTGTCTGACGGATTGATGCAACTATAGGGGCGATGCATTTTTCCCTTGTGGTTTCTGATTTTCTTTCCTCAAAGCAAACCATAGCACATGTGATTTACAGAGCAGATATGCATGCTTTAGCAGAACAATAAAACATGCAATTTAATTTCACTTTAACATAAAGACCACTGCCTTTTTAAATAACACAGACACTCTTCAATAAAAAGAGAACATTAGTGAGCATGGGTTCTGATGCACGGTTGTGGCCGCAGGATGCCACCTGTCTGCATGTGGGTGGACATCACTGATGCTGGCATCAGCATCATTAACACCCTCCATTATAATCCAAGTCCTCCTCTACCTACTGTACATAATGGTTTCAATATGTGAGAAATGACGAGGCGTTTTCAGGTTTAACCCTGTTCCGTCAGCAGCAGTTGGTCTCAGATGAACATTCTGTTGCTATAGCAACCCCTACAGGCACAGTTCCATGGCAGTTGCAGTTTAACTTACTGCCACCGTTTTGTCATATGTGACCAAGTAAATACTGACAGGCATCTTTTATCTACTCTGCAGATGCACTTACTCCCTAACTGTATCGGTTGGCACTGTTTATTATCGCTGTTTTGTGATTTGTTTATTTGGTCTTTTACAGTGATCAGTTTACTGCTAACCAAGTTAGCCACTATACTAGCTGTCTGAGGCTAATGTGTTACTAGTACAACATTCTAAGTAACTGTTAATTTACTGTTGGGCTAACTTAAGTGTTTTACTCTTTTTACTTTTAATCTTGTGGACCATAATTTATGTACATGTTGACAAGAATAGATACTATATTGTACTTCCTATAAGGACTTGAAGAAGTTCTTTCACTGGTGATGTATTCATGGTCTCTTTCTGGAATGAGGGACAATATAACTAATTTGACAGAAAACTCTTGTTTATAAAAGCTAATCTTTTTCTGATATGTAACCACTGTGTTTTAAATTATTGTGTTTTATCCAGTACTGTTTTGCAACAAAACACTTCAAAGTCTTCAACTTTTTATTATAATTGTGTTTAGCTCACTGCACAGCTGTACACCTACATGCATAGGGGTGGCATCAATAGCGTAATCCATGAGCATGGCTATCTTTTATTGCTTCACTTGTTGCATGTGCCGTACACTTTATTGGTCCCATGTTGGGGAACATTGTGAAATAATCACCTATCATTCATGTGAAGACAATTTACTAACAATTCCCCAGCTAGTGACACTCACACTTGGATTATGGCTATCAAACCTGAAGGCTATTTTCTGCATCTTATCTGAGATGAAACGGTTCCTCGGTGTATCAGTGTTCCTAAGCTCATTCAAAAATGGGTTTATTGGGTTACACTTGCCATTTGTCAATAGCAATACCATCCAACTGTCATTGTCCAAAGGTCAATGACATTTTCATTACATACCAACTGGGTGAAACCACTAACCAAGCAAGAAACTAGATGCTCTGTCATCTTTGTTGTAGTTTCACAATGTAGCAAGTTACTTTAGCTTTAAACTTTTAATTTTAACATGACATTTTGGCATTGAATTACATTGTCTCCTTCTTCTCCTCTTTTGGCTTTGTTGCCCTGGTCAACTACCTCCACGTAATCTGTCTCACCTGGCTGGAGACCTGGACCAGTAACTAACTGTTAGCAACACTGTCACTGAAATCTAGTGCACTTGTTGTGACCCTGCCACTGTCCACACAGGTACAAAGAAGCAGCATCACAGCAAGCCAAAGGTTGTAATACACATCACGACATGGTGTTCATGGGAATTGGAGGATTAGACTGGGAGAGTTGTGGCTTAAAACCACTTCAGTCAGATGCAGTGATGCGTTCTTCTGGATCCATTTGGCAGGTTGGTGGGTGTTCATTTCAAGTCCTATTTGTGAGTATATTATGGGCAGAAGGTTACCGGACAGAGGGCAGAGTTTTTGTTCCAGTGAATTCAACTTGTTTGTGACTGAATCCCCACAGAGAGACTTTTACACGTTCCAAGCTGTGTTTATGTGCATTTGTGTGTTCATGTGTGTTGTGACACTAGACACTAGACTTTGAAAGCAACAAGGGGGATAAAACAGATGACCTTTTAATGATAACCTTTTCACAGTGGGGTTTCATTTCTTAATCACTGGCCCAGCTATACCCAGATAGAAATCCCTTCATATCTGTGTTTTCTCTGTCTCACTGTGCGAGTGGCTTTGGGTCTTTTCCCCTCGCTTGTCATGGCTTTGCAGCCTGTCAGCATGCTCTCACTGAGGTTCTCTAGGGTTTCAGTCTGTGATGACCATCCTGTAAAGCAAAGATTCTATCACCCGGACCATGTTTCTACATGTTCTCCTCTCCCCTGCCCTCCCAGGTGACCAAAGTATGACACGTGTCAGTGGTGCGTGTTAGTGTTGGGAGATGGAACGGGGGAAAGGGCAGGGTTGGCCTCACTTTTATCAGAAGTCAATGATTCACTGGGGTGAGAAGGACATTCTGCAACAGTGAACAGTTCCTTTACAGCGCGCCCTTTGCCAACACACATTTCCTCCACTTGCTTAATGCTGACTGTCCTTTCCACTCAACACTATTTATGAGAATGCAAAAAATGCTATATTTCCAAGTGTGCTACTTATCATAGCACACGTAGCACCATCAAACAATTTGTGAAGCAGCTATATCATGAAATGGGTGCTGAATTAAAATCTAAATTAAAAAATCAGTGCAGTATCCTGCTATCACACAAGTGGACCAACAACAAGTGAAAAGACAAATCCATTAACAGATAACCAGTGACTCTTCAACACAGCCTTTAACTGGTTATATACCTCTTTCTAACAGGAAACTAATAGAACTGGGTTTTAAGCACATATATAAGGTGGAAATTACAACATGCTATTTCATTGTATTGACCTGTGGACATGTATCTCTCAAGCACTATCAAAATCATAAAAAAAAAAACAAGCCTGCTTTGCTGTAAAATTGAAATTATTTTCTCCAACACTGGCCTGTTAGTCTCTTTCTTGAGCAGAGCTCCTTTATTACCAGGAATTCCATTTGATAAAGTGGAGAAGCTGAATAGCAATTCTACGAAAACAATTAATTATGTTCAATGCTTTTTTCAAGTTTTTAAACACTGACGCCAGTGTTGTTTTGACCTTCTACAATATCTCCCCATGTCACTACAATATGGTAGATGTTGTTGATGTTTCATAGGTGACAGACAACATCTGTAGCAACCCCTGACGCCACCCTCAAGACTTGTGCACGTTGGAATAGAACAAAATCTTTTCAGATTCTCAGCGAGAGTTTCCTGTCCAGTGAGAGTGCCATTACACAGAGAAGTCGGTGTATTGTGTCTGAGTGTTCCTGTGTTTTTGTTTTTTTTTAAGCTTGTGCAAGCTGTGTGCTTCAGGTGATGTGGAAGAATAGATCAAATATACATGTAGAGGTTTGTGAAACGCTGATATTAGCCAGGAAATGTGCTGTTTTTGAAAATACAAACCTATTTTAGATAATGATACATGTCCATTTGTATTCTGTGTTCACACACAGTTTGATGTATTTTTGCACATTCTTGGCCACGTGAGAATCCAGCAAAACAACTGCCAGCACTTGCCTGATTTCACAAGTGCATTTTGTCAACAGCCTAATAATACATACTGATCTACATACACAGCGGCAGCTGAAACCAACACTCTGCAGCTGGCAGTCTGCTCCAAATATGACAGCATGAATAAACAACTCACACTCAGCTGACCATCAGATAAGCATATCCCTGTAACTTTAATCTTTCAATCATCAACTGTCGACAAAAAAATCCAGCAAAAGAGCACATGAGCATCACAGGAACAAAAACAGCCAAAACATACAGTATTATCAATATAATTTTTTTAGACTGTAATTTTAGATATGCTGAAGCATCGCCTGTCATACTGAATTAATAGTAGAACATTTCTTTAAGGGCTGTGAGGCTGCAAAGCAGGGTGCAATCCCTTTTCCCAGTCTTCCCAGTGCCTTATATTCAGAAAGGGTTCATGTTCATATTTAAGCAAAGAAGGGAACATGTCAATCATATACATCCTACTCTTTTGGCACACCATGGAGCTACCGGTATTGGGTAGCAGCATGTCTTCTAGCAGTAAAGTAGCGCCCAGTTGGAAATGTACCGTAGTCATCTGACTTGTTTTCTAATACATGCACCACCTCCTGTGCACAGATGAAATGTCCTGCATCTGTTTTTGCAGTCCAAACACATTACTTTGATTTAAATTAAATGTTAGAATTTTTCATGAAAAAGATTTACGCAATTATTTCACAACTGTAGCGGCCGGGAAAGTGTGAAAAATAAAGGAAAACGAACCAGAAAACGGATATTGAATAGAATATTTAGCTGTTCTCTGCTCATTTCAGAGGTTTTCATCTGTGTGGGTGTGTGTGAAAACGTTGAGCTTGTATGTGTTTTTCTGTATTAATGTAGCGGCCATCGAGTGACACGCTGCTGTCTCCCTTGAGGGGTTAAAGTGTCATAATTACCCCGTGCTCGTTCGACTGGCCTTGAGGATGTTAAAAATGAGTGCTCTTGGCAATGGAGGTGACATGAAACTTCTTTAAAAATGATGGGGAAACTTTGATAAGTCCTCAACAGGGACATGAACTGTCAGGAAGACAGATACCTCAAGTGAAGCAGGGACCTTTCATTAATGTAACACAATCCCTCCACCATCTGTTTAAGCTGACATCGAGAGGGTCCTTTTGAAGCACTCGTGAGCCTCATGCGTGAACCACCCTGCGGCATTGCTTATCATTGACACTCCTAGGACTCTCCAGGTGATTAACCACGTATCTTTGTTACAGTACATGTACAGTACACGCAGACTTTCTCAATTATATCTGTTTTTTGAGTCATTTTTAAAGGTCGATAATTGTGGGAAAGTTACTGAGCAACTGCTAAAAAGAAGAGCAATGTCTGTGTGTTTAATTGTTTAGCTATATGTGTGTAAGCTTCACCAGATTTGTCAAAGACATTGTTCAGACATCACATGTCCAATTTGACTGCAACATATTCACCATTAATGCCATGTTTTATGTAAAATCTGAAAAGCAAATAAAGTGAGGAAATGACTTTGAATTTGTTTACGTGTAAGATAATTACTGATTTCTAACTTACATAATAGTGAATATGTATCAAATACCTTTTCAACATCGTCTAATGTCCTGTTTTCTTTGTCTCATGTTAGAGGTGGATTGCCTTTGGTAAAGATATTAGGCATACTTTAGGAATTGGCTTTATTTTGTAAATGTTTCATGAGGACGGAAATGCACGCAACACCTTTGTGAGACCTCAAGGACACACACAGTGTGCTTTGGTGAGAAACACTGAACGTAAACATGACTTGTTTGTTTACAAGAAAACTCCACAGGGCGCTTTTAACAATTATGACTGGTTTAAAGAAATCCAGGCAATACATATTCTCAATTCGTATGCAGACATATGTTTATAGACAAAAAGCAGACACTGATTGGAGAACAGTATATTGCTACTAACATCGACATTTTAATTCAATATACCTCCTTAAGTTACCTCTGTCTCCTTACTGCTCCAATCATGTATCTGCAATGCTAACAATGTTTTGAATTTGTGTCTGACCTAGAAAAGCAGTACTGTGTGAGGATGCACCTTTTTTTTTTTTTTTTTTACTGAGTGGTTTAATTTTCAACTTCAATGTCATTGTGCTTGACATGCAGAGAGCACATTTTACCGTATCAAACAAAGTGAAGAAAGTTCACATACTTTGAAATAAAAGTGAGATAAATGCTTAAAGGATAAAGCTGGTGGTGTTCCATGTATTTGGTTTTCGAGTTGTCCGTCCATCCCATTCTCGTGAACGCGATATCTCAGGAATGTCTTGAGGGAATTTCCATGACCTAACAAAACACATTTTTGGCCATAACTCAAGAATTCACACACTAATTATCACAATTTCACACAAATGTCTAATAGGATAAAATGATGAAGTGATGACATTTTTTACCCCAAAAGGTCAAAGGTCAACTTCACTGTGACATCATAATGCCCTGAAATTTTTCATTGATTTGGGCCCCAAGGTACTTGTACGAGTCCACCCTCTTCCCTTCCTCTCCCTGGCTTCCTGTTCCACTGTTAGTCCACCACATGCTCATTGGTTTCGCTGATATTGAGCTTCAGATAATTGTTGTTGCACCATGTGACGAAGCTCAGTCTGAGTGATTTCCTTAACCAGCTGGGCACTGTAGTTTTCAGCAAATGTCACACAACACTTTAATGGATTAAACATTTGGTGCATAGTGAGTGTAGACGGCAGCAGGAAGGTGTATGTGGAAAATGACTGAAAATGAACTACGGTGCCCATGTTCATGGTAATGAAGGTCACCCAGTGCAATGACATGGCCTGTTTACGTGTATTTTATAGGTATGGTGCAACAATAGAGCTCTGCACAGGTAATAGGATCTAATCATTGTTAGTTAATCTGTGACACAGGATGAAATGGAATCTTATCTTCATATGAGCAATGGACTAATGGAAACAGCAGACAGTTTATTTCTCCCTGTACTTCTTTCTCCCTGTTGTATGTACTTTTGAATTTTTATTATTTAATTTCCAACTGTGAAGCATTGTGTAACCTTGGTTTTGAAATGTGCTAATAACTGAAGTTATACTTACTTACAAACTGCATTATATTTTCCAAAGTCATTGCACTTATAAGCAGATGAACAAAAGAATCCGACGTACCACCAACAAGCACAGGTCCATAAAATCCAAACACAGGTGGAGTACAGCTCAGAGCTGCATTGGTATTCCAGCTACAATTGTCTGCACTATCGCCAGTTCTTCAATTTATAAGCCTCTTCCACTACAGTTCTTCTGTGTCCAACTACAAATAAAAATCTCTGGCCAGCACACTACTTGATCAAGATGGTGTTGTACCTTGCTACACCCCCCCGCCCCCACCCCCCCATGCCCCAAATCAGTATTCATGGCACAGGGCAAAGACACATTTTCCAAACAAAGCAACTGCAGCAGACAAAAAGCCCCTCCAAATTGGGCTTTGGAGCTCGCTGGAGTAGGCCAGAAGCGGAGCTAATTTTTCATAATCAGTGACAGTTGCACTGATGTCAGAGCTTAAGTAATCATTGAGCACAAGCACAGCTATCTTAGGAGGCGTCTGAATGAGTGACAAGGGTCTAAAGGGAAGAAGGATGGAGTGGAAAGAGAAAGCACGAAGGCGTGCGACGGGCCAAAAGAGACAAACGAGAAGCAAAAAAAACAGAGCCTCTAATGAGGGAGGGTAGACACTAATTAAATTTGAGAGGAAATCTCAATGTGAAACTTTATTCTAAAGGCATGTCTGATAAAAGTAGCCTCTCCTTGAACATGTCGCCTCTTTATTGTTCTTTGAGTGGCGGTAAATTAAATTAGTGATCATGCATGACTGAGAGAGACATTCACTAAAGCAGACAGGCGTGCAGACTAGGGTTGTAACGGTACACAACATTCAAGGTTCAGTATGTACCTCAGTTTTAGGGTCACGATTGGACACGTTTTCGGTTCAGCAGGGAAAATAAAAAATTGTCGGAAATAGTATTTTTGTCATTTATTTTGAAAAATGTAAACATTTAACAGTGGCTCATTGGCCATAATTCTTACTTTAACAGTTAAGGCACTAAAATACTGGCATTTGTCAATAAGAACAAATTAATAACACAAATGTCAGTAATGCTCCATCATAAGACTCTGACCTGTTGATAATTCATTAGTCTGACTCTCTGATGTAGGCCGCTGAGATAAGTCTGGTGATTTCAGTCGCCATTCTCCGCTAACTGCGCATTACAGTTTTCGAAGTCTGTGGTTTTAACGGGTCCAGTGAGCTCCTCCATAGCTAAAGTATAGGTAGGCTTCACCTCTAGGACACCGATGATCAAGCATGTGTTTGTCTTTTTTAACAGTAAAAGTTGGAAAATCACATACGTCATTTACTATTTTATGTGGCGTTCTCTTTAACGGGGATTTAACCATTTTAATGCCAGGGCTCGCCTCCCCACATGCAAATGTTCCGCCAAAACAAGTTCCCCTCAAACACTATTTTGTAAGGGCAGAAAAACACACAAGCCAGAGCATTTTTTTCCCAGAGTGACGATCGGTTGAGCCAGACTCTTCTCCAAAGTGTGCGAGACTAATACAGGGCATGTGAGAAGTTTGCCTAACCAATACGTTTTGGTGCCTAAACCTAACCGAACTACGACAACTTCCCAACTTTCACAATTTTGCAGTCGCAGTTTGGTTTAGTAGCAAAACTACTTGGTTAGGTTTAGGAAAAGATCATGGTTTGCGTCTGGTCTGTCATTTGTGTTTGCTATTCAGTGGCAGCGACACTACATGAGCTTGGCTAACCTGGCTAACTGGGCTAAGCCGACCAGCATGCTACAGCTGATAGACAACAACTGGTGCACTGCCAAAACTCTAGAATTTATGTTCTGCGTGTGCAAGTAGTCGACATATTTTGACGGTAATTGTTTGCGTACCATTACACCCCGAGTGCAGACACAACTCGTGAGAGATCTGGAGGTCACTGTTATAGGTGTGAAGTGACCATGCATTTATTGGCAGATTAAGCACTTCATTGAATGTATATAAAGAGGACACATTACTAGGAACAGAAACTGAAAAAAATACCTCCACTCCTTGCCTCATTGCTAAGCTGGTTTTAGTGTCTCTTTTTTCCCACAGTTCCCATAGCAGAACCTTTACCCAAGTATTGATACTGTAAATGGACTCCACAGTCTCCAGTCATGGGTGCATTTGTCTGAAGCCCATACTGTACATGAGCACATTAGCCTTGTCTGCCAGACGAGTCTGGCAAGTTGGTGAGACTGTGATTCACGTCTGGCCTTTCTCATCTCTTCCTTCTGTTATCTCAGAATTTAAAAGCGTGAATGCTTTCGTGAAAGTTTTTTTTTTTTTTTTTTTAAAAGCTGCAAAAGCATGTCTTTTTATCTGAGTAGGAGCTGCTGCTGTTGTTTTTCCCTAATGGAGTTGGAGAGTTCACTTGGTATTGAGGAGAGGCACAGAAGAAGAATAACCCAGTAATAATCACTGCTGTGTTTTCGTCGGCCATGGGAGATGCACAATACGCAAACTGTCACTGCCACCTCAGATATCATCTATAGATGATGTCTGTTTGTTTATTTTTTTCCTCAGTAGCCCAGAATCATAATTGATGAATGACTGATGACCTCTGAGCTCACTTCATCTCCGTTTTATCAAGAAAATCACAGAATAATGTTAACATCTCATACAAATGGGAATATTTTGCTTATGTCTTAAGATAAGAAACACGGTGGGCGAATATGGACAAAGCTACAAGAATTTGAACTTTTACTTTAAAACAATACATTGTGTGTTGTTATCTTTCATAGTACTCATAAGTAAACACTAAATACTACGTAAGTCTCTGCGTGAAATTGTTCTGATTGAGAAAGAGGCCATTCACATCCCATTATGATCAACTCTCTAGACTCATCTGGCTTGCGAGGTTATGAACATATGTGTGCGTAGTTAACACACGTGCTCCCACACATTACACAGCACCTTAACACAACAGTTTGTGTTCTGCTCATTAGTGCAAACACACAGCTGGCCTTATGATACAGTAAGCCTTCAGATGTATAGGATGTTAGCACATTACATATGCTGCTTTAATTTCCCTCTCCCTCTTCTCTCTCTGGCTGTCTCAACACACAGTACAATATAATATGATACACTGCACCACTATGATGTATTTTAGTGTTCCTGTAGGGCAACATATCGTGTCCTGGACTCTCAGTGCTCATGATCCACTTCTGATACACTTATAAAAAATAACAAGGCTGAGAGTCCACAGGCATGCATGCGGCTCTGTGGAGCTCTGCTAAATGATAACGTCGGCATGCTAACATGCTCACAATGGAAATGCTATCACGCTGATCTTTAGCAGGTACTGTTTCCCATGTTCAGCGTCTTAGTTTAGTGTGCTAGCATGTTAACATTTGCTAATTAGCACTAAACAGAAAGTGCAGCTGAGGTTGATGGAAATGTTTTGCAGATGGAAAAACCAAAGAGCTGGACAAATTAACATTTTGACCTGGTGATGATGCTACATGAAATGTCGGGAATCACCAAAGCTATTACAATTTATGTAGCATTACAATTTAGTTGTTACAGATTTCATGGTAATCCACCCTATTGCATATGATCATTAACATACTGTAGAAATGCACACATATTTATACATTATCTTCACTATGTCACCTGCTGTCCACCATGCATTCACCCGTGCAGTGAAGGCATTCTACACAAAACCTGAAATGATCACTTCACATTACTTCTGAAGCTTCACCGTCATAGATATGAAGGAGTGTTTGTAGCTGTTTTGCACAGAGGGAGCCTAAAACTTTTACCAGAACATAGAAATTGTAATTTGTAGCAAATTGTATGAATGCGGGGTCAGACACCATTTTCTTTGCCTGTCTGATGTCAGTCAACTCATACAGTAAATGGACTGAACAGGAATATATTCTATTATCTTCCCAGCAGTCGGTACTAGACGAGTAATTTGAGATTTCAGTTGTTGAGACAAATTATTATACTATTCTGACATTTTGTATATTATAATGCTCTCTAGGACTGGAGTGTAAAAGAGAACATAAACTTGGACTGAACACCTACATCCTTGTAAAAAATATATCAGCAGTAGCAGGATGGAGCAGCCCTTCAACATGGGCATCTCTAAATGAGTGTATTATCAATATAGGCCCCCAAGGGCAGACCCAGATGATGGCAGTATATGTCATCCTGCCTGTGATCAATTGCTGTTCTGGAGACAAATACAATCACTTCTGTCTTTTTCACTTATAAAGTCTGGGCCCGTATTTATCAGACTGAGGAAAGTGAAATGGTGGACTTCTGTGAAAGATTAAAGTAAAATGTTTTACTTCTGTCCCTACTCTTAAAGTTAAGGCTGAAAGCTGTACAAACAGAGGTCAACCTTCTGTCAGTACAACATATTGTTCTGTTTCTATAATTCACAAGAAGGTAGTTTTTGGCCAACTATTTATATTTAACTGGAACGTCTGACATGGAGTTTGCATTCTTTAACTTATTTATCAAGGGTGCAGGCAACACGTATCATGCTGGCATTGATGTAATTCACATCACTTCCCGTGCGTCATCATTGTCTGCACTAGTCCTTCTGTTACAAAATTCTCTTTATTACATTTATCTTTTTTGATGTACGTGTCTACCAGCAGCAACATTTCTTTCCTGCTCCAGTCTGGTTTTCTTTTTGTTCCCATTTCAGAATCAGAATCAGTTTCATTGGCCAAATACATGTGCACATACAAGGAATTTGACTCTGGGTTTAATGTACTCACGCACAGCCAGTTTCTCATTATTTTATCCTGATCTATATATTATAAATATAGATTGTTGAGACATTGTTGTTAATGTTTTAATGATTTCAGACAAATAAAAATGTTAGGATTAAGGATTAAAAAAACAAACAAACAATGGGGATGCTGTAGAGTGAATCCTTGTCTTTGATTGGCATTTGCCTCTCTGAGCATACATATGAGTAATCATGTGATCACTTGAGAGCTGCTGTTAAAGGTTACTCCTACTCTTTGCTGTGAGGGTGTGTGTGTGAGCCCTGCGCACAAACCTAACATGACCACACGAGCATATCCGTAGAATTCACTTGAAGCTACTGCTCACTACGACTCATACTGCAAAAAAATGCAGTCAAACAAAAATAATGAGCAATTAGTCTTATTCCAGTATGTTAACTCGTCACATAACGCTGTTCTTGCGCGCTACGTGTCAGATGATTTGTGATGTGATATGCAACTGTATCCGCTGCAGTTCCTACTGCTGTGAAGCAGCTGCTTTTTTGCTGATCCAATCAAACACAATTAGTATCTCCAATATAAACACGCTTTTTCTCATCGCACTCTCTGTCTCTCTCTCTCATACACACACATTTGCACAATTGCATGATCCCACCCCTTCTCTTTATTAACACCACTTGCCTATAGGGAGCTGGCAAAGTTAAGTGAGCTCTCCATCTGTTAAATTAGAGAGTGTCAAAACTTTTAGCTGCTGAGTGATCCAGAGACATAATCCCATGTCTCCTTGGGTAATGAATTGTACTCATGCTAATTAGCACGCACATGGCCGGCAGTAGCAACGAGAATGTCCTAATCAAATAGACTTATGGTTTTGTCATGTCTATGGTTTCTCCCTTCTCTCTGGGGCTGGCTGCATGGGCCTTGGCTCAAACCCCTGCTGCCCACCCCTCCCTGACACATCCCGCCGAAGGTAACTGTTTTTATTGGACAGTATAGAGCAACATTAAACATTAGCATAGAGAGGCAGATGAAACACTGCACTCGACCACGCACTCGACACAGGGACATTGCAATGATATGGTACATGTTTTATACTGCTGGAACACCTTTACCTTGAGGCAGTCTGTGCGGATGATAGAGAATATGGAACAAGTAAAATACACATAATCAATAAAAATTAAAAGACGACAATACAAATAGACAAATGGATGTTCAAAAACTGCATTTCTTGAACCAATAAACCAATATTTGCATCTTGTGTGTGTGTGTGTGTACTTTAAGTCTGTGCGATAGAGTTGATAGAGTGATAGTAAGGGAGAGTGAGAGTGACACAGAGAAGGAGAAAGTCTTCAAGGGTGAATGGAGCACAGAGTGTCTGTGTTGCTAAACACTGGCTATAATAGAGGCCAAGGATTAGATGGCAAACTTTATACCCCCCCCCCCCCCCCACACACACACACACACACACAGCATTCCATCAGGGCTTTATCTGGCCTTTTATTTGCCTTTATCGAGCATGGCGGAGGCAGCCCGCTCAGCGTTAACAATGTCGGGCTAAAGTCATTTCACACAACACTACTTGGTCATGTAAGCTGACAACTTTTATATTCCCTTATGTCCTTGGCTCGCTCTGTCGTGTGGGCTTATCAGTAGCGGGGAGTGGCGCAACCGGTTGGTTTTCAGCACCAAGACGTGCCACAGAGTGGGGTAAATTGTGCTAATTTCAAGCCTGGAGGAACCATTACTAGGAGGTGAGCGTAACTTGTAGTGGCAGACAAAACTGCCTAGAAAGAGGGAGCACACATTGCTCATGGATCTACTACATGCTGCACTGGGTTTAAGTGTTCAATACTGGGTGTTGGTGTGCATCAAAGCTTTCACATGCAATTTATTCTTTGGTTGACAAAGGGGGTGTGCATGTGCGTGGTGATGGCGCTTTTGGGTAAGGGGTTCATCTGCACAGTCTTTTAATTAACCTCATGCCCTGTTACTATCCACATTGCCAGGACTTGGCTGACCTTACACAGATTTATGCCGCAATAAAAGTGACAAGGTTATGGAAATACAGGCTGACGCAGGACGTGACGGAGGGGTTGCCGGACCAACCTTTAACAGGCTGACAGAGGCCATTATCCTTGATGTCAGATGAAGAGGTGTGAGATGGAAATGCCCCTTGCATTTCATGCTGCACTGCCTGCTTAACGTAGAGACAGCAACCAGGGAGACGGACTAATGTTGGACAGCCAAACATGTTCTGTTGACTTAAGAACTAAGTCTTAGTCATCTCTTGAACGGAGTGAAGAAGGACATTTTAAATGGAATAAAAAAACTACTAATAGGGGATGAAAACTCAAAATGCTTGTATGAATTTTATGCTGCATGCATTTAGATTTTTGTAAATACACTTTCAAGCAGACGTCTTCAGATTGCTTTAAATATTCAGTTTCATATCGCTGAAAGAGCTGGAACTAGTGAATTTTTTAGATTTTTGTTTGAAAAATTACAAACAATAAATCACTTGTCAACATTGCTGTCAATTAGTTTTCTGACAATTGTATGATCCACTTATATTCTACGTTCCCTCCATGTTGTCCAACTTGATTGTCTTATGTTGGGTCCAGTTTTTTTACATAGTGTTCATAATTTCATTTGTTCTTCATTTTAAAATATGACATGCATACCAATGTGATTTCTTTCTATGGCTGCCATATACTATTAAGCTAATAGTATTGGATTTTGTCACCAAGTCATTTGTGCACTTTTTTTTACCCCTGTTATGTCCTTGTTTTACTTCTTCATCATTATCTAATCCTTAATCTGAAATGACATGGGGCACATACAGTGTATGAATCACTTATTAGGGGACCTGCCATAGCTGTCTTAAACCCATTATGTTTATCAATGAAATTATAAAAACCAAGGGAGAGCACAACAATCCAATTCAGTTTTGGATTGCTTGTGGCTGAGCAGATCCAGCAGATTGATAATGCTTGACTGAATATTTGGGGGGGGGGGGGGGTTTCTCTGTATTGCTAAATCAATTAAAAAATGTGATATGGGTCCATTCAGCAGCACATAATTATCTTGTCATTCCAGTTAATTAGCATCCTATAAGGACTCGCAGCCCACAAGGTAACTGCCCATCAAACAGCAGGGCAGATGACTACATAATAAGATGACTTGAGGGAAGTGCACTTGGGTCAAGAGGTGGGCCTCTTCCCTGCTGGAGCTGCTAAACCTGGGGGTCACGCTGGATTCCAACTCTGAAGCATACGGATTAATACAATATGGAGGATTAGTCATGGGACACGTCATACTCTGTATGGCTATGGGTTGAATTATTGGCCAAATCTACTCAGCAAGACATAATCTAATTAATAATCTAATCTAATATTAATGATCTAAATCTTTTTTTCTCATGCACGTGAGCTTTGACTACATTTGAAGAAAAGAGGATGATATTCGATGTATTTTAGTTGAAAATAACTGAATGTGATCTGCAGCTAATAATTATGTTCAATTTTATTAGTCAGTGGTTTTGTTATTTTCTCTTTTCATTTTTTGGTGAGAACTAGGGATGATAATAATTAACTACTTAACTGTTAGATGACAATAAGAATTTTGACCAATTAATACTATCAGTTAAACAGTTGAAAAATATTATTAACAGCCACAATGTACTACACTACAGCACCCCTCATCAAGCTAATGACCCAGACGCGGCGGTGGACACCTGTGTGAGAGACAGTCCCCCCTCATTGGATACTCCTGACTGGTGGAAAAGTATTCAGACACTCTTCCCGAGGCTGGCCACTCTAGCAAGGCGCTATCTCTGCGTTCCCCGGACATCTGAGCAGGTATTTTCCGCCACAGGTCTCACAGTCAACAGACTGAACACCAGACCAAACCCACAGCATGTTGGCATGTTGCTATTTATAATAATAATAAAAACCAGTATACAAGCTGTCCGTGAGTCAGGACTGAGGTTTATTTTATCTGAGGTCTGAAAAATGCAATACGAGTTTCCATTTTGTTAACCTGTCTGCTGTTATTTTCCTACTCGGGGGATCTAGGCTTATGCCTACTCAGTGTTCTATATGTGTTCTTTAATATGTGTGTTAGCCTACGACGTGTGAATCCTCATTTTGTGTTGTTGTTTGTGCTGCTATTGGACTGCTATTTTCTTATGATTTTTTTTTTTTTTAAGATTACATTTTAAGAATAATTTCAAATTGGTGAGAACAGTCCAAAACTCCAAGATATTTAGTTTTTAATGACATAAGGAAATCAGCAAATCCTCACAATTGAGAAGCTGGAACTGGGCAACATTGGGTATTTTTGCTTGAAAAATGATTTAAATGATGTAAGTAATTAATCAAAATATATGCCAGGAATTATTTGTTGTTTGCTTTATTTGACAAACGGTTACAGTTTTAAAATAATTTAAAATATGAATGTCATGTTTATGTTCTTGTACAAACAAAGTCGGTGAGAGATTAAGAACATATTGTATTCCTTCCTTCTGTTTTAAGCTCCTCCTTCCTAACAACATGTTTACTGCAGTGAACTGATAAATGACTACAGCAAACACACAAATAACTAATACAAACACTCAACACTGCCAGATTCCAATGTGCTTTTCAGTGTTAATAATCAATTTGCAATCTGGTGATTTCAGTGACACACGGTCCTCCAGCCAAACAGTCAGACAACACAAAGCTAAATACAACGACAGAAGAACAGAGGCATTGTTTGACTCACACAATCAGCCGAAGACAAATACAATGTGAGCGAGCACACGGTCACAGATAATCCTGTCAGGTATGTTCTTGAACAAAACATAACACATTTTAATATCCACAGGACTTTGATTATAAAACCTTGCTGCTTTGCATCTTAACTCTCTGAAGACATGTTTTTTTTCCTTTCTGCAGAATTTGTTTTGCCTTTTTGTTTTTTTTTGTTTTTTTTGTCCTGCTATGTGAATAGCTTCTGGCAATGTTCATTGATCTCCCGCATGTTGTGTCTGGATGTTGTTTTGGAGATTGGGCAGGATGAAGCAGCTTATATAAGCAACAGTTGAAGTCATCAGGGGAAGGAGAGATTTAGCTGCGCACATCTATGTTAGAGCAGAAGTGATGAGATATTACCAATATCAACACACTCGCGCTGTGCTTAAGTACATCCATGGATTCCAGAGCCCGGCGGCTGATAGACGCTGCTGCAGAATGGTAAATATCACTGCTCTGCATGAACATCTGTTCATTACATTGAAACTGCTACATTACCATCTGTGGAAATTAACTGGGAAACTTGTGCCATAATGAAACTCAAGCTGGGAGACAGTATATATTTGGTGTTTCAATTTTTATTCTGCCAATTAAAATGTGCATATATACTGTAGGTCTGCAGATTTGTGGAGTTTTACCTTTTCTTTAGTATGTGTACTGTATATAGATGAGAAACCAGTGTGGCAGAAAAAAACAAAGGATTGATGAATCTGCTAAACAATAATTATATGCTATAAAACTATTTGGCAGACATCAGAAGGAGAATTTTTTTATAATTTGCAGGATACCAATTAGTCAGTAGATTTAAATTAATCATCTGTGCCCTCAAATTACTTAATTTGTTCACATGAATTAATAATTAATGCACACAGACTGACAATCCGTTATTTCCTAAAAAACGTTTGAAGCTACATTGATTAATGTTTTATTATTTTCTTGTTTTTGGGCCAATTGCGGGCAGCTGATGGAAAATCTGTAAACACAAAACTGACAACATTGGAGTTGTGTTTGTGGCCACCTGCTGAATGTAAGTCCAGTACTCAACTCTCCTCTTTTTGGTTTGCGCCAACTCCTGTGCAAAATATCGGCCTCTTTGGATCCTAAATGCTCCACTCTGCTCAGAAAACCAAAACAATGAGCTGAAAGATGCTAAATCCCTCCATAGAGCTGAGAGGAACTGCAAGTTTCCAGTGGGTTGTCCACTACGAGCGACCTCTTTCACACAATAATTTCATCCATTGCCAATATAGAAATATTGATTATTGCTTTAAGGGATGGCAAATAAAGCAACGTTGTGTTTAAAGAACAAAATGCTACATATATCCACATATCAGTCCAAAATAAATCTGCTCAACCAAAGAGGCCTGTTAGATTGTCCATGACCCGACAACACGGTTTCATTTCATGCGTGCCGTGTACTGTAGCAGCAGGACAGTAGCATCACAACAGTACGAGGAAGAGTTTGAATGGAGTAAACAAGGACAAATGGAATGAATAAGATAATGTAACGATTGTAGTTTGAGGGAATGAAGGACACTGGCCACAACAGCAATAACTTCACGTCCTATTGCTACAGTACTACTACTACTGGACTTAACTGGACTGAGTAACTTGAGGTCACGATTTAATGATCCAGATCACAAATTATTAATTCAAGAAAACAAATGAAGCAATTATTCATTTAGGAAAAAAAAACAAAAAAACTATTGAGCACCAATTAAAACACATTTTGCCCCTTGATACTTGCTGGAAGGAAACTAATTAATTACCAGTGAAAATTATCTTTCTCTGCTAACAAAATCTGAAAAATATAGAAAAAAAAAGAAAGATAACAGAAGAGAGAACTGATGAGGTGGCATAAGCACCCGATACAAAACACTTGGCGCGCTCATGGGCAAAATGTAACAAGCTTTTTAACAAGGAGTGACATCTAGAGTATAAAGTGCTCAGAATCACAATCGTCCTTTCAGACTGATGTAATAAAAAGGATGTCCATATTTTGCTGTTGAATCACTACCTGCGCTTTAATCGGCACTTAAAACAAGAGATGGCTTCATTTTTATGGCCACGTTACATCACCAACAGGCAAAGGTCACTCCGCAACAGCTGTTTTGTGGAACATCACATCAGTTTCGAGGTAATTAATTTCAGTAAAGTGGCGCAGCTTCAAACCAGAAAGCTCAGAGGACACTGGTGACATTTTGGGGTTTGAAGGGATTTTGTTTTCAGTCCATTGAACAATATATCTCTTATTTAAATTTAATATTTAAGGAGGTGATTGACGTTGTTTCAAACTGTTACTGTACACTTTACATTTTACGCCTGTGTCTTTCAGTATTTGGCACACAGCACAAAAAGCACATCCTCCAGTTAGCTATTATGTGTCTATTACATTTGAGCTTTAATGACAGTTAGTACCTCCTGTCACTCTGCTTGTGTCAGAGTTGGACGCAGAAATGTAAAATAAACAACCTAAGAAAGTGATACAGTGAGCATTAGACCGGTGTAATTGAGTTTTGTACCATTGAACAGGGAGGAAAGGAAACCAAGAGAGAGGGAGGAATGATTTTTCTATTCTCAGATGACCACATTAAAAAGCCTCCTTTGAAGAAATACACTGTGAGAAAACTCATAGCATATTTGTTCCAAGAGCACAAAAATTGGTGAATTCCAATTAAATAATGCCCTGGGACATTTGAATATCAGAGTGGCACAACTCTATGAAAGATACCTGTTCAAAGCAGCAACACTAATGAAATAAAAATGAAAATTAACTAACAATGAAGTCAGCCTTAAAAATGAATACAAATCGATTTGGGCAAACAGAATTTATAGAATATGACAGCATGAAAGTCAATTAATAGACTCCTCTGCTGCCTAAAGAGATTTAAATAGTCAAATATTCTCATATATGATATGTGTATCTGAATGTATCGCACCAGAAAATGTGAATGTTTTCATATACAGCTTTTCATGTCTTATATGGTGTTCTCTTGACTGACAGCCATATTCTGATGGTTTAAACATGTGTACCAGTTTTGGTCGTACTGAGTGATGAAGTTGAAACTGTATAATGGTTTGTAATGTTGACTGAAATTAAAATGTATGTAAAAACTGAGCTTTTCATGGTCCTATCCAGCTCAGAGTAAAATCCTAATAAGATGTGTTTTCCTTAAGGATATTAACAAATTGATTCAGAACGTACAAGTAGCACACACACAAAACATGTCATATGGTAAATTCACAACAAGACACCATTACAGAAGCCAGTGAAATTTTTTTAATGAGCAACGCTCTCTCATTGTTAATTCAGCCCTTTACATCCTCCCCTCACACGATGCTAAATTAAGAAACAAAAAAGGGATCCATGTCCTTGCAGGACAAAGAGAAAATCTTCTTTTCAGAAGGACAATGTTTGTTCATTCCTGTTTTGAACAGGTTTTCAACTTCTCGTGTTTGTTAATCACTATATTGACTGCACTACAGTAAAAGCTGAAGTCTTGAAACTAAGTTCAGGTGCCTTTGTACACAGCTGGGGATGAAAACTTTAGACACCTACAACTTGGTTAGTTTACAGTATTGTGTTTTTTCTACAGAAGTTTATATAATACATGTAATTTCCTTGTGCACAACACATGATAATTAAATGACTCATTTGTAGTAGATTATTCTAGTGTTGTTGGTAATGCTGCATGTGGGCCTGCATAATTTTTTTTTTACAAATAAAACTATTTAATAAAACATTTTAGTCAAAAGCCTCCAAGCCCACTCCTCATAATCAGGGTTGCCAGAAATAATCTTTTTTTAATAGAAGCAAAATAAACAAACTTATAAAACTAAGTTTGACTATTTTATCGCTCTTTTAGTTACTGAACAGTGTCAAAGCATGTATAGTAGGCATAGGTCCCCCTAACCCTAACCGTAATATAGACAGCAGCATGCATTTATGTGATTGGCTGCATTTTGGGAAACAGGTCAGTCACGTAATGCCAATCACACACTGTATGAGTCAAACACACAGAGAGGGGGAAAACAAATGTTTGGATTTATCACTAGTTGTTGAGTGCTCGACTGCATGTTCAAGTGTTAGACAAATCCACAAGCAAACAAGTGATTATGATTTTGACAACGGGGGAGCTTACTGCCGTGACTATACCACCTTTTTTAACTTTATTCCAAACACAGTAAAACTTTCTATTGTCCCAGAAGCTCTGAAAATTAGCATTCAAAGGGATGTATTCACCCAGTGGGACACACACTCTTATAAACAATGACAAAGTCTTTCATGAATAATACATTTGGTGGGACTGCTTTGAGAATGCTAAAGTTGTAAGCGGACCAGCCCTCCAGTTTTTTTGTTGTTTTTTTTTTGACTCATTGTATGTTTAAAAAGCCAAAAATGCTTGAAGACATAATTCCTCACTTAGAGAGAGGTATCATAATGAAAAACAAGACATTACAGTAGAGAGATTTTACTAAGTTGTGTGCATTTTGCTTCATCGTATCTTTCTCTTTGCCACAGGAAACCAAAGCGAGCAGTTCAGTAATGTTTGTTTTCAACCGTCCCCTGACTTAATTGCGGCGTTAGGTAATTAGTTATTTCTCTTTCAAGGCTTGAAAGCCACGTAATCGCGCAGTAAGGGCTGCTGCTATACAGGTCTGTTGTGTTTTGAGGGAGAGCGCAAGACAGAGAGCATACATCCAAATTAGCATTAATGAAGTGAGTTATAGGACTATGTATAGTGACAAAGGGGCCAGGTCTCAGAAGACACTCAATATCAAGAGACAGAGGGAGGTGAAAGGGAGGCGTGCATCAACACACAAGGAACTTCCTTGACACTTTTTAATTGCCACCTTAACCTCTGGTGTCGGAGCCATTTAGTCACCACAAAGGCATCACATGCAAAAGGGAGGAGGACGAGGAGGAGGAGGGGAAAAAAAGTCCAAGCTGTGCACTGCATCAACCTCACTTATCCTCCTTAGCCTCTGACACTGTGTTCCCCTATAGTGCTTTGCCAATAAACCACTAAAACTCCCCCAAGGCTCTGGTACAGATGACAAGCCCATGCTACTGTTATGACCCTGCTGGTAACTTGGCTCTTAATTGCCATCTTCTGTCATCTGGGTGAACTGTGGACCTGTAACCACAGACATCACTGGTTGAGGAAAGTACATTACATAACATAAACTCACTCATAATGCACAATAAAAAAGGCTCTGTGCTCTGTGGGTTACAGTTGAAGACGAGGTGCAGCGTAGGAAAGATGAAAGATAAACTGAAAGTCTGATCATTCAAGTAATCATTTGCACCACATTACAACAATTATTTTCTTGACACTCTTCCCCTTTTCGACGCACATATATTCAACCAAGAGGATAATAACTGGCTCTTTCAGTTTGGGTAAAGGTCTGTTTCTTACACTCAGTTGCCTAACACACAAAGTGGTATTTACTCCAAGTAAAAAAATGTCTTCAGCCCTGTTGGGACCGGACTTATTTCTCTTCTGCAGGTGGAGTGATTTCAATATTACCTGCGTCAGTGATTTTAGGGATTTTTCACCTCCCACAGTAGTAATTACAGCCCCAATAAGCAACTTTTATTTTCTTAATTCTAGATTTCCTGCAAACTTCTGGTTATTTTGTGAAAAAGTGCAAGTAAAGTCTATTGGGTCTGAAGACTACAACTTTGAAAATGTAATAAATCTGCAGGTGTGGAGTTGGAAAGAAGTGAGCTCACCAGACCTCTACAGCCCGCTCCTCACCTCTACTTTAGCCTAGCAGGCGTGAGGCTACATTAGCCACTACTAGCAAAACACATCTAAGTCTCCTGCTGAACTGTCTGCTGTGGAGTTGCATTGTGGGTAATGTAGGCGTCAGGTTTTAACAAGGAAGAAGAATGTGTGGAATGAAAAAGACAATATCGCTGGTTCTGCTGCATCGATTTGGATTTTTTCTTTTTTTAAATGTCCATTGTGAGTCTGACAATGTTAAAGGAGTGCAACGTTAAATAAACTCTTTTAACATCAGTCAACTTATACAATGTTGTTGTGATGTCACGTTACAGGTGATTCTGTCTTTGCTGGTCTACCTTTGTGTAGCTGAATTGATTTCATGTCAAGTATTTAACACAGTTGTTGACAGCAGACTGTAAAAGCAAAACTCAACATTCAGAGGGATGTTTGCAGCCGTCTGTGTTAATAATTAAATCACAGGTAAATAATTATCGCTCACTAATGTCAATATTAAAATACTAAGCCTGCTGACTGGGGCTTTAGTATATCTATTCAAAAAAGGGACATAAACACATCTGTACAACATCTGTAGAGGTGATTATTACTGTTTTTAATGTGATCTTGTCAAGGCCTCTGCAGTCTGTGTTGTCATATGTCAATTCAGCTCCATTTTTAATCAGTTATGTGGATTAAATCAATAACAGAAAGAAACAGAAAACCTGAATTTTAAAAGACAATTACCTGTTCAATCTCAAAGCAATCAAGAGACCTGTTCATCATTTCACCATATTCAATTTCTCTTTATGGCCAGAAAATAAATAAACCAGAAAAGCAATCATATAGAAATGCTTCAGGGAAATATTCCAGTGATGTACTTGTCATTTATTTTCAAAAGGAAATCAGACAGTCTTTTCACCGCACCTAATTAAAAGACTAATCAAACTGAGAAACTACCATGTCTTTGTTGTGAGCAGTGAAATGCTGTTTAAAACCCAAAGTATCCCAGCGCAGGACTTCAATGTATTCCATACTCATCTGTGTTTGTGGTTAGTCCTGGACAGTTCAGCAGACCATGATATTTCCTTAAACTAAATGTCATGAAGGCATTCAAGCATGAAATGTCAGCCTAATTCAGGGCACAAGCACAGAATGTGAGCTTGCAAAGGACTTGCTCAAACTGTACAGAGCAATTCATCAAAGCGAAAAGGTGGCCCAAGAAGAGTGACGTCAAAAACAAATGCTCTGCAGACGCAGATCAAATTGATTTTGCCACAAAAGTTGTGCTTAAAATCTATCTCAATTTCAATGAAACACTGTCGCTCACCGATTCTTAGAGCAAAATCTATAACTTATGCCATTTTAATACAGGCTTGTGAAATAACATGGAGGACAATCTGTCCTTGAAAGATCAATATTGACTACATATTTGGCTGAGAATAAATATACAGTAACATCAATGCTGCGCATCAATGGTAACTTGGCGCCGATTCTAATAGACACAATTAAATTAAAATATTCCTATATTTTATGTCTACAACAAGTTAATGTTTTAATTAATTAGATCCAGTCATTTCAGAAAGTGCCTCAAAACGACATGTGATTAAGTTCAAGTGACAAAGTCCTCTAGAGGCTGCAGGAATTATGACGGGAGTGAAGGAGGAAGTCAGGGGACGTTGGTACAGAGCGACAGCAAAGATACTCATTACAAGCTGCGCCAATGGTATGAAATGGTATACACTTCCTGTCTCCTAAGTGGGCGTGGTCGCCTCCCAGTGTATAGAAAGAGAAGCGTTTTGAGAGGGGAGAAAGAGTGAGTGTGTTTATACAGTGTTTCCCACAGGTTGAGAATTTACTTGCGGTGGTGGGTGGCGGCGCCATGTGATGGGCGGGTTCATTAATAAACCAGTCAAACAAAGGTTTATGAATAACTTAGACAGACGTAATGAGAGAGAGAGAGAGAGAGAGAGAGCTGTTATGTTAGCTAGTTAGGTAACATTTTGCACTGACTGATCAGTTCAGTGCTAACATTACTAGCTAGCCAGTCCAACACATTAACACATTAAATATGACATGTCATTCTTTTTTAGGCATCCAATAAAGAGGTGTAATGGTAAACACATAATTCATGGTTCCGTATGTACTTCGGTTTTGGGGTCACGGTTTTTGGTACAGCAGAGATGCTATGTCACTTATTTTGAAAAATGTAAACATTCAACAGTGGCTCATTGGCCATAATTCTTACTGTAACAGATAATGCACTCAAATACTGGCATGTTGTCAAGAAAAAAGAATAACACAAATGTCAGTAATGCTCCATCGTAAGAATCATAAGAGAATTCCTGGACAACTGCAGCTTGTGCTGATTTATACAAGGCAGGAGCAACAGACTGACACACCTAAAGGCACATTGTAGTGGGGCTCAAGCACATGTTTAAATGATGTATTCTCTGCGGCAGAGTACGGTCACATATCTGCAGCTATAAACACTCCTGTAGCATCAGTTATTAGTTTGATGCAGTGTGAATCTGCAGTGTGAGGCTGCCTGACCGCTGTGGGGAGGAGGACTCACTTTCCAGTCTGGTTTTGTCTCATTCCGCTAATTGTCACATTCAGGTGATGCCGTCGTAAATGTCATGTTAGAAGTGTTTCCACAGACAGACCCGACTTCAGTTGAACACTGTCGGCACTGACACTAATCGTTGTCCATTTACGCTGTAACTAACCAGGAAACAGTTGCTACTATGGCTGCTACAGCTGATACACAACAACTGGTGCAATGCCAAAACGTCCTGGTGAATCTCACGCTGTAGAACTCTTAATCTACCTGGGCGGGCCGCCCAAGTAGAGCCTATGTATGGAAAACACTGTTCAAAGGGACGGGGAGTGTGTGTGTGTGTGTGTGTGTGTGTAAAGAGATATTGGGATATGTTTTTTAGAGAGAGGAAAGCTAAAGAAAGAGTGTATAGCTCGCTCTGTCAAGATAATGTTCTTGTCTAGTGTGAGATGCATCATTATGCTCTAATGTTACTGTGTACTGTGATTCAGGAGTAGATAATCTGTGAAATTAACCTTTATGTGTGAGACGCTATCCAAAATTAAAATTGGTTTGAATTTTAAAACTCCCTTTCACTGAGCGAACGTCGCTCCAGTCTGTGAAAACGTTGCATGTGTAATTTTCAGTGTTGTAGTCGGCCTCATGGCGACATGTTTTCTCACCAAAATTTGGAGGCAGATTACCAGAATCAGTTTGCAAGAATAATCCATTATTTTACCAAAATCTAATTTATGATTGCCTACCACCACAGAGTAGATGATTTTCTGTTCCTGCTGTTGTATTTTCCCACTACACCTGCTGCACATTTGAATTCTTTTGAATTTTTTATTTTTTTATTTTTTTTTGACAGTGAGAGCTGGAGAGAGACAGGAGAGGCAGGGGAAAGAGAGAGGGGAGGACATGCAGCAAAGGCAAACCCGGGCTGCTGGGGTAAAGACAAAGCCTTAATACGGTACACACTCTACCAGGTGAGCTACCGGGGCGCCCCTAATTCTTCTTTTTCAGTAAATTTTGGTTTGGTTTGTTGCTATGACAACAAACCTGCTCCAACATATTTTCAATTACCACTAAACCCCATTACCATTTTCAACACATCATATTCCATCCAGCCATCCATTTTCCTCTGCTTATCCGGGGTCAGGTCGCGGTGGCAGCAGGCTAAGCAAGGTAGTCCAGACGTCCCTCTCCCCAGCAATGTTTTCCAGCTCCTCCTTGGGGATCCAGAGGCGTTCCCAGGCTAGATGAGTTATGTAATCCCTCCAGCGTGCTTTGGGTCTACCCCGGGGCCTCTTACCAGTTGGACGTGCCCAGAAAACCTCCAAAGGAAGGGGCCCAGGAGGCATCCTGATCAGATGCCCGAACCAGCTCAACTAGCTCCTTTTGACGCGAAGGAGCAGCGGTTCTCGTCCAAGCTCCCTCCGGATGTTTGAGCTCCTAACCCTATCTCTAAGGCTAAGCCCAGCCACCCTGCGGAGGAAACTCATTTCGGCCGCTTGTATCTGCGATCTTATTCTTTCGGTCACTACCCAAAGTTCATGACCATGGAACGTAGATTGAGTGGTAAATCGAAAGATTTGCCTTCCGGCTCAACTCCCTCTTCACCACGATGGCCCGCATTACTGTTGATGCCGCACCAATTCACCCGTCTATCTCACACCTTTACCCTCACTTGTGAACAAGACCCTGAGATACTTGAACTCCTTCGCTTGAGGCCCCTCTGGGTCCCTCCCAACCCAGAGGGACGACACCTCATCACAACACATCATAAATGCACTAAAATGTCTATGGGTTGGCGAACTTATTCGCTCGTCTTGTGGGAACACAACTCTGTAATCACTGCAAAGAATACTAGCTGCCTCAAATTACTGGTTTAGCGGCCGATTAACAGTTTGGCCCTTGAGTTTTCAAAATATTGTAAGCTCCACTAATTCCTCTGTGAATATCTGAATAATAACATATTCTGGATGCAACAATTCAGAGCAGCTGCAACAAGAAAAGTCCAAAGAAGAACATGGAGTTTGTCTAAATAAATCCAACACAGACTCCTATTCATCACTCTCAAAATAATATTCACCATTTTTTAATCCAGTGGGATTTAATTAGCTGTTATTAAATTTCTAAGAAGATGTAACTTAAATTGACTTAGATGGCTAATTTCAGCCCCCTCATCAGACATTACACATTAAATTGGAAACAGGGAGAGATTAGGTAAATTCTAATCAAGATTTATTACAGGTGCTAGACTAAAATTAATACTTACTGGAAGAGACAGTCGGGGTCAAATGTAAAGTGACAGCGGACTTTAATTTACTTCTTCCTCAAGCTATTTCACATCTCTGCATCTTTGGCTTTGCCTGTGTTACGACCTCACTGCTGCGCTGAACTTCTGCCACACAGAGCGACGACGAGCCTTAACAATCATGTGTAATTAGCACAATGAATATTCATCAGCCGAAGCCACAGCACGCCTCAGGATTTGTGGAACGGTATCAAATATTAATACCTATGTAATGAGAGTAGCAGTTTATAGAAGAGGTGGGATGATGAGAGCAGATGTTTTTGCGAAGTTTGATAAATTGGACAAACACTGGTGTTTCAGTTACGCGCATGAAGCCAGTTTTGAGTGATCCCTTTAGTCTGTGAGGTCGTGTTGACTCGGTGCAGCTTGTTGAAAATCTGATGAGAGGCTAATCAGGATGAAACGTTAGACGTTAGAGTCGTCATGTGCACATCCACACAACCTCAGTGGGAGAGGTGCTACATACAAAAAATAAATAAAACTACAATACAAGGAGTACCTGCACGCTGAAATAACAACTTCAATCTTGTTAGCGACAACAGTTTTTAAAGTTATGAATAGTTATGCTTTAATTTTTGTCATATTAACATATGGCGCCCACCTTATTATTAGGTAAATGAAATTAGTCTTTGTTTCTTTGTGACCTGTTCATTCAAAGTTTGTGCAAGACTCCCTTGAATTATATTTGTTTATCTATTCACATTTATGTTTTTTTCTTTTTCCTCGTATTAGGGATATCTTGACACATGAATGTGATTAGTGATGCCACTGGTCATTCTGCTGTGCAGTATATCCTTCATTTCCTTCCCATTGCTATTTGCCTGAGGAATACCTGTAGTTGGTCAAAATGCCGCTAATGAAATTAAAGGGAGCTATGATTCCAGTGTGTGGGTATTTCAATGATCAACAAGCAAGCCGCACTGCGCTTAATGTTGAAAATGCATTATTCCTGCATTTTGCCAGAAACCAATAAGTGTCAGTTTACGGACAAATTAATGCCAAAAACAACCAACTGGAAGGAGGCCAATCTATTTTCCAGCACACCCATCTGTTTCCTGAAACAAATCCATTAAGTTTTTAATCTCTCCTTTGTAGAGGCTATCAATTACAATGCAAGAATGCAAAATCAGAAAACACATAAATGTAAATCATATATTATATATATATATATATATATATATATATATATATATATATATATATATATGAAAATAAAAACAATGCAAGTCAAAAATATTTTTGATCTGGGAATTTGTGCAGGGCAAATGATACCAACATATCGCTCTATCCCTGCTGTCCACTTCAGGATTACACCCTGTCATCATTTTGGCGAGTGCTGATATTTCCCTGTGATGGCGTTAATG
This sequence comes from Enoplosus armatus, assembly GCF_043641665.1. NCBI lineage: Eukaryota > Metazoa > Chordata > Actinopteri > Centrarchiformes > Enoplosidae > Enoplosus > Enoplosus armatus. The sequence continues at coordinate 17,103,585 of NC_092181.1, forward strand.
TCCAACAGCAACAGCCCCGCTGCTCTGATGGTCATTGATTACTGATATTTACGTGGAAAAATCGCTGAATCAGACAGGGGGCTTATTTTACTGCTGCAAATTGACAGAAAAATATCGATACCCACAGAGAGACTGAAATGAGTGAAATGATCAAGATGAGATGTAGCTTGTTTTCATTAGGGAGTGGCTGATAACATCAGATGATTAATCACCATCTTTGCTGCTGCTGTAAGTCTCTACATGACAGTTGCATCAGAGGAGATCTGTAGCAACTAACCACAATAAACTGTTCTCTCATGTATACATCAGCCTCGCTCAGTATGTGTCTAGGAAAAAAAAGAAGTATTTAATGTTTTAGTGACTGATTCACAGTTTCACTTTTGCTGATAATATTATGGTTTGTGTGTAATATAAAAACTGGACCATTCATACAAGCATTTTATTCGTGTTGGTTAAACAAGGGGAAAAAAAGGTATCTTTGAAGTTTGCCTTAGTCCTTGAAACAAAATGGTTCAGAAAACAACCATCATACATAATGCATGATGCATTTCTCTCACACATGATTCAAGGTTTATTTTTCTTCCTTTAGTTCTGCTGGAAGGCACATGAAAAAAGAGCTTGCTCAAAGTAAAAGCTCAGTTTTCCTGTGTTTGTAGTGGACTACGGTACGCTGCTCTCACAATGGCCGATACACCAGGCTGGTTCGATTTCCCTAGGGATATGAAGGCTATCATATCACACCGCACTTCCTTTCAACTCTTTCCCAGTTCAATTTATCGAGTACAAACAGGGTTCAGATCCTCGACAAGAATCCCTGCTTTGTCAGATCCAAAAAGAAAAGGAAAAAAAACGATGGCTTTCAAACTACAATAAACATGTTGAGAGTGTAAATCTGAGAATGTCTCAGTCTCAGATTTACACTCTGCAGAGAATCACTCTGCTGGTACTTCTGACGGCGATAAAGGAGAGGTGGAGGATTAATTAGATATAAAAGAATGTGTGATTAAATGTTATGTCTGACTTTTCAATTAGATTTTGAAGACTGCTTCACTTGCAAGCACCTGTTAATGTCACCTATCAGCCTCAACCCTCAAATGCATGACCATATTAAACCCCATCTAATTCATTCATCTCCTACGAATAAAGCATCAAACTTTTCTTTTTGTATATGCTTCTCTGGTGTGAAATTGTCAAAATTGTTGAAAATCATTATTTTTCTGATGTTCTTCTATAAAAGGTTACACGATCTTCAATGATACTGTGAATTAGCACGGACAGAAAGATGAGGAGGTCTTTTTATTCAGTGTACTGTCACAGTAACACAATGGCGCAGGGCTGATGTGTTTACTGCAGAGCAGCACTCTGAAAATGAAGATGTGCCTGAAGCAAACGATGACTATAATTTTGTGCAAAGTGATCAATCAGATAATTTAGAAGCAGAATTGGAGCATGAGTATGACAACACTAGCTAAGAGGACACGAGGGATTTGTTTTTACTGTGCTGACTAATTGTGTAACTGTGTAACTTCTAGTCTATGTATAACACTGTACAATATATATATATATATATATATATATATATATATATATATATATATATATATATATATAATCAGGAAATTTAATTCACAATGTCTTTATTAAATTTTATGTGGCAAAAATGATTGTAGAAAAAAAAACAAATAAATGACAAAACATGTGGGGGGTTTATTACTGTTAATACTGTGTAATGGAAAATTTACAAGCAATTTCATCTTAATCTGTAGCTCAAACTGAAGTTTTTGACCACTAGTAGCACTATGGTGCAATGTTTTTTATGACAGCAAACGAGCACAATGTGCCAACAGAGGCAGTGAAGAAGAAGACTGCTAGGAAGAAAACATAGATGTAAACAATGCACCATTACAAATATTGTACAAAATTGGCTTTGCAAATGTTTAATGAGGGAGGAAATGCATTCAACGCAAGGAGACACACACAGCATTCCTGTGAGTAACACTGAATTTAAACATACATTTTCTCCATAGAGCAACTTTAACTGACGGATCTCTAAAGACCTGAAGTATGTAGGAATGTGTGCCAAAACACCCATGAAACAGATTTAAGAATACAATAATCCTTAGTTCAAGAATAGCAAATCACTGATTTATAAAAACCTATGCAACTTCCGAGTGTTGCCCTATTTTTGGTGGGAAAATGTCATCCCAAACGGAACAGTGCAACAAAATGAATGTTTCCATATTTGCTGACCTTATTGAAGACAAGAAACTCCTTACCGAAGACCAAGTAATTCATATGTGTGTCAGAAAGAAGAGTGTCCACGGCCGGGAAGCTGCTTATTAAAACTGGCCTGTAAATCTATCACGGACAAGTCCTGGCCTTATTACATCCTGGTTTTAATAAAGCTGTCAATTCTTCAGATTATGCCAGTGACCTCTTTTTATGTAAGCCTTTTTAATGTTCTCCTGGGACCAGTTGGGTTTATAGAGCTGGTGCCAAATCATCACACTTAATCAAACACCTATAGCCTTCCCCTCAATTCTGAATTTATGATGTTTATAAACACAGTATATCACTCAAGCCTGTTTGACTGCACACGACATTACTGCAGAAAGGTTAGCATCTGTCTGTAAGAAAACATGTGTGTTTGCTGTTGCTGTTGTTTTAAAAGTGTCATAACTAACTATTTGCAATTAATGGTCAATTATTTTATTTTATCATCAACTGAATTTGTGTTGACAGATCCTGACATGATACAGGTGTCTTTAATACCCTTACAAACAAATCTCAAATGGTTCCTTTTAATCTATTCAAATGATATATAACACCTAAACCCCTTTTACATCAAAAGAAAACACATTATTACACATTATATAATTCACAATTAATCTCATAACAATTATAACATGCTAATTAAAAAGGCAGGACTGAAGTGGAACTTAAATCTTGGGTTTATATCTTATTTTTAGAAAGATACTAACTTATGCTTAAGTAGCAAAGCTTCGTTGAGAGACATCCAGCACTATTCAGTGCGATTGCAAATCAAATTCAGCACTTTAACACCAGGAACTCAACCACAGTCTATTTTCACGTCTTTCTTATGAAAGCAAGCTGTGTTCAAGAAGGCCAGTCAGTCTGTCACACATGCACATATCAGTCTAGTCCTCATTACAAACTACAGAGAGCAAATAAATATGTCCACAGAACTGGTGACATGAAACAAACTGGATACTGGGGCTGAAATACACAGTGAAATACAAGACTCATGTTCCCCCATGAGCAAAGTTGCCAACTGCTGCTTTACTCACCTGCATTCGTTTTTTCTTCCTTTTCTTTCTTTCTTTTTCTTTGCCAGTTGATTTGGTGAACGTCTCAGCAAACATTTGCTTATTTATACATCCAGCATTTACAGAGCAACATTAGCATTCATTTGGAGTCATGTTTCTGGCCACCTGATGAATGAAAGCGCAATATTCACTCTCCTTTTAGCTCCTCTATACCATATCCTGAGGTAAATATCTGGCTCTTTAGCCGCTGAATGCTCCACTATGTTCATCAGCTAGCCGCAAACGTTGTCTGTCTGGAGACTGGAGCACACTGATTGATTTTCAGCCTTTAATTGTGCAACATTTCAACACTACTGTGTCTTCATCAGAGTCAAAATGAACAAAGACATGAGGCAAACAACATAAATAGTCAACCTAGAACAGGTGTATGATTGTCATTGGATAATTGGTTGAACAGGATTACAATTTATTGGATAATGAATCCCAGGGTGGGAGTTGATATAGTCAATGTCCAAGTGCCACACCCCATGCATTAACACCACATCAGAAACAAAACAACACAGACACATCTTGAGGTTACAGAGATAAAAATGACAGAAAGTACAGGAAACACAACAAATTAATTTCTTCATTTAGGTCAAAAGGTTCCACAGTGTGAGTGTGAATTCAACATGCCTCTCTGCAGAGCAGGGAGTTGACAATGTAATGGAGAGGATGAAGTTTGTTCTACTCCCCAGAACTTAAATGATGCTGCAGAGCCATGGTTAGCCTAATAACAATAACATAATGCCGAGCTGCCATTTTGTGCTGGGCAGATTGCATACAGTGTGTTTTTAAAAGCTTTTTAGCTGAAAACAGCTGCCTGCATCTGGAGACGATGCTAGTGAGAGCAGTGAGAGTAAATCAGTAAAGTTGTGGGGTGTTGACACAAACCACAATGAGCTGAAAGACGCTTAAAAGCTGCATAGAAGCGAGAGCAGCTGCAGAGTCGGGTGATAGTTATCTGTGAGTTCGTCACTAACAATGAATAAAATGACTGTGTAATGTGAAAGGTGTCACTGCTAGTTTGAAAAAGAATATAGCGACAAACAACTGTTCTAAATTTGTTTTGATTAGGTTACATTTTTATTTTTTTAAGTCATTAGTAAGTCATTAGTAAGGCATTTCTGCTTGTTGGAGAGAAGCAGGAGAAAGAAAAAGACAGGGTGATAACATAAAATGGAACAAATGTTGCACACTGGCATCAGTGAGAGAATGTCAGAGTTACTAATTTGCACATAAGCACAGGTGCCTTATGTGCAAATTGGATGTTTCTGTTGGATTTCTGCCTCTAATCAGCAAGCTAACTAGTGTCTATCATGAAAATGTGTCTTAGTGTCAGTTGTGCTGTCTCAAATGAACAAACAGGATGCAGTAGGTGTGGAGGCTCTGGCAAATGTTCTATTGGTGTTGATGATGTTCCCACTAGTTTGCCCCTGTAAGTCAGTTTTACCATTTGTTTGACTCAAAATTCCTTGAATGTGTTTTGAATACAGAAATAATTTTAATATTTAATAATATTATATTTATTATAATATTACATAGCACTACAAATATTATGGAACTGTCTTTGGCCAATCCGTTCCTCCCCCGTCCACATGTTGAAGTGTCCTTGAGCAAGACACTGAACCCTAAGTTGCTCCCATTGGAGACCAGCACCTTGCAAGACAGCTTGGTCGCCATCAGTGTGTGAATGTGTGTGTGTGAATGGGTGACCCTGGGAGACCAATGTGTAAAGCGCTTTGGGAACCATTAAGGTTGAAAAGTGCTATACAAGTGAAGTCCATTTATCATTTAGCTGTATGAGTGTAGACGCACACAGCAAACAAACTCATAATTGACTACTTCTACAACACATTGGTCTTGTCAGTCTTTCTTGTTCTAGTGACGTGCGGCCGGAAATCTAGCTGCAGCCTCACTGCAGGGAGAGTAAGTATCCATGTTTACTAATTACCTATTGACTACACAAACATGGCAGCCATTGCTACTTTGTGAGCTAAGACCGATATCAAAAGCACAGTTACCTGTTTGGTTACGCATCTAGCCCAATTTTATTATTAATATATATTATTGTTATTATCGTTATTATTATTATTATTATTATTATCATTATTAACTTTTATCTTAGACACTCGTTATGACTTTGAAGCAAATTCAGGGCTTCAAGTTCACAGAAAAAAAAGGTGACTGGAGGTTTTTAATACAGAACCTGAATGTGATTCTTGTTAGATTTAAAAGGACCAATTGCGAAGATGCTCAGAAAGTGCACTCAATATAGGATGGAAAAGTTTACCAGTGAAGAGAAAGCATTGTAGTTTCAGAAACTGTTAAACTCCACAACAATAGCTGCATGTTAAATCTTTCTGAGAGATGAGGCAGCTCAGGAAATGGTGGGAAAAGGCGAGCAGTCGGGCATCACTGTCCTTCAAATAGCAGTAGGAATTTATTTAGGAAATTATTTTGTCACATTTAGGGAAGTAAAAAAGTGATAGGTTTGCTTGAAAAGCATTTTATAAACATCCATGCATAACTTTTACAGTACTTTTTAGTACAGAGAAAGGGGGATATTTAAAAAAGGTGCAAACAAAGAGAGAGCGGTTTAAGAGTATTCCACCTATTTAGAAAATATCCTGTCAAATGGATATCAGTCTGCAAAAGAGAGGCTCAAACGCTAGTAAGGCATCCAGTAAAGTGCAATGAAGTGCTTTGAGTTCCCAAAAATACATTTGTTCACAGTGAATGCTTTGCAGCTCCAGTTAGCGTTATCAGTGAAAGACATTCAATATAAACATTTCCTCGTTATGCTGATACTGCTGATGTCACTTGGATGGCATTTCATTTCTTAAACATATTCCGCCATTGCAAATTTGGTTTCTTCTTTTTTTGTGGCTGCTTGATACTGGCCTTAAGTGTAATATTCCTTTAAGATATAAAAGTATCTGTAACTGTTGTTTGGGCTAAAGGCTTTGAGTGTTTGCACAGCGCAAGACTCAGGTAGCATCAGCCAGAATCTTGGAAAGCTTGCACTGCCATTTTCCATCCTGTTGCCAGACATTGGCCTAGAGTCCGACCAGCTGTGGCAAAGACATGTCGCAAGTGGCTACACTTTGCAGGTGTGCTTTGCAAGATAGTGGCCTTAGCATGCTGGTTAAACGTGCAGCTGGTTGGGCAAGTTGTGGCAAAGCCATGGCAGGAAATGACAACTCTACGTCCAATAGTAACTACGGCAAAATCAGACAAAAAACAGCAGTTGAAGGCAAAACGTGAATGCAGCTGCTGTTTTCTGCCTGAAAGAGTCCTTCCCGACTTCCAGGCTAGCTTGTTTTCTACGAGCTTTCCTTCCACACTAAATTCTTTCCATCGGGGGGCTTCTTGCATTAATCTTTGTAAAAAGCTGAAAGATGATGCTGTACATTCGGCTCATATTTTAAGCTAAATGGGTATCCAATACAGTACTGACTCAGAAAATGGGAACACCTCATCATTTAACAAAGATTTAACAACTGTTACTTTTTTAGCATTTGACAACTACAGCTCCCATGTGTCCGACATAGACCCCCTGTCAAAACCCTCGGGAGCTGGAGCTGTTAATGCAGTCATAAGACGACACTGTGCTCTAAAGTACATGACATTTTGGAAGACATAGACTAATTGGTAAATTGAAAAATGATCCCCGTCTCTGGTTGGGAAACTAATCTGGCCTTATTAATCGTGTGATTAATGAGACCAACACAGTGACTATCAGGAAAAAGAAAAGGAGATGCATTAGACTTTCCTCTCATGCTCAGTCAATTAGTAACTAAATTGCCTTTGATTTATCTTCAGCCACAGCAAAGGAAGAAATTAGCTAGCCTTGACTTTTGTAAAGACGAAAATGAATCACAACTAAATTCTAGATAGTCCTAATCAAAAAACAGACACAGCATTTTTAACAAGGTTACAAGTGCAGAGTGAAGGGTATCACAAAGTTATTTTTTATTCTCCAAAAGGAAAATACAGGAGAGAATAATATTATAATTTTGTTACTAGTTCAAAAAAGGGATCAATGGACAAGTGTGAAGGCAACCGCAGACACATAAAGGATGCACTGGAATCCAGCTGTGTGTAATTGGCCGTTGCATAATCGACTGTGATTGATTACACATTACAATGGATTGAAAAGCTATCTATCCATTCATGGCAGCTAACTGTGGTAACCCAGGCACTGTTCTCCCCAGCAGCATCTTCCAGCCTAGTCCTACACCTAAGCCCAACTGGCCTCAATGGCCACCAGACGCTCAAAAGCAAGCACCCCTCCCAAGCCTGTCTCCAGCAATGGGTCCTGGTGTCATCTCTCAGGACAAGGTCATACTTTCCCAAAGATGCTGACAAAGATGAGATCAATTTGCCTGAGGAGACATGCACTACGACCTATTGCCCTGACAACGCAGCTCTCCAGGTCAAAGGGGGCATGCAAATTCACCACATTGACTTGGCAATTATCAGAGAGGAGGATTTATTAGCATTTGTGCAATATATGAGGGTCAGTTTTGGATGAAATTGACCAGTGCTAATTAACACAGGTATAAAGTTGAATATTGAATTAGAAAAGCAAAATGGCAAACAAAAAATATGCTCTTGAAAAGAAATGCAGTAGCCAATAGTAAATGAACACACTAGCTGGTAATTTTATAAAATCTTACAGCTCCAAAAGGGGAACATTCAATGAATTGCTAATCCATTACAGCAAGTGCAGGCATACAATGAGACATTTAAAACTGGATAAAGGCAGCCAGTACTGTGAAATTCTTGGTAGACATCTACTGTAATGTTGCCTTGGAAACCCACGACCTGTGGTACTTCCATTGCAATTTAAATCCACACTTAAAGGTATGGGTATAATTTTAGGAAACTCTAACATCAAGTGTCTATTTCATCAGTTTATAATGCATCCATTATATTGGCAAAAGTTAACCAATAGGCACATTCTGTCTCATTACCCCCTTTTATGTAATCCAGTAGTGACTGTTTCTATCACTAAATGTGATGCAAATCATTTAACAAAAAGCAAGGTTTTCTGAACTGTCTCTCTGTCACCTGTCCATCAGTAGAAGTTCAAAAGCCACACAAATTCAGTCTGTCAACTTACTTTGCCACAATCATCCATTTGCTGTTTTATAACTTCCAGCCTATCTGGTCCCACGGCGCTTCATGATTGAAGAGCCCCTCTCTCAAATCAATTAGTTAGCAGCACCTAAACTGTGTGGGGCCAAGGCCAAGGGTAACATCTCTGTTAAGATAAGTAGCAACACCCATTCATTTTGTAAGGGGCTGGCTTTTAGCACCCCTCAATAATGTTATGTAAATGAAATATGCATATGAAAGTCATAGAGAAACCACTTTACAGTCCACCCGGTGGCACTGACATGTCTTAACGCCTGCTTTTTTAAAATAAAAACAAGAATGTATAAATATATATAAACTAGAAATAAGATTATGCCTCTCTGCAGTTTACCACAGGTAGAGTGGCACCTACACACACAGGACACCTACACTATAGATTGCCTCACTATAGAGAGGTGACTATTTATTCGGTATTCAATCCTCATGCAAAACTATTGATAGCAAAGTGTTCATATGGTTTTTTTTTGTTTTGTTTTTTAGGACAGAAACACTACTGAAAGAATACACTGGGCCAATTTTAAGTTTACAGCTTAACAGCATCTATACACTTATTAGCAATGTTGTACTGTAGGTTTACGGGTTAAGAGTTAGATTATAACCACTATGAGTATTGACAATGTGCCCCAGTGGCCCAACATCTATGGCTAATCCACTCACTCTGTTCTGTCCTGTAGTGCCCATTTAAGCTTCTTTTGACTTATTTGAATTCACTTAGAAATTAAAAAAGTAAACTAAGCATACCTGACTTAAGTGTACCTTCATTGCCAGAAGTTGATATGCTACTGTATGTGTATGTGTCAAAATGTGTGTTAAAAATGGAGCAAGAGTGCAAGATAAAACCCCAAATCAAAATATTGTTCACTGCTCACAATGTGGGTTAATGTGACTGTATAAGGAAACCTGCAAAATGGGGCTGTATCAGCTGTATCATGAAGCGAGATCAGCGGTTTAGCAGCTAACATGGGTTTATGGGTTTAACCCAGGCTTTCTGGTATTAAAATGCTGGATCACAGATTATAGTCTGTTCATGAGAGCACAAATGTCAGTCACATCTTTCCCTCTATTGTGATACGGCTTATAATAATTGACACGCGCACATGTCTGTTGATTTTTATTATCACCCTTCTGGTGCTTCTTATTCTACGTTGTTTAAATTCTACACATTTTACCTCTCTGAATATCACCTAATGCCTCAACATTGTCGTCATGTATCACATTAAACTCTCTGCTCCTTATCTGTTAATATTTCATGTGATTAACTTCCTTATAAACCTCACTTTTTATTTTATTTTATTGACCAGTTGTCCAGGATCCCCAACGTTAGGGTTCGTGTAGGGAGAAAATGCTATCTTGACTGCCACAGTTAGCTCATGTAAATAACAAACACATTGCAATTACTTTTGAATGCTGCAGAGTTTTTCTCATTAAAAGGCGTGAGCTCAGAAAGCACACCGGTCAAACGCCCTTGAATGAACTGCAGTATGAACCATCTTAGAGTGAAGAAAAAAATAGTGGCAAAGGAAAAGAATTGATTCCACTATCTCTTGCATCAGATATTGATTACTGTGAGAACAATGGAGTCTGCGACATTGACAGCTTAGTCAAATGAAGCACCAATAAAAGGCTTCATTGTCTCAGTTAATTAACTCTCTGTGCCTGCAGTAAATCTTATACATTTATTCCATATTGTATTTGTTCATTTCATTTAATGTTTATTTCAAGTTGTGTGTTTTAATCCTATTTCCCTTCTCACGGCTTAATCCCTACAGACCGCACTTTATTGGCTAATTGTTGCAAAGCCTTCTTTAATCTTCACGTGATCGTTTCCATATAAGGACTGGAATATCCTGCCACAACTCATCACTCAGATCATATCAACCTATTTTAGACCTAATAAAAGACAGAATACATGGCGTACAGTACATCATTTCTTTTAATAATGCAGTTTCCATGTGATTCATCTCCGTCCATCCCCCCATTTAACCCCTAATTGGTATGCCCCATATAAACACAATTATGTTACCTGTAAATGGAGGGAAATGTTCCTGTAGAACGTTGTATTAAATTCCTCTCTGTTTCATATGGTGCAGTAACTTAGATGAAAACTCTATATGTTGCCGTAATTGCAGTCTGTAGGTTCCTGTGATAAATTGGATGTGCTGCAGGTCATGGAATTACAGTGTGTGAGTCATGTAACTCCAAACAATAGGGGTGTAACCTGCATATGAATAAATGTAGTTTTTCTCACAAGAGGTTTGTTTGAGTAGCGTTAAAACGCTCCTCAGGACCTTTGACTGTGTGAAAAATGAAACCCCTCTTGTCGCCATCCTTCTCCTCAGCCATACTGCTGTCGTTCTCTTTTTTTCCTGAACACGCAGCAAGTATTTCAGAGGTCCAGCCATTTGTTTTGTTTAGGTGTCCATGCTGATGTAGCTAAAGGTTATACTTGCCCCTCCCCGCTCTTTTTTCGTGTGGGCCAAGATCGATGACGCAGTGCTGAGTTATAGTCTAAATGATGGGCTGAGTGCTTTGTCAAATAATCCCTATAATCCATGGCAGCTCTTTTTGGGGGGTTAGAACACCCATTTCTGTGTCTGTGGTCACTACAATCTCTGCAATCACAGAATATCTGGTCTTAGCCCCCTTGTCGTGGCAAACCAGCTAAAGATGCTTGAGAGATAGGAGGGTGGATGGGAGAGGAGGATTTTGATCCCTGCTGTTTGCATCTGGGGAAGAGAACAGGGTCTCAAAAATAGAACACATTCAGGAAAAAAACTAAAATAAATACTAAAATAGGATGAGGCTGGCATTAGTTAGGCATTTTTCTTATTACCAGCAAATCCCCAAAAAATACCAAAACCAACAATGTGTTAGTTGGTCTCTCAAAACTTGGTGACATCCCTATTCTGTGGCACTCAACCCTAAGCCCATTTGTTGTTGTACGCAAATCTTTAAAAATGATGGTCCAAAAACACCTGAGCACTATTTAACTGTTACTTCAACGGGAGTATAAAGGAGCTTATCTCACAAAATTAGGAGCCAACCCTCCCAATTTTCCAGACAGTAAAATTGTCACTGCCATCTGAAATTATACACAGTGATAATAACCTTAAAAACTGTGCTTTTAGAAATTAAATGACTCCCTAAAATAGATACGTTTTTACACTTATTGTGCTCTATTTCTGTGGTTACTGTCCATTCCATAAGGCACATCCGTTATACTAATTTAAACAAATGTGTAGCCGTAGCATTGAAATTGAAAATTGAAAAATGCAGGACTGTAACTTCACAGACAAGTCTTTTAGTACATGGGCTAACACCAGACCCCAATTAAAAGTTATTTAGCTTCTCTGATGCTGTTAAATATTTGTTTGCATTAGTAACATTGGGGGGGGGGAAGCAGTTGAATAGCCCTGTTGTCACCAGCCGCTACACCGTGTGGCTGGTGTTGTTTTCACCCTGTGAGTCTGTGTGTGTGCCATCATGGCAAAATATGGTCCTGGAGACACCCACTGCAGCAGGAACTACCTCAGAAACAGTTTTGAGTACTATGCCAGGTGTTTATATGTCTGTCCGTGGACAGATTTTGTCATACATATATAGAACTTACTTGGGTCATTTTCTTAAATATATGGTTGTATTTTCAGGCATATTTCAATACCTCTCCTGCCAATAGCCCTCTCTTCTCTTAAAAAAAGATAAAAAAAAGATAGGAGTTGCTGCCTTCAACATACCAGCAAAATATACCTTGAGTTTGCACTTTAAATGTCAGACATTAGAAGGAATGTGTGTCTCTAAGCTTTCAAAAATAGATGATATTATCAAAATGAGGAGAATAATCCTTGATCTCAATGAAGATACAATACGATACAAAGAAGTGGAACCTCCCGCAGCTTAACACGTCTCTTTAATGGCACAGAAATATATCTGTGCACTGATTTTTCCCTTTTTTAGTATCAATCACTGCATGCTCATTTGTTGGTTTGAAAAATGTGGCAGATAACACTTAGGAGTAAAATGACTCTGTTTTTTTACATTGCTTCTTTGATTTGACTTTGGGTGTATCTTTGGGGGTTCTTCAGCTCAAAACACAATTCTGTTGTTTGAAAAGGGTTCATTAGGCAATTAAGACGTTTTAGGGGCATTAATCTGCATCACTCTCAGATCTAGCAAATGGTCTCTCTCTGTGGGGGCGTATTGGTGCCAGAATACATGGAAAGATGATTTAATATTTCCATTTGACTGCCAGCCTGCAACAATGTCACTTTAATTGATTGAATCTATTCTGAACTGCTAACTCAATTGAAAACAATGTGTGCAGTGCAGCTGAACAGATCTTGAAACCAGATAGAAAGCTTGTGGCATCCCCTCGTTTCCTGTGGGAGCATGTTCTGTCACAGTATTTAGTCTGTCGATTGGGTGTCTGCCGATGATGCTTCCCCTTCATGTCTGCCTCACACTGGCTAAAAGGCTGAGATGACCTTTGCGGGTGTCAGTCGGGCCCTTACAGCTCAAGCTCATTTCTTCATGATATGGTCCACAAGAAGAAGGAGAAGAAGAAGAAGAAAAAAACCTCTGGAATATTTTTCTCCAGTTATACAGTATGCAAATGCCAATGAATGTTCTACTCAACCATCAACACATTTCACAGTTGAATACAGTGAAGTGACATGGCAAATACTGACCTGTAACATTTGTGTTTTTATATCTCAGGAATTAGCTATTACTATGAATGAATATGAACAATACAGATCATCTTATCAGCTAAAAGTAACACTGCTTCTGCTGCTAAAGCTAGAGATTAGCAGTAGTAGAGTGTAGTGTGTAATGTAACTGCATTGGCTGAATAAAAAGGTTTGAAGAGAAGAATCCTTGACCAAAAAAATGCATAAATAAATGATTGGAAACATTAATGTCACTGTGCAGATATTCTTCTTTTTTGTTCACAAAAGGGGCTTCTCACTACTTGTAACTGTCTTAGAGACATGGTTTATTGAGTTGTTTATTGCAATATATGTGTATGTATGTATATATGTTATAAATTCAAGAGTTCATACTGTAATGTAAATGTTAAAATGTAGTGCTCTTTAAGTGACCAAAGTGAGAAAATGTGTTTTATTTTGAAGGACTCAGCTAAAGCATTATGGGTAAGAATCTAACGTGGTTGCAGAAAAAAGAGTAAACAATACGGCCCCAAAGTAAACGTATTCTATACGCGGTCCAAGAGGCGCACACGGTAACTGTTTTTGAGTGATTTACCTTGCACGTGATATTTGCCTTTGTATAAGAAGATGTAATACGTTTCAGCGGTTTGCTTATTACTTTACATTTCTGTTGTAGTAATGTGGTCGGACCTGTTTATTAGCGAGTACTAGCTTGAAATGACGGAGAGATGTATGTTTGAAACTTTGTCTTTGTTTTGTAGTTTTCACGGTGTCTGCTGTCGAGTGAGAGAGAGAGAGAGAGAAATAAATCTTCAAAAGACATCTGTATGATGCGTGGCCGTTATATCATCGGACCGGTGTAGTTACACTACTTGTCATTGGTGCAGTGCAGATCAGCACCAAAAACTTCCTCAACAAACTTCTCAGGTTCCCCAGGGCCACAGTGAATAATATCAGTGCACTAGAGGCAATACTTAACCAATCCCTTTTGGGAATCCTGATGAAAAATGTGTAAATGTATCAAACAATTGAAACAATATGTAACAAGGAATTTCATTCATTATTGATAGCTTAACCAACTAGACGTCTGTTTTTAGAAGGCCCTCTTTTAAAGCCAGAGAAGGCAACTAGTCCCATTATTATGAATTGCTGCCCCAATCTCCAAATCTTTCAGCGATTTAAATAGGTAATATGAGAGCCAAACAAAGCCAAGCTTTGTATGTGTGATTAGCAATGGGGACATGATCTTCCAATGCCAGAACGGCAATAGAATAATTGTAATAAAAATGGCGACAAGCATGGACAAGATTGACATAACTATACAGGTTGTTGAAAGTCTGCTTACAGATAAAACTTAAATCTGCGTACTATATTTCCTCGATTAATGTGAAACAGGTTAGCAAATGCAAACGCAACCTTCTTGTCAACTGAAAATGAAGTCGACAAGACAGATACGTCAATCACTACTGACCGGTAGTGACGATGATGTTACAAAGCCAGATCTGTGCCACCTTAAAATTCCGTAAAATGGTGATGAGCAGGTAAAAGGCCTACTTAAATTATCCCTATACTGATTTTTCCTTCCCTTGTCAGCCATTTTGCCAGAGGGCCTATTGGTTATGAGGCTGTTCTTTTACTAAGTTTTGGTCCGAACTTAAGATCAATTTGAACTTGAAATTCACAGCGAATTTGCTAGAAAAAACTTGATTAGACAAACAATTAGCTTTGTGCAATATTCCTATGCCCAAACAAACCAAACAAAAAGGTGTCATGTTGCATCCATGTTTGGTTTGGGTCAGATGTATCAAACCAATCAGGATACTGAAGCTATTGTACATATGTTGGTGCTCGAACTCAAGATCAAGATCAAGACCTACTGTATACCATATTACATTTGGGCTTGTATCATCTGCAAAAAGTTCACAAAATTCATGGCTTTCATTTGTAGATACGTTTTCAGACGCTCTGATTTTTAAAGATAGTTATCTTCTTACTACAATGACATTTGATGATGAAAACTGCGGCTGTAGAGGTGATGCTGCCCCAAATGTTGTAACGCCTGCTGATTGTGAATTTAGTTTAATGATAATGTTGTGTATATGCCTGGCATTTAAAACTTCCTTCTAGTGTGGGTGACAACTTGACACTGGTTTTGTGTATAAACAGCCTGAGTCACAGAGAGAGAGATTCCTCGATTTGAGAAAAGTCACTCAAGGGGTTCTTAACCCTTAAAAGTTTAATTCAGTTTATTTGGCAAAGCAGTTCAACTAATTCACTTAAAGTATCTCTCAAATTAATGTGTGTCTATTAGGCTAAACTCCAAATCCAGGCACGCTGATAAACCTGTGTTGAAACAGGCTCAGTGTTTATATTTTGAGCCAAAAAGTGAATTGATGATAAACCCTCAGGTCCCATGGGCTCTAGCCTGCCCCATGCATCTCAATTGAGAGCAGTATCTGTTAGTAGAGGTGATTAGGCTTTGCTTGTCATATCACCAGAAAAAGGGGCGGATTAAAGCAATTAGAAGCCATCACTCTGAACATTGCACTTTTGTATTCACAAGCTTAGAAGAAAGAGCTCGGGGCATTGATTCATCCAGGATCACTCTGACATCACGACTCTGATGACAGCAATGCATTCGTTATGGTAGATTATATTGGGCAGGAGGCCAAGGGCTTTTTTTTATTGGTCATTGTATTATCAATATACCGAGCATACGCTGCATTTTATTCCAGGACCCATGAGCTCCTGTGATGGGTGGATGCGGTTAGCGTTGGCAAGAGCAACAGTGTTGAATGCTAATTGTTTTGAAGGGCACAGAATTCATTGGTTGTTATGGTAACAAGAGACTGAGCACATGAGTGCAGTAGAGACGTGGTGAATGATAGATAGATAGATAGATAGATAGATAGATAGATATCTGAGGTTGTAGTGGAAGAGCTGTGTTTGGTTCATAATTCATAGAGATTGAAATAAGATCAAAAACATATTGAACAGGAAAGTGTTTTAACAGATGATTACAGAAATGGGGTTTTGATTTAATAATACCATTAGAAAAAGCTCACAGACCAATACAAACTATGTTATGGACACTTTCAGAAAAGGTGAACACCTCTTGCACTCAATAGCCAAAATCTCATTATTTCAGTCGAGGCTAAATGTTCAATGTTATTTTTATCTAGTAGATAAAGGAATCCTGAACATCTGAGCCTACAACTCTGTGAGAAAGTTTCTATGATATGCTCAAGAGTAAAGCACATAAAAGAATACAATATAATGAGGGGCTTTATAAAGTTAGACTTTAATGGTCTCTAAAGATTAAAAGGTCAAAGCCAATATAGAAACTTGTGACTCTTATAACAAGCTAATTGGCAATCGCTGGTATCTCTTAACACGTTGGCATCTCTCCAGCACTACTAACACAATAACATAAAGCACTACAAGCTAAATATGGACACCACTGTTGACGACGCGTCTTGCGCAATGTAAGCCTCCAGCAACCCTGCAAAGGATGAGTGGTATATATATATGAATGGATGGAAAAAAATAAGAAAAATAATCTGCAGCATCATAGATGTGTAATGGGCAAGAGGGATTTCTTCCATCTCTCCACAAAATACATAAATATAATGCTCAAAATACAAATTACATCACTTCAGTCTGCCTCAAATGCTAATTGTATGATGACTTGGTGCGTCATTTAAAATTGAAAAACCTTACAATGATCACATTTGTATCAGTCAAAAATAGAAATGCACAACCAGAGCTGAAAGATTCCTCAAGATTCAGTACTAGTCTCTTTAATAATTCCACTACAAAAAGAAGTCAGTCTGGAGGATTCAAACTCTCTGATGCGAACTGTAAAGCCATCTCAGTGGGCCAAAGTGTTGATGGCAATGGATAATTTTAATCTTATAGAGCAAGTAGTTTAAATACATTCATGTTGTGAGAATATGAACTTCACTTTGCAGTTCTGTTTTTTTTTTCCTCCACTTCACAACACTGTCTTTTGTTCAGGCCTTTGCTACACCAGTTGGAGAGCCGTGTGCTGCTCAGGTTTCCCACATGCTCTTCTGGCTCGACCTTTTGTGTGCTGAAGGAGCATCAGCCTCTTAATCTCTATTTTCTCCCTCTGCTACACTTCAGTCTGCTAACGAGTGGTTTGTGTCACATTGGAGGAAACAGCTCTCTCTTTCTCTCTGCTCAGCTCTTGCTGCTTGCACATTGGTTCTCTCGGTGCGAGAGGGATGTCAGGTGGGTCCACAGTGCCCCGGTCTATCTGTCTCACTAGATACCTGATCTCAGGGCGTGATCTGTGCAAGGCCGGAGCTGTGCGGCCCGGTCTCTCCTTGGTTGGACAGGACATCGAGGAGATGATATGCGCTTCAATTTAAAAATCAACCTCCTTCATTTTGTCGCAATCTATACACTGTCTCTAATCCCACTGATATAGCGGTGTTGAAAGAGAAAATAACTTCTCTTTTGATTCCTTGGGAGGAGCTACACGTGGGTTCTGCTTAGTTGTACTTTATGGTCCCCTACATGGCTCATTCTGGATTCATGGATTCTCAATTGTCATATTGCAAAACAGCCTTGATGGTTAAACAGCTGCTAGAACATCCCTAGTTTCCCCATTGTACCCCATCACTACTTTTTTGCCATCAGGGGCAAAATATTGCAGTAAAGCCAGCTTCCCTCCAGCTACAGTCCACCCACATGCCCCAAGTGTATGGAGACGGTGCTGAACCCATTGAGGGTGAGAGATGTTGACCTTTATTCCTGGCCCTTCAAGTTAGGAGGGGGAAGCCCGTACCTCTCTGGCATTTCAACAGATCAAACATCTGAGGTAAGAGATGTGTTCGGAGATTTTGCAGCACCCGCACGGGCAAATGGAGACAGCGCATGGGGTCACTGAGGAGTTGACCATATTTCTGCCTGGATTTATGTCAGCAGCTGGAGCTGCAATACATAAGATAGGGATGTCCTGATCAAGTTTATCTGCCAATACTGACTCCCATCTAATACTTTGTTGAATGTTGAGCAACAGAGAAGACAATCTGTACAATTTGCACTGAAAAACTTGCTGTAAAAAGTAAAAGCGATCAGACCCAGCAGAATCAGTGGAGAAACACGTAGAAATACAAAGAAAACATAGTAGAGGGAGGGCATCACTGTACGGATTAAACAAATGAGATATAACATGTTCATTAGTAAACTTTAGAGGAGCTGGTGAGCAAATTCTGTTAACTTTGGACAGAGCTAGGCTAGCTGTTTCTCCCTTTTTCCAGACTTTGTGCTAAGCTAAGCTAATCAGCCGTTGGCAGTACCCTAATCTTTAATGGACAGAAATGATAGTAGTGTAAATCTTCTCATCTAACTCTCCGCCAGAAAGCCAAAAAGTGTATTTCCATCAATAAACAAAAGTATTCCGGGATGCTCATCAGAAACTGATCACTCATTCTCAGTCAGGGTGAAATTTATGCTGTAATGTCAAATTTAAACTGCGATTCTCAAGCAGTTCTTAGTGGTTCAACACATAAAGGCCACAGTTTTGTTATTATTTCCTTTTTGCAAGAATTGGTGATTTTAGGATAAGGACTTAAGATGCTGTCAGTTCTCTGCAGTGACATTCTGGTGATATTGTTCACCTTACGTTGGAAAACATACTGTATGTTTGACAGTATTACTTTTAAATGCTCTTACAACACCAGATACACAGTGGGTTATGTCCAGATTTCAATTTGGCCACAAACAACACAAGTGATTTGGGCCCTGGCTGTTTACAGGCTATGAAACCATAATATGACCATCACGCTTCTGTAATGCTAATGTTTGGGCAGCATAATCCGAGCAGTTTGTATCCAAACGATATACTTGGTTTTGATGAAAAAGCCTGTAAATATACTCCCACTACCTCCTATTTGTAGCTCATTGTTGAAAGTGTGAATGGTTGTGAGCGTCCCACCTCGGCCTTCCAGGAGGTTTTGCAATGTCCCCAAAGACTACAGAAACAAGGCACATGACTATTCATTCTTTCAAAATATAACAGCTGTTAGTGGCTAAATGTTAGAGGTAATGAAGTACATATAAGCTATTTGGACTGGTGTAATCATTACAAAACACTTGGATAATGCTGCACAAGCTGTTCAGAGTTCAGAGACTTTTAACTGCATGGACTCGTTCTATTTAGTTAAATACACATGGGGTCTTCTTTTGTTCAAAATGATTCAAGCTGACTGGAAAAGGAAGCCAGCCAGGAGAGTCCAGGAGTGTGGTTCTCTGGAGAAGATTAAAGGTCGTGAGACATCCATCTGGGGTTTCTCCCCCCTTTTATGTGTTTTTACTATATTGAAGTAGAATTTAAAGGCCTTTAGACAGTGTATTATACTGACACACGCTGACAGGCTTTAGAGGAAGATAACACTTTCTTTACAAAGAAACACACTATCAGAATATTTAGATTGATGTAAGAGCTTTTGGTTTTTCACTATTCTAAATAGATACAGATATAATTAACATATGTAGCATGCCTATTCAACAGTAATGTGTATGTGATGAGATTCAGAATTGAAGTAATATTCTCATAGTATGACAAAATACATTTTATGTTTCACCTTTTCAATGAAGTGCACCTCTATTTATTAGAGGAACATACTTAATACATGTGCACTGGGTAGAGTACCGGATCTATAGTTATTTTAGTGCCAGTCTTCGATATAATGGCAAAAAGACATAGTCAGCGTAGATCTTTAATTATTTAGCATTTCAGAGAAATAAAATTGTATCTGCAAGAATACACACGACAGCTCTCTCCATAAACATGACCCAAACATAACTGGTCATGAGTTAAATTATTTAGACGAGCCAAAGTTAGCATAGTTGCAAGTGGTATTATGAGGCTTAAATGGGTTTTCTTTTCCAATCTTTGCTTTGGATTTGCCCTGATTATTAGACAATGAATTGGAATTTGAAGTGGGGCTCTGTGCCAGCGTGAGTAAACAAAGAGGAATTTACACTTTTGTCTGGGCAGTAATTGTGTTATTGCAAGTAGTAATTTGTAATTTTTTGCATTATGAGATAAAATTGCTGTCTTTTACAAGAGGTCAAGAAAGAAGTCCAAGATATCCCAATAACATGTTGGTTTTCCTCAAACAAAAGGAAGACAGAGTCAACGTCAAAGATTTTACCTTTATACTGTCGTCACTGTTCCACAAAGCCATTTTTTCCCCGGTCTTTCCCTTTTAGGTCCATCACATCTGTCCTTATTTATTGCTCTCCATCTCTAACTTCTCCTTTGTATAATAACCATTATACCCTACAGTCTGTTCCTTTTACAGAATGGTATCTTTTGGCAATGCATTTGTCACATGTCAAATTACGTAAATGCCCTCGCTCCAGGTGTGGGCATTTTTTATCTCAGACACTCAATTTGTGGACTTAAGGAAGAGCCTACCAGTTTCACTGTACTATATGACTGTTAAGTCGTACATCCCCATAATTTTTCACTTGCCTGCCTCTATCTCACCAATGACTGCTTATCAGAAAGCGATTACTTGATAAAAACGGATACAAATAATCAAATAGCCACGCACGATTGATTCCATTACTTCCAGAATGCTTTTTGATATCATTAATATTATGTACTTGGTGTTGGGTGTGGACCAGGTCTGGACACGTTTATCGCTCAAATATTATTAGGTTAGTAGAAGACAACAGCAATGCTAGAAGATGTTTAATGGTGATGGATAACCTCACATAAGGCTTTTTTTTAATGCATAATGATTTAGACAATATGTCATAGTGTTTTTGTTCATCTACCTTGAAGTTGCCCTTACCTAGGCCTAGAGCAGATCTGCCTTCTGTGTTTAGATATAGGAAACAAAAACAACTCAGGAACAAAATTGTAAGTTGATGACATTTTCGTTTTCAAATCCATCAACAAAAAGCAGAAAAAAATCTGCAAAGGCAATGAAAGGCAACAAAGTCATGAGGTGCCAAGAGGAGACTGCATTGTCAAAGAACACAACATACTACTTTTTACAGTACAACTGGCCAATCAGTAAACAAATTACAAAGTTTGCATTTTACCAGTAGTTTCTTGTTGAGCAAGCACACGTACTTACATTAAATTGCTATATACTAGTGTGTTTAACTGACCGGTGTTCTCCTTCTGTACATCCTAATGATCTGGTAAATAGCTTTTAATGAGTGCTGCCCAACAGCTTTTAAATCCACTGCACCATTAAAAACCAGGTGCGCTTCTGTTCTAAATAAATCTCTATATAAATGACGGATACTATGTGGGAAAGTAAAGGTTGAGTGAAGTCATGGCAAACATAAAATATAAATGCCACCACTTCTTTTTCAGGAAGGACCTTCTTGCTTTGAATATCCATAACATTTGCAGCATTTATTTTGTGGACAACCAATTATTACTTGTTACAATTGTAACTATAGTTGTCACTGTCATCTACCTCTGCTGCTGCTGCTGATGCTGCCAGTAGATGTGATGCAGATAATGGCTTTGATTTTCAAGAAAGTGCAGGGAAGGCTGACAAAGAGACACAGTAATTTGCTTGTAAAGGATTTGGATTTGCACATTAGCAACTGGTAAGTTAGCTTTACAGACCTTGTAATAGGTTGTGTGTGTTAGAGCTTACTTACATACTGACATAAACCTCTAATGCATTTGAAAATGGGGTTGAAACCTATAAGAGTTTGTAGTTTACAGGTACCGAAAAGGGAGAGGAATTAGGAAGGTAAAGTTCTGGGTACCTGTCATCAGTATGAGTTGTTATTTGGTGTTGTAAAAAACTTTATAAGGGAGAGGAGATGGATTTTTTTAAGAAAGTTTGCCACAGAACCACAGCATTGTAACAATTTAAAAACAATGGTAAATCTCCTTTCAGAGGTGTTAATCCTTCATAAGACATAACACAAAGACCTTTTCTATAAGCCAGAAGACAATGTAAGTGATGACCGTTCTCCCTCACATCAAGCCGCTAAATCTCCACTGACGCAGTTGTGGCCACAATCCAGCACAAACCTGGCATGTGTGTCTGCTGCCAGGGAGCCATTAAAACCCCAGGGGAGGCAAGCATTATATTCGTATATTAGGAAAGTATTATATTGGCTGGGAGTAGAGAATTAACTTTTTTCCCGTTTTGTTTTTGGTTTGGGTTCAGTATGGGCTAATATCCCAAGTTTTGGTATCTGAATAAGTAGTGGAATAAGGTAAACTGGTGCCTCCCTGTTTAAGGGTTTCATACAATCATAAGAAATCTACCTGTATTGTGAAAAGCTTACAGATCCAGTCTCAACATGAGTGTACACTAGTGGTACATCAATACATGAGCGGTCTCAAATGAAAGCATGACGTTCAGCTGTTGTGTGAAACGCCCATTTGATAGCTTTTGAAACTTTGACCTTTAACATTCATCAATTTAATGATGGTATGGTACTTTTATTATGAAAATAATAACAGTAAAGCCTTTGAAATTAGTTTAAAATCATTTATATTAATTAAATGACCTCCCAGTCAGCCTTTTTTTTAAGCTACCCTGGACTCCAAACTACCACATTTACAAGTAGAACATCAGCACAGTGGCAATAACAAGCAGCTTAAGCTTATTGATTTGATATTACCTCTGGTGAAGATGAGCCCTTCATAATGGCCCAAAAACACCAGAAACAATATGATTGTTTTGACGTTCCCTTAGACCCTGAAATTAAGAAAGAGAGCTTCAAGGAAAAGGGACATCCATTGGCTTGAAATCAATGAGGAGTGCACCAAGATGTGGTGCATATTATGCCATGAATATAACCAATGTGTACACAGGCACAAGGGATTGTTTGGAAAAGCATGAAAAGAGTAAAGAGCACTTTGAATGAACAACAGACAGACAGTGCCAATGACCCATTCAACAGGTGGCATGAAAAACATGATAAGCAACGAGGCAGCAGCCATACACACTCTGAGTTCCTACAGCTATTCAAAAGGTTCTGGGTTATAGAAGGGAGTGGTGTCCAAGAGAAGAGGGTACACAAATAATGGATAGTACTGGAGGCATGATCAACATGGAATTACAACATCAGATTTTTGATGACAAGTATTTGGGAACTGTGGTTTGATGAACTGGAAAACACAACAAAAACAGAACACAAGATGGTTCATAAGTTCACTGTGTCTATCCAAGAGGAATGTGACTGAATGAACACACAGATGAATGAACAGATTTCTTTGGTGCAGTGAGAGGCTACAGGAAACACACCAGAGAAACTGTTGGGGACGTTTCACAATATCCCACGCTGCACTACTGCCCATTAACATTCAGCTGACTGTTGATAACTGTGATCTACAGCACATCTGCACATAGTATTTAAAGCGTTTCCTTTCCGTCATGCTCAAAAGTGGAAATATTTTACACCTCGCCTCCTTCAGAGTGCAGCAAGGGAGGCAAACACAAACTCATGGTAGCTGTTGGGACAGCTGACATTGTCGACTGATGAAGAGAACAGATAACCCCAAATACTGATGCAGACAGGGATAAACCTGGTGTCCCGAGAGCTTCAATTCATGAGTTTGAGACAAGATATGAATCCCTGAGTCCATTTGAGCCTTTTATGATTTTTGATCCTTAAACATGGCCACAGGAGAAGCACGATATACACACATCTGGAAACAGAACAATCACGGACATGTTTGAGAGATGCAAGGCTTGCTTATCTGTTGAGCCAGTGTCTTGTAAGGGAATGGATGCACCTTGAAAGCAAGCTGGAAAATGTTTGGAAGGGCCTTATATTTATGACTTGGTCAAAAGTGTTACCACAAGCAGTCCAGACTCCTGCCCCATCATCCAAAAGATGCTGCTGTTATCGGTCATATTACTATGATCTGTGTGAGAGTGATTAGAGACTGGTAATGTCTAGGTAAGTTCATGGTTACAGTGCATGTGTGAAAGATACTTATGTCTGTTAGCTAGCTGTCCTGATGCCCATATATATGTCCAAGATAACCATAAGTACGTTTGACCTAAAGCCAACAGCTGACCAGTGGATGATTAAACAGGAGGGGGAGGGGCAGATCAATATCAGGGGTGACTAAAACAGGGAGGAATCAGATACCGAGTTTATAGAGGAGCAGAAACTCAAAAGGCCATCATCATACAAAGTAAGTAGAGTACGGGCCTAAATCAGCTGGTACTAACTGGAGTTTTATAAAGAAAAAAGTAGTTGCACCCCTGATTATAAACCACACTAGTCATTTTGAAGACTGATCTCAGCTCCCCTGACAAATATCATGCATTTTTAATATTTACGACCTGACCTGTAAAGTAGACAGATTTTGAAATGTAATGCAGATCATAGATTCATTCAACAGTGGAGACCGCCAGAGATTTATGAGGTGGGTTCAGAATATTTCGGTAAACTGATAATATAAGAGTAAGATTAAAACCTTTTGTTAATGATAGTTCATGTAGAAGTTCAGCACTGAAACAGTTAAATTCCGAGCCTAAGTAGCATAACAAAAAAAGGCAATTGAAGACATTAAAAGTGCTGGTACTATACACGCAATACAGAACGCAATGTATTATGCATGCTGCATTAAGAATATGTATTGATTTCTGTTGGATGGTGCAAATAGCAACAGCGAAGGTCTGGTCTGGTCTGTTTCAGGAGTCAGCAGGTTAATCTTTTAACATAGCGTAATATTTACTCTAGTCTTTTGTCTGGTGTAAGTATATTTACAGTCAGAGAGAGACCTAAAATTCGTAAAATATGTTTTGTGTGTTATTGATGGATTTTCAAATTATATCAGTGCTTCCAGGGACTACAAAGCCTTGGGCTCATACTGTAGTCATTATCTTGCATTTAGATTATTTGAATAAAACAGGAGCTGCTCTCAGAAAGAACATTATTAACCTATGACATTTCCATCATGGCTGTTTTTGTCATCACATTGGTGTATTTGCTGTAGGTGCATGGGCCGTTACAACAACATGTGCTGACTTTCTTCTAAAGTGGAAAGTACGGCTGTAATATAAGATTATGCTGAGAGTTACATGAACATCATCATCTTATATATACACAACAGAAGAAGATTCAGATTCAGCCTCTGAACTCAGGAAACAAACGGACTGACTTTGCCATGCAGAATTAAATGTATATTAATTCATAAGCTATGTTTAACTAACCATCTGAAAAGTACTGAAGTTTTGTTGTAACATGCTGATTTTGATGCTGGAGCAATTAAACCCTGAACCAACAGCAACAGCTCACACGATTTAGACCTGCCAGTCCATAAAAGATAAAGATGGGATGTCTGGTCTTGTTTAATAACTAATGAAACAGGAAATGTAAATATGCATTTATATAACAAACAAATTGATCATAGCTTGCAATAAGACAAAATATAAGTTGGAGTGCCAAATCTCACATCCCCTCGGAGTGCATGTGAGTGTCTGTTAGCCCTCCTCTTTTGCAACTCTCTCAGAGGTAAGAAACACGTGCCTTTGGCAGAGACAAATAATAGGGTACTGGCTGACATGTGTTCGTTATTCCTCTCATTAATTTGCTATGCCTACATATAGCTATACATATATGCAGAGATATATATGCATGGGGTAGTTAAATGTGTCACTCGACATTCTAACAGACACTGAAGGAAAACTGTTGAACAGATTCACACATAGAGGGTGCGTGTGCCTGTTTTCTTCCCCCCTGAAGGGAGAGAATGAGACATGCATGTGCTGTGCACATGTGTACACATAGGCATATATATACAGACATAATTGGTAAATGTGTTTGTGAATCAGCTGTTGTGTGTAATTGTCATTTATGCCATATGAACCTGGGTTAAAACTGTCTTTATATAAGGTTTTGGGTATCGTTGGAAGCATTAGAATATATAAAATAATAGAAAATAATTTAGACAGAACTGATCTACGGTGGGAGGAGTAACGTTGACATCAGACATTGTCGCCTAAAGATGACGCTCTTACTCTTACTGCTCTTCTTAAACTCATATTTCTGATAACTCAGGGAATTATTTCTGAAAGTTGAAGTTGAGTGTCATCTCTCCACTTAATTGTGCCCCAATTTGTATTTAGGCCTATGCTACGTATTTTGTGGTGCTTGGATGCTACAGATGCTTAGAGGGTATATTATTATTATTATTATTATTATTATTGGGTATAGGTTATTGTGACATTACACCTTACATTAATACACTTGCAAATGTAAGAGATGTGAAATTATGAAATTGAATAATATTCCTTCTTATGTTTACACTATTTTTGTTTTTTTATGTTCAGTGGACCTTCATTTGTCTTATCTTAGAAACAGCATTCCACTTAATATCCACTTTTTCAGAAAGTCAAGTTCGAGCCCATTCGAAGCCCTTCGTGAAATTTGTTCCCTAGCGGCAGATTTGCTTACCGAGACGGGCGATGAAGAGGCGATCGTGTTCCACTTCCCTTGCGGCTCACACTTTTGACAGTGATCCAATTTTTGATTGCAAGGGGATACGAATAAGCAAGCAACTTCCTCTCAAAAGAATTCTCGAGTGGCTGCGTGGTACCATCATTATAGTCTGGATAAAACCGAGACTATCCAAGGGACCATTGTCTCTTGGCCGTCCAGGCCTCCCACGGCGTTTCTTTGGAATAGATCACCGGGGATTCAGGGACTCTACTAAGCCTCACATGGGAGGATCATGCTATATCCCCCCAGTTCTACCACTGTACAGATGCCTCGACCAATGGGAGCCACTATTGCATCAACATGGATGAGAACCCTAGCTGGCTTTCCCACTCGCAAACAGGGCCAATTATTTTTGTTGGAACACATGACCAAGCCAGAGAGGTATTACAAACCGTGGTGGACAGAACCAACCCAAATTAACATTATCCACCCCTCCTCCCATGATTGTTTCAGTTATGTTGTGCAGAATTAACTTTTCTTCAATAATCCAGACATTAATTCACTTTATGTGACAAAACTGTAATTATCTTCAATATAATTTTGTAAATGTGAAACATTAACTCAAAAAATACTGCAATGCAAGACATCCTCTATAAACTTTGAAGACATTCATGTCTCATGCAGAAAATAAGACGCTGTAAAAGGTACTACTTGACATTGATATAACCAATCTTCGATTTATATCTTTAATCTAATCACCATGGTTGATATGTGTCCCAAATGAGCCATGCAGGTTAAATGAATTAAGGACATAAAGATGATGATCTTCTCATCTGAAGTCACCGCTTTCCTCAAAGATTTGAAAAACTCGTCACAGGACGGAGCAAAACAATTAGGTCAGCTGTGAGTTTTATTCTTTTTTGTCTAGTTAATTTTAGTGGTGAAGCAATGAGGTGACAAATTTAGGATCAATACCTTTTATTTTATGTCATAATAATTAATGAAATACAACATATGATTATTACTTGTTTCAGACCAGCACAGACAATGCTCACAATGCTTGGTGAAGTAGCACAAAGAGAGACACAAGAAAAATACTTGGCATGTGTTCCTTGTGCGGTGGTTACCCCAGGTTGCTGTGGCACCTACTTTGGGAACCACTGCCCTATTGAACTATAAGTAGCCACGAAAGTGCTCTAAAAACGAGCTTGATTACTTGACTGCAAACTATGCAAGGGTTAGGGGAAGATCATTTGTAAAGGACTGTTAAGGGGAGAAACAAGGACATTTTGACGCATTAAGTGTGCATTAAAGCCCGTACATTCACCCCCAGTAGAGGGAAAATAAATAGAAATCACAGGGAAGAGGGATTTTTCATAATTTCTATTATGTCCACGCAGGTATACACTGTTAAAGTGTTCCAGCTCGTCTATCAGGTAATGCATTTTTACCTGAATGACCTGCTCACATCTTCTGCTACCAAAGCTGGATGACAATCAATCAACATCAACATTTCAAGCCAACAGCATATGTAACATACAGTATAGCAGCAGGTGCTCTTCTCAGCACCTACCAACTTGCATCATTTACACACCTTTAAACCTTTATTTATCCAGGTAAGTATTGCAGAGAGAAATTATATATATTTTTTCCCACCAGGAATGTTCACATCCCCACAGACACATTTCACACCTACAAGTTGCTCAGCACGACCACAGTGTCATCTGATGGCCAGATGAGCAGCGCCACTGAGCAGAAGGGGGTTAAGGGCGTTGGTTGTAAGGGAGCACCTCAGTCTTCCCCTCCCAGATGTATCCTGCCAGTCTTGGAATTGAACCAGCAACCTTCCTGTTACGAGCCTGTCTTCGGCCCAACTTTCGTATATTCATTCATTCATTCATTGTCTGTGTATTAAGAAAAGTGAGTGTGGTGGAGAGGTAAGCTTACAATTGAAGATTAATGGAGCCCAAGTGCATTTGATGTTCCGGCTGCACCAGCACGACCATATTTTTTCCCTGTTGATCAACTGGCATTGTCCCTTTAAATTAAGTGACGATAGGTAGGCCGATGGCAGATGACTTGCACTGTTGAGGGCTGTAGATCAAAGGGGGGTCACTGCACAACAGGGACCATGATCTGAGGCACTGTGTGGCAAGATTGTAAGAAAACTATTAATTGTGGCTTTTTGAGGAGCTTTGCTGCGCTGAATCACCTCCCACCTGCCACCACACATGTATAGTTTGATGCTGTGAACTATGGGTACCCATAGGGTCATCATTAAGTGAATGCTGTGTCTAGGTGGCTCAACTGTAAATGTCATTACTGTGTCTGCTGTGAATCACCAGGGGTGAGTAAATCTTTTGAATCACACAGTGTTTGTTTAAGCCATGTAAATATCCAGACTGGGTCAGTCAGGTGTTGCTCAGGTGTTGCGCAATGTTCCTCTTCAAATGTGACATTCAGACATCTGCTTCATGCTACAAACCATGGCAACAAATGAATAAAGACTTGGAGTTTAAAGTTGGGGAGGTGGAAAAAGAGATGTCACCACACCAATAAAAGGTGTAAAAGAGGGAGCACCAGCACAAGCAGAAGAATGGTGAGGAGGGAAGCGTTCAGAAACCATTTTAGGAGGAGGAAGGGAAAGATTTTTCTTTAATCCCTGTGAGGCAAAGCGACTTAATGGAAACTTCCTCTTATCGGGCATGATGCAGAGACCTTACCATTGCCTCTGCTTTACTTTGATGTGTTTTGAGAGAGAGACTACTAAAGACTGCTTCGCCACATGCACGCACACATAAACCCTCGCAACCCTTTTGTAGGCTTCACTGTGCAATAGATCTTTGCTGCAAAGATATGGTGTTCTAAAAGTGCTGGCTTTATTGTTGTTCCCACCCTCCACTCTACGTACGTAATTCAAAAAAGCATTTCAATTTCAAATCAGATTCCCATGTGCAGCCCAGCCCTAGATATTGCTATTGTGCTCTAATATGCCTCTGTCTTTTTTTTTGCTTAAGTTATCTGAGAAAGTGTAAGTAAAGGTTATGCAGAAAACTAAACCCAAAAAGAGAAACATGTATTCTGATCACGCACATTTAATTTTTACTTAGTGAACAAAAAGGCTTTTGTTTCGTCGAAAGGGCCATGTACTTTAAATGCAGCTGAACTGTGTCAGGTGCATTTGTCTAATGTGAGAAAGTGGCACACTGTTGAAACATCTCCCTGCCGTAATTTAGCAAAAAATTTGCCCAATTAACCACAAACAAATCAAATGGGAAGCCGTCCTTCATACACTGATGGAGACACAGATTTGTGAGCTTGAGACATTGATTTCTGTACTGATAATGCTATGTGAGGAGCGGTCTGATGAAATGTTAATACAATTGTAAAAACACAATGCCTTTGTACACTGTGCCAGAACAGAAGTGAAAAATCCCCTGCAGAGATAACAGCAGCAGTCTGTAATCACCACAGTGACAGTACTTGTGGTTTTCAATCAAAACATTGTGACGAATATTAACGTTAGCTGCCCACATCAAAACACTGCGAGCAGTCCTCTGTCACGAGCACTTGTCGATTCTCCTCAGTCACATGGGGAGCCTTGATTATGGCCTACTTACGTGGCTCTCCAATTATTGAATGACAAAGTTGATGCACATTGCATCTATGCCTCTACCTGCCAGTCAAACTACAAACCCCTGATTTAGTAAAAATGGTCTCAATCGTCTAAATGAGTCAAATCAAATGGCTACCTGTAGTTGACTAAAGCAAGGCTCTGATTAAGGGAACTCACAAATGTTGAAATCTGGCTGTATCACACACAAAGACGAAAGTAACAGAGTGTTGCTCTTGAATCACAACCCTCACTCAAACTACAAGATTAGAAAACAACGGTACATCACAGACACCAGGATATTACTAAGATTATCTTCCCAGTGGAGCTACACATCACCTAGCTTTTTTTTCTTTCTCTCTCTCACACACACACACACACACTCTCTCATCTCTCTCTAATTTAGATGTGAAAGAAATCAGATTGATTCAGGATGCTACAGAACACCTTGCCTTGTGTGCTTATTAAATAGCTCCTCTGTAACTGCTGCCATGTTGTCTCAGCTTAAGTGCTATAATGCCTTTATTCTAGAGGAAAGCAAGGTTACCTTTATCACCGTATTGAAACACCAATTGATTGTTTTTTTCTTTCTCTTCAGCTGTGCAGCACTTTGTGCAGTTCGGCTATTGTTGTCTTCCCGCATGTTAAGTCTTTGCAAAATATGTCTGAAAGTAATTTCTTTTTCTTTTTTGTCTTTTTTGTTTGTTTTGTTTTGTCAATCTCTTGGACAAGCGTGGTTGTCAACTACCACATGTACATATATAGTAGAAACAAATGGCATCGTTTGGTGTTGCAGAGCAATCATTTGTAGCTTCTGTGCAAAGTAAATTCTTCTTAGGGGGAGAAATATTACAAGGACCTTGGTTTCCTTAAAGATTGCAACAGCTCAGACTCGAGGAGACTTAAAATGGTACTTTCTACCTAGTAACTACAGACCCACTCAGCACCTGGTAGCTGAGAGGCTGAGCTAGATATTTATTTGTCTTATTGTAGCATTGCCATGGCATGATGTATTGCAGTAGAGCTGTTTTGTGTCATCATTTAACCTGATCTACCAGATCAGTAAAAGGACTCCACTCTGCCACGTTAAGATGACAAATGGCAGGGACGCTGCTCAGACAGAAAAGGACCATCGTTGCATCATTCTCTTTCTCACACTACTCTTAGTTACAGTTCTGATTGAGTTAGTTAATGGTGCTAAGAGCAAGTCATGAAGTGAAGTCACTGAGAAGACAAAATCAGCACCGTCTTTTAATTAATAGCCTGGGAAAAGTAAACAGCACTCCACAGCGCAGTGATATTTGGTCTCTGTGAGTCTAGTATCAGTGGGGAAAGTGGGAGGTTTCTCGTGGTTTCTCATTATCAAACAGTAACTGCATCCTACTTTATAGAGAGCTTTTCATATTGCAAGGCCATGCTATTGACTGCCTGGGGTTACCACCTGACTTGAATGAATAAACAAGCAGATTTAGTGGGGCTCTGCACAGGGGAGGATCCACATACATGATGCATGATGCAAGTAGCATGGTGGGAGGAAGCAGGGCACAAGTAGGAAGGAGACAGCATGGCCTCTGGGCACAGCTGGCCTCTCTGCTGGGATCCATTTACAATCGCAGCATAAAGTAAAAAAAGCTGTGGTTGTGTATGAGACTATGCATTTCTGTGTGTGAGAGACAAAATAAAATGGTTTATTGATCGACTGTAAATGAGCTACAGCAATTAAAACTATGGCTGTTTGAGTGTGCATTGAGGTTTCTTATTTGGTTGTTGTTACAGATCTCAGGAAAGCTGATGAGAAACTAGATTAACTTTGTCATCTGTAGTAAACATTTACATAGCAGCTAGAGCAAGTTAATCGACAGGTGGTAACTGTTTTGTAGGATTCTTGAATGTGTGTGTACTAATTAGAGAGTAAAGGAAAATAAAGGAAACATCTGATTAGCTTGTTTTTGAACATTCTCAGCGAGCAGAAATTCAATGTAGAAGAGACACCAGTTTTCTCTACAGCGTCAGTAACAGCTAATATTAAAGCTATTTGCACTATACATGAAAACAAGAGTGAAGTTAGCTAAAGCAAACTAACTACTACGTGAGAAATTACTAGACTCACCAGGTCATTTGTTTTCCCTCCCAAATTTTGATCATAAACATTTTAACTTTATTGAGAGTTAATCTACTGAGGCCATTAAAATGGGCTACTGTGGCTTAAAGCTGTCATTCAGCTTTTTTGCATCTGGAAAACCTATTGAACCAAATAAATAATTAAATAAAGACAGATCTAAGGGCAGCTTACCACAGTAAATGCTTATCAGGGCACTGCTTGAGTTTGGATTTGTAAATTTAAACAGCGTACCAATCGCTAACAGTAGTTTCCTAGCAACATGCTGATGGTCTTTTGTGATATAATGACACAACCCCACAAATAGTGTCACAACCGCTGTCAAAGTTGTTGATTCTCAAACTGGCCAATAGTTTCCATTTACTGATCTGCTTCACCTGTTAAGCTTAATATATTTATCTTATGTAGGTCCTTGTAGCTGAGTCTTGGAGACGCCAATGAGTGATTTAGTTAGGCCTAGATTACTTGCCTTATGTCTACTGCAAGCAAGTCTAGTTATTTCTGTCCAGTCTGGCAGCAGCATTTCTTGCTCTGAGTGTCTGCTTCTGTACAAATCTACATAAAGTTAAAGTACAGAAATTGCACACGTACAATTAGACTGCAATTTACATCACAATTTAAGTTTTTTAATGGAAGAAAAAAATGGATTTCTGTAGCATACAGTGAGCAGCCAACTGGTGAGGCAAAGTACAGCAGGAGAGTTAAGATAAGCCTAGCTACTCAGACTTCTTTGGCAGTGCTCAGATGGGTATGTAATGGGATTAGATTGTGCCACAAGACCAAATATTATTGCTGCAGTATGTCATCTTCCATTCAGAACCATTACTATTCATTGTAACATTTGACATCTCATTGCAGAATCCATCTCTGCACCTATGATGAGCTTAGTAGACGTGTGTGGTAGAAGTACAAAGTATCGGGCTGTAATGTGCTGGAAGTGAAACTTCCTGGTGCGAGTTGGGATTATAAAAGGAGAATGGGGACACTAGGTGAAAGCCTCCATAATTGTGTTGGAATGAGTGGAACAGATCTGTCAAAGTTGGACTTAACCTTGTCGCACCACAAGCTGAATGTTTTCCAACATTGTGCTCTGCCACAGGAGTGACTGATAAATGACTAATAAATATCTGTTGTCTTTTTCTTTTAGTTTTTTCATTATTCTTCTATCTTTCCTGCAATACATGTTTTATTTTAAGGACGGGGCTTTCTATTATCTAGCCTGTGAGTGAACTATTTTTGAATGTTTGTATGAAGGGACCTATCTTCCTCTTATAATCTTACTGTAGGTATACAGTAGCTATCTATTTATTCGCTAAATTACATTGAAACATTGTGGTAAATGCCGAACATGTAATTAGTCCATATATAAAGTATATAATAAATAAAAAATATATAATAAAATGTGTAAAATGGAGCTTCTTCATGCCTGTGAATGACAAAAGTCTCAGTAAAATGGGACTTTAAACACCACAGCCAAGTTAATGGATCATGGCAAGTAAATTGATAATAAATTCAACTTCAGTGGTCATTTATCACTCAGTTTCAGTGCCCTGGTGCTGCATGTTCTCGGTGTAAGTACTGACTGAATTGGTCTAAGGAAAAAATTATTAGGCGATTACAGCTTGAAAGTTTAAAGCCTTTTAAATTCTTGAAACTCATGGATATTCATCACACTGAGGTCATATAGTCACACTGGATGCCCTTCAGACGGGCGTAATAAATTATTTATTCTTTTCTGACTCATTGCAGACGAAAGCAATAGAAATCAATTAATTAAGTGACCAGGTCAGTATTGATGTACAGGAGCGAGACAAGGACACTGGACAATGGGCAATTGAAATCCCCGATTAGAAAACGAGGGGGGAAAAAAGATACCTGAACATTATTAATAAACATGAGAGGAAGTGGAATCAGGATGTCAGGCACGGCACAAGAAAAATCACTAATCAAAAAGGGAGTATTATAAGATATTAAGATCAGTGAAAGCACCAGTAGCCAGCAGCAGCCTCAAAGGGCAATCTATCAGAATCAGAAGAACACAATCTTGCCTCAAGGTCCACTTAGGAGCTTTTCTGGAGCTTTCAATCATATAACATGATTTTCTTCAGCAGGTTTTTTACCTAGGTGTCTGCTGTTATTGCATCTGTGATATGATCAACAGATGTAGGACAGCTACTAGATGAACCACGAGGTGAGATTGTTTTGTTAACTTCCAGTCATTAACTTTGAAATTCAACTTTGAAGCTGATTTGGATGGAAAGACATTAAAATTAAAAAATCAGGTGCTTCGATCCCCATCTCCTCCTGTCTACATGTCACACAGCAAGGCAATGAATCACAAGTTGCTCCTGATGTATGTGTGGGCAAATCTGGCAAACCAATTGATTGTAATTCAATGTAGTGAAAAAATTGAGGATTTGGGCGAAAAGCTTGATACTGGATTTAAACGGTAAAAGAAAGTACTGTTCATCTTTCAAAAGCATGAAGAAATTACTCTCACATACAGTGCATAGTACACCAGTACCTTCCATGGAAAAGGATAAAAGAAATTGCTGAATGAGTGGAGTGCTGCGGCTGTTACCACCATGTTAGTAAAGCCGTGATGGAACCAAAACTAAGGTCGACCCTTTTCAATCAGTATGACCTCTCTCTGCAGAAGTATCAACCTCCATCTCGTACCACTTACCATATGCCATCATCCCAGAATGATATGACAGAAAGCTTCACACAACAAATTACAAAAGTCATTATCTCTGAAATGAAGCAAATTACACTACACAATGGCCACTGAGGCAAGAGATGGACGCTCAGAACGACTGCTGGTGTGTGCAATATATCTGTCAGAGGGAACAGTTAAGGAGCAGATCCTGGCACTGACTGCACAATCTTTTGATGCACAAACTGGCAGGGATTCTTTGCAGCGGCATCATCAAGGCAATGGAAATGCCAACTTAAAATGTGAAGCACAGACCTAAGACAGTGCAGAGGTCATGTTGGGACAACATTGTGTGATGTCAATTTAAAATCATACAACTTTTACAGAAACATGATAGTGGGAAGTTCTAAGCTGTCTAGAAATGCCAACATATATCATCTTATGTCAGTGCAAGTCAGTCAGTGATTGTCTCATAACTGTTAGAAGTACTCGCTGTTTCTCTGAATACTTGTCACAAGGATTCTACGAATTCTTTAAAAGAAACGCACAACTCTGTGTGACACGAAAAGCCAAACACTTAAGCGAGTGCTTAAAGAATACAAGATCTTGAAGGACAAAGTATTTTGTTGCTCCTTGGTTTTTAAAAGTTGACTTTATGTTAATGCCTTTGCTCCTTCAAACAGTATAACAGTAGACACTGTCATGTTTGTCAATAAGTCCGATTTTTCAAGCTATTTCAACAGCTTCCCCTGTGAACCTTAAATAGTCGCCAACTTGAGAGTTGTTGCCAATATCTCTGCCAATGGCAGGATGATTGGTTAAAAGCAAGGACAACACAAAATCTGTGCAGCATTGTAGGGGAAGATATTCTGCTTGTACAATACCCTCTTCCCCAAAAATATATCATATGTGTAAGATTTTCAACCCAAACTTCACTCCTGAAGGTCTTCAAAGCAGCTAGGACCAATCTGTATTATTTACGTATCAAATGGCAATGAGCAAGGGATCGCCCATAGTGACGAGCCTACAGAGAATTATGAATCTGTAGCTTCCCTCGGCTTTACGGAGTTTCATAGCGAGTTTCAGCACATTGTTTAGCTGCTATGCCCACTTTTATTCACTGTTTTGGTTCACTTTCACCACTCTCATAGTGCCGTTTTTGGCATTTAAGGCATAAGCGAGCCTCTTCCCACATTTGCTTTCTCTCTCTGTATGATCCAGTGTTCATAGCTTGAGGTCTGCAAACCAGTTGTTGCTGAAACTGGAGACAGAGGGCAGCAGGGCATCTGTCGTCATCCAAAGCTATGGAGTAGCATTGGATCTGTCAAACAACTTCACCGTCCTCTTTCATATCATTGTTAAAAACGTATCTTAACTGGCTTTTAATTAGTTCTGTATTATGTGTATTTGTTCTTTGGGCATTTACAGTTTATATGCTTTTCATCATGTTTGAAACAAACTGATGATGTTGTGTAGGCTAGTTGTGTACTATCTATCTTATGTCCCTATGTGGACAATTAAAGTGTTATTGTAGCCATTTACATGGTATACATGGAACAGCTCTTCAAATTAAACCCAACTGCTTCAAAAATTGGACTGTGTGAGTGGTAATTAAATGGGAGGTAGCTTAGGTGTCTGCCAAAACTCATCTAGGAGTTTCACATAAGGGTCATATTTTATGAAGATGTGCTGGTTGTGGCTTTGGCAGCATGAGAGGCTAATAATTATCGGCTAATATTTGCAAGAGGTTGTGTTCAACCAAGTTTTTAAGCCTGTTTCAAAAAAGAATTAATGAATAATAAAAAAAAAATACAAGACAGCTCTTTGACCTGTGTCATTAGTCCTGAAGTTCTGAGCGCTCATCTTTTTAAAGTCATATTTAACTATTAAATTAAGTTGTTTATTTGTTAGCAGAATGATTTCCTGAATACTAAGGGAAGATGACTGTGATGGAGCCGAGTGCATGATAGACTATGACATGCCCTCATGTTATATGGGGGAAAAAAGAGTAGCAAGATAACAAATCACTACCACTTCACTGTATCCAAAGGATACACAGCTCTGAGTAGTGCTGTGAAGAGTGTCAGTTAATTGACAGCAGGTTGGCCCAGTATTTAGAGTGACAATCCTATAATGGATAGGTAAAAGGTCAAAACCACAGTCACTTGTGCTGTCAAATTGTCCTTGAGCAAGACAGTGAAATCCCTGGCTGCACAATGATTAAAGTCCTTCTGTAAAAGAACACCAGCTACAGTAAATGTCTTGCTTGTAAATAAATTATTCCGTGAGCCTGTCTGTGTCGTCCTTGGCAAAGACAAAATTTCAACATTCACATGGGTTATTCTGTGATGGACAATAAAGTGCATCAGAAACAGGCAGAAGAACTGTCTAGAAGAACGGTTTCAATGAAATGTTGCAGAAATTTGGTTTTACAAATCAATAACAACCAATTTAACATTTCCCTCTTTCTGCCTTTAACTGCTCCAGCCATCCATTTTCTGTTAAGCACAAGGCGTGCCTTCGCTGATACACTGCAGTAACTCAAGTGAATTTCCAATTTGGCTAGACTGGCTCTGGTGGGGCAATAACATTGGTAGGAAAAAAATAGAGAATGAAAGCTCTCACTCTAAATCTGAGTGCTGTGGAGTCTGGGGACTTCATGTCTGGAGCAAGGAGGAGACAAATATATAAATCACAGCTTTGACAGCCCCTGGTTAGAAGTGACAGCACATCAGCTGCAAGCAAATAGAGGATAATGCATCAAGCAGTCATTAATTGGACAATGGAGTCAAGGGAACACTGAGTCTAACAAAGGTTGAGGACAAGGTGTCTTCTTGTGATTTGCTTAATCAGGTCCATAGACATCTACTTGCTCGAAGTCATCAAAGAATTCTCCCTCTCAAACTTGCTATACACGTTCTGAAATACGAATTATGTAACTCCTTATTCACCAAAAAGGTGCAATTGGTGTGGCATATACTTTCAAAAGGACTTTAAAAATGGCCTAACCCTAATAAATGTGGCTTTGGCATTGTCAAAAACATTTGAAAAGCTGTCTTCTGCTCATAGGTAGGGCTGAACATTTTTTGTAAAATATGTAATGCAATTTTTTGGACCAATATTGTAACTGCAATTTAAATTGCCATTATTTTCTATAGGTTAAACTCCAGTGCTGTAGTTGGGGTCTACCAGACAGAGGGCAGTAGTTTCTTTTTATGTTCACAAAATGAACATTATTTAGCTACAGCTGAATAAATCTGCTGGTGATAGATGTGATTATAGGGGGTGAAATCAGCAGTCGATGGTTTCCCTTTCACTTGCTACAGCTTGTTAACACTGTCAGCATTGTAAATTATAGTTAAAACTGTGGCTCTTTCAACTTCAAATTGTGATTTCGATATAGAAACATATAATCATACTCATAAAGCATTTGAATATCCTCCAAAATAAAAACGAAACAAAAAGCATATCTAATTTTCTGTTTATTACCGTCATTATCAGTAGTAGTAGTGGCAGCTGTGTTGTTATAGTTGAAGATCCAAAAAGGTTTTGAACTAATGTTAAATATTGAGTCTAGTAAAAGAATCATTTCTGTATATTAACCTTCCACCTTCTATTGTGTAAAGCATTTGCCCTGTGGCCAGGAATTGATTTTTCTTTTGTGTGTGTGAGAGTGTGTGTTTGACAGACACCATTAATCACACTTTGAAAATAATTTGCTTGGGATTCCATAGGATAAATTTGTAATTTTCATGAGCTTAGGCATACTTAGTATGCCCCAAAACTTTATCCATTTCTCCAGCCATCCATGCATTCAATTAGGAGGAATCCTCCGCAAAGCCAGGTAGGCTTTTCAATCAGTACACGCCTCCCCTTAAGGCATGCAGGAAACCTTGTAATCTACACATAATTGGTGACAAGTCACCCATGTTCTCATGTACAATGAAAAAAGTGCTATGTATGTGCTTCGGAAATCTGCACCTCATATATATTTTGTTGGCACGTATATTAGCCTACAATAGGAGTGGTTGAAACACATTTGGTGAGGAAAATGTTATTTGATTTATTCATGGCAACTATTCAAATACACAATCACAAAGTAGAAAGGACCATGTAAACACCTTCACCCAAACATTCCTCTAATTGAAATATAGCCAAAAGCCCAAACTCAATGCCCAGGTAAACGTAGCCAAAGTAATTGTAACTAACTCAAACGCACTGGTACATGATATAACTTAGAGGTGTATTTCATTTGGGATGACAGACAGTAACCTTAAGCAGGGCTACGACTATGTACGGGCACTCCCCCCACAGAACCCACATCGGGAGATCCCTCGTTGTGGTGCCGCTAGCCGTTACCCTTTAAGTCATAAAGTTTTGGGCAAGAGTATAACTGGATTAAAATGATGACATTTTCTTTTGCTAACACATACTGCAGAAAAATGAAAATCCTGCAATTAGAGTTTTCTTTTCTGTTTACTTATGACGTTTAGCAGAGTGAGTACTTTCCAGTAGAACAAGCTTAACTTCAATGACATCAGTTCTCCTGCTCAATTCATGCCTGAAGAACTCACATATTTATATGGAAATGATATATATTTCCTCCTGCTACATTCTAGGGTCTACCTACACAGTCACAACAGTCCTTCATGAAAAGCCACCTGCCACTCTCCATGAAGCTCTCCACCTTGCTGCTGCGTTGAATACTAGGCTCTTTTGATTCTTACTTTCAAATTATTTTATCCATGATTTATTCATAAAAAAATGTAAACAAGCACAGCAGAAACATGTCCCTGTAGTTTGTTTTAGTGGTTTGTCAAGTCAGTTCACAATTGTAACAAGAAATCATTAAATCAAATGTGTATCCTAGTCTACATTTCTAAATTTCCACTTTATCAACATGAATAAATGTTGAACTGTGTTATTAAGATGTATGAAAGCAAACTGAGGGTGATATGATGGTCTGGTGTGCATATCTGTATGTGCGTGTGTGTGTGTGTGTGTGTGTGGAGAACAGTAATTTTCATTTCAACACGCTCCTGAAGTCAGTTTTTATCACATGCACACACTATATTTATTAAGTCTAGATGACAAGCTTTTCATGTACCTTTACTGAGAATAGAATATGATTATATGATAGGCTGAATAACTTACAGTAACAGAATAATCACGACTCATCAAGGTGCTGCCCAAAGTAAATTAAAAAACATGCCCGTAATGTTAATCTCATGAAGAGTGATGTCTGTTGGTCAGTCAGCCTCTTGGTCCAGACTGGAGTATCTCAACAACTATTAGACAGGTTGCCATAACTTTTTTTACACATAGAAATATCTTCAAGATGGATTGGCACAAAATTTCCTCTAGTGCCAACATGTGGTTCACATATGTGATCTGTCATCTTTAACTGGGAATATATCAAAAGCCAACTCTTACATATTTACTTCAAGTTGCTGTTCACTGTCAAATCATTCAAAGGGAGGCATTTGATCAGATGGCAGTCGGCAAAATAAGACATTAGCAGAGCAGATTATAAAAAAATCTTTTGTCACTTTCATGACATTTCTAAGTTGATGAGCTATTAAGTGGCTTCAGTGAACATTCACAGTTATGTTAACATTATAGTTTCAGAGTCAACAACAGAATATAACATTTTAGTTGTTTTAACATGGCAAAGATCATCTGTAAACAGGCCTGCTCCTGATGTTACCTGGTTTCATATATTTGAGTCTGACCAGACAATGATACAATATCTTGTTCAGCTCGTCATTCATGGATCGTCATTACGCCCTGCCACACTTAATGACAGTCATGAAGAGAGAAAGATTAGACAAAAGAAAAAGTGTCAAAAAGCAAACCCTAGAACTTTGAGCCTGACACGGGAAGACCATTTCACACTGACATCTGGTCTGTGAAATCAGTGTTTGAGATTAGTCAACATCTGCATCTATTTCTCTAAAACAGATTTCAAAAACCATTCTCATTTAAAGTTGACAATTTTCCAAACTGTTATTTTTGCAGCAACAGTTCACCTGAAATTAATTTCCACATTGCTCAGTTTCAGAGTTCCCAAATGGCCACACTAAACAGCTCTGTAGGGAAAACATGTCATGTTTTATCACAACAGCATAGAGAGATGAGTTGGCAAAATTCAAATTAAATCTGTACTCTGCAAACCCGGAGAAACCTTCCCTCCTTTCAAATTATGCACTCTGTATTTTTTTATGTAAACAAACGTGGGGTTTTGATAATGTGCTTACCCCCAAGACTGTCATAATTTGTCAAGGTGAGGGGCTTTTCACAGGCTTGATGAAGAGCTCCATTAATTGTTGAGGTTTGCGGAAGGGAAGGAGAGGGGAGTGGAGCAGAGAATACAACCGAAGAGGGGGGAAGAATAATTGTTGGAAACAGTTTTCATTTCATCAAGTCCTGGAGCCCAAGGAGACAGGGCCACAGTGATGAGAGGTGGGAGGGAGGGAGGAGGAGGAGGAGGAAGGGGGGGTCAGTTGAGGAATTAATTGCAGGGAGGATATTATTACTGGGCTGTGAGCTGAGGGAGAAGGGATGAAAGAGACGAGGTGGTAGCAAGACTCAGGATGGAGCAGGGAGGTCAGGCATGATCATTGTAAGAGAGTAAAGTAAAATAGAGTCTACGGTTTCTCTCTAAAGAAAAGGTATGTGAAAACACTTCTGCAGGTACTGCGAAGATGATAATGGTGACATATTAAGACAAACAATTTGCTTTGGAGAACATATTTTACACATTAGTCGTCCTAGCAGGAATAGTGCTTATTTTAGCATCAAGAGGTCATGATAAGTAAGTAGTATTATTAACAATGATGTACTGAATCGCAAGAATTTTTGAAAGAAGGAGAAACACAGCTGCACTGGCTTCAAGGGGTTGAAAGGTATAATAAGTCTTTTGAATCTCAGCCAACATCGTTGTTGATTGTTGGGTGGTATAAAGTCCAGGTGTAAATGCTCGTGATCTGTATCTGGATACATTATCTGGGTAATGACATCTGATCCATGGGGCATTGTCATTTACACCTGGAAAATAATAATTGTTCACATTATCTTGATTATGTTTCATTATGATCGGATCTCAATATGCAAATTAGTTTGGCCAGCAGGCGCGATGTGTCCCAGGTCGAAGTAAGCAACGCCATGAACGGGCTTCATTCGTTTTTAAATCCCTTTTTGTGAGGGAAGACTTGCTAGCTGAACTTGTTTGACCTAGCAGGAAGAGGCAGGGTTTAGTGACCTTTCAATTTGTTTCTTAAGAATATAGTGACGCAGTACCCCTTGTATTTACACCTGGCTAAAACCTGTGAATTTGCACCTTCCATTCGTGTTTCCTTATCAAGGTAGGATATGCAGATACAGGTCACATGTTAATGCCAGGTGTAAATGGCGTGATAGTGCCACACATCACTGCTGCACATGCTGTAGTGAAAGCATGTTGTCACCACTAATTGGCAGGGCAAACCAGATTATTAGGCTGGTTTGGGAGTTACATGATTACATGATTATTAGGCTGGTAAGGGAGTTACATGACCTTTAAGTTACCCTTCAATGTCCATCTATTAGTAATAATGGAAAAAAGATGTAATAGAGAAAAAAAACAACAGATGATATACAAGCCTCTAAGTGCTTCTTGAAACTTTGGGTTTGTCCTCAATTTCAGTCAATTAAATATGAAAATTTGACAAGATCCCTTTTTGTGGTCCGTGACTCAGTGCTGGCCTAGTCTGAAGGAGAAATTCAATTACACATAGCCGCCATCATCTTGGCCTTCATTTAACTGTCGTCATGCAGTTTCACGGGGGAAGTTCAAACATTTCACCTCTGCTGATTGATGGCAGGTAGTTGGGTGACTGGAATTGCTGTTCTCACCTCAGTTATAAAACAAGCCACCTCAGCAGATAGTAATTGCTCTGTGCTCAAAGGTTCATCAAAGCATTAAGTTATTGGCTTGATTAAAGTTATTAGTCACATAGAGGGGAAACTGAGCTGTGAGGATCCCTTCCCCATTTTTAGAATGTGAATAAAGACTGCAAAAGGACATCAATGGTGCCAAATCAACTGTGAGCAGAAAAGCAGGGCTGCT
Organism: Enoplosus armatus; assembly: GCF_043641665.1. Taxonomy (NCBI): domain Eukaryota; kingdom Metazoa; phylum Chordata; class Actinopteri; order Centrarchiformes; family Enoplosidae; genus Enoplosus; species Enoplosus armatus. The sequence goes on from NC_092181.1 coordinate 17,146,655, forward strand.
AGCAGATATCCTGCTGTTTCTTTCATGAAAATAACAATAAAAGAGAAAAACTACTAGAAGGAATAAACATATTAGGTTTAGTACCTCCCGATTAAAAGCTGTCAATACACTGTTAAACACTGCACTACTAAAGGAGTTTTTCAACCTCAAATGCTTTGAGCTTTACATTTCTTTTACAAATTTGTTTTTTTTTTTGAGCGTCACAAAACCAGAGTGAAACAGATTTGTGAAAAGAATCAATACAAATATGCCTGTGAGGATATGGGTCAGCTTATCTACCTATAAAAGGTAAATACTGTTGGTACTGTAATGTGTCATGGATGGGGTTTTTTTGCATTCTTGCATGAAAAAGCATTAATTCATGCATGTGATAATACTTAAGGAAATGTACAGGAATTAACAGCATCTCATCCATGCTTAAATGCAAAAACACTACAATATTAATTACCTGAACCATTTCCATATTTATGATGACTGAGTTATTAAAGGACCAGTTCCCCCAAACTGTCAACTGTCTTTCTTGCAAGAGGAAGCAAAGTGGGAACATGACACGTCCCTCTATGCAGAGAAAAACAGTTGGTGTTCGTACTCAACAGAAAATAGTTACCCCCATGAGGTCTGCTGATTATTCCAAGTTACTGGGACATTGTATGTGGGAAGACATTAATGTGTTTTTCAAAAGTGATCTTTAAATGCTTTGAGCGCCAAAATCAAAATGTAAGGTCTTGTAAGGTCATTTCTTTCTAACTCCACACCCACAGATTTTCTTTCATTTTAAGACTTGTAGTCTTCAGACCCAACCAACACTGTGACATCATTTGTCGCAGTTTATCAGACTTTGCGAAGCTCTCTATGGAGCCACAAAAGGCTTAATAACACTTCAGTTGGATTCACTGCACAAACTTGTCTAAAATGGATAGTTTTAACTTGATGAATGTCACCTGTAACTGATCATTAGCATAGCTGACGCCCCAAATATACTGTAAGGCTTCCCATCAATCTCCGTTTGTGGGCCACTTTCATTCACAAACATTTCAATCAAGAGTAAAAAGAAGAACTTCACAAAACGGAGAGTGAAGTCTTTCTGTCTTTATTCAGCAGACTAAAACAAAATATTTAGCAGAGTCAGTGGTGGTGTTAGGGAACCCAAAGGAATTAGAAAACATGTGTTAAAAGGTGTTGAAACTGCAGGACGTACACCTCATCAGCAAATGGCATAAAACGCGAGGCAGCTGTTTGAGTATATATAATCGTTTGCAGGTCAAACACTAACAGTGAGATCTAACAAGCACACATAATATTCCATAGTGCTCCTACAGTATGGTGCCTTTATTTCCCACTGTTCAAATTGCCTTTATTCTATTTATTCAATATCTGTGCGTGACTTATGTTTTGAATAGTAGCCTAAAAGGTTTATCTCTTTTTATTTATTGAGCTTATGCGTCCTTTTATAAAGGTTCTCCAAATAAAGGGGATGAAATCTGTAACACGCCCACATGAGGAGAGCCACAGTGCTGGCACTAATGGAAAGTTTGCTCTGTGCCTGTGTGAAACTCAGAGACAACAATGTGCTTACTTATCACTTGATTTTGCCAATTTACTGCCCTTAAACTGGAGACCACTGTCTTTAGTGTGAAGAACACAAAACACCATCATCCCTCCTTGTTTCATCAAGGCACACTGTTGGTGTCAGGGAAAATTTAAATGCACATTATATTTAATTATGGGGACAAGGCACATCCTAATCTGTATGCCAGTACAAATGCTTATAAATTGTGACCTTTCTAATTTAATCAGCATGTCCGGTCACCATGAGGCTGGCAGGTGAAAAGAGGCTTCATAATACTACAGCAGGCTACTTCCCTGGCCAGAGAGTTGCAACAAAGACTGAAGTGAAAAAAGTAATATTCTAATAGCTTAAAAATGATGGTGTAATTTCTGGGATAATGGGTTGACAGACCCACCTCAGACAACCCATTATAATAACCCTTTGATAACAGCATTTGTATGGCTTTGGTTGCCCTGCATACAAAGGTTGAATAGGCTTTGTCCCAAGTAGTGCAAGGACACGTTTCATTGTTATTGATGTGAATATCAATCAAACATCAAAAGGTTAATAAAGGGCAATAAATTAATTGATTTATCATTTTGAGTCGGCTGTTTGATGGAGAACTCTGGGTATAGGACTCTGACATTGTCCCTTTCATTTCAAAACAAGTGCAGCAGCTAAATTGATGGGTGATTAAGGTGGGACAAGATTGATGGTTTCACATCAGCATAGCTGACCGTGACCATGTAAGGAAAGTTTATGGCCACGAGAACACTTTTCTCTGAATTAATCACTTTCGTTTTTTGCATCATCTCCCCCTTTAAGAGCTATTAATGCTAAAGATTTAGCCTTAATCTTGCTGCTCTGTAACACTCTTTGTCAAACAATTTAGATACCAGCACCTGTAGACAGCAGGCCAGGACTAATTAGCCACCACCAGGGACCCCAAAAGATTAGAAGTGCCAAGGCCTTGCTGAATACATTTTTAATACATGTAACTAATTTCAATTAATATGTGCACTTTGGCAGGACCCTAACCCACTGGTCAAAAGATTAAAATAAACACAATACAGACCTCTGGAAATGAGAAATGTTTTTAAACAGCTCACCAACTCTATATACTTTTTCACGTTTTTAACCACTCTTTCCGCAATTGTATCCAGTCTTTACCAGATCTGGTATGGAACATATTTGGGTGAGACCACCCAAAATTAGCTGATTTTCATTTTATAAAACGCAATGCAGATTACCAATTTTTAGGATTAACACTAAATTAAGATTAATCCAAATACTGAAGGTTTATATGGTTAAAATATTGATGTCATATATCATATATCATGTGACCCCTGAAACTGACATGACATGATCAACTGATTGTTTTACAATAGGTTGTATCACTCTGTTGGAGATGTTGGAATTACAAAAACAAATCAGTCAATTGCACAGTGGTGTTGCAGAGTGGAGCTTCTTCCCTCACAAACAATCTTTGACTCAGTACAGATGCCAGCTTGTCGAGAGCTCTTTAACCAGACAACAGCCGGGTTTAATGTTGGCCTGTCATCAAGTTACTCATAGAACAGTACAGTAAAGAAAAGATTGGCATTCAATCAACTTTATTTTAGCCAATACTGATCCAGGCATATTTAAATATACCAATTTTATACCAATCCTTAGAACTGTAACATTACCACAACAAATAATCTGAAGTTACCGGTCAGTTTGTCACTCAAATGAGGCGACGCAAAACATAAATTCTACAATGTAGTTTATGATTAGGCTACGTTTGCTTTGTTCAAATCAATTTGAACAAATTAAGTGTTCATTCTCATCAATTCCAACCAGACTTTTTGGGTTTTTTAAGTGACAGAACTAACCGACACACACTGTGGGTGTGACAGCAATTCTAATCCAAAAACAAATGACTGTCACCTGCTTGCAAATAAACTCTTTTGATTTACTTTGATCCTTGCGAGCTTTCCCCTCCCTCCATTTTCTCTAAACCCTCCATGTGTTCACTGTAAACTCTGACAAAAAAGAACGTGATTATATTGTCAACAGTGCTGCTGAATAGCTCATTTCCCACCTATCAATCCCCTCCTGTGGTGCCACAGAGCAATATTGTCCTGTTTACATTCCAACCAATATCACAGAGTAAAGTGTGCCAACCTGACAGTCTTATCCTCTGAAAATAGACATATCCTGTTGCAAATGCCCAAAGGATATGTAACTAACATATTGTTATTCCAATTTAATCTCACTCAGTGTTATAAAGATCACAACACATCAAAAGTGCATACCGTTACCTACATATAAAGTATTTGATAAATATCCCCCTTCCAATTGTTCAGAAAATGATCTTTAAGGGTGATCTTTTAATTTCATCCTCACGTCGTATGCTTGTCAACACCTCCCAGATGAGCACACCTTTGTTAATTACCAGAGAAAATTCTACACCACTCTGGAGGGATGATGGATCACAATATGCATCCTTCAAGGCAATTATTCCTTTGTAGCACATGTAATTAAGTAGGGAAATATAATGTAGCGAATTAATTATGATTAATGGAGCTAATTTGAATGGACAGATTAAGTGCAGTGTTTTAATACTCTCATATTTTGACTTTTTTTTATTAAAGCCATCTCAGTCCCAACGTCCTTGCTTCCTCTCACCACACATCAGTCTCTAGAGACCTGAAGGTGACAGAAGAGAGATGGTGCAGTTGACAAGTAGCTTAATTTAATACTCTCATTTTCTGGGTATTTCATAAACACAGTCCTACGTCAGAGTCTGAACAAAAACTTATATGCTATATTATAGCACCAGTGGATGGTGTGGATGCAGAAAAAGTATTACAAGGTGTATTATGTTGGTGTATGTATGACCCAGAGAGTCATGTTACATGTAATACACCTGAAAGATAGAAGATTTCGTAAGAGTTGTTTTCAAAGGGCTATGTTACCATCATCATCATCATTATCACTATTATTTAGAGATTATCAGAGCAAGACATGAAGGTTGTAGCAAATGCATCCTTGTTCAAGTACTTTATGTTTTGTTGCTTTTACCAGTTTTTGGTCTTTTTTAGAAAGAAACATGAGAACTGTGAGAACCATCATGGCATAACACAAAGTGGCCAATGAAGACCTCCTGCCAACAGGTTATTTGTAACTTACAATGATGATCTTTCAATGTTTCGTTGTCTTGAAAGTGTACAATTTACTTGTTTGAAACAATGAGGATAATAATGGAAAAGACACCAGTAATATTAAGCCAAGGTAAAACAACCAAGGTATAAACAGCTTAAATTAGTTATAGAAAGCAAACAACCTAAATACCGGTTAAAATCCAACACACATACACCTACTCATAGAAAAAAAAGCCTTTCAGGGCACAAATTCCGCATAAATCGGCAATGGAGAAGTGGTTACAGATTCAAGGTAAAGGCAAACCTCAAAAGGTGAGCTGGTAGCAGGCGCTTAAAAGCCTCAATTGATGCTGCTGTCCTGCGGAGAAAGACTGCAGAGTTTAGCAAAACTGCATAAAGGCAGCTTCAGGGTTGTGAGTTTTTACGATCCTTTGGAAATGAAATATTAACTATATAGTCACATGTTAGTTCTTAAACGGGCTTTTAGACAAGCGCTAGGATCTTCCTTGAGCCTGAACGATACTGGAGTTTACTAATCTGATAATGACGAAACATACATTGAAAAAGAAAAATGTTTCCCTTAAATTAGTTAATTAAGGAATTGTGACAGATATGTACCTAAATCTAGACATTTACCAGCTGAAAAATTACAATGTCAGTGCTCCCTGGTGGACAAACAGTTTCTAAACCACCTCATACACATCTTTGCCATATTTGAGGTCTAATTCCTTGTGACCTGCCAACCAACATGTCCTTCAAATTAAACAACAGAAGATGTCTTTAGTGTAAATGCCCAATTCAACGACAAATATCTGACACCCCTATCAGCAAGACAGGACATTTGTCTGTTCCAATCAAATCTTTGACAAATCACTGTTGAAAATTAAATCTGTTTTATGGTGCGATAACGCTATGGTTAGGGTTTGGTAAAGTTTAGGCACAAAAATCACGGAAAGGTCATGGTTTGGGTTAAAATGACTTTGTTTGCTTTAGAAGTCAACCGATGTTGACTGTTATGCTTTTTTGACCTAACCATCCACCCCAACCTCCTGCCTATGTGAACTTTTACACTCTATAATAATAATAATGTCAATTTACTCACTCCTGTCATGTTCACGACCGTAGAGGGCTTTGTCAGTCTAGATCTCTTTTCTTTGTTCCAGTTCGCACTCTGGCAGCGGGGTTTCTTTTCTCTGTACGAGCTTTATACACTTTTTGGGAGGACTTTAAACTATTGCAAGTACCCTTTCCTTCTTGGAAAAGTCCGTGATTGAGATGACACTTACAAATTGGCGAGCTTAATAATGAAGCTACCTCTAGTCGTGTTATGAGCTACTCAGTTACCACAAAAGGATCCATCACGCAAATAAACACACAGACAAACACGCCCTCTTTTAAATGGGGCTGCATCTGCCCAACCACTTATTCAGTAATGTCCTTGTGTTGCCGGGCTCTACTAGCCAAAGACGTGCATGAGTGGTTGTCATTAATAATATTGGAAAATTGACATGTAAACAAACATGTCCATCAATTACGTTCTTGCAAAGCAGTGATTGAGATCGAGTGCTGAGGCATATCAATTGAAAGGCTAACAAGGCCTGTCAGACTAGTAACTTTTTGCCAAGAGGAAAATTGCATCAGTGGGTAGATTGAAGGAGAAAGTTGCCCAGAAACAGCAAACGTGATAAACATACGTCATTCTTATGTTGTCTAATCCTGTACAGAATGAGGTAGATTTATATACATGAATCAATCTGTCAAGGGAAGTAATGTATAAATTATGCATATCGTACACATTTGCTGTATTCAGGTGTCTCTAAAATCTTGGACCATCGGATTCGTGACACAGCTTTATTTGTATGCATGTGTTTGTGTAATGCCGGGTAGCATAGAGACAAAAGTCAAACACTGTCTGGAAGACAATGGCCTTTACTTTAGTATTTCTCTCTCGGTCTCCAACATCACTCTTTCACAGAAAGCAAAGAAAGTCATAAGGCCAATATAAAAAATGACTACTCCCTACCTGCCACTTGTGACCTGTGTGTGATTTTGTCTGTAAGGACGCGCTGCAACCATGTGTTTGTGCGTGTGTGTGTGTGCTTCGTGGCTATATTCGAGCTGTGTGTGTCTATTCTGCAACCTGTCTGACACTCCTCTCGTTAGTTTGCAAATGCCCTGTCCTACAAATGACAGGCAGACGCATGGGAGTGTGAATTAGAATTCACCTCTAATCACTCTCTAATTCACCTTCTGTCACTCCGGAGGCTCGCTCACGGCACTGTTTCTGCCACATAAGCGCTTTGTAGGTGAATGCTGATGTGAGGATTTCGAGCACAAGAAATGCCTCCACACAAGACACGCACAGAGCTGTAACTATAGACTGCAGGTTCACATTCACTTGAACGGAGTAAACTAACACACTTTAACTATATGCACAGTGGCCGCAGTGATATATATTATATTTAATTTTATTACATATTAGTCTGTTTTGTGCTTCTGTGAAAACGTTTCTTCGTTTCTTTCTCCACAAACATTTCTTTCTGTCTGTGTTCCCCTCCAAATCCTACATTCATTTGTGCAGTGACATTTTTCAAGCCAAGGAAGTGGTTTTGCATTTGAAAGCAATTTCAGCACTGATTTCAACACTGTTTGTTCTATATTTAGTGCACTGTGGCGCTTAGAGCTGAGGCAAAACCTAGCATGTATTGTCCACCGAGCATACACGCTATGCAAAACCATTAGCCAGCTCTGTCATTTAAGTTAGCGCTGGGCACGGAGATGAAATTGCTCTCAGTCTTCTTATCTTATCAACATTGATTTGGTCCTAGCGCTTTTGCCCCTAAACGTTTGTGTATTTCTTTAAGTCTATATTAACTTACATTACAACAATTACTACATTAATAATATCAGTAGTAGTGTTGTTGATATTGACAAATGATTGACGGGAAACTGTGATGAACTGATGAGAACTAATGAGAACAGAACAGCTGCATATGCAATTCATATTTAGACAACTATGGTGACGCTTTCTGTTATATAAGGCTGGCTCAAAGGGTCAGATCACCCAACTTACAAAAAAAAAACATTGTCACAAACCCCTACTGGTATGCAAGCAGAATTTAAATATGCCTCTCTGGAATTTCTGCCAACAGTTTTCAGAGACGAGTTCAGATGAAAAACAATTCGATGAATCAATTTGTAGATCCACAGAAAATTAGCAACTATTTTGATCAAGTCATTGTTTAAGGCATTTCTAAAAGAAAAATTCCATAAATTCCATGGGTGCAGCTTCTCAAATGTGAGGATTTCGCTGTTTTAAATCACTATGAACTGAGTTTCTTATGGTTTTGGACTGTTGGTCAGACAAATCATTCGGGTGAGCCAAGCCTTTAATGTAGAATTCCACAACAAAGTCTCAAACTATATCTGTAAAAGTATTGGCATAAACATGTCTCCTAAAATATTTAAAAAGGAAGAAAAGACCTAAATGATTCACTACAGCTATTATGTACAACCTTAATTTTATTGTATTTTGGGCTCATAAACTTAACTATGTAACAGGATAACAAGGTGCTCAAAACAGCTTGTGGTTGTCAGACCATGACAGGAAAACAGTAAATAAATGGAGTAAAGAGTTTGATGAGGAAAAATGCTTATGAGACTTGCAAACTATTAACAAGAGAGTTGCAGCAGAGTAGTGTGTGTGTGTGTGTGTGTGTGTGTATAAATATTTGTGTTTCAGAGAGAGAGACACATTCACAGAAACACACAGATGGGTGTAGGAAGGTTGCTGTAGTAACTGTAAGTTATTAGTCACCAAGGACTAAGGCTGGACTCAATCATTTGTCACCTTGAGATGCTAAACAGGGAGGTAAACACAGAGCCAGGATTCTTGTAGGCATCATCCCTAAGATTACAGTACATTATTGGTTTAGAGGGACGCCACTATAATTACAATGCAAAATGACGGTTACATTTCATCTACCATAAGCCTGAAAGAGAGGCACGCCGATTGAACGGAGATACTTCCTCCAAGGGCAGTGTGAAGGTTTTATCGCGTAGCTTATTCAGATGAGTCATCATCAGCATTAACAGTACCACCCTCAGATTTTCCTTCACCTCTGTGTCCAACTTACTCTGTATAGTTGCATTCATCTATTCAAATAAGCTATCCTGGACATTTTTGTAAGCAGGCATAAACAGGCATCAGCTAGGTTGGCAACAATAATCATTTGAACTGTGTCTTACTTTACAATAGTCTGCCATCAATCAAATCACTGGAATACTTAAATAAACTCAACCACGTGTGATACCACACTTGTGTTTTTTAGAGCGAGTGTCTTGCTGTGCTGTTAACAATCAGGTTTTGCATCTACTAGCATCTACCAAACAGGAGGCTAGCAGCATGGGCCAAAACCATGTATACTGATTAATATAAGTGAAGCAATCTGCATGTTTTTAACGCTCCTCTGGCTGCCGTGCCATCGGGTTGATTGGTAGTTCTGTGCTTATTGTTAGTTCTGATCAGGTGACTGGATAGAGGCCTGTAAATTAGCTCAGGGACCGCCTTGAAGCTTTTCAGTCTGAAATTGCCACTCTAACTCTACAGTGTTGAAAGTGCCTGTTGCCTGTGTGAATGTCAAAATGTTAAATGGTGAAAGAACAGCTCCACGTAGACATTGTGAGAGTCACACTTTCAGTTTGATTAATCCTCAATTGAACGCCTGTGAAATATCTACCAGCAGCGTGCCAAATGTCACTCTTTTTCACTTAACTGCAGTTTTACTCATTTTCAATGGGGCCATTTCCTCCTCCACTACATGAATCATCCTCAGGACAGTCAAATGTATTTGTAAAATATACTTTTTTTTTCTTGTTGCATCCACGTGAATTTTGCCTGAATAGTGGAAGATGTTTAACATCAACACCTTCCCACCTGCTGCCAACAAAATCAAAAACACTACATGTAAAAAGTGTCCTACGGGTCAAAGGGAATATTTTAAGCGTCTTAAAGCAGCGCGGGAGGAATCTTCAGTGAGATTATTTTTTGACTTCAGTCATTGCGAATGCTGCTGCTGCTGCTGATAGCTGACAGGGCTGTTTCCAAAAATTCATCTGCTGTGAAATATTGCGTGGGAGTCCATACAGATGACATATGTATTTGCATTATATTCCAGTCAGGGAAGGCTTTTTATTAGTGACTACAAAACAGTACAAGAGAATGTGGCAATAAAAAGTAAGATGTACGAATCGTCTGATCAACCATCCATTTGGCATATTAACAAAACAGTGGTGCACTTCGCATTTAACTGCTCACACACAGTAGCGGCGTACAAGATAAAACCATCACTGACAGATATTTTATCTCTGAAACTTGAATTGCAGATAACACCAGGCCTCATGTCCACTAGGCTTCCCTTTGTGGATGAAAATTTCTGGCTGGAGGTTGGGAAATGCAAGGATGAAGCACTTCAGTGAAGTGAGGGAAAAGCTCTGCAAGTGGGCTTTGTCCCTTTGAAAACATCTCACCTATATGTCTGAAGTGAAAAATACATCACATCACCAAAACCATAAAATATTCTTGCCGCAAACACAAAAGAAAAATGGTCTGAAAATGGTTATTGGGCACCTGACTTTTTAAAAAAAGAGTCACATACGTGTGCACTCTCCTTCCCTGCTATAAATGGGGGGGGGGGCAATAGACGTTACACAACCTCAGACAGGAAATAGATCCAGCCAAGCAGACAGACTGCTCAAAAGGGCACTGTAGATGTACTTGATGAGCAAGGCTACTTGCTAAAACAGTTAAGCATCTGGAGATACTTGAACAGTTGCAGTGACTCATTGTTTACTTTATGAAACTCTGTATCTAATCCGTGTAATAGATAAAATCTTTCTAAAGAAGTTTAATCCATACAATCATTGGATTACTATAACAATCTACATGTATGATATTATGCTAGAATACTAAAATATGTGCTCTACTGAAAAATAGTTTAGTGAAATTATAGGTGGTGCCCATCAAATTTCTTCTCCTTTAAAAACAACTGCAGACGGAAAGTTTAGTCAGCTGTAACTAATGACTGTAAGAGTTTGTCAAAATAGAAGATGAAACTCTTGGCTGTTGTCTGGTTAATACAACGTGCCTGTGTGTGTACTATTTATGTTCAGCCAAAGATAGTTTCCTCCATAAAGAAGCACTAGTTTGTATTCTTTGGGCTTCTGCACTTGAAAAGGACCAACAGGGTGTTTATCTACATAAATGATGTAGGTGGTTACGTTACTTAAGTTTCAGACAGTTATCAGTTAAGTGTCGAGTTGAGTGAATGAATGAGTGATAGTGAACAATAGTGGGAATCTCTCAGTTAAACCTTTAGACACATCACATATCATGAGCTTCAGTTTGGGGCTGTTAAGCCAGTCAGTCTGAGGAGCTACAATACGACAGAGCTGTCAGTAGTATCACTTATCAATCCGATATTAAAATGTTGACAGAAGTGCATTTTTTTCTTACTTTTAAAAAGGATTCTAGCCCTAAGTTAAACATATTCATATACATATCATTGCTTAGCAATATAAAAAAACATTGTGTTTCTCTGCCACAATGAAATTAGGGGACTACGAGTCAGTTCTCCTGTTTGTTTGCTCATGGCCCATTATGTGTGATTACTGCTGATTTTCACAAAACCAGGGGGAATAATATGTGTCACTTCTGCACTGCAACATTTACAAAATTACAGTGGTGAGAGCTACGTAACCTTTGTTCGTGAGTCATGTAGGCAAACTGAGACGTCACTGATCAGATTTTGGCTAAATGATGCTTCACACTGACAGATATCTACATTAAGGTGACATATTTAATGCTGATGGGCCACAAGAGGAATCACTTGTGTCCGATGTCCCATTTACTGTTGCCTTGTGGACTCCTGGAAGCAGTTAACTGAATATTCCTTCAAATAGCAATTGGCACCAACTATTTTGCTGCTTAATGACATTAAGTGCATTGCTCTAATTAGATGTTTAAGGCCATGGCTTGTTAATCAGAATTTATTTCTCCCCCTTTACTTTTGTCTTTTTTTCACATATACCACACACACCGTGTATTAAGTACATTTGACATCAGTGAAAAGTTAATTGTACTCTTTTAGCTAATTGTACTGGCGTATGTGTATTGAAGTATTGTGGTATGTGTATTTTATTGTATTTCCATATGATACGGAAAGTTGTGTTATTAAGTTACACTGTACATGTAAAAGCCCAACTAGGGACTAGGGAATAATTGAAAATAAGCAATAGCTATAAACTCTCTGTGCAGCACAATGCATTGCATTGTCCCTATCAAATAAAATTAAAAAAGGCCTTTAGTTGTTCGTTGACTGATTTTGTTGATCATATTTTACACTGTAGTGTTTATATCCAAAATCAAGAGAACAGGAGATAAAAATAGTTTTAAACAAAATCTGTAATCTCCACAGCAATTTTGATTCCCTGCTCCTCAAACAGAATACAAAGCTTGTTTTCTGGCTGTGATTTGACATGACACAAAAATGCACAAAAATGAATGAAATGTAGCAGGGTAAATGATAGCGTTAGACACACTTGACTTGTTTTTATATCAGGAGGAAGAAGGGGTAAATTATTCCCTCAGAAGCTGAGTATGCCTTAACAGAAAGAAGAGGAGAAAGTTAATTGGCTGTCTCCTGGCCAACAGGGATCTCTATTCACTTTAACATGCAGAAGAACCACTAATTATAGGACACAATGCGCTGCTATCTCCTGGCTCACTGCAAACTTTGCAGGTCAAGACAATCAGATGCTCCCTGTAAAATCAAAGCAAAACACATCATGGAGGAGAGGCTGTAATTAGCCTTCACTCTCCAATGACATGAAAGCCTGGATGTTTAAAAACATGCTGAGTGATACTATGAAACAAAAAGATTGCAACCCTGTCTCCTAAAAAATTAATTACAAATACCTAGGAAATGTGGAATATTTTTTGGATAGAAATGTCAGTCGGATGGTCCGCTACATTTGGTCCAGACTGAGATGTCACAACAACTATTTCACAGATTGCCGTGACATTCTGTACATTCATGGCCACCAGGAGATGAAACCTAGTGACTTGGACGATCCCCTGACTTTTCCTCTAGTGCCACCAAGCGTCACATATGTGGTTTGGAGTGAAAATATTGGATGGATTACCATGACATTTGGTCCATACGCTTAACTCCATTATCAGGTCAAAATGTCGATTTCTCCAATACTTTGGTGTAAATACATGCAAAACTAATGACATTTCCGTCAGCCTCAGCTAAACTTTGTGTTTAGTGCTAATTAGTAAATGTTAACATGCTAACATTTTAAACTAAGATGGTAAAAATGGTAAACATACCAGCATTGTCATTGTGAGCATGTTAGCATGCTGACTTTAGCATTTAGCTCAAAGCATTGCTGGGGAGCGTATCTATGCTCCCAGGGTCTTATGTTCCCCAGCTCAATATCCTCTCAATATGACACATTAAAGAGACCTTTCAAAGGGTTTTACGTTCTCAGCAATGTTTTTACCCAAGTATTTAACCATACTCAGGAAACCACAAACATATGTTGTTTTCAGTGTTAAACAACTAATGCTACTGTTTGACAATATCAACTTTTAAACCAATGAGAATGAAAAGTCCAAGGCATACCCAACAATGGACATTTTGAACATCTACAGTTCCATAACAGCTGAACAAACTCCATGTGTGATGAGGAACGTGTGAAATGGACGAAATGTCCAGAAAAATACAACTAAGTGGTTGAGATTGTTTTGTCAACTGCTGTTATCAAAGTCAAGACTGCAATGTGTATATTCCTAATTCAACATGAACAACTAACACTGCGAGTGAACCAAAACTAAAGATTTATGCAAGCAGACATTTTAATCAAAGTTGTGGAATAAAGTTTGAGCTTGAAAACGGATTCTCCGAAAATGGTCAGTGGACAAATATTAGGATTATAGATCTATATCTACTATAGATAGTTCGAGTCTGAAAGTTAAAAAAAATCCAAACAAAAACAAGGTCAGAGAGGGCTCAGGCTGGGTGAGAGTTTTTTGTTTACCCTACCTGTTTCCAGAATAAATGTAATTTTTCTGACAAAGTAAGCACCAGTTAAGAGATGTCCTGGCATGGCTCGGCCTACTGCAGACAGAGAGTGTTTTTGCAGTGGGTTATATAATGTCCTACTATTAAAGGGCCATCACATTTGAATACATAGCTGAATAGTAACCCGTCTCATGATCTCCGCCCATATTCGACCACCTGTTATCATTTGAGCAAAGAGAGAGGAAGACAAAGAAACACATTTCTATAGAAATGAGACGTCCTTCAAGATCAATCGAACCACAGTGGTGTGGAAATGATGTAAACATATCTCACATCACATCGTTTCTGACGCACAAGGATTTTCAGTCTCACATGTGACTGAATGGAAATGGCAAAAGACAACTGAAAAGTGATTATTGTTGATACACAACAGATGCTCCTGCTTGCCCTGAATATAAGATTATCCATGACAGACTACAGGTTAAGGGGAAATAACAGAGCATTAAGAGAAAAATCTTTACAATGAAGAAGAAATGTGTTTTTGACATACAGGTAACACAGACCCACTAATTTTAACTAGATGGTGAATCAGAAAACAAAACTGGAGTAATACAGTTGCTTCTGTTATTTGTCCCAGTATAAAACTGCAGTGTTGTGATCAGTCCCAGCAGCTGCAGCGTCCAATCACTGACAGATTTCGCTAGAAGGTCCTGCATGATGGCGGACCGGAGCGATTTCCAGGTCGAGCGAGGAGCAAGGAACAATCCAATAAGGGAGAATTGAGACGTACTCTTTGACGACTGAGTAAACTCCATCCACTGTGTGATGCTATTGAATGCTTATAGGACCTTGAGTTAAGACCTTTTTTGTCAAAATAGTATTTCCAAGGTCAAAAGAAAACAAACTTTCATGCTCAACTGTGTGTATTTTTGATCACAATAATATATAACATACATTGATATATATATTCATAAATCAACAAATTGCTTTAACCAGAAAGTAATTAGTCATAACTGTCTGACAACATTCAGGAATAAAACTTTCACCTCTTAATTTTTGGAAGTAATGGATAATGTCTCCATTTTATAATGAGCTGTAAAAGCGTTAGTGCCGTTTCATGTTCACCAAAGTTTGGAAGCGGAAACTTCACAGAGAAAGGTCACGGTTTCACTCTTGACCTCCGCTAACAGACTTCCTAATGATCAGAATTAAAACAAGGTCCGTTTGAAGACACTGAAGCGTGGCTCTTGTTACTGGTTCTGAACTTGGAGGCAATTATGAGGTAATGTTTTCTTTTAATCTTAATGAATCTATTAGCAAAAACAATATGACGGAAAAGTGTTGTATATGAGCCCATGAGGAGTGGCCCCTGGGGGGTCCCGAGACGGTTGAAAACGAATCGATCAGTGAAACAGTGTGAGTATTTATTTCCAATGCGAGGCTGAGCTTGTCTGATATTGTATTCACTCTTCAATTCTTGATATTTGTCCACGATAGCTCGTTCAATTTGTTCCACCTCTATGGAAAATCAGTCCTGCTTCATTCTGTGAAGATATTTACAATAAGATGCATTACATAACTGAATTCATCAGGAAAAGATGAGAATGAGAATCAAATTCGATGCATTATGATGTTTAATTTATAAACTGCTATGATATTCACTTTGATACCCCCAGTCATTCTGCAACCCAATGCAAACTAATAAGAACACACACACACACTGTTATGAATACTGTACTGAAAACTGGAACAAGGCTTTAGAGTGTTGCAATTTCAGTGTTTCTTGTTTGTTTTTTGTTTTTTTTGTTCGCTTTTTTATGTGTTTGTATGTAACAAAGTACTGACAATATTAGGTAGTCTGGTGCACAAATCATACAATTTAGATGTAGTTTTGAACATTTGAATTTAAGTAACAACTCAACAAATGGGCAAGTACATAAAAGGCATCAGGTAATGAAATCTCCAATACATGTATTTACTAATATATTAAATTGCTTTAAATAACAGGAGGACATTATATTATTTACCAATAATTAGACAAGGCAATTCAGACCCAAATCTGGAAGTGAATTGTCGTAACATTAATTCACAAGGAAGGTAAAGATATATCTAAGGCACTACTATCACTATGGACCTTTTCAGTCTTGCACAATGACGCAGGTTAAACCCATGTTGGTGGTCCATCTGATCTGGCCATCATCTAACCTGGTTTCATAAGACTCCTGGGTTAACTGGGGTTTAGATATACCCAGGCCTTGTTTCTAGGTATGAAAACTTTATTTAATTCTGACATTCAATGTTGTTTAACTGACTTGTCAAACTGACTTGACTTCCTGACTAAAGAAAGACAGTAAGAGAAAGAGTGACAGAGAAAGCAGGAGACAACTGAAAGCGAAATTGAACTCAATCTGCTACAGCAGTTATGTAACGTATCCCGGTGGCAAACTTGACTCTCTGTGAAAGACAACATCAAAGCTGTGTCAGAAATCCATACTAATTCTATACTGTAGGCTTATATACTGCGTACTAATTGTTATGGTGAACTGTTTTAGCAATTTGTATACAAAAAGACAACATATATTGCCATTTTATACTAACAGGGTATGATACAATAAGAGCAATGTTGAACATCAATCAAACTGCAACATCAAAATGTTTTTCCTATGATTTATTTTTTATTCTTTTTTTTTTTTTTGTCTCACAACCAACCACAATTTATTCTTTATTTTCCACCTCTGAAAAGCTCCTCCATTCCCTTTGTGCATTGCATTGCGGATGAACACTGTGAACCCACATCACATTCAAATATGTATCGTATTTAGGATGCATACCAGTGTCCGAAATTAACTTTTTGAGTCACCAACCAAGGGGCCTGGTAGATGAAAAATCCACCGTCCAGTAATATTTTATGCCGGCCAAAATAATAAACTGCCTGTCAAACATAATTTGAAAGTTTTATAAATCGGATGCTTAATCATTTTTCTCTCAAGCAATCAGCTGTGTGCTGCCCTCTCCTGGCACGCGATGCCTCCACCTAGTGGTGGCTGTATTTTTAAACCCATTGGGAATTTTGAGTTTGACCCTTTGAGGACGCTGTAGCTGGTCAGTGTGGAGTGTTGAAGCGGCAGAGTAGCAGACTGAGCTAGCAATGTAAAGTCAGCAGCTATTAGTTCCCACAGAACATAAACAAACAGCTTGGACCTGGAAGCCTTTGTCTCTCATTTGGAGAACTGTTTACCCATCTGCCAAACTAAATACCTACGTTCAAGGAGGACGGAATAACTCTCCTAGTAAATATCCCTACATAATAGCTATTTAATTAGCCTAACCTTGCATCACACTGAGATGTGTTTCTAATGTTATGTCCACACCATTAATATGAATGACGGTAGAGTAAATAATAGAAAGACCTCTCAGTCTGATGCAATACAATTCAACAGCACCACAAACTACAGCCTCCAAAATGGCTGTAAAGCTGAGTCGACGCCTTACAACTTTGACGAATGTATGATTCATTTCATGGCTGTTCATCAGACTGCGCTAGTTTTACCTAGCTGTACCTAATAAACTGGCCACTGAATGTATATTTGGGACATGCCGGTACAGTTTGGTTGAACATGGCTTCAATACGTATTTAGCAGACCTGCCCCGTACATCCTTCCCTCCTTCAGTTATCCGTATTAGATGCTGTTAGTTGATTGGGAGGGAGCAGCTGAATATCGTAACCACACAGCATGCCGCCCGGCTCTCAACCAGCCTCACATGCATGCTGTGCACATTTCCTCTGTAACTGCTTTGTCTCATTTATTTTGATGGTTGGACTTTTAACTCCTAAGTTCAGCCCAGTCTGACCTCTGACCCCGTCACATCACTCGCTCTGTAGCAAGTGTAGCATGAGCTGGCACTGAGGCTTGGGCCCTTGATGTGAGCTCAGTCTGAGGAAAATTACAGTCTTCAGCCACCTCAGTTTGCTTCAAATGTCAGCAATTCACTGGCTCATGGAAGGGGTGGGGGAGTGCAGGGTTTAATGTCAAGTAATGCTTTTTAAACTAATTGCCTTCAGTGTCTTTGGAGAAGCCACTGTGGGCTGGGGCTGATTAGAAAAGGTAGCTTCATGAATCTGACCACCTGATGAGCAGATCGGTATTGTTGCACTCTAATGGAAAAGTCTCTGAGTGGTCTAACGAGAATGTTGCTGCGGGCTAAACACGGTGCTCGGTTTGTGTTACAACACATTTAGTTTGACAGCTGCCGGGTTTTGTTGCTCACGATTTTAGTAATATTCAGATATTTCTACAGCAGTCTATTTGTACCATGCCCTCCGCAGTGTACAATGTCAGACTTCAGAGCAAATAGTACATTTGTTGTAAATTATTTTCAGCTGTGGATTTTGACAGCAGCAAGATGGCGTACATGGGATTAACCCTTAATAAACTGAAATTCCCATGTTCATTGTACTTAAAGGAACTTGTCAACCAGTGTGGCTCATTTATGTGTATTTTATCATTTACAATACAACAATGGAGGTCAATGGCACAGAGGAATATGCAATATCAGGCTTTGGCCACACAGAAAATACGTATTAGTAGAATGAATTAATTGTTGTTTTGTGGCTTTTAATTATAACTTAAAAAAAAACGTTTATTGAAGTGATTTTCTTAAACAGCTTTGTTTAAAATGTAATTTATTTGATACAGAAAGGCAATGAAAATGAATTCATTTGTAATAAATGACAGTGAGGATTATGTCTCTTATGTAGTTATTTGGCTATTAATCTATGGATTATGCTCATCTGGGTCAAATCATTTGTCCTGCCCTGGGCAATAACAGGGTGCCACAGGACAGAACAGAACGAGCTAACAGGGGAAGAATTTAGTTGGTAAAAGAGTCCAGTACAGGACATGACACAAGGGGAGGCAGTTGGGGGAACAGGGACAGGACAAAAGCAGCACAAAACAGGACATATGGCACATGCAATTTAAAGGCTATCTACTCCAGAACAGCAGTATAGAAGCATTTCTGTCCGTGTTTTGAGTCAGTTTTTTCCACAGTGAACACTGGTGACTATTAGAAATAGAATTTGAATAAGATTTAGCATCACTAAGTCACTCAAGATGAAAGTTGACACATGAAAGACAGGTTACGTTTAATAACTCCAAGCTGTCTGACAGAATAATGCACCTTTTGACAGTTTAAATGTCAAGTTTTTCCATCTGCAGTTACACTGTTTTTGATTTTGATTTACTTACCTATTCTCTTGAAGGGATTTTTTTTTTTAGATTACAACAACATAAATGGGGCATAATTCTGGCACAGCATGAGATATGTCTAATGTTTTTAGCAAAGGCTGCCACAGTTAGCAGCATTTTGAGAATTATGTGTAGAACAAGTTGGAGCCGAATTGCAGGACGCAGATTAAAGAACAGAAAGTGATTTCACTTTTATTCATGTTGTAGAAGTGTTTTAGTGGAGTAAAAGGCATGCATATAACGGCTACATGAGTAGATCCCCCTCCTGGTTTATCCAAACTCTCTGCTTCCTCAGAAAGGGACTGTGACTTGTTATGTGCAGCACACAGACAGGGCAGGAGGCAGGCACTCCTCACATGTGGCAGAAACATTTTTTCTCTTTCCCCGATCTTTTTTCTTTTTTGAGATATGATCCTAAGGGCCCTGTCTAAAGTTGCCTTGATCACAGGTTTTTACACGTCTTTGGATCATCACTTTGCAGCCTGAGTCTTCATGATTATCCAGTGGTGATTCAGCTGCCCGGGTGAGTCCTGATATCTTCATCATCAAACGACGGCCCCTTGGACAGCAAAGATCGCTCTCAGTCTACTTGGAATGGGTCATTTTAATTTCTAATTTCCTTCTAAATTATCTTATGATATAGTTTTATTTTTACATAATTTGTAGGCACTCAACTGAAACTCCACCACACCCGAGTACAGCTGTTGATAAGCAACCTCACCCACACATCCAGAACCCCATGGAACAAGGAAACCAAGAGCAAAACACACCATTTCAAGATTAAATATCTCCAGACTTCTTCACTGGTTTTCATTTTTAACAGTACATTCAATTATTGAATACATCTATGATGAAATGGTGAGGTATCATATCTTAATATTGTGATAATACAGTATCCATCAGTCCATATAGTCCAAATAGATGTCTATGTAACCACAATCACAACCACCCAAAGAGCCTTAGTTTCACTGATGAAGGTAATGAAAACAGTCTCTAAAAAACACATAACTCTCCATTATGGCACATTGAAAGTTTCATATAGTGAGTGGGAAGAGTCTGGGCTCTTTTGCGTTAGTCATTTTAACACACTGTCATCAACATCCCTATGTTACTTGTTGATATGTATCAACAAGTTCCCTGCCAGCCCACTTTTTAAGTGGTTGGTATTATTGGTACTATTCTCCTCATTCCTCTTTAAGGGAAGTTTGAAAACCTATAACAAGAATAGTGATACCATGAAGGTGAATTAATGTACATAACAATGAATTTGAATTCTGAAAACACATACTCCCTATTTGCAAATGATAAACCTCCACTTGGGACTATATGATGTCATTATAAGGTGCAAGTTTCAGAGGAGTGGAAAATGACTCACTAATTAGACAGTGACAAAAGTGCAGAACTGCAGTCTGTTTTGGTTTCTCACACAGATCTGAAATGAATACCAATTTAGGCCCCGGCATGCAAATTTAAACCGCATTGAAATACCAGAGATTGCTTTTTCATCTGGCCATCTTCATCTCAATAGGGGAAATGATTTATTTTTGTGCAAATAAATTCATTCACTGAGAGCTTAATTAACCAGTGATTCATGATTTGGGTTGAGCCCAACTCTCCCAAGCTTTCAGAAGAATCTCATTTTCTAGGACAACATTGATTCTTTTTTATTTCTTCAAATAGCCCTCCCTTTTCACTCAACTGATTAGTTTAGTGCACATCTGACTCATAATTTCCTGTCTTGACTGAATACAGAAATCATAAATACAGAGAGGGATGAAAAAATCCCTGAAATTTACTAATCACAGGAAGGTACATTCTCGTCTGAAGTAAGCTGCAACACACACACAAAAACCCAGAAATTCTTAATTTTGTTTTATGATAGAGAACCAGATGAAGCTGCCTTGCCACTGCCCTGGATCTTTGGTGTTGAAGGTGTGCAAGTGTAAGTTAAAGGTGGTTAAATTATATTTTGTAGTCACAAGATGGAATAGGAGAGAACTTGGTGTTAAAGTTTAGAACAACTGTTCTAGAAAGCCTGTCTCCTAGAAATTATGTTAACATACAACTCATTTGCAACAACAAATACGTTCTGAAGGATATGTGAATGCCACTGTGTTGTCAATGGACATATCTGGCAAGTGGCAAAATTATGATACTGAACTTATCAAAACCTCCGATCTTGCAGAACGATATCAGCTGGCAGGAACTACAGCATTATTCAACTTTTTATGAGTACTTCATTAAGGTTAGGGAAAAGATTGTGGTCTTGGTTTAATACAGAAAAGAGTCTGCAATGACTTGACATGTTTACTTTATTAACATTTAACCGAAACCCCAATCTTGCGCTAACCTTAACCAAAGTGGTCAGTTACATAAACCATTTGTCACCACAACTTCAAGTAGTGTACTTTACAAATGTATTTTCTAGTAGAGGGTTGGTTCTAGACTGTACTTTAAGTGGACAGGGAGCAGTTGATGTCTTTCTGAGCACTTTGTGTTGCTGCAATACATGTTCCTTGCTATTGAAAGGTGCTATACAAATAAACCTTCTGCCGTGTAAAGCCTAATTTATACTTATGCATTAAGGGGATATGCCGTACCTACTTTCTGTAGCTACACCATAAGCTACGCAGTAGCTGACCTGCATTGGGACTCTGCAGATACTCAATGTAAAATATGACAAAACTTAATAGGGACCACCCCACCTAAGCACTGCAACATACTGGACTAACAAATCCAAGTATGTTTAAGCAGTGCCTCCAGCTACCGAGTATTCATTGACCGCCATGGCTGCCGGAGATGCCAGATACCTCTTCTAGCTTGGTGCTTCTGAGAGGAGCAGTGATTGAGGTACACTCACAGCTTCACCATCTGGATGGGCTCTTCAGACAGGCAAACAGCATCTCCCAGAAGACAGACCCTCTCTCCGCTGCTGCAGACCTTGAACCACTTCCACTTGTCTTTGTGGGGTGTTATATTCCTCTGCACTGAAAGCAACAGCCAGCCTGCATAACAACATGTAATAAAAGGAAGACATCGAGCTCTCCCAGGGTCATGTCAGGAGATTGGTCCTCCTGGTCCAGAGGCCATTCCCAGAGTGTGCAGCAACAACCGAGCACAGCAGGTGATGGTTGTGAGAGACCTTCAACAACTTCTATTCACCAGCTGATGAAGTGCCAAGACAACACCAAGTGCACTGAAGTCGTTACTCTATCCACTGTTCACCTCCTCACCTGCCACTATCCAATCTGCACCTCTCAACAATACACAATCTCCGAAGCAAAGGCTCAAACAACCAAACCGGTGTCCAAAAAGAAAAAGCTTTTTTCACCTATTCAATTCTATTACAGCTCAAGTGTGGCCTCACCAGTTTTTTTTTTAGCAACTGTGGGAAATGTTGAAACCAGTCATACCAGCAAGGTTAGCTGAAGCTATCAAAGGCTGACTTAATTCATATATTCTCATATTTCAGTTGAGACATCCCATTAAAGCATTCCAACCAAATGGATTTTATTATGGACTTGTTGTACATCTCATGAACAACAATGAGCCTCAAGTGGGATGAGAACATTTAGAGAGATATTTACAAAATAACTGTTTGCAGAAGAGTTACTGTATTATCTATATCATATTATAGATAGATAGATAGATAGATAGATAGATCAAAGGGTATTTCTTGACATATTTTTAGGATTATAGCTTTAAATGTGACAATTATTTGTTCCATAATTGGATAAAGTTATGACTGCAGTGTGCGTTGGTTATCTGTATGGAGAAATGTTTTAGGGGACAATGAAGTGGCATGCTCACTTGCAATATATACTGCAGTTACCTCTTCTTGTCAGGAGATCAGGGATCAGCATATTTCATCACACTCTAAATATTCTAAATTCATAAACTGTTACTTGTTTAGTGCTTGAGACAAGCTTTTCATTTTTTATTGTTTGCCTGTCGTTTGGCTGTCATTACTATGTGCTGTTGCCTAAAATAATTGTCACAATGATGAGGGAGGAACATTGTCAGACACCTTTGGGCTCTTTTTCACCAACATAAAACTGGAACATATGTATTCCAGACAAAGGTTTTGATGGTGCAAACAAACACCTTTCCATTAAAAACAATGGCAGGAAGGGAACCCATAGCAATATGCAGTAGTACCACTGGTAGCTTGATAAGTTTGCTGAAGTGACTGACAGCAAGTCACAAGGGGACCTAATTTACTGGAGTAATATTTTCCCATGCCCAGGGCTGTCTTGGACATTTGCACCAAATATCATGTTGACTAGACATTTGTGTGTCCAATGAAAACTCTGGGCCTCTTGGGAAGCAAGTCTCTGAGTACTCAAATACTAATGCTAGCTTGATAAATATGATGTAAGTCGATTTTTGAAGTCCTAGATGGCACACGTCCTCTGGGACTGGACACAGCATAAATGTTTTGTCCTAAAAAAAAAAAAAACGTGCAAATTTTGTAAATAATATTCTTACATTTAATACCTTAATAGGAAGCTAGGGAACCTCACACTGGCATTGAACCGTAACTGGCTGACTATATCTTAAATGACTTCAAGCACTTGGATTTGACACAGATATAAAACAATACATTTGTTGATACTGTTGGACAGAGAAGCATTTTAGCAACACCTTAGTAGAAAACGCATCGTCTGAGTATTGATCTTTTGTGTCATTTTTAAATCACTACTGACTAAATGAGCCAGAACTCCATATTCTGAACTCATATGCCCTCTTAATCACCCTCCTCGGGCGTGTGCGGTACCATAATTTCCTGTTCTGGATGAGACTCGTGGACAGCCAATGCTGTCCAGGCCAAGGCAATCTGCATATTGGATAGCATGGGCAAAGGGTGATTAGATTACCATTTGGCTGCCGAAGAAAAATTCTTCATAACAAATAGAGTAATGTAGATCAACCACATCTGGGTACAATCTAGATAAATACCTGTCGCATGAAAAGCCAAGTGTAAATGGAGTTGTAATCCATCTGATAGGCTATAAAAGATGTACGATTCCTCAAAAATGGGCTTTTGCTGCATTTTCTAAATTATATTGAATTATACTCCAAATGGAGTCATAGAGCGAATACGCACCCTCCTTACACTCTATGAGACAAAATCCCTTATTTAATTAATTGTTTAGAGAATGGATGATAGCCCCGTCTCAAAAATAAGCCTTAAGGAGAGGCGATAATTGCACTAATTGCTATTTATTTGGTGTGCTGGTGTGCCCCATTTCTAAGATTACAAAGCATGTCTGCACTGTAACAGCACTGCAAGTCTTTTTACACACACACACAATGCAGCTGCAAATAACAGCATCAAATAACAACGTGCTAACATCACCTTCTGCAGACAGAATGTGGAAGAGAATCTGGATCACATAAGAATTCAGCTAATGATCCAGCTCATTATCAAAAAAAGTATTACTGAACAAGTGTTCATTAAATGTACCAATTAATAATTCCAATACTTTATTCTGTTTAGACGATGAATAATCGCTACATTTATAGATGTAGACTATAACTGTAATTTTTGTTTATGCCTTTTTTTTTTTAAATCTATTTACCAATTGTGGTTCATGTATGAATCCAGTGTGCCATGCTAAAAATAACAAAAAATAATACAAAGTAAAACTAGGAGTACAGTTACTTAGCCCAACTGTTGATGGATTTTTGAAGCCAATACCAATGTGAAGACTTGCAGTGTTTCTTTGTCTTTTGTGACAGTAAACTGAATATCTTGGGATTTTCAACTGTTCATGATGATAAAACAACACAACGTCACCTTGGGATTTAGGAAAGTGTGGTGGGAATTTTCACCATCTTCTGAGAGAAAAAGAAGTAAATTGGTGGCAGCCCTAGTTGAAGTGGCCCATTTGATTTATTATGTTGCACAGACTGATCTTTAAGTTCAAGAGTTAACTGCCATGACCAGACTTGTTTGCCATTTTAGATTTAAATAAATGAAATGGAAAAAACATTCACCAATGGGTTTTTTTTTAACCATGTAGTGGATTTTATGGAGGGCAGCTGGCCCCAGTTGAGTCACTGACTTAATATATAGTCAAACACAATTGCAGATTTGCAGAGGCACTAATATAAAGCTATATTGTGCGTTTGGACTCCTCTCTGAGCCATTGAACTGGATGAATGAAATCAAGCACAAGGAGGAAAACTACATAATATAAGTGAGAAAATGCTCTAATTGAGTAATAAATAATAAGCAACAAATTAACATAAATGTGTTCACAGGGGGGAAAATATTGCTGAGGTAAGATAGTACATGTCCACAGCACACTTTTGTTTGCTTTCATTATCTGCAAAACTTTACTGCCTATCGAAAGGTGCCAAGGAGGCCAAAGTGCCCATCGTGAATCTCCTTCTAAAGCATGAACAAATGCCCCCATAACAACCTGAAGCCAAACCCATTTAACTGCACTGCTGTGAGAAAGTTTGTACGAAAGCTAAATATTAATTACAATTACAATAACAATTAATTAACTTTACTGGTTTGGAGTTCGATAAATAGATATGCATTTGTATTTTTGAAAACTTGCCCATGAGCCACACAGTTGATTTTTCACCAAGAGTGGTTATAAATTTTCAATTACATTTTATAAAGTGTTCAGCCAAACATCCATACATGTTTAAAATAACATTTAAAAATTGAAGGCTTTCTTTTCTGTCTTTCATTTTTATAATATGCTGATTGCTCGGCATAGCAATATAGGACAGGATCACAACCAAAAGAACTGACACGCTCATCTCCGAACCCAGATACTGGGACGCTGCAGTGGGCAACAAGTATGTACAGCTGGGTTGATTGTTGGGTAGTAGATTAATTGAGTCCCTGGCGTAATTACTCAGACAGGACAGCGGGCAGACACAGATCCTCAGCATCTCTGATTATGTGGTGTTTGTGCTGTGAAAGGGGTCATTAGTCACTCTCACCACGGCAGCTGGACGTCTTCCCAAAATACTTTGTGTGTATATGTGTGTGCGTTAGTGTGGGAAAGAGATAGAAGTGGAAGGAAGGAAGCAGGAACATCGAGACCGCACTGAGAGGTATATACAAAACAATATAAAAAGATACAACGTCCCAAATTGAGGACCTTATACTTCCATAGCTTAGGGGTGCAACATTTTGTAGATTAAAGACACGCAGGACAATGAAAAATAAATATCTATGTTTTTATATAGGGTTTATTTTTGGTATATAATGTATTAAGCTTTTCTCCCCCTTCGTTCTTTTTCACTTCACTTTAGAATATAATTTGAATGTTTGTATTAAGCTATGTTTTCCATTGTTGTCATCATTTTATTTTTATTGCCACAGCCCCAAAGCCCTGCCTCTGTTCTCTGTTGGCATGCTGCCCGAGACAGACTTGGCATGGTCCTATCCAATTTGGTGCTTTGCTATGATAGATATCTTTGCTTTTCTTGCTGCTGACAGATCCCCTCACCTCAAAATATATGTACAAAACAGCTGAACTTTCTTTTTTCAAGTTAGTTATGAAGTTACAGAGTAGGTTCAACCAGGGAGATCACCTCGTCCCAGCACTCCTCACACACAGGTTTAGCTTCTCGGTCGACAAGTCCTCCAAATTAAATGCCAAAATACATTGTTTGTCATTGCAGTCTAGAGCAAAACGTAGAAGTGTTTTTTGTTAGGTCATTTCTATATTATAATATAATAAATATTATAAATAAATATTAATAAACTGGCAGTTGATATTAAAGATTGACAGCTTAAAAATGCAGATTTTTCCTTGATAAAAGGTATATTTATTGTTCATTACATGGGCCATTTCACAGCACAACTGTGGATGCAAATTTTAAATAAAAGTAAATTAATAAAACCCTGACTTGTGTAATCTTGACATTTGACTCTTATCAGC
Organism: Enoplosus armatus; assembly: GCF_043641665.1. Classification (NCBI taxonomy): domain Eukaryota; kingdom Metazoa; phylum Chordata; class Actinopteri; order Centrarchiformes; family Enoplosidae; genus Enoplosus; species Enoplosus armatus. Next base: position 17,173,598 of record NC_092181.1, read on the forward strand.
AACTGGAAATAGCCAAATATTATTTTTATGTGTGACATAAACAAACATGGAAAGGCTGTAACAGTGTTTCGACCACTCAACTTCATCTCATATTTAGAAGTAAGTGATCAATGTCCAAAGCAAAAACAAAGAACAAACAGAGAGAAAAATAAAAAAAAGGAAATACAAGGCATGTGAGTTCATACAGGACCAGCTTTGATTACATTTTGTTTCCCAGCAAGTTTGTGTTTTTTGTAACATACTAAAATAATAAAATGGTAACGTTAAGCGTTAAGATCAAACTACAGCTGGTGCAGATGAAGCTGATGCTGAGCTACACTTGACAACATTTTACTTTGTGGTATATAATGAGCCTCATGGGGTCGCTGAAATGGCAATAGATTATTAGTCTTGTAAGAAACAAATCTGTTAAGAAATTGGACATTTAGGCAATTTACTTGCTTTGTTGCATACATGACTCTCCAACAGTCTTACTTTTAATTCCAAGCATTACCTGAACTCTAGTCTCGCATAGCCGGACCAAAACGTACACTGACATTTGATAAAGTAAGGCGTGGGTGTATAAGTGGTTGCTGTAAACATAATGCTGTAATTTGCTCACATACACACAGTATGAGTAGAAGATAGCATGACCCACTGTAATGTGATGAACAGCCAAATGAAAGAGGTGTTGGTTAAGACTAAATCCACTCGTGTGTGTTATCCATATATAGGCTTACATGTTTTCTGTCCTTGTTCCTGTCGAGTACATAGCTTGAAAAATGCATTATGCATACTGTTTGAGGATGTCAGAACGTCTCTCTGTTGTTTTTGTTTTTGTTTTGCTTTATAATCATAAACATGTCTGTGTGCAGTGTTGCTTCAGTGACCGAGGCAGGTCACATCTCGCTGGATTGGAAAAGTAAAAATGACTTTTCTCTTGTCATGTTATTACTTAATGGAGTAAACAGAATGCAAAGAGAAATGGAAACCTTTTCTGTCTGGTGTGGTGAATGGTTGGGTCCCTTCTTGATTTGGTCTGTAATTGGACATACAGTAGGTACAGAGGGTACATGAGAGAAAAATGTACAAAGCAATAGTAGAAGTAGATTTATATAGTACCAGTAAAGCCAGTAAAACAACAGTGAACATACTTTTGTCTTTAGGTCTAGTCAGTCAGATCCAGATCCCCCGACTACATTGGACTTCTCAGCCCAAAACCATAAACTCAGCACATTTTTTTAATCAGTCAACCGGCTGGCCAGTCAGCACTGAGCCATAGCTCTGTCCACTACCTGTCATCTCAGCCAGGCCACTTCTGCCTAACAACCCAAGGGGAATAATGGCTGCCCCTTTCATCACTGACACTGTCCAGTACAAAGAGGCAAAGAGGGATTTGAACTGATGGAAAGAAACCACACACTTACATTTATACACACAACCACACACAGAGCAATGCCCTCAGTTCAGATCAGCAGATTTGTTCTGCATTTTTAAACATTTCATGTGAAAAAACAACATTATCTGTTTGTGTTTGATGTTTAGTAATAAGCTTCTTTTTTTTACTGTGTATATTAGGAGGCTGTATATGTTGGACTTTCTGTATGTGTTTTATCTTGAATGAACCCCTTCAATCCTTAAATGCTGAATGGCAGTCGTTTAGTTCATTGCAAAATGTTGAAATGCAGACCTGTGTGAAACACCAGTCTTCATTTGAATGGATAGTGTTTCTTTAAACACACACCCGAGCAAACTGTGAGCTTTTCATTAGGTTTGTAATTAGAATTATTCTACACTGTGCTGCTTTTTACACAGACCTGAAAATGAGTTCTGAACGCTGTTTTGTGGCATTTGCAAGTTCAAAAGGGGGTTTTATATTCAGATGCACTTGGCATGTAATAACACACCTGGAGATAAAATCTGACATGAAGCCAGGGAAGATCAAAGCTTGGACACAACAGAGGACACAGTTTGGGGGTAAAATGGAGGGAGGCCAGTTTGGCAGGGTTAGTCAGTGATGTGGAAAATAACATCAAACATCTACATGATATATATGTATGTTGTGACCATATGCTGTGGTCAGTCTTGTCAGTATTAACAGTGGTTTACTGTGTGACAAAATTAAAAAGGTTGAACTACAGTATTTCAGGCGGAAAGGCTGGGGAGGGAGAGACACCCAGGAGTGGTGTAGTCAGTCACCAAAGAGCACTGCTCATAATTAACATGATCTGTGTAACTATGTTTGACCACACAGGGAGAAGACGCAGGAACTCCACCTGAATGGTGCATAATGTAAAAACTAAAGGAAAAACTCACATTGAAATCTTTGCTGTGGGAAGTCCAGCAATAGCCAGCCTACCTACAGAAGAGCCAGCCTGCTATGCGATAGCAACATCACCAGGCACCACATAGAGGACACGGCTGTCCAGAGTGGTTTACTAATAAAATCCATCTTCTTTCCGACTGGCTCAGATAAGTGTATTTTCCAACTCACAATAATAAAGACGCTGACATGGCTTTGGTGCCTTCTGGAAGGTCTTCAGAAGATTAGCAGGGTCCATGAGCGATGGTAATCTCATTGGACATTTGAGTTCACCCAAACTGAAGTAAGCAGCTGTCACATCTAACCAATTTCACTATGGCGCCATCATTTCTTAAAATTACTATGCAAATGACTCACCTCTGACCTTGCAGAGAGGCTCATATTCATAAATAAAACCAGTAGGACTTACAGTATATCTAATTTTGAATTTCATATGTGTATTTGTAGTCTACAGAGCACAGTTTCCAGTGCTTCCAGGGTTAATGACTTTCTGAGTCAATTGGACCATTTCAAACTGACAAATTCTTAGTCACCAAAGTCCATCTATCCGTTTTCCTCAGCTTATTGTGGCCTTATATCACTTTTTTTCTCTTTCATTTTAATTTCAGTTTCTGTCTACGCAGATGACACCATCATCTATAGGAACAGCTGTCAAGAACATATGCAGCATTTGAGGGCTTTTATGGAGTCCTTAAGGCTGCCAACGATCACAGCCAATCCAAGGAAGTGTGAAATTAAACAGATTGATTTACCATACATGAGACAACTTGGGCTTTGGGCATATTTGGACCACATATAGATAAAACAACAGTTTTAATGGTTGTCTATGGATGGGATGGTTTCTTAGGCCAACTGAGAAATATAGGCATTTTATAGCAGGGGATAAAGAAAGATGCACACACTCCAATCAGTAGTTTGTATCTGACTTTACATTGGTTTAATTTTAAAGTGAATTATAGGAGCACAAACACAAATGGAAGTTGATAACTTTCTGAAAAGAGGTCAGCAGCCTAAATCGGGCATCAGAGCACTGTTTGTGCTGGGGAGGTTCCCAAATCTGAATATCATATCTGGTAAAGCAAAAATAATGTGTTTGAAATATTTCTTTACTTTCATTTTTTGTTGTTGCTGTATTTGGATGCAAAGATAGAATGCCTGTAATCATGAAGAAAACATACTGAACTGAAAATAACTTGACTGGCTTTTCTCACTTAACTCAAAGGAGAGGTGGGTGAGGTTTGTTTGAGCTCCATGTCTACCTGTCACATACAAGGAGATGTGAGGGAGAGACACAGAGAAACACAGAGATGGAGTTGTTTATTTGTATGCTCTTTGTTTGTTCCCCAAATAGTCTTTGTTACCGTTTGCCCTTGTAGGTCTGATGTGTCGATACATACTGCGAGGGGACATTGACTTGACTGGGAGTGGATGCAGAGTGCCTGTCTTCAGGGACATTTTTTGAAATAGAATGATACAAAAGCATACTATAAAAATACAAACTGTATAACATACAGTTTGTATTTTTTTTTTGATTTGCACTCAGATATTCTTCCCTGTTCATAACAGTCTTGTGTCTTGTGTCTTCCTCGTGAGGGCTAGCCAGAGTGGCTGGGAAAGATGTAGTTCATAATAAAAAGGTAGGTCATCATGATAAAGATGTTTATAATAGAAGGATCAGTGTCTTCCAGAGCGGAGTTAAACGATAGGTTCACAAGTCTGTCTTAAAACAATGATCATGTGTGTACACTGAAACAGCTTTTGCTTGCTGTAATCCTTCCTCCTGTTCATACTGGCCATTAAAAGATCTCTTCCTAATGCCCTTTCAATGTGAAAGTGATTGGGGACAAATCCACATCCCTCTTTTTGTGCAAAAATGTATTCTAAAATGTATCTAATTTAAAGTTTAAATGAGGCTTCATTTGTCTAATTTGGACAGCTAAACTTTTGAATACATTTTCATTAAAAGGAGGACTGTGGATTCTGTCCCCAATCACTTACATTGAAAATCCATTAGGAAGGGATCATTTAAAGGACAGTATGAACAAGAGGAAGGATTACAGCAAGCAAAACCTGTTTCAATGTTCATATGGGCATCTGACCATTGTTTCAAGACAAACTGACAACTTATCCTTCAGTGTCGGGGTGTAAAGCAAAGCCTTTATCTGTACCTGAGTGTATGAGGTGGATAATGGGAGGAGGCTTAAATGAAAATTAAGTTGGTCTGACGTGTCTATGACTAAAAAATAGCAAAGCTAATGACAGAAAATGTGCCATAAAGGCTCATTCAATCATATTGCACATTTTTTAATGAATGACGGCTGCGCATGCAATGGGAGGAGGTCCACATAAAAATAAAGTTCATTTGAGGTTTCTGCGAAAAAAAAGGATACAGCTATTAGCAAAACCGTAAAAAGCTGTCATTGAAGACAGTCCCTAATTTTAGCTTGTAATCTTCCCTTCTACTATCAAGTTGTCCGAGGTGCGGGGCTTCAATATGGGATCACAAGGTAGAAATAACAACTGTGAAACATCAGTCAAGCTTCATCCTGCGCTGCCCAAAAATGATCATGAAAAGAATTGCTGCTTTGGCGAACAGCAGTTCCTGTTCACACTCACACAGATAACAATCACCTGGGGTCATTTCGATGATAAAAAGTCTGAATATTGATGGAAATGTATCCTAATTGGACATTGGACATTCTTTCATCACTGAAAAGAGTGAGTCCAGATTCTACCGCTGTGTGTATGATATCTTTATGTTTCAGTTCGACTAAGTTTCAACTCAGAAGTGGTGTGAGGTTTGTGGAAATGTGTGTCAATTGGGTGACACTAAAAATATATATATTATTGCAAAACACATTATCAGTTTATATCAGCATAATGCATTCTTATCCATAACTGTATCAAGTAGTTCACAGAGCCAATTCGAGAGAATTGTATAAACTCTAACAATTATCAGTCAATTGTTGATTCTGGCAACTAAACATCAGGGACCTTCAGCACATGAAACAACAGGAGATGTCAATAAAAATGAAAAAATATATTGAAAGTAGTGTTTTTTCAAAACTACTAAAAAAAAAGATTTGCAGGATTCTATTTACTGATGAAAATCCTATTGTTGTGATATAGTTCACCGTAGCCTCACTTTACTGTCAAGTGCATTGATCCTCTGTCAGGGAAAATTCCAGAGGAGTATCTCCACTGTCCTCACTGTCACTAACCTATTGGTGCACCGTTCTCTGCTTGACATCCTTTTGTGAGGGAGTGCCTCAACTATGTCTGGACTGAAAGACTGAAACAGAGAAGATATTGGAAGGAGCTTTATTGTAGGTCAGCCTTGAAGATGATGCCATGTGTGAAGATCAGTGATGCGAAAACACATGAAGAGGTAGATGGAAAGAGGCTGCTGTGGTCCCCAAGGAGGAAGACAAAGGACCTCTTATTGCCATGTGTCAGACCTGGCTCTCACCTGCAGTGTGCACACTGCAGCAGCAGTGTGGGGTGTGAGTGTGTGTGACAGTGCTGGCAACACTACATTTGCATGCGCAGAAGAAATTAGGTTACAGGGAGAAACCGGGTTAAGGTAGGAAAACAAGAACGAGATATTACATGCACTACAAAAACCCTGTTTACTGTAAAACTCATGTTTCCATGCAGACGGTCAGTAAGGAGATTTCTCTCCTAACCCTAATCTTATTTTAGGACCAAAGCTGCCTAAAGAGTTTTCCCCCCTTTTTGTCAGAGCATTTAGAGTGACTGAAGAGAGGTCAGTCTCAGTATTAAGAGAGAGCACACAGTGTTTCCTTACTGTGCATCTGAATTTTACGAAAAACAACCTTCTCTTGAGCTATGAACGTTGACATATTTAAGCATATTTATTTCAACTTTAATAAGACCATAGCAATACATATGCTCTTGTAAAAAAAAAAACCCATAAGAATCCCAGTTCAAGCATATTCATACTGTAAACAAGAAACAAACTTCCCCTCGCAGAAGTGTGGTTTGGTTAATCAGGAAATTGTGTTTACATGGCGTTTAAGAAATCAGGTTACTGCAGAAAGCAGTTGATAACTGGGATATTTAAGTGCACAGTAACATAAGTGATGACAAGTTTTTTTGCAATCTCAAGGAGTCAAAGCACGGCTCACTCCTACATGGTTATTAACGGTACAAGAAGAGTGTGAGCAAAGAGTATTCACAACTTAACAACCAGCCGACATGCTGTCTTTGCATGATGAGACGAGGCTGCCTCAGAGCTCTGATGGGTGACTACATTATCTGTTGTGCACTGCTCTCTCTGTGCATATAAAGCATTTGAAGTTCACAAAGGAGTTCACATAACTCCCACCTAAGTTTAGTCTTGGAGATATAGAATTACAGTACTATATATTATTGTCAGACAGAGTAAACATTGTATTTGCAAGCTAAGATATAATTGTGGTAGCCCCAGGAACTACTAATTTAGGTAGTTGTCATTCTTTAAGTGTTATGGCTAATCTTTGTAAAGGAGAATAATGAGACCCTCTAATTTGCAACGTAACATTTCATATTTGGGACAACATACCCTACAAGAAGCATATAATCCTTTAACTTAGTTGAAAAACTAACATTCAAACTAGGAGATACATCCTTTGCTGGACAGCAACAATATGCCAAGTAAAAAAGTAGTACTAAAAACACGATTTAGAGAAGGCTGGATGTGAACTGAGTCTCAGGTGTGCCTTTGACACTGTGTAATCCGTGCAAATAATGAGGATGTTTGATTTGTTGCCATTCTTCTATGGGCATCTATATAGCCTTTAGGTGGGACTGTTCATGATATATCCACAAATGGAGTGGGAGAGCTTTCTGGCATCAATAGAGAGAGTGGTGTGTAAGCCATAAATGATCAGTCTTGTCAGCCTTAATTATCTGGCTCTCCCACTCTCTCACATGGGTCATGTCTGTTTTTTTTTTCCCCGGTGGCGAGAAGTAAGGAGGTTGAGGTGCTGGCTGCAGGAGAAGGAGCAGAACTACGCCTCTTGCTGCATGCGAAGACCATTGTTTTTGGATGTGTTGAGTACCAACATCAGGTCCCTGTGCATGTGTTGTTTTAGTGTTTGGAGGAGGAAAAAAATCTCAGCTGTCTTATTTTACTGTCCACAAAAGCCTCGCAATACTGTTGTTCTCCCACAGTAGTGTAATAGTTGCTGAGCCTCCTCATTTTGTTTTGACATGAAAAGTTAGTTTAATTGAGTAATTCATTTCTGAAAAGCTAGGCTCACAGGCTGGTAAAGCTCTACATGTACTATGTGTGTTTTGAGTAATATAAATGGCGTATAGGATTTGGACTGTTTATGTGATCTTCTGGTGAACGCAGAGTTAACGCACTGCCTCCAGTCGATGAAAAAGCAGCATTTGACGGATGTTCTTGAATTTGTCTATGTTGGATGGTGACTGTTTGTGTGTATTTCTAGCGATTCATTGTACATAGATGTGAATCTTCCTATTGTGTGTATGTGCTAATCAACAAAAGCATTTTTGGAAGGCACTTGAGAGGCACTTGAGAGGCAACTGACTATAAATGCCATGCATTCCCACCTATGTATGTGTTTGATTTTTTCATTTATTTTTTATTTAACCTTTATTCAACCAGATATGTCCCACTGAGACAAAGAATCTCTTTTTCAAGGGAGACCTGACCAAGGCAGTCAGCAACATAAATAAAAAAACAGAAAACACAAAAGCACACAAAATGCAATAAACAAGCACAGAGAAAATAGTATGTAGTAGCACTGGCAGCTCGATTGATGATCAATCTCACAAAGCTTTTAGTTTAAAAGCACCCCCTGGATTCAGAAATTAACCCACTCGAGTCCAAAACACATGACATGTGATTTTTTTTCCTTCAGAAGAAGAGACTGTTGGCCTGATAGTTCATTCAAAAAAATCTTAAATGTGATGATCAGAAAAATGGTAATGATGTTACATGAGGTCAAAGGGGAGAATTGGATCCTCAAAAGGAGCAACACAGAAAGATTTCAGGGTTGTTGATTTCAGGTAGTCAAACACAAAGATGCACACTTTGTTGTATCTCAGAGGTCTGACAACTGTCATTTTTCTAAAAGCTGCTATCAAAGGCGAGAGACAGTGTAGTCGTAGGTGTGTGACCGTTTGAGCCTGCAGGATCAGGTTTTGGCTGTGATAATGACACTTTGATTGGTAAACAAAGAGGGCACTGCCTTCAACTGAAGCTGTAAAATGGCAAACTCTGAGAAGCTGGAACCTTTTTCCCACTGCTGTCACAATTTACTCATCAGATGGCCATCCAAGAATGTTGTTCTTGGAAAGGAGCTCCTGTTTTTTAAAGAAATTACCAAATCAGAAACCCGCATGACCTACTGATGAAGGCCCTTCTTTAGTTGAGAGATTGTGGACTGTCCTGGGATAAAAGTTTTAATGCGAGGCCAGAGTGTACTGCATAGAAATACTTGATTCATTGTTACTACCACAGCTAAACAGTCTGAATTTGAACAGTATTTCAAATGTTGAGGTGAAATTAGTTTGCATGTCTGTGTATGGCTTAGAGTAAGGACAGGACATTTGCTATCATGTATGCTGAGTATTTAAAATTCGCAGTCGAAGTGATTCGGAAACTGGTCCTAGATGACGGCTGTTTGTGATCAAGATCACCCTTCAAGCCCCCGATCCCATACACAACAGAACCCAGCGCAGAGCAGGGCTCCGGCACACGTCTATAGTTGACTCTTTGTAAATGTCATTATGAGGGGAAGCTTTGTTTCATTTAACACGATCACGCTCAATCGCTGTGGGGAACAAACAGTGTCACAGAGAGGAGGCCCAACTCAATCTCAGAAAGTAAAGCAAGAGTAAGAAGATTGACTTTGGGAGTTTCAGCACACACACACACACACACACACACACACATAATGTTACCGATGGTGTCACCAACTTTCTTACTGTTGAGGTTTTTTAATTTCTCATGCAAGTCATTATCAAGAAAAGATGCCAAACGTTTGCTAATCCCAGCTTCATATGTGTGATTATTTGTTACTTCTCTCCGTTTTATACACTGTAATTGTGAACTGAATATGGTATTGGTGGTACTGAAGATTAGGACATGAGCATTTAAACTGACCAGAGTGACAGGTAAATTTATATGCTTTTCTCTCTGGTGAATGTTTGTTTAGTGGCTTGTTCAACAAGCTAAGGTGCAGGACAAGACGTGTTCACGTCTGTTAGTAAGATAAGAAGGAGACTTTAGCTGGAAAGCTAATGTGGGTTGTTGTGTAAAGTCTGTGGCTCTTGTGTTGTGTAGCTGCTGTCTGGCTCAGTGTGACCGTCTGTGCAGTCTGTGATAAAACGTTACTGCTTCATGCAAGATTTGATCGGTCGTATTGAAATAAGGTCTCCATCTATGTAAACTGATACCGGAATGGCATTCTATTGAATTAATGCAAAAGATTTCTCCAATTTGTTTTTTGATTTTTTCCTTGATTTTTCAAGGACAGGGCAAATGATTGAGAGAGCAGATAAGTATGCTGAAGCAGACCAAAAAAAAAAAGAAGCAATTTAATGGACTTTTGTTGGACTTTGAAGAATCACAGCCCCTGGATGTATCGTTTTGTAAATAGTCAAATAAAGTCTTTGCTGCCTACAAGGGAATGTAGGTATTCATGCTATTGAAGCCAAGTGACTCTTGTCGTGTCAATTTCCTATTGATGTGCAGTCATGGTCTTTACACTAAAGAATCCAGCTTTTGGAAAAGTTGAGTGCACTCACTGATGTTTGGAATATAAATGTGTAGTTATTCAAGTAAAGTCACATTCATCTTAACCATCTATGAAGAAACTATACTGGCAAAATAAGATCCATCCACACCTTTAAAACCTGTAAAAATCCAAAGAGGTTCAGGAGTTCATTTGGTATTCAAATTAACCATATCTAGTGATTAGTTAAATGTGCATGGACCTTTAAGAAAGTTGGAATTGAAACTTGATTTTGAAGTGATCATGTACATCTGCTGCAATTCCACATCTGCTTCACGGCTCAATAATGTTGCATTGACTATCAATGAATAAATTACAGTCAGAACCTACAGTTCTTTTGCCCACTTAAAACCATATTAATGACATTTCCCTATCAAGTTCATTTCATTAATTTCATTCATGTAGTTTTGGATAATAAAACCAATTAGGGTTTTTGGTCTGCATATGTGAGGTTCCTGGTTAGCCTTAATCAAGCATCCCAGTAAATCCTGAGGTAGGTCCTCCACCTAAGCATCACCTCCTACTAGCTGTATTTTGTTTTTTAATATGTACCACAGACATTTTTCGGGCAGTTTTGTTATTGTCCTTTGCACCTGTTGCTAAGCCTGCCTCCCAGGTGTGCAAAAGCTGCCCAGATGTTATTTATAGTTGAAGTATACAGTCTGTCTGCCTGTCTGTGTGCGTGTATTGCAGAACGTTCTGCTGATTGAACTGACAGGATTTCATTCACAGTTCTAAATGAAATGCCATGGCTGCCCTGCAGTTATACACTCACACTAGCTGGGGTCATAACAGGTGCTGTAAGACACAGGGATCTGCAAGCACTTTTCTGTCCAACCTAGGAGTATACGGGAGGCTACTTCATTAAGTACTTAACTGTATACCTAGCAAGGTTTCAAGACGTTCATGTCTTTCTCTTAAAGAGGTACTTAAATCAGTGGTGGGAGACTGTTGAATGTGCCACTGGTTGCATATGAATTTACTATTTCCTCGGATTTCACAGTACAACGTTTTACTTACATTTCTTCAACTAAAATATCCTGCATTCAAAGTACAAACAAAAGCAGTTTTTCAGTGCAAACTGGTGATAGTAGACTTGGACACTATAATGTTATAGATTTGGCTATGCGGATGCAGTGGATAGTATGGGTCCATGAAAGTTAAAAGAGTAGTCCACCAATTTAGCAAACGGTGACATTGTCAGACTCATGGTGGAAAGAAAAAAATGATCAAAACTGATGCAACAGAACCAGAGACATCGTCTATTTTTATTCCACGCTTTCTCTTTCCTTGTCAAAACCTTGTGCCTGCATTAACCACAATGCAACTCAACCATCGACAGTTTGGTCAGAGATTCGGGGGTGTTATGCTAGTAGCAGATCATGTAGCCTCGAGCTGCTAGAGAGATGAGGATCGAGCTACAGAGGTGGGAACTCCACACCCCCAAATTCTTTTTCATTTTCAGACTTTCTTCACCTATGCAGTAGCACTCCCCTAGGACTATAAAAAGACTTTGATGTGTAAAATTAGTGGAGTTCACCTTTAACCAGAGTTCACTTTAAACTAGTGTAAAAGAGGGTAAGAAAAAAAAGACACATTCCTACAAAGGCTGGGCCAAACAATGAAGAAAAGGTCCAAAAATGGGGTGCTTCAGCCGTAGTTTTGAGAGAGTTTGATTCCCAGCAAATTACAACAAACCGCAAGCAATGCGGAGAGACAGTAGATGCTTGAGGTGAAGAAATCTTTCATCACCCCAAAATGAATCCATGAGTACAAAGACTTTTCAAGAGGACGCTCCGACTCCCACATAAAGTAGCTCAAGCAGTGGTGTGAAATGAAAACAAAAAAAGCGAGTGGTGGAAGAACATTACACATGCATGTAACAGCATCAAGAACGTTTAATCTGTCAAGCAAGATGGCGTTAGAAAGAGAAAGAAGGAGAAAACACTGGGTTTGCTGTAGATAATACTAACTCCTAACAAGGGAATGGAAGGAACCAACAGTACGTGCCATGGAAGGAATGAACTTTACCTCCACTCTTAGATAAGTACTAAGTAATAGACAAGTAAAGGGCAGAGGCGTCACATATCAGTGAACCCACAGACAGTGAGCGATGGTGTGATTTATCATGGCATCACTTAAAGACAGCCATGTTCCCTCTCCCTCAGCTGATCAATACATGACAAGACCTTGGTAACATCCCTTTTCGGTAGAACACAATATATTTACATTTACATATACATTTACAAATAAAGAACAAGTACAAAGCAGATTTTACCCATTACACACAGTAATTAGTAATTTATTTATTTAAATATGCTTATGAAATGCATTTGATCAAGGGGCAAGAGCGCTGCGTCAGCCTTTCAATGTAACCCATGAAGCAGAGAATGCTTCCTAATGGACCTAGACACTGATGGACAGAGGTGAAATTCACTGTCATGAAGATCAAACACGAAACCTTTCAGTCATGTCATTGACTTTGATTAACAACCAGGCTGCCCTCCAAATGTGGCCTTGTCTCAGTCATTACATACTACTACAGAACACTTGCAAATTCACAACCGTCTTGTTATCATATGCAGAATAGTCCAAGTATTATATTCTGGCAAGGTTCAGGGTGAAGGCATGTAGGACCAGGGGAGGTTAACTGCTTAAATGCCCTATACCAGAATGGCCAGAGGCATTAAACGAGACAGCAGCATCATGGGAAAAAGTGAGAAGTGAACTTTGACATCAAAATAGTGGAAAATTGTGATGCAGTAACTAATCATACTTCAGGCATGCAAACTGGTTAAGGCTGAAAAGGATGAGAAGGATGCATGAGCAGAGAAAAACACCCTCTATGGCTGGTCCGGGTATATGCTCCCCCAGAGATTTATTTGGGGAAAAATTAACTACTAAATCTCTGATGACTTTTTGGAAAAAACAGAAGAAAACAGGACAAAACTGAGTTTCAAGTATGATAGCAAACGACAGACCAGATAAATTAACACTTTATTATCGGATTATTACATTCATCTTACCCTGTTCTATTTGGTCAATTATATTAAACGTTAAACGCAAACAACACCACTATGTTATCTATCTATCTAGCTTAGTCTTAGTCTTTTTCCACGCAGCAGGTCAGAGTGTATACACAATGCATGTGCAGCCAAACACACATGCACAGCATCAGATGTTCTCATTAGGTTGTTTTTATGGAAGTCGCTATTTAGCTAATTGATGATGTTATATTGGGCTTTAGAACATTTTCAGGTTCTAGGTTCTTACATTTAGTTGACCAAATGGTTGGGAATCATCAAATTAATCAATAATGGCAAGAAGTTGTTAGTCGCAGTTATGAAGATGATGGCCACATGTATTGAATACCACAGCATGGTTACTGGTACCAATAAATCCAAAAACAAATGCATTAGTTAAAACAGTAGGAGAAGTCAACTAGATGATTGGGAACTGGAAAAGTTAATTATGGCAGTTGTCTTTGTTGTTAAGAGTGGTTGACATAACCGGGCTGAACCTACAATAAGAGGTTGAGTGTTGGCAAAATAACAGAGATGCGTTGAATAAGATGAAATCACCCACAATTGTAGAAGTCATATTGGAGTCCCTAAAGAGCAGTGGACAAATAGGACTGTCATGACGGAGTTGACCTCTCTATTGAGGTTGTTGTCGCAGCCTGGTGGACAGAAAGCACGCTACTTTTAGTGCTGCTTGCATGTTAATACATATACTGACTGCCAAGGTTGCTACTTTCACATAAGATAGTCTTAGAGAAGAAAAACATCGAATTTCAATTATGCTAGACGCGTGTAAAATAAATAAATAAGTAAATAAATAAAGGCAGGAAGAAAAGAAGCAACAAACCCAGAGCTAAATTGTATGATATTATGTTCGGTAAACATCACAGAGATTACAAACAATCACAAAATGTTTCTTTAAAGGGCGCGTTCGTCTTCTCCGTCTTACTTTCCAACCTTTTTGATACCAAAATAATAGCAAACAGTGTATTAAGCTGATTCAACCAATTGAGAATTGGGCTGTCCGTTGCTAAAAGACTGCCATATGATTACAAATAACTTAAATAATTTCTGTGATATGATTGGCTGTTAGAATGTTGTCAAGCAGTCCAACTTATCAAGGGATTATTTCTACAGTGATCAGTGTTCATATCGTTTGCTCTTGAGCTGTTTAGAGGTGAGGTGAGACAGGTGGTCAGTAGTCGAAAGCGTCCCTGTTTACTAACTCATTCATAAAAAAAACAATGAATTAGCAATTTTTGTTTATGCACCCTGAGCGTTTCTTTCGCCTTTCAGTATTAGATAGCGACATCAATGCAGGACGCCCAAACACCCAAACTTTCACTGTGCACATCTGCGAGCAGTGAAGCACCAACAGTGCTTTGAAACTCATCATTAGCCACAGCACTGTACGGACACACGGACACTTTAGAAATGAAAGAACCGTGGACCAAGTTATTTCTTCACCTGACCACAGTCGGAGTTTGTTGCTCTGCTCTGCCACTGTGCCCTCGTGCGTTTTTTGTTCTGTCAATAATGCTAAAAAGATTCTGATGTGAATCGATCTCTTCCCTTGCGCCTCTTAAAATAAATCTGTTCTTACTGACAACAAGAGGAATGATATGGTTATTATAAATATTTTAAGTTATTATTAATTTTTATTTTATGTTTTTGGGCAAGTAAAGCATTAAAAGGGATTCCTCTGTCTGTTTCATCTCAGGGTTTGATTTGTGCGATCTATATCCTGGTACATTTAAAACAGAGATATAAGTTTGAGAAAATGAAAAACAATGTACATGGAGAGAGAGAAGCCGCCTCATTGGTATGTGCAATTTTAACCAGGAGACAGGAAAACAGAAGAAGGATGAGGTGAGAAAGACGAGCACTGATAGGGAGAGGATGGTTTGGCAAGAGGGGCAAGAGACAGACTAAATTCAGGGACAAAGACAGAGACAGAGAGAGAAAAAAGAAATAGAGAGAGTGTGACAGCTCCACCCTGTGGTTAATGAGTTTCATTCTTTGAGGCATAATAAGAGGGGAGGTCTGTGGCTCTCAGTGTGTCGCAGAAAGGCTGTGCAATGATATTGATGATGACACACACACATACAGACACATTGCAGCCACACACTCACACACACAAAATGATATAAAATTAAAATAAATAGAACAAAATAACATTGTACAATATTACATTTAGTGCAAGAGGTTACGTTGATTTACATTTGTGAAACGGTTTCATTCAACGGTAGCTGGGACCTGTCATGTGATTGATACACTCGTGATGCGGCCACATGTCTTTCTTGTGTACTTCAGTGTGAACAGTCTGCTGGTAATGGCATACTTAATCGTTCATTCAGTAGGCAGTATGTAGTACGTAAGATTGTGATTTCAAACACAGCCACAGTGACATTTCATACCTTTTCCAGAAATGCAAACCGGTTGGAAAATAGTCAAGTGGGATGGACTAAATTAGCCACCAAATAGCATTAACGCTACTTGAAAGTAAAATTATACTTTCAAAACATTGTACAGAAATACATTTCGACAAAAGACAAAAGAAAGTAACTAAGACATACAGAAAAAAGGCGCCGGTCAAAACCTGCTCATACTTTTTTTCCTAACAGCACAACTGTGTCGTTAGCAGGCGGCTAACGGCTGCTTATAGAAGCAGTGACGTACAAGCGCTGCACGGCAAATAAACACAAATGTGCATGCTCACTCCGTCTTGTAAAATACACTAAACATAATTCAGCTGCAAACCTCTGACCTTACAGATGAACTGTGGATAATGCTCCAAACATATCATTTCATCATATGTGGCTAAACACGCAGCCTGCATTGAAACCTAATGTAACATTAGTGTTTTGAATCCTCATGTTATGCATCCTAAGACCACTATGTTCAAAGCATACCAGCCAGTGTGATCCTAGTATTCAATTAGAGTAGGAGAGGGAGAGAAATACTCACAGCAGTCTCTTCATATTCCATTCTGGTGAAAGAACACCTTTTGATGCAACAGCGGAAGGTCAGACTGGGACAAAAATGATATAGGCTAACCGTGATATTTAAAAGAAAAGGCAGACTACATTTGTGAGAGGAGCAGCTGTGACGGCAATCTGTTTCTAATGTATATCGACCTTAATCTTCTGAGGTGAGGAAAACCTGCAATGAAGTTTGAACTTCCCTTAGGCATTGGTGCCAATAGGAATAAAAATTAAATTAATCTGTTATATTTGACACACAACGTGGTGCCATTACTGCATTGGTACGTCAAGACAGATTTATTATTATGAGTGTCATAATGTGACAAATCAGTCACATCACGTGTTCATATCCTGATCCACATTAACATTACTCTGAATAATTTGTTGAAAAAATATTGTATCCAGTTCTTCTTATTACATTTTTAGAAATCAAATGATTATCATATTAAGCGAGAAGGACATTTCACTAAGCTAATAATAAAGTAAACAAAGTCTCTAAAAGGGCACTTGTGTGTAAAAGAGTCATCAGTCACAAAAGCAGCTGTGCAGTTTGCTGTTATGATTCATGCTCATAAGGCAGAGCTAGTGGAAAATTGGGATATAACCTAATTGCCTTCTGTTATCTCAACATAATGAGATGATATAGCATGTAGCAGCAAAATCTTTACAAGTTTAAGGCAAGTAATTATTCCAGTTGGTGTGTAATGGAACAATTAACATATGCCTTTGCTCATATACAGTACAATTTGACAGAAGATATTAATGAAGAAAAACATATATCTTCATATGTAAACAAAGAGTTGTTGATTAATATTATTTATACATATTCATTTTTATTATTATTTTCAAGATAATAATTTTGGGGGGTATTTTGCCTTTAATGGACAGTTGACAGTGAAGAGGCAGACAGGAAGTGAGGGTATGACCTGACAACAAAAGTCTCCACCTGGAATTGAATTAGCAGTTATGTAGCATGCACTCTACCCATTCGGCTACCAAGGCACTCTAATGCATATTATTTTTATCATTAAGGGAAATAGATTTTTTAGTTCTGCTACTACAAAAAAAAAACAATTGATGAACCTGTTGTTGATCTCACAAAACCTGAAGAGTAATTCCAAATGTATGATCAATTTAAAACATCTTTCATTGTGAAAGAAAGTGCAATTATTATTTTCATTTCAAAACACCAAATATGGTTTCAACCAATTGGCTTCCTTAAATCATATTTCGGTATTGCATTGTTAAAGTTAGCTGTGTCAGTAAATGTTGGACTAATATTACAAGATAAAGAGCACAATGACTGTAAATGAGAATACATTTTACACACTATTATTCCAGGAAAGTCCAACTTTCTTTTTAAAATTCTGTTCAGTTGTTTGTATTCAAATATAGTTAATTGGCACAATACTATTGTGTAATGCTGATGAAAGTGCTATCTATCGAAGAGGCTGTTAAATAATAATAAAGAACATTTTTAACCACATGAATTTATAGTCTGTGCCACACTTACACCTAGAGCTGATCGACGATTAGTCAATCGACAGAAAATTAATTGACTATCGGCTACTATTTTGATAATTGAATAATCATTTTAGTCATTTTGTAACCAAAAACATTTCCAGGATTTTAAATATGAGAATGTGATTGTACAGGAAAGGTCAGACCAAATAAGACATTTGAAGACATCAACAAAATATACAGGGCAACCATTAAACAAGAAAATAACCGTCAGATGATGTACTCAACTATCATTGCATGAAAGGGAAACGGTGAAATCAAGAATCCCTGCTTTCCATTTTAAAGACAGGATGACACTTGATTTAGGTTAGTTGCTTCATAGCGATGTAAGTGGATGTAAGGTGCTGTATAAAAGGATCAAATATCACAGAAAGATGACAAGCAGCTGTGAGATTGCAAACACCAATGAGTGCTTAACAAACACTTCTGGCAATGCAACTGAAAGTGCAGTTTCTGGCTTCAAGCTAAAGTGAGACAGTTGCAGATGATTAAAACTGATGATTGATCAAACATACATACATATATATATATATATATATATATATATATATATATATATATATATATATATTTTACCTTTGCTGACATTTCCTTCTGTCATTTGGTGGATGGAAAACAGTTCTTCTAACTAAGGATGAAAAACAGCATGATGATGCCCTTCTAGTTTGACATGCTTGGCATGCGCTCATTGGTTTGGAACATATTTCTTGGATTTTGAAGAAATGCACTGAATAACACTTAACTTCTTTCCTGACCCACTCAACATATGTCAAAAATTCTGGGTATGTATTCCTTGAAAACATGAAAACAAATGCTTAAATGTCAAACATTTACACACATAATATACCACGGCCAATCCTTGTTATTTCTTACTCGGGTAATCCCATGTTATTTAACAGCTGTTGCCATTAAGAGAGCAGCTAATCATAGCTTTAAATGTCACCTCAAGGGCCAGTTTAGAAAAGACTTTAAGATGATAAAAATGCGTATTGAAAAATAAATGAATGCAATTGAGTACTTCTTTCAGGAAGTTACTGCTGTATTTAAGTTCCAAGTGGTATATTTGTTGTCATTACACATAATTACAATTGTTTACACAAGATTATAGGGATGTTGCCTAAAATTGATTTCTTTTCCATTGTGTGAAATATCTTTTTTGTCAGATCAGACTTGGAATCCATAGGCTGGAGGGATGACAGCACCCGTCTTCCTAAGGTGCATTGTACTTCTATTGGCAAATGACTGTGAATCACGTTGTATACAGCACTTAGTTTTGATGATGGGAACCATTTTCTGGTTATATCATTATGTCCATCAAAGAAACTGCACTTCATCTGATGTGCACATGCCTGACTGTGGGTTTTACTATATTTGTAGTAGCGTAATTGTTTTACTGACATCAAAGTGGGAGTAAAATGTGTTTTCTTACTTCTTAATTATCTAAAACAGTGTATAATGATATATTAGAGGCTCAAAAGCCAACTTAGAATCAGATCAAAAACAACACGTGGTGGGAGGGAGTTCAGTTTCCTGAAGTATGCTGAAAAGCCTGTAGCTCTCTGCAATCATGGAAGGATTAAGTGAATGGAGAATATGAATGAAACCGAATGATTCGACTCGTCCAAAAAATACATAGTCATACGAGTCAGATGGGGAACAAACAAGACCAGGTGTCTGCTGTCACTTCATCTGACATGTTTGAGACAAAATAATTCATAGTAATGATAACAGCTGCATAAAACTGCTTCAAGCTTCTCCTCAGTTCTTGCCTGTGGCATGCCTCTTGTCTTAGATAAATTGTTCCTTCGAAAACTGAGAACAGGTGCCTCAGACAACTTGATTTTCCAAGCATTTGACATTTTTCTATAGGCTGTAATTATCAGAAGAGGGAGAAACATGTGTTGCTTTCTCTGTGGGAAAGAATAATCAAATTTAAATGAGGGAACTGGTAATGCAAATTGTTATGCAGTTTACTTAACTGTCTGCTGTGTGCTAAATGATATCTATAGTCTGAGTATGAGATGCATCGCACTTTATTGTTCTAGCAGGGGCATGAACTGGGTCAGCAGGTTTAAATTCTTAATACAAACCATACCAGCTAGTACACTAGTAATGAGGATACAGGCAGTGAGAACAGGCCAGGATGCCAGTCAGTGCAGCGAATACAACAATCCTCAACAATTATCTTTCTCTCACACAAATTAAAAAGGGATTGTGTTGACCAATCAGCAGGTGTGTCGGCACTTTTGGGATAACTGTCAAACAGAGTCCCAATCAGAGAACTACTGCTGAATTTGCCTTTTGGATAAGAGGCGAAACATATTCAAGATACTAAAGCAGCTGCCTTTGACTAAACACTTCAAAATAATGCATTAAATGGCTTTGTCTACTACTCACAGATAATATCACCAAACTTTGCAGTTTCCCTCAGATCTATAGAGCTTTTTAACATCTAACAGCTCGTAATTTTGGTTTTCCATGCTCCAAAATCTGTTCACATCCAGCCACAACAGGCAGCTGTTTCCAGCAAAAAATACCCCAGCTCTGATAAACTCACTGTACACAGCTGCACAGCACGAAACGACAGACAATGTTAGTGGCTGCTGGTGGACATAGTGGAGCATTTAATTCAATTCAATTTCAATTCAGTTTTATTTATATAGCGCCAAATCACAACAAAAGTCATCTCATGACACTTTGAAAATAGAGCAGGTCTAGACCGTACTCTTTATAATGTTATTACAGAGACCCAGCAGTTCCCACCATGAGCAAGCACCACTTCCTTTAACAACTGAAGAGCCAGATTTTTTTCTCAGGAGTTTGTGGAAATCAAAACAGCTAAGAGCTAAGAAAAAAAGAAAAAGAAAAAGTGACTGAATATTGAACTTAAAATGGATCAGTTGGCCAGACACACAATCTCAAATTATTGCTTAACGTTGTGTAAATAAGCAACTGTTTGCTAGCATGTTCTGCTGCTCCCAAGTAGCCAAAAAATAACTAAATGAATGCAGCTTTAAATCAAACAGCTTGCTGGTTAAAGGGCTGGTTTATAACCTGCATATTTCATTGACAGTGTGGTTCACATTCTTTTTATTACAGTCATTAGTGCAACACTTAGTAAGCTACCAATCAAATTTGGGGTAATTGAGGCATTAAAAAAGATAAATTACAAACATATAACATTCATGATGATCTAATATGGTTTTACAAAAAAAAAGACAGCTGATTTGTGTGACGAACGTCAGTCTCTCAGAATTTATCGTCATCATCATTGTCAGATATAATAATAGTTTTTTTTACAGTATGTGGTGTTTTTTCATAAGATAGAAAGAATAATTGTAGTTTTTGTTCACTGTTTTTCTACCATTGCACAAAGATGCAATGAAGGAACAATACTTAAGGTACTCATACAGTAGAGACAAACAAACAATGTGTCAATTATAATACTGTTACATATACTAAGTTACACAACAACCCCCCCACCCCCCACAACAACAATTACTTTTTGTGAATCTTTCATAAAAATAGATAATATGTAGTATTGGCTATTGGCTATGATTCACTGTCCAAACATTGAGATCAAACATTTTTACATATGGGCCATGGCACCAGTATCAAGTCACCGGCAGCTGCACAGAACCAAAAAAGATGACTTCTTGTAAATTACACTAAAAAACACTCAGGATGAGAGAGATACACCAGACACTTCTACGGTAACCCCTTCAGTCCACTTTTCATGCAATTCATTCAAATGTGATGGTTTCACAGAGCTCTATGATTTGAATAATATTCCAGAAAATTTTAAATGTTCTCCAAGTTAGAAATAAATGACCATGCAAGGTGGGTACAAAATTTTCATACATATGCATGAGTGAGCTATTCCCTTTTTATACCACTCAACTCCCTCCTCTCTCTTTCTCTTTGACAGATATTACAATGGGTGAAGGATTGCTGCCTGAAACGCATAACCAAGGACTCATATACTGCCTGTGATTATATACAGCCAGTAGAGCCAGCTAAAGATACAAAATACTGAAGCGACCTAAGCAGATCTGGCATGTTTGTTTGACATTTCTGTGATAGGATGCTTTTTTGGAAGACGGGGACTGCAAATGAAATCTGCCTGTCCCAAAATTATGCAAAATAAAGAGAGAGAGGTTGCTTTGTTGACAGGAATCTCATCGGGGCTGGTTATAGGATGCAGAGTATAATATTCCACAGAAATAATCAACTGATGAGTGACTATCACCTCAACTTCACCATGAAACACTTTGGACACTATGTGTTTGTTCAGCACAAAAGTGAGGTGTTTCATTGGTGCTCAGTATCAAGACTTAAGACCAGCCTTTAGTCTAAGAGGGAGGGTGCTTTCACACCTAACCTGTTTGGTTTGGTTTGTTTAGTCTGGTGTGAAAGTCAGTCGAGCTCTGGGCTAAACAACAGAGTCTCGATCCGGTTCCAAGCAAAATCTGGAGCGGTTCATTTGTGGTGTAGAAGCAAAGCAGACCTAACGCAGGACTCTGTGATGGTTGATATGTGGTTTTAGTGGGAATCACCATCAAAAGTGAGACATGAGCAATGCATGAGAGCGACTGAAGCATCCAGTCCATTCAATCCACATCGACTCATCAGTGTCATCAGTGTCCTCAGAGCCAGCTGTCCTGTCAGCAGCAGCTCCTGATGACCTGGAAGGACAAACTGTCTTCTCCAGGCAAAACTTTACTGGACAGAAATTGTTTTTCAGTAGGAACAGGAAGACAACAGCATTGGTTTTCATTATTGATTCATTGATTTTATTTCCCTGCCCACTGTAGCGAGCGGGGGAAATCTGGCTACAGTGAAAACAGAAAGCTCATACAAACACTGGGGGCCTCGTTCAATAAATCAAAATAGGTCCCGTTCACAAAATATAAACAGGGAGATATTTGTGTGATCTGAACAGCTGTCTGTGGAGATTACCCTTCACTTGGCATGGCAGAGGAAAAAAATTAACTCGAAGCGTAAAAAAAAAAAAGCAGGGGGTCCTGTGGTGACGCGTGTCACAGGTGTGTCGATTGTTACATTTGATAAAATGGAAGTGTATCTGCAACGCTTTGCATGTGGGTTGCCTTTAAGCATGAATTCAAAAGCTGAATTACTCATAAATCCATCTGCTGGTCGTCAAACGTCAAGAAAGCCTTCTGAGATCAACTGGTTGCCGGGGTAACATGTATGTTAAACCAGAGACGTGTATTTTAGCAGTTCCTTATTTAAAAGTGTGTGTAACACGTATGGTTTGTCCTGTTTCTACCGGTTGGTCACTATTTATGGTGTATGAGGTCCAGTTGTAGTCTTGACTATTGATGCTCATAATCAATGATGTCTTCATGACCTCTATGACATCAGAGAAGATAAACACACATGGTTCAGTGCTGCATGACGAGCTGTCAGTAACTGGAATTTGATTTCCCAATGGGTCCATGTAGTGCTGATTCTACTGCAGCTAAATCTGTCCAGTCAATAAGTTACCTGTCAGTTTATATGACTTCATGATCTTTCCTTTGTTTGTTCGTAAAAAGCCAGTTTGGTTACAAAATGGACCAGAACTAAAGGATCTGCTATGGATTCAGTGAGTTAGCTGTGGGATAACTCGTTTTAGTCTATATTGGTTTACATTTTGGAAAACTGGCACCTTTGAAAGTATGTCAAATTAGATATTACCAGTTTACCCTGTTTACTCTGTTTTCAACAACTATCACTGGATTACCTTGACACTGAAGAAAACTTTCCTGTGGATTCTGGAGGCAAGCTCTGGAGTTATAAGGAGCGTCTTTTCAATGATTTCAATGACCTGTCCCTTGCACCTCACACAATATCTTTTCCTCACCTCTCTCCCCCCGCACCCCACCTTCAACTCTCCCGGGCCCTCCTCTTTGAAAACCCCTGGTCCAAAAAAAGCAACTTCAGGCGTGAAAGCACAAATTTCTGTTTATATATCTGGGACATTTTCTTCTTGCTTCTTTCTGGAACAGCTTAGAATTATGGAGTATTAAAAGTTTAAATTTGTGAAGTCTAAAGGTCACACCAGTCTAGCTTAGCAACATCATTCTCCATTCTTTGGTAATGCTGCAAAAGCAGAAAGAATAATGTAAGAGCACTGGTTTTTGATTGGCTAGTACAAAAAAAGTTGTTTAATTGCCAATCAGTTAATCACTATTATCAGTGATATCCATGATTCAACGACTGTGCCGTTCTGAAAATGTGCAGTTTCATGTTAACAGGTGAATGATGTGCACAGACGTTGGCAGGCTCAAAAGAACTCCTCCATGCAGTTTCCCATCATTAACTCAGTAGCATTCTGCTGATAATTGGATGGTTGGCTTCTTCTGGTTATTATGTGATGCAGGGGGACTTTGAAAAAGGTAACAGCACAGAGCCACAAGGGAGGGAAATGGCAGAAACCTACTGGAGCCAATTGGATGATTATTATTAATGGCCAGCATTGTTAAATGAGACAAATCAGGCTGTTGGAAATTTCTGAGTTTCCTACCAGGAGGTTGAAATTAAACACACTAACACACATTCAGCTGTAATCTTGGGCAAGTTCAGCAATACTAGGGTTTATGAGTTGGAACTCATCACTTCAACACATGATGGACAACTGGCAAATATAATAGATTAATGGTGTAGGCTATATATATACATATATATGTATCCATTGACTTTCATGTATCAATCTGTGTAAATGACTGTGGGAGCCTAGATGTGGTGATTAACAACACCTGTCCGGGCTGTTGACAAACTGTGACATTTTTACCTGACTTCCATCATTTACATCATGCAGGGACATTTTTATTGGTCCAGTTTATGTGATATATTTACCAGTGACCGATGACCACTCAAACACCTGATATACAGTCTACAACTTGGTCATGCAATAACTTTCTGATGTTATTAGTTGATGGGGGCTGACTGAATGCAGCCTTAGGTCACAGCGACAAAAGGATTGATGTATTACTGGAGCAACAACAAATAAGACTGGATTTGTTTCGTAAAGCTGAGTTGAAAACAGGGGAGTTAAATCACAGTTTGTTGTCCTGTGAACAATTAACTCTACAACGGACTCATGAAACAAAAAAAAAACAAGAGACATCTTTAGGGACTGCAGGTGTTTAGTGTAGTGCTTAAACAATTTATTGATTAATGGATGAGTCAATGGACAGAAAATATATCAAATACTCTTTTAATAATTGTTTAAACATTTAAGATATGAAGCCACGACAACGTTTGCTGGCTTTGTTCTGTTTTATATCATTCTAAATTCCAAATTACTTTTTTTAATCAACATATCAAAGAAATATTTTTAATGAACGTATATGCAAAAATCACCAAATGTTCATGCTAACGCTGCAAAACACTGCCTGACAACGTATTTTATGAGTTATCCCCACAATATTGCCAGGAAAGGATACAAAGGTCAATCCTGATTTGAGACTAGACGCGCTTACTTTTTCAACACGTAACCCAAACCACAATCTTACTTTACAGTAATGTTGAAAGAATCTGATGGGCTTTTGTGGGCATCAACTTTGTCCTCTGCAGGACCGACTCACTAACCCCACAAACCACAAAGCTACTGTGATTCTGACCTATCAACAGACACAGGATCAAGAATCTATACATCAAGAATCTAACAGCACATGCATGAGTGAGACCATAGCACGAACAGAAGAAATGTGGCCTGAATTGGAGACCTTCAATTCCCACAGCATCTAACAGTAATCATTAGCTCAACAGAGCGACTGACAGCTCATCCCCAACCGGTGGCAGTTCTCTGATACATCATTTCTGCTGCTGCTTGTTTGTTTACTTACTCATGCAGAGGCCTGACATTCTGATAAGAAGCTGACAAAGAGCCCTCAGGGGAAGATGAAAAATAAAAATGGCGTCAGATATTTAGACTTTATCGCCAGTGTCTTCGGTGTAAAGGGCTGTAAAGTGCAGGAGGGGAAGGAGGGCACTGGTCATGGAGGAATATATGAAACAGGAAGACAGACACAGAGAGGGAGAGGAGAGGGTAAAGCATTTTCATAGTCTTTACAGTGAGATTAATGGTTAGGCTAAGGAATTTCGGCTTGGAGTCGCGGGGACATGGTGAAAAAGCAGACGTCTGTTAAATCCAGCAGGATCCTGACAGTGTTAAGGAGCATTGGGAGGGTGAGCTCAACTTGTTTTGCTGTCTTGCTGTTGTGTCTAGTTGTTCTACCTTGTGTGGGCAGTGCAAGTAAATCTATATCTCTTAAGACTTCTGTTGCTTGGGCAAAAGAGCTGAGAGTCACAGTCCAAACTAAATTTCCCTTCGGACTTTGCTAACAAGCTACACTAAAAGGGCAGTGCGGCTGGTGCTCTGTGGTTATCTGTGGCAAATGTCTTTTAATCTAATGCAAGCATGCGAGTGAGCTGCTGCCTAAGAAATTAAAACATGAGGCTGGTATTCGATGTGCTTCTCATTCAACAAATCCCATGAAATAATCTATTTATACCTATTTTATAAATGTATTGTTGGTTTTGGACATTTCATGGGTGTTGACAGAAAAATATAAAATAATGCCTGATTTATCCTTTCATTTTAGACAAAACACAGTAGTATGTAATCTTGTTCTTGCATGGATAGATAAACATGACAATGCAAAATCACAGTAGACGGCAGAAAATGGATAATTTTCAGAAGAAACTAACTGTACCGGGTTCTTAAATTCGAAGAGTGAGAATACCTCACTAGGTCTGTCTTTTATATGAAAGGAAACAAAATAGGGGTCATGTACAAATGCAGCAGGTCTTATTTTTCTCTTGTTTGTAAAACAGAGCTCCACCTGTTTTCAGCTTTCTCTCTGTACAGTAAACAGTGTCTCTCCCAAGCTATCCAAGAACAGACGACAGACATTCACAGTCCTTTACCAGTGTGCTACTCGGACGGGCGAGTGAACTAGTGGACAGATCCAATCTCATTATGTTGTGACTGACAAACAACTCCTGTCAAAATGTTAGTGCCTCCTGTGGCAGAGATAGAAGCTGGATATGTCACACAGGCATACAGGTTAAACTGTAGTCTGATATGGCCTCACCATCTAACACAGGGCTTAGACATTAATCTCTTTTATGACAGTCCCCCTGCCTCCTCCATAGCACTGGTCCAGGTTTATTGTGAGGGACGTGGCAGAAAGCTATGACAAAGGAAATTCTATCTAACACAATATGTTTGCAATATATCACGTCATACTATTTTTTATTGTCATCAGTGTTGGGACTAACGTGCTACAGTAACTCTTTTGACAGTAACTAGTACACTAATGCATTATTTTTTAAATGAATTAACTAAATTACCATCACTGAAAGGCTTGTTACTTCGCTATTTTTTTATGAAGCTAACAGTTACTAATTCATTTTGGCAGCTTCCTGTTCATGCAACATGCCTGCAGGAGGCTAGCTGCTGGACCCGTGCACAGCCGAAGTCATTCAAGCCTCTCCACCCAAGCAACCAAGGCTGGATTTTAATCGCTCGGCTCAGACTCCTGTGACCCAGGGACAATTTAACAAATGAGTAGCTCTGTATGTTGTAGAAAATATGCAGCGTCTCTCTACTGTCAGGTCACCTGCTGTCAGGCAGCTGGATAGCAAGGCGGCCGGCAAATGTCTGTCACAGTCAAGTTGATCAACAGTATTTATATTACTACATTTACATTTAAAAAGTAACTAAAAAGTTACTATAACAGTAATGCCTTACCTTTTGGTGTAATCAGTAAAGTAATTTAGCACACAAGGAGGGACCTTGTTTTTCAATAACATTCAACCCAGTATCGCCAAGCATTACGCTCACACAGGACGATTTTGCCAACATTCAGAGCTAATGACAAATAAATCAACCTTAAATCTAATGTAAGAAATAGTGTGGAAGTATGCAGTGAGGCAGGGTGTGGTGTTCGGGGTACTGGATGGGCGTAGAGTGTGTCTGACTTTCACGCAGGAGACCAGAGTTAATATCACAGAGCTTCAATTAATGTTCACTTTTTTTATATATATATATAACAACAATCTTTCCCTGATCTTAACCAATTATTTTAGTAGCCTAACCCTTACCCATACTTTAACTACTGTTTGTCATAGACACAATCTTTCTACAACCTTAGCAAAGTTTCCACCTGGAAATGGGTTAGCTAGCAGAGGTGGTGAGCCACCTGATCCTGATGCATCTAATCTCATTATCATTGTAGTTACTAGATGACAGTTTAAGCAATTGCCACACGCATTAACTACATGGCCTTTGCTGTGAGATGCTCATTTTTCCTGAAGATTAACAAGCATGATTATATTTCAGGCGAGTCAATACAATACAATAAATTACTTCTGGAAACCCTGCTCAACCATGTTATTGTAATATAGAAGGAACGTTTTTACATACATAAACTAAACAAAAGGGTTGACCATGAGTTCCATCTTTTTTTCTCACACAGTGTTTACTGCATGGTCATGTGATTGGATTTCATTAATGTATACAAGTCTTCCTATACTTTTGTTTACCTCCTTCACAACCAGTGCATTAGTGGAAGAAAGCAGAATGAGACAGGCAGAGTAGGTACTGTTTAGTGTGTACAATAAAGCTCTTGTTGTGCTAAATGGGCCACAGGGATATTTCACTTGGTGAGCTGCTTGGCAGGTTGTATAAGTACTGGATGGATGGATGCCACACTCTCGCTCTGTTAAAATATAATATGTATTTGACAATGTGCCATGCTTTAGTATCTCTAGACTATTTTTGTGGTTGCACCTCTGCTCCTGTAGTTGGAGCCCGGTTTTCTTTTGGCAGGTGTCATCAAAAAAGATTTGTTGAAAAATAATGTGGAACTACTTCCTTTTAAAGCCTGTATGTAAGAGGTTAAAGCAGACAAGGCATTTTGGAGAGAGGGAGTGTACCCATACTCAGTAAGACGTAGTTTATAAAAAGGGAGTGAGACTGGCAGTTGTGAGAATCAATCTAGCAGGGACCTCGGTTAAAGAAGATTTGTGATCACTCCTCGGTAAGTGTTTAGCAAAGGTGCTTGCCAATAGCTTGGAGAGATAACACTGCCAAATTCTTATTCATAGAGATGTGTAAGGATTTATATGACAGATGTATTTCACTTCAGATTAGCTGGATTGGTGGAAGAGAACGTTAGCACGCCTCTATATCAAGGCTAAAGCCCCATTTGCCAGTGGGACATTGTTGTTGTCGTGCCATTGGGTAGTGAGGGAACAAAAAACAAATAGGTACTTCGCAAGCGTTTTATTCGCTAGTTTGCCTTTTTTTATGGATAAATAAGAGCATAAATAAAAGTTATATATCTAAGGACCGTTCCCAAAGCATTTAAGAACAGTGAAGGAGAGGCATATCTGCCTTTTAAAATCTTGGCAAATGAAACGGGTAGAACTACGACACTGGAGTCAGCATTGAATTCAGTCAATGCCTAAAAGCGCTACTGACTGAAATCCAGATAGAGACGAAAATAAACCTCAGGAAATGTTCATGACAAAAAAAAAATGCCACACTGGAAATTCTTAACAACTCTGACTTCAAGTCATTTTCGGAAGATCATGGGCAATTATGAAAATAAATAAAGAGAGGACTAGTGGGGCGTATTTCCCAGACTAATTGCTGAGATACAGTTTAAAGAATGGAAAATAGATACCTGTGTCTAATGCCGCAAACAATTAGTCTATTAATCGATTAGTCGAGCAACAAAAAGAGCCATTTATCAATCATAAAATACAAAATGGTCTTTGCTCCTTTTCATACCATTGTAAAATTATTGTCTTCGTGGACTGTGGCAAATAATGATAGGCATTTGTCACTATTTTCTAGACCATGCAATTAATCAATAAATTGAAAGAATTATCAACAAACTAATCAATCATGAAAATAATCGTTAGTTGCAGCCCTACCTATGGCTACATAATTGACCTACAAATTGGGTCATTACTAAAATACTATGCCTACACAAGGGTATTACTGTCTGACAGTAAATTAAGCAGCTTTTACCACGTAGCAACCAAATAAATCTTTGATGTGAAATCGTAGCAACGTGTGTGCCCACTGATCTCACAAACTGTGCTCGCGCTTATGTTTCCTGAGACAAACAGAAGCTCTTTGAACACGACGATTCAGGAAGCGCGTGTGCCTTGGTGTGTGTGTCTGTTCCAAATATCAAGAAGTGCCCTCAGGTTAATATGGAGATGAGATCAAAGCTGACCGAGAGCCATTCACACGCAGAAGCCACAGAGAATGGCTCTCCTTCAGCACCTGTCCCGAGGCTGGAGCTCAGCTGACATTTAAAAAGAAGGACCTGGATCGCTGTTTCCTCTCTCTTTTCGTAGCTCTGCAGGAACTCCACTTGACAGACACAACTCTCAGACTAGCTCTCACTTAGTTTCATGTCGGAGCACTTTACATTTTTTGCTTCTTTGTCACACTGCTCACATGCTTCTGCAGACCGGGATGATATCGCCATGTGCTTGCTTTATGTGAAGTGAGTGGTTGCTAAAACATGTATGCATACAGACAGCCTGTTAATGAGTCGCTTTAAGACGTTGTATGTACACATGTCGGCTTCGGGTCAAGCTCAATGACATTTCAGACGTTTGCGAAAAACACCCACCAGCTTCATTTGAGTCGAGAGAGGAATGTGGAAAAGGAGGAGGAGGAGGGTCGAGATGACTTCAGCCTTCCCCTGCCCCTATTCAGAGCTGAGAACCATCGCGGTGAACGGAAGAGGGCTGAGGAGAAGGAGCCATGTGGGAGTACAGAAGTGGAGAGGCAAAGGAGCAGGAGGTGGGGAGGGTGTCGGTGGGGCTGGTGTGAGGATGAAAATTGATTTATTGCGGCGCTGATGAGGAGCGGCATGCCAGGAGACAGTGGGTGCTCTCCAAGCCCTTGCTGCGGCAACATAAAACGAAACAGGGGCCCTCCCTCCTGTTATAATTGCTGCAGAGATCTCAGCAAAGGCTCGAGGTCTCCGTGTAGAAATTTATGCAACCCTGACTGTTGGTACCCTGCCTGTTATTTCCAATCTCCATGCCTAGATGCCGCAAGTAGAGATAGAGGACACGCTTTTTGCTCTGCACTATTGGCAGCTTTAGCTTATAGTGTAAACATTAACCCCACATACACAAACACAAACACACAGATCAAAGACGCACTGTAAACATAAACACACATTTATATAGGATACACATCAATTGGTTTATTTTATTTGCCACCCTTGAGCAAAAAACGCTCAAAACATCCAAAAAGAAAAGTAAACATCCCTGATGTGGTCAACAACCTTATCAGCAAAAAGAAGGTTTGATTTTTTTAAACTCAAGCGAAGTGAAAACTTACAGCAAGTGGACAACAATCATAGACATTTGCATTCAAATCATTCGCCAAACTATGACTCAGAGTTTCACTAACATGTTTGTTGTGGGAATAAGGCCGAGCTCTGGCAGCTTTTGTTTAAGGGCAGACATATCGTTCGAAAAGGGAAAAAAGGCATAACATGTCGTTCTGACCTTTTCACTGAACCGTATAGCACTCTCACTGCGTGGCACTTAATCAGGAACAAGGGAAATATTTCACTGTTTTAAAGATATATGTAAGCATTCATCTGTGGCTCAGTGCTATGAGACACGACGCTCAACTTGAACTTAAATGTGTAGGAGAGGTCATGCTTGGTAAATATGCCTGCTAAACACACAAATAACACAAAATGATCCAGCAGTGCGTGACTATTGGAGACTGTCTCTTCTGCACATGCTTAAGTACCATATAAACAATCCACAGTTTTACAGTGGGCATTTTTATGGGGCCTGAAGCTTTGACAACAGAGGAATTTACTTGAGCACCCCCGAAGAGCTTTGGAGCATGCTGCAGTGGTTTAAGGCAGACACAGCATGAGGGCGGGGGATGCGGTGAGGGGAGTTAGCCAATACTGCTGACAAAGGTGGTGGTAAGCTTGTTTGTCTGTGTGTGTGTGTGTGTGTGTGAGTGTGTGTGATCTGCCTACACATGTGGACGTGTAACTGGAACTGACTAACACAGGCTGTGAATTCAGCAGTGTGAGAGGCTGTTTTTCTTCCCTCACATTCAAATGCCACTTCCTGTAATCACGGGTAATCTTCCATCAAAATGTCTCAAACAAATCAAAGCAAACCCAGCAATAACCTACGTTGATGCTATCACCCCGCCATCACTAATGCAACCTTGAATGACAACCACAAATGGCATACAGTGATGAGAGGCAAAGAAAGGAAGCTGACTAATGCAGCTGCACACAAAGTGCATCAGTACACGCTCATTTAAGAGAGGTCAGCGGAGCGTCAGATGTGCCAGGGTAGATGGCACATTGGGAGCATCTCCAGCACTGCACTCCAAATATTCAACACAGTTATCTAGAACTCAAATTATTAGTTGATTCATTGGTCATTGGTCATTCAACAGAAAAATAATCAGAGGCTATTTCTGATAATCCTTTAAACAGTAACCTGTGGAGCTATGGTGCAGCGTCTGTTTCGTTTGTATATTGTGCAAGAGGATGCTCGCGATATACACTCCTATCATGGCGCATGGCGGCGGTGACGCACTAAGATACGTAGCAATGCTCCAACTACTGTGACGTAGAAGAAGACTACTAGAAAGTAGACATGGATGTTAACAATGACGGTTTCAAATTATTTAAAAACTCTTTGCAAAGCTTTGCAAATTCTTGTTAGCCCTCAACACAAGAAAACTCCACAGAGCAACAAAATTTCATTTGTCTTATATGACAGTAAACTGAATATCAATATATGGTCAGACAAGACAAGTCATTTCAATACATCACTTTGCGCTTTGGGAAATTGTGACGGTAATTTTTCACTGTTTTCTGACATTTTATAGATGAAACAATAAATTGATTCACTGAGGAAATGATTGTACAATAAATATAATCGTTACTTGCAGTTCTCACCTCCCTATCTCATACTTGAGTTTGTCTTTTGAGCCTGTTCACAGCTGATTTCACCATTTAGGGGAAACACACATTAGAGGGTATCTAAAAAAAGAGCATGGATCTGTGGAGCAAAACAAGTGGAGTGGAAGTCAGACTTCAGCAAGGGTGGCTAACATAACATGCATTATGATAACTCGCACCAACCCCTGCTCTAAATAATTGATGATGCTTTTCCTGCTCATCGGCCAACTTCTAAAACTCAATTCCCACCAAGATGAAGGAAACAAAAGAAAAATGAAGGAGATGGGTGGGGAGAAGGTGTATTAAAAGAAAAGGAACAGAGGCTGCACGGCTTTCTGCTGCAGAGTAATTCAAGAGCTGCCTGTGATGGCAGAGACTCAGAGGAACAGCAAACCCAGGAGGCCTGCAGCAGCGCACAGTGATAGGAATGTAAAATGAGATGAAGAGCTACCTCAATGAGATCTTATCAAAAGCAAACACAAGCTTTCAGGGAGGGTGGTGGGGGGGGGGGGTTGCAAGTTCCATCAGGGCTGGTTTAACCTCCTCTTAACCTCTGTTGACAAAAGCCACAAAACAGATGAGACACACGAAATTTGTAAGGTTGCTACAAGTCCAGCAGCAAGCAATCTAACACAGCTACTCAGGTAGGCGAAAGTCATTTTGGTTAAAGCAGGCAAAGCAGGGGTGTCTGAGGCGCCGGCTGGTAATTAACCTCAAAGCTGCGGCGAAAAGAGGACAAAAATCCTGCCAGGCTTTAATCTGCTTGTCTGTGGTCGGTAAATAAGAAGCCCTGGGTAGACTGCTTTATTGAAACACTCTCACAGGTTGGCCTGCCAGGTAGCCGGGCATTAATATTGGCTCCGGCGAGAAGCTGTCAGGATTTATTAGTCAGTATCACTGGTACTCAGCCAGCAGGTGTCAGCTCTGGCAGAGAAGGAGAGAGCGAGATAGATTCATAGATAGATAGAGAGAGAGACAGAGAGAGAGACAGAGAGAGAGAGATATGACAGACTGGAAAACAGAAAACTGGCTCCTCTTTTCTTGGTGGTCGACAACAAGCCTATGATACTGCACAGGTACAAAAGTGTACACACTGTATTAGGCTAATACACATTACATTTTAATCAGTCAACTCTATATTGTATTATTGCTCCTCTCTTAGTTAGACACTCCGTAATGATGAAAAGACAGGACGAGCAAATACGAAGACCTCAGATGCTTATGTTACGAGACATTCATTTCCTGATTGCTGAAAGATGCTGAGAAGCTCCCTATCTAGGCTATCAGAGAGTTTATGGAAACTGTGAGCGAGAGAGCACCCGTGTACACACATGTATGCATGCAAGCGTATCTACAAACACCTGCACACACCAAGAGCAATATTCACTCTGGGTCCAACATATGGTCTGTTCTCCTCTTTGATCTGTGTTTTGGCCTTCAAAAGTTAACTTAATTGTTTACCGTTTTGCTCCTCTCTGGACTACCTTACCATCGGCAACCACTCCAGAAGGGGGGAATTTTCCTCTGTTGCTAAGCAACAGGCACAGCCTAACTACCCTGCCAAGGAATGCACAGCCGCGCAGTTAATGAGGATACAAAAGACTCAACTTCAAATGTCTGACGTCGTTATAGACAAAAATCAGTGCTTGTGATTCGGGTTGGATTGAGGATGCTTGTAATTCTAAATGAGATATTGCTGGACGACCCGACTCATTCTCTGTATTACATAGCGTATAGACTTCTCTGTGTGTCTTTTAGATTAATGTCTCCATCTAGTGACAAGTCCCTGAGGCCAAGTACAGACACACTGTGTGTGTAGGAGAGATAACAGCCAGAAGCATCAGGTTTCAGATGAAACAGGCTGTACTGTAGTCGTGATAAAGCACAGTGACATACAGTAGTTACATATTGGAACTGAAATACTACAAGTTTAAAGGACTGCAACTAACATTTTTTTCATTATCAATTAATCTAGTGACTTGTTTTTCAAGTCATTGATTCAAAGCTGAAACAGATCGTTGGTTCATTGGTTAGTCAATCTACTGAAAAATAATGGGATGCCATTTTGATAGCTGATTAATCGTATAGGTAATTTATTTAAACAGAAATGCGAAAGGTTCTCCAATTTGTCAAATGTGAATAGACTGAATATCATTTGGTAAGAGTATTGCGCAAAAATCAGCTTTGGGAAATTGTAATGGGACATTTTATAGACTAAACAATGACTCGATTAATCAAGAAAATAATCAGCAGATTTCAATAATGAAAGTAAATGTTAGTTGTAGCCTATAAAATGTCAGGAAATGGTGACAAATCGCAAGTCCAAGATGATAGTTCAAAATGTTTATTTTGTCCAACCACTGTAAAACACAACGATATTTAATTTACAATATTTTAAAAAAGCAGTAACTCTTCACATTTAAGAAGCTTAAACTGGTGGTCTTGTTTGATAACTGACTTAGATGATTTATTGATTATCCAAATTGAAGTCAGTTAATTTTCTGTCTATCAACTTATCAGTTATTCAGCTCAAATCATTTCTGTTTTAACTGGCACTAAGTTCAAGACACAATTATCAAATAAAAAAAACATATAGGGTTTTAAATGGCCCAGATAAAGCAGTTGTCTTCCTAATAAAAGGAGGGGAGGCAGGTGCCAAAGACATTGATTTATCATTAGAGTTGTTGTTTCTTTCTCTGTGTAATCAACCTGAAACTCATAGGAAAAGACGTGCTTGGTGTTTTTTTGTAGTAACATTATTCCTGAGGCAATGTGCATTGTTACAGCATGAGTTGCACAGTGGATTCTGCAGAGGTCCCCTAGTCTCTAATGAAATTTAAATAGCTGCATGTCCCAGGGCTAATCCCTTTTTCTGCTTTGTTCTTGGCAGGTGTACTCATTAGGAATCTCATTTCACTTTACATTCATCCAAGAAACAACAGTTGCGTAGAGCCAGGAAGTTTATTTAACTCTGCATACTCTGGAGAGTTGACCCCTCTCATATTATCCTCTGACAAGACTTAGGTTCATTGCTCAAGGCGAAGCGGCATGATTAAACACTAATGTATATGAGAATGTGTTGACCAAATGTCCTAGCAAACAAATTGTTTTTAAACGCTGCTGTAATTAATTCTTATTCAAGAGAGGAACTTTTCTGAGATGTGCCTAAATACAAGCGGAAAGCCTTGAAATCAGCTGTGAGGAAGCAGATTTTTAAACTGCCACAGTGAACAAAAGGTGACTCTTATTGAGACATTTCATAATAGAAATGTCCCAGTGTTTTAGCCTAGTTGGCACATAACCTGAGGTACTACTTGTTGTGACAATCAGTAATGAAATACAGTACATTCCTTTTCTATTTCCCAATGACATTACTCAACAAGTTTGTAAAGGACGTCTTGAGACTTCTTCAAAGCTGTTTTTTAATTATCTGTATCTGAACAAGGGTGGGTTGGGAATGTGGCCCACGGCGCGTCACATCTACAAAACGGCAGTACTCTGGATTACAAAACCTTGAAACTGAACACAAACCCATGTAATGTCTGTAGAGAGCCATGGTTGAGTGCTGCAGCTGAGCTATTTTATATTGTGTAGGACATTGTTGAGGCCGTGAATGAAGCTGATTGTACGGCTTTGAGACCAGCACAGCTGCACAGGTTATTGTAAGTAATTTTACATATTTAACCAACATAACCAGCATGACAAACCTGATTACCTGCTCATTGCAACTGCTACTGCAGCTTTTGTGTCAACTAAAAAAGACATTGCTGAGACGAATGTGTCGGTTGCTACTGATTGATGAGGGCAAAAGAGCCCCTGCTTAGAAATCAACTAATCTGAACATGAATAAAATTCAGTCTTATTATGAGGCTGAAGGACTATAACTGTAAAAATGGTACAAATTATATAATGTGCCTTCCTCACCCTCATTATGTGTCCACTGGCTTTATCGCGACAATCACTTCTTAGTCAGTAAAAAGCAGATGACATTGAGGAGGAGAGTCCTTCAATTGATCTCTCCCCTCAGAGCTACCATTACTTTTCAAGGTGGCATGCCACCTACTTGTGGTCTGACTATTGATTTATAATCCAGTTGAGGCTTGAAAAAGTAATGCACAAGAGTTTTAAGTGAGCTGCATAAACTATGCTTGAATTAACTTTGAGTTTGTTGGATTAAAAATCAGAAAAAACAGACTCTGACTCTACCAATTCTGGTAAAATTTTAATCGCAAATCATCCATTTTACGAATGTTAAAATTGTGACATCGACCTCTATCCCAGCATAGATCACAGATCAATAGAGGCAAGCATGTGACTTACAACAAAATCAGTTCCATCAATACAGCACCATCGGCCAGTGGGAGATACGGGAAAGGCACATTCAGTGTCATATTGACCTCACAGTAATGCAGCAATCGTTAACAAGCTCAACAGAAAAGGAATTCAGTGCAAGCTTTAATTTCTACAACAGGCAGAAACATGACAGTCACGTGGGCGTGTGCGAGTGCAAGTATTGTGTGTAGGTGGGGGTTACACGTTTCATAAACCTGCCCCCACCTACGACCAGTTTGCACCTGTGGGGCTAATTAAAGGAATGATTGGACTTTGATCAAGAGAGGTTAGACCATGTATCAGCTACAATGAACTATGAGAGATGGTGAAAGGCTTAATTGCTGTGTCGAAGCAGTGGAGGAACGGTGAAATGCTGAATGCTCAAAGCATGTCGTGGGCGGAAAGGAGAAAAGGTTGTTTGTTGCATAAGGTATACTTTCTATATATTATTAAGCATACATTTTGAGAATGGTTATGCTCTTGGTTTGAGAATGCATTCATTCTCAGCTGCTTTGTACTATGTGTCCTTTACTCTGCAAAGATTAGTGCCATGAATCATTTTAAAATCGATAATATTATGGTTACCATTTACATTACATATTACATTACATCTAAATAGCTAAATGAAAGCAGAATAATAAAAGATAATTTACTGCCATTGCTTAGATATGAAATAGCAGAGAGGTTTATGTCTACTTTTTCCTGGCTGGTTGTATTCCCAGTGCTTGGTTTTGACAAGCGAAGGGATGACAAGAACGTTCAACATCAGCAATGTTTGATCATGCTGACCACTCAACGAGAAGCACACGGACAAGACGATTGAGTAACCTTGATTTATTTTTTTCATTCATTCAACCTTTATTTAAATCTCAAGAGTACAATTAAAACTGAGTACATGTACAAAAGAACATTAATGATTGAGAATGAGAGAAAACAAACAGACAACACAGTTAAAAACAGCTACATTCAAGAGCAGAATAGTTTGTAATCGTGGTTTTAAATTGAACAGTAGGTACAATGTTGTGTTATGTTTCAATGTGTGTTGTAATGTGTGCAGCACAAAACTGAAAGCAGTTCTTCCTTATTTAGTGTTTGCACGCGGGATTTCATGTCACTTGACCGAGTTAAATAATGACTATAGGACCAATTTAATAAGGAAGTGATATGATGGCAGGTTGCCATTAAAGGCTTTATAAATAAATAGAAACCAATGCCTGTCACGTCTTACTGTTAGAGATGCCCACCCAACCCAACAGTCACTGGTAATAAATCTTACGGCGGAGTGATGAACTGAATCCAGGGGTTTAAGAGTGGAGGCAGATGCGTGTCTATAGATAACGCCACCATAATCCAGGACAGACGAGAAGACTGTCTCTATTATCTGCTTCCTACTGGGAATATGAAAATTAGCTGTTTCTGTACAAATATCAATTTTTGTCATGTGTGTCAAAGTGAAATTTAAATGTAACTTTTTGATCCAGCCAGATACCAGGATACGTATACCCCGAGACCCTCTCAATGCCATGTCCATTCAGAGTGATAGTATGCAAACTATTGTCCAATTGTTCAAGTTAAAAAGAGCATCTTTAAATTTGTCAAAAACTTGTAGCATTTCAGGGTGTGCAGTATTAGCAAAGCAACACAGAACTGTATTATATGCACAAAGACGGGTAAGCGAAGAAACAACTGGCAGTTTTGAAAGGTGAAAATGTAAGTAATGTAAGGTGGTGAATTCCTGAATTATACACTCTGAGTCAATCCAGCATAGAGTCTAAAAAGATTTTAAAATCCACTTCACTTTTTTAGAAGTGACTCAGTTAATGTAGGCTGTTATTACCCCCCCCCCCCCCCGTTTAAACAACAGTGTTTTATGGTTATATTCAGACTTTTCTTATGCCTGAGAGCACTTTGTAAACTAGGTGAAACTTGGATGGCATTTTGTTTTTTTCTTCTTTTTTGTTAGCTGCCAACAAAAACATCAAAGTAAAGTCACAATCAAAGCTAAACTGGAATAATTAGACATTCACCCTGTCTGCCAGTTTATTGCTGTACATGTTGTTCAACTCTTTGGTAGATAAGTTGGTTAAATCAGCCAACTTCTTTTTTACATTGTTCAGAGGCATTGTTGGAAGCTCAGTTTTGAGAATAGATGACACAAAAAAGAAAAACCTGTGTTCCAGTTTTCAAAATCGCAAACACATGCTCCAAATTTTATTGTGTTATCTAAAACTCTTCATACAATCAGCTAAAAGCACATATTTGTTCCTAAAACCAATATAATGTGACCAAAATAAAATCCACATCAAAGATAGCAAGACAAAAAAAAAACTTCTTTTCACATCTGCGTCAGGCTATAGATTTTCATCCACATCACTGTATCAACTGTAATACTGACCCTGACAAGACACCTTGAATACAAAAAAAGCTTCATTCGACAAATCTCACCTTTGCGTGCCTCTGCAGTGATGTCAGTAAGTCGGACCTGGACACGAGATTATACTGGTTGTATGTACCTATACACAGTTTACAGGAAGATAGATAGAAATAGACAAACTGCTAAAAACAAGGACAATAAAGCTGAACAAAGATGGATAAAGTCAACATAGAACTATTACATACCAACAAGTACACTTAAGTGAATGCATTCAGTAGTAGTCATCACTGCATTAATGAATTAGCAGTGTTAGACCACAGTTGGCAGCAATGCAATTAGGAAAAAAAAAAGAGTATGTGAAATTAGGTTTATTTGGCAACAACATATTGCAACATAATGGGGTCAGCATTGGGCTCTTTCACTTTAAAAGAAAAAGTTAAAATGTTTAAAGGTTAAAAGCTTTTAAACAGTATAAAATCTGAAAACACTGAAGAGTGTGCCCACTCTTCCTAACGGTGAACTGCTCTGACAGGAAACGTCAATATTGCATTTTAAGGAATTGTAAAAGTGCAATGATTTAAGTGTTTTATTCTTTGTGTTAACAGCCCATTGGCAGTAGTCTTTTGGAATTATATTTCCTGACTTTATTTCTTATATTGCTATTAATCTGCTTCTGCGGTTTGCAACTTATTGGAGGGAAAAATGGAGATATTCAAACTTTTAAACTGAAGACTAAAAGCACTGCGATCTCTGGCAATAGTGAGGGAGAGAGGTGGGTCTTATTTCCATTCCAATTCAGTGAATGATGACACTACAGCACAAAGCAGATGATGATGACTTTAACCCCTCCCTGCCAGCTGCACCCATAACATGTCTAACAGCTCCACTTCCTTCACATCAGCTATCCTGTAAAGACCTTCAGGAAATTGACATTACATGACAAAAGGCAGTCATTCATCACATGTGCCCTCTCCTTGAAGGGGGATTACTTGAACCACAGTGAATATTAAACTCTGACAATGTTCGTCAGTTTAAAAAGCAAAGTCGACTGAGTATTTCCATAGCAACAGCGGCTAAAGCCAGTCACAACACAGCAAAATCTCTGGGCTGTCAAAAGCTTATTAAAGTATTTAAGGCTTTCCTTATACTACTTTCATACAGGAAACCCATGTATAACATGCTCTACTGAACGCGTATTCAACCCAAGTTGGACCCATTCATAATCCCTGGTTGTCAACATTCAGAGGCTCAAATCTGCATCTGTAGTTCACACACAGCACGGCTAAACCACAGAAATACACTGAATGACAGAATTAAGTTTAATAAAATAAGTAGGAAGTAAAGCTTCAGCGTCAGATAACAGTAGTTTTTGTACATTAGACAAACTTTCTATCCCCAATAGAAACACATTTTCACCAAAGCCGAGCAGTGTCCAACGAATGTTCGAACATGGTCAGGAGGACCTTAATTTATAAACATGTTTTGCTTTAAAACTTTATTTGACAAAAGCAGCCAAAGTTCCCAAATATATATATATATATATATATATATATATATATATATATATATATATATATATATATATATATATGAGGGTGGCGGACTCCAACAGACTCAACAAACTGATCCACAAGGCCAGTGACGTTGTGGGGGTGGAGCTGGACTCTCCGACGGTTGTGTCAGAGAGGAGGATGCTGTCCAAGCTGCGGGTCATCTTGGACAATGTCTCACATCCTCTCCATGGTCAGACACAAGAGCACCTTCAGTAGGAGACTCATTCCTCCCAAATGTACAACTGAGCGCCACAAGAAATCCTTCCTGCCTGTGGCCATCAAACTGTTCAACTCCTCCCTCTGAGTGTCAGACACTCAGACACCAGAAAGAGACTGGAAATCTGGACCTACTTCACCTGTTCATATACTACCTCATTATTTATTCTTTAAATGTTTCAGTGCAATACATATATAGTCATACACAACAGTGCAATAAATACATATATATATATATATATATATATACACATAGTTATTGTATATATTTTTTTACTTTTATTTTTCACTTAAATACTGTAAATGTGCATATTTTTATTTTATATTTCTTATTTTTATATTTTGTACATACTTTTAGCTCTAAATTTATGCTACTTTCTACTCTTGAATGGGAGCACCGGTACTGTACAATATCCCCCCCGGGGATCAATAAAGTATTTCTGATTCTGATATTAAATGCTGTCCAAACACAAGCTGCCATAGAAGAACGTAGCCCAAATGAACATAGTCTTAAATTGCATTTCAAAAATCACAATCACTATGAAACAGACCAGACATCAGATGCTAACTTTGGATACTTGTTGAGCTCGTTGTGGATACTCAATAGGTCCCAAAAACAAAATGAGATTTCGATACTACAGCTGAAAGAATTAGTTAATCCAGGGACAGAAAATTACTCATCAACTATTTTGACTATCAGTTAATGCCAAACATTTGTGGCTCCAGCTTCTCAAATTTGAGTATTTGTTGCTTTTATTTGTCTTCTATGACAAAACATGCCATTTGAATACATCACTTTAGCTGTGAGGTGACTTTTCGCTCGCTGGTACAGGATCATGTGAAGCACACTGGATTAAAACCATTATTTTCCACAACACACAATCATCGCAAAAGAACGACTGTTAACCAAATGAAACCAATAACCAAATGGCTCTTTGTATGTTCAGAATTTGATTCATTCTGACCAATAAAATTTGGAAAGTCTAGAAGAGCCGCATCAATAAATTATTTTATTCCACTCATGTGTGCAGGAACTCCACCAGCTAAGGATCCCTACAGAGATAGACCTTTTTGTCAAAGCGTGAGATCCTC
This sequence comes from Enoplosus armatus, assembly GCF_043641665.1. Lineage (NCBI taxonomy): Eukaryota > Metazoa > Chordata > Actinopteri > Centrarchiformes > Enoplosidae > Enoplosus > Enoplosus armatus. The sequence goes on from NC_092181.1 coordinate 17,215,760, forward strand.
TTTGTTTAACCAGAAACAGTCTCACTCTGAAATCTCGTGAGAGGTGAGTTGCTGCAGGAAACAAGTTTTTTCTTACTTTCTTACTTATTCTAACAAAAAGGTTTATCACTGTAGGGATCCTCTCCTTAATGTTGTCAGACACTTCAACAAGAATCTGAGCCCGTCACTGGCAAAAGCAAGAACTTTTAGTGGACATACTTTTACGGGCACAATTGCCCATGTTTAAAAATACCGAAATGACCCTTTAAAATGTTATACTCTATTAGCTTAATGAGCAACCATATATGCTGGTACTGTTTAATGTAAACAAATGCTTTAAGGTCCCTGCTCCAGATGGTGCCTACAAATATCCGTTGCTACATTACAGCCAAATTTAATGGATATTGTGTTGTCGGGTGTCTGAGCACGCTTAGTCTTAGTAAAGAGTAATCGTCACAAATCCTACATTCATGATCTGATTTCAATTTAATCAGGATGGTGAGGCAAAGCATGAGGGAGAGAGATTTTATAAGAGATCACATGGTCAACAACATATCAATCACTCAGCCCTGGGCACTTTGGTAACAAAGCAAAATGTCATATTCTCTCTTTTGTTTAATGACCCCAATTTACCTCTGTCACCTTTTGTCCCTGCTGACTCAAACCAGACTAAAAAGAAAGCCATGTTTTCAGGTTTTCATTTTGTCCATCAGCACTATTCTATTGCTCAGAGAGGGGGGGGGGGGGGTCCTGTTTATGGCTACCTCTTCCATCTTGATGTTCTATCCAGCACAGCAGGTTTGGCAGCACTACAGTGAGCACATTAGCGCACGGTTGTGAAGAAACCACATGTTATCTCCTCTTTGCTGACGGACACAGAGAGAGCAGCGAATACGTGTTGGCCCATTTTTACTGGACACCTATCATCAAGAAGCTTTTCTGTTAGATAATAAAAAATGTACACCACATCGCACCATCTCTAGGTTGTAACATTTTAACAGCACTCATGCCTCCTAGAAAGACCACTGCAATGAGAGGAGCTGGTCTGGAGATAGCAATTCGGGATACACCTTCCCTTTTGACAAGACTGCTGTGCAACGGCAAAAATAAATTTTCTTTTCTCCTTTTTTCTTTTTTTCCCTCATTTCTAGTACAATGCACTTCCTGGAAGAGCCAAAGGCAAGATTGATAAAAGCATTCAATAGAGCCGCATTACCCATTCTAGTCATACGTGCTCAGATATCAAACATTATGAGCTTCAGTATGAGCAGACAGGACAATAAATAATTTAGATGAAAACCTACATGTCTCGCTTAATAAAATCCAGGTTGTTGAAAACTGCTGCAATCGTAGAAAGGATTACCGATCAAAGAAAGCAAAGAAGGCAGCTGTCCGAGGGTCCCGGACTGCCAGGGTCCTTGAAGGCCCCAAATCTGTTGGTATTTATCAGGTGAGGATATGCCCAAAGAGGGCAAACACAACAGCACTTGTACAGTAATATGTTTTTATCCTAAGGAGGTTAAAACACAAGGGATCTGTGGCCCTCTACAGCCTCTTAAGACTCCGGACTTTGGAAGCTCACCTTGGTCTGTGTAAATTAACTGTAAATTTGAAAAACATATATAAAATAATCAGTGTCAGGACATTTTTCACACAACACATTTCAGGATGTTTTGATCCCAGTTGCTACTTCCGATCATATGAATCAATTTCTTGCTTGGGACAATTATGTTATGTAAAAGACTACTCATGCAATACAAGGGGATATGTCTCAACCATGTCGTGGTTATGGTTTGCTGAGCAGTGTTCACAATTCTTTCGTCGAAATGTCCATTGTCCTGTTACAGCTACCGACCAAATGCAATCCATTATTCACTTTAATCCAGGACTGGGACAATCCGCCCTACTCGACTAATAACCTGGCGTGTCCCTCCAGGTGATCAACGAGAAATGATGCAACCTCTAAAAAGGTCAGACACCTCACAATTTTTTACTTGCATTCTTAAGATTATGCATCTTAAAGACATCTACTTGCAGCGTCTCATCCCAAGCATGAAATAAAACTTAAAATCAATTTATGTGAACTGATTCATGTAAACTGACAATGACGAATCAATTTGTCATTTTTAATTTTGAATCAATTCGTCACCGTCAGTTTCTCTGATATAGCCTCGAATGTCCTCTCTTTGGACTTCTCATCATAATGAAATATTTTAAGTCTCATTATATTTTAATATCAGTTTATGTTTTCTTGTTAAAATGAAACGATTCTACCTACCTCTTGTTTTCATTTCAATTTTTTTTCATTTTTAATTTCCACGCTTTTTTTACGGCGTGACCAATATATAATATATAAAAAAAATCATTCTTCTATTATCATTAATATAGCAAATGTATTGTCTTAACATGTTGCATGACTTAGCTTTTAGCTTATGTACTTATTCTGTATTTGTTATTGTAATGTATATTTTTGTCCACAGTTCAATGTTATAATATACAATACAGAATATAATAACATCATGTGTACAATATGACCATTTAAACTTATCTAAAGTGTTTTACAGCAGCACAATATTTATTTTGAAAACAATACTATTTAAAACTAACGAATATCTTAATTAAAACAAAATAAAACAATTACACAAAAGGAAATGAAAAAACATCCTGCAGAAAATCACATGTACAACAACAAAACAGCAAAACAAAGCAATCAAATACATAAATAAATAAATAAATAATCACCAGTTCACCAAGGCAATGCAACCAAGTGAGCTAAAAGAGAGATTTAACAGATGTTGATTTTTGCCTGCTGTATTTTGCAAACAAAGACTATATGCTTTACTCAGTTAACCTAAGTATCAAATGCTGATAATCTATGAAATGGATTCAGCCTTAGAAATGGCTGCTTGCAGCAGCTCTGTGATGCAGTGATACGGTTGTGTTTTAGGTGAGTGTGTTCCCATTCTGCTCTCTTATTGCTTCCTGTCTCTGTTCAGGTTGTGTAAACATTTCCCAAATCTCAGCCTTTCACAGAGGGCACTCTACCATGCTGCAGACTGTATTGGGCTTTAAATAAAATCGTGGAAGGTATGACACTACAATGACTGAGCTGATGGGTGGTTTGGAGGAGGAGGTGTGGGGGGGGGGGGGGGGGTCGGAGGCTGGTGGCTGATGTGGTGTGCATTCATAAATACACCTAATGGCTTGTTTTATGAACAGCAGTGATTCATTCTTCTTTTTTCCCTTCTTTTCTTGAGACTGATTGGTTTTGAAAGATTGAGACGATAATGCTGTGAGATACAAATGAGGAAGCTGTGAAAAATCTCATTTGAAAAAGCAAGGGGAAGCGTAGCCTTGTAAACAAAATTCTATTTCACATTGTTAAAAGGTAATTTGTCTCCATCGTGCCTGGCAGAGTCTTCATAAATAAAACAGTGCACATCGCAGGTGAGCACTCCTTCTCCTTTCTTTTGTTTTTTTTCCTCCACTTTTTGTTTTGTTTGCTCTACTGCTTGCATGCAAATTAGACATATAAAGTAAAATGGAAGATAAGAAAATTAATAAGAAATAAGCCAGTGGCTACTTGGTGACATTTTGCTTTGCAATATCTTTTGCATGAAGTAATAATTTGTGAGAAGTGTAAGTCTATAAACTTGAGAATGTTGTAATTTTACTGTTCAATGAAAGTAGCAACATTTTTTAAACATTTGTCTACCGCAAAATGTCTTAAAACCTATTTGACACAGGAAATGGCATTAAGCTGAATCAAGCAATTTTGTAACAACTAGCAGGACAGAAGAAATAATGAACTCAGCAAGTAGCATTTAGCTCTTCTGGGTAACTCTTTGTCACTGTGGTTATCTGACTAAAACAGCTGGCTACTTTTTTTTTCTTTGGTGCTTCTTTGCTGCACAAAATAAATATCATTATCATATAATTTGTTTACATGAAACAATAACAGTAATACAACAAAATCTCTTTTCTTTGAGATCTATCTTACAGCTCCTGGTAGTTTTTAAATATATATCGGACCTAATGGTTTCAACAGAGAGTAATTTATGAATGTGTGTGATGCTCAGAAAAACAACATTGTTCCTCGGGTTTGCCTTTATCCCAAACTCTCGCGGATCCTGCCTCTCTATTATGTGCAGGCTTTGACACATGCTGTCAGAGTGGAAAACAAGTCTTTCTCAGGAAAAATACACCTGAAGACATAACCAACCGGGTGTCTAGCAGCAAAAATTGAGTAAATGGTCAGAAATAAACTTGTTGTCGAAAAGAGGATTAAGTCTGTCAGTGAAGGAGAAAAGACCTGCTGGAAAGTCCTTTTGGACAAGACCAGCAAATGATAGTGGATTTAGGGAAACCTGATTCCAATAGAACAAGTGACCTCCATTCATGGAGGTTTTAAGCTTAAACACTGGATAAGATATTATTTTACCTATGTGAGCTCACTCTCCATTGTGCTATGGTTACTGATTGATAGATTACGTTTATCTCACTACTACACTCATTACACTATCATAATATTCCCACCTATAATTAAGTACCTATATTATCCTTTGCTATTCAAGAACATCTTATTAGTAGATCAGGTAAATGGTATCAGATAACTGTCAGGCATGGATAGGGCATCCCTATGTTTCAAAAGTTACAAAATAAATAACTATTGGATACAATGAAGTTCAGTTTCATAGACATGTAGTCATTGTAGCATAAAGCACAAAACCTTGGCTCAATAGAAATATCAATATCAAAAATAATAAATTAGAATTTAAACACAGTACAGACAAGTACCCAAAAACCCTTATTTCATTACTGCAACAATTTTAAACATAATAAGATAAGAATATTGATCCACATTGAAGTCTGATTACCTCAGAACTACATAACATGCAGCCCTATAGTGTTACCATACCAACCACCAGTTAGACTCAGTTTATACAGTTAGACAGGTATGAAGAAGAACACAGAAAAACATCTCCATGCCTGGTAAAATATATACAAAGTAAAAGAAACATCAGTTGGCGGTGTGTGTGTGTGTGTGTGTGTGTGTGTGTGTCAGTTAACATAGAAAGACAGCAAACATGTTAAGCTAGCTTGGCAACTAACTGTTCTGTGAACTCTCTAACGGTGGACCAATTTCTCCAAATGTAATTCAGTTAAAAACTGTGGTTAGCGATCTCAAATATTGGCAAGATTTACACAAAATGGAACTGACATGGCATAGAAGAAGACACAACCATTAGATCACGTTAATATCACATTTAATGTATAAAAGAAATAAAGTTTATCATCAGGGAGTTTCCGTTGACCACCTCTCTGTCATTTGGAAAACACACACACACACACACACACGTAGCTACACTGAACACATACACTCACACAAAGCTCCCAATAGGACAAATATAATAAACGTGCATGATTTGATGGAATTCATAAGCTATGTCTACATTAATCTGTTACATGTACATACACGTATATAGAAACGACAGTCACCACATTAAGACATGAAGGTAATAGACAGGGTTGAGCTCATTACTGTCATCACTGGTTTTTCTCTTTTCTAACCTTCCCCAAGCACCAACTGATCTCCATCAATCTCGGCTCTGCTCAGAGCTGCAGGTAACGTTACATTCAGTTAGATTCCCAACTTCGCTTGCAGTTCAAAAGAAGGCGGTAATGCGGCACAAGGAGAGAGGCCAAAAAGATGAACAGGTTTTGCAAGATGTACCAGCAAGTGAAAGTTTGCGTTGTGCAGGGTCCCTTTACCTGGGCAACATTGTAAAAGACATTAAAGATTTAAAAAGTCCTGGATCAAACAAGCTTATCCCTCACAGTTTGTGCATGTCCACCATCATCTTGCCAGTTGCAGGGAGACAAAGACAGTACTGAGCTGACCCGATGGACAACTCCAGTTTGGACACAGAGCAGCATGTTTGCTTGTCAGATAAAATGTGCATTTTGTGGGTAAACATAACAGACATACGAGTTATCAGCTCATTACATGCAACTCTACCTGACACCTGATCCAATAACCCTGAAATAAATCCCACCTTTGTGAAGCTTATGTTGTTGTTGAGTGTTTTCTTTTTTACAGTCTCAGAGAGGTGTTGATTCAACACTATGGTAATTCTGCAGGTAATGGTGGTGTGGGATTGCATAACAACACTTTTGACATTTTGTCCTCTCATGTATGTAAATGAAGGTGGACACATTGTACAAGTATACCTAATAAACCGATAGCTCTTGCTCTCCACAGTTCTCAGCTCAATATTTCTAGCTGCACATCAAGCCAGAAGGAACAACGTACGATAATATCTGTATTTAAAAAGAGGGTTCTATTTTTCTGGTCTCTTAGTGATCCCTAAACTTAGCAACATGGTACCAGTGGTGTAGTGATGTTAGATTATTAATTAAAAAATGAAGAAAGAACCAAAGGAGTCGTTTATGAGTCGGTTTGGTCGGTTATTTAAGACAGATACAAGTAGTCAGTGTTTTAATAATGTATATACAGTTACTAGCAAGAACGTCAGCTAGTAATTTACTGTTCTGACAGTAGATTAACACATCTAGGCTATAGTAAATCATCATCACGACAAGAGCAAGTAGCGTGAACTCTACATTTCCACAATAGCCTCTGTCATGGCAGCAGCACAGCCACGAAAAGCAAGAACATTTTTATTCTGTTACCGTCATGACTGAGGATTGAGCCTGCGATCTAACTGATAACAGCACTGCAACAAGATAAGGAACAGCTATCTGAACTCGTGTTATTGTTGGATCTTACCTTAATCAATTGTGATGCAGTTAGCCAGCTGCATCTAGCCTAATGTATCTCATGAAAATGATGCAATGCCATCATAAAGACTAATGTTTCTGTTGCTAATCTAGATTTATTCTTTATCCACTGCAGAGGCAACTCAATGGGAGAGGTCAGCAGTGAAACACTCCCAGCTACTGTATGAAGGAGGACCTGCACCACCTTTACAAGGGTTGTCTAGAAAAGATGCCATTCATTAATGATTGATGATGATAATTCATTAATTCTGCAAATCGAGTACTTTTACTTTTGATACTTTAATACATTTTGTTGATAATATGTCTGTACTTTTACTTAGGTAGGATTATAAATGCAGGATGTTTCTTGTAATAGAGCATTCATTCATTGGTCCTGAACCAGTGACTTTACACATACATTTAATTTATACATCACTGTCATACTGATGTCATCTTATATTGCATATATTATTATTTGCAGGTTATGTTGTTGCATTTTTCTGAAACTCATAACTCATTCTGATTATATTTTGCATTGTTTCTTTCACTTTCATTTTTTTGAACCCTATTTGTCTGTCTATTGATCTATTTGCTAATTGTATTCTGGAGTTAGGCACCTAAGAATTTCAATATACATTGTACTGTGTGTGATTGTGTATATTACAGTAAAACTTGTTGTACTGGTACTTAAAAGGATGTGGATACTTCTGTGTGGAGTCTGCATGTTCATGTCTACCTGCTGGACCACAGCTGTTAAACACTCTTCAGAGATCTCTAGGCATTTCAGAAAGCACTTGTCCTTCCATGGGAATTCGGAGATGATGTAGATAATGTAATTGACGACCCACCTCAAGAAATCATAAAAATGCACAAGCAAATTATAATGAGGCAATACAGTGCTCATTTCCAGTGTGGGAGATGAAGAAATGGGGCAAAAGCTGCTTCTCTCATCATAACATTCAATCAAGAACACCTGAGTCTTCTGCACAGCTCATCTCACCTTCATTTTAACCATATGGGATAAATCAGCAGGAGACATTAGCCCTCTTGGCATTCATTCATGAAAAGCAGCAATCACTGTGAGTAGGATAATGTAATTAAATCTGCCAGCACATGCAAAACCACTGCCATTGTCATTTGAACAGAAAGCAGATGAATGCCATGTTGTTTACACCAATTTACAAGTAGCATATTTCCTTCTGCTACTATATATTGTATTTTGATACTGCAGAAGTAGTGGGACAACACAAAAGCAGGATTTTCCGAGCAGTTGCCTCAGTCCTGGTGGGATTTGCTTGTCTCAAAGCAGCAAGGCAGTCTTAGTTGTTTTGAGACAAGCAATAAAAAACTGCATAATAAGGAAATGAAACACAAACCACATCAATATGATGCTTGTTTTTGTCGTTGTTAGTGTGTGTGTGTGTGTGGGGGGGGGGGGGGGGGGGGGGTGAATGCTCATCAATGTCAGAAGCCCGATATTGAAAGATATGAATGTTAATGTTGCAGCATTCCCCACTGCTCTCATCATCATTAGAGCACTGACATTATGGCTGATCTGATGTTTCTATTTTTTTGGGTCCAAAGTAAAACTCACTAAACAAAATAACACAGTGCTTCATACTTAAAGTGTGTTGGGTCCAACTTCGCTTAATAAATAATCTAGATGTCATTCTTCACGAGCTGAAAAGCTGCCGTGGGCTCACATTTACAAAATAAATGTTTGTGGGCTTTTAACAAGCCGTGGGGGGTGATTATATTCGCGGATGGCAGATTACTTAAAGCGGCTATAATCAATATTTTTACAACGTGTCTAATGACAATGTGAAAACAATGCGACACTATGGAAGGGGTCGCTCGTAGTGATGAACCTACACAGAATTATCACCTTATTCTGCAGCTCCCCTCATCTTTACGGAGCTTTATAGCTCGTTGTATACTACCTTCTCCACACCAAATGGCGACCAGGTACAGTGGGTTAGCAACTAGCATAGTGGAGCATATAGCCAGATCTTTTTCTCTGTGAGTTGGTGGAGATCAAAAACAGAGCTAAAAGAGAGTAAATATTGGACTTACATTAATCAGGTGGCCAGAAACACGGCTCCAAATGAATGATGTTACTCTGTAACTACTGTATGTGTAAACAAGAAACTGTTTGCGAACAAGTTCACCATGTCAACTTAAAAGGTGATGTCACAGATATGTCAATGCTGTTATCTGCTGTTTCTGCTGCCCCTAAGTGGCCCAAGAAAATCAGTTATTGCAGGTTTAAGAAAGGTTCATGTTTACTCTTATATTGTTTAAAACTTCACCAGCCAGTCTGAGGTAGCGACAGTATTCTCCGACGTGCAAGTACTTCAATCCTGCTTTTTCATTCTAGCAGTCAGACAATATTGCAAAGCTTTTACAGTGCAGAGGAGAACTCAGTATGAAGACCACCCACTGCAGCACAAACGGCTCTCCAGCCGAGACCACAGGAGTCATTAGAAATGCGATGTTACGATCAGTGATGATGGACCCAAGCGCAGACTCAGACCAGAGGGATTTAGTGTAAAAAGGTTCATTGCACTTCATGGCTCAAGGAACGACAAAGTCAAAGCACAAAACACAAGGAAAAAACCCAATAAATAACACTGAGCGGCGGAGACTGAGGCACTGCCAGCTGCAGGTGAAACAACGATCTGGTGATGAGTTGATGGATAACTGGAGCAGATGTACTCTTGTGTAGATGAACTGATGGGTGACAGGTTTGCAGATCGGAGCAGGTGAGTTGAACGCTGTAATCAGGAGGGAGCCGGGAGAGTGCCGCGGGAAGCCACGCCCACACCCACACAACATACACACACACACACACACACACACACACACACACACAGGGGGAGACAGGAAACACAGGGGAGAGGGAAGAAAAAACACAAAGGAAAATAACCGATGACACGGCCATGGCCGTGACATGCTGTGTATTATTCATGCACACACTCGCAGCATCTGCCCAAATACACATTTTCTGGTGAGTGTGTGGGAAAAACTGTCCAGCCACTAGATACTTGGCATGGAGCCTGATTTAAGATAGCATTGAGACTTAATTTAACATTCACACTGGGACTCACAGCATCATCCAGGAACACTTACTGTAGGATTAAATCATCATTTGGGGCTCTGTATGCACATTCACTTAACAGGATTTACATTGATAATACAGCAGAGGAGACTATAGATGACAAAGAATGTTTCTGTCCAATTCAAGACAACCTTAAGTAAGTGGCCCAAGACTGTAAACTTTTGCCCTGAGATCCCATTATGTCAGGTTAATTCACATATACCTCCTGGCTAAAAACAAAAAGTATGCTGACACTGGTGACCTACCTAACACATTTTGTTGCATAATAAAAGATGTACTTGCAATGTCATTGCTGAGGATGTTGGAGTACTTTCAAATCAAACACTCATTACTTTTTATGAACTACAGCCATTTTAAAGTATTCAGTGTTTATAACGCTCTTGTGTTAGAATGCCATTTTAAAGCTACAGTACACACATATTGAACGTTAAATAACGAGAAAATTATCGGCAAGTTTGAAAGATGCAGACAAAGCCCAACAAAATCAGGGCTACAGGAACAGGAATAAAAAAACTTATTATTCCACGTGTTCCTTGCTTTTCTTCAACATCTGTTGTGGTCTTTACAGATGCTGGTTACCTCAGCCGCAGGCTAGATGCTGTTTCGAGGCAACTTATCAAGATGAGTGACAATGTAGGGACGCCTCACCAGCTTTAGGGGAAAGGAGGGAAGAACTGGCACCTTACAATAGAGAAATGCATATTGTTGAACATTGTTAAATGTTCAATCTATAACTTGTTAAAGACAACACTTATCTTTTGGACTGTTCAATACAGAAGTCAAACTTTAGATTAAATATGACCAAGGTTTCTTTTTTATTTAGAGATGACTGGAAAAACTTTGTCCATTTGCTAAACCATGTTTTATTTTCGAGTTATGAAAGCAATTTCAAGAGGCAAACAAGAACAGGATGTTTACGGTACAAACAGAGGAAGAAAGCGTCAGAACACAGCCAATACAGGCAGAAAAAAATTTGTCTTAACTTCTGTGTGTCCAGTAAAAACCTCTCAAGGCTGCTATTGTGAAGGTTCTCGTGAACCCCACCAGGCTGTTATCACTGCAGCCTCTCCCTCTGTTGTGTTCTCCCACAGGAAGGCTGGAGGTACATTTTCTCTGCCATAGCAGTTACACACATCCTCGTTTCAAATAAATAGGACATAATGTTAGTAAGTAGTAATGCTCCAGTTAAACACATGCAACTTGTGGTTGTGTAATAAGGGTTTTTCTATGATTGTCATACACGCTGAAAATACCACTAATTGAGACAAGGTCTTGGAGCACAACCACCATGAGAAAAAAATAATAGATTACAGCTTAGTTAACAGAAAAATGAATTCACAATGCATAATGATATATGCATATTAATGCAACGTAATAACTATTCCAACAATGAATTAATATTTGGATTCTTATTAAATGTCACCCTCCCGTCAAGTTTGGCCGCAGTCTCGGGCCAGAACCTCTCTCTCTCTCTCTCTCTCTCTCTCCTCAGGTCCATACCCCACATGATCCAGACTCTTGAAGGTGAACAGGGGAGGGGTCCTGAGAGTCTCTCCAGGCTAATGGATGAAGATGAAGAACTCATCCTGTCAAGCATGACTTTAAATGTGTGGAGTATTGTACGCACCCACGGAGCATTGAATGTGAAGTAGCACAGCAAAGGGGTTGACCCACTTAGTGATGCAGACGGGACCCATGAACTAGGTGTCAGCTTGAAGGACTTGACCCTGAGAGGCAAATGATGGATAGTTTGGTTGTAATGACCGTCAATCTGTCACTAATACCTTGTGCAAGCATGCAGTGAGGTCGTACGGCTCTGTTCCAAGTATAGGCCTGGAACAAAGAAGACGCTGATGAAGCAAGTGCCCCGACTGACAGACCAGAGAGTCCGGCTCGAGCAACGGATTAACAACAAGACATGCACTTTTCTGAGCAGTGTTTATCTGCTGCGCACGCAGTCCCACGATGTGTCCCACTGACATTTGTGGAGGGCAGAATGGTTTCAGGAAGTTTTGATTGCTCTTCTGAGCGGACCTGCAGGGAGAGTTTGTTAAAAACTGGAATGTAGGACAAAATAAAGTTAGAGTGGTTGACTGTAGGATGACTAGTCCAGAGAAGTCTGTTTATGCTGCCTGGAGTGGCTGCTGCACTTTGTACATGAAAAACAGATGGACTAGCTAGTGGTGATAGACAGGCAGAAATGAACATTAAATTGAAATTAACAAAGGAAACCAGGGTCTGTAATGAATCAGAATCACTTTATTGATTCCCGAGGGGAAACTGACTGGGGTAAGGTGGAGAGTTCTCCTTTTTTTTGTCAAGTCATGTTTTTACATTGTTACTTTTACAGTCAGCTACTGACTTAACTATCATATTGCAGAACTCTGCGGCTCGGATCGGGTCGGTGAGGGTTGATTACATAGAATGTACAAATGTACAAGAAATGAACAACTCCATGTCTCTGTTCATGGTATTTATTGAGTGGAGTGTTGTCATTCTCTGCTGCAATAATATGCATAGGTGAACTCCAGATAACGGTGAAGATAACCCACATACACACTGCAATGTTTGTATTGAAAATAAAACGAGTTAAATTAGCAATTAATGCATGTGTGATGTTTTTTATTTAGTTGAACAAAATTGTGGCACCTCATTTAAAAAATCCTGGGCTAGGCCCTGTGTGGGGCCACAGCGCTAAACCCTCCACCACCATGCTGGTCTATTCTTACAAAAAGTATATATATACTTCTATTCTTAAAAACCCCATGGGTAATTATCTGTTGGGTAGTGTATTATTTGAAGATTAAGCAGAAAAATAAGCGATGTGTGGAAGAGGTGAATTTGATATCCTTGCAAATATGAACGTAAACCTGCATCTTGTGGGTTAACTTTTGCTTCTAAAATGACACCCTCAAGCTACATGTCCCACTTAATGCCTTATTTTTCTTTTTAGAGGAGCTGTCTTTGATGACTTTTTCATACACCATGACCCAATTCCACCCCTTTGGCCAATCAAGGCGTGTTGCAAATATTGTGATAAAAAAAGACGACAAGAAGACAACAAGAGAACCCCTGATTTGCAAGCTGATTTCGAGAGCAATCAGGAAGCACTTGCTAGTTTTGCAGCCTTGACATGTGGTTATAATCTCCAAGCAGATGGCGAGCACAAAGTAACCCCTTTTTGTGCATTTTTCATCCACTAGCATGAGCAGGAGCACACCTGTGTGATGTCAATCACACAAACATCGCGCATTAGATTAGATCTTGCCAGACATCAATCACAGAAGTGCAAGTGGAAGCAGCAACCGTATTCTCTCCAGGATTAAGCTGCTTTTAAATTGGCTGCAGTGAACAAGATGAGCCGTGGAGCAGAAAAGTAAAGCAAGCCAGAGGATGGAGGAGAAGAGAGGGAGGAGGAGGAGGAGGAGGAGAAAGCAGTGGATAATGAGCTTTGTTAGGGATAGAAAATAAAACTACGACGCCGTGTTTAACTTTGAGAATTATCGCCCTGGTTGCGCGAATGAGGAAAAACTTGAGAAAATTATTCACTGAGTGGTAATTAAATTCACTATGAAACTTTAAATCGGCTAAATAAATTGCTTTTCTCAATTAGCTTCCCTTGATTCCTCCTTAGAGCAGCTTTCAGGATACTATTATTTGTTTGCTTTACCTTAATTTTGCAAAATAGGATGTTTCAGCCACTTTTAGAAACTGTTTTCTCAAGCCACTGATTCTTTTTCTTTTGGGGTGAAAAATGATCTGTCTCAAATAATTGGATATATTAAAACATAATTAGATCAGCAGTGTTTTAATTCATGCTCACTTGCATGTTATTATGCTTAATCCACATAGACATTACATTTGCAGGATGAGCTTAAATATGTAGTAATTATAATAATCAGAAAGGGACAGACTTTTGAACAAGGAAAATGTTGGACCAGATACAGAAGTTACAGATTACAGATGCTGTAATATTGCCAAAAGACATGTAAATTTTAATCTCTGTGATTATGCTCACGGGTGCACTATTAGTGTGAGGCAATACACTGCTTACTAATACTGTAAACAACTTTTGCTAATTATATATATTAGAGTGATGCCATTATAATCAGGGTATAAGTGTAATTTCTGCTCAACCTGTTGATTTGCAGGGACGTGAGAGGGCATTAACCAAATTTATTGAGGGATTAAACAGTCTTGTCTTGTGTTTTACCTTCTATGTTTGTTTTATATCTTGTGCAGTGCTATTTGAAAAACAAATAAACCAAAAACAAGTTCCAGAACAAATAACATAGTGCACAACATTGATAAATAACTAGAAGAAATGCATTATGTTGAAGTCACAACAAGCGTCTTGACTTAAAGAGTTACTTTAAGGGTGCCCTGTAGAGATTTTTTGTAAACAAACATATTATGTTTAAATTTATCGTTTCTCACCAAAAGGCATTGATTGTATCCTTGAGGTCTAACAAATGTGTTGAATACATTTCCTTCCAAGCCAGTTTAAAACTTTTTTAAATCATTCATTGTTTACATCAATGCTCACTTGCTTGCAGTCTTCTTCACTGACAACTGTTGATCAGTTAAATAACCCCCCATGTTAGCAGATGGGACATGGGCCAAACTAAAAAAAGTTTGTACATGTCAAATAAAGTTTTCCCAAAGAAGATTTCTGTCATTTTAGGTAGTTCTTATCATGCTGAAGTGTTCATTTTTTCTGATCAGTTTGGTTTGATCAGTTATTTGCTATAAAAATGGGGTGAAACGTCATGATTGACAGCTGTGATTGGCTGTGGTGTGCTCGCAATTGGGTCGGGCGGGTGTATGGGCGGGACCTCGATACTGTGACTCCACTCTCCGATCACCACTACGCAGACTCCAGATGATGTCACCAGCGCAAGATGGCAGCAGCCGTGTCCGGGATATTTTGGTTTCATTTTTGTACAGTGGGAGGAAGTGGAGACGCGAAGTCCATCCTTATATACAGTCTATGGTCAGTACACAGACACATCACTTTTGGGTGTAGTTATAGAGCTGAAATAGGCTTGAAACATGGTTCCTCTTTAAACTCATTACTCGTGGTAACCAGGATCAACTGTGGTGTGCATGCAAATAAGGTGATCACAGACTAGATACATATTTAGATACTGTATACACCCACTGTGGTCTATATTAATAACTTCCAGCACTGTCATCACAGCAGGTGCTTTTCAGTGATCTTTTATTTTACCACAAAAATGACTGTGTGAAGTTTCAGAGTCAAAATACAAAGGTGCGACTCCTTGAACGCAGCGTACTGAGCAAGAAAGAAAGAACTGTCATTTGTCTTAAAGGGTGTAAAAACTTTGAAAGATACAATATTCATAATATTTAAGGGTGCCATTTTGAGATTCCAATGAGATTTAGTTTGATTGAAATATCATTAAAAATCTTTAAAGGGAGACAGATCACCCTCCAGTAAACGGGAGTATCAGGTTCACTCCGCGTTGTCGTTGAGATGTAGCAGCATGTTCTCCATGTTTTCATTCCTTTCTTGTCATAATTATTTTAAAGGGCACCGGCAACTTCAAAGGCCCCGTTGTCAGAAGATGTTGCCTCTCCCTGCTGTTGTGTCTCCAGTCTCCTGCCCAAACACTTCTTCAACACAAATGGAATCAAATTAATTGCTAAGGAGACTGGCAGCTGGCAGGAAGTGGCTCAGGCAAGAAACGACTCCCATTAATATGGAACAGATCCTTTACACAAGAATTCACTAGTATAGAGAGAAGTTGTCAGGTAACTCAACAGCTTACATCCAGAATGTTTATATCTTCTTGTATTTTCCTGGATATATGTGCTGATGTACCTAGAATCACCAGCCCTTCTACTTCTGTCCTCGAGAAAACTCCAAACAAGCTTGACTTTGCCAAGGGAGTTTTTGCTGGACGTCAATGGGAGGGTCTCAGATTCAAGCTTATCAAGCTGTTGATGCCATTATGATGCATGGGCATCTCTTTAATTTAGCAAAATGTAAGTAGTTGAAATGAGCACCGCCTTAACCAGCTGCTGATGATTACACATTAATTCATCACTAATTATAATCCTGTGATATAATATATATTATTCTGAAATGGGCCATTCTGCATAATAACTTCTTTTACTTTTGGCACTTTAAGTATATTTTGCTAATACTTTTTACTCAAGTCAATCTTTGATTGCATTTGATTTATGTGTATTTCTACACTGAGGTATTGCTACTTTTACTTAAGTAAAAGTTATGAGTACTTCTTCCACCACCGGTGAAAACGCAGTCTGACTGCTGGTAATGTGCACTTGGGATTCTGTTAGCGTCTGACTGTATGATTCACTTAACAAACCACATCAAATGCTCTACCCTGGCCAGCATAAATCATACAGTGTATCCCTGATTTGTTAGTCATTCAAGTGTCTGCTGTTTTATATTATCTGCCCGCCTGAATAAATAATTATTCCATTAACTATAACTGTGTCTGCTCGAATCGGATTCAAGACACTTGTACTTGCGTTACATGCTGCAAATGGCTCAGGCCTTTTCCTACATCCAGGACGTGGTCAAACTATACACCTCAGCCCTTCCACTGCACTCTGCTACTGGGGGGTGGGGGGGGGGGGGCAGCTACTGCTCAACAAAATCACCAGTGTTTGATGGAGCAAGCTCCCCATCGACGTCAGGAGAGCAGAAACTTTACATATCTGTTCAGACTGGAGCGTGGCCCTTTCTGTAAATCTCTTATTGTTTCTACATTTAGCACTTGAAGGAGTTCAGCACATTTGATGTACTTTAATGTATACTGCAATTTTTGGGTTGTATCCTCATGTTTGAATGCACTTACTGTAAGTCACTTTGGATAAAAGCATCAACTAAATAAATGTAATTTTAAGAGTGGCATTAGTTGCATGAGATCATCAAATGGGTTATTTACTTACATAAAGTATCACAGATTAACAAGACTGCTCTTACACACAAGTATTCCAAATGCACAGCACAATACATCATTTCACAGTACACCACTCCAGGAGATTCTCTACTTTACCTTGCAGGGTTTCTACTTGATGTGAAAACCATTAATGCACCGCACTCATACAGTACAATACAGAACCACATTCATACATACTTTCACTATCACACACGCACAGTAAAGAACTCCTCTCTTTATATGTGCCTGGCGTCTTGAAATTTAATGAGTAGGTAAAGTCTCTCACAGTGCCACAACAAAATTATCGTCGAACAGGAGAGAATAAAAATAAATAGCTGGAGAGGAAAGAGAAAAACAACATTCCAGCGTAGTGAAAGATATTGCCACCTGTGCACCTTCCTATGCTTCAACTGTGATACTGTACAAGCACACGTGCGCTGCTCCTTGGCACAGTATTATGTAACGTCTGGACAAATGTTACATAACAACCATCGGCCATTACATCATGTCTCACGGGCTGTTTGAACAGAAAACAACAGGAATTTCAGTCACCTCTGCCTGTCCGTCTGTCCAAGAAAAGGAAGACCCATGCTGTCGGTCAGAAGTACATTCGGCCAAAGTCAGAGGCAAGGGTACAGTTTAATGCCAAAGTCTTTTTCTACCTCGCTCACAATCCTACAGTTCTACAAACTATTCATTATCTAAAGCTGTAGATATTTTGGCTTCATTGTATTTGCTTCATTTCAGTTCATCACACTATCGCATTTGGCATGGTAGAGCTATGAATTATCTTTACCCCTTTGCAAACTGTTAACACATTTCCACCACTCTTTACTCATTTCACTGTCTCAACACGTCACGCTGATAATCCTTATATCAGCTGTCCACCCACTCCCGCCACAGATAAATCCCTTCATTCAAAATGCTGTTTATCTCTTATTCTGGGGTTTTGGCAAATAGAAAAGAACGAAGATGAATGTGCTCATCAGCGGGGATCACTGCTCCACTTATGCCTATTTTTTTTTTAAATCCTCCGAAGTAAATATTTGTAATTAATGACTTGTTAACTTACCAGGCAAATGGCTAGCTCACTCACGGCAATTTATTTGATGTGATTAGTCAGCGGTTTTTAAAATGTGTCAACACAAATGATTTGTTACGGTGAAACAGCTGTCAGAGGAATCACTTCACAAACTAAATGTGCCCTCCTGTTGCACATTAAATGAGACTTAAATGGAAGATAATGTGATGCCGTAGGTAAATACTCTTCAGTCTAATTATGTCCTTAAAGGATAATTCTAGCAATTTACTGTAGTTTTGTTAATGTCCATGTTGTTAATTTCTTCTTCATTCCCCAGATGTAGGCGATGATTCGATGATGGAAGGAAACTCCGCTGATACTGACTTTTTACATAATATTCTTTATTTGCATCAAAGATCAGGATCAACAGGCATGCGCATCTTGGCCTGGACAGCACCCGTAGCCGAATCAGTACTGCTGCCCCGAACACTGTTCAAGCTCATCTTTTATACCTTTAGACATGCATGGGGTCCTACTACAACACACAAGTCTGTAAACTTCCGTTCCCTATCTAGGGGTCAGGAAAAGAGACCTCTCAGAATGATGTTTCACGTACCTTAACCTCTCAGAGATAACTTTTCACATACCAAGGAAGATCTCGTCTAAACAACAATGCATCTTATCTTTAAGGTGCCCCAACATCTGTTAATTGTTTACCTGCAACATTGCATACATGGCAACTTTGTACTACATGTCATTGTCTGAAAAGACTACTTTTATGATTAGTATCAAATAATACACATCATATTTCCCATCATCCACAAATCACAAAAAGATCAAAGCCAACACTGAATTAACAAGTGTTGTCCATGCAGCCAAAGCCTGATATAGTTCAATCTTCTGTGTTCGAAAACTATTAAAAACACATCAACTTGTTGCACTGGGTGACATGTTCCTTCTTTACGGTGAACATTGTAATTTATTTTGAATCAATCCCACATACTCCGTCCTGTGCACCAAATGTGTATTAATCCACAGCTGAAAGTAGTCCCCTAACAAATTCACTATTTCCTCCTGTTTGGGTAACGTTTGCCAAAAACTGTAGTGCCCAGATTTATAAGGAAATTACTTAGCCTTTTTTAAAAGTGAGATTACATATTTGTGACCTGTCTTAGAACATTTATTGTATGTTATCAGTAGGATTTGATGGACGGAAAGTATAATGTAAGTAAATGTAATGTTGCATTGTTTTAGGTGAGGGCCACAGAAAGCTCAGTAGCAGATGAAGAGGAAGAGTGTGGAAGGTTTCCAAAGCACATTGGAGAGGACACCCAACAGATTGTTTTTCTGTTTGAAAATGCTGACCTGTTGTTGACCAACCATGTTCAGCTTCAGACCCGTGTCTCCTGTCACCTGCTATCACCTGCTCGGGCAAACAAAACAGCAAAAGGCGAGAGAGGATGCTGAAGGAACCAAGTGGCCGACATTATAGTCACCAAAGTTGAATCTTGCCCAACTCATAAATAAATCACCAGTTCAGTTTGCAGCCAGTCAAGTCAAATCAAATCAAGTTTAAGTATAGCCCTTAATCACATCCTCAAAGGCCTTCACAATGCCAGTATTTTTTAATTAATAAATGAAGACAAATATACATCATAAAACAAAGAGTAAGAAAAAAAACATATTAGGAAACAAACATGAAAGAAACGTCTGACAGAGCGGGAACCATCTTCCAGGACAGTCAGGCGTAGAGGGACACAGAGAGGGGGTAAATGGAGATTAAATGCTGAGAGCAACTTGGAATATATTAACTATGAACAAAATGAACGCTGTATTTTGTTCATAGTGAACAAGTGAACATGCTGATGATTTGGGGGCATCAGTGTCAACTCACAAATGTCATTTTTTGTCATTAAGGTCATAAAACCATGAAAAACTTTGTATGTTTCTGTTTCAGTGTGCATGAGTGGCCATGTACAGTTCTACCTCATCCTCCTCAGGTGTTAAGATGTTAAATGGGATGGTTGGTACATGCTTTAAATTACAACCAAATGAAAAGGCGACCTTTAATGTAAGAGGTTTTTATATTAAATTGGAATTGTTACAGGGCTTCTACGTTAAAAATATCAAATCTGCATCACTATTTTTGTTTTGCTGTTGGATTGCAGGATTTGCTTCGTCAGAATTACTTAACTGCAGCTTTTAAATGACAACTCATTGTTGGCTGTAGGCCGGCTCACCCCCCACCACCGGGGGATTATTAGGCTATTTCATCAGTCATTGCTGAAGTCATGCAAGCGTATTACACATTTCTCTGACTGCAGAGAGGAATTCCTTTTCCAAAAAATGTAATGGATGAAGACATCATTAGCCATATTTTGCTGGTGCATTACACCTCAGCCTTGGATGAACCACAATAGATGATGCGCTGATGAGGAGGGTGTAACTCGTCTGGACAGAAGGCTTAGCAGAGACGGGTGGTACATCAGATACCACAGACACATCTCACCTAAGCAACTATAGGACTTACTTACCTTTGTGAGAGGACACCTTTTAATATAATGATGTAAAGACAGCAAAGAAAAAAGTTTTTGAGGAAAAAACTTTTCTTAATAGCTATTACTATTACTATTATTAATAACTAACTAACTTAACTGTTTGGTGCTGGGCAGGTAGAGTACAGAGGCTTTACCAGAGCTTTGTCGCTGAAAACAGCTGCCTGCTGAGGCTGGAAACGAGGTTGATGAGAGCGCTGAAACTGAACCAGAACAGTAAAGTTAGTAAAGTAAACTGTTCAAGCCAAAACAATTAGCTGAAAGAGGCTAAATTGCTCTGTAGAGGTGAGAGGGACTGCAGAGCCACTCATTACACACGATCATTTGATCCATTATTAATATACAAATATTTATTACTGCAGCTTTAAATACTTTTTAATTTCCATGTTTATGCAGTCATGTGAAATGAGAGCAATAATTTTGGGAATAAAGTTAGACTATAAAGGTAAGGTACAAAATTCCTGTAGCTGACAAGACTACAGGTGCATCCAAACATACACTTCCTTTGGGCTATAACTTAATTGTCTTCTTCAGTGCTTCATCTGTCTCTCTCACAGAGCTGGAAAAAAAATACCTCAAGGCCCCAAAAGAGAGGAGTGGTCTTTCACCCTTCAAGTTCAATCAAAGGTTGTCGAGCCAATGAAGCGTGAGAGGAACTTTTGAAGTATTTTTCTGAGAGTGTAGCAGCAGAAGAATTGACCACAGAACACCTGTCATAGTAAATCATTGGGCGTGTAGATCACATATTCTTGCCAGTGAAGTTTACCTTTCCCCTGAGGACGCTACAGTCTGATGCGGTTAGTCTATCGCTAGTTGACATCCTCGGGTCTAATCCCGAGGAATTGTTGAGGGCTCTGAATATGAAAGCCCCCCCCCCCGGTGTATAATGTCAGAACAATAGTGTTAGCGCAGTGAAAACGCTGACTGACTTCATTGATGCCGTTAGGGAAGTCCAAAAAACTTTATGCTACTCAATATGTTCATTCCATTTTATTTTACTCTAGCATATTAGATTATGAAAAATTACCCCCCCCCCCTCCAACTGTGGGGCTGCTACACAGACTACAACTTAAATCGCTGAGCACATCACTCCTGTGTTTAGACCTTTACACTGGCTTCTTTAAGCCTGCTGAATTTACTTTAAGATTGCACTTCTGTTTTATAAAGCACCGAATGACCTGGCTCCACAATACATTTCTCACTTGCTCACTGTTTATCAGCCGCAGACCTCTCTGATCATCCGGTGGGGGAACTTTGCGTTGTTCCAAGAATGGAATCAAAATCTGGCGAAGCTGCTTTTTAGTCGGTCTGCCCCAAAAACTGCAGAACAGCCTGCCAGATGACCTGAGATGTGCCCCTAATCTTATCAATTTAAAGAGTCGGCTCAAAACATTCCTCTTCTGCCAGGCTTTTTATTAGTTTTTATCCAAAGCCTGTGTGTAAGTGTGTGTGTGTGTGTGTGTGTGTGTGTGTGTGTGAGCGCATTGCATGACTGTGCCCTCTGCTGTTGTTGTTGTTGGTGGTGGTGTGTGTGTTTGTTTGCGTGTGTGTGTGTGTGTGTTTTGGCGGCAGGGATGAAGGTGGTTTAATCTTGTGTCCTGCATTTTGAATCTACCTTTGTGTGAATACACAAGGGGTGGACAAAATAACAGGGACAGCTGAGAGAATAGAATGTCAGTACCCTTGAAATAAGAGCATCGTAAAGTTAGAGGAGAGGATACCACTCACATATCTGGCACTTAAACAAGATGCTACAGCCAGCAGCCAATTAGCTTAGCTTTACATAAAAACTGTGAACAGGTAAGGTAAAAAATACACCCCCCAGCACCTCTAAAGGTCACTAATTAATGTTATATCTCATTTGTGTACAAAGACCAAAGTGTAAAAATGACAAGTTGTGATTTTTACGGGGGGTCGCCAGACTATTTCTTGGCAGGGAATGGTTCTTCCTGGAGCTTTTCCCGCCTCCATCTTTATGTCTCCTTTATGCTAAGCTAAACTAATCGGCTGCTGGCCGTTGCCCAAAATGTCAGGCTATTGCCCTGATGGTTCAGTATGCTTGAAACCAATTACGTCTACAATAGAGCTGTTACTTGTTATTCAAAATTAAAACATGGTAAAATTTTAATATTTGATCTGTCAGAATTCAACATTCTCAAGGTAGAAGCACAACAGGCTGTGGTTTGTCTCCAGTGGGGTGTGTTCCTAAAATGCACTGTCTGTCTGGCCCATTTGAATGCACCCTCAGCTGCTGTTGTTCTCTTTGCTAGTGGAAAATGGAGAAAACTAGCGAGCTGCGGTTAACAGATAATCGTGACATGACACGAGTGTGGCGAGAAGCGATGAGTCATACAAATGGGCCTTTCGGACAGTCTCTCCTCAAAGGCATTCGTGGTGTTACACTTGATTGCACACACAAAAACTGACAGACATAGTTGTGTGAGGAATTAAAAAAAAAACTTTTATATCCTATCTTATTTCTCAGCTCTGCACACCTAGCCAATCTCTGTGTGAAGTGGGCATGTTAGTTGGATTGTCGGTTTCTGAATGTTTAAAAAATTCTCAGGCGCAGCTCCTCCAGCTCTGTAGCCCTTTATTTTTTAGGCCATTATTTTTGCTGTTGTTGCTTTGGACTGCATTGTACGGTGAGGTGTTTTTGTTATGTGGACAGACTGTGCTGCAGATTTCAAACTGCACGGGCATTATGAAGTTGTTATTCCCTACTTTTAGAAACACAGTCAGCCACTGGAGCTTTTGCCGCCGTGAGCACAGACAAATCTATATGCATGGGTGTTCGTACCACACACACACACACACACACCCACCATATGGCCATATACTGTAAACAGCAACATGGGCACTAAACTCTGTCTTGCCACCATACAACTAATTACATTTTTTGACAGCTCAAGTCGTAAACAGTACACCCTGTATATGTACAGCAAGTAAACTGAAGTGTAGGGTTCACAGGACAGCATCTCGTTGAGAGGATGTTTTCATATTTATGTTATGATTCCCAGAATGGACACATTTGAAATGCTGTTTAATGACAGTAAAGAAGCTGGTTTGCAGTCATTTACTTGAGAGAAGCGTCAATGCAGTTTCAGAGGTGAGAAAGGAAGATAAAGTTGTCCAGTACAAAAGTGTCCTGTTTTTTTTTTAGCGGATGTTGGAAAGCTGACGGATGTTAAGGATGGCAGGGCCAAAATGAAGACTAAATTTTTTTTGGAAACATCTGCTGGGTCTTGATTGATTCCCTGGATCAGCATAACTATAATGAGACCCCTTCCATCTCCCTTCTGATTGATTTAAACAACACTGTCAAACGCCTCCTTCCTGGCCGGTGCTAATTTAAAACAGATGGCATCACCTCTTTTTGGCAGGGGCCTTGGAACAAGCCGTGCTATTAAACAAGTGAAAGTATGTATACATTATAATGGTCTACTGGGATTGTTTTTGTCCTCACAAGGACCCATTGATTACTTGTCAAATGACAGCAGAGGATACAGTAGATGTCTGGAGGTCATCTAATCTGAGAGAGCTCGTCAGGTGGAGCACTGATTTTTCCTGGAAGCTTAAAGTACGGCAGAATGATTACTGCACTTGGATTTGTTTTCTTCAAATGGCATCAGACAAAATACTTAAAGGTGATTACATCATGCCCATATTTGGACTAACTGGTGTTTCAAAACCAACAAGACCCACAGTACATGATTGAAAGGCTACCTACTAATGGCAGAGCTAGGAGATGCAAAACGATTCAAATACAAAGCAGATTCACAGAACGGGAATCACATTTTATCAAGTTTTCAGTCATAACAAACCTAAAAGAATAACTGAAGAGTCAGGACAAGTTTGAAAACATTCACTTCTGCGTAATTATCACTAATTAAGTCATGAGGGAAAGAAGATCACTTTGAACATTATCTGTTTTTTAACATAAAAGTCTGTGCAAGCACTATGCCATTAGGAAATGCACAGATAAAGGCACTTGAGCAGTCAGCAAGACGCCTTACAGAGTCTGCCAGTATCTCCCTCTGGGTGCAAGCTATCTTGTAGCGCTGCAGCCAAAGCACGGTGATTGAGCAGTGCAGCTCAATGAATGCAGATATATTTACTCAGAGTGTTGCTCTGGGAAACATCAATCCAATAGGCGTCGCTTTCTCCAGAGTTGGTGGATCATTGATCCACAAAACGTGCTAAATGATTTAAGAGTAAGCATTTCTCCAGCAACACTTATGTACCAGCCAAAGGGCAAAGTGTGCAAAGAAGAAGCTAAGTTTATGTATTTTTGCAAAGAAAAAAGAAAGAGGACACGAGCTGCAAAGCAGAATACAAATGTTATGCTGTAGATCATCAGACTGTCTTGCAGTGCCATTTAAAGCTTCATCTCAACCCTGCAGAAATCATATGCGATCATACAGTAAGCCATTAATAATGTGTCAAGTTTTGTTACTTAACTGCCACAGATAATCTAGTGTGACCCCCTGGTCAAAATGATCAGTGTTAGCTCAACACAATAATAAGTATATTCTTATGAAAAGGGGAGGCTGCTTCAGGCTGAATAACTGAAATAAAAAATAGTGGAATCTGTGCTATATTCATGGAAAATCAATCTATTGAAGGCACTTAACTGATTACTTGCCATATTAAAGCGCCCTGCGACAGGATAGGTGAGGGGACACATGAAGACATTTCAGCGGCCGCCCTACATGCATGAGTTGTTGTGCTGCAGCCGGCTGAGTGATACATTTGTTCCAGCGTTTCAGGTGAGTAGTCTAGTGTCCGGCAGGTATTCAAGCGATTCGAATTGGCTCGGCAGGAAACATGTGCTTTCTGTGCCGTCTGACTTGCTGGAACACTTGTTGTTGAGCTGACATGTTGTGCTGTTTGGTTTCATTTCTACAAACATTATTCTGTAAGATAAAGGTTGTTTTTTTTTGTCTCACCTGACCATTTATTTATCTAAGCGCTGTGATGTGTGCAGCCAATCACATTGATGCAACAAAGCTCATGTAATGCAGTTCATCCAACGTTACTCAGGCGAGATTAGAGAGGTCGTTTGCTTTATTAATACTGATAGATAGATTGATTGACCAACAGGTTGATTGATTGATTGACTGGTTATAGTTGTTGATGAAACACACATTGTACACTATAGAAGACGGCTGTGGCGTGAGTGTCTTATGTTTCTATAAGTTATCAGCTTCGTTCGAGCTGGGTTAGGGTTAGGGTTTTCTTAATTGATTTATTGGTTGACATGCTATTCGATTATCTATCTTGATCACCTTTAAAATAAAAATTAAAATAAATCATCCGTTGAAAGGAGTATTCTGCCCCCCACAGTCGATACCACGCAGTTCATTTTTGAATGGAAAAGTGGTATCATATCAAAAATCACCAAAATCCACAGATGAAAAATCCACCGAAACACTAACACTTAACATTTCCTAACGAGACAAAGACTAAGCTGGAAAAAAAGGGAGCCGTTATATGACAGTTTTGTTGGTGTATGTATAGATGCACAGGTACATTTATGAGGCAGGGAGGGTCTAATGAAAGAGCTGCATATCAAGTTGCATTATGGGAAGTGTAGGATTCAGTGTTTTTGGAGCTTTACCCATACTAGGGACTAAAATGTTAGTATATCTCCGCCGCTGCTGCTTTAATTTTGACCTCTTTTTTAAAAAGTCTGTCTCTTCTGAGTTCCCCAACTTCATGGAAATGCATTATTAAATCGCTGGAGCAAACCCGTAAGAACATTGAGTTCTTACACTTAATTAAAAGAACTTTAGAAAAGGTTTCTAATTTCCTTCACCACCAAGTAAAACATTTCACATGATCATCTGGTCTAAATGGAGCACTAGGAACACTTTTCCCATACAAACCCACATTTCTAATATGTTGTGGACGTCAGCCTCTCCAATGTCTCTCTGGTATTTGTGATATTTTGTGTACTGTCAAGAGCCACCAAGACACCAGAACAAATTGAAGGCGCTGCAGTTCTAGATGACACTGGTTTATTTGAGTCAATACCCTTGAAGAGTTTAAATGAATGAATTGACACATGCAGTCAATGACTCCTGTTGTTTTTACAATATAACACATTCAAATGTATTGTATTTTTTCCTAACATGACTTCATAAAGCCACAATTTCTGAAATTGTACTTGTATCAAAAGAATAATTTTATTGTATTGTACAATAATTAAAAATAAAAAGATCACATTGTATTTCTGTCTTCAGCTCTGCTTCAACTTTTACAACAAAAATGAACAGTGCACTGTAATGGCAACAGTGACAATACTTCCCTTTTAATGGTTAATTAGCAGGATGATAAAGTCTGTATGAGGTGACACTTCAGCACTTCACTCAGCAGTTCTCCTGCATCACCTTCCATTTCCCCTCGCTGCTGCTGAGAACAGGTAATCGGCTAAATCAGTTGAGCTAATTAGCCTCATAAAGATCTGTAAACCTAAAAAAAAGAATATAATATCAGAGATTTCAAATGTTCCAGTATCTTTACAGGGTGGTATTCATAACAGCATTCAATAATTTATGAATAACCTTAATGTGCAAACCGTAACCATGGCGAGAAGTTCTCATCCTTCAATGTGAACAAGACGACAAGATGTCTTCAAATAACCCAGTGCATCCCTTTCAGTTTCGGCGAGCCGGATTTATTTCTCAGCTAAGTTGTTATGCAAGTGTTGAGCTCAGACTCTTCCTCATTCACAATTCATGCTCATTGCTCATACACCCACGCACCAAAACCTCTCCACTACCTCCCTTTTTTTGTCTCCCTTGCTCCCCCAAACTGTAATTTTGAGTCCCGAGACACAAAATATGTCTTCATCATTCCATTTCGCACTCTGCTAATGGTTTGTGCCTCCTGGTATGTGTGAGGCTCCATGTCACTTCCAGGGCAGGCTGTCATTTATTCAGCAGACGACATTTTGTGTGCTCTTTGCAACATTCTTCTTCTCATCTTGTTATCCCCATCCACTATGGGGACAAGAGGAAGCCAGTATGTTGCTCGCTGTTCATATACACGTCAAATTAGTATAGTAGGGTTTGTGGAACAAATGTTAGCAATGCATGAGATAGAGTCCAGTATTACACAGCCAATCTTCTATAATGGTACTGGTTATCTAATCAGAGTGTCGCTCTCTTGTCTGATTGCCTTCAAACTGCTTTAGTCTCCAGCAGAGTGTTGTGCAGAACACAGTATGTACAATTTGAATGCCATTATTTAGATGCGGCCGCCCAGGGTAACAGTAGTGATATCCTTATTAATGTCCCTATCCGGTGTCAGCATTTTAGTGTGTTCCCACACATTGGTAGTCAACAAACTGTAAAGTGAAACTGAACCTCCGCACTGTGAGAAGCAAATTAAAACGCAGTGTGAGTGGTAGCCAGCCATCCTAATTAGCCCATTTTGTTTTTAACACGCCTGAAAACAGTGTTGGCATTTTCCTTTTGTGGTGTAAATGCAACATTTCAGGAGGGAAATATCCAGAAAGATTTGACACCTGGCGAGTCACGCTGGGTCAACACTGTTGTTACACAGGAGAGAAGTTTGTTGTCTCTCCGGAAACGATGGGGAAAACACAGAAAAGAAGGCTCAGAGACCAAGAGATGTACCTTGGGGAATAGGAAACGTCTTTTGATGTCAGTGTTAAGAGGTGCAGAGATAATAATCCACTTTGGGACTTGGGAGCAACCAAACATTTTCTCCGACATCATTATGATATTAGTGCCAGGTTATGGGCAGAGCAGAAGCTGAAAAAAACATGTTTATGTCCCTCGGTTTTGCCACAGTATACAGAAAACACAATAATGACTGTGATATATTTCCCCATGACTTAAATTTCTGCTGAGAAAAGAAAAAGAAACCATGAAAGGTTAGGCATGATCAAAATAAAAATATTCAGGGGAACCTGTCAAAATGAGATAATCATCAAAAATATTATATAAGTTGTCAAAACTGACTGTTTGCTGAGCCCTGCCCCCCTCCGTTGCTGTTGCAACACCTTTCACCTGCTTTCCATTCTGGCATGGCACATATTCAGTTCACAATGATCACGGTAGCAGATCGGCCTCTCCAAATTCATAATCACTTTTGAAACTATAGGTCCTTGATTTCAGATAGCAGTAAAGAAAAGCAGGCTTATCATTCCCAGTTGGTTACCGCCAGTTTTGCAGGCTAAAATAACAACTAGCAGATTTTATCAACTGTAGCTAGCTAGCTAATTAAAGCTTCCTCCGTGAGTTAATTGATGAATCCCATTGACTGGTTTTAACATGTAAACTTTGTGAAAGACTGAGGCTAAAGCTGCATTCCCCAGGCCAAAAAAAAGCGTCAACTTCCCCAAATCCCCAAATAACTATGTTAGCACTACTACCGTGTGGAGTAAGCTAGTTAGCCAGACATGCTAATGTTTGCGGCTTATCTTAAAGCGGACAAACACACTGTTTAATCCATTCCTTACAGTTTTGCTGTTGTGTTTTTGGTTTTCCAAACTCTTTAAATGTCCAGTATTACTCTTACTAATGCACCTTGCAAGTGTTTCCATATTTGGAGAAACTTGACTTACTACATTATAATTTAGTATCCAATAATTTTTCCTGACCATGAATATATTTATTTTCTCTTTCTTCTCTTTCTATTTGCTGGCAGTGGTGAACTTCCATAGTTTTGCAATAATAACACAGAGGAAAGCCTCAGTCACTTTAACACACACATGGCATGCACCTGGATGCTTCACACTCATCTGTTCAATCCTTACATTTTCATTTAATTTGTCCAGAGATGTCCCAAGGCTGCTATGGCCCTATTGACTGATCCCCAGGCTGCGACCTTTAAGTCAGATCTGCAGCGCTAATTAATCTTAGCAGAGTGATACATTCAGAGGTTGAACCGACACGTGACACAGGCAGCCCTCCTCCCAGACTCCGAGCAGACAAATACATTTCTCACCACCAGAAAGCACCGAAACCCTATGTACATATTCCAACAGCAAGCGTATGAATGCAATACTCCCAGAGCTAAGAGATTTAAGGAGAGGTTGAACAGATAATAAAGATTTAAATAAATGTCGAGGAGAACCTGTGCTCTATCTTGGGGATATAATATCTCTGGGAACAGTCGGCAGAGAAATTCATGAGACAAATATTTGCACCAAGAGATAAAAGTAAAGAGCCAGGGATTTCAGTCCCACACCTCGCTGAGCACTGCTGGTTTGGTATTCATTTCAAAGCTGGATGAAAGCAGAATTTAGTGGACACATAGATTATTCATCTGTGACTCCAGCACAACCACTTACAGCCCTATATCTCAACAACAGACCGGAATGTAAAACTGACTACAACTAGCTCGCTGATTGATGGTGAGCGTGTGATATTTATGAGGCAAATGCACTGTCCCAAAACATGACGGCACATCTACTTCAAACCAGAACATCTACTTTTCCTCTAACTGCTTCTGATGAATACAGGCTGGCATGGAAGACAAGCAGCACTGCCCCTCCTTTCAGACATGGAGAAGTCAGACAATGTTATTGGAATGAATTATTTTTGACAGCACAGCAACTTGATTTTTTTTTTTTTTTTTTTTTTTTATATTTATGGAGCAGGATTGGCAGGAAAAATAGCATTCACCCAATTCCATTTTGATGTGATCTGGGGATTCTTAAGTGAGTGTGAGTGATGGACTAAAAACATGGATGAATAGCTGATGGCTGGAAAACGGCTGAAAATGAAAAAAAAAAACCTCGCTCTCCCCCTCCCGCTCTCGCTTGTTGTCCTCTCGGCTTCGAAAGCAGCAAAGCCTTCTCAATGAGTTACCATAGAGATGATTATTGCAGTTGCTGTTGTGAAAAATTTGGCTCAAAACCTCAGGGACAGTACCAGCGTGGCAGATATGCAGGGCAAAGGAAAGGAAGATAAATAAACAGACATGCTTGAGATGTCTATGTGGAGGTTTTCTAGGGTCAAGAACATCAAGAACAGCCATCTACCCTCTACAAGAATTTTAAATTATATTAATATTAATTTTGCTTTTCATTTTTTTTTTGCAGTGGAGAATGTTCACTCTCCTTCCCTCAAGTATTTATGTATATTTATTTTACAAGAAGCTACATCAAATAAAAGTAACCAGGCCAGGGTCATGTCAGGCCTTGGAGGGCTTGTTACCACTTTTGTCGAGGTGCCCTTGAGTAAGACACTTAACTCGGCAGCTCCACTGGAGCTGCTCAGTGGTCAACAGTTGAAGACTGCGGCTGTACTGAGCTGCTCCCAGGCGTGAATGTGCAACTGTACCGTGAATGTTAAGCAGGGCAAAGCTGGGAAAAGAACAAATAAAAGTAAAAAGAAAAAAATCCAAAGCTGTCATTTTCGGCGCAGTGAGCTGTGAGTCAAAGGTTAAGACTTACAAAAAAAGTTGTCGTAAGTGAGATAAAAGCAAAGAAAAAAATCAGAAGGCCTTTACTAAAGCTGGTGAAATCTGAATTTTTCAAACAAAAAGCAATGTCACCTTTGTCTGGTGTTTGATTCCAGTGGAATTCAAAGAGCTTTAGGTGGTGCGTGGCCTTATGTGGCTGCAGCAAGTAAGTTTATACAACAAGAATAAGGTGTCACATTAACAGCTGTGTTACAGCCGTGGCTGCAATAACCTGCTTTGGGGCCCTGTGGCAAAAATGAGCTGTTGGGCCACCATTAAGCCACTGTTTCTCCCACTTTCCATGCATTTTGTACATTATTTCATTGTTGGGAATATTACATGGTCCCAGGTTTGCTGTGCGGTAATTTGATAAAACACAGAAAGTAATTTATGGACATTTACCATGTAAGAAAAATATGAGCTGAAATACTGAAGGTCTAAAAGAAATACTTAGAATGTGCTCATTCGGTTTCTTTCCGAGAATCAGATGAGAAGATTGATAACACTTTTACGTCTGTTTGCTAAGTATGGAGGTGGTTAGCCTAGCCTAGCATAAAGACTGGTATCAGAGGGAAACAGCTAGCCTGGCGCTCTGCAAAGTTCAAGAATACGGCTACCAGCACCTGTAAAGCTCAGTAATTAACATTTTCTCAGTCATGTGGAAACAACAATTTGTGGCCTGGAAAAAGAACTGTTCAGTCATTAACTCCGTGTTCGTGCATTGTCTCTGTTGGTTGCCTGGCAACATCACTACTAACAACATTCCGGGGTTCACCAGGAAATAGTTAAAGCATGTAACTAATTACTGATTAATTGAATATGTGTTAATTAGCTAACTTTATAGCAGCTTGAACAGCTAGCTCAGATATTAAGCTCTGGACAGGGCTGGGCTCACTGTTTCCCCTGCTTTACAAAAAACAGTCTGTAGTCTGACCTGTAAATAAATATTGTATGTTGTCCATATATATATATATATATATATATATATATATATATATATATATATATATACCCTCTTGCTTGGACGTAATAGTGACATTCATGTTTGCTTATCTTTGTTCAGCTTTGTTGTCCTTGTTTTGGCTGTACGTCCATGTGTCCTGCACATTGTTTGGAACTGTGTGAAAGTACACAGAGTCAAATCCCTTATGTGCGTGAACAGACAGTACAATAAAGCGGATTCTGATTCTGCTTCCAGCTAAGCTAATTGCTTCGTACTTGAAAGAAAGCAAATTAGCGAATTTACCAAAATGTCAAACTATTCCTTTAAAATTTGATTTTGACACAGAGCTTAAAGACAAGATAAAAAAAAAAAAGCGGACACACCGTAAGGCCTGCTGTTATTGTGCTACAGTAGCGTGTATTCCCATACTCCCAAATAAAGTTACAGTTCATCAAATTACCACAAACCAATTGCCACATAGTGAATCTGGGTGTTTTGGGAAAATGTACAGTGGGAGACCGGAGTGATGGGGGACAAAGCTCTGCTTTATCCAATTATTTGAATTTTCGGAGCAATAAACTTCCAAATACAGTATAGAATGTTTTTACCCCGAGACACACACACACACACACACACACACACACACAACATTCACGAGTAAATCACATTTTACCAGAGTCCAGGCTGCTGCGTCAGTTATTACTCAGGTACACTTCACCAGGAAGCTGGGGTGTTATACGACTCCCTGTAGAGTTCAAGGCCAATGAAAGTGCTCCAGTTTTCTTCCTTTTGTTGGCATCAAACCTGTGACCTTTAAATCACAGGAGATTCTCTCTCAGCCACTTTTTTTGTTAATCCAGGAGCTGTTTCCTCCTTGGATTTTTGTCTACCTATCAACCTGCCCACCGTGACTCCCTCCCGTACCCACAGTGGCACTCAATTTAATAAAGGCACAACATAGAGAAAAGCTTAAACTGTGTTAAGCCTAACATTACTGGATCTGTTGTGTTCACTCGGAGCATGATGGATAGGCAGCAGTGAGGAGGTACTCCACGGCAGTCTGCTGTAAGGGACTGAATGAACTGCAGGAGGAGATCACATGCCTTTCTGGTGAGACTCTGGGCTGTTGAGAAACCATTATGCGGCAAAATGCCTCCCTCTTGTCAAAAGCACATGTAAACTCACCTTTGTGCTACACGAGGAACTCCATGGCTGAGATCAATACATCAATCAAGAGATGTCCCCGGCTTGACACAGCTCTCATCAGTAATCATCCTCTTCAGTCATCCTTTTAGTGAAATAGAAGTTACAATACCTTTATCATCAGTGGGACTGTGGTTATGAAGACCCAGAGGGGCCCTGAAGAGGACGGCAGGTCTGAAAGGGCCATGCTCGGCTATAAATGTCCACAAAACGGCAACAAGTGGATCAATAAGACCATGACACAGTCGAAAAAAGCACTTCTACAAACGTTCCACGGGCCCCTTTTTGAGGGCCAGGCTATTTTGTTTATGTCTTTATAATTAAAAAAGTAACGCACTTTTTAAAGGTGCCTCATGTTCTACGGCATCTCAAGTCCTTAGGCATCGCCCAAAGCTGCTAATCATGACACGTAAAGAGATACATCCATCCTCCAGCTGCAGAAAAACACAGTAGTGTGTAATGTGAAATTTAAATTAACCTTAAAGGATCAGAGTTACTTATATTCATTATTCATCCTCCTGTAACCTCAGCTCAGTGCATGTAAGAGTATCTCTACATCGTGAACAGTAGGAGTAGTCCTGTGTAGCCAGGCTCACACTTTTTGTGTTTTTATACAATTGGAGGAAAAAAATGAATAAATGTTTGCATGAATAAAGATGACAGCGCAGTGTAATGTTTGGGGGCAGATTGTTCATTGAATGATACCGAGGCAAAGGCCTAGTTCTGCGTTTTAGATTTCATATGTCTGTCTGTGTATGTCTGCCTGTCCTGTTCCCAGTTTTGCAAACACCATTTGTGGCTGACAAGCAAACTAAAGGCCCCCCGTGTTCATATCACAAAATACACCCCTGCACATCAAAACCCATCTCTCCTCGGGATTAGCACACACTGCTGTCATTCCCACTGGGAGGAAACCTGATGAGGAGCCGCAGCGCCGACTGGTCGGACATGATAACCCAGCATGTGAGCTCACCATTGCAGTCATTATATGGCCACCAATGGAGATCCACGTAAACTCATTCCTCCTTTTCCCAAGTCCACACCTTTTCTCTGCTGGGAGGTAAAAACAAAGCACCACTTTCTAATAAGACACGAGGGTTTATAAGTTAATTAGCTAATGTCATTTATCTCATGTACTAAAGCTTTATAGAGGAGTTATAAGCCATTAATAAGGCATTAGCAAGTTTATTTACCTTACACTTTCAACAACAAGGCAATTCGAAGTACTTTAAGACATAAAAAGGCATTAAGACATCTGGTGTTTATCCTCAGTTTTCTCACTTTCTAATCAATAAAAGGTTTCACGCGTTGTAAAAGCCATCAGCAGAAGTTATGTGCAATTATGAATACTAATAAGTCATTAATTGCTGTTAAAGGGTTATCAATCAAGTCTGCAGTTGTAAATGTTAATAAGATGTTAATAATGGATGTTGGTCGAGATGCTCGGCAGCCTTTTTCCAGACGCTCTGAAAACTTATTTTATGCTTCTTACTATGAGCAGTGGGGTCCAACATGAACACACAGTTGTTTCAGGTTATATCACATAAGTGATCCAAAAAAACTTTTAATGAATTATTTTAGAAAACTAAACACGAGACTGCTCTATTCACTCGTCATTGAACAGATGCCAATAATATGAATGAATTTATCAAAATGTCAATTATGAAAAAAGGAGCAGCTCGCTCTCTGGATGAAGCATTGTGTCTTGTGTCTTTCCATCATCATGAGCCAGATAAATAAAACCTTTCCTGTTTGAAGAAGAAGAAAGCAATCCACAGCTGATTTGAAAAAAGAATGGGGCTCTGTTCCAAGATCTCTACACATCCGCTCCTTTGTCCTCATCCTTGCCCTCAATTCCCAAAGCAATCTAAAGTCAGTGCTTCTATTAAAACAATACTGCCTCATGCAAATTGCCACTGTCAAGCTCCTTGGTTTTATTTCTCATCCTTACCTCTGCTCTCCAACGCTTTAATGGAGATTGTGCCACCCAGACTTCGCAGCATCAGGCAGGATCAATGGTATCAATGAAACAATCAGACAATGATCGCTGGCACTTTCAGGCTAAAAAGAGCAATATGTGACGTTGAATGGATGAGCACTTCATTGAGGGCTGCTGCCAACACACCAGGTAATTATGTACAGGGGCAGCAAATCTAACCTGCACCTGCACCAGATCGCACAACTTTTTGGTACGGCAACATCATTACCCAAATTGGCAGGTGGCAGCCTGTGCTATTGTAACATTTCAATGGCAATGTTAATGACCTGCCGTACACAGCATGTTAGTTCCCACTCATCCCTGAACACAGTGTGGAAATCAAGAAAAAAAAGAAGCTCTTATTAACATAAGATTTATCTTGTCTGTTTCATTAGCAACCATTTAATTAAATGACTGATTTACATGCTGGGCACTTTGGCACTGTTCAACGTCTCCTCACATACATTAGTCATAAGGTGTTGCAGTGCGAGCAAGGGCACTTGCAGAGTACCCTGTTGAGTTCATTAGGACTGCCGTCTGCTCCGAGGAATATTCTCGTTTCTTCAACTCAGACGATTGACTCGGCTGAAGTGTGCACTCTCTTGGTAATGAGCCCTTTGCTGTAGGTCTGTGGGTGGGTCTCAGCCAGCCATTCATGGGTTTATAAATAAAGTTAAATCTTTGGTCTGGGAGAATAAATTGTCAGATCAAGGTCTCCAGTTCTTTTAGCCAAAAGGATGACATCAAACCTGAGCACAC
The DNA here is from genome assembly GCF_043641665.1 of Enoplosus armatus. Taxonomy (NCBI): domain Eukaryota; kingdom Metazoa; phylum Chordata; class Actinopteri; order Centrarchiformes; family Enoplosidae; genus Enoplosus; species Enoplosus armatus. The sequence goes on from NC_092181.1 coordinate 17,251,471, forward strand.
CTGATGTCAGTGCTGCTTTGTTAGTGCAGTGGTAATGCAATGAATTTTGTTTCAACTTTCATTGATAACTGAACAAGCAGAGATCTAAATGAGTGTACTCAAATCCAGACCGATTCAATTTATTTTATACACACCTTAAAAACTTTGGCATTTGGTGGTAGGTTCTCACTAAATGAAGTAAGCTTGAGCTTCTGTTCTCCCATGCAGTAGAAAATAAAACATTCCTCATGTATTGCCTACCTACTCCTAGTTTTTGAATAATCCCATTGAACCTGTTGCCACGTTCATATTATAATCAAGATACTAGAATTACCCACACAACAGTTTTGTAACCCTCACATGACCAACTGACCAATAGATCAATGTGCTTTTCCATTTTGTACTTACAGGAAGTGATTCAGTTGGAACCCCACTGTCAATAAACTTGACAACTTTATATTTGTTTTAATGTTCTGCAGATGTGAGTAGCTCCCATCATTATCTTTTGGCATTGCATTGTGGGACAATGTCCCAGTGTCCCAACAGTGTTTCTTTGATTTAGTCACTTTTCCAGTGTGAACACTATATACTCATCAACTGATTAATTATATTATGAAGTACTGAATCGGGACACAGCATATTTCTAGTACTGTCTATTCATCATATACTGAAGGATGTTTTCAATCTTCTATACATCAAGTGCCACATTTTAGAACATTTTGGCTAATAACATCCATAGGAAATGTTTGATTCACCTACTGTGGGATGCATCAAGCCAGTGATTTGAACAATAACATGATAAATCAGTTTAAATGTGCTTTCTTCTGCTCAGAAATGAATCTTAAAATGTCTTTGTTTTGGGTGGCTCATCGTTAGATAGTTAGAAAACACTGCATTATTCACTTTTGTGGCTGCCTTCACAGCTTCAAACCAGCTTCATTTTTGTGCAACCTGTAGCATCACAGCCAATCAAAACTGTTTTTCATTTTTGTTTTAAATGTTTTAAGGTTGAGTTTGGTGACACAGTTAAAAGTTACTTTTTGAACCTGCATTTAATTGCACTAAAGTTGTATAAAGTCAAAAAGAAAAAAAAAAAAACAGCAGCTAAACACCACCAGAAGGCAAACTTTGGCCTCCTTTACATCTTAAATACGAGTCAAACCAAAGCAGAATACAGCTTGGCAACTTCAGTACGAGAAGGAACTTCTGAGCCTCTAAACAAATAAGCTTTCTGTTCCACTGTCAGTCATTATGTTAATTTGCTAATGCAGATTAAAAAGTAATTGTTAACAAATGTGTACACAGAATAATCTGCCTTGGCTGACTGCTGTGGAGCAGATAAGAATAGGCTGTAGAGATGTCCAGTGTAGGGCATTATATGCTTCATTACACACTTTTGTTCCTAGTGTGTTTATTTAAAAAGATTCAGTAGGAGCAGAACCAACTGTAACCTTATCTCCCCCTTTCATTTTCCTCCACTCACATTGTGTTTTCACATTGTGCTGTAATGAGGTGTTAATTTAACCTATAGCTTCTTTAGGGAACTTGGAGGTTTGTCTTAATTAGAGGCTAAACTTTGCTCTGAACATACACACAGGCTGCATGTTTACGACCTGATGTGATTTGGAATTTTCCATTTTAGTTTCCAATTTTCTGCTTCTTTCTTTACGTGTGAAACCCAAAATGAATTATAAAGAATAATCCCATTTTGTGGAACTGTTGGGACTTGAAAGTTTCAATTTTTTTTTTAATTATTATTTGCCAATATTTTTTTGATTAACCGATCTATAAAATGTCAGAAAATATTGAAAAAGGCTCATCACAATTCCCCAGAGCCCAAGTCAACATCATCAAATTACTTGTTTTTGTCCAAAAAAGTAAAAAATGTAAGATATTCAGTTTCCAATCACAGAGGACAAAGAAAGCAGTAAATCTTCTTCACATCTGGGAAACTGAAACTAGTGAAACTAGTAAAACAATAAGTGGCACAAAATTCACCAGCCTGTCTTTGAAATAAAAAATGTAGTTCTTGAAGCTTGATGATGAACTTCTGTCGCTAGCGAGCTAACCACTAACATGCTTGCACTCAGTCACAATGGCTGTCCCGGCTCCTCTCTATTCTGTTTACTCCTTCCTGGCATTTTGTTCTCAGGACGGTGCATCATTTCATTCAATAAAGAGTTATTGGCTTGAGAAAAATCTTGCTAAATGACAGTTAACAAGCTAAAGGGTCAATAAGTTCACACAGTTTTTTCCCTGTCTCATAACTGCATAACCTTCCTCTTTCTGTGGAGCAGTTTACACTCCAACAGAGGAGGTTAAATAAAAATGGATGGTGCAACACAGCCAATAAGCTCCAATCGCTTCCTCCATTTGGACTCTGTTGCCTCAAAGATCAGCACTGACGAGACGGCTTGCTAATGATCAATGACATGAATTTGTGCATTAATGGTCTCCAACTTTGTTTTTATTCAACTGAATCTCTACAAAATGTAGATCGTAATGCTGATGTGGCTTTAAAATGATGAATTGACTTTTTATCAACTAATCTATTTGTCAAATTCTTTTAACAGTATAGACGCATGACTAAAACCAAGTGCTATGATTTTACATCAACAACATTAAGCTCTACGGTATGAAAGCACCTTCATCATAACGCCTCTAGTGTTCTGTACATAACAATATGTAACAGCACAGGTTGTGCTGAAAAGCTTGCAAACATCATACCCACTCAACATGTGATACCTTTTGTATCCCTGTCTGTTTTTCATATGTCAAGTTTTATGCTCATAAAAAAAAAGAAAAAAGGTCGATACCTGGAGACAGACGAGCACAATCGATAATGAGACCACCTCTGTTTGAAATACAGAAAAAGTATAGAAACAACACAGTAGGAAAATGATATGAGAAATATTTCTTATTCAGGTGGACAGCCAGTGAAATGAATGATGGAATACGTATTACAGCAGGAGTATAACAGAACGAAACAGATCACCAAGGTTACCATGGCATCCCTCCTTCAGCAGTCGACAATGTGTGGAGGAAGAAAATACATCTATAAAGCTTTTACATTGTGTACAATGAGTTATTTAAGATACCATTAAGACACTATGCTTTATTCTTTCGTTATGTGCAAGGTACAAGTTCATGGCAGAAATTACAATATAAACAGTGGATGTGCACTTTGTTGTTGAAATAATCAGGGTTTACAGATACTGTAGGGCATATATCCACCTCCAGAATCAGGCTGTTCATCTCAATTTCGGGGCAGGGGGTAAAAGGTCGGTGCCTTCTTGCACAATTTACAACATCTTCCTCTTCTCGAACTCCTACAGAGATGGACAACAGAGAGGAAGAAGGAAAGACACAATGTGAAATGAAGTGAGATAGACAGAAGTAAATGATTTATTCATGCAGAATTCACACAGCTCTGTTTTGATCCTATGTATCAGATCTGCTGTTGAGACGGGGGGGAAACAGAGGAGGGTAGAGCTTTGGAGAGCCTGTTGTTTTTCCTGGAGAGCGCCGTACGTGTCAGTAAGTTCCAGTTGTCAACATTAAAACAGCTTCACTCCCTGTGATTGATAGAGACTTGCACATCTGCAAAAATCTGATTTATGTGAGGTTATAGTTGCTGCGTTTATCAGCACAGTCCAACCATGTGACTACAAATGAGAAAGCATTATGATAGCCATTAAAAAGGATGTAGCTATTTACATATTCAATTTGGAAAATATCACACAAACCGTAGGATGATAGAATATGTCGTTCCCCGAATTTTCCATTTCACAGGGGGAAAGTAACTTAATGCAAATGTCATTTATCAGGTCCACAGAGCACACAAGTACTCATGCACATGTTGGCCCATTCGTCTGTGGCTTGTGGATACCTGAAGGTCTACTGCCACCTTGAGGAGGAAATATTTTCCTGTTTCTGAAATGGCAACCTCGGCCTCTCTAACCTGGACTTTCTGGGAAGGACGAAGTGAACGAGGAGATGTTTGGGGTGGAGGGGTAGACTGGAGAGTTGTGGCCTTGTTCACTAGATAGTTTTGCTTTATAGATGAGGTGGGTTAAATGAGGGACTGGTTCAGTAATTAGGTACAAAGCTGTAGAGGGGAAAAAAAAGGGTAATGGGATGGAGAGAGTGACAGAGCAAAAAGAGGAGGAGGGTATTTGTGACATAAGCAGACAGATGCTTTGTTGGTCCAAGGTAGCAGACAGTGACTCACGGGTACAAGACAGGAATCACAGCACAAAAAGGTAAAAGCAGAGTTTTTTGTGATGGCAGGGTGGGGGTGGGGGGGTGGGGGGGGTGTTCTGCGTGAGACAGACTCAAACGCCTGACAAGACAAGCCGGGGGGAGAGGGGGTAGAGGTTGCCACTCAACCTCAACAAAAAAGGACGAGTGAAAACAACATCTGGATTGAAACCGAGAGCGGAGGAAAACATGACGGGGACGAAAAGCAAAAACATTTACAAGCTAGCAATGACAACAGGCTCTGACACACCTGGGGCCAGATGTATGAGGAGTGCAGGCAGCATAAATACCTTACTTGAAATGCCTTCCAACTTTTTAATTTTTTTCGCAAACAAAAACTTGAGATTAAAAGTGCTCGCTTCCGTTTGTCTGCGCACATCTGTATACATGTGCACGCAGGCTTCACTGTGAATGTTGAGCGGGATAGGATAATACGATCAGCTGTTGTGATTATGAGTTCCAGATATTTTGTAAACAAGTAAAAAGGTCATAATTATTCTACATTGCATATAAATTAAGTCCTTCCCAGATAAACACACGTTTTCTGATATCTCCTCCTTGCACCAGTAGCACTGAAAAGTCCTTTGGATATCACTGCAAAGGCTGCATATTTAATTTTGCTTCAACATGCTGTATGCCGTCTTTAATTGTTAAAAAGACTTATCTTATCTTACTGCGAGCGATGTCTGTGTCCTACATGAACACAAACTTCTCTGCCAAAGTGAGAACAGTTTTGGGTGTTTCACTAGAGTTTTCTGTGTTTGTGTTTTTTCTTTTCTCACTGGTTTTGAAGTGGGCAGGGCTTAGTTGGAAAATGATAACGTGACATACTTTCATGCACCAATCAGAGTTGAGCAACATTTGAATCAGAAGCCGATGACCGCTGTGGGGTTGTTCACTTATGTTACCAGCACTGTCAATCAGATATGATCAAACTACACCCACATAATAAATGACTAAGGATGTTTATTTCCTGACCTTCAACTTCAACAGTTTTTAGATCTATCATGAATATTTAATGTTACAAAGAAATACAAATATTTCAGGGGCTTGAACTTAACAAGAGCCTATAAGAAACACATGTAGATAACTAATCACATTTAAGTCAAAATAGAAACAAAAAAGGTGGGCAGAGAAAAAGTGTGCATAAGATGTTTCACTTATGAACCTATATTAGACAGCAAATGACTTAAAATGAGAAACAATACAGTATATGTCAAGAATACACATGAAACCCTAAACCTTTTAAGCTTATGAAGATATTTCCAGTTTAGATGTGAAAAATGAACTGGTTTGTTGTCTCATCTTCCTCCCCCAATCCCCTGATTGGTACTTTTATTACGGTACTTTTCTTTACTGTTCTTGTTGATGAATATCACTTATTTAGCATGGACCTTTTGGAAACGTTGTATTTCTAATAAACTCGTGACATTAGTGACAGTGTGAATTTCTTTTGAATGACGTTTTGCTACGTACCCGTCTACCAGGCATGCGTCAGACAACAATGTGTTTGGTTTTACAAGAAACAAAAACAATATCTGAAGCAAAAAATATAATCTGGGCTGCTATTTTTGTGAATATATAAGTGAAAATATTATAATTTCAACAGAGACAGTGGAAGCAATACTAGCATGCTGCATCCTGTTTTCACTGAAACTGAATTGGCAGAGTATATCTGTAATTATTATTATGATGAATAACGTGCGTGTTTGTTCAGTTCGATGATGTACCACTCTGAGGTAAGAGCCTTATTACCGTCTGGCATTAGACATTTACTGAAAACTCCTCAAGATACAACATGCATCTTTATGTTTCTAAATATACATGATGATGCGTGAAGTTTTCGTTCCAGTTATTATTTTAACACTTCCAACACAAACAAATGAATGCAGTCTTGACAAGGAGGTCATGTTGTTCAGCTTATTATGTTTTTTTTTACCAAAAGCGATCCATTGTAGCTGCATGTATAATTCATAAACCTCTGATTAAATATGATGACGCATGCATCCAATTTTGCAGATACATGTTTTCACCACTGGTGTGGAGGCTCATGCAGGTCGCTGACAGCCAACAGGAGCAGCTCGTCATTGTTTCTGCCCACACCAAGAACATTACGTCTACTTGCTTCTCATACGTGTTGTTACTTCTATTACGGCGGTCAATGAAATTAACAGAGATGTATGAACACAGCGTGCAGCAAAATGAGCAACCACGTTGCGCGTTTTTCATCATTACACACAATGATTATGAATTAAACTTTGGGGGGGGAGGGAGGCAACGCGTGTAAATCTATATCTGCGTGCTGTAGTGCCAGCAGTTGTAATGAAAGTATAAGATGATGAATGGGTGTAATACATGCTTTCACTTTTTATACATCTTGTTAACAGTGCTTCCCCTAGAGATAAATTGAAATAAAAAAGGGGCAGTGGCGCCAACTCAGCCACTGTCAACACACGTTTATTAATTTCTGCCCTTGTCTTCTGCCTTTCTTTACGGCATATTAAAAGTTCAATCTCAACTTCTACTCCCCCTAAAAAAATTAATTCCTGTTCCCAGTAAACCTTCTCACATTTGTAACTGCTCGGTGATGAAAGATGGTGCTACAAGTGACCAGCAGCACAAGACATTTTGTTGTGAAGCCAAAAGAGAAGTATTATTACAGTGTTGTGTTACAATGCGATTATATTACCTCCAAATTAGTTATGCTGAATGTCAGCTCTAATTAGCTTGCTCATTCATCTGTATAATGAAAACATGACCTTAGTATTTGTTTTGTTTATTTGTATAAGATTCTTAAAGCTATTTGTAGCAAATTCAGCAGTTGGGAGTAATACAATGGAGCACAGAAATTTATATTTGTTATTAAGTTCCGAGATATTTTTCCTGTATGTTTTGATATTTCTAATTATCTCAAGCCAACATTTATTAAATTTTGATTTTGATTAAAGATTGATGGATGAGGCCAAAAAAACAATGGGAACATCTGAACCCTTTAACAGTGAGTAAAACATTATTTGGAGAATGTTACCATGTGACTGAGTGTCCGTATGCAAAACACGTAGATGTAGTAAATAAGTAAATGTCTTGTAAATGAAAGCCCTTTCAGACACACACCACATTGCTGAAGTATCAAAGCTAAATGTACTCATTAGGCAGAATTGCTCCTTTCAAAGTGTTATATTATGTAATTTATATTATTGGATTATTACAACTGACTCATTCACATGTATGCACCATTTTAATGCTGTAGGTGGTTGAAGCAGAGCTTATTGTAACTCCTTTACAACTCCATCTTACACTGATCATATATTTATGTAAAATGTTAATCTGCAACTACTTACTACAGTACAGCTGTCAGATAGTTGTAGGGGAGTAAAAAGTACTAATAAAGTAATATTCTCCTCTAAACTCTGGTGGAGTAGAATTATAAAATAGCATGAAATAGAAATACTAAATATAATAAAAGTATTTAAAGAACAAGAACCTCATAATTGTACTTACAGTACACTAATATCTTGCTGGAAGAAAGGACTCACCTTGAACATAGTGCTGCCCAGCTGGGCAGGAGACATGCTGACTACAACTCCAGCAGACTGGAGGGCTGCAATCTTCTCTTTGGCTCCACCCTTTCCACCAGCGATGATGGCGCCGGCGTGGCCCATCCTACGGCCAGGAGGAGCAGTTAGCCCAGCGATGAAGGACACCACAGGCTTTGAGTTAGCACCCTGGACATAGAAGAGGGAGAGAAAGGAAAAACATGAGTGTAAAATGAGGTGAATAATAAAAAAAGGAGACTAAGCTCAAGGATAAGTGTGAGGATACGAGTGCAGAGCAACAATGTGGATGAGAAGTAGGAAGGAAGGTAGCAAAACAAGCACTAAAATAGAGAGAATTAGTTTTCTGCACCTGCATTTTATTCATTCATTAGAAATTAAACACCTCATGTCCTCCCATCACAGAGCCCCCATTGATAACAGGCTTGTCTAACCAGCCATCTCGGTCTCAGCCTGCATTATTAAAACAAAGGGTCAATCAAGCCATTTAATTGCATGGGTTGGTGTATGACCAGATAGGGGCTCAGGCTCCTGCCATTTCATATCATCTCATTTCTGAGATGGTAATTAGTCATGCAGGCACTGATTAGCTCAGCGCCTGTCTATGCTGCTTGCTCATTGATGGATGTTACGTTCAACAGTTAAGATCATTTCCAAGGTGAAGAGAGCTAATATTTCATCTTCAGCAATAACATCATAGTCGGCAAGAGGGACAGAGTGTGTGCGTGCGCACGTATAGCAGCTAATATTTCATACTTAGAAATAACAACATAATTGTAGAGGACGGCCACACACACAGACACAGACAGACACAGACACAGACACAGACACAGACACACACAGACACAGACACAGACACACACACACACACACACACACACACACACACACACACACACACACACACACACACACGGACACACACACACGGACACACACACACAGACACACACACACTCCTGGGCTTTCAACAAAGGCTGTGGCTCATCTGGCAGACTGCTTTCAGAGAGTGAATGTGGCATGTTCAACAGCCAAAGCAACAGAGCGAGGTCCTTCAAAGACACCCACTTCTACTGCCATTTCAGCTCCAAATTCAGACGTGAAACTGGCAGGAACAAGATGGCAGTCTCTAATATAAACTGGAGATGACTTTTAATAATTAAGACTAGTAGGACGTATATCAGCCAGGGAAATGTGGAGGGCCTTGGCTAGAAATGCTCCACTAATGAGACATTAACCCTTGCACAGTTAACAGGGAAACGAACAGAGAGGGAATATCACTTAAAAGTGCTCTGAATATGTTAAAGCATCTGTTCTATGCGTTGAAAACTGTAAGCACAAAACAAATTAGCACCAAAGCCCCACTCAGTATTCAGAAGTCAAATCACGTCCTGAATAAACAAACCACCCTCATGTGAATCAAGTCTTAAATCTACCTCAAACGAAAAGGGGTTTAATTACTCTATTAATCCATGCCTCCCTGGATACTAAGTACTAACAATGCATACAGGGAGGGGAGTCATACCATCATTCACTTTACCCGTCTTTTGTCTTCCACTGTTAGCAGTCCAGATATATTACCTTAATTATGAGACCAATAGGGCAGTTCCCCCACCTGTGTGCCAACATGACTGGAGGAGGGCTTTGTTCTATAAACACAAAACCGTCTGCTGCAAGGTGAGGAATTGTATTTACAAGCTTAAAAAGCCAAACTGAAGACAATTATGTACCCCTATAAAACACGACAGGTAGGCATGAATAAAACTGGCATGTGTGGATACACGTGGAGCTCACCAGCACTTTTCTAACCTCAGCCTTCCTCCAGACTACAACCTGCGTTCCTTTTCAGTGTTGTTTCCACAGAATTACAAGGGGTTTAGCTAAGCTCAGTGGAGACAGGCTGAAATAAAAAAATTAAAAAAAGAATCAGTAAACCTCTACGGTAGCTTAGGTGCCAAATTCTCCGACCTAGTTGATATGCATGAAGCAAAATGTAATATGGTTATTCTGTGCAAAACCCATTTCTGACTTCAGAAAGCCTGTGAGACTCTGGCAATGATAGGCAGACCTTTGATACAGGTGACTTAAGACCATATTATGTTGGCAAGCATCGCAGACGCTGATGAAGACTGAACCTTGAAATATGCCCTGCATCATAAAATGTGACAGCAGAACAGAGCGGGACGGTTGTTTTCTTGAATTTTACAGAATTAAGGCGTCGGTAGATAAACAGTCCACAGTAACTCAACTGATGGACACTGAAATCAATACTTCACCTTTTGGAATAATGTGTGTTTCTCAAATAGGAGTTCAATATACTTAATGTTGCATGACACAAATCAATCGTGACACCGGACCTTTAATTCCACTGAGAAGTCTGTACTTAATGTGTCCGGTGTGACAGAATTAGTCAAGTTAATGTGAAATGCAGCACCTTAAAAAAAAAAAAAAATTCTCATATAACTTCTTATTATGAGTGATGGCGTCGTACATGAACACACAATATTCTGCCAAAGCTGAGTTTTTTTCACATGACAATCATGAGAATGAGGGTGGGGGGTGGAGTTTGTGGGAGGAGGGTGTCGTATACGGCACAGATTGTAAAGACTTTTGAGGCAAACTTGTGATTTGTGATACTGGGCTGGGGCTTAAGCTTAACTTAACTTGAGCTCTTTTCACTGGTTTGAAGAGGCCAGGGCTTGAAAAAAAAGTGATGTTGCGTACTTCTGAGAACCAATCAGAAATCAGCAATATTTTAACCAAAATCTGATGACGGTTAGTAGCCTAATAATCAGGTTGAATTGTCATTTTGTTTCCCAAACTTTAGATATAAAACCAAGTTTTCAGTGGCTTAATTGACCCAATGACATTCTTTAGCAATGTAGTTATCAATAAGGTAATTCAAAGTGATAACATTGAACAATTCAGAATTTGTTAACACAACAGCCCAGACTTTTTTCTTTCCACATTTGTCCTTTAACCAGTTAAGTGTTTCATCAAGCATGAGTGTGCAAAATGTTGACAGATCATCTCTTGCCTGTTTAAGGCTATAAACCCATATCAGAGGTAATATATAGAAAAGTTTCTCTTTACACAGAACAGATCAATGTGCTAAAGAAGCTCAAAAATGCTTCTCAAAATCTTCTTGATCAGAGAGCAGAAAGAAACTGTCATCAGGTTTAGGTCTTTATTTTATAGCATTTATTTGTTTTGGCTGAGCTCACCTGCTGAAGTATCTCAAGCAAGACTGTGCTTCCCATTAATACCAAACCCACATATGGGAGCTGCCCTAGGTTAGTGTATTGGTGACGTGAATTCAAATGTATTCAAATCAAGTAAAGTTAAGTTTGCTCTTAAGTAAAAACAATGTATCCAGGCTTCTTTGTGCTCTTCTTGACTCGAAAAATAAGGTCCAAGTACGGCATTTTTTGTACGATGTTCTACACAATTGACTTTCAACGGAAGACCTGCAGTTTACTCCCACGCTCTGCTGGGCTTTTTCATGCATGTGTTTCATTTGAACTGTCCCTCGCTGTCAACACTCTGGGTGATTGTGGGTGCGGGTGGGTGTTTGTACTTTATTTATTGAGTGAGAGAAGTTATTCTCTAGAGACGCCAGCGGGAGATTTGCATGCATTAGCGCAGCCGAGGGCAAATCAAGTCCATTTCTCATCGCATAAGCACGCACACACACATATACACAGAAACAAACACATACACGCTGAAAAATTTACAGATTAAAAGTCATCTGCAAGGAGCAAAATGCCAAGTACAGGCCTGCTTTAGTTAAATATGTCAATTTCTCAACTACTTGGCTACATGAGTCAATCATCACCCTTCTGCTCTTTATCACATGTGGGCATCACAAAAGGCTCACTGCTCATCAACACTGCAGATTTCGAGAACATGCCCCGTGAATCATACCTACATCCCATCTGCCACTCTTTATCTTTATCACACGGACACAGAAAACTAAGAGACAAAGCCCGAGGCTGTGATCAAAAAGAAAAAGTACACTTTCATATAGTTCCACCTTGTTCTGGACATGTGATGGTTTCTAGTGTTCACTCCAGCTGATAGATTTGAAAGGGCATGACTAATTCAGAAAAGGATTAATTTTTTATAAGAACAGATGCAGTATATCTGCAGAAGTGAAGTGCTGTACCAGAGGATATTACAAGGAGAGTGGGGTAAGATAATGTTGTGTCCGGTGTGTTATTTCCTTACCAAGTTGTGCTGTTTGAGGTACTCTGCTGCATTCTCCTCAGCATTGCCTCCGATTTCTCCAATAAGGATGATGCCCTCTGTCTTGGGATCCTGCAGGAACACCTCCAGACAGTCTATGAAGTTTGTACCGTTGAATGGATCCCCGCCAATACCTTGCAGGAGACAAAGCAAACACTTGTTGTATACTCAAGACTCTCAAAAGGATTATTCCTGTGAATATTTGAGGATCACAAGGCTGTTGAGAGGAACAAGAAGCAGCTTTCAGCCTGATATGGTCTGATCATCACAACAGTGCTAACTGAGTTCATAGCTGTTCATTGGGGTTGCCTGAAACCACTCTCCACTGTCTGAATCGTTTGACATGAGAACAGAAAATTTTATTGGATTGATTTATTGCATTCCAAAACATTTATTCCCTTTTACTGATGAATTTGAGCCTCACTTTCATTGAGCAGTGTCTTGATCGCCACATCATTCAGACCCTTTCACTTGTTTGCAACCTTGATATATATACTCAACTGAAAAGCTCTGATATATATATGTCTATATATATATAGACATATATATAGATATAGATATATTTTTTATTGTTTTGAATGTAGAATAAATGGCAAAAAAAAAGTAAATCCATTTAAACCGCAGTAACCAGCCACTTGTAAGCAGTGGAAACAAGATGTAAACATTGATATCTTATCACTTTTCAAGTTGATATGGCAAGCTTGTTAGCAAACTGTTTCCTATTTACACATCTAACAGATATGGAGCAACAATATCATTACTTTGAAGTTGTGTTTCTAGCAACCTGGCTAAATGAAAAATTTTCTCCACTTTTAGCTCTGTTTTTGATTTCCACCAACTCCTGTGGGAAATATCTGGCTCCTCCTCAGTCTGCTGTTTGAAGCTAAGCAGGTAGGGTACAGTGGGTTTATCAGAGCTTTTTGGCTGAGTAACATCTGCCTGCTGCGTCTGGAAACAAAGTAGAGTGGTGAGGGCGAATCAAAACAGTAAAGTTGTGGGCCGCAAAACCAAAACAATGAGCTGAAAGCTGCTAAAACGCTCCATAGAGATGAGGGTAACTGCAGAATCGGGTGATAATTCTTTGTAGGTTGGTCACTACAAGAGACTCCTTTCACACATGTGATTTGACATTTGACATTGATATGAAAATATTGATTATAGCTGCTGTAAATTAAATCTCTAAAACAATAAAGTGGTCAAAAAGTGAAGCCACTGTAGATGAGCAACATTTTATTCAGAATACTGGACTGGAGGTTATAAAGTAGGAACAGCATTTTTCAATTTTAAAAGTCAATTTCAAAGTCACTTTAAAAGTTTGTTTAATGGTACAACTGCCTCTCTCTCTCTGTATCTCTGTATGGCAGTTTAATTATGCATTTCCTTTCATATCCAAAGGACATGACTTAAGCTTTTCCGAATCACAGGGGACCAATAATCATTTATTAAAAATAATTTCCACAGAAAAATGACACCAGGATCTATAAAATCATGGGCAAACCTCCACAAGAGAGATCTTCATAGACAAAACGTCACCTAAATTTACATTCATACCATTAAAAAAACCTGGCAACACCAAGGAAAAAAGTACATGAATAATAATCAAAGAGAAGCACAGCAACAAAGATGACAGTGATTTTAAATATTGTATTAACTGTAATTTGCTGTAGCCCCTAGGTCATACTCAGACTTAAGAAGTTGCTAGCAGAACCACCAATAAACCTTCTTAATGAACTCTACAGTATTTAATACTGTTGCAGCACTGGCTTTATGAAGTCTGGCTAGAGGACACTCCATAATTAACATGTCTAAATAATAATGAAGCAGAGTTGTTTTGCAGTTAATTTGGGTGTCCAACCAGCCCTTTAATATAGATTTTCTGGTGGCAGATAAGTTGGCCAAAGGAATTCGTTTTTGTAAAATAGTTAACCTTATATTTGCTGTGTTACCAAGAAGTAATATAGCTCGATACAATGGGGTCATTACAGTATAGTGCAATTAAAACAGATATGGCTGATATTCCCAGTATGTATAGCTGCATCAAGAGAACAGACAACAGACACGGTAGGGGCTCTCAACTGATCATTTCACTGAGAATGACGATAAGGAGCAATACAAGATCAATGAATGACTAAGTTAAGTGAGATACATTTTTAAAGACAGCATTGTTCAACGTTGTTCCATATAATGTCCCAGCTTCAGGTTGTGTAATCAGCAAACGACAGCAACAAGGCTGTGAAAAATTGTGCGGAAGAAAAGGTAATAACAGGATGGGCAGATAATGGGAAGTTCCACACATGTACCAGGAAATTGCAGAAATTACCTTTAATTCATACAGAACCTGGTATGCATCTACCAGGTTTTAAAACGTAAAAAACACTCTACTCCTCAGTTTGGCATTGTTTGCAGTAACACTGACAACTGAAGAGTTTTAGTGCGAGGTGAACTAGATAACTAGATCAGTGGTTGCCAGCCTTTTTCTTAAGGGACCCCTATTTTACCATTGTATATACAATGACAACCCCCACCCACATAAAAAGGGGAAAAAGTAGCCAACTTCTTTTGAAATATCTTCATGTATATTTCATTATATTCATTGCATGAAAAACAATAACAGCACAGAACAATTAACTGTACAATTAACCTAAACACTGAATGTAATACCTGCAGGAAGTTTGTGTAAAACTAGTAATGTGTATAAAATTATTTCCTGTGGATATTGCAAAGTATCAGATGATTTTTCCTTATATTTTTTAGGGAACACAATTCTATGTCCATATTATGATTTTCTTTTATTTTCACTATCATACATACATTTTAATAGTCCAAGCAGCCTGACTTTACAATAAATAAATAAACTTCTCAAGTAACCCTTAAATTAAGTTGTCTTCTTCACAGAAATCAATTAAATGCATGCATAATTAATATATAACACTGCTTCAAATCAATTTGTTCTTGTAGTCCCAGCTGCTTGTTTTAATATCGTCTAGATATAAAATGTAAGAGCTGTGTTACTGTGTGCTAAATTTAAATTAAATATGTCACAGGTCACCGATGACTTACCAACGCAGAGTGACTGGCCCAGGCCGACTTGTGTAGTTTGGTGCACAGCTTCATATGTCAGGGTGCCCGATCTAGACACAATGCCTGAGAGAGATTAAAAAACATTTTAGGATGTTATTTTCTTTTTCAAAAAACTGCTCAAATCAAGGGTGATAAGATGATATAAAATGCAGCTGTCCAACTTTGACTGAATTGTTTCATCATGACAGCAAAAACAAATGAGATCACATCACTGTAACAGCTGTTCTGTCGATGCTTTGGGAATGATGGCAGCCGATTTACAATAAAAACAGACTTCCTGTAAAAGGTTCACTGGTCAACAGCAGCACACACTGCTTATCAAGCTGTCAACAGCAGAAGCTCAATCTAGGATTTAAGCACAGTGCTGTAAAAAAAAGTTTAATCTGGTAAGAAAGGTATTAGTATGAATAAAGTCCCCCCCACTTTCTGTTCCACCGCACTTCAGTCATTTAAAGATCGCTGTTGGAGAACCACCAGTCAGTCAGGGAACTTATAAACACAAACATGTAAGCTGTCAAATACCCTTAAATAAAATAACCTTCAGCTACATATATTTTCATGTATAAATTGAATGCTTTAAGATCCGAACAAGTTTCTGATTTAATTCATTTCATAGACAAATTAGGAAATCTCACCAATTCTTCCTTTCTTGTGAATGTGGCCGGGCATGATCCCAATCTTGCATTCTCCAGGCTGCAAAAATCCATGAATTTGAATTAAATAAAGAACATTTACTGACACACACGCCTATTTTTCTTTTTTACTTTCTTGTGCTCAATATCAGTGGAAATGTTGTATAACTAGTTCTCCAACTGAACTCAGTCTCCAGTTAAAGATTTTTCTTTAAAACACACACAAAAAAGACACTTTTCTCTACGGAACACAGTAATATATTATTTAGCCATAAGCTCACTTTAAATAAACCAGAACAAATTCAATGAATATTCACTGCACAAATTCCCATGAGTGAGGATCATTTCTTAAAATTTTGCTATACCCTAAAATCCAGAAAACATGGGGATACTCAGCTCAAATAACTGACATTATTTATTACTGTCAGAGACACAGAAATAAAAACAAAAAACAGCAGCATAATTAAATCATGCTCCTTTAAGGTTTTATTTGCCTTGCATTCACTTTTTAAAAAGGTAACAGAATATTAATGCATTAAATCTGAATTACAATGGGGTCCTTGAGAGGGAGTTTGTACTTTCAGCTCTTTCAACCACAATCGAAAAAAAAAAAAAGCACATGCGTCAGTCAATGTGTGTGTGTGTGTGAGAGAGAGTGTGAGCTTACATTGATGACTCCTGGGCAGTTGGGACCTATGAGGCGCGTGTTGCCCTGGCGCAGCAGCTTATGTTTCACTCTCACCATGTCCTGCTGGGGGATGCCCTCAGTGATGCACACCACCAGAGGGATCTCTGCGTCGATGGCCTCGATGATGGCTGCTGCCGCGAACGGTGGAGGTACATAAATCACGGTGGCATCTGCCCCTGTGCCCTCCTTTGCCTGAGGCGAGGAATTAAAAAAAAAGGTATTGGTGGTGTATAAAAAATGGAAAGTTATGAAATAGTGCCACCTAATGTTGCTTTAAAAATCATCTGGAAAGCTTAACAGTCCTCCACAGGACATCAGACAGAGCGATACCACATATTTCAGTTTTTGCTTTCAATATATTAACGGGTTTTTAAAAAGGGGACAACCACAGACACATACGGAGTCACACATACCTCCTTGACTGAATTGAAGACTGGCAGGCCGAGGTGAGTCTTGCCACCCTTGCCGGGGGAAACACCTCCAACTAACTGGGAGCCATAGTCAAGAGACTGCTGACTGTGAAAAGTTCCCTACAAAGAAAGAGGAGTCAGTCAGTGTATATGAGTGTGCAATGAAGTGGGGCACAGCCACTTCTGTAGCGTCAACCTTGAGATATCATTACAGACAGAGAGGAAGGAGGAAATATATGCTGCCATCCAGGATTAATCACCTGTGCTGCTGTGTAAAGGGATGGATACAGAGGTGAGGCTGGGGGGGTTCTTCTAGGGGATACAGCTACTGATAAATATATTCAATGAGAAGAAATCGAAATGTTCTTGACATATAAATAATGTTGTGAGCTTAGTTTAATCTCCTCGCAGAACCTTTGAAAAAACAAATCAAAAGCAGCTTTGGATATTCTCCAACATCGACTGTAAAATATCTCCCAAGAAAGACAGTTTACAAAAATATTTCACATGCTGTCACTCCCGTGTAGGCTATAGGGAACCTGTCACGGCTGTGTTGCCACAGTTGAAAGATTTTCTTCCTGACATTCATGAAGTCGATTAATTTGCTTCAACCCAAACAGAAACACATCTAATTCAGAATTTTACATTTTTTTGCTTAATTTGTGGGAGGAAACATAGAGAGAGTGTACACATATATATTGCCATAATAATTTAATTGCCATTACCGACTCATATGGTCAGTTTTTGGCGCTCAGGTTTCCAACAGACATCTGGTGGGTGTATGCTGTGCTTTTGAGGAGGTAAAGAAATTAAAAATATGGCGTGGCAATAAGCACCAATGGACGTAATCAACCACACAGACACTATGAATGTGCTTGTAAAGGTGCAGGACAGATGCGGTGCAGTTTCACTTTATTCCAAACAGATTTCTCTTTACTATATAACACTACAGCCAATACTGGATTTTTGAGACTGGTACCAGTATCAAGACTTTTAAAAATACATCAGTCAATAGTCAGTTTTTTCATAAATACATAATATAAACAAATATTTTTGATGAGGATCCCTTAGATTTATTATTTTAAAGAATTGCGACCTAGATATGTACGTAGCGAAAACATTATACAGTTGAAAAATAAACTTATTTACACGTAAACATTTAGGTATTTCACTGTATCTGCAACAACCTAATATTAATAACCTCATACTGGCCTGTCTTGTAGTGGATCTTACTGTTAACCTCTGATATCAGCCAACTGTTATTACTTGCTGTTCACAGTGTTCTGTGTTCAGTACAAATATCACCACGAGGCCCCATTTGAAATGAAAATAAACAAGATAAAGCAGCAATAACACTAAAGGGTGTAGAACGTATGTTGGGAGGTAAAATCTTGTGAGTGAATCTCAGCTGTGCTTTCCCCAGAAAATGAGCGCATCAAGGCAGTGTAAATTGATTTCCTGCTGAACAAATCCTATCAGTCGGTAGTCAGTTAATTATTACTGAAGATGCTGAAACAATGTAGATAAAGTAGCCAAGGGTCATAACTACAAGAGCAAAAAAATGACCCCCATGTAAAAATTATAACTAGCCTATTAAGAGGAATTAGAAGCTATGAATCAGCATTTTTTTCCAAATTGTAATATGCTCCTTCACCCTGCTAACTTTGCTGTTTTTGCCAGCCATTATTATCGCAAATGTTGGGACAATAAATTTGAAAAATTGCTTGCTTATCAAGCCAGAAAGACACCAAAATGTGCACTCAATAGCACTTGCTTCATTTCTCATCCTTTTCTAATTACCCGGAGTGTTCACTGGAACTATATTTAACAACCTTTTATTATGTTGAACAGAAAATGGAGGATGAAAAATGGAATGTGCATAAGGACAGAGGAGGGATATAAATCTGTAAAGTCCACATTTCAGGCTTGTTGAACACAACTTGCCAAGATTTTTATTCTCCTTGACTGGACACAGTTCAAAGCGAATCACCTGAGCTTTTTTATGCTCTTGAAAAATAACTGGAAGGATCAACAATCTGCCACACAAAGTTATTATTATTGACCAACACACTGACTAAGGGTAGTGATGAGGGAAAACTAAGTCAAAGTAAAAAATCTATTTCTCCAAAACTAGATGAAATGAAAACAGGACCAAACCTGATTTACAGAAACAACAAGCTAATATTACAACAGCATCAACTGATCCAAAGACAAGTTTCAGCATTTACACAGAACATGAACAAATTTCTTCCAGTCTTTTAAACTTCAAGCCAATTATACTTGATATTCCTTTAATTCTTTAAAATGTTTTACTTAAATTTGACCTAGTGCTGTAATTCTGTTTTCCTCTATTGTAATTCTGCTAATACTACTTCTGTGTACATATTCCTGTGGAACAGAAAAAGTCCCTCAGGAATATCTTTCAGTTGTGAAGGAGTGCTGCAGGACAAGGAGTTTTTCCTTCTCTGAAAGGATAGAGGATCTTGTATGTCGAACAGATTCTAAAGACTTTGAGACAAACTTGATTTTTGGGCTATATAAATAAAATGTACTTTACTTGAACAGACATAATTAAATGAAATGGAGTTAACGCCTGGACCACAGCTATACCAAGGTGGAAACCGATTGTGAAAATATCAGTGATGAGGTGAAGTGATGAAAATAATAAACTTTAATAATGCATTCTCTCTGGTGAACGTACTCCTACAGAAAGGCTTTAGACACACAGGAATTGTGTGTGTGTGTGTGTGTGTAGTGGGGAACAACTGAGATTTCACAACATTACAGTAACCTAATCTGATGTGAAGCAATATTAAAAGAAAATGTGTTGATGGCAACAAGTCGTCAGTACAAACCTGCTTCCCTGTGAAACCTTGGCAGATGACCTTCGTGTTCTTGTCGATGTAGAGGTTCTTTCTACTTCCTGTATAACAGTGCCTGACTCCACTCTGCTGCACTGAATGGAGAAAGAGACAGGGGGGCAACACAGACTGATTTTAGGGGACAGATGTCAATACACACGTCAATACTCATCAAAACCTTACAGAATGAAATCTTCCTATCCACTTCTTCACTGAAAAGGAGGACAATAAATGTACTACACATGCATGTGAAACCTTTTTTTGAAACAGTTGTAGTATTTTGGCAACAATCTCTTTACTTCTGCATTCATCTTTTATTGTTGCTGAGAAACTATTCCAGCTTTTCTTTGGACTTGATAGCTGACTTTTACTGCACCCATGAACACAAACCTTCTCTGATATTCTATGAGAATGTTTTCATTAGAGATGGTTGCTTATACAAAAGGAGCTCTTGTGGTGTGAACTACTGAAGGAAATGTGACACATGGACAACATGTTATGTCTGATTAAAATTACTGATTGGAAGTGTTGTACTCTAATTTACCAGACTCCCTGAGTGTGATAATGCTATCAGTTTCAAAAAAGGGTATTACCAGCACATTTTGCATACTGTGCTGTGAGGTGGTGAGCTGCATGTATTTAAAAGCATATTTTGGAAGTGGAATAATAGTGTTTCACTAAAGTGTAATTCTGCAGTTCAACATTCTTTAGAGCTGCAGCTGCATTTATCGGTATTTTGTACATGAACACTGAATCATATGACTACATGTTATGTCACTCACAGAGAATTGCCACCCAGTTCTGCAATCTTTAGACTCTTTTAACTCTTTTGCTAACGTTTTGCTTTTCCAGCCCACAGTTTACTGTTTGGTTCAGTTCAGTCTCACAGCTCTCATCAACTGCACCTGTTGCTGCAGACAGCTGTTTTCAAATCCCTGGCTTAGACATACTGTAGTCAGTAGCAAGACACATTCAGGTCAAAGTGCAAGTGTCAAGTTTTACATCTACTGTGAGACAACTGATAAGACAAATACAGCACATGTTATATAACAACCTTACCTTACAGGTAGAACTAGCAACATGCTGCACAATACACTGACTCTCTATGAGCTACCGCAGACAAAGTAACTGAGACACAAGACATGTTTAAACTGAACTTCAATATAGTTTTAAATCATAGCTGTTTCTCTTCTAATCATTTTTCCAGGGAGAATTTTTTTTTTATTTGCGAGTGCATGTATGTTTTACTGATCACATTCAATTGGGGACAAAATATTATCCCAACAAGGGGCCAATTAATTATTTTACTTGGGCTAGCAAAGTAAATCTAAAATATAAAACTTCATTGTATATACATCTGTAATCACCATCTTAACTGAAGAAAAAAAAAACACTGACCTCCATGGTTGCCACTCTCTGGTGCACTAGACTGACACACATATGTTCTGAAATTTTAAGCTGATTAATTTAATTTATTCAAACAGCTTATCCCTCTATCAAATGAGAGTAGGTTCAACCCTGAAAGAAAAAGGCATCAAACAAAAGCTGCATGCTAGTAACAAAATCTAGCAGTTACCTTATGTATGGTTTCGAAGCTGAATAACTTGTGTCAGATCAAAACAAAAGCTTCTGACTGAACTAACAAAAACAGCAGCAGCATTCACCCTCAGTGACTGAACTTTGGTCCTCTGTCTCAGTCACAGACAAATTTATCAATGACACTGTACAAAGTTCAGTTGCTCGTGTCCTAACAAAGTGACAGCAACTAAACTACTGCTAATAATCCAACAATGCCAACTGCAGACTGGCCAATGCATCTCTAAAGCAAACTCAAGTCAGATGTCAGATCTCTTAATACTCAGGAGGTGTAAACATGCAAGCTGCAGACAGACTTACTGAACAGCTAATTTAGCTGCTTCCAATCGCTGCTGGGTGAAAACTAGATAAACATGAGCTACTCTGACAAAACAACTTGAGCAGAGTGAATGGACATGCTACGTTTAGTCAAGAAGACACACAAGGTCAAAGTTCAGCACTTGCTCTGGCCGGGGAGCAGGCTGACAGGGGGTTAAAGTTAGATTTCAGCTGGACGTTAGCGAAAAGCTAGCTAGTTAGCTGGCTGGCTAACTGTCATTGAGTTCTAACAACATAGACAGTTGGCAGGCTAATGTGGCTAACTAGCCTGGAAGCTAACTGACAGCCAACCAAGGGGAGCTTTGCTAGCCAGTGCAAGACTGTTGGAGCCTGCAAAGCCCAACTAATGTACAGAACAGAGCCAATTAGTATATTCGTATCACAGAAACTATACTGTCAAACATTTCAAATGATAAAAAGTATAATTTACTAAAATACTTACAAAGCAGCCTGGCAAACAACCTGCTGTGAGACATCTTCGGTCATTCACCAATGACACCGGAGGCTGAGGACCTGACACACGGATTCTAGCTGACTACAGATATCCCCATAAATTCTGGATATTTAAATGAGCTTGAAAACATGTTCTAGTTACATAATGAAGTCCAGGCTTTCCGTATTTATTCAAAATTGACAGACTGTGTTTTTTTTCGTGAGCTCTGAATATGGCACATAAAAAAGATACCGACATTAAAATTATTCCAGGCGAAATAGTAGGCTGCTTCAATTCGCAATGAATCCTGAGTAGTGTAGTTCTCCGCAGTGTGCAGTGAAAGACACCTTGCCAGCACAAGAGGGCGCATCAACCACATGGATGTCACCCTGATTGCCCTTCGCTAAAAATAACAATTAAGCTTGAGAGCTCATTTTTGACCTTGGAAACAGTTATTTAAAAAAGAAAATCTTAACCCGAGGTCCACTTACTAGCATTTCCAGAGCTTTCAACCGCATACTGTATATTTTAATGAAATACATTTAGTCAGTTGTCCATTTCCTTTCATTTTAAGATATTCCTTTTTAAAGAAAATATGCTGTACGACTACTCACACAAGGACAGCATTATGGATTCAAAGAATAATCTAACAAGGCCTTAGTCAGAATCCGCTTTATTGGCCAAGCATGTGGACACATAAAAGGAATTTGACTCCGGTTTTAAGTTTCTCTCAAAGTAGGTCGACTTACACCCAGAACAATTTACAGGAAGATAGAAATAGACATACAGCTAAAACAAGGACAACAAAGCTGAATAAAAATAGGTTAAAATAAACATAGAACTATTATGTATCTACAAGTAGGTGGAAAATAGGTTTATATATAAATATATAAAAAAGCAACAATGACCAACAACATAGAATGTCTATATACAAGTCAAGTGTAGATTGTAAACAAATAGTGCAAAGGAATAAAAGTACTAGATAGCTTTATATACATGAAGTGGGTGGTTATACAGTATATGCAGTGTTCAGGATTTATATTTGACAGTGATGGAAGATATACTTTTCATCAGAGTGATGGCCTGTGAAAAGAAACTGTTCTGCCAGAGGGCCGAAGTTGCTTGATTGATACAACAATACTTGTAATGTCCTTTTAAATTAGTAGGCTCATGGCAATTTTGCTCAAAATTGCACTAAACCAGCCTCTACATTTCTGAACAACCTTATGTAATGAAAACGTATACATTAATCTGCATTAAGGATTGTCTCTTTGGTCTTTGAGCAGTGTATGTGGGTGATATTAAGAGTCACTGTGTCTGTATGTTACCTCCTCTTGTGAGCAAGTTATGACATGTGATGATTGTGAGTTTCCTGAGAGCAAGAGGATTCTTTGGAGTTTGCCAGGAATTTAGTTGGTGATGTATGTTATATGTACAATTACAAGTATTATGTATGAGTCAGTGCTTGATAGGTGGTAAGTACATTTACTCACATACTGTATTTACCGTAAATAAAAGGACATTGTTTAGGTACCGGATCTTTGGTTGAGTTTTTTCATTTTGTGAGATTTTATTCTTCCATCACTGGGAAATATAGTACTTTTCACTTTTCTAAATGTATCTGACAGTAACTTCGTGTTGTTAAAGTGTGTAGATTCCCCCTCTCCCAATACTTCTAGAATACATTGCATTGCTGTTGTCAGACCTTTATATATTTTAGATATTGCAAATTTGTGAAAAATCTGAGCAGCCTGCTTTACCGCTCATAAAAGAAACGGTTAACCCATTTTACTTGATGTCAATTAAATTCATGGTGTCTCAGGTCCTGGTCCTTGAGCTTTGAGCTTGGCTGGTTTTCTATAAGAGCTCATCATCTGCATTCGTCTGTTGTCACCTTGTTCCTAGAGGCTGTATAGTGGGAATGTAGTTTTTCCTTTTTCTAACCCTTTTAACCCTTTCATTGGATATCCAGTTTTATCAAAAGCAAAGGTACACTTGTTGTGTGACTTACTCACATTACATATAATTAGTGGGCGCATATAAATAAAGCCAAGCTTCTTTAGAATGCTATTTTAAGAAGAGGAAAGCCTCAAACTATAATTGCAGCAAGGAGCAATTGTACAAAAGTAACTTGAGGAAAATTATTCGTCTCATAAACTTTTTGTCTGCGGGGCATTCAAATGGTAGATCAAATGTTGTCACGTTATGCTGCATAGAACCACTCATGTTACTACATTACACATGTTTAGAAACCCTTGTGAGTCTCAGTTTCTCTTACATAATACACAACTATATGATAAACCTTGGTTGTCAGGCCTCAGAGTCCATCTGGTTTTTATTCTGGGTATTAGTGGGGTGACATGGATAGAATAATCTTTCTTTCTTTCTATAATGGTTTCTGGAAAATCTGTTGAAAAATTGTTTATGGTTAGGGTTAGGTACTTAAATGGTACTTAATCAAACTGATGCAAATGCATCAATGCAATCCAATGGCCTCATACAACCAGTGACGTTAAAGGGATAGCTCCAGTGGTATGAACAGTATGGCAAAATCTCTGATGCTTGACAAATCATCTCACATTAGCCTTACATAATGTCATACAGCCCAATCCTACTAGGTATTGTCTGAGACACCTGAGACAAAAGTTGATATACTCCCACTCTGGGATGCAAAGGCAGTGTAGCAAATATTTTAATATGAAATATTCCATTTTTGTCACACAACCTACATGTAGGCAATTGCACTTTCATACTGAGGATGTTTTAGACATTTCACACAACTGCTTTTGTTTGGGTACTATATATATATATATATATTTAACCTTATTTACGTCATTAAACCCCGAAGTTTAAGGGTTTTAGCCCTTTAAGAAGGCAGAAACCACCTTCTTCACGCTGAGTTCAAGTTGTCCAATCAGGAGCCACCAACTCCTCCGACGCTGATTGGTCATACGTTCCACCGTCACAGGACGTTGTTACGCGTATTCACGAAAACACCAACGCATTTCTTCGGTTGTTTCCAAGTTTCCACGGTGAGAGTTTACGTACCGGTGACAAGCTGCGCTCAGAAATGAACGCAATGACATGAACGAAGCCCAGGAACTATCCAAGTCAAACACAAAACCTGCCACATTGAGCAATTCAAGATGGTTTTAGAAACGATTTCAAGGATAATAAAAGTCCAGCTTCCAGCATACCTGAAGAGGCTTCCGCTTCCGGAGACGATCGGCGGATTTGCAAGGTTAACAGGTAACGAAGTGCAGCTGTGTTGCACTTCTCTGACTGTCATGTGAAGATGACTTCTCTACTCATCGGGGATCATAGCTTTGTACCTTTAGTTAGCCTGCAAATTAAAACTCGGTCATAGTCACGCTGCGGATGGCAGCGTCCTACAAAACCTGTGTTATGTCCTCAAGTGCTGCTTTGCTCCCATAAAACTCTTTATCATCGTTTGATTTTATTGTTTAGCAACATCATCTCAGTAGTGACCTTAATGTAACTAGTCGCTGTTAGAAAACAATACTCGCCACAGTTAGTTAAGTTTGTCTGTGTGTTTGTTTAATGTTGATACAATTCTGACCTTAACCATAAAATGTCTGCATTTTATAAGTTGCAGCCTGCACTCTGCTGTGTAAGTGATATCCTGTTAATCCCAACAACTGGAAATGTAACGCTACGTTTGCCTCTAGCACAATATGCAACCAGCACAGTCTGTCATAACATCAAGTGATGCACAGGCATGGCAGCTATAGTCCGGTACAGAGGGTACATACAGTCTCAAATCTCAAGATTACTTCAAGATCATTGTTTTACAACCATGTCAACCTGTTGGGTCACAAAATTCTCATGACCCCTGCAAATTAGAACATTTTTACGTGATCCTATCAGTTAAAGCAGAGAATTTGCTGTTTTTTCTTGTCTTACATTGTAGTAAATTGAATTTCTCTGAGTTTTGGACTGCTGGTCAGAGACAACATGGGGATTTGAAGACACCAAACCTAAATTAAAGTATGGCCGACTTTGATATTTTGTTTTGAGCAGCAATGGGGAAGCTCTAGCAGGATTATTTGAATACTTCGGTGTCTGTACTGATCCGATACAGTAGATTGGTATCTGCACCGACTAAGACCTTATTGAGTGGATTGGGTATTAACCATGATGCAATCGATCCACATGAAATACAGATTCTTAATCAATGTCATTATATTATCAGTGTTAGAAAAAAAAAAGAAGTTTTTAATACCACAGCAATCCCTGGGCTCATGTTACCTCACATAAAAATGATTCCAATCTCCACTGGACTACATCGTCATCATGTCTTATCACATGCGGCATCTCTTGCAACACAAAAACTGATTCAATAACTTATTTGCACCTCTTCAACAAGACTTAATACACTTCCACACACTGAAAAAAAAAATGTCTTCACAGCTTCTAGTTAAGTACAAGTGCACACTAAAGGAGAGCGAGCTGAGTACAGCAGCGGTTTAGAGAACCAGAGTGAAAGTCCATCTTGAAGCTCAACAACCACTTCAACTTGACCTTTCAGCCCTTTGGAAAGTGTCAAATGTTGCCTAAAAATAGCCCAAAAAAGTAAAAAAGCTGAGCTAGCCTTACATTACTGAAACGCTTTAGTGACAATTGACATGCTAGAATCATTTGAGTGTTGCCTGTCTGAGAAGGCCATGAAACTAAACACACAGATGGACATTTTTAGTGATTGGGGTGCTTTGTGCTAATTTGATATGACTTGTGAAAGTCTTACAATTATTGGCTTTTAAGTTAGATGTTGACAGATGTTGGCTGAAGTTAAAACCTGAAGTTGTGTTTTCTGTCATAAATGAGCAATTTAGACAGTCAGTGCAGATTAGAAGAGGAAAGATTTATTAAGTGCTCCTACATGTGAAATATAATTCCTTTAAAGAGATTAAGGGTTAGCACCATCCCATTAGACATCAAAACCCTTGTACTGAAAGTATTTTAATTGCCATAAGAGTATTATGAAAAGTTCCTGGAGCCGGGGTATAACTCACAGCTAATAGTAAAATTACATAACTGTGGTTAATCCTCACTGTCTGTCCTCTCCATGTATGGTGGACTGCACGATGGGTTTTCCCAAAGCACTTTTCTGGGCTCAGTGTGGTATTTCCCCTGATAGCTGCTCCAGCTGATACAGTGTGTTACCCTGCAGTCACCTCACCAGGATGTGGAGAAGAATAGAATTAGGTGTAGCAGAGGTTACTCGCTTAAATATGTTTATATAAAAATGTATTTTCAAAATGGAGTTTAACTGCGTTTGATGTAAATACTGTAACTTAAAAAGGATGTTTTAATGTCTCTGTGACATCATCATATCATAGTTCATCATGGTATCAAACGGATGCCAGATCTACTGTTTCAGGCTTTTAAAAACATGAACAGTACTTCAGACAATATCGATCTGTCTAGGCCCGGTGCGTTGTAATTTAAGTCTGCCAGAGGGGTGAAGACTATAAAAATAGTTTTCCTTATTGGAAATTGGCTTTGCGAATTGAAGTGTAGCTGCAACTAATGGTTATATTCATTGTTGATTAATCTGTCAATTATCTTCTGGATTGATAATTTTGTCTATAAAATGTCAGAAAAAAAAATGCCCATTGCAATTCCCTAAAGCCTAAGGTGACACATTCAAAAAGCTTGATTAGTTCAGCTTACAGTCAAAACCTAAAGATATTCAATTTACTTTCATATATGTCAAAGAAAAGCAGCAAATCCCCTTATTAGAGAAGCAGGAAAATATTTGGCATTTTGACCCAATCAAAATAGTTGCTGATTCTGTCAATTGCCAAATTGATTAATCAACTAATTGTTTCATCTGTAAATTGAAGTGTCAGCGTTTAGAGCTTCCAGTAATGGACATGAAGGCCTGTCCCCTCATAGGACCAATGACCACAAATACATTTTCAACCTCTGGCCAACACTACTCTAGTTATACAAGATTTGCCCTTGTTCGTAGATATCCTCGTTTGCTTACGTGCGTATAATGTGTATGTAATATGTCCGTAGTGTCCGAGTGGCTGCGGTTGCTGCCCCTCCTGGGTATCCTGGCTTTGCTGGGCTATCTGACCATTCGCCCATTCCTGCCCAAGAAGAAGAAGCAGAGAGACAGCCTGATCAACCTGAAGATCCAGAAAGAGAACCCAAAAGTGGTCAACGAGATAGACATCGAGGACCTGAACAGTGCAAATGTGTGCTACTGTCGCTGCTGGCGCTCCAAAACTGTAAGTTGGCTGGTTGCTTTCTGACCTCTTCTATATGCATGGAGACATACGCTGCCTGCAGCGACAGGTAGTGAGCCTAATAGTTATCTTTATTTGTCACGCAGGCTGCTAAATACTGTTGACTTACTTAAATTAGAGAAGTTGTACTTCAGGATAAGTGAGTTTACTGTTTCTGTGTCTTGCTGATCAGCTAACATGAAGTTGTTTCCTGTTTTAGTTTCCTGTTTGTGACAAGTCACACTTAAAGCACAATGAGCTAACTGGAGACAACGTGGGACCGCTCATACTCAAGAAGAAGATACTGTAATCGACCACTGATGGGAGTTTTCCTTTCACCTCCCCAGTCTGTAGTTTTCATTTCTTAACAGTTTGTAGTTTGTCTACTTTTTTTTTTTTATATATACAAGAATCTTCATCATGTTATGTTGATCAGAAAAATTGACTTCCAGAGTCTTTATTTGAAGTGGTCCTGTCACACCTAAAAATGCAATTGTCCACAGTCTGATTGTGTGAAAACTGTATTTTAGGTTCTTTAATGCCGTTGTGCAGTTAGAAAGATTTTCGCTTGTCATTGTTGGTTAACAGAATAGCGTTTTTATGTGACTGCAAAATCAATTTTAGTCATGTCTCAGTCTTTTTCAAATCAATTTCAATTCATCATTGGGACCACTTTGAGGGGAAAACTTGAAACATAATTGCAGTGACTTTATGATGACTTTCAATAATCTGACCCCATCAGGGAAAACGTTTTTTCCCCCCAGTTAAATGGTTGTTTAAATGAAATACATAATACTAGTCCACCCTGTAATCAACATTTAGTACTGTATGTCTTCATTTTAGACGATTCTATCATATCATTTAACACCCGGCCTTTTGTCTGTGTGCCAAATATTAACATGCTGTCCACACCTTCAGGATGTGAAATATTCTCTTAAGTTATTTTGTGTATGGGAGGCTTCATTCTTCAGATGTATTTTGTTCATAGCCTTTAAACATTTGAGTTTTACATGTTGTATTCAACTCTGTTGCCTACAAACATTTCAAACCACTGCACCATTGAGTAATATCCACTTATATACCATTTTAACCTCACTACCCTACTGAGGTTTGAGAATGTAACCTCTGCACCATAAGATTTATTTTTCCGTGCCGTTTTTTTCTAGCCTCTGTATTGTCGTAATGGGTGTATATATAGTTGACTTTGGGCTGGAATATTTCCTCTTGAATTCGTCAGCGATATTTTATACATAAATGGCCTTTATTGTCAGATCTGTATTTTCATGATGATGTCTGTGAATAACTCTGTTTATGAGCCTTTGTAAGAAATGGCTGTAATTTCTTTATTCTGCATTTGAAATGTAACATGTAAAAAGGAAAGGTCAGGATGTTTAACTCAGAACTGCGGCTTCATTCTCTTCTTTCACTATTATGATTGGGAAACACTTCATGTAACCTTGAGTTGAAATCACGTAAAACTTGCATTCAGGGTCATATTTTTACAGGAATGTATTGTTTTAGGCACTTCCATCAACACAGCCTCAAAAAGAAAAGATGCCACTTGGAATGACATCAAACTTTCTCCTGCTCATGTAAGCAGTAAGAACAAGACTGAGACTCTTGTTGCTAGCGGCTCTATGATGCTGTACTTAGGGACAGTGGTGCTCGGAGCTAAATGCTAACGTTAGCATGCTAACATGCTGATATTTAGCAATTATAATGTTTACCATGTTCAATGTTAGCATGTTAACATTAGCTAATTAGCACTAAACACAAAGTACAGCTGAGGCTGATGGGGGATGTCATTAGTTGGTAAACAAGTTTCAATTTTGACCTTATGATGGTGCTGGATGAAAAGTAAGGGGATCCCCAAAGCTATTACAGTTCATCCTGAAGTGGACATGACTGTCACTCTCAAATTCCATGATAGTCCTGATAATCCATCCAATGGGTGTTGACATATTTCAGTCTGGATATTTCACCCCTAGAGCCATGATACTAGCATGGCTAAAACGCAAACAGTTCAGAAACCGAAACTTAAAGGAATAGTGATCTAAATAAAGGTCATTATAAATATACAGTAAGTTAATTTGTATAAATGTTTCATAGTAATAATTTAAGCTATCACTGCATAACTACACAAAAGAAACAGACAGTTCTTGGTATGTTTCATCATTTATTGTTCAAAGAATATTTGGTAAAAAACTAATGCTCAACTCTGCATATGTATTATAAATAATTGCTAATAATACACAAGAACCTTTTAAATGTCAATAAGTTCAAAGAAAAATCAAATATGTAACAAACGTGAAAAATGTACTTCTCTTCATAATCAAACAATAGAAGGTGGGTTTACATGAATGTTTTGACTATGGACATGATCACTGTTGGGCATTCATGATAGTGAAAGCAGACATAGTGATTGCAGTAAATGATAGGAGTTTTAGCAGCATTGTGTATAAAGCGAAGGAAAATATTGTCGATTAACCAGATCACCTGAGTTTTTGTAAAGTACACAAACCCTTATCATCATCATAACACATAGCTAATACATATTTTATTAAAATATACGCCAAATACACAAACACAAAGCAGTATAATAATATAATAATAATATCGTACTTGAGTGCAGAACACCTAAAGACTTCAACGCGTCATCTGTGTAGTCTAATTTAAAACAAAATACTGCTACTGTCAGTACATTAAATTACGTAGCCCTCCAAAGGAAACTGCTTATAATAAAACACGGCATTACCACCTTTTCAAGTAAATAGTTTACATAAATATGGTCATAAAAAAGGGCAAATAGTGGATTCAGTGAAAATGACTGGCAGGAACAATATTCACCTTTATAAAAATGTAAACCATATTCATGCCTAACACTAATATATCTGATTTAATGTTCATTTGGGGTCAGAAACAAAACCATCTCATGTATACAATTCATACAGCGTAACAGTGCAGACGCTGGGATATGGGTCATTTTGTTTGGAGCCTGAGGCCTGGAAACCCCTTGAGGCTATAAATACAGAGTGATTCATGCGTTCCTGCAGCACGGCAAGCATCAGGAGCTGACTGGCAGATAGAGACACAATGAGAGCCACTTGGTGGCTAAAGGAAAGCTCAATTATTCGTGGAAGTGTAAAAAGCTTGTCGGAAGTCTACTAAAAATGTCCTCGCCTACTGGATGAAGACAGGTGATGTCAGAGTGTACTCTCATAGGTGACTGGAGTTTCATCGTCGTCCTCGCCTCCTGCTGCAGAGCCTAGAAAAGACAGAGAGGAGACAGAAGAAAAAAAAGTCCTGAGAAAAGCTTCAGTACCAGACTGATTACATGCTATAGATTCTCTAGTGAACAAACAGAAGTTAAAGACTACTGCACAACCATGCGTTGCACTTTTGCACTGTGGTTAATCCAGTGTTCTTACACTGTAACAGCAACAATGCCACTGTTGTGTGGATGTAAAAGACATGTATGAATGAATGAAAGGGTAAACAGAAGCACGCTAGAGGTATGCAAATCCTTGTCTGACTGGACGCATCTATAATAAGGGTGAAGTGGGGAAAAGCTTTGCAGGAAAAGGTATTCACTACTCAAAACACACGACTACGAGGCGAGGTGTTGAGCTTGAATTGTTGAATGTAGGACTTTACCTACCTAAGAAGAAAGCTGATAAATTGGGTTTGACTCGCTCACCACAGGAGTTCTTTGGTTTTTGTAGAAGGTGAGGTCCAGTGAGCCCTATGATGAGAGCTCCTACAGGGGCAGTGAGGAGGATGCCCAGCACAGCCACAGTCAGCACATCCATGCCATACTTCTGCAACTGCTTGTCGTCCTTTGTCCTGGCCATGTCTAAAGCCGTGGAGCCTATAGCTGCCTGATGAAGAAAAGGACACTAGTGTTTCCTCTTTACTCACTCACAAATGACATACACCATCAACATGAGAGGAAAAACATTTGAGTGTCTGTATTTCTATTCCCCAAAAAAATGACTAAACTGAGCACAAATTAAAACTCTCAGAAAGGTGAGTATACCGCTGACAAATATTTCAGCGCTGACTTACCTGCACTGTGGCTTTGGGCATCCACGCTAGGGCTATGAACAGCTTTTCCTTCAAGTTAAAGCCCGCGCACAACACACAGACAAAGGTGAACAGGATCCGAACCAGCAGGGCAATGAGCAGAGTGGCTATACCCAGACCTAAACAAATAGACAAGAGTCATACAGAAGGTGTTACACTATATTGGTACTGACATATATAAACTGTGGGCAAGGAGGTGCACAGTTGTGTTGAAAAATAAAAAAAAACACAGGCCGGCTGAGTGGTGCTTATATAAGAACCTACTTACACTATACACTACTTACTACATACACCTATATCATTTCAGTCATTTTATAGTATAAAAAAAATACAAGGAAATAAAACTAAGAGACTTCCTAAGGATCATGTATATACTTTTCATATATACTTTGAATTTCTTTTGTAAAAAATCTATTCTTAAAAGTAGCTATCTGTAATTTTGAAGCCATGTATTTCATGAAAGACAACTTTTGTTACTGCATAAACTGGACAGTAGAACAATTTTAAGTACAGTGGGTGTGTTCATGTAATTTCTACTATGTTTTTGACCAGAAATGCATGCGCAATGCTAGCATAGCATAGAGCCAACTGGAGAAGGGACTGGAGCCGTATGAACACATTTTTAAAAAGGACGGACAGCCTGCAAGGATAGTCTGTGAGTGCTAACACCGACTCAGGTTTTAATATTTACTGGACACAGACAGAGAGCTAAAACTCTCCAGGGTTTTTTTTGGCTATGCAAATATATTTACATTCATACAGCCACATTTGAATTTCTCACAGTGATAACAGCCACCTCACTGTGTTATTGTGATGCATGTGTGTCTGTGTGTGTGTGTGTGTGTGTGTGTGTGTGTGTGTGTGGTTATCTCACCAACTGTGAATCCCTCCAACTCAGAGACTCGAATCTCTGCTCCTATTAGTCCGAAGAGAAGAGGCTGAAAAATGTCCCACGCCCATCCCACCACTTCCTCCACACGTGCCTTAACAGACAAACAAACAGAGCACACAGAAATGTTTAGGATGGTTATCTTGCAGCAGTGTAGACATTAAATTACTAATGTATTGTTGAAGAACTTATTGTACAAGCTAGTAGGTTGGTAACTAGTATGCTTCAATAATTAATTATGAAATATACTTTTCTGCTGAGTTAAGCTCTAAAGCATGCACATATTACCTTTTCTGACCCCCAGCCGATGCCAGCCAGGAATGCCAACACCAGGGTGCAGAGGCCTCCGGAGCCAGGAAACCCAGCTACACCGCTGCCGAACACGGCAAAGACGGACAGACCCAGCACCAAGAAGGATCGCTTCATTACTATGTGTTTCTAGGTGAAAAAGATAGTCAATGATTAAATAAAGAATATGATACTATAGTGAAATCTATAAATACAAAATGCTCCATGTAACACTAGTAAGGCATCAGCAGATATTAGGTAGTTGATGACATCTGTTATCGAAGGAAATTCTTGACCCACAAAAATCTCTTCCATTATATTATACTTTCCCACTTAGATGAATCCAAAATATTCTCATTAAAAGGCTTCAGGGTTTATCATTTTAAACCAGAAGTGAAACACTTCACTGACTTTTCTTTCTTCACAAAGCATTTGTTGGCTTGGTTCATGCACAGTCTGTGGTGTCAAGTGGTGCAAGGATGACTAAGCAATAGTGAAACTAGCTAATATCATGGTGATGCTGTGAGAGCACGCCCACCTGGTCAGCGCTAGGGAAGTACTGGACGAGGAAGCCAAGAAGAATCCCGGCAACCATCCCGCCACCCACCTCCAGCACACCTCTCAGGAGGTTGTACCAAGTGGAGCCTAGAGGGATCAGCAGAGACGATTAATAGAATACAATTAACCAACTGTCCTAAAAATATGTATATAATGACAATGTAGCTAGGTAAACATTGGCAGTATTATTTAGTGTTTTAAATGCAGGTTAGTATCGCCCTACAGAGGCTCTACATTGTGGTATCCTGGAGTCATGAGATACAAAATGCACTGCGACTTGGCACTAGAGTAAACAGTGCACTCACACCCTCTGCTGAGCTCCTGACAAACTACAGATGGAAGCTGCTTATTTCATGAGCTTCTCAGGGCTGACCTTCACTGCAGTACTCTAAACATGCTGCCACTCCCCTGGGGTTTAACGTGGTGTTGTATTTCAAGAAAAAAACATTGAATTCAGCGCTTATTTTCTTTCACCTCTCCAACACACACACACACACAGACATTCACAGGTTACCTGTGGCGAAGGCCATTCCCAAGCATGTGGTGAATCCTGTGATGGCGAGGATGTCGTCAAAGCTGCCTGCAGCCATCAGCAGGGTGGGGATGCCCTGCTCCACCCCGTAACCGTCCTTCTGCAGCAGCAGCATGGAGGGAACCACCACTGCTGGAGACACAGCGCCCATCACAAAGCTGTGGAGGAGATGGATTGTTTATTAATCTACATGCTCCAACAGAGACGAAATAGATGCCTTTGGAAACCTGCTGGAGAGATGCATGATATATAGTTTATACTGCAGCTGAGATACCAGGCCCGAATCTGATGCAATAATATTGATTCTTTAACGATGGTCATTTTATTGCGCTGCAAACATAGTCAAAATGTTTTAATTCTGAAATATCCTATCATTAAAATTCTGTTATCCATCTCAAAAAAGAATGAACAGAAAATGACGACACTGTTTTATGCCAACACTAATCTTCAGCCTCAAAAATTGACATTTAAGTTGGCCAGTACAAAAATATTTGTATTGGCCCCCATTCACCCTTCAAACACTGATAAGCAATGCATGCAGAGGGTGAAGAGGCCATCGGTGTAGAAAGCCTGATATCCAAAGCTCCATTTCAACTGCTGACGGCACACGAATGCTGACGAGGCAGAAATATAAAAGAGGCACATATTTTTTTATGTTAAATTAATAAATTGAATAAATCATCCGATTGATTCATCTTGTCAGTAGTCCTATCGCCCACCCTAATGGACATCAAACAAAAACCATTATGTGTGAGTGGATAAGAGGCTGTAATGTGATCTCATGACTCTCGGGAGTGTTTTCTATTCTCTGCTTCATGGGAGCATGTTCCATGTAGGTGAAGTGTGTATAGTGTTAGTCTAACCTATCTTTGTCATCAAAGTTCAGCCTTCCATATCTTATTTCTAATGCTATACGTTAATTATAAGTTAATATAACTTGTCTCCTTGCTTGGTGCCTTTTTTTCTGTGATTAGTTTTTTCATCTCAAAGCTTCCCTGGATTTACTACATACACAAACTGATTAAGCCTCTGCACTTGTTTTATAAGAAATATAATTTCAAATTAAAATGGTATCTGTTTGGCCTTGTGGTTAAGGCTCACACTGTCCCTGTTCAATTCCCTCTGGGGCCCTTTGTCACATGTCTCAGCCGTCTTTCCCCTACATTACTGTCTGCATCATCACTGTCAAAATAAGAAAGAAATTGCAAAAGATAACGTTGAAATTGGAATTGTAAATATATTTGGTTCTTACTGGTTTGTAAAACAATGGAACATGTTCCTAGACATACTGTAACAATAACACAGAGCTTGTCATTAAGTAGAAAACAGACAGTGGAGACAGAGAGGGAGAGCAAGTAGTGTTGTATTTACCCAAGGATGAAGCCCCACACCCAGGGCAGGTCCATGAGGAAGTGAGAGATCAGAGCTGTGGTGCAAGCCTCTATGATGCAGGGCCCAGCAGCCACACGAACACACACGGACTTTAGTTTCCTCAGAGCCTGACAACACAGACACATACATCATTCAAGGTGTTCGTTGTTCTTTTATAATTTGATTCATCTCTCTCTGTTTGACCACTTCTTGAAATCCCTGTTTCTGTGGATGATGTTCTTTTAAATCTGTATTCTCTGTGATTCACTACCTTTGCACATATATTGTATGGTATTGTATTTTGTGAAGCACCTTTTGTGAACCACTTTGGTTTCAAAAGGCGCTACAGAAATAAAGTGTGTTATTGTTGTTATTATTATTATTATTATTATAAATCATTGATTGTTATAAGGAGATTAAGAGAGGAATAACAAGTGTAGTGATGTGTGGGAGAAGTGAATGAAACATCTGAACACTGACAGAGAAAATGACTGGCTGCTAACCAATTAAGCCATTTTTTTAAATAAAAATACCAAGCATTAGCTGGTTACATCTTTGGGCTACTTTGGGCTCTGGTAAGCTCTCACTGAGATTTCTCATTACTTTTGAGAATTTGTAGAATGAATGGTTAAACAGTATTTTAAAAAATAATCAACAACACTGATAATGGTTTCCAGCTCTAGTAGAGGGACGTCATATGCACAGAGATAAGGTTAGTATATAATTATCATTTCTCTCTAAACATTTCTGTGTGCAGATATTAAGCTTCAACAGTGGAGTACGTGGCATACCGTGGGATCCAACCCCAGACCCGCTCTGGCCAGAATGACAGACAGAGCGACGTTCCTCAGTGATGCGGACCATTTGAAGTCAATGTACACGCCGTCTGTTATCACTGGGATGTTTCTCAGCAGGAAGCCCATCAGCAACATACCTGCAACACAGCAGAGGGTGTGAGAGAGGAAAGACGATCCTTCAGGGCCGTCTTTCACACAGATACAGAAGAAAAGTAAAGATCACCTGTTGCTTTTTGAACTTACGCTGCTCCTGATGGACACTGAGACTTACTGTGAGACTGTCAAGTTTCTAAAATATCATAACCTTCTCTGAAGTGATCTGCCAATTCTTATGTTCAAAACAAGCAACATGACAGAGTATTACATTACAATGTTACACCACATTATCAAGAAAGGTGAAAATGATGCTAAATTCAAGATCTTTATGACTATGGCTATAGATGTGTTCTCAAATTGTTTTTTTTGTTTTTTTGGTGAAAGAGAGACCAGCGATAAACTGCAACAAGAATACATAAAGAGCAAATATTTAAAACTGTTATTTGAGTGGCGACAAGGACCACAGTCTTCAACTATTGTTATTGTACTGTTCTCTCATCATACAGCAAACATTTAAAAATACAGAAAACGCAGGAAAATTATGTTCAGAGAGAAACAAAGTCAGAGATCTCTCTTAGTTGAACTTCAAACTACCTTTTGATGTTATTTGCCAATAAGGAGTGGCTCCAGCTTCCTTGATTTTTATCTTGTTAGGGGTGTAGCTGGTGGCTTACGATTTCCATTTCCAGATTCATATCACCAGGATTTCACGTTATATTGCATTTTAAATAATGCTAAAATAGCTAAAAGAAAATAATTTACACTATCTTCTGATCAATGCTGTGATTTATTACAAGCCAGCATTAATGATGTAAAATAAAACAGTAGATGGCATCCATCCCCTTTGTGTAAACACGGTTTACTTAACCAGAGTCTAACCAAGACTCACATCTCTTATATTTTATAATCAGTGACCACATGTCTTAAACGAAACAGTCTTTTTTCCCCAACATCTTTTGATGATAGCAGGATCACTGACATGCATTTTCAAGCTAACAGGGCCATAATCATGTAGGCTAACAATACAACAAATAAAAGCAAAACACAAAATGACACAACAGACAAAGTACTACAAAATACCAACAGAATCCAGAGCGTCAGCAGTTAATGTCAACTTGACTGAGAACGGAACAAGTGAGTAACATGATTGTACAGTTAATCAGAAACTCCCTTTTGACCCTATGTTCTTTTTTTTTTGTCAATGACAAAGGTGAAATGAATCAGTCAGTAAATTCCTGTGTTATACGTCACCAAATGAATACTTCCATGACTTAAATATGTGTAATACTCATTACACATTAAGCTGCTGGACAGGCACTTCACCTGTAAATGATTCCTAAGTGGAGAGCAGTGGTCATTAAAAAGAACTTGCACTAATACTGACATTAATCAGCTATAGCAAATACAATTCTTTGTACTGTACATACAAAATACTCAGTTTAGGGCTGTTACCTGTTTATAGGTATTAATATTATAATTTGCTTGTCTTAGAAATACTCCCTTGTCAAATAAGCAGCATTAATACTGACACTGAAAGACGATGTACTATGTTACTAAATATCACCCTGGTGGAGGCATCTGTATAACCACATATGAAATAAAGGCTTGTATAAACACACCAGCGCATAAAGTATTACCACTAAATCCTCGGCCTTACCAAGGAGCGGTGGGAAAGGTGGAAGTTTAGGCAGATGGATGAGAGCCACCAATTTGCCACCGATGAGCGCACAGATGAAGAGGATCGTGATGCCAAACAGGTTGCCCCCAGGAAGACATTCATCCTCTGTGATAGACCACACCACTCCAAAGAGGACAGCTGCCAAAAGGACTGGAGAGGACACAGGAGACGGACATTAGATGATTATGACACTGAGAGCAATAAAGTGTTACAAATGAGCGGGGTGATGAACACATCAATACATGTATTTTTGTTGTGTTAATTAATAATAATAATAATAATAATTGTCAACCTCTCAAACCTCTTCAAAAGTAACTACTTGAATAAATAGGGCTCATTGTTGATTGACTGCCTATCTCTGTGAATGTGTTTAGTAATATGAAGTATTTGTGTCTGTGTGTGTATATACATTTACTTATCTACAACATTGCTGAATTTGTCAGATAGTTTTGGTTTACAAGATACTCATGTCATCTGCAGTTTTTGGATCTTGTCATGCAACAAATTTCCTAGGTATTAACTACAACTAGAGACACCCCCTCTTGCTTACCTTTAGTGATGAGAGAAGCCAGAAGGCCTCTTGGTGGACATGGGCAAAATCTGCGGAGTAAGGGGCAGCAAACCACTGGCGGGTCTGTGTTGGTGCCAGCGTCCACCACAGGGTTTCGAGGAATAAAATAGGTGGTCTCCTCTGTGATATTTGGGCTGGAGCAGCGTCGTACCACCACCTGGATCTGGTTCACACTTAGGTGCTGGAGGAGAAGGATCAGAATATGCACAAGAACAGGTCAGCGATGACAAGCAGCTGACCAGTCATAAATGGGACACGTTACACAGAACACCAGATCTACGATGTCACACTGAGACAAATAAGAATGCCTTGCTTATGGAAAGATGGGGAACCTGGTAGATGTCCCTGTAGCCTCTTTAATTGCCAAACCCTTATTAAGTGCCGTGCCCTATCAGTGTTGTTGACACAGAGGTACGTCATACCAGCAGATTACAGGCTACTGTTTCAAGGCAAATAATAAAGTGAAGATATGAACTTGCCCTGGAAGCTGATAACTGTGACTCCCAGAACACCCTCTTTGTCATATTGCTAAGGTGGGCACAAGTTTTGAATTTGCTTCTGGCTACATTTTAATTAATTCTCGCATTAGAATTACAGCAACAAATGGTGAACACATCATCTGAGGCGAACAATTAACATTACAAGGTTAGAGAACAGAATATCAAAACATGTTAGAATTATAACAACACAGCAGACTAATGCGAGAGACAAAGAAGCAGAGCCACATGACAGCAACTACGTCAGTCATATGTACCTTAAAATGTCTTATTTAGTGAACATAAAAAAACACAAAGGCTGTGTCATTTGAGAACTTGGTCTTATCAAGAATCAATATTTGTTAACAGGCTTTCCGTTTTGTCTGGGCAGTAAAAACTGAATATAACTAGGTTACACCAGAGTTAACAGTAAGAGATAAAATACTATACCTCCACATGGTTTGCTGCAGGCAAAGCAATTCTGTCCAGCAGTGGGCTGGGTACAGGACTGGGTGCTGGACTGGGTGCTGGGCTAGGTGCTGGGCTAGGTGCTGGACTGGGCGCGGGGATCGGCTCCGGGGTAGCAGGCTTGGGCTGAGTGTCCTCCATGGCAACTGGCTACAGTACTTCTGGTCCACTCACTTCTCTATCACAGTACATCAAGCAGAGGGGTGGGGTTGGCCATGGATGGGCTGGTCTTTCACTTCTGCTTCTGTATGTCCAGCTCTGACCACAGGCTCCTATTCATACAACACGGTTTTATCAATAGAAAAACAAATTATTGTTTACTTAATAATGGAGAACAGTGGTGTTGGTACAGGTGTCGAAATTGGCATGGCATGAAATGATAAGTTTAATCTCACACACACAGGGCTGTTTTGTTTGGTTTGACAGATATTGTACTGGGTCTGACCAACAGAGGTGTTATAGGTCTAAATGACTTTCTATGTCTATGCAGCTAATTTGTAGCTACATGCTGGCTACTGTGTGCTGGTGGCTCTGTTGACTTAACATGTGAACATGGCGCACAAATAAAGTAATTCAGCTGTAACTCATTACAATGGGCAAATACTAACGTTATACTCTTAATAGCTTTAGTTCAAGCTATGTTATAGACAAAGGTTGACAAGTACTTTACATTAAACTAACGCTACTACAATGTTTTGACAGTTGCTTATGGCAACAGACGTTGGTTAATCCAATCGTGAACAGACAACACTAATCAATCCTTACAGCTCGACCATATGG
Source organism: Enoplosus armatus (assembly GCF_043641665.1). Classification (NCBI taxonomy): domain Eukaryota; kingdom Metazoa; phylum Chordata; class Actinopteri; order Centrarchiformes; family Enoplosidae; genus Enoplosus; species Enoplosus armatus. The sequence continues at coordinate 17,292,372 of NC_092181.1, forward strand.
CACATCTAGTTAGCTAGCGTTAGCTCAAGTACGTTACTGCGGATGCTATGGCAAATAGGTTAGAGTTAACTAGCAACAGTGCCAACAACAATCCTCTCCAACTGGCATCGGTAGCCATCTAGCTAGCCAGCTAAGCAAAGCAAAGTAAAGTAAATGTTAAAAGTTGGATTGTCTTGGCGTTTGGTTCTGTGTACACACGCGTGTAGAGACAGAGGCAACTGAAATCATAGCTTCATAATTACCTAGTGAAGAGGTAAATCCACGCCTCACGATAAACCATGACAATGGACCCGTTATCGGACAACAGCGTGCTCCCTCAGTGGCGGCAGCTAACTGACGCTCGTAGCAACACATTTCCACATATTAGTTAAAATACTAGCTTGTCATTTAACTGGGGGCTGTGCTACAAAGCGACGTTTGGTTGGAGATAGCGCCGGAATGTTTCACAAATTACCGAACGTCAACGTTTAACGCGTCCGCTATGGACCAACTAACGCTGAGTTGACCCGGCCACCGACAACATCTGAGTTTGGTAAATAAAATAATGCTCAATTTGACTTTCTACTCTCACAAATATCGGTATAATCATCAAATTTCGCGGAGAGACGGGAGCCGTGTCCGATATTGGGTTCCTTCCGAGTAGCTGGCTGTGTGCTTCCTACCAACAACTGTCAGTGAACTCCCCACCTATCACGGTAGCCAGGGAGCGACACTCCTGACCCCTCTAACGGGCTCCCCTAAATACATAATAGCGTTATTAAAGAAAAAGCAGCTCACCTCATATCGTAAACATTGTCATCGCTTGTCAGTGGCAGCGTTTCTGGCAGCCCTGTGGCAGATACACCAGCTGGGAAATGGGAATCAGGCGGATTAGTGATGTCCGATGAACTATGTACCGCGCACAGGAGTGCTTGGCTGGGGGGGGGGGGGGTTAACTGGAAAAGTCAGTCAAGGATATTGGTGTAGACGTTTTAATAGAAGTTTAAACATTATTAGTCACGTTCACATTTTGACAGATTGCTTTGTAAAACACTTAACAAGGGACGTATTCATTATAAATTGATAACACCAGTTTACTGTAGCTGTGATATAGTCCATTTATTACAATGTCAGTCAGCATATTCACATTTTGTCATTGCACACATTTGCAGCATAGAATTAAATTGGAAAATGCCTCCCACAGAATCAGTAAACATAAGATGCAAAATCAAAATTGTGTGCACATTATTTGGGGTTCAAATAAGAACTGAAGCGACTGATACAGTTTTCTCAGAGTCTCCATCCTCCATCGATGATTTGCTCTGTCCCAGTCACATAGGCCGACTGTGAAGGAGCCAAGCAACATCACATCACTGGGAAATCATATCACTACCAACCCATCAACAACAACTTTGTGTGCACGTATAAACTATGGGATATTAAAAGTTTACATCGAGGTCAAGCATATATACACTTGGGGATGTAGCATGGATTTTAGAAATACTGAGGTCCTCTCAAAAAGACATTTATCAGACATCAAAGAGTCTGTAAAATCTTTTGATTATCTGAAATGGCCAACATTTGGAAAAACTGTTAACTGTTCGATTATATTGTCTGTACATTGTATTTCCCACCATGAGGATCTAAATCATTTAGATTTAGTTTCAAAGCGTTCTCTACACTGACAGTAATACAATGTTGGTGAATCCTTTATTTATTTATTTTATTTATTGGCTAAAAGCAGTTCAATTTAAGTATATAAAATACTGGAATCAGCCTTTAAAATATCCATCAGTATCCAGTTTTTAATGTTAACTCCCACTAGGTGGCAAAGCACCTCAAACAAATACAAAGTACCTGGACCTCCTTGTCCTAAATGGTAGCTACTACCCTGCAAATACTGCCTGACTGTCAGTATACTGTACCACATGCATGCATGACATGGCTCCAACATCTGCAAGCACTCACCTCATCTGAGGCCAGGTACACGCACAGGTACGCTACCTCCTCAGCTGTGCACATTCTGCCAGTTTTCTGTCTTGCCATGAAATCCTTATACGCCTGAGGAGTTACAGAGAGAGAGAGGAGTTACAAATGTAGCATTCATTATCTTCAATACCCAGACATCAGGACTTCTTCTTGTGGAAACAAAGATAAGATGCAACTGTTATATGACTCATGCAGGCATTACTGTCAGATTAAGAATGGAGAAAATGAGTCTACCGTACCTGTTCTGGGTCAGGTTGGGCCTGGATCCTTCCCCTCAGTGATGGAGTATCAACAGTACCTGAGAAACCATAAAACAACAACCTTGACTTTCTTCTGAAACCTTCATTATAACAAAAACAATATTGAATACAGAAACATAGATAGCCTTTGACTAATAATACTCCAAATAAAAGCCTGATGAGTTTGCACAGCAGTTATTTAGACTGGCTTTGAAGGGACAAACTCAAGTCTTGTATGTCTTTGATGTACACATTGACCTCAAACATGAAAAGCACTTCAATTTTTCTCAAAACATCAGTTCAATTTGTTTTCGAGGATGTCTGCAATATAGTTTGTTTTGTTATGTTATCTACTGAAATGCTAGAAACCTTGAGTAACACTTGAGGAAGAATAAAGGGACACAGTGACATGGTTTTATTTTGCAGGGTGCTCTTAACTTACCAGGACAAACACAATTACAGCGAATGCCTTGGTCAATGAAATCAGCCGCTATAGATTTGGTGAGCCCAATCACTGCAGCCTTGGAGGTACTATAGACACACCGGTTCACAACACCTGTGTCGAGGAAACACATATGTCACTCCCGCAGGCACACACACACACACACGCAAAGCAATTATCTGAGATAAGAGGATTACAATGAACATGGTCATACTTCAGCGACTTAATGTCCCTTTAATTGGGCATAATATTTGTTCTGCAACCATCTACAGTGAAAAGATTTGTGGAAGATCATTTACCTTTTATGCTTGATGCAACAGATGCCATGTTAATAATGTTTCCTGACTTCTTTGCCAACATCTAGAATGACAAGATAAATTAGGAAGGTGGCATATAAACAGAATGTAATTGGTACAAATGAATAAAATTATGCAACAGTTTTTATGTAACAAATAAATGACTAGTGTACTATGATCAGAGCTAAAATTCTCCTTTGAGACAGTTTGGTTCGTTTGTGGCTAAAGCTGGATTAGTGATTGGGCAGTCACCGCCCATCATGCCACAGGCTCACAGTAATACAGCTAATCCCCGCAGACAAAGCATGAGAACAAAATAAAAGCATATGTCACTCAATTTACAGGAGCACCTATTTCATTCTGTCAACGCAGGATAAACAGTGTTAAGCACTTGGTAAAGGGGACAAAAGGTCACCTTCGGCAGGAAAGCCTTGCACATGAGGAACATGCTCCGGACGTTCACATCCATTGTGAAGTCCCAGTCGGCCTCTTCGCAGTGCAAGATGGAGCCGTGGTGCACAAACCTGCAGACATTAGATGGCAATTAAAGTTGGACAGTAACAAAAATAGTCTCATGGTATTACAAAGGGCCGTATTGCATGTAATCACCTAACCACATGGCTTTAGTTAAGAGGTAAAATGTCAGAATCAAAACAGTTGAGCGTAATACATATTTTTATTTCGGTCGTAGTACAGAGTTACATAATGAATACACATATAAGTATAAAAGAAAGAAGTTGACCGAAAAGGTGTAGGCTGAAGCTATAGCTTATTTTGCCTACCCTTTTTACATAACTTATTCTGATAGGCAACCCTACTATATCCATATGATATACAAATGACTAAACTGAAAATAAATGCTGCTCGAAATGCTGTGCTAGCCCCCACAACATTTTACTGAGCCCTAAAGGTGTCAATATAGAGACCTTTGTTAAGGAGATTGACAAAAGGTCAAGTAGAGGTTAAACCTAAAGGTATAGGGATTTTGGAAATGTAGTTAAGCAGGAGATGGATAAACAAGCTTAATGTGGGGACAGCATGTTGGCTAATGCAAGTAGCACAATACAGCAAGAGCTATGCCCTTATTATATGTCAAAGGATAAGGCTAGCGATATTCTTTATATTTGTTATTGTCAACAAATTCCATGAAAAGACAAAACCACATGTGTTTGTCTCTCAATACTTTCTGATTTCCCCCATCTGTCTGCCGTCCTTCTGGAAACATAGATCCTTAAAAACTGGTACCAAATATGAAGTGTTGTTTTTTTTTGTTTTTTTGTAAAAGTTAGTAACTTTTCTAAGGTGGTTTTGTTAGCAAATAATACTCAAACAGGAGTAAGTAATACAGTTGTTGTGGACAATTTTCTGCCATGGATTTGTTCTGCTAATGAATAGTTATGGCACCACGACAGTGTGTGTGATCAACTCATAAACTCCAGTGCCCATTATAATGGTTCATGAAGGAACATGTCACCCAGTACAACGGTGTGGCTCATTGATTCATGAGATTTTCTGGCAATAAAAAAAAACACAGAATGTCACCAGACTTGGTCAATATTACTACTCTGGTCATTCAGGACAATATTAACGATACAGGAAAGAGAGGAAAACGTACCCAGCAACATTGAACAGCACATCTACATGGTCATGTTCCTTGGCCAGGGCTTCGACTTGATCCTTCTTAGTTACATCCACGACTTTGGTCTTGATCCCTGTTGGTGAAGAGAAAAATGATTTTAATGACACTTGCACTGATTTCGAAAACAATAAAAACCAAATTGTCTTTATTATTTAACATTTTATTGCAGGAGATAATAAACTTGACTATAGACACCCTGCTCCACATCTGCACAATTACAAACATTCAGTGCTTTGCTTGTGAGCTACCTGAAAGGAGGTCTTGAGAGACAGAAGAGTGTCAATCACCTATTTATTCAAACCTGGTCCAGCAGTGACAGTTTTCAAAAAGCCTGCTCCTCTAATTTATTGCTGTCTGGTTATAAACACCACAAATACAAGAAAATCCATCAAATGTCATAGTATAGTAGTAGTATAGTGCAGTGTGTTTTAACATTATGATATGACATGACATTATGATTATATGATATATAGGTTATGATATGATGGGGACAACATGGTTTATCAGTCTACTGTTCACTGACTAAATATAGAGAATTAGAATACTATCAGTGTATTATGGAGATTCATATATCATCTTCAGCTGTTATAAGTAAACTACTTGCAGGCATTAGTTGACTGACAGAAAATTATGTTTTGATACTTATATTATCATAAGCAAAAATGCCAAGAATTTCAGCTTCTCGAATATTACATTTGTAAATATATATATAATGTAACATACTATTTTCTTAGTCTTCTACAATAATAAACTTAATATCTTTGGGTTTTAGACCGATGGTCGGACAAAACAAGACATTTGAAGACCCCTTAGGCTCTGGGAAACTGTGACGGGTATTTTTCAATTTTCTGACATTTTATAGACCTAATGATTAATCGATTAATAAATAAAATAACAGGCAGATCAATTGACAATTTTCAGTTGCAACCCTAAAAGATTTTGTTGAAAAGTTGTGCCCTATTAGGATAAACTATGGAAATGTATCAAATGTATCTTGTTAAAAACTCCCACGTTACAGAGGTTAGTAGCTTAATGATGGCAAAAGGGGAAAAACATGTCTCAGCCTCCCTGATCCCACTGGATTACACTGGTTACCCAGCAGATGGCAGCCTCACACCAACAGAGATGAATCTTACCTTGAATGCCGTCCAGCTCCTTCAGCTTCTCTCCATTGATGTCTGTTGCTGTGACTTTAGCTCCCTCCTTCGCAAATTCCTGCAGTAGAAGAACTTGAGTCAGTTCCAAGCGGCGCTTCCACAATGTCTGCACACATTTTGCTATGATCCTGTGATTCAAACAAATGTGTTTTCATTCTAAAATTCACTGGCTGTTTTCATAAATAAGCTTTTGACTATGAACAATCTAAAGGCTGCAAACAGCGAGAGGCAGATCTCGTAGGTTTTCCTACTTCTAATTAAAGCTGAATTGCTGCCTGAATGCACACTCTAACTCCCTCTGACTTCAGCCAGTAATTTGGGTCACAGTGCCGACACCAAGACCTCATTACCACATATGTATAGACACAGAATGTCAATTTCTAACCCTAATCCACTCACTTTAAATCCATTCAACCTCCGGTCAGGTGCTGATGGAGTGACTGCATCATTAACCACAGAGCAGACCACATCAGCAAAATACACCTTTTAAAGTCTAAATGGAAAATTCTCAATAGACCACATATAACACACAATATGCAGCTTTGGATACTATGTGATTTGAACCTAATGATCTGCGACGTAAATGGACCTCTATGTATTTGAATTCCTCCACCCTATACAAATCCCTGTAATACAAGGCACGGCTTTACACACTTCAAGACATCACTTGAAGGGAATGGATGTGATGATGACCCAATCTTTTACAAGGATGCGAGTGAGATTTTGAAGTGTTTTGCTATCTCTCTTTGGCAAGAATATCACCATATGATTGTGCACGAGGATTGTCCTGAACCTGTGTTTGCATCGTCTCAAGAATCACTATTACAGCACATGCAGAAAGAAACAAAGTCTATAATCTCCATGCAAAGGTGAAAACGGTTGTTTCTATTATACAATGCATTATGGCATTTTTTTTAGAATAACAGCTTGTATTAGTGGATTTCAGCTTTTCCCCCCGTTTGGTATGAAGACGGGATAAAACTAGGACTTACACAGGCAACAAAATATATGCAGTCTGTAGCACAGTCATTTGGAAGAAAATTATATAATATTGTTGCAGCGCTACACTTTTACCCTTTCAAATGGCTGCTACAGAAGATATAACATATCATGGATGTCAGCATTCAAATCTGCCGTTTGCATTACACAGAAACTGGTGCAAATATGTAATGAAGTCAAAATATACACTACTTTGAGTTTGTACACCACAGGCCAATAAATAAACAATTTTCCTCTGTGATTTGGTAGGAAACATATCAGTTAGAGGTTATTATTAAAGCTCATTACTATTGCTGCAGCACGTCCAATCCCCTGCGCGGCAGCTGACAACACAATCACTTTCCCGTCCAGACGGCCCATAGTGCACCTTTCACTGCTGCTGCGATCAAAACAAAAGAAAACAAAAATAGAGTATTGAACAGTCACAACAGGTTCATTTGTAGATACAGGCTCTCCTTTTCAATAATAAAAAAATATTATGTATATGAGTATTCATTAGATATTTACAAATGTGTTTATGAAAGATTATTTCAGCTGTGAGTTTACAGTACAGAATGATACACGTTCAAAAACCATTTATTGATTCAAATACAAGCCAAAGCCACCATGGTTGCAGATAAAAGGAAAACAGCACCAAGTGCAGAAACTCAAACTGATGAAGTGATCCCTTGAGAGTGCAGCTCAAAACCTCACAACGATGTGCTCTTAACAGATTTTACACTTGAGGTTTGTATTTAGTCGCACTGACGAACTTACATTGACCCCCCCCCCCCCCCCCCGAACACAAACACTACTTATACGTTATATTAACGTACATCACCCCTGTCCCCCCTGCGTTACATTAACGCACCCACCCCCTACTGGACACTTTACCTGGACACTTTACTTTATTCTGGTCACTGCACTGTTGTTATTTATCTTATTTTTATTTTTATTCTTATTCTTATTTTAGCTTTTATATTCTACTTATTTGTTATCGAAACAATAGCACCTTCAGACCACAGCAAATTCCTTGTAATGTATGTTACTTGGCAACAAACAGTTTCTGATTCTGATTAACCAATCATAGAACAATCTCTGTTGAGCTAAGAAGTAAGGATTGATTTTTTTCTCAACAGACATTTTTGAGCAGAGACACCTAAAATTTGCGAAATGGTTTCACAGTAAGCTGCTGCATTTGACGTCTTACAGCGTCAGAGAAAAATCATAAGTGACCATCCATACATCATGAAACTTATAACAGAGATTACGTGCTGTAGTATCAGATCTTATGAATCTGAATTCCCTTCTGCAGCTGTCCATAACTACTGTGCCCTTAATAGTACTCTTTTAGTTACAAAGTCCTAGGCTATAAACATGCATGTCGACTTCATTACTCACAATGTGCCTACAGTGAGAGGCCAGAAATGTGTTTTACCAGTTTTTGGGTTTTTTTTTTATATCTTCAAGAACAGGCTAATCACTGTATTATTCTTATACTGTATAATAATTAGCCATGATAAACCTTAAAGAATACAGTACAAAACTCTTAGCAACTAGGGACTCCTAAAACAGGAGTGATCCCTCATTCTAATTTTTATGGCTAAATGGGGCAGTTGAGAGTGTTTCCCTGCGACTTTCAACTTCCAACATTGCCGTAATTTTCTCACCTTCAACAAATAGATGTTACAGTGAACAATCACTCACACTTATATATTACCATCATAGACTAACCACAAGGTCAACATCTCAAAGGCTCTCGGCCTTGGCGAAGCGACAGCATAACCACAGTGGAAACTAATTCAAGATTTCAAAATTAAGCAAATTAAGCAAAGTCATTTCAAGGAGTCAAGGGTGAACTTTTTCATTAGGGCCATCATGACAGGACAAGCCAACAGCGGAGAGTTGCCTGTCCTTTCCCGCAGTTTGTCTGGCAGCGGCCAGTCGGCCAATTCAGCATGCTGCATCTGAGTTGGAGGAGATTAGTGAGAGAAAGCTGCCTGTCTCACCAAGTTACAGACTATGTTATAGTTATTATAACCTCTCATGCAGGCGCAGACTTGTGCATGTCAGTGGTCAGCCATTGGCTACAGTGTTTGCAGTGTCAAATGCAGCTAACAACAAAAGACGTGAGGCAACCTAGCCTTTATTTTTTTGCTTTTAAAACATGTGAAGGGCTAATAACACCCATATGTGCCTGTGAAATATGTTAAATGATCTCTCATACTGGAGTAAATGAATAAATGTACACATGCCAGTTTGGGCAATTTTTATTTGTTAAGTCAAGCTTTTCTTCACCAAGCCCGAGGCAGTTTGAAACAGTGCAGATCTAACTCGTCTAGTTACTCTTCAACATTGTGGGCAAATGGAAACAACCCATTTTGGCAAGTTAAAAGTATTCTATAGCCATTAGCAGTTCCTGTTTGCAATGTACCCATGGATGTTAGACAACTATCACTAGTTTACTTTAATACTGAAAGAAACTTAAAACGTGATGATTCTCAGGTAAGTTCTGTTATAAGGAACTTCTTTTTTCCCTATGATTTCAAAGCGGGTTTGTGGGTGTATAGAAGTCTAAATAAAGTCACAAGGACAGCTTCCAACCGTATTTTAGCCATTGACATATAACCGTGAAGTTCAGAATAAGTGCGCACTCCTTTTTAGGGGTGGCTCGATCGCAGTAATACGTGTTTTTTTTTGCAGTTGCATTGAGCTACTATTGTTGTTTGTCCAGAAAACTGAGTGTATTTCGTCAGCACAAACACCTGCTACTGCACGAGTCAGCACGATACTTTCCCCGCATGCCTGTAAATCTGGATAGACCGCACTAACTTCATCTCATCTCCGATTCATATCGTTGCATTTTAACGCGCCTCACCAACTCTACGCTTAATTACTGCAGCACGGACAAATGCAGGTTGTAGGTCACTATAGCTACACAAACTGTGACGGCCTTCGTTGTGTAATGTGTACATTAAGTATTCATAGGTTGCAAGGTCAAGTACAAGCCTGGAAAAACTCATTTTGGAAACTCACCCTCGTCTCAGGTCCGACACGGTGTACGTCAAAGATCAGAGGAGCCCCTCACGTGACCGTCTGCTTGTACCGCTATTGGTTCCAGACCAGGAAGTGTGCGTGACTGCAGTTGGTAATTTGAGAAGATGAACTTGAGCGCAAGAGAATGCAGTGTCTTCTTTGCCAAGCAAATGCACGTTAAGTTAAATATATAAGTATTATTCCTGCTTGAGAATACCGTGTATTTAGCTGAGTTTTTAGCTGCCTCCTAAAATGTGTGTTTTTATAAACAGCTATTAGAAACATGCACGAGCTGACTCTTCTTCGGGTAGGTGTGAAGTGATAATTGACCTTTGAGATCTGCACAAAGTTCTTCGTGGGCCCAATTTTATTGTCACTAAGGGTTAATGGTTTGTAAAAAGAATGTCAAAATTGAGGTTGATAATTGGCTGCTGGTGTAAACTGCAAATTATCCTTCATTTGTGATTTCAGAATGTCAACTTTTTAAATCCAAGTCAGACAATCATCGGTCAATTATGCAGTAAAATAAGAAGTAAAAAGAAACTAAAGTGCACATCTGAAATGTGAGTCCACCTTGAAATTGACCTAGGGCTTTTAATTATACCACATGATCAGCACATGATCTCAGCAGAGGGAGTTTGACCAGTTGCCATGGAAGCCTTTAAGTTTCCATGACAACAAATCCAACTTTTAAAGTGGTCAGAATAAAAAAAAATAGTGGGCATCTACATTTCCATGGCACCTGGGCAAACTCCATCTGCATGTGATATGATTAAAAGCTCCAGAGCAGCTACTTAATGCACCTTGAGATGAGACTGTTTTGTCAACTGCTCTTTCCAAGGTCAAGAATCAGCTTTGAAACTCTATGTCTTTCTCTAAGCACAAGTGAGATACATTGTTTATAAATCTATATCACTTTTTTATTGCTTTTGGTGATCCAGTATGTCTTCTGCTATTTTTAAAATCTCAGTGCCAATTATTTTGCACTGCTGTCCTTCAACTGTTCTTTTTTGATTTTCAAAGAAATCAAATTGACCTGTGGTCAACCGGGAATACTCGAACGATAAAATATGTATGAACGATTGTCCATTTGCCATAGTCTTGACCAGCCTAGCAGCTGTTCTTGAATGAGGCCAAGGGGGAGTGAGGACACTATCATTTTCATCATCACCACCGATAAGTGGACTGGGAGCCAGTCTGTTACACACCCAGTGGGATACACTTCAATCAGTGGACAATAATATGCAAAGATAGAGTAAAGTGCTGGGTCAATTACATCATGGTAGTCTCTGCAACTGGCTGCTTGTTCATGATTCTTATACCTGAAACTGTGTTATTTATTATCAGGTTTATCCTAAGGCAATATATAATTTACCTGCATGTAAAGTAATATGTCATGGGTTTATAAGGGTGTATGATTTTATCGTCACTTATTGTTTCTTAATAGATTCAAAAAGTCTGCACTCAAAAGACCACTGCCAGAGTTATGACGGCCTATTGAGCCGACTACAAGGTGGAGTTGGGCCCTACAAACCCACGTCTATATGGTGCCGATAACAACTGATAACGCCTGTTGAAGGCGGTGATAGCATTCGAAGTGGGTGTGTTATCTGTCACTTGATCTGCTGACTCACAATGACATAAAATCTGATGTAGTGTTTGTTTGTAGTTTGTTTTTGTACGATGAATACATGAACACACATGAAGGTCAGTTTACAAATCATGGTTAGCATTACTCAGCCTGTGAAAACAGTTGTATTTTGTCCTCTGTGGCTTTGGAGGTGCTTTGTCAATCAGAGAATAAAGGCCGGGGTATGCAGTGTTGTCTAAGCCATGTCTAATGGGAAATCTGTTCTGAATGGCCACACTCAAAGCCAAAAGGGGAGAACTTTCATGGTGTTTGACTCACTTTTACCGTCTAATGTTTACGGTTCACTATCTACAGTTTTTGCACCACCCCACCTCACACTTTCACAATTGCTGCGTAAAGAGTGCTTGTCAGATTGTTGGTTTCGGGAAGGTTAAAAATAATTGATGTACGATATCATGAAGGTTATTTCAGCATGGGAACTGTATAGATAACAGACACCCACGAACTGCAGGTGTGGAGTTTGAAAGGCAAGGGCATTTACCAGGCATGGACGGTCTAACAAAAAGATGCTATCCCTTTAACTATCCCACACTGTCTTCAAGCTCTATTCCACTGATGAATATCATGAGATGCAGTTAAAAATTCTGAGAAAAGCCAGCAAGTGGACCTTCAGTTAAGACCTTTTTTTATGTCAGACTAATGTTTCTAAGAATTAACTTTCACGCTCATGCCATTGGTTGCATTATAGGAAATGTAGGCTGGGAAAAGACCCATTCCATGGGCTAAAATCAGGATATCTCTGGAGTGCCCTTAAAGAGTCAATGCAATTAGAAGAGAATTATAGCAATCCTTTAATGGCATATTGATTGAGTTGGAGGAGAAAATGAAAGCGCTTTCCTCCACATTTATATCTATATATCCAATCTGTCAAGACGAGAGAACATTTACATTATTTGTATAAACCAAACCAGTCAATACATGTAGAGCCATTACAGAACATAAACAGTGTTTAAACTACAGTCTGTTTCTCAAGAGAGATCTTCAGTTTATGCATCTAAACAATGGATTGAAGGTAATTTGGTATATATCTAATCCACTTGTTCCTGAGAATAAAAAGCGAGGAAGAGGAAGATGCACACGTGTAGATAAAATAGAGCACAATAGCGGTTATAAAAAGCAACTGTAATCTGCCAGGATTTCTTTCGCTGTGAAAGGAGGCAATGACACATGTACATCTGCAGGTCTGACCTCCTGCTGTTACTTTCCATTCCTGGAGGTGGTGCAGGCTGCCATGAGCACAACAAGTCTGACCAAACAGTTCCCCCTTGTGGGGAATCTAAACAACCTCACAGGAATTATGAATAAAGAGCAGTGGGGTCAGGGGATATGTATGTATGTATCCTAATCAATTTACCTTAGAGTGGATGTCGATAAACTAACTATAGATAGTCCCAGGACTCAAGTCTGACAAGGGAATGACTCAAAATGGCCCTCAAATGTAAATGTTTTAATATTTTACTCTGCTCACAATGCTCATTTTTTTTTAAAAAGGGTTTACAAATGGGGAAAGAGTCCAGACTGGCTTCTGCCAAGTAAGCTGCTGCCTTCATCTGAAAGGTACAGACGTATAAGAGGGTGAATATACTTTAATATACTAAGTATACACCATGCTCGGAGGCAATTGAGATTAAGTTGAATTTGTGTTTCTGGAGATACTTTTCCAATCCCCAGACTAACCACAGATGCAGTTAAGGTTGTAGTTAGTGTGTTTCCATTTTATTTGTTGTCTGTAAATTGTTTCAGTTAATAAGCACAATGCATAGCAGAGAGAATACAATGTCTTTGCAGCAACAAAGAAGGGAAATTAATATTTAATCAGCACAAAAGATATGCTAATTAAACGCTTTAGGTGTGGACGCGTTATAGATTATCTCTATCAGTATTTGAAACCTATTGCCTACAAGCAAATTCAGTCCAAATATGTAAACAAGGATGAAACTGTTTTCATAAGCACGATTATGACTTGTGGAAAAATATAAATATTTCAGTCTTTAAGAGTTTTTTTTTTGTTGCAAAATACTCTCCATGTAAAAAGAGGGGATATGTATATCTCACCCTGCCTCTCATGCTGTGAAATGTCCTCGTAATTATCTTTCCTCTGCGAGTCACACATCTTAATATGATACGGTTACATCACAGATACCTCTTATAGTTAGTAAAGAATAATTATAGGAAGAACAATTTACAGCAGCCTTCTATCTTTGATAGTAGATTTATGGTCAGAGTATTTGCTGTATGAACACCACACCACTGCATTATGCTAATCTTATTTCAATTGTAAGCTTGAGTCATAGTTTGACCTCTGACAGGCGTTGCTACACTATTACTTCCTGAAAACTGTAGACATTAACAGCATCAATATTCCAACAGGGACGCAAAGACAGAAATAATATTACATTAGGCTTCCACACATTTTTAAAGTCTTTTGTCAGACAAATACTTCATGAAACACGCCAGGACTGAGGTTTGGGCTCCAAGCCAGATGAGGATGTACAATGTTTGGTTAAATTTCCTGCATCGCACACAGTAGTAGAATTCTTTCCTCTGATATCAGACAAGCTAATGAAAAGGTCACTGGGACTTTTCAAATTGAAACTCTCTCAGTTATTCTGTTAAGTCTCTCAGTTATTCTGTTTCAGTTTCACACATTCAATGAGCATTAGTTATGCAGCACTTACATTGACTGCCCCATTATGAACTACATCAACAGACTGGCCTCCTGCTACACAGTCTAGTCTTAGTGTGTGGTAATAATTAACTTAAACCTGATTAAACACAACAATCTTCACGTTCACTCTCCTTTTTGCCCCTTTTAGGTTTCTGCCACTCCTGAGGGAAATGTCTGAATGCTCCACTATGTTCACCAGCTAGTCACAAACTTTTTACATCAGGTGTTTGGAGGTGGTCAGTGGGTTTATCAGAGTTTTTTTTTTTAAGTTTTTTTTATTGAAAACAGCTGCTGTGGCAGGAAATTGCAGGTTGTGAGACTGAACCAAAACAGTTAAGTGGTGGTCCGTAAAACCAACAATGAACAGTGACCCATTTTACGTGACACGTTGTCACCTGACCCATTGTTAATATATCTTTGCATATTTTTACGCGTCAAGTCTATTTTCCTCCATTTTACGCGCGTATCTACAGTGATTGTGTGTTGTGCTGCCAAAACACGGGTGACCTACACTCAGCACTGTACCTGAACGCCTCCTGTGAAGACATGGTGCAAAGCTAGCAGCAGCACAATTTATTACACTATGTTAACCCTTCAGTATCATAGTGCTTGATTTCTAGGTTAAATATAACAAAAATATTCTGCATCAAAAGGTGGGAAGTATTGTGGTGTTGGTAAATATTTGGCAGTTTGGTTTCAATTCAACTTCAATTGCCATGACTGGTCTCATATACATAAATGCTGCGTCTCATTTGATGTATGCAATAATTAGCATTTTAACTATAAATGATATTATTCATACTGAAATAAACATCCACATTATTATTTTGAGCCTTTATTGTTTCTATTTTAGTCTGTTTCACTTATATAGACACGATACTTTCCATTTCAGATGACCTCAACTGTTAAAAGGTTTCAGAGAGAACAGGTTATGTAAGAGGCAACACGGCTGACGGCTCAGTGTCTTGTCAAGGGACCCAGCAGCAGCAGCCTTGGGCAGAGGACTGACGTTGATTGCCATAGATTTGCTGTAAAATCTCATCAATTTCCAATCTGCCAGAGTTGGATTCTATCATTTCAGGAATATGACAACACTGAGTAAATATTGATTGTTTGTATTTCTCCTGTTACAGTAAAAATTGTCAACCCGAAACATCACATAGCTACTGTTTACACTAGGCTTATTTCAACCAGTGCCTGGCCATTTGGAACGTGAGAAATGTGGATTTTGATTCCAGCTTCGATGATGTCACTTGGCCAAAACTGAAATATATCACCAGCTTCAATAAATAATCCTGTCTGTTATTCTTAGGCCTTTATTTCTTTGCTACTTCCCTCACAATTCCATCTGTCAAGTTATCGTCAAACCAATACTTATATCTGAAGGCTGAGAAAGGAGGATTATGAGCAGTGGACAGGCCAGAGGTCAGTGAAGCAGGCCTGTTATCATATGAATGAGAGGTTAGTTGGAGAAAACATATTAATAACACATTCCTACTGTTTACAACTAGTGCTTTAAGTGTAAAGAAGTTAAAGGAGCAGTTTGACATTTTAGGAAAAGAGCTTTTTTGCTTTCAAGCCAAGAGTGGAGGGGGAACAGGTCTTTTTTTTCAAATTATTTCAGCCCAAATAACCTAATATGTTGTGGCCATGGGTGAACCAAAAATTTCCTTCCCATTAATTTCAATGAGGAACAGGGCTAGGCTGATTTGTTGCCAGTTGTGAATTGACCCTACCTTGTTAGATTCGTGATTTTTGATAAAACGTTGTAAAGCTGTCAACTTTTAGAATGCTGTTATAGCCCGCTAACCCTGCTAGCTCCTGCAGTGTAAAAAATATACTCTCATCTTGATGCTACTTAAAACAGCACTGATGAATAGTTACTAACCCTCTTATTGTTCTTTTTCAACTATGAGTTGAAGTTAAGTTTCCTCTGTGAGCCATGTGGCTGGCTTGATCTCTATCCATAACATTTCCTGGAGGGCTTTGGAGAAGAGGCCAGAATAGCTGAGGCAGCTCCAGCCGGCCATGGCAGGGGAGAGGGTTTGACACTTGCTCAGTTGTGTATCCTCTAACAATAACATTTGTGTTTGAATCACTCAAGCTTGACAAAATTTAGATTTGAAGTGAAAGCAAAAAGCAGTTATGCCTCATTCATGAAGGAAATATAAGAAATGGAAAACTTCCAAAACAGCAGGGATTAACTTTTTCACATAACTTCTGTCTCAGAGCTCAAAAAAAAAAAAACATTCAATGTGCTCTATACTCAGACGTCTATTCATCACATTGATTGTAATCACTTACAATACCTGTTGTGATTTACGTTGCTGTCATGCCATCCACGCTCCAAATGTGAGAAGTCAGAAATGGGTCTCATTTAATATTTATATAAAAATCTAGATGCCAGAACTGTTTTAATGTAAGACAAAGAGCAAAACAGTTATTATGAACTGCCAAGCTTTTGTGTTCTGGGCAAAACTGGCCGATCACAACTTTCTCCTGTTATAGATTTATTTCATCTGACCCACCAACAACAACAACAAACACATGAGTCACTTTTGACCAGAAACTGATGGCAGCCACCAAATGAGACTATGGTACCAATACATTTTTTTAGATGGTTTCAAAACAGTATCCTGGCTAAACAGTTACCAGTTTGTGATAACCCCTCAATATGATTTCCTCTGGTCTTAACTACAGTCAAAATAATACATAAATTGTGCTTCTTTTACTGAAAAACAAGTTGGCATTATTCAGATATCTGCGGTTTAAACACCAAAAAGTGTAGAACTTGTAATGATGACTAGGAATGAAGTGAAGATGTCACACATCAACCGGTGAATCGACAGGAAACACAAACGAACCAACACACCAGGAGGTTAAGCCACCTGTTGTAAGTACACAAATTAATATGAATCAGATCAAACATGTGTGGCACACATATTTCACCATGGCACCATAACAACAACTCATAATCCCACAAAGAAATGAGAGCAGAAGACAGAAATGTTTAATTTTCTAAAAGGGAGAGAATAAATAATGACAGTGTTGCTCTAAGGACATAGTGTCATATGAAGAGCTGAAGTGAAGCCGCAACTTCTGGGTTGTATTCCAGAAGTACAGTTTAGGTAAGACAACCTCATTCAATTACAATGACGTTTGTAATAACACTAAAAATGCGGCCTTGGAACAAAGCCTTACTCAACAGTATGTCTTGTGTTTCTCTCTATATGTCCACATAAGGATGGTCATTTTAAAGAATCGAATTTTGTAGTTAGGTAGTTTGTAGTCATCAAATATGTCTGTTTCAACAAACAGCATTTCCCATAGGCCATGACCAACATGGGTGAAAGTGGTAGACGTTTTCAGACAGCAGAGATTACAGCCAAAGAAGTGGAAGAATTACATTAGAAAAGAGCATTGATGGATATCACGTATATGGAAGAAACTAAGTACACACTCTCAGGTTTGTGGTTTGGGGCTGTATGAATAAAAACTGACTGACTTAAAGGTTGCCAGGGTAAAGAGATATGTTCCAAAGTCATGGTCGTCTCTGTTAAGCACCAACCTGGTTTCACTGCAGAATAACAGTAAAGTTCACTTTTCTCAGGTGGAGAGTGAATCTGAGTTTAAACTGACTAAGAGAATGAAAAGAACATTGGACATTATTGCAGTCTGGCTGTCTTAATCATTCACGGAAGAAGCAAATGATTCATCCTGCATCTTAAAAGTAACAGAGGATGCAGTTAATGACTCTGGGGCAATAATAAATAATAAAAGTAATGGAATGAAAGGATGGACTATTGCTGCCAAAGAATAATAAATAATTTATTATACAATATAGCTGTTTTAAATAAGTAATGGTTGATTAATTGTTTTTTTTTTTGTTTTTTTTACAAAGAGTCTTACAGCGATCTCTTTGGTCTTGTGATTACTTGGCAGTGACCACTTCTTCTTGGTGGTACTGTAGGCATTCCTGACCTTATATATTCTTGTGACACAAGTTTTAAAATATTTGTTACTTTTCCAGAAATGTAGATTTCTTAAAGGACAGCATGCATGTCACTCAAATGTTTGAGATCTTCTCGATGTTTTAGAACAAAGTTCACAAGGTTTCATGTATCTCCGTGTGACAGGAGGACAGTGGCACGGCACCATGAGAATCTCATTGTGAGGGGAGGGTTTTTATTTAGCGTTGCTTATTGTCATTCAATTGACGTGTTTTGTCATCTCTTTTCTTTTGAGCTGGGGGACAAATGGCTGACATGATGAAAACCCAAGGAGTCCTTTGATCCTTCTGTAGGAAAACAAAGTCTGATGGAGGAAGATAGGCTGCCTAATATCCTGAACATTCACTGTGAGAATATAATGATTGTTATCCACAAAACTGACCCACAGTGGGTATCTCTAAAGCTAGAGGACGCTTGATCTAAAATCAAGTAAACATGTAAAAAATGAACTTATTTCAATGTTGATTCTTTCTGCAAATTATACTAGAATGGCCATGTAAGTGCAGTTGGCATCGTACAAAAACACTACTGTTCCAGTCAGAGAAGCTTAACTCTTCAGCATTGTAAACAGGAGCCAAACACTGAGCAGGGGTCTATATCAAAAACAGTTTTTAACAGTGCGAAGCTATGCAGTTCTCTGAAACTCTGCACACCTGCAGTCAAGCCGAATTGTCTGAATGTTTTATTGTTTATTTGGTATTGTCCCTAAGGTGAGGGAAAAACACGAAACAATGTTTTATGGTAAAACAGAAACGTTTTGTTTTCATTGGAAATTTTGCAGCGTTTGAGGGGGGGCTTGGCTCTCCCAAAAGAGACCAGGGCTCCCCTTGAAGCTATAAAAGTCTAATGCTGCAATGAATGATAACAAGAAATGCGTAAAATCTAACTGAAATCTAATGTCTTGTCATCTGTAAAATGTGTGTGACTTTATCTCTGGACTGGATGTGCAGGCTGTGTTTTATGCATCACGGCTCATGGGCTGCTTTGTACGTCTATGTGTTATTATTGCGCAAGGATTTGGTGTCAGATGGGCTCCTTAGTGTCGGCTACTGGAGCGCACCTCCTGCCAGGCTTTGCCCTCCTGCAGCTGTCATGGTTTTTGATGATAGTTATATCACCTCCAAGTCTGAAGGTCTGTTCTGACCATGGAATAAGCTCACCTTTGAACTTTAATTGAATGCTGTATTCCAGCTGTATGGGCCCATTAGTGTTTTTGTTTGTATGTGGGCTATGTCCACTCTGCCAGAGAAAGTCACCAGCTTAATGCAGTGTGAACCTATACACCTGCATTTTGCTGCAGTGGCAACAGGCTTTTTAGTGTCTTAACTAAAACTGTAGTTATAAACCTTAGAATATTTTCAGCAGTCTTTTAGTTCAGCGGAAAATATCACTCATTTCAACATTTGAGCCTTTTTTGAGCTTTTTTGAGCTCCACAAAAATTATGAAACTGCATCCTGCAGTAAATTATGTTATTCACGAAGCCCATTTGGCACTCAGGTTTTGTATTGAGTCCTTGCTGAAATGTACACTGCTTATGAATATCCTTCTTTGATGTTGTAAAAAGGATTGCGGTTCCGTCATTAAATATTCCCGTCACTACCAACAGATGAGCCTCTCCTCGAACTGCCAACACTTGTATTACTAACACTATAGGCTGCATTATTTCAAGTCTAACTAGCTAATAAGTGAACTTGACAATCACACTTTAAAGGCAGCACCCAGGGAGGAACAGTCGTCCACACTTGGAAACCGTCCTGCATAGCGATGCAGAGCTGGCAGACTAACCCTTCCCCTCGGCGCTCAGAACACAAGATGAAAACACAGAAACAGAACAGCGTGCTAGAAAGTTGACACTTTTTTGAATTGATTGCAAGGCCACCAACACAACTAGCAACCAGTTTCATGAAAAATGCATGTCTTAGAATATGTCAAGAATATTTTCCTATAGCTACTCAGAAACATTTATATCCTATTGACCTTGGCATATGGCTCTGTTTTCCTTCTCATCAAAATGCTATTTCATGTTGGGCAGAGAAAAAATAACTTCCTCTAATGGGAAATGAGTAAAAGGACATAACACAGTGTTCAGTGTTTTCTGTGCATGTATGACAACATACCTCACTGAACGATGATATACAGCACAAGAAGCTGTACTGATGCTTCACAGTAAGTTCACCTCTGTATGTAGAACGTTGACGCTAAAGTCCATCATATAGGTACTTATGTATCTACACAGGTATACATGTATCGATTAGGATAGTCAGTTAGATTTGATTAATCCACTAAATAATTCTTGTCCTCCTTATAAATAACATACCAGAGCTGCATCCATTGATTTATTGAAAACTAAGAGGCAGAAAAACATAAACAAAACATAATAAAAACATAAATTGACAAATACGCAGCCACCACCATATCACCAGCTTATTGTGTTGCCTACTACCATATCTAGAAGACACCAGAATTTTCTTTTAGCTCTGGTTCAGTCTCCACCAAATATTTTCTCTTGAGAAAAATGTGTATTTGCTAAACGTTGACGCTCAGTGATATTCATCAGTCACTTTGCACATTTTTGTGCCGGCAAGCTGATCTGGGAGGGCAAAATTGACTTCATGTTCCTGCCTGAATCTACTCTATGAGCTCCATAATGCATTTTCAATTAAAATATGCACCCAATCTTTTTTTTTTTTTATCACATGATGAACCTACGACTGAAAGAGATATATTTATAATATACTGTAGATGTTGCGTCATTGATGCAATTTCTTCTTATCAAAACACAAAAAAAAAGGTTAAAAGGAGCAATGAGCTAGGAATTTCTGTGTTACTGTCATTTTGGTCCTCAAATATTGACTCAGTTGAAAGAGGTTTTTAAATCTGAGTGGGGTTTTGCACTCATATGGAACTGTGGTGAGTAAAAGATTTATATGCACACATACTGCATGTCAAAAGCTCCCCTTTTTAAATGCCTTTGTGGGCCAACTGGGCCTAAAATGGCATAAAATGGACAGATGGAAACAACATAGAGCATGTAATTAGAGTGACTGCTCAGAAGCGCTGGGAAGTGCAATGGCAAATAAAGATGAGACTTTTGTTTCCACGTCAGCAGTGGCAATTATTCCTGCAAAACCTCTGAACTGTGGACAGAGGCAGAACACGCAAACAAGCCGTCAACCTATCAAATATGTCAAACGCCCCTTTGCCACTTATCCCAATAGAGCATTTCATTTATTATCTACAGTATGGCTTTGCTCTTAAGCACCAGCATAGTGAGTGCCTTGAAACTACATGTCAGCTGGTTAGCCTGTCATTGGATTATTCAAACCATGGCAAAAAGAGAGGTGCCTGAGAAAGACGTCACAGGCAAAGAGCTGCTTGCTGTCAGACATCCAGTAGAGATGGGCAGTGAGGTCAAGTGATGAATGTAGATATTGGAAAGCAGAGAGTGGACATCATTTCTCTTATTTTACTCAGAATGGGGCCCATTCTGAATGGTGTGCTAAAGAAGAAGAAGTATGAGCACACTTTTGTTCGCTCAGCTTTTGCAGTTTCATCCCTCTCAAGGAGAAAAGGACTTGATGGTGATCTTGTAGAACAGACACTAAAGAAGTTTGCAATAGACTGTGAGAGGCTTTATGGCACTTGGCCAAAATGTAGTTCAAAATGGATTTACCTGCCTCCTGGCAGTAAATGTAGCAGCACATCTTCCACTTCAAAGAAGTTTCAAAAGCAAGCAAAATCCCTCAGTAGATTATTACACTGAATGCATTGCATTTGTAACCAACTTCAGAGAAGGACGCCTGACTTATAATAATTTCTTCAACAATAAAAGAAGAATAATTCATTTATAAGGCCTTCAAATCTGTTATATCCACTGCAGTGTTTACTCATGAACTATGTGAGAGCACCCCTCAGAAGCCTGGGCAGACAGTGTCTGTCTTCCCTCTACAAAATAATGTCGAGAGAATGATATGGCCGAGTGCTGATATCGAAAGACGTGCACAGGCAGCTCAATGAGATGTTTTTCAATTTCTTTCTTTTTTTCCGCGGTCAAGTACAAAGCAATCATTTAAAAACATACAGTTAATGCAATTATTTTCTCATAGCGCCATATCAGTGCTGACTCTCAGAAATATGCTAAAATGTAATTATCTCAGACATGTTTAAGGAAGAGAAACTGATGTGGCAAACAGTTACCCTCTTTGTCCAGTCACTAACATGTTGACTTTTGTTTGTCAGATAAACAGACAGACAGACGGACAGAAGGGAGATGTACCCAAATTTCCTTCCTTCAGTGACATGCGATTGATCCGATGCAATGCTGCGCTACCAACACACCCCACGAGGATCTCCTATTCCATTTATTGAAGCAAGATGGCAGCAGTGAAGCCTGGGAACAAGATACATTTTTGCAAGGATGATAATTCAAGAGATGATGAATAATACATTGGAGGACATGGCACAAGGACACAGAATAACATCTGCTAATGTGGAAGACACCTTGTCCCAGAAGAGCCTGACATACCTACGTACCTACAATCCGAGCACATACAGGAAGTATAAAAGAACCACTGAGACCATCAGAACCCATTGTTAAGTTTGTGGACTTGCATGCGTTTCATATCATAACTAGATCAGCGCTATTCTTGAAAGGCTAAAACAGATTAACGTGACCTTATATAGATATATATATATAGATATATAGTAAACAAGGAAAAAGTAGGTAGAGGACACTGTGAGGAATCAGGTTAAGGGGAAAACAAGTAGTAATCTGATGATTCGTCAGTGGGCCACTTCCAACAGTCAACAGAGGAATCAAACAGTTCTGTCACTATCTGCTCCTCAGCTCCCCTCGGCCCCCCGTCTCCAGCCTCTCCAGGCTCACTGCTCCCAGGCCATGTTCTTCCTCGAACTTCCCAGACCTGCCTCCTTTTAGCTGTCCACCAGATGTCCTCGGACTTTTTCTCCTTTTCTCATCACCTGCCTGCCCCACCCATCCACACACCTGTTTCCATTCCTCATAAGCCCCTCAGTCACCTGAGCTGCACCTCATTCCCTCATCGGCCCTCACTGCATAAACCAATTGATGTCCTTTGTTACTTGCTAGGTCGTTATAAGTTATGCTGCTGTGTGCGTTATGTCTTGGCTCCCTGTATCTGCCTGCCTTACCTGCGTTTTGCTTTTGCCTCTTTTTTGGACTTTGGACTCCTGCCTGCTCAGAACAGGATTGGTTTGCTTGTTTTGGACCGCTGTCTGGTTTTTGACCCTTGCCTGTCTCACCTTCCGGTAAGCCTTTGTACCTTTTTTGTAATTAAAATCACTGAACTGCATCTCCCCTGCCTCAGTCGTATGCATTTGGGTCCTATTCCCAATGTTCCTTGTTACCTTGCTTGCACAACTATGACCAGTTCAGTTTTTGGAATCAGCGCATGGCTCTGCAAAACCACCAGTCTTAAAGGACGGATTCAGATTTTTTCCAAGTATGTCTTAATACAATACTCTTAATACATTGCTGTAGAAATGACTGGTAGCTGTAATTATTTCTCCTTGCTCTGTGTGGAAGTGCATTCCCAAGTTCAGCCTGAAGCTGATATGTCAGTAGTTAGTAGTTAGTCAAATCAAGTGACTAACTTCCAAAGTTATAGTCTTTTTTAGTACAAAATTCCCTCTATGTTACAGTTTCCTTTCTCAGCAGTGGCAGAGGGATATAGGTAGTCACATATTGGCTTGTTGCCGGTGTTGTGTTCAGGGATCCCTTCATGGAGAGGAGAAATAATTACAGCATTCTTTCAACTCTTTTATTGTGTTTAAGGGATGTAAACACCTTGGCCAACACCAAAATAGAGAGCAACTATGTTTTGAAAGAAACATTGTGCCTATTGGACAATGGGTTATATAATGATTAATTATTTGTTTTCCCCACGATTTCTGCCCATGGCAACCAAAGCACGATAAATGTTTTAATGGTTATGCAACTCAAAGTACTTGGTTAAGGTTGGGTAACGATTATGGTCTTTGTTAACTATTGAAAAAGTAAACAGTGAAACAAGACAGAACTTGTTGATCATATTGTTTAACCAAACCTACATTGGACCACATGTGGGATGTGAAGCTATGGTGTTCGGTGTCTTTGTCTTTGTGCTTTTGAAGCCCACCGTACACCCCAAACACCTTCCTAGGATTTCTGTGTACTACAAGAACATGAGACTTTGAGAACTGGAAAAAAATCATTCTACCGAACATAATCTGTGCAGCCAAATACGTTTCATGCAAAATGTAATGGGCAAAACCATTTAGGTGTGTGTGTGTGTGTGTGTGTGTGTGGGCTCAACATCATTTTTAGGAGACTGGGTTGACAGCAGCCATCCTCTCCCAGGTACACCCTCGTACACATTCCATGCAGCAGTCTCAGCAGCTCCAGGAAGACAAAACAGCCTCAGTTTATTGATAACCAGCTCATGGATCAGTGTTCTCACTCCTTCAACACTTGTAGGATTCACAGAGCAAATGGAAGCGCTGGCATTAAATTAATCATCAGCCTGATTTCTTCATTTTAAACACTCTGTGTGCCTCAACTCGCCACCCCTCACTACGCCGAGCACTGTCCACCCTGCGAGCCCTACTGATAATGAAGATGACAGAAAAGACAGAACGGCTCTCTTTTGCTTGGGCAGGCGAGACTAATGAGGTCAACAAGGTCACCAAAGTTTGCCTCTGCCTGGAAACACAAACTTGCTCTCAGCCCGACACTTGGTAAATTGTGAGCAAACTATACTGAAGCGACTGACTCCTTGAATTTCATGAATGAGGTTAGACTCATAAAAGTGTTAGAGGAAATAAGAAAAGAGGTGGGGGAGCCGCTCTTGCTCTTATTAAAATCATGCTGTGTCTCATCTATCTACAGGCAACTTTTTGGATGACATTGCAGACCTTATATCATTTGGATTGATTTTGACGCTACAGTGATTGTTAGTGATTTTAATATTCAAGACAGTAGTGCTAAAACTCTCCCTGCATTCTGAATGATGTTGGACTGACTCGGCACATGGCACTGCACCACAATTTAATTATTATCAAAGGTCTTAATATCTCTATGATTGAAGTGATTGCTGGAACTTTCATATCATTCCTGTTTGTGTGACTCTCACACCCATTTTAAATGTCATGGTATATATTCACAAAACACTGACGACACCAATCAATATTTATTCCGATTTTTTTTTTCTACCTCATCTGTCTCTGTCAATTATCTTTTTTAATTAATTTTGGTTCCAAAATCACAAGTACTGTTGATGCTATTGCCCCTATGAGGGTTCAAACACTTTCTGCAATCTCTCGGCATATTGGTGAAATTGCCCCAAAATTGAAAGTGTTGGAAAGACGAGCACAAAACTCCAGGTTCTTCATGACATTTACAGTTTTAGAGATCAGACCCATTAACAAAAAATGACTTTGGCTCAACAAGTCGAACAAATTTGGAGACAAAATGCATCACTTGTCCATGCCCTCTGCACAAACGACATCCAGATGTGGAACAACACATAAAAGCGTTTTCTGATCTGATGCTCCATCTGCAAAACGGCATAATTTGTCTGTGCCTTTTCAAAATTGTAACAAATCACAGAACAATTAATCAGTTTTATGATGTGACAATGCTCTGGTTTAAGGTTCGGTTTAGGCACAAAATGGCTTGGTTTAGGGAAAGCTTGCGATACGGCTTAAAATGTTAAGGCTGCGGGAACCATGTGGTTAAAGTGACTGTTGGTTTGAAACTTTAACTTTAACCATGTTAAATGTTTTGTTGACCCCTCTATCCACCCTCTCTCTATAACGTCACCTAAACGTCCCTCATAATTTTATCACTTGAACGTAAACATGTTGTTTTGGGGCACTTGATGAATGACTGTCGTGTTTCTCAGAATGACGGTCTCCTTTGGCACCTTTTGTTTGTGACAAATTTCAGAAGATCAGTCAAGCTATCAGCACCTATACATCAGGAAAAAAGCTGCATCACTCCAGCATCGACACAAAACGAATTAAGCTAACGTGACACTCTTTGATCCCATCAATCAAGGAACCTTGGAGGAAATTGTGCTCCATTTAAAGAGCTTTTTTGCAATCAATCAGGAATTGCACCTTTAACGCTGGAAAATGGATCTTCGTACAACGTTGGACACTTCCCCTGCTCCCCTCATGTCTCTACCCTCATTAATGCACCTGTTAACAGTTACATATTGCGTCAGGCTGTTCTTTATGCCTTTTTCAATCAGCCCTTTTCTCCAATAAAGAGAGCAACTGAACTCAGCCCCGCACTGTTCAGTGTACCAGACCTGCTGTTACTCTGCAGTAATTTGTAATGTCAGTGCTTGGAGTCATTATCTTTCTCTCTCACACACACAATCACAACTTTCAAGGGATAAAGAGTGTCCCTAGAGTCCTTCAGTCGCACTTGTATACAGTGTGTGCTCGTGTTAGATAAGCACTTTCCCACTGGGGTTTCTGCCTAATTTACACAGTTCTCCTACACAGGAGCTCTTTAAACCAGCAGCCCTGAGGCTCGAGTTAGTGGATGACACCGTAGAAGTGAAGCTCCATGTGATTTAAGTTTTTATATTAACATGTTAAGTAAAAAAAAAAAACCATAGTTGCTGAATTCATCCAAAATTGAGTGAAGGAAAGTAAGTGCAGTGAGTGCTCTGTTCTCGCCCAGGCTGCATCATTTGCTCACATGTTGTATGTATAATTTCATCCATCCAGTTGGCATGAATGAAAGTTGAAAATAGGAGGATGACAGCTGGTATGATTACTGCTGTGGTTGTAGAAGAGTTCATTCGCCCACGGATCACTGTTGCCAAGTCCACCTATTGTACTCGACTTTGGGCTTGTCTTTCTGTAAAGTCGCTCTCCCTATACGTCTCCTGTCTCTCTCCACTATACCTGTATAATAAATCGAAAATGCCTTAAAAAAATCATTAATCCGTATGTTATTTAAACATATGATAGTTTGTCCTGTTGCAGGATCCGTCCACAACCCCATTCCCTCCACCCTTCCCCTTCCCCCATACACACAGGTGACAGTCAGTGAGTGAGACATTTCAAATCAAAATCATGCAATTGATGGTGTTTCTTTAGCTATTTCGTAATATTGTCAGGGAATGAGTGGCCAAAATACAAGAGAGTGGGTTAAAAGACTGGATACAACCTCCAGTGGGGGGAGATTCAAAGGCAGTGTGCAGAACAGATGTGTGGAACATCATGCAGACTTTTTTTTTTTTGATAGCAAAGTCTCTTTTGGGCTTGTTTCGATAGACCTGGTTGCTTGTTTCTCTCGCGAGAGCACTGAATCTGATCTGACATGAGAAGAATCTCCACAGCAGCAACCTCAACCACAATAACTGGCTCATTCGCTGTTTTATAGTTAAGTTTTTTTTTTTTCAAGGAGATATTCGCACATCCAACTATCTCTGATACAGGCACGTTGGAAAGTATCACTTCAGTCTAAGGAAAAGAATTGTGATGCTGAGCAAGAGCAGCGAGCGGGATCTTCTATTTCTCAGACTGAAATGGTTTATTAGGGTTTATAATTTGGGTTTGTGCAAAGGCGATGATTGAGTGATGAATGTATGGAGTACTCTTAATAGTGCAAACATGACATAATGTAACAAGGTGTACGTCGACTGCAGCTTCTGGTGGATCTCGTTCATGTTCAAGATGGACTGATTTTGAGAAACTAAAATACAAACACATGCAGAGATCACATATGCCATGTTCATATACTGTAATTTTCAACATTGCTACGCGACACAAAGACGTGTCAGTACTGCAATAGCAATTTGCGGTTGATCTCCATTAGTTGGTAAATGCCATCAAGATGAACTCACAACATGGAGTTGTTAACGTTTAATCAAACCTGCTCCAACCTGATTAATTTGCACAAGGATATGTTCGACAACAATAATAATGTAATTCTGAATGCCACATGTGATGGACTTAATAGAGTTTTCACTGCTTTGTTCACATACATTTATTAAGTGTCACACGAAGATGGTACGTCATTTCTCAAACGCACAACATCTTGTTCATGCAGTTTAACAATACGTCAGGCATGAAAATGGATGAATGATGCAAAAGTAAAATGTCACACGAGGCGCAGACAAGTCGTGATGCAGACGAGTGACCGAGAACTCGCACTGACTTTGAATAAGTAGGTTAAAACATAATTCTTTGAGGAGAGTCTGAGGTGAGATGAAGACTTTGCTTCTTTCCACTTCATTCTGCACGGGTTTACACTTGTTTAAAAATAGCTTTCTCGCCATTGTCACCATTCAGCATGAAAATGAATGCAGTGGATATCGTCATAATCTGTTATACTGCTATGTGACTACAAAATAATCAATGTTGATACAATTTACTATGTGTTGCTGATAGCAGGGCTGTAAGATTACAATTCCCTTTTAGCAGCATTTTGGAAGTTTCCAAAATGCAAGAATTGTGGCTCTGGATACTAAACTTACATAATTATCGAAGCAAGTGAGAATTTAAGCCGGCGACCATTGACTTAATCTGCTAAATTGACAACTCTCAAAAATGAAGGACTGGGGTTGTGTGTTTCTGCTGTTTGAAAAAAGACAAATTACAGAGGAGTACCTTGCAGATACGGCGGCTGGTGAACAGAAAGACATAATGTCATTGTTTTATGCTTATCAATGTAAAAGTTTTGAATCAGGTCCTCAGGGATTCAGGGCCGTGAAGCAGTCCGACAAGGCACAACTTTAAGGTGTGTTCATGCACACAAATTCAATGGAAAAATGCGGATGTGCAACACGTGAATTTACTCCAAAAGATTTTAGGCAAAGACAGTTGTCATTTGGAAATGTTTCAAATTGAGCGAAAAACTTGTGCAAGGCTGTATCACTTGTCCTCCATAAAAATATGGAGACAAGAGGAAAAAAGTGGCTGTGTCTGGAAGAAAAAGACAGAACTTGAGTTTCTGGTTAAGTTTTGATAGCAGCCTGAGCTGTCACAAGCTGTACACGGGCAGTCACACAGTGTATTGGCTGTTTTGGCAAGTGAACATTGTCCGCAGCTATTGCAGGACTAAAACTGGGTTTGTGTGTAATCTGAATAAAAAGTCAGTTGTTCTGGATCAAGCAGAAATGCTGGCTAGCTTTATTTACTGTATTCAAACATCTGATAAAAGTCAGTACTAAAAATGTTACTCCTCGTAGTCTGCTCCACTATAAAGGCTGGAGAAAAACAGTGTGAAAGGTAAAATTACTGGTAGATGTACCATAATCAACACATGGTAAACTCAAATTTAAACAAAGTTGCGCTAACTAAACTATGGTAAATTACCTTGAAATAAGCAACGTGGACCATATTATACTTGGATATTAGATTTGTTTTGTTTTTCTCTTCATCTTGCAGAGTCAAGCCACCCATTGTCAAACACTGCCTTTGTTCTGCCGTTAACACCAGCATGCAACAAAATCATCAGTCCATGGTCAAATTCACCTCAGCGACAGTGTGCTCCGTTGGCTCCTATCTTTGTCTTCATCATCCCCTGCTGCAGGTAGGCTCTGTCTTGGTGGTGGTTCAGGCGAGTGTTGCTGCTGGCTCATAGATGAACAGATAAATGGGTGTGTTTATGTCCTACTGATCCTTTGTAGCCAGCAGACCGGGCCTCTTCCTGCAATTTCTCTGTTTCATGTTTATCCCTCTGTCCCTCCTGCAGTCCAGACCTAATGTTGCTTGGCCAAAGCCTCTTTATCTCCTTTTCCTATAAATATCGTACTCTCACTCATATCTTTCTAAAAAAGGTGCTTAATGTCTGCTGTTTGTTACCTGGA
This sequence comes from Enoplosus armatus, assembly GCF_043641665.1. Lineage (NCBI taxonomy): Eukaryota > Metazoa > Chordata > Actinopteri > Centrarchiformes > Enoplosidae > Enoplosus > Enoplosus armatus. Next base: position 17,322,306 of record NC_092181.1, read on the forward strand.
ATAATTCTTACATTTGCAGCAACCAGCTGTTAGCTAGCCACATTTGTGACCTCCATTATAATTTTTTCCTTATGCAAACCTTATAAGAAAAACCTAAATCTTATTTTTTTTTTTTATTAGTTCTTTCCCCTTGTACAGGCCATTTGAACTGACATTCCCACCTCCAGCTCTACAAGCTTTCATAATATTGTATACTGTATATCAATACATTTATAAATTGACAGTGATATGAATAAATAGGTGATGGAATATATTAATAAGAAAGTGAAAGTATAAATATAGCAGCAATACACAAAAAGTGAGCATCACACATGGAAGTCACAAATGTATTTGTATGCATTGAGCGCTGAATGAACATCAAATTTATGGCATAGAGGTTGATTGCTTTGACATTGAGAAACGCATTATTTACCACAGATGTTATCATTATATTCTACTTTCATTGACTGCTACTGCTTACTGCTATGTTACGTGAATATAAACATGTAATATCTGCATTAGCCTCTCTTCTTTTTGGTCATTGTGATTGCTTTTAAAAAAGAACGTCCTGTCATACAAATACTCCACATACAGTGTACATCCATACACGCAGGTCAGGTGGACTGGGGACTCTAATCAAAACCAGCCGTCAGTGTGAATGTGAGATTATATTTGGCTAAATCCAAATGTCTACCATCTGGACTTTCAGACTGAGGCTGCGTTGACTTCAGTCACACGTACTGCAACATGTTCATCGTCATCACGGCAAATCTGAAAGGGCACTGGGCCACAAGGGGATAAAAAAAGGTGTGACTGAAGACCTGGTCTTGTTTCCGTGGATATGAATTGACCCTGTAACATATTTTCTGCACGGTTTTTGAGGATATTTACATTTTGTCTGCTGCATTACATCACTTACCTTTTGAAAGCTGTGCCTGTGGTTGATCTGTCACTAAACTATGTTGCTGTTAACCGTCCAGGTGATCATGGTGGTGTTCAAAGCACAGGCTGACTGTGTGCACTGAGTCGTTCATTTTCTCTGGCACATGGTCCTTATCGGCCTGTGCGCTGTGTTCTGTGTTTTACTGAACATCTGCATGTAACTTACTGGTTGAAAAGTTAAAAGTGAAAATACAGAGAAATACTTGTTTGATCGCTCTTACAAAACAAGTTTGTATTGGACTTACTGACTTTATACCAGATGTGTGCACATGTGCAGGAGCCTGTGATGTGATTTATTACTTCAAGATTGTACAAGGCAGCCTATATAAGGAGGCAAGCTGACCTGCTAATGCTGGTACGACAGAATATGTCATTGATTTGAATAAATATTGATTTAAAGTTTGTCAAGCCCTTGCTCATACATACATACACTAGAATAAACTTCAGATTAGATTGTAGACTGAATGTTGTTCAAGAATAAACAGGATTGTATCTGTTAGTACTCTCACAGTAGATAATTAATGTTGGACAATGAATATTGAATACTGCATTGAAGTCCTGCATGGAACTGACTCAAAGGATTAGGTAGAGAACTCATTTTAACAGTGTTTAAACAAGAGAACCACAAAAAATATCCTGTTATTTTCACAATTATATTATGATTGTTAGCTCAGATATCAACCAACAAATATGACCTGTTATTTTAATGTTTATATAAATTAATTTTATTTTTTATTATTACAACACCACATAAGTATATATACCAAATGTATGTAATTAAAAGCAGGACCTAACATCTGGAGAGTGTACACATGCTGTATGTTGTAACTAGATTCAACAATATTAAAGTTTTTAGTCCTAATTTGTTTTTTACATAATGTTTACATTTATAAACATTTATTTTGTCCAAGTAACCAGTTGTTACAACAACATATTTGTGTTTTTGATTGGGAAATGTACGTAATTCACCACATCCGTAATTTCTTGGTTAGTGTAGAGTCTCTTTCTCACTAAAATGTACTGTACTGACCGTAGCTCTACTGTTGCCTCAAACTTTCTGGAATCGCCACAGTTTCTGGCTCCTGGTACGTCATGCAAGACTTACCTCACACTGCAGTCTTCATTTTACATTCCTACGCTCAAATCAAATGTCCCTGGGGCTCCTCAAGATGACGCCGCTGAGGTTAACCATGCTTTTCAGGGCTATAACTCCTGAACAGCACCTTAAGTACTTTTTTTTCCAAACAGTGCTTTGCACACAGACACGATTTAACTTCAGCTTTTCATTACTCTCTCTTTTTGTCACACATATACACACTCTTGAAATTCCCCTTTTAATAGCCGTTCTTGCCGCAGACATTGTGTCTTGTCATAGCAGGAAAAGCACAGGTGGAACTAATATAATTAATGATGGCTCTGTTCATATTATATGCATGACTATGGCCCTGGATTTGGAATACCTAAATGGAAGGGAGCCATTATTTGTTATTCATTACACCTGTGTTTGACAAGGTCTGTCTGCCCAGAAACTCGCACAACATCTCTCGCTACATTGCCTTATCCGCACAGTTGGGTGTTACTTGGAAAGTCCAGCAATCATAAACATCTCAGGCCAAACCACAGGACAACACACACATTCATCAATTTAACCTTTTCACCAACCAGAGTTACAGGCAGACAATGCTAGATGGCGTGGTAACCAAGGGCCTGTCCCTGCGTTTTGTTATGGATCCATAATGTCTGAGTTGGAGGTTAGGTCGACTTTACTGGACCAGCTCGGTCTTTGCGGGCAGTCCAGAGTCAATGTGTTTCCAAAGCATTTGTGGGTTTTCCTCCTGTCTCAATAAATCTTTTTCACAGCAGACATTTTGTCTTGTCACAGCAGGAAAAGCACAGGTGTTACTAATAACATTAACAATTGCTCTGTTCTAAGCGTCCCAGTAAGCCGTGACAGTGTGACGGTGAGCCAGCGTGCACAATACCTGGACCATTAAATTGGGGCAGCTAAACGGAAGTTAGCCATCATTGATTTTACTAATATACTATACCTGTGCTTTTCCTACTGTGACATGTTAAAGGGTCTTCCGTGACAAAGGCCTATGTGGCAACCCTCATCCAGACACAAATGACCTCACCCCGGGTGTTTCCCATCAAGGTAATACAGAGGGCCTTGATTAGCCTCGACCTTGACTTGAGTTTGTATCTATCTTTTTGACTATCCAGTACCCTAAAAATAAACTTGATATTTTCCCATAAACATGGCTAAAGTCGCTCTCGATACAATAAAGTTAATATTTACCCATTGTGCTGGTGTATATTGAAATCCATTACCATGAAACATAAAAGTTTATTTAATAGAAAAATGACCTGACAGGGTGAGCTCATCACTTCAGTCTTCACTTTCAACTGATGCTCACTGATTTAGGGACTGAGGCAGATGTGAATATACAATCTGCCTATATATATATATATATATATATATATATATATATATATATATATATATAATAGTTTCATTGAGAGCAATGCTCTCTTTTTCAGGATCACATTCACACAGTTACACATTCACACCTGGAAGCTGTCCAGTACAACCACAGTCTGATCTGCAAGCTCTCTTCTCCCACCATTGACGCACATCAGCTCTCAAGAAAAACAACGGTTTTATCACATTCACTCCCCATGACGTTGATATGCGTTGCACTCGAGTCTATAGCTAACAATCAGCTTTGCTAATAGTTTAGTTATTTAGAGTAAGTAGCTACTAACTACCTGGTTGTTTATAGCCGTTTGGTAACAGATCTGCGGCAGTGTAGGCTAACGCATGATTCACAGTAATATTTATTCAGTATAAACCATGTACAAAAGAGTAGGAACAACACTTACACATTGGACATGCATATGCAGAAGTTAACAAATGAACTAGAGCAGGGGTGCCCAATACGTCGATCGCGATCTACCCGTCAATCGCAAAGGTAGTGTGGGTAGATCGCATGGCATTAAAAAAATAGACGTCAGCCTATCATCCATCCTCACTATGAAATTTGTCACTTGATTGACATACAGGGCAGCCAGTCTGACATCTGATCTTTTCTGACACATGGGTCACCACGCATGCGCGTACAAGCGTGCCAAGTGCGGCAAAACTACTGTCCGGACTATGCATCCCTGGCTGATTCCATTCAGTGCAAGTCATCAGAGTAAGGTAATGACAAAAAATGTACAGAGTTATATTGTGCAATATGGGTTCATGCAGTTATGCAAGGTACACCAACATATATTATACATATAAAGAATACTCAATATATTTATAAATAAATATATGTTTTGCATTTTTATAGTAGGTAGATCATTTTGACTTGGTCATTTTATAAGTAGCTCGCATGCTGAAAAAGTGTGTGCACCCCTGAACTAGAGGCTATCATGAATCATACCATCATGTATAATTCAATTTGAACTGTATGTTAATGCGGAGTGAACTTTGGCTGTAAATTCACAAAGCGTGATAATGAAGTGGAGGAAAAGAAAAAGAGCTGTTTGGCTTTTTGTGGTGGTGGTTAAAATGAGACAATCTTGGATGTGAGATCAGAGCCAGGAGACGTGTGAGTGTCGCATGCATTCATAGAAACCAAACTCATCCTGAATTTCACAACGAACCACCTCCTGTCAATGGGAGACGTCACATGATGGACGTCATGACAGTGTAGTGTTATTATCATTGATTATACGTCAGATTTCAGACCACATAGCTTATCAAGGAAGGAAAATGTCAGATTCAGTCCAATTATAAAACCTTTACCTTGATGCTTGATCAGTGGACAGGTTGGTTCTGCCTGCACACACTCACACAGGCATCCACTTAACTTCTCACTTTTCCTAAATGACAAGTAGTCATTTTAGATGAAGCTCAGTGATGCTGTTTTATAAAGTCACAAATTCACATTGATATAAGAACTACAAAGCCTGAAGTAACTTTTTATGAACAGAAAGTACAAACCTCGCTATTCTGGTCAAATTAACCTCCATATTCACATTTCCGTGAAATTAGTTAATTATCTTTTACATGATGTGCACATTTAAAAAGAAAAAAAAAATGGAGATCACAGTAAATTAGTTTGGAGGATAGCAGAAAATCATGATAACTCTTTCTCTTCACGTTCTGGGAGAAATGTAATCCACAGACTAAACATTCGAAATCAAAGGTGTTGCAGCACATTTTGCCTCCTCGGATTCAGAGGCTTGAAGAGACTCCATAGTGTTGGTGAATCCCTTCAAATTGGGAGCTTAAGGAAAATGTTTTCAATTACCAGGTAGACATGAGGAACAGGGATATCGAGATATGTAAATTGTTACTAATGGCTGTGAGGAGAATTTAAAAACTAGGACTACATTTTTCACTCATCTACTGTGGGCTACACAAGGAGAAAGTAGCAAAAATGTTTTGACTATTTGTCGCTGCCATTAGAGGAATTTTCAAAGATTACTTGCAACCACTGAAACAGACCCAGTCAGTGTTGTGTTAACATTAAAAAGAGTGGCAACAACAATAAATAGCTTTCTTTTGAGCAGAAGCAGTACTTTTTTTTTAATACCAATAGACACTGTGTACTTTGGTTGCAGCAGTGCTCAGAAAATTGACCGCTTTATGCTAATTTCCTTCTCCACCACTGTGGAGGGCAAGAGGCTGTTCTAAAAATCACTGACCTGCCAAGTGGTCTCCTGAGCCATATTCAGTAGACATGGATTGCTGTGTAACAATTGCCTTATTTAGTGGTGCAAATCCATGCTTGTTCGTAGAGTAAAATAGCACCTCTTCTTTAGAACAAGATGTCAAAAACATGTGCATGAAGTCTTCAACTCAACATCGGGTAGATTCAGTATTTACTCAACACAGGCTCTCTATGAATGTATTCCTTCACTAGCAAACATGACACATATATCTATATACATAATTTTATTCTTTATACACACATTCATAGAATTATATATTTAAATACAACATATATAACATATAACAAAATCTTGCACTGTCACAGATCAGCAGACTGTACTAAAAAGCAATGAGTAGCAGAGACAAGCTGCTGCATAGCAGTGCTCACTGTAGAGTAAAATAATAGTTTAATATATCCATTATGAATAATTGAACAACCTTAGGTTATATGTGCTTGAGGAATTAATATTCCAGCTCTATATTCTGAAATCTGCTATTCGTTTAATAAGTCGAAAGGATGAGGTCCGAACATCCCCTCTTTTTCTATTACATTCACAAAGCAAATTGAATATAATAATAGAATCTAATGTCTTCTGAAGGAACATTAGTTTTACATTTCAGAATACCAAAAGATTGCAAAACAAGGACATCTTCCTGCTGATCTTCCATGTCAAGCTATCCTCAGATATTTACATGCTCGGTTACTTTCAGTCATTGATTAATTGGTAAATGCATTCCAGTGTGTGACATGTTGTAATTTCACATTTGATCTTTTGTTGTATCCACACTCTCTCTCTCTCTTTCTCAGCCTTCGTCATCTGCTTCTGCTTTAGTTAGTGTAATTACTGGATGTTGTTTATACAGTAGGCATCCTGGGAACCGTGATCTTCTGATAACAAGAGGGGGAAAAAACACGTCTAATCAAACAGAGCTAATATCACAGATAACAGCTTTGCTTATAGAAACGCGTCATCGGCTGCCAGCTGCGTTTTTCATAATTAACTCAATATTGTGGTTTTGTCAGGGAGCTTTTTCTGGGAACAATCTTGACTGATGAGTGCAAGACCATCCCAAATTGTTGCTGCCTAACAAAAATACTCAAAGAAAAAAGTAGATAGTAAAAATTAAGTATCCAAGTAATCTCAAAGGTTGTGTTTTAATGACTGTTGCCTGGTTACATGCACATCTGTCAGGCGAAGCAGTCATTTATAACTCAAGGACAACGAGCACGCTCCTAACAGGCTTGTTCATCTCGCACATCTGCTGCCATAAGTTGTGGGCTGGGGAGTACAAGTTGTTTTAGTTTAGTGTAACTGTAAAACTTCAGATCGACAGGTTGCCTACTATGACACAGGCAACGCATGAACGTATCTGGTACACGACTCCTTCTGCTTCTATGTTGATATGTTACAGTATGAATGGTTTATTTTTGTACAGCAAGACAGAGACAACAGGACATATTGACACTTTCATAAAGGTCAACTTAATGTTATAACCCGCAACATTTGTGTTGATCTCAATTTTGGTGTCTCCTTCAGTAACGTTAGTAATCTAAACCAATAAAATAAGTAAGCATGAGTTGCACATGCTCTGTGGCTGAAGGGACTAAAAATAGCAGAATAAGTGCTGTGCAGTGATCATGTCTACAGAGAGAGATTATACATATCAAACATATTCTGGTGTGTTTTTAATCTGTGAAAGGCAGTAGTAGCAATGATTCAGTTTCTATTTCCTTAAAGTTTCTGTGCTTAAAGTGTCGGTTTCTTTATGTTTTCTGCAACAAGAGTGCTCCTGCTCATACCCAAACGCTCTAATATGCTAATATAAGATTATTATCTGTATGGCTGTTGGTTTTCCCATGTAAGAGCTTCCTTTTCACAGCAGTAGTGGGAGAAGTATTCAGCTCCTTTCCTTAAGTACGTTTTGAATGCAGGACTTTTACTTGTAGTTTTATACTGTTGTACTGGAACTTAAGTAAAAGTACAGAAGTATTATCAACAAAATGTATTTTAAGTATCAAAAGTAAAAGTACTCGTCCTGCAGTAAAATGTCACCTGTGAATGAGGCTTTAGCTGGTTGAGGTAGAGCTAGTTTTATCTACTTTGTTTATGTTGGAAACCACTGGTTTAATGTTTAGCAATGCTTTATATTTTATAAGCTTATTATATGTTTTGTCAATGTAAAATCTGAATCTGCAAAGTAACTAATGTTGTCAAATTAATGTCAGTAAATGTACTTAGTTACGTCCCACCACTGGTTCACAGGTATTTACAACAGCACATGTGAAATGTTTATTGCGCTTATTTAATTACAAAATCAAAATGTTTAGCTGTAATTATGAGATGTGGTTTCTTGTGGTAATCACAAGAAAACATCTATCTTCCATGGATGCAGTTTGCTTCCAGATTAGATCTAATCTACGCTGGATGGTATAAAACTGAGAAATATAAATAAATTGAGATATTTAAAAGTTGCGGATTATTACAGAAGTCTGCATTGTTTTTGACAACTACCATAAAACAAAACACTATTGCTCAGGTGTTCATTTTTTTTTTCTCATTAAAATTTGACTGCACAGCTACATTTCATCATCAGCATGTCATGTCACATATAAACATACTGTTGCAATAAAGCTACAATAAGCAAATACATTAGCACTGACCAATGAAAGAGCAATGAAAAACCTTTTGGAGGTCTTACTCTAAGAAATATGATATAGAATTGTAAAGTCACTTAATATCATATGAGTTCATACAATTCCTCATCTCAAATTACCAAAATAATTTTCATTTGCCAGCAATAATAACATCATTATTATTTATTTAAAGGACAACGCAATAGTTATTTTCAACCAGAGTCCTGCTTTTTTAAATAAGAGCGGTGCTTCCTGCAAAGTAAAGGGGACAAAATATGTAGGGAAGTAATGACAACATCTAAATTGATCGCGTGGTGGTAAGAACAAAGAAATGAGGCTCAGGTTGAAATTAACTTGTTCTCCTTTAAAGACACAACAAATAATATGGTCACCACTTGACAGAGATGGAGGCACACATTGTACTGTACATTCATACAAAACACATACGTTTATACAGAGAAACATGAAAAAAACTAGATCACCACATATAAATATTCAACCAACTGCAATATAATGGTTAGATGACAGCTTAAAAGTACATGACACTGAAATGCACAACATGTTTGTCTTCACATTCTTCAGTAAATACTTTCATGAAGTCTGAACATTCAGTTGCTAAGAATGATTAAGGGCAATTTGTTTTTTTCTTCCATACGTGACATACGTCTGGGAACATTTTGACGTTTGTTACACAACATGTATAAATACACTCCAAATTCAGCTTTTACTGCAACTAGCAGGACACTCAATACATTGTTTTTAAAACATTGTGTTTAAAGATTGGAGTATCTTTAAGCACAGTAAAACTTAAACGCAAAGTAAAACAAAGCCAATTCCGTTTAATTCCCAGCAGTGAGTTATAGCAACACTCATACTGTACACACGTACAGTAAGGTTTTGTCACCTTTGTTTGTCATGTCTGCATGTTGCTACTGTACTGTACTGAGTTAGAGGGGACACACTGTTCCCATGGTTTATACAATCCTACTTATCACAGTATAGTTCCACTTATCATATTGTAAACCCAACATGGCACAGGCAAGCGTATTGATTGGAGCAGTTTCAACACTTGGTGTGCGCACAAGCAGGAAGTTAAATTAAGATGCAGCACAGGATAACGGCATGCTGGCAGAAACTACTGAAACACCAACAACTGCGACAGACGAAAACGGTCCTGCTTTTCAGTGACACATTGTACGAGGGCATTTAAAGGAACGTTGTAGAACAGTAAAAGAGAGGTTGTCTGCGCTTCACTGTGCAGATCCCTTTTTATTTTTTCCTTCATTTAGTTTGAAAATATAGAATTGAGGGTCTTTGACCTACTAGCTCCTAGCTGGTTAGTTTGCATTCAATCTGCTCATTGTCCAGCAGCCTGTTTATTACAGATGTGAACTGGAATACTCCTCTGGCTCGTTGCCAGTTATCAGGAAACATATTCATAAAGAGCCAAACAGAGTTCAATCGACAGATATTCCATTGGCGACTCTCTGCAGCCGCTCATTCATGGCCTCAGGGGGGAAATGGATGCAGAGTGCATCCTCTGCATCACATAAAGTTCCCAGTTAATACTAACAGATGGAAATGAAAACTATGACATACTTACATAATTACAATCAATAATAATAATATTTTCAGATTATCTCTATAGTGAGATGGTCTCACCATTTTAGCATATCTTGTAATTGTGAGTCTCCAAGCAGAACTGATTAATTTCATTATCAATCATTTGAGCTGTGGGACCGAGACTTCGAAACAGCACTGTACTGACTGTGTTTAAATGCTAATCTCAATCAGAGCTGAATGTTTGGCTAATGTAGGAGGAACTGTTACTTACAGTATTTCATTTATGCAAAGGTACCCTGATTGGATGAGGGGAAAACTTGAACGTTAATCATACTGTATAGGGTAAGCGTTGTTCATCTCATTTGTTGTTAAGGCTGCTCCTGAGCATGGATAGATTATGAGACAATGAGCCCCTCGGACACAGACGTATAAAAGGGCCCCTTACCAGAGCACCAACCACCTGAGCCCCGGTTTCTCATCTTTTCAGGTCTATTTTGCTGGAGGTGAAGCAAGGCTGTTTAAGGCCCATTGGCACCAAATTTGCAACATGACCTGTTGATTTTGAGACGTTTCGCTGTTCAAACCAAACACCAAACTTGCGACCCATGCATGAGGATGGAAAAGGGCCTGTAGCACTCATGGATTTATCTGGAAGCAACAATCCTTGTAAATTGAGACGCTTCCACCTTTCTGGGATATGGGTGTAAGCCCTGCCAGCAAATCACTTTTGTGAAACAGGCCCCGGATCCACACTGACACGCCTCTCCACAGATATCATACAAAATACTTTAAGATAATACACAAAATCTTTTGGGAAAAAACTGACACATGCTATATTTATATTTATTTCTAAGAGCTATTCTGCTGTGAAACATATTTAAACTACTTTATTTATTTTAATGTAGGTTTACCGTAGCCTAAATACTATCAGCACTCAGTATTATGTTGGGAAAAATATGGAACATATACTAAAAATACATTTCTGTATCGGCTGATCCCCAATATTACAGAATCAGGAGAAAAAACGTAATAGGGATGTCATTACTTATGAATGAGCTGCGTGACTTTTTATTGAGAACTGCTAGTAACATTCACTTGCCCAATAAGCCCGCTCACTAATCCACCCATGCTCCAGAGTATCTTAGAAAATCAATATTATCCGTCAAGGCAAAATATTAAATCATATCTACAGCCACGTGGGCATTCTCTGCATGTTAAATAATGCTCCTACGTCTAAATCAAGCAAGCATCTGTGCACCGTTTGTATGTACAGCGTATTATGCATGTGAATACATTTCTAACATGCAGATGTCTGTGTGTGAGTCTATGGGAACACCCTTCAGGAGAACTCCTCAGGTTGAGCGGTTGGAGCCCCTCCATTTTCCGTTTTCGCACTACCACCGTTGCATCCAGTGATCTCCACGTGGCGAGACGTGATGTAGTTTCTCTTCCTAGCGAGCAGGGAGTGCTTCCGTCCAGAGCCACTGGAAGCGCCGCCATCGCCCTCGGCAGGGTCGTAAACCACCACCGTGGTGGTATCCATTCGTGACAGCGTATACATGCTGCTCTGGCGTGTCGGGTGCAGCCGTGTAGAACGTAGTTCCAACTCGTCGTAGCTGGACACTTTGATGAATGGGCACCAACGAAATGCTCGCTTGAAGCCAGCTCGAAACCTGGTGCGACATCCGGTGGGAGAGAGTAAGAGTTGGCAAACACAGGTAGTTGTTTTGAAAGTGGGTGGGAATAACATGGAAAATTGATTTTTTTAATTGGCAGTCCTTCAATAAAGGCTGGCTCTTCAGCTAAGAGATTGTATTCAGGTGTCCCTGAAGCTTTTATAAAGGCAGTTAGTGACGCATGTCTAAATGTTTGTGCAGTGATGAAAAAGGGGTCAGTTGGTGTGGAAATAGAGTATTTATACTGAGTGTTCTCAACAGTAAACCGACAATACTTGAGATCCTTTTCTGAATGCATTGACTCTGTATTTTTGTCTGTATTGATGCTTAAGATGCTTGAGAGATGCAATTTGTTTTCTTAAAGAACCAAATCCATTTTTATGAGTAGACTGACTAAAGTCATAGATTCATTGTTTTCTACGGTAATGTGCTCAACAAATTACATTCATAATAACATCTTTTTTTACTTTTAAATATCATTTTTAAAAAGCATCACATGCTTTGATAGACTTTACATTTTAGTGTCTGATAGACCAAAAGACCATGGCCACACATTCATAAGTACTGAATAAAACTGGAGAGAATGTTACGAAGCGATGAGACAAAACATGCAACTAATCTTGATCAACTGATTCGTTTTCCTTTTGCCGTGTCATAAAATTGGATTTTACATTTTTTTATCTCAGATATAGTGAGCTAATTTCTTTCCCTTTCTCTCACCATTAGGAGATAAAAGCTCCAAACTGTTATTCTCCCAGATTCCATAATTAATGAATCCATGCCTAACGTTTATCCTCTCGTAAAGCATATAATGGAACTTAATTACACTCAGTGATGTGATGTAATAATAAAACCAATTCCACTTTAGTTGTCTCCTTTAGTAGCAGGGAGGACGATCAGCTGTAACATTTAGTTTTTTAGATTGTCGACACTTCTCACCTGCTGTTGAGGCAGCAGTAGATGATGGGGTTGTACATGGTGGAGCTCATTGCCAGCCACAGCACTGACAGGTAAACCTGCTGGATGTACTTCCACTTGTTCAGACGCTTGTTGAGACCTGTCACAATGAAGTAGACATGATAGGGCAGCCAGCAGAGGGCAAAGGTCACCACCACGATGATCATCATCTTCACCACCTGCAAGGCAGAGAGAGAGTGAACGATGATGAGAAACATTCACAAGCCGTCACTGTAATCTGTGTTTAGGATTTCCGGAAGCATCAAGAGAGATGGATGAATATTCAACTTTCTTTACAATGTGCTCAATGTTTAGTTTAAAAGTAAGTTTGGAGTCGATCCACAAACCTTTCGGGAGCGATTCGTCATTACTAAATAGTAATAAACAGTGTTTCCAGTATTTGATCATTTACCTGTAAGTCATTTTTTAAAATCATTTCTGAAAAGTCTATCCATCTACCTGTATTTCAATGAATCTGTCAATCTCTCTTTCTAATTGGAAGTGAACTGAATGAACAGCTGTGGATCGTCTCTGGGTGGCACAATCCATGACACTGTGTGGCTCCTCAGAGGGAGAGCTGGAGAGGCACGCTTGCGGAGACAAAACAGACATCACTGAGTCCCTCCTGAAACCCAAACAGAAGTCCTGGCACCCTTTTGTTTTGAGTGAATGTTTCAAAGAAGTTTATGGCAGAACACAAGCCGTGCTGTAAACGGTGCTAGGTGGATGCTGAACAGTAGTGAAGCAGGCAGTCAGTATTTTTGTTTGATGACGGTGTGGACGTTAAATGAGGGCTCTGAGTCTCTTGAGAAGATACAAATGTGAGAGGACTAACTGAAAGATCTAAAGATCAAAGTAGTTGTAACGGGTGCAGTCTAAATGTTTCCATCGCATGAGACGTGCTGCCAAAGAATCCACCAACAGTGTCTTACGGCAATGAGGGGGGAGAGGGACAGGTGAAGAGTCCAGGGCTGTGTTTATTTTAGTATATACACTGTATCGGTCACATCTGTCTAACAGTTCTGTAATAGCAAAACTGAATTTCAGCTTATATGTTCATAGCTCAGGTTTGAAAGGATGGCAGAACACATATGTGTGTAGGTCAGCCTGTTTATGTAGTTTTTAACTCACAGCACAAATAACCACTAACTGAGAATGACTGTGAATCTTGTGTCAATAACATGTTGTTTTAAAGAACAATGCTGCCTTATTCTATATTCTTATTATTGTCAACAAATCCTAAAACCAACAGTGCTTTAGTCCTTCTCTCAATAGTGTCGGACCTGCCTACACTGTCTGTGGCACCAAACCCAGAGTCCATTTGTCCCTGCTTTAAATCTTCAAAAACGGGTCACAAATATATACTTTGATTTTTAAGAAGCCCTCCGTGATTTCCTAAAGCAGCTGGTCACTGTAGTTTTAGCAAATGTTACCCAAACAGGAGAAAATTGCAAGTGCATTTGTTGGGGACTATTTTCAGCAGCTTATTAATACATATTTGGAGTTCTAGCAAGTGTTCATGGCAGCAGGACCGTGCATGTGGGATTGACTCAAAATAAACTTCATGGAAATGAAAGCACACAACAATGTGGCCATATACAGTGGTACTTAACTGTCCCTTCATTATGAAAGACATCTAGTTTCTCAATAGGCCAAATATGTAAATACACTTGAGGAGGAGAAACAAATGCGCTAAGTGCTCTTGGGTCCTGTTAAAACGGTCCATATTTGGACTGAACTCAAAACAATCCATATAATTTATTATGTGGATACATACAGGATGTTTTATATGAGGCTGGCTTCTTAAACATTTGAAGTATGTGTATGCTCTACTCTACTGTCTCTACTGGAGACATATTGTTCTGGCATACACTTAAAGAATTGTGCATACCATAATAGAAGAAGCGAAATGGTTTGCAATCTGTGCAACAACTCAAGTGCCTTCTTATTCTGAACATACATGTCATCTCTTACTCAAGATGTTGTTGTCCTAAACATACAAATAAATGTTATTGTGGTTGTGTTATCAGCCAATCAATGCCATTTTGAACATACCAGAAGGGAACAAGTAGACAGTATTTCTTGAAAAAGTAACACCTAAAATAGTGTGCATTATACACAGGCAACTAAAACAAGTTAGGTCAGTCAGTGTAGTTTTGAAAATGCCGGAGCAAAAACATGCATCGTTCCCCAAGTTCTTTACTGTAAAATCCAGTCCATGCTTTTGTGTATGACAAGACAGAAAGAAGAAGGGTTAGGTTCTTAAGAAAGAGACAGAATCCATAGTCTCTTCCTCACACAGCTACATAAACAATATTATATATGTATATCCTGTGAAGCACACGTTTAGGTGAGCTCATGCAGTGGTTTATATAAACATTATTGGACTCTCTCTAGGGCTGTGACCACATCTAAAAAAAACACTGAGATGTAGAAAGATTCTGCCACCCATTTTTCATCGTGGGACATAATGAGATTATGAGAGCACATATTTCAAAAAATGCCTTGTGATCATTCATATTATATAATATTGTTAATGGCAGTAGCATGTCAGCACGTCATACAGTTCTAAACTGAATTGAGCATGTGTGGACATTTAACAAAAGTTATTGGTACAATTCTTTCTGTCAACTGGAAAAACGCAAGCAATCATTTGTTTTATATGATTCCCACTTCTACTGTTTTCCTACACAGTGTTTAAAAATTCAGTTTGACGTGACTGTCAAATGTCACGAATGTCAGAATGAGAGTGGAAAAGCCTGACTGCTGCACAAATAGAGCCGAACAACAAAGAAATATTGGCTGTATAAAGGGTTTGTTTTTTCACGTATTGTTTGCTGTATATGCTATATAAATATCACTATATAAAAAGTATTTTATAATGAAACAAACACATTAAGAGCAAACATACGCTAACATTTTGAGATAAGACAGGAAAATAGATTAGAAATAAGAATAGGACAATTAAAACAACACAAGCAAAGTACAAAAAGTACAGCAACATCAAAATATAACAAGTCATAAGGGACCTGGTAAATTTAAAATTTCTACTGAAATTAGTTTTGTGATCTAAAAGATGGTGCTGATTATAAGGCTGGGAGTTGCAAAACTGAGGGACTCACAAGGGCTCATATATCTGAAATATAATGCCTTCGAAAATACATCTTAAAATGTATTCAAAATAAACAAACAAAAGCCAAGTTGCAATTTTCCAAAAATACTATTGTTCAAAATGTATTTCCTAACATCCTTCACAGGCACAGATACCTTTTAAATAGGCCTAAAATGAAAAGCAATGGGTCACCAGTGGGTGTTTTTGTCAGAGGGGGTCGAGTTATGGGGTGCTTGAGATTGGATGAGAATGTGCAAGTAAACAAAGAATTTATTGACTGTGGAGATAATATGGGGTCTTATAACGTGAAAAACATTTTTTTAAACGAGTGGGAATGTTGTCTAATGAGCAGGATGTCATTAGTCTGTTCAAAGTGGGCGAGCACAGGAACTGATTCATGCTCTGTAAATCAAGGAGAGATATGAAGCCTTATCTCCTTAGTCTTGTTTCTGAAATAATCAAGACAGATATTAAACACCTGGTACATAATGCAAAATATGACGTTTTTGCTTACAAAAACCTGTGCAAAGAACCATATAGATTACTGTAAATCCTTTTTTACAGGCCTTGCAAAGGGGACTGTAGATCAGCTGCAGCACACAACAGCTTGCAAAAAGAAATACAAATACATAACTCCTGTCATGAAACGGCATCAGTGGTTTCCAGTTAAATTTAGAATTGAACATGAACTCCTTCTCATAGACAAAGCTCTGAATAATCTGTCACAATGCACTGTATTTCTGACATAGTCGTGAGTTATGACTTTCCAGAGCACTCGGGTCATCTGGCCTTTCAAAAATATCAAGAGTCAACTCCAAAACTGGAGAAGCGCCTTTTTCTTTTTACGCTCTCATGAGCTGGAACCGTCTGCCAGAGGATCTGAAATGCACTCCTTCAATTTCCTCTCCTTTTTAAATTTACTATGAGGTCAAGAAGGTCATTTTGATTGTAGATTACACACCAGAAATACAAACATGCTCCGTATTGTTTCTTCAAATGAACGGCAGCAACCTTGTCTGGGAAAATTCAACTGAAAGATCAAACAACCTTTTTTCCCCCAAGGGCAAATGATGATTACTGCCTGTGTGTTACACAAGGCTACCTTGAGAAATAACTCAGTTTGTGAACAAGGGAAACCACATAATTAATGAAAACATTGATTGACTGCTAGAAGACTCTTTTTAATGGTGCTGATTAAAAAACAAAACAGTTAAAAGTTTGACTTTTTAAGAAGTTTGTTGTGCAGTGGTCAACCTGGTTGGTAGGTTTGCAGTTTAGTACAAATCTAAAGATAAATGATAAAGAATATAATTTATAGAGCAGTTTTAACGTCACACAACATTGTCTGAAAGAATTGAGCGTTCTGTTAAATATCATTACATGTAACAAACAGTGCCTGATGGGTAAAATGTGCCAGCTTCAAGGCAACCAATGACTTGAGTTTTACGGTTCGACAGTGGTGAATGGATTTTGCTGCAGAGTCTTTATGAAAGTTTAACATTCTTATACTGCTGTGGAAAAAGTTATTATTGATTCACTTTAAGGTAGCTGGTAAGTAATAGCTTTAACATTTGGCACATCTGTATCTAAATGACCTTATTTTTAACATTTCACACTGAGGTCTTTTATTATTTCTACTTTCCTCCTGGACAGACTGACTGGTTTGTTTTGTGCTGTGATCAAACTGAGAGATAGTTAGACCGGTGAAGCTAAATAATTCTTTCCATGTCTCAAACTCTTTTATCTATGTTCCTGATGCGGAAGTCATTTTCCAGAGGGCAAGGAAGAGAAGGATGGTGTAACTACTTAGGGAACCATATAGATTGCACATCACGTACATCTCCAACAACATCCGTCTACCTATGAGAAGGAATGCATGTGAGGGACTGGAATAGCAACTACGAGAGCTACGGGGAGCAAAAATAAAAAGCCTTTTTTCCCTTTCTGTTTCTTAAATTTCCTGAGCACTGATGTGTTTTAAGGTTACTGTATATGTGTGGTAAGGGTACAACAGACAAACATTTACAGTATCTTGGCTGAAGTTACTTTCTAGGTTGCTGGAAGACAGAATTCTAGTATTTCTAGATCATATGCCAGTGAAAGATTTGATTTTTAGTATGGAGTACTAACAGTCCAGATGGTATGTTAACTCTTGCCAATTAGTAAGGCAAGACAAAAGGCAATTAAGGCAAACTTGATTCATAAAGCACAATTCATACATGTGGGGAAAATGTGTTTTACATAAAAAATATAGAGGAAGGAAAGAAAAATGTAAATAAATGCTGCAGCTGCCGTCATTTTGGTCAAACACTGCAAAAATTGGCAGAACAGAACGAGATGCACAATTCCATCAGTTTCATGAAAATCAGTAGCACCCAGTTAATACACGGTAGATATACATGTGGGAGTACATTGTTGTGTGAAAGTATCTGTGTGCACATTCACCCTTTGATGGTTTCCTACTTGGATTAAACTTGGAAATCCAACACAAATGGGCTCAGACAGAGCAGAGAGCATAAGAGATGAGTGAAGAACAAATACAGGACATTTACATACAGTAGAGCAAACCTCAAAGGGAGGATATCTTCTGTCTTTTTACCACTTTGATGTTTCATGATTGCCGTAACTACAAAGACTAGTAGGACAAAAACACAAAGAGAGAAAAAATGTCATAAAAAGAAGAATAATAGTAATCGTACTTTAGCCAAGGTTTTGTACAGCAGGATTACTGGTGCGATTGTGCTTAGATATGGGCTGTAACAGAACATGTAATATAACCACTTTTTTGATGTGTATTGTGAGGCCTGTAGAGACTCGTGGTCACATTAACTTGTTCTCAGATCCCAGAGTCCCATGGAAAAATAATATGTGCAACATTCAGGAGAAAATCTCACCGGGCGAAATGCTTATTCCCTTTCCTGCCGAGAGTTAGATGAGAAGATTGACAATACTGGCAACTACAGCCAGTAGACGGTTAGCTTAGCTTAGCACAAAGACTGAAAGAGGTGGAAACAGCTGTCCAAAGGTAACAAAAGCTAACTACTACATCCAAAGCTTACCAATTAACATGTTATATCTCTTTGGTTTAATCTGTATGAAAACCAATGTGTATAAACAACATGTTGTAGGTTCTGTGCTGGACTATTTCTTGGCTGGGCCACTGACTTCCTGGAGTTTCTGGTGGTTGCCTGGCAACCTTACTGTTGCCGGCCAAGAAATAGTCCCGCAGATACCCCACTGCAAAACCACAACTTTGGTTTTGTGTGGATCGATTGTTGTGGATTATAGTTCAACAAGAGGGCAGCAGGCAAGCAGATGAGCGATGCCTTGGGAAAAATATCTCTGGAAAATGGTAACATAATTCCATGTCTTATGATTGAACATGGCAAATGTTCACAGGTGTTTTTTCTTGTTAGAAGATACCAACAATAACCAGGAGAGACGAGTGCAAGCAATTGGCCGAGTCTTGCAGTTACTTTTGTTGAAGCCTTTCCATCAGGTTTGAGAGTAGAAGTGTTTGTGTTCCCTCCCACTTATAAAATACAGAGGGTCAATCTACAGCAAACTGGCCCATAGCAGCATGCCTGTGTAATCTAAAGGCTATTTCATATCAGTTCTACAACATGGACAAGGGGGACAAAGAGGAGAGGGGCATTTTCAAACTAACTGTCAAGGTGAAAACTGGATTGCAGAGATTTACTTGGTCCCTTGTTGGTAAAAAGCCTGTGTGATTGGCAGAAAATGCTTCACTGACGTGGAGACCAGCCCGCAAGCAGAATGTCACACCTGAAGAGCACAAAGTAGGAATCAGATGAGGTACCACACAGTCTCCACAAGCTACGATCAATCATTTTCACCTGTTGTTACAACCCAGTCTCCTAGAATTTATGTTTATATACTACGTTTCTGTTTTGAGGGAAACGTAATTGTTTTCTACTGCACACAAGTCGTAGGGTAATGGCTGGGGTGGATGGTGGGTTGTAAAAATACAGGAATTTGACACCAGAGACTGGAGGTTTGCTTCCTGCGTGATGTTAGGTGTTGTTAGGTACCAGGGGGCACCCAAGCTGCTTTTTTAATTTATAAATTAAGAACAAGTGTTGAGTGAAAGCACCTAATATGTTAAAAAAAAGTATATATGTATATGTACTGTATCAAACCAAGGCCTCAATCTTTTCCTAACCTTGACCAAGTACTGTCAGCCTAAAAATAACCTTAAAAAATAATTAACTTTGTGCTTTAATTACTATAAGCAGATATTTCACAGCAAGAGAGGATATTGTAAGGAACACATGAAATATGTTAGGGTCCTCAGATTCTACTAATATTACGATAAAGGTGTAAGTTGTCAAGTGTAACAGGTGTAACAAAGCTAACAGTAGAATGAGGGAGATGTCTGTAGATGCCCACACAGCCATGAGAAGAGGCAAAATAAGTGAAAATCTGGTGGCTTTACTACAAAATGTGGGAGGCCTTTAAATTTGAAGCTAGCGGCTCTGTGAGCAAATAGCTAATTCCTCATGAAGGCCTTGCAGTGGACTTTATGAACTATTAGGACTGCAGATATTAGTATTTCTTGTGATAAAGTTAAAACATTAGTGGTTCATGGGTACAAAGGGTTTTTAAGGCTGAAGTATTATAAAGCTATTGTTGCTACAAAGGAACACATTTTCAAAATGACTCGTATAGAAATAAGAAAAAGAGCAATTTAAAAGAAGCTGAAGTAAATACTTCATACCAAATCACTGTCCTTTGCCATCAAAATCTCCATCATCACAATATTTCACATACAAATTCAAATGAGCAGAGGGAAACAGATGGGAGTAGATGAGGAAAACATATTAGTTTGATGCTGATTTGCTTTTGGAAAAAAACAAAAACTAATGAAACTCACATGTTAATGAGCTTTTTAATGCATAAAATGGATATTGAGCTGCATTGTAGCCGACCAAAACAGTCTTGGGGCTTTCTCCAGCTCTAGATTTATGTTTCTTCATTAATCCAGTAAATGACTACCCATTAGTTAGCCTGAAGCCGGAATGAGTCTCACCAACAATTTGAATTGTGATGCGATAAAAACAAACCCCGGCAAGCTACATGCCTGAATGCCACTGAGTGATTAAACTGAGAGGAACTGATTCAGTAAAACAGAAAAGGTGAAGAGGAAAGAAAGAGAAAAATCAAAAGAGGAGAACTGGAGCGAGTCTTTGCTTCACAAACAAAACTATTTAAAGAAATCCCTCAGTGCAATCCTGTTTTCTAAAAATCTAGGTTATAGAAAGGAGTTAAAGTATATAAACTGCTATTTTTTTTATAATATAATGCCACCCAGGTTAACTTAATTTTTTTTTTTTAAAAACGAAGGCAACATGCAAAATTGAACGTATTGGCAAAATATTTCATTTCTTTTCCCTACAATATCCAGTCATGGAAACTAAAGCTAATTAACATTTTTTTGTTATAACATGCTGGAAGCAGGACGTGAATCCCGGTATCTGTGCTTTGTAATATATGCCCACCATCAGTGTTCAAATTACACCGTGGCTTTCGGGGAGCCCTATTTTTCTGGGGTGTAATCGCTTGGGCGGCATGGATGGCCACAGCAGGAATTGTGTTTATTAGACACCAATTATCTAAAATTGTAATGCCCGAATCAACATAGTAGCTCCCCCGTGTTTTGAACCCCATCCACCATCATGACCACCTGCCTACAACTTCCGTGCAATACAACGATGTAACACTTCATGGACAAACGCTTGCCAGTGAACCAACCCTGTCTCCTAAAGATAACGTATATATACAACTAATTTGCAAAGGAAAATACATTTTGAGAGGAAAAGTTTTAATGAATATATCAGCAAATGTTTATACCAAATGTATCTGCAAAACAATCACTGACAAAATATTTCATTTGTTTTCACAACATGATTAACATGGTTATGTTTAGGCACTGTTTGTTGCTGATTTAGTTCGATATTGAAAACGTCAACACTGACTTGAAGCAGAAGACTGGACTTATTTACATTTTCAGTTTTTAACCAAAATCTTTCCTTAACCATAACCAAATTGTTGTTTAGTCTAAAACTAACATACAGGAAGCAGGACATGAATCACAGCCTTGGGTGTCAAAGTCCTGTGCTTTGTATGTCCACCACCCACCCCGACCACCTCTCTATGACTTCTGTGGGGTAAAAGATTGTAACACTTGCAGGACTGGAAGAAATGTTGCTTCTGAACATTCAGTAGTATATAAGTGTCATTTTACAGGGTTTCTGCAGGGCTCACCAAGTTACACGTCTTAATACCACATTGAATGCATTTTAACCTGTTTTACAGTCATACCAGCCAAAGTATGAAAGTATGATGGAAAACCAGTAGGTTTCCCAATGATACGGCCTAGAATGTATATAACAATAATTCCTAATGATATAATTGATTTAATCAACATGAGGGACTTGGATAAGTGTCATAAAATGATTAATTTATGTTTATGTTAAATCTATGCTAAAATTTGCCCATTATGACAGTAGTGACAGTGTTTGCTACAGATCTGACGGTGCTGATTTAAACTCCACAACAAAGGATTGAACAGCCTCGTGTGAGCATAAGACACTGCCGAAACAATCCCACTTTTAGTTTATAGGTGTGTGATGTCTCCTGACAGCCTGCAATCAGATACAAATTGCATAACCCACATTACTGCCTACTGCCTACGCAAGGAAGAATATTTTAAGTCTTTTGTAAGAGATTTTTAATTCTTTCTATAGAATTTTTTGCGGAAACTGAATGTAGTGCTTAGGAGACTGGGTTGCTTGGTGAACAAAGACGCTCTTTGGAGTCATTACAAGAAAGAACGGGGTAGATCCAAAGTACTGGGGGGGTCAGAATAAAGTAAAAAACCTTTATTAAAGAATGGCTTACAACTTAGTGTTTCAGCAGGAGTCTTTGTCAGGGTGTAAAAAAGACAGAGATTCAATTTTTGTCTTGCACAATCACAGGTGAGAAGAAAGAGCACAGGAGGTTATATCACCGTAGCCACGGTGCTCAAGCATTCACTCTCAAATGAAAGCAGCCAACTCCTCCTGTGTTATAGTGTGGCTTGGTGAATGACCCTCATAAAATTGCTTCTACTGGCAGCCAAGCCCGGGCACTTTCTCTCTTAGGACAGACGGATCTATTGACACCTGCCAAGTCTGGATTAGAACAGTCCCATTATCGCTGGAGGTTAACATGGCACTCACTTCCACTGCAGCTTAACACTGTTTCGCTTCATTTCTGGAAAAGTCTGATCTTGTAGAGGTAATCCATATCAATCCTTACACACACACACACACACACACACACACACAGTACTTGGTCTTCAGGCAGAAAGGAAGATGAAGACGATCGATGGTGCTTACAACACAAAGTCGAACACAGGTTGTCTTTAAGAGCCGTACGGCAGACTTATGACAGGTCATTAGTGTTGCACTTCAGACTGACATTTCGAACGCACAGCTCCAGGCATGAGCTTAAAATAGAACACCTGTGGCGTGGTGATTGCGGCAGAATGGATTAACTCAAAACAATGGACTTATTGCTGCATGGTATGGCTCTGTCCACCACTTTGGTCCAGACTAAAATATCTCAAAAACTGTTGATAGAAACATTCATGGTCCCCAGAGAATGAATCCTACTGACATCGGTGATCCCCTGACTTTTCCTCTAACGCCACCAGCAGGTCAATGTTTTCATTTATCCTCTGAAATATCTCTAGATGAATAGGCACAAAATTTGGAACAGACATGGGTCCCAGACGATGTATCCCAGTGGCTTTGGTGATGCTTTGACCTTTTCTGTAGGGCCACCAGGTTGACATTTATGGGTTTTGAGCAAAATACAAAACCAAACACTAGACTTTCACCCAGGAGACTGCTGTTCAAGTATCGTGTGAAGCCAAAAGTCCACGTTGATTTATTTGAACTTCCTACACCGAACCAAGTAGTTTTGGTGCCTAAATGTAACAAAACTGAGCCTCACTGGTGACGTCATGACCATTCAAGATGATGCATGTAATTTGGATGCATCTGCTCTCCACAGAAGTTAATGGGAAGGATTGGAGTAACGCCTGAGTGCAAAATTTGAGTTTGACGTATGTACTGCATACAATTTGAAAGTGTTAAATTGTTATTTGTATGCAGATTGAAGAGACTGGGTTGGATTTATTATATCTTGAGATCTAAAGGCCTTGTGCTTGACTGTAAGACTGTGAGGTTTTCCTGCAGCCGTTTCCACTCTAACCATTGTCATTTTTGGCAGCTGTGAGAAGCTAATCAGTTTCCTTCCTGAATTGACACAATAGTGGTCATATGCAGCATGTGAGTATACTGAATTTTATCACTTTTCTAGTGTGAGCAGACTATATATTCAAAATGTTTCTTCATTTAGTATTTTCTGTTGTCTGGAATACAGTAAAAACATTAGCCTTTGAGCTAGTTTTGTTGCACCGGGCTGTTTTCTCCTTTCGGTAACCTTTTTCTGACCAAAGTCTGCGAGCACAAAACTCTCAACCTGCACGACATTCATCCCCAAGAAAAAGACACTGTACCATGTAAACCATGAGATGAGGACAGTATAGAGGCTGAAAGATAAACAATCAAATAAAAACAAATTCTGATTTTACACACACAAACTTTTTGCTGCACTGAAATCAACGACAAAATTCAGTCACACACACACACACACGCACACCCTGACACAAATATTCCTTTTCACTTATTGATCTTCACAGCAACAGGAAGGACTCCCCGTACACCCGTTTTCTGCCTGGAAGACTCCAAAATAATGACCACTGTGGTGAAGCCAATACTGATCAAGGTGAAGGCATGCAAAGACAAAGACAGAAATTTGGATCCTGCGTTCATAGGCAACAATAACATGTCGGTGCTGCAGTGAAATCGTACAGTGGGGTGACCAAATCAGAAGCATAGTAGTATTTTACAGTGAAGATATAAAGAGGAAAGCAGTTTTAACCAGGAGTTAAACATTCCTATATTTACCTTTCTAACAGTTTCCTCTGGGTTTCGACAACTCCGTAATGTCATAGTGATATAAAGCGCATCACTTCACATTACTTTGTGAACCGCTGCCAGGAAAACACAGCTTTCAACCCGAGGCCATTACATAGTGTGTTAACCAGTAACACATCCTGTCCTTTAACAACCAGGCCTGTTTGAAAAATGTATAATGTTTTAATGACGCGTAAAACAGACAGAGGTGAAAGCTGCTGCTGCTTGCAGTCAGAGGTCACCACCAGTTAGTTGACACCTGTGGTGAGTGAGCCTATAGTGGAAGCTGATATACGGTGTCTGGGTCAAATATGCTTTATGTTTAGATGCATGACTATGTTGCTTGTTTAAATAACTTGTACTGATTTGAGCATGTGTGCATGTGGTGGACATGTGTGGACAGCCTGGCTGTGTTTGGTGAAACTTTAATTTAGTATTTCTTTTAAAATATTTTCTTTCGTATTGATTTCACTTGTTCTTTTTTTATTCTGGTGATGTGATGGCATTTGCATTGTTTGTAGGCTTTGCATATATTTCATATTTCACATGAAAAAAGCAGTTTCTTTCTTCCCAAAAAAACTGTCCACCTTCCATTAACATCGAGTTTAGCAGTGGTGGAAAGTAGTAAGTACTTTTTCTCAAGTACTGTACTTACAAATTTGAGGTAGTTGTACTTTACTTGAGTATTTCCATTTTGTGCTACTTTATACTTCTACTCCACGACATTTCTGAGGGAAATATACTTTTTACTCCTCTACGTCTATTGGAGAGCTGTAGTTACTTAAGTAAGTTTTACTTCAAATTAAAAAACTAAACATATGACCAGCTTACAAATTATAACTTGTTAAAGATTAAACCAGTGGCTGGTATAGTTTGGCCCCATTGTCTGATGTCTATGAATTATTGATGGGACTTTTCCACTCAAAACTTTTCAGATGGTTTCGTACATATCATACAAATAAATAAATACGCTTTTGAATCCCAAAGAGATCAAACTGTCCAATATTAAATAAAATATGAGTCCAAAATAGTTTTGATAAATAAATTTGTCGCAGCTTTGGTTTCTCTTCTTCTCCAATCTTGTGATTCCTCAGATTTTTGGATTTGGCGCTATATAAATGGAACTGAATTGAAGTACAAAATTATTCTATTTGCCAGAGATGCTGCAGTAGGTGATTTATTTGGCTTTGTCACCCTTTTATGAGCAAGTAGGCTGCTGCAAGATGTGTTTTGTCATATTTGGACATTCTTCATGGAAGCAGTAAACAGTCTGATTGTAAAAGCATGTCTTGAATGAGCTCATGACTCCTGAGACTTGGCGTCAGATACGGCTATCAAAGTGAGGATGAACTCATAACGCCTCGAGACACTGTTGGTTTTCAGAGCTTGTGCCTGTCCGGGTGCATGGACGAACATCTGATTGAGGACAAGTGACATGCACAAAGGTTGTTTTCTGTGTAATCTTCTAATTCTTCCCTGAAATGTTCCCAGTGCTCTGTGTCAACCTGCTTCACACACATACAGAAGGCAAAAGTCAAATATTCGATGTAGCTGATGAATGAAACATTTACAAATGCTCTTAATCTTCCTCTTTCTGAGAAAGTAAATTAAAACTGAAAGCAAAGCTACACAACTTTATTAATTGTTGAGCTTCATTTACATTATTTTTCTTTTCAATCTCACCAGTGGGAATTAAATGTAATATTCCTATTTTTCATTTATTTCTTCAAAGAGCTCAGTGCTCTTGCTTTAGTGAAGAAAAATAATGTTCTATTGCTGCTACTATGTCCAATACTTCCAGTGATTCCAGTGATTAAACACACTACAAAAAGCCTTCAGGGAGTTGTTTTGTACCATTTAAAAATGACAATTGTTAAGATGTTCTGGATTGCAGGGTTAAAGTTGTACAAAATCATTAATAGGCAGTTGCTGTAAAGAATTACTGTGTTATGTTTTATCTCCACCAAAGATTTTCAGCAGGTTGTTTGTCAGCAGGATACACTTACCAACAAATTATCATTGACACAAAACAGGCAGAGGAACAATTAATTAGATTTGGTGGCAGTCTGGGATTTCCCCCATTAGACAATACATGTTTTTTGCCACCCCACAGAGACAGATGCTTAAATCCAAACCCAAGAGGTATACATACAGTAACAGCATGCTGGATAATTGTTCTGCCTTGGCAGATGCTTTAGTGCCTTCTAGTTTTACAAAAAAAGATCAGAAAATTGGAAAACTCCCAAACCTCTTTTTTTGCGTGAAGGCAAATGAGTCAAAATGGCATATTGCCTCAAATCATCCTTTTTCTATTCCGTTCAGATTATAACACAGAAGTGAGATAATAATTACCTGGAGCCACAGGCGGCTCAGCGAGGGACAATTACTTCGTTCCTGGTTCTCTGACTTCTAGCATTACAATTACTAATTAATTGGGCTCCCCCAGGTCATATCTGAATTCTCGAATGAATGTCGCACTATGCTTACCTTCCTTTTAGCCCTGAGCTGCCCATGATAGTTATCAGATGAGTCTCCAGGGATCTCCCCTCCCCACAGAGTCACCCCCACGATGGTGTAAGTGATGCCCATCACCACTAAGGGCAGCACGTAGACCAGAACGGTAACTATGATATGATACCTGGGGAGAAAAAGGAGAGTGGTTACATTTATAAAATATTACACTGTAACTAATTGAGATAGCATCAGTCGCTTCAGCAAGCGCCCCAAAAAAACGTGTTCACGTCCAAGTGACAAAGCTGTCCAGCACTAAATGAGGAGATCAGGTCGTGTCCGTGGGAGTTTAACTTATTCACGAATAGGATAATATCCAAAGTCAGCACCCACTCGACGACCTAGTGAGCCTTACATGTGCTGGAGGGTGGATTTCTTTTTTCCCTTCTTTCCCCCTGTTGCCAGTCTTTGTGCTCAGTTAAGCTAACCTGCTGCGGGCTGCATCATTATATTTAGTGTACAGACATCAGACTGCTATCAATCTTCTCATTTAACTCTCGGCAACAAAGCAAATAAGACTCTCTGCCGAAATGTCAAACTACTCCTTTAATGGAGGGAAAGTAAAATGTATGTGATCACGTGTGAAGTGGCTAACATATGACACAATGTGTGATTGTATATCTAATATTGTCTCATTAATAGTCGTGCACTTCTGTCGTGTGGCTGTATCACATAATGTAGTCATAAATTAGAAAAGTCTGGAAATGTTCCATCTTGGTGAAAACAAAATTTCTGTTACAGTACAACAACTCGTGCCCTCATCTATTCCAATTAATGGTAACTGTACAGCACAGTACTGAGTGTGCATGTCACTGTCAACGTAAATGTGAAGGGATGTAGTCCGTCAAAGGAAATGTGCTCCCAGTATATACAGTGCTTAACAAATGTATTAGACCACCACCCAGTGTAAGGTGTTTGCCACCGCTGCCCTAAATTAACAGTATTGCTGATTACCAAAATATTTGATGTTTCTGTAAAGGTTATCCACCAGTATGTGCAAGCCAAGCTCTTTAATCAAAATGATATCTTTAATGCTAAAATATAATTATTGTTGTTATCCATGAATTCTCAAATTTACTGTTTTACAAAAAAGCAGAAAAAAATAGTAAAGCACATTATTATTTTTTGATTGAGATGCCAAATTACAGTTATTTACTTGCGTTCCTGAACAGAAACATTTGTTTTGTGGTTGCAAGAATGCAAGCTGTTATCAGGGCCAAAGGAGGTCATACAAAATATTAAGATTTTTGGTTAATATATGTGAATAAGGACTATTTAGTTGTTCCAGTTTGTTATTTGCCTAATAAATAGCAATACAATGTTTGACAGATTTCTAAAATATTTGTGTTTTTTATGACAGGTGGTCTAATAAATTTGTTAAGCACTGTATATATATATATATAAAGAAACTCTTCTAACATTAGTTTCTACCATTTTTCTAAGCGTTCTACTCCAACCGTTAACAAAGAATGACTTCATGTTTACACCGGTGTGTTAATTGTAGGTTATATCTATAACTTAGACAAAGCTGTTGCAACAGTTAGCTGAAGTGGAAAGGATTGAGCTGCACTGCCTGGCATCAAAGCAAGTAACAACATATTTCTCACATGAAGGTGTCGCTGGCCATGCGGGGCCAGGCCACGTAGCAGAGGGTCCTGCGGGGGAGAGCTCGGGTGGTGGAGAAGTAGCAGAGAGGGAACGCCAGAACCACGGCCAGACTCCAGATACAGACGATGACTCCTGTGGTGGCCTTCGCTGACAGACGAGGCTTCAGGGGATGGATGATGGCCATGTACCTGCAGGTCAGAGGTCAAAAAGACATGATTGTGTTTAAAGCCTCAAGAACATATTTAATTCTCGATTGATTTATTGATTTATTGATTGAGTCTCATGAGATATATTATAGACTTTACAGACCCGGCACTATATGTTTTTAGTTTTTGTTTATTAATGTATACATTATGGCAGTTTTCACCAAAGTTTTAGGCTTTTTAAAATTAAACAATGTCGACTTGTACAGTCATGTCATTACAGTGAATATGACTTGTGAGCTGTTCAAATAAAGAATCATGTCACCATCATGGATTTTCAGTGACCTGAGAGGTAAAAGTAAACAGCATTTCACACGAAGAAGTAATGAAAAGTAAACATATTATTATTATTATTATTATTATTATTATCATTATTTATCTTATCTTATTTGTATTTTTATTATTATTCTTATTTTAGCTTTTATATTCTACTTATTTGTTATCAAAACAATAGCACCTTCAGACCACAGCAAATTCCTTGTAATGTATGTTACTTGTCAATAAACAGTTTCTGATTCTGACATAATTTTACTTTTCTATCACTTTAATAATAGTAAATATAAAAGTAGATATACCCCCCCCCACACATTAATTTTATACTTAATTTTCTGCAAGGCAGCCTGTCAAAGTCCAATTACACTGTGTTGTTCACTTTTCAGGGAAATTGATGGAGGATTAATTTTCAAAAACCTGCGATGAGATTTTTTTTTTTTTTTTTAACCACACAATGAAACACTCATAAGTGGCAGCAGATTACCTGAACATGAACCCCACTCAGGATGTGGCATGATTTTCGATGGTAACGCAGGCCGCTAATTCAATTTTCATAAGATGGTAAAGAATGGGTCTTGTCCTGTCACCTCAGTGACGGGAACTCTCTGAGGGAGGACCACAAAGATGCCCCATCTATTCACCAGTAATTGCTTGGCATTTATTCTGAGTGTCTCGCCGGCCCTTGTGGATGGCAGTGTGTGAATTGCTTGTTAGATGTCCAATCAAGCGTGTGCCACAGCAACGGTGGGTGATCTAATAGACTTGTAACCACTGAACAATAACCACAACGGCAGTAACACTTGAATAAGACAAATAGGATTACACATCAAAGCAAGTTCGCAGAGGCGTCAGCATCGACTGGGCTTGATCACAGCGACATTACAGCAGCAAATTAATAAATCATTTTATGTTTTTGTTTGTTCAACCCGAGAGTCTGTCGTGCCTTAAGATGCACAAAGCTTTCAGACGTTGGTGTGGTGTGGTGGTGTGACAACACTAAGTAAACACACAATTCATCACTGCCTGCTGTTTAACTTGCAGAGATTACCTCGGATGAGACTTCCAGCGCAAGAAGCCAAACATAATGCGCACGGCTAAATGTCAAGTGTTGGCTCAGATTTCCTCAGAGGAGAGAAGTGTGTTTCATGTTTCAGCCACCCTCAACCTCCCAGCATCATACTGTAAAAAACACTTAAAGGTTCAGTTCACCCAAATCACACCTACAATACCACTAATGGTGTCTTGCCATGCAGTTTGGGTTTTATTTGTTTGGATTTTGAGATATCCACCTCTGACATTTCACCACAATACAATGAAAGTGAATGGACTTTACGGTGCAGACAGCACTGAAATATTATTCTTTAAAAACTCAACAACAACATATTTTTCCAATGGGAACAATGTCCGCATTACACTGGATGCTGCGTAGACATCACTGTCAACAGTTTTCATAGACTATTTCCTCTCCTGAGAGTGGTTCCAATGAAAACTGCTTACAGTGAGTTATCCCGAGTAACAGAAACATTGTGTCTGTCAGCAAAAGAAACGATTAACCTTCACTGTATTGGGGTGGAGGCACAGATATCTGAAAATCTGGAAACCAATATTTGCACGAGTTTACAGTGAACTGACCCTTTATGGAAAACAGCACTTGTTATTCTCAGAGATGTTTTCCTTTTGTGTCCTTCTCCAGTTCTCCCCGCACATAACATTACAATTTATATATATATATATATATATCACTATAGGTGAAAATCTAATGATACGACATCCACAGCTCCAACACAAGAAAATAAAGGTGTGAGAGAAGGAAAAAAGTCTCCAGCTGTGTTAACATAAAAAGCTTTAAGGCTTCACCAGTTACCTTTCACACAGTAACCTGCGTTTATTTTGCTGCAGTGCCTAAGGAAACACACTTGGCAGCACAGAGAGTCAGCAGGAAGGACAAATTCACAGATGATCACGAACTGTGGCCTCATGCCATTTCAAGACATCAGAGCGGAGACAGCACCGCACTGGGGTTACGAAAAGCATGACCGCAGGTTACATCTACATCATGTAGGTCATGCCGATGTTCTCTTTCTCAGTACACAGTTGACAAAATCGAACGGACACTGCAGACCAAAAATACAAATGCATGGAAGTTGCAGTAGAGGGGCCAAAATGAGCACGGCCTCAGGAAATGCATTGTTCCCTCTGTGTGTCAAGGAGAAGTACTGGAGGAGGAAAACACCTCACACAGTACCCCAACACCCTTTGACACTTGTACACAAGCTGTAGATACACACTGCGCCTGCATGCAGCTTCTACATGCTTCTTGTTTTCATTATGTTCGGCCTGTGGCGGCTTCCTTCCTCAGTCTAATCCCTTTATTCAAACATTATGACGTATGACGGTCCACTGATCAGTATCAAAGCCCGGCTGATAGCGATGACTGCATCACCACATTACTGGAAACCACAAGGGCAGGAACAGAGAAAGAGATGGAGGAACAAAGGGGGAAAAAGAGCAAAGAAGATACGCAATATGAGTGCATGTGACAGAGAGTTAGAGAGCGTAAAAGCATGGAGGAAATGGTGGTCTTTTCTAGGCTGTTGGCACAGAAATAATCACCCACTGCAGTGCAGACTCTTTGCAAAACAACAGCTTCCGTCTATGATTAACTGGCAGTTGAACGTAAAAATAAACGTGTGGAATGGGCCCATGGGGTGTGAGATGGCAGTCACCCTGCTGGGCAACCGCCTATCCAGTATCATAATGCAAATCACAAACAAGTAATTACCTACTCCTCCACTGAGGAACTGATATAAATGTGAACTTAAATCAGCAGGGGGCATAAACTCGGATGAAACAATGCAGGGACAAAACCTACAAAAGATGCCATCAGAGGAATTTAAGTAAGTTCTTATGAGCTTGAGGGCAACAGCTAGTACATCAAACGACTTTAACTGCATAAACCTTGAGAAATAGATTGCAGTTTGTCTTCTACCAAGGCAAAACACTGATTGGAGTTTTTCTTTTTTCTTTTTTTTCTTTTTTTTGCAGCACAAGATTCAATTTTCCGCCACTGCTGGCGGAAGGCAGCACAGCCAAGTGGAATAATCAGAAACGAGATGTCCAAAAGAATCATGCGTGAACCACTTGAGATGAAAGTGTTCTGGTGACAAGGGTTTGTTTTAATAAGCTGTATACCTTGAAACATTCATGTCCTGTTCATGTGCTCCGGCTATTTCATTCCTTCTTTGATGAGTAAGGTGTGTGTAGGCAGTCTGCATTCAGATGGAATGTTCTACCTCAATATTGCTTTCCCCCATTTTTCTTCCTTAGGTACACAGACTAATACTGTTGATTAATTGGCAAGAAGAATCTAAATCTAAATGACTTACTCCTTTAATAAAAAAAAACCCAATAATAATCAATGTACCCACACATGTAACTGGTCACCTATAGAGAAAGAGTTGTGGGGGGCGTGGGGAGCATTTAGCATCATCATTCATTCGTTAAATATTGTTCTTGCAGCATTTCATAAGCCCACCTGTCCACAGCTATCGCAGTCATGGAGTAGATGCTCGCAAACACGGACGTGACCGGGAAGAAGTTGTGGAATTTGCAGTACGCTTCCCCGAAGTACCACTCCCCGTGGGCAGCGTAGATAAAGTTTATCAAAGTGTTGAACGCGGCCATTGACGCGTCCGAAAACGCCAAGTTCAGGAGAAAGTAGTTCGTCACCGTCCTCATGCGCTTGTGGGCGAGAATGATCCATATCACGATGAGGTTCCCAAACACCGCCACCGCCAGCACGACGCTGTAGGCTACGGACCAGAGAGCGACGCGCCACGGCGGCTGCACGAACTGGTTGGTGTAGTTCGCCGTCATGTTGGATCCGTTATGCGGAGCTGCCATCCTCTTCTCCTCGTCCCCGGCTGCTGTGAATGCTTTGGTTGTTTCACGGGTCTGATCTACCTTCTGAGGTGTAAAGCTAGAATGGTGGGAGACGATTTGCTTATAAAATGCACCATAGCGCGCAACTTGAACACACCACCATCCCTAAGAAAACTAATTCCCTGGTTCCCCACAGTCTTGCCTCCAATTGCTCCGCACTTTCAGTGTAAAGTAATACAAATGAAAACGCGGTGAAACTATAATGTAACAAGTATCCTGTTGAATGTGGGTGTGAGCGCACAGCCTCTCCTCCAGCAGCAGCAGCAGGCAGGGGCGCCGTGCGCACTCGGTGACGCGCAAGTGGCACAAATGGTGAAAGAGATCGATTGATACTTGTGGCTGCTGTTTTAAACTTCATGAATAACAGATGGGCCACGCTGTTCCTCTCACCAGTCAGCGCGCATCGTGTCCCTTTATCTTGTGTGACCCTTCAGATGGTCATGTCAAAGGAGGCGTCAAACAGGATATTGAAATATTGCAGGCAGTGTGTGTGTGTGTGTGTGTGCGTGTGTGTGTGTGTGTACAGTGAGACACCCCCCCCCCCCCCATCCCTTAGCTGTGTCGTCAAAAGACGGGAACACACTTCAGTGCCACCTCGTTAATGTTGAGTTTTCCTCTGCTGTCAAATGTTGTGATTTTTTAAGGTGGATCGGTATTAATGCTTCTTTAATTACGGCCTTAAAACGTCCTCACAGAGCGCCAGGGAGAAGAGAAATGCAGTCTGCCGTGCTGTATCACCGTGCTGATAGAACGGCTGTGACTCTCCCCTTCTCTGTCACATCAACATTCACAACAAACAGGCTGAAGTCCCCTCCAGACACCCAACTGTTCACATCGGATAAACCTCCTTCATCAGCTTACATAGCCTTCAGTGCTGTGGTAACCTCTACACGGGTACATTTACATGCCGTCCATGGCTGATCAAATCCAATCAATCCAGTAAAGCTTTTCAACAGACAACTATATTTCTCACTGTTCAGTGGCAGGCCCCCAGAGTCATTTAGTTCTTTGAAACAACACAGTTATGATATGAGCTGAGTCTATAGGAAGGCTCCACTCCACAGTCAATATTCCTCGAAACCTATATCTTAAGTTGGAATAGTTTCATATCAGCGTATTGAGATAAAAATGAATTTAAATGCAGAATCGGCAGAATATGTAATGCCACAGTTAAATTTGAGTGGGACCTTTTTTCACTTCACTGCACTAGACTACACTGCGGAGGAATGCAGCCTATTGTAGGTCTGCATTAGACTGTAGCACAACACAGCGAGGTCACTGTGTTTCATTGGAGTTATTTAAAGTGTTTACAGAGAGATACAGATACACAAAAAGCTGAAAAAGGGTAGCGTGCAGACTTTTAATACCATATACCACACATCACATCCTTAAACATTAAAGTCTTATTCACACTGTTTACATGGTGCTCTCTGTCTTACAGTAAAGGTAAACCTAAATTACCCCTTATTAAGAATATAATCATTACAAGATGTTGTAGTGAAACAAGGGCTTTTATGTGTTGCACAAATCAAATGCGTTTTTTGTTCCGCTCTGCAATCCTGCATGTTAATGCTGATTCAAATTCATATGAGACAATGACAATTTAAATTTTCGGCCCCCAAGGATAAATACTGCCAAAAGTATCATGATGGAGACTCCGTTTAATAATACAACAGTGTGTGCAGTATAAAAATAGAGAATACATATTCAGAGATTTAGTTCATCAAATCTTCAAATAAATATGAATGCTGATGTTAGAGGTAGAGGTCAGTGTTAAGATTTTGATTCAGCTTCACAAGTGTACTGTGGCATTTGTTCTTGTGTGAACTGTCAGAAGAACATTTAAGGATCTCAATGTAAGCAACACAAACTGTATTTTCCCCAGAGAGAGTTAGTCCATTAGGTGAAAAGAGGGGGAAAAAAACCTAGCCACAACAGTATGCCGTTTATATTGAGGTAACCACTTATAGAAGGCATGGACCTCATCTCTATGTCTTGCACTTGAGTCTTTGATCAT
This sequence comes from Enoplosus armatus, assembly GCF_043641665.1. NCBI lineage: Eukaryota > Metazoa > Chordata > Actinopteri > Centrarchiformes > Enoplosidae > Enoplosus > Enoplosus armatus. Next base: position 17,357,479 of record NC_092181.1, read on the forward strand.
TATTAAAAACTCTGAGAGGCTCTCGAGTTGTCTACCGAGCAATCTGATCGACCTTTATTGAAGAGCAGTGGAACTGGAAGTCAGTGGAGTCTTTGCCATGATGCTGTAATTGAAATGATGCATATGGGATGAACCAGTTACATCAGCCTAAGTGGGAAATCCAGTTTGCAGGAATACATTGAGTTGCATACAAATGAATCCCTAAGGAATACCCTAAGTAATTTATTGTAAAACTGTGGTGTGGTTTTGCTTACAGGAAAAAATATAGAAAAACATAAAGACGACATGTAATGGTCTCTCGGGTTCTGTGGGAAAACAATTACTTAGTTCCATCGTTCCTTTTAGTTTCCGTCAGGATCTGCGGACTCACGCTGTAAATCAATACGATGTATGACAGAAGCAGTGGCATACTGTCTGTGCCACTGAGTGTATTTCAGTATTTAGAGGCGTCTTGATGAACTCTCTGAGGAATACTGTGGAAATGTATTCTAGGACGTTTAATAAATGCTGCTCTAAAACAAGAGAAGACATATATTTGTGATAGCTTGAGTTTGACAGACTGACACTGTTTACAATTTTGACTCTGACAAGCCGAGACCCGGTGAATTTTAAAAAGCAGTCAGAAAGGTTTACATTAAAAGTTTGTTGCTCTTTTTCCATTTTTCTTTAGGATGACAATGCTCTGAAACTGACGTTTGACATTCACCTAATGACGATGAAAACCTCACTCAGTTATGTAAGTAATTTAATGCTTTGAAAAAAGGACGAAATTAGATATTTTCTTGTATTTTTAGCCTGTAAACATGGGAAGAGAGGAGGGAATGATACACAGCAAAGGTCCCACCACTGAACCAGGGATGTCGTGGTTATATATATATATATGCATCCTAACACACAAGACTAAAATAGCTCCCCTGAAATCAGTATTTTGTAAGGGAGAAAAGATTCCATTGATTAAAGTTTGAGGGCAAAACGTACACAAAAACACCCCCATTACTGTACATTTTATTAAAGCTGCATACAATGTACAGTAATAGCTGTTAAAGACCAAAGTAACCATGACAAAAGGTCCAAGTTTAAAAAAAAAAAAGAAACTTAATTTGCATGTGATGTATGTTTTCAGAGACCAGTCTTGACCCCAGACGGTCCTCTCCTCTGATCAGTTTGACACTGGCTGCGTAATGAGGTGCTGTGGGCTCATTGTCTGGCTGTGGCTTTGTTATGTGCGTGTTGCACGACATTCTTTGACATGAAATGCCATTTTTGCAGGTCTCTCATTGCATATTTCTTGTGAAAATATCAGTTGCCTGGCTTCGGCTGCAGCGTCGTCGTCAGCTCTCTTCACAGCTGCCTCTGTGGTGTGTCAGAACTCGTGTCAGGGCTCAGGGCTATTTGCTTCGATCAATTCAAAATGTAACCGGGCACAACAATTTATCTCCTAATGAAAGAGCATTGCTCCTCAATTATTTCTTAATTAGTCCTTACCTCAGACATTAATAACAGCTGAACATTGCGTTCCTAAAAAGAACATCATGTGAAAGCTGTACTTTGTAGCTTATTGTACTTTATATGTGCAAAGCGAGTGTGAATATTGACCACCGACAGACTGTTGCACACCAATCAATTAAAGGTTGTCGGAGGACATGTTTGTGCTACTAAAACATTTTGACACAGATTCAGAGTCGAGACAGTTTTGTCAATGTGGCCTCACCTAAAATGTGCAGTGTAAAAGTATTCTACATGCAGATGGACCGACCTCGTGTTGCTCTGCACTCTCATGTAGAGCCTTAAGAACACTTGTTGCCCTGCAGTTATCTGTAAATATCAACAGCCGCTCTGATAAGAATAAAGCAGCCTTGCTCCTGACAATGATCCTGATGATAATGACAAGCTAATATATGCACAAATGTATATGGAGAGAGGCTCTCCTTCCAACAGGGTTTCTATGAGTCCATCCCCTCGCTGTGCTCATATATGTACTTGTACACTGTGACACTAATCAGTGGGCATCACGTTCACCACAACCACATTTGTATTGCCCACATGCAACATTATGTGTTGCTTTATGACCTGTCAGACCTGGGGGAGAGGGCTCGGCAGAGTATTGGCATTTTTTATCAATATAGCTCCATTAAATGAGTGAGAGGAGCGAAGCTTGCATGAGCTGGTTGTTGCTCTGCAGGGTCGTTTCTTGCTATATGCGGACTATGCAGTTGCATTGGAACCCTGAGGCCAAGTGCCCTTGCACACACACACACACACACACACACACACACACACACACACACACACATATATACATTTATTGATTTTTTAGTATGAATATGCTATATGGTAGGTCAGACCACAACCTAGTGCACCTCAACCCCTGTTATGTGCCTCTAGTCAAGAGCCAGCCTGCAACCACGAGGACAGTGAGGAGATGGTCAGAGGAGGCTTATGAGACACTTCAGGGATGTTTTGAGGTGACTGACTGGCAGGCGCTCTGTGAGCCGCATGGAGAGGACATTGATGGGCTCACAGAGTGCATCACGGACTACATCAACTTCTGTGTGGACTCCACTGTCCCAGCAAGGACTGTCCATTGTTATTCAAACAACAAGCCATGGGTGACAAAGGACATCAAGGCCATCCTGAATGAAAAGAAGAGGGCCCTCAGAGCTGGCAACAGAGACGAGGTGAGAACGATCCAGGGGGAACTGAAGGTAAAGATCAGGGAGGCTAAGGAGAAGTACAGGAGGAAGCTGGAGTGGAAACTCCAGCAGAACAACTCCAGAGAGGTCTGGAGTGGAATGAGGACCATCACGGGTTACAGGCCAACCAACAACAGAGGAGCTGAAGGCAGTGTGGACCGGGCCAACGAACTTAATCTGTTTTTCAACAGATTTGACTCGGTGGGCCCTGCTCAACCCCCCCATGACTCTTCTGCTGTCTGCCTCCAACCTTCACCTATTCCACTCCCCCCTCCCCCTCCTGCTCCTCACAGCCCCCCACCCCCCTGTGAGAACTTTCCTCACACCTCGTTCTCCAGTCCCCAGGCTGACGGCACTCTTCAACCTGACGACACCACCCCTCCCGCACCGGTCATCTCTACAGTGTGCTTCACTGCCGACCATGTTAGAAGACAGCTGAGGAGACTCCACTCCAGCAAGGCTGCAGGCCCCGATGGTGTCAGCCCCAGGGTGCTTAAAGCCTGTGCCCCCCAGCTATGTGGAGTACTTCACCACGTCTTCAACATGAGCCTGAGTCTCCAGAGGGTCCCCGTGCTGTGGAAGACATCCTGCCTCGTTCCTGTTCCAAAGACGCTGCGTCCCAGTGGCTCCAAGGACTACAGACCCGTGGCACTGACCTCCCACATCATGAAGACCCTGGAGAGACTCGTCCTAGAGCAGCTCCGGCCCTTGGTCAAGACACACTTGGACCCCCTTCAGTTCGCCTACCAGCCCCGACTTGGAGTGGAGGATGCCATCATCTACCTGCTCAACCGCGTCTACGCCCACCTGGATAAGCCGGCGAGCACTGTGAGAGTCATGTTTTTTGACTTCTCCAGTGCGTTCAACACCATCCGCCCGGCTCTACTGGGTGAGAAGCTGACGGAGATGCAGGTGGATGCCCCCCTCGTGTCCTGGATTGTCAACTACCTGACTGGCAGACCACAGTATGTGCGCTTACAGCACTGTGTGTCAGACAGAGTGGTCAGCAACACCGGGGCCCCGCAGGGGACTGTCCTCTCTCCCTTCCTCTTCACCGTCTACACCACGGACTTCAGCTACTGCACTGAGACCCGCCATCTTCAGAAGTTTTCTGATGACTCAGCAATAGTTGGATGTATCAGCAAAGGTGATGAGGAGGAGTACAGGGCTGCTGTGGAGAACTTTGTCACATGGTGCGAGCAGAACCATCTGCAGCTCAACGTGACAAAGACAAAGGAACTGACTGTTGATCTGAGGAGGACCAAGGCGCCGATGACCCCTGTTTCCATCCAGGGGGTCAGTGTGGACATTGTAGAGGATTACAAGTACCTGGGAATTCACATAGACAATAAACTGGACTGGGTAAAGAACACTAATGCCCTCTACAAGAAGGGCCAGAGCCGTCTCTATTTTCTGAGGCGGCTGAGGTCCTTCAACATCTGCCGGACTATGCTGAGGATGTTCTATGAGTCTGTGGTAGCCAGTGCTATCCTCTATGCTGTTGCATGCTGGGGCAGCAGGCTGAGGGTGGCGGACTCCAACAGACTCAACAAACTGATCCGCAAGGCCAGTGACGTTGTGGGGGTGGAGCTGGACTCTCTGACGGTGGTGTCAGAGAGGAGGACGCTGTCTAAGCTGCGGGGCATCTTGGACAATGTCTCACATCCTCTCCATGACGTACTGGTCGGACACAAGAGCAGCTTCAGTGGGAGACTCATTGCTCCCAAATGTACAACAGAGCGCCACAGGAAATCATTCCTGCCTGTGGCCATCAAACTGTTCAACTCCTCCCTCTGAGTGTCAGACACTCAGGAAGAAACTGGAAATCTGTATCTGTATCTACTTCACCTGTCATACACTACCTCACTATTTATTGTGAATGTTTAAGTGCAATACATGTATAGTGCAATACATATATAGTCATACACTACAGTGCAACACATCCATACATATATATACATTGTTACTGTATATATATATATATATATTTTTTTTTTTTTTACCTCACTTCACTTAAATACTGTAAATGTGTATATTTTTTATTTTCTATTTCTTATTTTTATATTTTGTACATACCTTTAGTTCTAAATTATGCTATTTTTCTACTCTGGAATGGGAGCACCGGTACTGTACAATTTCCCCCCGGGGATCAATAAAGTATTTCTGATTCTGATTCTGATTCTGATTCTATATATAAATTTAAAAATCAATAAACGTTATTATTAAGCCGTTGCAATGGATGGGGAAGCTGTGTCCCCCAAAAAGGAACGGCCCAGGCTCTGGGTTTGAAGGACCAGGAGGAAAATAGTTCCTAAGTATCCTAATACCCTCGGAGATAGACAGTGGTGGAAGAAGCATTCAGATAGATCCTTTACTCAAGTAAAAGTAGCAATGCCACAATAAAAAAAATACAAATAAAAGTCCTGTATTTCCATTTCCTTTAGCAAAATGTCTTACAGTGTATCACTCTGCCAATATAAATTAATAACTCTACAGGCCATAGTTCCCATATAAAACAAGGAATGGAAACATTAAATATAGTATACGTTGTTATCATTTGATAAATGAATCATCCCAATAAACATTAGTAACATAATGTAACAAAATAAATCTTGAAAAAAATGAATCCCATTTCACAATATCTATATGTTTTATATGTAAAATTCAAGCCAATCGCCAGACAAGAAACTCAGTATTGATTCTGCAAAACCCTGATTACGTTCAATGTCAGAATCAGAATCAGAAATACTTTATTGATCCCCGGGGGGGAAATTGTACAACTGTAACAGGCTGCATGCACGGTCGGCGCATGCGCACTAACTAATGTCAATGTTTTTCAAACAATGTTGAAAAAATCAATTCAAACTGTGGTATGGGTAAGGTTAGAGAAAGATCATGGTAATGTCAAATATATGTTTAACTTATGGTTAGGGTTTGGAAACTAAAACAAAGATCATGGAGGCACCATGAAGCATGGCCCCCAAAGCTAAAAAGCAAAAGAATTTCACGTCTGAAGAAGCTGAAACAATAGCGTCTGAGGTGGAAGCCAGAAAAGGCACTTTTCCTTGAGTGTTTTTTTCCCCCCCTAAGCCTAAAGGCTTTCTAAATCCGAATGGTTTGAAATATTGTTGTTTATTAAAGCCCTTTTTAATGAATGCAGTTTTAATATGCTATGCATTTAGTTAAAAGGTGTGTGTTTACATTTTCTAAGACAACCTGGCCTTCGTCATTTGTGCGAACGCATGTTCTGAGGCAGTTCTAAATTCTTCTAAATTTGGTTGCAGAGTACGAACAAATTCAAGTAAGAAAATATTGTCCCGGATTTGTGTGTAAAACATTTGTGAATGAGGCCCAATGTCCCTGGTTTGTGTGTGTGGCTGTGAATGTTTGTTGCATCTCATTCCCCAACTCTCTCCCTCCCTCATGTCGTCTCTCTACTATCAAATCTCCAGAAATTGTAAAACAAAATCCCCCAAAACACTTTTCAGATTCAGAATTGTCCCAATAGATGTAAGAATACTGCTAAAATTCTAATCTCCACAATAACTGCTAAATCCAGAGCCAGCGAGGAAGACTCAAATCTTTACAGATTGAACTAAGACAGGTAAAGATTTCCTTCTGTGTTCTGGTGCCACGGATTTAATAAAACAGACTAAACTGACTCTCTTCTTAATCCTGTGAAGTTTTCACCTTGAACGTTATTATTCAGCCATTGTCTTTTCTGTTCTATGTCTAGGATAACTTCTACCTTGTCTGCTTCTTAAAATGTGTTATTTGTTTATGATTCTTCTTGTTCTTAGTTATCTGTTTCCACTGTTTGACTCGATTTTGACAAATGGTTGGCGGACTGTGAAAACACCAAAGTCTGATATGTTGTGTTTTATAATACTGTTGTCAACTAACCAAAACAAGCACTGAAAAAGTAACTATAGCTGGCAAGTTGATGAAATTGGCCAAATATTTCCTCTAGGATAACTCAGGTTTTCTTATTGGCAGCAAAATCCAGAAAAAGACCAAAAACAGCAACTGGGTGTGATGTGTCTGTAGTTTATTTTGAGTCAATCAATGTGGTAATATATTCAGAAGAGCAATAAATGTGTATTAATCTGCAGCTGAAAATAGTCCTCAACAAATGCACTATTTCCTCCTGCCTGAGTAACGTCTGCTTTAAACTACAGTGCCCAGCTGTTTCAGAAAACCATCTTACCCTTATTAAAAATGAAAGTGTTCACGTTTTTAAAGTTGCATGTCTTCAGTAGGAACCACTGGGATTGTAGTTGAGAGGCACAAACAGCTGGAAAGTATCTAGTGATGGGAGTGATTTTGGTCTTTTCATGGCATTTGTTGACAATAACAAAGATACAGACTAACGCCAGCCTAGTCCTTTAACCTCCTAAGACCTGGCATCCACATGCGTGGACATCACATTTTGGGTTATACCATAATACTTAATTCTGCTTATATGGAAATTCAAAATTGTCCCTGTATGTGGAACTACATCATGTCAACAGATGATGCTTAGTTTTTATACTTATCAGGTCCCAATAAGCCCAAATAGCAAAGAGAAATTAAGATAGAGCTTGGGTCTTAGGAGGTTAAGACACACATCATTTACAGCAGCTGCGACGTCTGGGATTTGATTCCAGCTGGGAACATTTGTTCCATGTCAACGCCCCCTCGCTCTTTCCCCATGTTTCCTACCTCAACTCTACTATTTTTCTTTAATGCAGTACTTGTGTAAATGTACTTGTACTCTCAGCTACATGTCTTTAACTAGCTAATGTAAATTATAAACCTTTTACTCTTCCTTTGATGATTGTTGTGCTAATTCTATTCAATACAGTGAAGCCCCTCCGGCTTCGAATCCCACAGAGAAATATCTCCTTTGGGAAATCAGCCTTTTAGGCAGCAATTTACCCAGGATAAATGACATGTGCTCCATCACTTCACCATTCCCGCTCTGCCAAGACATTTCATTGGCTTTCCCAATTGAGTTCATGACAACACTGAGTATGTGTGTTAATATTTATACGGCGTACAGTGTGTTTTAGGTTTTAGGTAGTTTTAGGTAAAAGCAAAGACCTGGTGACGGGAGAAGAGGAAACCTTTATAGTTAGTTAGGTTGCCACAAAGTAGCTCTGAAACATTTAGCCAATTAATCGATTAGTTGAGTGAAAGAAAATCAATTGCCATCTTTTGTGATAATCAATTAAGTGCTTTCTACGTTTTATGTCATCGTCAATTTTTGGGTTTTGGATTGTTGGACGGACAAAATACAACATTTGAAGATGCTACCTGTGTGAAGATGGGTATTTTTCACTGTTCTGTTCTGACACCTTATAAACAATCGATAAATGGAAACATTATCAACTTGGTAAACAATGATGAGAATAGTCGTTAGTTGCGGCCCAACCACAAACCAACTGACACACTGTGGGGGCCCAAATGTGTATTTATTGTGATTTACTTATAACACACATAAAAATCACTTTTACATGTGTCTGTTCTGTATAATTCAGTGGCACATACGAATGATTTAAAGGAATTTGTGACATTCATGAATTTCCTGGAGCTTAAATTCACGAGTGGTCCAGAGCTGTCATACGAGTGAAGTACAGATAGTCTGTCTTTCTTCTCAGGGCAAACCTGAAATCCTAATGCCTTCATCTGAATGAATTAGGAGTTCAAATATGATACCAAACTAAAATAGAATACATAGCGAAGATAAGCTTAATACAACATTTAGTTTCTGCTCACCGTGTCATCCTCATCATTGCTTCGTCACAGAAACGTATACAGTTCAGTGGTTACCAGCAGAATTCTCTCCCTCCGACAGCTGCCTCAGGTGCTTTATGCAGGTCGCTGCACAGCATCACCCTCTTTTGGACAATGTAACATCACCTACTGTTGGCTATAATATTCTCTCTTCTAATATCTCTGTGATTGTCACATCCCCTAGACCGCCTCTCATATTAATGCTCTGATGACATGTCGTAGGCTGCTGTACGGTTAATGTTTTCAAATTGTTTAGGGTCCTCTATTACCTCCACTGACGCTGCTAAATTTGCTGAAAACCAGGACTTGAATTGATGAATTCTCAAGAATGTGCATCTTCTCATGAACAGGTGGCATTCATCAGGCTGAAACGAGCGATTGACAACACGTTGGTCCAGTGTAGAGAGTTTGGTGAATCTGACTTGAAACACTAGTATGAGCAAACCTCACAGGACTTAAGGAAGTTTTAGGATAAGATGAAAATAGAATACCAAGACCAATTGTTCCTTCATTTTCTAAATTGCCACCATCTGCAGTTCAATATAAGAAACCATTTGCTGTCATTATCTCTTCATTAATCAACACAAAGACATCGTTTTACTCCAGGATGTACAACACTGACAATAATAACGTCTGGAAAAAACGACAGAAACAGGCACAGGCTCCTCAAAGACCGCCAACATATCACCAGCATCTCTGTCTGACTCATTCAGTCGTACCAGTTGTCACAAATTGGTTGCTTTTCTTCTTGGTTTGGTTTTATCAATGACTTGATTAATGCATTAGAGGTCTTGAATGTGACTCTGTGCTGGTGCCACGCAGTCATCAGTGCTGAGAGACCAACACAAAAGATGATCAATAGTCACATGCTCGGCTGCTTTCACACTGTTATTTAGAGGAGAGAGTAAGAGGCATTTGTTTTTGTTCCCTCAGACGTCAGTTCTGTTCACTGGTGAAGTGTGGCGCTGATGTATGTACATATAAAGTAGTGACGAGTGAGGAAGATTTAAGACCTTTTTTGAAATTATTTTTCTTTGCGTCTTTTCTGGGCAAAATCAAATTAAACATTTTCAGTGATGTGGAGCAATGTGCCATACACACACACACACACACACACACACACACACTCACACGCACACATTTGAATAGCAGACTCCAACATGTCCAGTAGTTTCTGTCAATCCACTGAAGAAACAGTTTTCAATTTAAGAATTTGGATGTTTTACTTTCATTGCTTCAAGCGCTGTAGCTCAAAACCACACAGCCATGTGACAGCTGTCTTTTTTCTTTGAATGAATGTTTCAGTTTAGACATTTCAGGAAAAACAAACCCCACTAAGAAAGTCAATTGCACAACAGTAATACCCTCAATTCTTTCAAAAACAGTTATTTTCACTGCAGCAGTAATGTAGTTTGGTGTGAACACGGACTGAAATGGGGAATGAGCTCATTCACTGTAAAGAATTGTTCACCTTTTCTAGCTGACCTTTCTAGAGTAAAGGGTACGCATATTGTAATACTGAAGAGCAATTTCAATTTCAATTTCTTTCAACATACTGCTGCATAATGTGTGAAAAGGTAACTTGTAGTAGATATCACTGAGGACATTTGGTGACAGTTCAATACTTAAAAACTATTGCAAGCCAAAACACTTGGAAACCACTGGGTAAGACTATTGTTGCAGAGCTACCAAAGAAAGTTCTTAGGCAACAGCAGCTTGTTCAAAAGGCAATTGTGTGAGTTAATATAAACATATCACGCCCATTCTCAAGTGTCTGCATTACCAGTAAGATAGAGTTAGAGATAGAGAATCAACTGTAAAATACTGCAACTGGGCTAAAAATCACATAGTGAACATTGACCTAATTATATTTCTGACATGCTTTCTCTGTATTAAAAAACTTGTGACTCGGGCATGCTGACTGTTACTCAGGTCAACACAAAATACGGGGAAGCTGCATTTTGAACACACATACCTGGAACAACCTTCTCAATTATCTAAACTCAAAACCGAGCTGTTTGTTGCTGCCTATAATTGAACTTTTGACATTGCTTTGGTTTTGCCATTCACTAATATCTATTGATTATTATTTTGCTTTAATTCTTTTTTTAATCCGCTCTTACTCTTTAATTTATGCAATTTGTAAAACACTGAACAAATGTGGTGTAGAAATCAAATGCCTGACATTAACCACCTTTATTATTGATTGATTTTGTGCAGTCCCAGAGCTTCACCAGTTGCATGATGTGTAACACATACTGCACAGCTACAGTATGATATTGTGATTACCTGTAAATCCTTGCTCTTTACTATCCTCGTGTGGACAACAGGGTACACTGAAGGGTTGGGAAGTATTGACGGTTTTCCAGAATATGACATTGTGCATATCTAGTCATGAAAATCACAATAAATAGGACAACTGAAGCCAATATTTTATTTTAATTGAATGTCAATATTGTCATAGGCAATATTTGTCCACTGAATTACTGTCTTTAATTTTTTATGATATATATATACAATGGCCATGCCTTTTTTAAGTTCCAGTGGGTATTTCAGCCGGTTTCTAGTGTTTCTTATTTTTTGTCTTTTGCCATTTTAAATCATCTGTGAGTCATTTAAGAAGCAAGTCCAGTAAGAAAGATTTCATTGTGATAATGATTCTATGGTGGCTAATTAGAAAAGTGCTTGGTGTTTTACAGAAACTATGGATTTATTTTTTCTCTTCTTCTGTAGTTTCTTCATCTTTTTTCTCCTCATCTTTTGTCTCCTCACCTTTTTCCTCTTCTTCTTTTTTCTCCCCATCTCCTTCCCCCTCTTCTAATTTTTCATCTTCCTTTTTCTCCCCTTCAACCTCTTTCTCTTCCTTTTTCACCTCTCCTTCCTCCTCATCCTCATCTTCCACCTCCTCCCCTGTTAGGTGCTCCAGATCCTTGATGCGATGTCTGAGAGCCTTGTCGGTGCTCTTGTAATTTCCCAGAATCTTCTTCAGTTTATACTGCATCAGCTCCAATGTGTTGTATAATTTGTTGACCTTCTCCTCCAGCTCCTTGGCCTCAGGCATAATGTTAGCTGGGTCCAAGTCTATCAGACCATCTTTCATCAGGATCTGCCGGCCTTTGTCCTCTAGCATGCCTTTGGCATCTGGATACTCTACCAGTGACTCCATCAGGTCATCCTTGGACAGGCAGAAGAGGTCTGAGTAGCCAATGCTGCGGATGTTGGCTGTTCGCCGGTTTCCTGCTTTGCTGCCTTTAATATTAAGGATACTGATCTCACCAAAATAGCTGCCGCTTCCCAGCACAACAAACTGTGTGACACCATCATCAGCAACAACGGCAAGTTTTCCATCTTTGATGATGTACATCTCGCGGCCAATGTCGCCCTTTTTGCAGATATAGTCTCCGGGGCTGAACACCTGTGGCCGCAGCTTGAGGACCAGCTCGATCAGCAGACCTGCCTCACAGTCTGCAAAAATACGAACTTTCTTCAGTGTATCCATGTGGACTTGGATGGCAATCTCAGCCTTGAGCTTGTCTGGAAGATACCTCAGTACTTGTCTTTCATCCTGTGCCTTGCCGTTATTCCACAGATAGTCAAACCACTTGATGACTCGCAACTCGAGATCCTTGCTGACTTTTCGTACCTATGAATGAAAGGAAAAAATGAACATTCAAAATACAATCAAAGAACAGATGATTGTTCTCATTCATGTTACAACCTTTTGAGTGGAAAAAAGAGATCCGTCTACCTGCATGTACTGTTTGATGTTGTCAATTCGAGCCTGAAACTGAGCTTGGGCAGCATTCATATTGGAGATCATGGTAGCGATGTTTCCTACAATAGTGGCAAAGACCAAGACCCCAACTAAAAAGTCAACCACGTGGAAGAGAAATTCTGAGTCCAGGGCTGGTGGTGGAGTTTCTCCAATGGTAGTCAGGGTCAGTGTGGACCAGTAGAGGCTGAACGCATACTTCCTCATGGGTTCCCCAAATGCAGGTTCGTCAGGATCATCCAAAGCCGGGTAAACCCAGTCGTCAGCACCAAAGCCAATGGATTTGGAGAAAGAGAAGAAGAAGCAAGCATTCCAGTGGATGATAATGAGGATGTACATGATCAAGTTTCCAATGCGGAAGATGTTGGGGTAGTTGGTTTTAGTCTCTGTCCTCGTGAAGAACTCCATCAAGCGGCCTAATCTCAGCAGCTTGTTGAGGCGGATCTCTGGGTAGTCGAGGCCGAGGTAGAAATAGAAGACGTCAGTGGGCAGCATGGAGATAAAATCGAGACGGAACTGGAAGCTGGCAATGTAGCGATCTCTTAGCAGCTTCTTATCTTTCACTATCAGGCCTTGCTCAAGGTAACCTGCATTCAAAGAAGTAGAAAGTTTATAGACACAATATGTACAAGGTTTTTTCTTTATGAGTGAAAGTAACTCTCCCTGAGAAAGGTTGGAATTAAATGCCTTTCAAAAGTATCCGCTGTTATTGCTATTATAACGCCTTGATTACACGCAGATGATCGCCATTCAAATTCAAATTATTTGGAACTTTTAGAAACAGTTGGCTGCGTCAGTGATTGAGGCATCTCAAAGTAAAGGGGGTGTCAATACTATGTTCACAATTGAAATCAATTTGTAAAGAATTGTTCTCTTTGTATTTGTGTCGATCAGTGTCCCAAAAAAATCCTAATTACATCCATTGTGATGCAGATTTTTAAAACAATGAAACATTAAGTCCAAGATGGATGAACACTTTTTTATCTACACTGTAAAAAAAAGATGTGTTTAAAATGCTTAAATGATAGGTTCACATTATTTCATGTCTACCTTAATACAGCACTCACATACAGTATGTTATTGGTCGCTGTAACCATCCTTTCGGTGCATACTGGCTGTGAAAAAATCTCTTCTTAAGGCAATTTCTGTGTAAGTGATGGGGACAAAATCCACAGTTGTTGTTACTGTATGTGCAAAAACGCATTTTCAAGTTCAGCTGAAACTAGTAAGAGGCTTCAGCACTCTGAATTGGTCAAATGAAGTGGACATCTCCCAGAGTTACAGTCTTTTTAGTACAAAATGTCCTCGTTGTGTTTCTCCAGACAGACTTCCCCACATATATATATATTATACAGTATAGCTGCAGTGGAAGGGCAATAACTCAAAGACGGAAATTTGTGCTATAACTGAAAATACCCACTTAATTTGCCTAGCTCTGACTGCTGAAGCCTCATGTTAGCTTCAGCTGAGCTTTAAAAAACATTTTTGCACAGAACTGTGGATTTAGTTCCACATCACTTACATTGTAATCCCATTAGGAAGGGATCTTTTCACTCGCAGTATGAACAGGAGGAAAAAACGCAGCTGCTGATGTGGCTATGTGAGTGTTGTTTTAAGACAGACTTATCCTTGAATCTATCCTTTAACAGATTTTGAAAGCCTTTATGTAGATTGGTAGGCTCAGGTCAGCTATTCACCTGTTCTGGTCCTGAAAAGCATATCAGCCAGGTAGATTATGTCTGAGGTGTAGTCCAGAATAACCCAGTAAAGGAGGTAGTTGTGCTGCAGCTCCTCAAAGCAAGCCCTGTTTGAAGGAGAAGAAGACCATCAACAATAAGTGTGCTCTGTAAATTAAAAATATTTAGCACCTTCACCACTGTGTCCTATAGTGCTGCTGCTGCAGTGGTGCCAAGCTCACTAGTCTCAACAAACACAAACTATAGTGTTCATTATTGCTGTTTATTCAAATTAAATTAAAAAAACGTGCCAACTGCTTTTGTAAGAACAAGGCTAAGTCAGCCTAAAGCAGTCTAAAACTGCATTGATTTGTAGCAGCCTCATGTGGATTATGATATGATTAGCACTTAATGGAGCTGAATGGACTCACATGAATATTTGACCTGCAGGGAAATTACAGTGTTGAAAAGGAAATCACTGATTTACAGAAGTCACCTGGCTATGATCATGGTCCAGTTGTACATGACTGGTAGTGTGATGATGAACAGCCAGTTGTAATACAAACTCCCAGCAGGATTAATGACAAATAATTCTTTGGGCCTACGAAAAGAGATAAAGAAAGTGTAAATTTAATATCTGAAAGATATAGACTTGAAAAGGTGCCTCTGAATGGTGCACTTACTTATCTTTGTTCTTTTCCTTTTCTTCCTTTTCTTTCTTTTCCTTTGCCTCCCTTTCTTCCTTTTCCTTTGCCTCCTTTTCCTCCTTTTCCTTCGCCTCCTTTTCCTCCTTTTCCTTTGCCTCCTTTTCTTCCTTTTCCTTCTCCTCCTTGTCCTGTCTGTAACGTGCATCAATACATTGGAGAAAACCGAGCATCAAATATTCTTTTAAAGCTAAATTTACTAAATGGTTTGTAATATAACATAATTACTTTTCCTTTTTTTTCTTTTACTCCCTGGAAAAGGATTAATTAAAACATTGAATGGGACCAACTGAAAAAAGACTTTCAAGACATATCAAAGAGAAACTGTGTTTTACAAGGGCATCACTTATCTCCTCGTGACTCCATAATCGTACTTACTCTTCATTGTTATTGCTGTTATTCATATTGAGCAGACGGTGAGGGTTTGATGGAGGTCCACTTCTGGAACAAACACAGCACATTAACTGACAGGTCTTACTTGTTATTTCTCATTAATGTATTGTAAGCTCTCTGTTTGAAGGTTTTGCTTACGGCTCATCCTCACTGAGCTCTTCATTGTCTGTGGCAAATTGTGGTGCAGTGTGAGGTGGCACAGTGAGGTGGGGAAGGGTTGTTGAAGTGGTCATGGCAGCAGGTCTGCAGTTTACCCTGCAAAAAAAAAAAAACACATTAAAAAAATCTCCTTGCTGAAGAGAGCAAAAAGGAAAAACAACCTTTGTCGAAACAGTGTATCACAGTAGCCATTTAGTGGTATACACAAAACAGAAAATAGAATTAGCAAAATATGTTATGTAGTATATAATATTACTCCATAAAAGTCCAGTGATTTAGATTTACATAGACATACATCACATATTACATAATACACATCACACCTACTGTAATATTCTCTATATATCTTAAATACTGTAAACCAAACACTGTTTGTGTGGCATATCCAGTTGTGTGAAAAGAGCCAGAAAACATTGTGAATGCTGAAAGTTGTGATCACTGCATTTGCAGTCTGAAACCACAGTTAGCAGAATTGCATCAAATAAGTGGAGAAAAAACATATTGTGTGACATCAAATTTGGTCGACCAAACGGGTGATGCTACAAAAACAGTTTCCAAATTGTAGCGTAATCCATTCAGGTTCATGTAACTCACCTTTTCCACTTGTTATTGTAACGTGAAGTCCATTTTCCTTTGATCCTTTTTGTGGTTTTGTAAGATCTGGAAGCTGGCCACTCACAGCAGCGGCAGATTTATTGTATCAACCATTAGATGCTAATTCAAATAATATTAAAATGTAGCTGGACAAGTGTCACCTAATAAGCACTGAGTCTAACTAACTGTGTCATAGAGTCTCAGTGACCCTGATAAGGATTTGTGGATTAGAGGTGGCTGAGAAGACGAGAGGCAAAGTCACTCATCCTCCTTATTTGTCCACTCCAGTGAGAGATGAAATACGTTCAAGTGAAGTTTGGACAACCCTCAGTTAACCTGTTAGTGAGGAGCCACAGCCCCGAAAACCATGTTATGTTGACACCTCTTTTTTTTTTTTATCTGCCACAGGCTATAATTTTCCTGACCATTTGCGGAACAGCAGAGGATTTAGTCTACTTGCACACACACACACACACACACACACAAACACATACTCCTGCTCAGTCAGCACTCTCAGCCATATCCAGCTCTGATCCTATTAGACTGCGCCGGGTATTACAGACTTCAGATCAGGTGGATCCAGTTCCTTTTATATGAATAAGAATCATGAGAGTGAAATTAAATCTGAACCTCTGTCAGTTTTGATTGCTGCCTGCATCCTAATAGCAGGAGATCCTCCTCCCCTTGGTACTGTAGACATCCTGTGGTTCAGTGGCTCTCCCTGTTGGATGATGTGGTGTTTGCAGTTTTACAGCTCTTTTATGAGCTGATGAGCATCCCTTGAAGTGCTGTAAGTTTTATTTTATGCTGGATCATTTCGGGAAAAGTATAAATTATTATGGCATTATGTGGTTTCGTTGTGTGTGTTGGTGGTGATGGGAGCGGACTCACCATGTTGTAGATACCATGTCCTTTATTTGATAGAATAGGTCTTATCACAGAAGACATGTCAACATGTCGCAGTAGGAAAAGCACAGGTGTAAACCAAATTAATTCCATTTAGCTGCTTTACTTTCAGGGTCCTGGTATTGTGCATGCTTGTCACTCTCTCGTGGCTTATTGGGACACTTGAATAGAACAGAGCCATCATTAATGTTATTTGTAACACCTGCGCTTTCCCTACTATAACAAAAGTCAAAATATCTGCAGAGACAAAGGCCTACAAGAGTCCCCAAAGTCCTGAAAGATATATATTTTATAAGATGTGGATCTTTTGTGCACGATCATGGCCAATCAATTACGACTGAATTGCAATTATAGACAGAAAGACAGAAAGAGGAACACAAAGAAAAGTTTTGATTGTCCATTCTGAACTGAAAACACACTTTACTTGTTTTGCTTTACAAAGAGCATTACAGATTTTTTTCATCAGTCTCTATTCCTTTTGCTACAGCTTTTTCATCCTTTTGTGCTGCAACTACATTGCCCATTGCTGTTTCCAGCTATTTTTGTAACTGCTAACAGAGGAGCACTTAGGCTGGTAATAAGACAACGATAACTACAGTGCAGCAGGATCTGCTGCCGCTCCGGTCGTGTCAATCTCAGCTGCCAGCGGGGCAGCACCGGCATCAACAGCACCAGCATCAACAGCAGCAGGGACATCGGCTGCGGCAGCCGCATCAACAGCCACCTCGGGGGCTGCCGGGGCAACATCAACAGGAACCACATCAACGGGAGGAACATCCACAGCAGCAGCATCAACTGCAGCAGCATCTACAGGGACGTCAACCACAGCTGGCTCGACAGCTGCTGCAGGGTCGGCTGCCGGCTCTGCTGCCGGCTCTGCTGCCGGTTCTGCTGCCGGCTCTGCTGCCGGTTCTGCTGGTGCTGCTTCAACCACCGCTGGTTCAGCCTCGGCTGCCTCCACCTCCTCGGCCTCCTCTACCTCATCAGAGTTAAGGGGGGCTGCAGGAGCAGCAGCTTTGGGGGCAGGGTTGCCATCCTGTACCAAGGAGAAAGAAAGAATATGACATAGATCTGAGTTTCATACATTCCAGATACAGTAAACTGATCTACAGGAGATCAATTTACTTGTCATGGAGAGAGTACTACCTAGCCTGTGAAAACTGTTGTATTATGCCTCTTACCAGGCAGGGAGGGTCACAGATTGCATTATAGGAAAAGTAGCAGACAGGCCAGAACATATCTGACTGTTTTCTTTTTAATGGGCACATCATGCAATCAACAGGAAAACAAGCACATGTGTAAATAATAACTAATAAATGATGGCTGAATTTAATTTGATTTAGTTTCAGGGTCCTGGTATTGTGCATGCTGGCTCACTGTCACACTGTCATGGCTTACTGGGACACCATTAATGTTGTTAGTGCTTTTCTTGCTATGACAAGTCAAAATATCTGCGGTGTGTGTGAAAACAAAATGGGAAACAAAAACACTGCAGGTTTTTTTAGGCAGAGCTCCCAATTGAAATATAGGGCAGGAGACCTTTTATGAAAATCTGAATGCTACTTTGCTGCCTACATGCTGTTTTTACAATATCCACAGGTAGCCTGCTCTCCAATGTGGGTGTTTTTCTTGTTCATGCATGGCAAACCATAATGTACTGCGGGCTTTGTTTTGGCACCTTCAGCAGGAGTGCCATTTGTGTGCAAAGCAGCAGTAAACATACACCATTATACAAACTACTGAACTGAAACACATTTTACATTTCTCCAAACAAGGAGAAATGATCTCAGATCTACATTTATAGTTTAATTCAGTTCAGTTTATTATGAAGATGTCTGCTCACCTCTGTCTCCTCCTCTGATGCATCTCCATCAGCAACGGGAGCCGGAGGGGGGACGTCAGCTGGCTGGGCTGGAGCAGCATCCACCTGCATAAGCAGAACACTTTAAACTCAGACAGCATATTGAATTGTGACAGGTAAGATGTTGCGGCGCTGTGTGTGTGCTTACCACTGCTGCCACCGCTGGAGCAGCCTAAACAAATGAATAATTCACGAATAAGTAACACACAAACTTCTGTAATTATGCCAGAGTTTATGTTGATGTTAAAAGTTTTCATATCAATCTAAAACTAAACTCATATTAGAGTTTAACAAGATATAAACTTACAGGAGCACCAGCAGCAGGCAGGAAGGGGTTTCCAACTACTCCCTGAAAAAATACAGATTAATGATTATAATTAATGATTAATGCCAAACTGTCTGAATTGACAAGCAGATGATTTATATTTCTTTCTTTTTTTTTTCTTTTTTTGCTGAAACTACAGTGAACCCCCACTACCTGCTGCTGGTACAGCCTGTACATCTCCATCCACCTCAGGGCCTCATTAGCATGTGCTGCGACCTGCAGAAGAAATACCAGACATCTCCAGACATGTGCTGCAATTAAGCCAATTATTATATATTATCTATTATAATCTCTCTGTCAGACACCTGTCATACTGTACATTTGATGACATGAAGAAAACATGGGCCGACGTGCCACGGCAGACAGACACAGAAACCTCACAAGAAAGCTAGCCTTACTTTTTCCTCGTTGCTGTCACTCTCCGGGGCCTGAAAGCCAAGCAAGAGAAATGAGGAAGCAACAATGGCTTTGTGCATGTTTCTCCTTGAAGAAAAACAGTGTTTAAAATCTTTTAAACAGGGATCGGTTTGCCGTCTAAATGATGTTTAGGAGAGACTTACAGGAGCAGCCAAGGTGGTGACCAGCAGGCACATCATGAAAACCAACAGCTTCATCATGACTGTTTCTAGAGAAAAACACATAACATATAATTAAGATATAGTTGTCTTTATTTCCTTTGCTAAACAAGAGAAAGCAGTTTTTAAATTAAAATTAAGAGAAGCTAATGGACTGCAAAACCTATACTATCAGCAGGACTATGTTTCCAACACAGTGTAAACTTGATTCCATATGAAAAAAACCATCTCACCTTTAGTTCGTGCTGCAGAGACAAACTGAAGATGTGTCTCCTCGGGGATGGAACGTAATCTGCTTCATCTCTAACATGGATGCCATTTATATACTGGAACATCCTGTGACAGCCAATCACATCCAGTAAAGTATGTGTTTGAAGAAATCTCCTTACACTTCAAAAGTGAAAAAAAAGAGAGGCCCCTCTTATAGTTAATTACATGCTGTGCAAGTATGCTTAGCACACATGCTCCTCTCTTTATTGCACAGAGCATAAGAAGAAAAAAAGATCAAGGCGGAAGCTGATAATGACTGAGAGACAAAACTTAGGTTGAAACTTGAAAATATCGTGAAGGAATATAAAGAACTTAAGGAAGCGTTTGTTGGTTAAGGCAGGTCGACACTGTAATAAATAGAATTTAATGCTCTGAATATTAAAATTGAAATACTGATGATAGTGACAGGGAGGTCACACACCAGCTGAACATCATAGGAGATGATACTCAGTGGTGGAAATTACTTTTACTCAAGTACTGTACTTAAGTTCAAATTTCGTTGAGTTTTGAACAGCTATAGTTACACATTTTACACAGAAAACATATAATACCAAATACATTGCATTGCTAAAGATTAAACCAGTGCCCTCTACACTTTGTTTGCTTGTGAGCACTTTAAGAAAAAGCAGTGCGTGGTCAGGGTCCCTTGTGATATTTCAGATGTCTATGAGTTGTTAGCAGTTCCACCGATCAGATGGCTCCATTTATTTAACTGTGTGAGCCCCAGTGAAAGTAAAATGATCATTTTTTTCACAGAAAAAGACAAGATTAGACAAAAGGCCAAAAAATGAATGCAGATTTGTGAAGGAGAACATTGTCTTTTCTTCTTTCTTACCCCATTAATCATCTCACGACCATTTAACTCATTTACCTCAACCAGCTTCAACAGTAAAATGCTGCTTACACGTTGTTGCATCAGTATTAATATAATAATCTCATATATAATAATATATCACTCTCGACGGCCATTTTTCTGCAGAATGAGTACTTTTATGTTGGATGTAAACAATATTTTAAATACATTTTGCTGATTTTGAATACAGAACCTTTACTTGGAATTCGTAGTAAAAGAGTACTTTCACATTGTTGTACTGGCACCTTTACTTAAGAAAAATATTTGAATACTTCCTCCACCACTGCTCTTGAGTATTTTTTATTGTTTCCAATATGACCATTCAGTGCATTTAACACTAGTTTTTGAGACGTCTACTTAAACACTGAAATCTACAGTGTGTGTACACACATTGCCAATGGGAAGTACTTCGTTCGTGGTGTCTGAGTTTTCACTGATCCCTGTGTTTGTTTTAGCAGGTGTGGTCGAGCATCACACCGATTTTGAACATTGTAGGTTTCGCATGTTTATTTTTTGTGGTTCCAAATCAGATAATGAAGGACTTACTCTGTAATCTGCAAAACTATATTCTAGACATTCTTGCCTGCAACTTGCTGAGCTACAGAGTTTCCCTTCACGTAAGATAACAATCCCTTCATTAGTTCTTCAAAACGTTTACTGCTGTTATCTTGGCACACAGTGAGATTGTTCCTTTGTTTGCTGCCTTGGAACATATGGCAGTGAGAAAGGTAATGAGGTTGTAAACTGAATATCATCTGTACCAACATGAATGCATCACTTTTGCCAACTTAAATAAACTTTGCTTTGTTTCGACAAAGAAAGCACAGCGCTGATGTCTAATAGATTTGTTTTTGTTTTCAGAATATAGTATTCACATCATTCATATGATTCTCAAGCAGGTGCCTGTAATTTTAATTTGAGTTTGGATTCAGACACAGAAACAAAGCTGTAGCCTCCAGGTAAAATATCCAAACTTAAGGCTGAAATCATGCGAAGGTTACCCTGCCTAGACGTGGTAGGGATTTAACCCTACATTGAATTCTCTGCTGCTGAGTTGAAACACCACCTGGATCGACAGGTTAAAGAACAAGGCTCCTCTTGGTCTCAAAGGAACTTGAGTCTTTAACCAAGGCTCTTGGTCTTTAACTAGAATTTGACATCAGACGGTTTCTTCAATGTCTTTGCTTCTTTGTGGGTCTAGACCCAATTGGTGGCTTGTCCTCTGTGATTTGCTGTGTAGGTTGACATGACAACATGATAACAAACATCTACTTGATTCTAGCCACACGAGCTGTAGGCTGTACGGATCACACTGCTGGTTGGTCAACAACTGTTTGATGAATTGCTATGCAGGTTGGTATGGTGCCCAGAGGATGAATCCTACTGATTTTGGTGATCCTCTGACCTTTTTGTCTAGTAAGATCCATTTTTGTGGGGGCAAAAAACACACTAATTGAACCAGAAGATTAGATTTACAGTATGTTCCTCACATGCTGAAACGTTAATCTTTAAAAGTGGAAATATATGACTGCATCAGAGTTATGAGTGTGTGTCTTTGATGTCTGCCTGCAGCAGTATCGCACTAGAACATGTGTGCATTTTATACATCTTTATTGAAAAATGATTGCGAAACACTTCTGGATGAAACCCACTGTTTGCCCCAACCTTGTAGCCCTCCTTTCTTTAACCATCCAGACCTGCAGATGTTGCCTCTGCTTATCATCTCAATGTCTGATACAGCGTTTCTATGCTGTGTTTGTGTATTTATACGTGACCCTATAACTTCACAGAAGTACTACATAATACAAAGGCTATCATACTGTAGTTGTGACAAGTCAAATTAAGGCTATTAAACCTGCTGTCAACATCTCCTCTGCTGTGGGTGATAGAAGTGATGAATTTATGTGATCTAAAGTTCCAGGAAAGAGAACTTGAGGGGAAGAGATAGTAATAGCGTGAGAGAATGGCGCCTGTGCATTTTAAGGTCTTTGAAGAGATAAGTGTTAAGTCATGTTGTGACAGGCCTTTGTCCCCAGGGGAACGAGGATCAGGAAGACGGTTCCCTTTCCCTTAACAGCATTTATTTTTCTAAGACAGTTACATTTCACAGTAGGGAAATTTGCTCAAACACTGTGTTAAATTATGTTTGTTGTAATAATGATGTACTGTAACCTATGCAGTAATGTATGTATCATACATATACTGTGCCTGTACTGTATATGTTGGGTTCAGTGACTTCAGTCTATCAAGTTCACGTTCAAGTACAAATAGGTTTTATTGTCATTCCTCAATATACACGTATACATTAGAATGAAATGTCGTTCCCTCAGGACGAAAAAAACAGTGCAAACTATCACCTATACTAATAATTACAGGGGCCCTCAGGAGTTTTCTTACAAACAAACAAAAGTTAAGTTTACATTCAGTGTTAGCCACCAAAATGAATTACGTGTATCCTTGAGGTCTAATAAATGTGTTGAATGCATTTCCCTGCTCATAAAACATTTACAAAGCCGATTTTTTAAAAGTCTAAATCCAACATTGTTTACGTCCATTTTTACTTGCCGGCAGTCTTCTTCTTCACTGCCTTTGCTGGCGTGTTGCAGTGTATGTTGGCATGTTGCCGCCACCTGTTGATCAGTGGAATAGTGTGAAACCAGCGGCAGTGACAGTGTATGGCCACGTCACCCATGCGTGCCTGTATGCATGTGTGTTCTTGTGCGTGTGCAAGAGGTAAACAAAACAAGGACCCACTTCAAAACAGCTTCATAGCGCTGCTCGAGGTCAAAAACTCCACAGGGAACCTTTAAGTAAAACAACAACAATGAAACACTTGGCTGCTAAACAGCACTACCTTTAATGGAAGAAGTCAAACTCACATCATCCTTTTCCCTTTTCATGATGCCCATGTTTGTCTATTGATTATCTGCAGGCCAGCACCCATGCTCCACATTTTAAATCTTATTACCACCACATGAACAAGATATGTTCATGGTAAAAGATTATCTATGTCAAGTTTCTGTTTTGTACCATGGAGGTAAATGAATGAAAACCTGGAAGGTGGATGCCTGGAAGGTCTGGAAATATTCACAGCAATCCACATCACATATTCTGTAGGGGGGGAAAAGCAGATGATTTTCAGTGGACTACAGCTGTGTAGAGCTGAAACAATCAGTGCTTTAAGCAATTAGTTCAGCAGAAAATGAATCAGCAAACATTTTGACAATCAATTAATCATTTTAATTATTTTTCAAGCACAGTGCCAAAATATTTGATTGTTTAATCACTTCAGATGTGAGGTGTTACTGCTTTTCTCTGTTTTATATCGCTGTAAACTGAACATCCTTGTGTTTTGGACTTGGTCGAACAAAAATAAAAGATGTCTGAAGACGCCACCTAGGGCTGTGGGAAATTGTGATGGACACTTTTCACAGTTTTCTGAGGTTTTATAGACTAAACAATTAAATGATTAATTGCTTGGATAATCAGCAGGTTAATCAGTAATGAACACAATTGTTACTTGCAGCCCTACAGCTGTGTTTTTATCACAGGTTACTACATACAAATAATACTGATCAAATTCTAAAACTCTTTGAATAAAAACAGAAAAACCAAAAGTTGCTTGAAAACTGAGACTTTATTTCTTAAGGAAAATTACATTTACGGAAAAGTTCAAATGAGTTAATAAACATACGAAGAACATTTGTTATATACGGTGGAAATGCAGCATTACAAAGTGCTTCATTAACACAATGATATTTAAATTCTATGAAGACTATAAAGTAAAACAGAAATATGTTTCATTCTATCCAGATGATCTCGTCACAATTTCATTTACTATTGAAAATAGTGATTATTTTATGATCATCTTAGCATTTTATTTTAACTTTAGTGGAAGATGAATGTTAACGGAGGAAGAAATAGTTTTGCCTCCTTTTCATGCCTCTCATCCTCTTCAAACCTTCGCCGGCATCTGCAAAGACAAATATGAAACCAACATGGTTGATTTTACACACTCTCCCCACACATGACCTTTGCAGTCATTTTCAATATGTGCATTAATTAGCAGCACAACATTTGTTAAACTTGATATATTTAAAGTAATATATAGATTGATACCTGGCTTGTCTGCGTGGGCTGGTCCTGCTGGAGAGGTTGCAGAGGATCCTGGGATGGAAGAAGATTGGCATCAAAAGAGGGAATCTGAAAAAAATGAGAGAAAAGAACCGCTCAGGATCAATCAAATAAACATTTCAAATTGAGATGAGATACATATAAATTTTTTTCTCACATTTGGGATTTGCTGGGGAATGTTTTGAGGGGGATATTCAAATGGGAGCGCCTGTGAAAAAAGAAAAAAGTGTTGAGTAAAATATTGTTGGGTCTCTGTAAATAATATTATCTGCTATTTGGTGCTATATAAATAAAATTGAATTGAAACAGTAAAAGGCATAATTTAGAATAAATAATGTCTCACATTTGTAAAGTGAGGGATGTTCGCCATCGGAGGGATGTTTGTAATTATCTAGAACAAAAGCAAATACACTTATTTAGTTCGATACCATGTAAAATGATATAGGAGTCATTTCATATTTACATGATGCATTAAATAATATCTCAAAGTTTAAAATGTTTACCCTTTGCTGGGTGAAGTCATAGGGGTAGTACTGCAAGAGCACAAACAAGAGCACAGACTCAATAAATGTTGACCCAACAAGCTTCTACGAGCAATAATCAGAGTGTTTTCAGTCCCAGTAGTGTCTGTAATCTGAAAAGGAAAGGAAAAAAACAGCACTTACGATTTCCACACTCTGTCTGCCGGGTGGCTGAGGAATTGAGTATTTGATGAGACCCTGGGAGGGAAAGGTGTGCAGAGAGAGAGAAAAGAAAATCAATGAAAAGTAGTGAGTAGTTAATTGATGTTTTTACCACATTTTCAAAAAAAAAAAGAAGCTTCTGCAAAATGTGCATGTGCTTACCTGTGCAGGGTTTGATCCACCTGCACCACCAGCAAATCTGTGGGGATAAATCTAAAAAAAAAGACAGAAATAAAGATAAGTGTACTGTGAGCATGTCGTAATCACAGCAAAAGCAACATTTCATGAAAAAACACAAAGTGAAATGAAGGCCTTCTTATCAGCAAAGAAGGAGTCTGACATACTAGTTCCACACTGTAAGCGCCAGGCAGTCCAGGTGGTGGTAGAGCCTGACCGGCTGGGAAGGGATTTTTCACCTGAATGGATGTAACATCGTCAATATGGTCAGTAAACAGTGAATTCCACACAGCAGTATCTCTGCTGTGCTTCATAGCTGTATCACAAGGAGTTCAGGTGCTCAGTAGTGTACTGTATACTATTCATTTTTGCACAGATCAACAACCTTTTAGACACAGAAGTTAAACAGCACACAATATGCATGAGTACCTGTGAGGGTGGTACCTGTTGCCTGGAACCTGCGTAATGAGGCAGGTAATGAAAGAAGGACTGAAAATGAAGACAGAAACAGAAAACAGAAGAAGTCAGAGCAAAGAAACATTCGGGAAACAAACCTTTCTGAATTTAGAGAGAGCAAACTTACAGGTGCAGCTGAGACCGTGCTGGCCAGACAGAAGCAAAGGATGGCCAATTTCATTTTTGCAGATAATCCAAGTTCTACAGACACAATTCATCATTACTTCAACAAAGACATACTGGATGGTTGCCGTCCCATTAGAAAAGCACGCATCAACTTATGTTGAAGTTCTTCATAACTCACCTTCTGCACTAAAAACTCTTGAGAGGATGATGAATGTTGACGTTGTAGATGATGCCAGTCGATCGTATCTTCCACAGAGTTACTTGGTCTTTTATAGGGCGCCAGGTCACCTGACAGCCAATCACAGTCGATGCCAGTGATGTTACCCAACGTGTAGTTACAGTGCAGGTGTCTAGTCTTCGGCTTTACTAAATGACCAGTGGTCAAATCCACTTTCTGCATAATAGCAGACCCTGTTTGATTACACTGTTTAGAGCAGCGCACACCTTCACTCTGCTTGCTCCTTGTTCTGCCATCATGACAGTTTCATTGGTTCTGTGCGGCACTGTGGCATAAACATCTGAAACTGCAATATTATGTCTATTATGTTAATGTAATATTGTTTGTCTATCCAGGCAACTGGCAATAAAAGTACTGAATATGTACACAGAATTAAATTAGAAACTCCCATGTCTTTTACTCAAGTGAAATGCACATTTATACTATCAATAGTAGAGTGAAGTAAAACTTCCTTCATGTATTAGCTTGAATAATTGTCAAACGTGATTGTCTGCCTGTGTTTTAAGTTGTAACTATTCAACTTATAGAGAATTAGTCAAAAACATTTCATTTTCATTATCATTTTATAATGATAATCTTACTACAGCGAATGAGCGCGTAAGTATGTTTTCATTAGCATTATATTCAATATATGTAGTTATTTGAAGCAAAGAACCAGAAGAGAATGGATGAGTTTGTTTTATTTATTATGAAGCATAGTTATAGCAAATTTGATTGAGGAAACAACAATATGCAGTGACTCAAAAGACTCACATTTTATTGTATAGCACCATTTCTTTTTACGAGACTTAGCACTTTTCCCCCTTTTTTAATAGAAAAGCATAGCTCAATCTGCAGAGCACCATTCTTTTTCCCTGAAAATGCGTAGCACAATTTTCTTTTCAAAGGCAAAGCACCATATTTTTCATACTTTAGGAAACAGCAGTGTTGGCTGGTCATTTTTCACTGCAGTAGGCTGTTGGTCTCATTGCATTGGTCACCTAAAGTGGGAAGGGAAGCAAATAAATCTTCACTGTTCTTTTCATAACAAAACTTTCATGTATTCAAAGACACCCAGTCACCCAGAAAGAGAATATATAACAAAAGATAAATATATGATCCTCAGATTTTGTTTCATAAATTATTTTGTCTGAATTATGCAGTAATATAGTTCACTCTATTTGCCTTGTGAATATGTGAGTGTGTATTTTGTGTGTACCTGTCTATGCACAAACTGTTTCATTTGTCATCGTCATCGTCGTCATCATCTCCGCCGGGCCTGGCAGCCTGAAATGACAGAGGCTTCTGATGAGCCAATCAGGAGTGAGGATCGTCTCTCACATCTCTGCTGATGAGTCGATGTTTCTCAATACCTCAGCAGAAATAGTTGGAAGACTGTTTCTCTTACGTAACACTCATTTATTAGAATGAACCTGTTGCCCTCATCACCAATTCAATTCAATTCAGTTTCCTACCTGCTGCGATCATTTGAAGCTATGATTGTACATCCAAATCAATCAAACCATGTATACGTTGACAGCTGACAGTGACCAAGTCTTAAACTTAAACTTGAACTTAAATTGGCTCAAAATACAAATCCATAGTCTTTCTTACAGGGACATTTACAGCAACCACAGGTACAACAGGGGCAGCAGGAGCAGCTGGAGCTTCAGGAGCAGCTGGAGCTACAGGAGCAGCTGGAGCTTCAGGAGCAGCTGGAGCTTCAGGAGCAGCGGGAGCGGCAGGAGCAACGGGATCGGCAGGAGCGGCAGGAGCTGGCACGTCGAAACCGAAGGGGTAGAACTGGAGCAGATGAGAAAGATGAAGAGAGCTTCAGTTCAATAAAATCTCAAACAACTTCCTGTCAGAGAAATGAAAAATCTGCAGGCACTTACCACCTCCTCTGTCTCTCTACCGTTTGGATGGGGGATCTCCTGCTTGATGAAGCCACGGACCTTTCAGTGAAAACACATGCAGACACACACATGCACTTAAAAACTTTAGTACCTCAAGTATAATCTAGCTGTACTCTGGTCTCTGAAAGTGCCTTTTGTTGGACTGTAATTATCTTTCATTCAGGTGGTAGTGCAGGCTTTCATTGCATCTTGAATTCTTTGGATTGAGCGTCTGCAAAGTACTACATGCACACACACATCAAGCTACACTGTGTCACTCACAGGTCCTCCAATGGGCTGTTTCTGGGCATCAACTGGGAGCAGCTGGAAATGAGAACAGTCAATATTATCATACGAAAGAGTGATTATTAGATCAAATTAATTTAAAGGGTGTAAACAATAGCAATGTAAACAATATGATTTAGCTCTTACAACGTCCAGTGTTCCAGCCGGGGCTCCAGCAGGAATAGCCTGGGCTGCCTGTGAAGATAATATTAATCATTTTAACCTTTAGGTGAGTGAGAAAAAGCAGCAAACTACAAGTGAAAGAGGCATCAACGGGCTCAGACACATTACCATCAGTGGTGAACACATAATAGCAGAGCTGTGTGCGGCGCTTGTTCAGTGAAAATGTGTCTTTTACTGTGGTTTTTGTGTGTATGTCATGATACACGCCAGTTGGTCTGAGCTGCGTCTTACTGTACCTGAGCCGGAGCGTGATGGATGTCAAACTCCATGAACATCTGGGGCTGCAAAGAAGAGAAAAACAGTGTAAAATCAATTCAGACAAACTTGACATTGCCAATAACCAACATGCACAAGAAGTTCCTCAAAGTGCTCAAGTTTGACCATATGCTGCTGAAGATTACGTGATACGAAAGCTCCAAAACAGCTACATAGACCTTAAGGTAAGACTTGTTTTGTCAAATATTTACAGTATGCAGTGTTGAAATATGCATACAAAGGGTGTTTTCCTTACAGGGGCACAGACAGCCATCCCAAGGACGCAGGCAGCAAGCAGGATGAATTTCATTTTGAATGAAGCTGTCAAAGAGATTTGTTTAAAGTTATTGGACTTGACAACATTCACTGCATCGTTTGAAACAGAATTAAAATAGATAATTATTTTACAATGCCATAAGATATTAGTTGTCCACATTACCTTTCCTCTCTGGCAGCACGCGAGCACTGTAGGACTGTTGAGGACCGGTGTGAGTACCGGAGAGAGATTTACTCCTATTTATTTGCTGACAGAACAAAGGACGAGCAAACCTATGACAGGTATTGGTCATAAGCCAAGGATTTTCATTTTTTACGATTACAAAATTGGCAGCTGTGTCTCGGTGAGAAATCTCGTAATACATTTTTGGCTTGAAACGCACATTAATCACATTTGATCCCACACTGATGTGTTTTATCAGGTGGGCCCTTGCAACATCTTTTACACCCAAAAAGGGCACCAGGGTTGCACATGAATAGGAGTCAATAAGTGAAGCTTTATAGCATTATACTATAGCTGTAATATATATATTTTTATTTAAGTGGTCATTCTAAAATATATAATAAGTAGCATTATAGCTGATGATGATTGGATGATGAGTATTATAATTGTGTAATATTATATAATTAATAAGTCTTACCATTTCTGCATTCCTTCATGACAATCACAACATGTTGGAGGCCTGTTATCCCGACAAACTCTTTCACCTTTTGTTGAAAAATAGACTGATTTATTGGTTTTGGTGGAACAGCAAATTGGTGACAGCTTGAAAACGCCGCACTCAAACAGTCACTTGGATGTGAGCCTGTAGGGACACTTAAGAGCTGCACTTGGGCCAAAATCTATTAACTATGAAGAAAAGGTCTCAGCATGATAGACAACCTCCCACATTGTGGTGTTGCTTAGTAAGTACCATTGAGTTAGATTCTTAAACAAGAGTAATTACCACAGGTTCATACATACAGTATTTGTGGGAAAAACTGCAACTTTATGAAGCGCAATTATATTCTAAACAAATAAATGACGCTGTGTGTTTTCTCGACATGTGCTTTGTGTTAAGAGCAACAGACTGCTGTAGGGCAGTTTTTAATGTGCAGCTGCAACACAGAAAGTCACAGTGTCAATTTAATGGCATGTACATGAAACTGAATATATTAAAGCTGCTATAATTTATATTATTATATTAACAAGGCTGGTGTCTCTTGTAGTGATGAACCCACAGAGAATTATCACCCAAAGAGCAGTTCATCTATTGAAGGCTTTAGCATCATTTAGCTCAGCACATAACTTCAACATCAACCTCGTTTTCGGCCGCATCAGGTAGGTGTTTTCAGCTTTAATGCTCTAAAGACCCACTGCACACTACCTGCTCAGCACCTAACAGCAGACAGACACAGTTAACAACTAGCTGGTGAACATAATGAAGCATATAGCAGCTAAAGCGCCGGACATTTCCCTCAGGAGTTGGAGGAGAGAAAAAACAGAGCGTAAACAGAGAGTAAATATCTGAATTTTATTGATCAGGTGGACACAAACATGACTCCAAATGAATGTTAATGCTGCTGGATGTGTGTGATTATTCGACGTCAACCACATCTACTTAAAAGGTGATAATATGTCAATGTTGTGCTCACAGCTTGTTTTCAGTATTCCCAGTAAGAATATATTTAAACTAAAATCATGAAAACAAAACGATGGAACTTCATTAACGCATTGTTAGTCTATGGATTTAATAAATAATGTGTTTAGCTTTTTCTCAGTATGTTATGTTGTGTTATGTTATGTTATGTTCTCAGTAACTTTTCTCTGCTGGTGGCTGCGGTCTCAGACAAGGTTTCCCTGTGTGGGTTGGAGTTTGGGCTGAGCAGGTGTTTGGACAGTGGCCGCCTCCTCCGCTGGTCTTTCCAAACCTACAGGGACCCCGGCAGCGTTCGGCTGTGGTCCAGGGCTTGCCGGCCCCTGTGTCTGTGGGACTCCAGCTGACGAGGTCGCCACAGTTGGCTCGATGCCTTGCGGATCTGGGTTCGCGAGCCCAGCGGCAGGGTTCACAGGCTGAACGGCTGCTGCAGGCGAGTTTGTAAACACAGTGGGCAGGTACACACCTAGCTGGGCCATTTTAGCTGCCATCTGAAACAGAGAAGAGAGGAAAGATACTGTAAGAGGCGAGGGAGGGGGAAGAATTGGATCATCAATAGGATCACTGAGTTCACTGAGCAGATTGTTTGAACAAGCTGAGAGACAGATAAAAATCTTGGCTCTGTTACCTCGAGTTCCTCTGAGCTAAGACTGCCAAGTGGAGAGTTCTAGTAAAGAAGGACAGCAAATAGAACATAATCAGAAAGAAAATGATGAAACGGGACTGAGCATTAATCATGATTATATCTAAGTTTACAGAGTGTATATTGCGTTTACCATTGGTTGTAATTGGTTCCGGAGCATGTATACTATTTGGGGATTCTGTGGATAACAATTAGACAGTCTAAGTACTTTTCCTTACATTTTGCCTCATTTTGAAGTAGAATATGTTATTTTTTTTTTGTGATATGAGCACTGCTGTCTGGTTCAAATTTATAAAGGTGCAGACACACCTGTTGTTGTTGCTGCTGCTGCATTGGCTGAAGTGCATTTTGTGAAGGAGCAGCTCCAGAAGGTGTTTCTGCAGGTAACACTGGACTGTTCGGAGGTTGATTTGCTGGAGTTTGTGGAAGAGGTGATTGAAGAATCATCGGGAATCCATACTGGGAGAACTGGGGGAGAGAAACGACATTTACAACAATTTCTGCCCTGCGACAAGACAAAATTGATTAGATCTTATTAGATCTAAAGTATTACAATTACAATATCACGTGTGGCAGAAAAAACATGTTCAAGACAAAACAGTATCTAAGTTTCCATCTCAGGGTCATAAATCAAGGGACAGATTGCTGCAAAGTGTTATGTCTGTTTCAGTTATCCTATACACTACATGTTGACAGCACATGTGAGGAACAAAGTATGCACTGTAGAAGTATGTAAAAGACCCCGAGGTGAAATCTTTCAAGCTGGGTTGTGGTTGGAAAATATTTTTGCATCTACAGTCTCTAGTACAACACAAAACAGTACATGTAGTGCTATTGCAGTGCACACAGTATCTTACCAGTTGATTTCTATAGGGTGATGAGAGAAGAGGAAAGTATGTATAAGGAGGGAACATCTGAAAAATACAGCAACAAAACAAACTTCAGATTAGTTGCATTCTGATTCACTGAACTGTGTCTCTGGGATTTATGTTATTGTTCTAAGTAAAAACAAAATAACAGACAATGACATTGAAAATAGCTTTAAAAGAGTTAAAGATATTGTTTTGCTTGCTGTAAATTTTTCTCTTTATGTCCCACCAGAGGCTGCTGTGGGAGTGTCGGCTGGTTAGCATGCTGAAATCCATGGACACTCGGCTGCATAGGGATGATCATCGGACTGCCCCCTAGTGGAGACCAAGTGTGGTGCGTGGGAGGCAGGAACTGGGGGCCACCGTGGGGACTCAGCAGCTGGGGAAGCCCAGGCTGTGGTTGCTCCACAATAGGGGACAGCGGGGCCGGCGTCTGAGCGTCAGGTTTCTGAGTGGCTCCTCCTTGTGAAAGGAGGGGAGGAAGGACATCAGGATGGACCTGAAAACATAAAAGAAACATCTCAAAATGATCATTGTCACAGCAGATTTCAAATGTTAACTTAATGTTGTCAAATAAATGTAAAACTCATAAACACAGAAAATAACATTTTAGAATAAATAAATGAACCTACTTACTGGCACTGCAGACACCATGATGGTAAAACACGACAGTAGGATTGCGACAATCATTCCCAAACACAAAGAAAAAAATCAATATGGTTCTGAATTGGTTCCCATATGATCAATGAAAGCTGAAAGGAATGTCCACTTAGACCACTCGGGATAAACTCAATGAAATGCTGTGAGAGGGGGCATTGACTTATGCTCTGCTCACAGAGTGAAACAACCAATGACAGAACAGACATGACAGAAAAAAACAGACAATTTCAACCAAATCTTCTGGTGTGAATGAAACAATGACGTGGAAACCAAAGAAAATCCACTGAGTTCCTTAAACTGCCTGTTTTACTCCAATTATGATGCTGTAATGTCTACAGAAATGAATAAACAGACACAGAAGAACTCAGGACTTGGCGGTTTTCCTGTTACTCAGAGCACCTGTGGGTGCGGCTGATGTGTCAGTGTTTCTCTGTTGTAATTACGGTCAAACCAAATATGTGTAATGTGCAACGAAACAGAAAAAAAAGATGAATAAGGAAATGGCAGAATAGCAGGTATAACGCTTCAGTCGTGGACCTTCGTCAGGCATTCACAATATGAAACAACATCTTTATAGTAGAGCCACAAGTTGAAACAACCAATCAAAAGGGAGCCATTAGCTAATCTGACTGCAGTCTGTGGCACTACTATAAAGATGGTGTTTCACATTGTGAATTTGATGCCTGATAAAGTCCACTCAGTGCTGACAGTGTGCACGAATTCAAAATGTTCTTTTGCCTGATTTCTTTTTCCAGCACACCTTTTTAGTTAGAAAAGTAGTTATAGAATATTACTTAAGCTGCTAAACCCACAAGAGGCCATTTAAAGAGCACTTATGGCAAATAATTTAGAGAATATACATGAAAGTTAAAGCATGAACCTTGATGATAAGATACAAACACTGCAGAAAAGTAACCTAAAAGCTAAATGGCTAAAATAAACAATTGCAACACACAAAGTAGTCAATGAAACACATCTTGATGATCAGGATGATATATATCATCATCATCCTCTTGCAGGTGTGCACTTGCACAACGGCACACATGTACCTGAAACACAGACACAGAAGATAAGGTCTCTGATAAGGCTCATCACTTAGTGGTGTTATTGAACATTTACTGTATGTCTTCTCAGCTGGATCCACTTAGAGAGTGCAAGTACGCACAAGTGCACAAAGGGAAAGACTAACTCTGGAGGCAAAAAGGAAAAAAAGTTTAACTGTCAGTCAAGAAAAGCTGTGCATACTGTGACAGCTGGATGTTTCAGTGTTGTGGGTAGAAAAGAGCTCTCTGAACCTTAAAATATATTTTTGTTAAACTAAAATATAGTTTTGGTTTTGAAATGTTTTTCACTCAGAAATCAGACATTAGATACAATGGTTGTTCAAATGTGTCAAACACATTAGAAAATACTTAATTATCCTTGAAATCCCTTTCCCAATTTTCTTTACTCCATTGCCGTTTTACAGGTGTTTCTGGAGCCCATCCCAGCATGCACTGTGACGCAAGGCCAACAGTAATAGACAGATGCTCACCCACTCTTATTCATAGCTGATGATTGACTTAGTATAAAAATCCACCTGAATATTATGTCTTTGGCAAATTGCAGAAATCTGAATCACTGTTACTTGATATTGTACAGTATTAAATTAGAATATTGGGAATACTCTTCAGTCATGTCACATATGTGGCCTGGGATATATTGTAATGTAAATAATGTATAATGAATGTAATTTGCTTTATTTTTTTCTTTATCATCTTATATAGCTCTTTTCCTACCTCTTCAGACTGTTTGAATCTGATGTTTTTTATTGCTAAACATCATGAGTGCTGAGTGACGAGACAAGTTGGTTTGGCACAAAGAAACAAACAGGTTTACACATTTATTATTGTAATTGTAATGGAATGCAACATCCAGGCAGTATCAATATTGACTCCAGATTTGTTCTTGTAGGTGCTTAACACATGACATATATATATATATATATATATAGATAGATAGATAGATAGATAGATAGATACATAGATATTGAGTTCGTAGGACTAAAAAAGTATGAATAATAATAAATAATAAATCAATCAATCAACAGACCGGCTGACAGACAGACAGACGATGACAGATAAAATGTCACCACAAAAATGTTACCTCAACGTGTATCTTGTTTCAGATAGAATTTTATTTTTCAAAACCCCATCAAATACAAATTATAAAACACGCAAAAGTCATTTTTCAGTGCATGATTTGAAAGTATTGATTTACACCAAGCTATGCCTGTTATTTGGTTGGTTTATATTATTTAACAAAGTTTGCAGGTTGAATTGACATTGACAAACAAACTTGAAAGTAAGATTACATTCACAATGTGCAAAGCTCACTTTGGCAAAAAAAAATAACACATGAAAGAATTCATTAATTAAGTTGTACACAAAGAAACAGGTGTATGTTTGTGAAAATGTTAATGCAGCTGTACATATATTTGTCAAAGTTTCTGTGAATAAATGGAACAAAGAGTTGGCACTGCAGTGCGATGAATGGGAATATTGGTCAAGAGGCTGAGTCATGATAAAAGTACAGTGCGACAGACTCCACTGATGAAGCAAAGAATCAGGTATTAAAGGCTCAACACTCATCCCTTTCTTAAGCTGTGTTGATCCAGGGATGGTGATGTGTGTGCCCGCCGAGTGGATATTACACCGGCGTGTCGTCAGCATCCTCCCACAGGTGTCTGGTCCTGAGACCAACCACCAATAAAACAATAATTACACCCTGACGGAGTGCCTGTCTCAATTGTACATGTTCCAAATCCTAACGTTTCACTACATTCTTCAGATTTTTATGTGGACTGTGGCGTAAAAAAAAAGACACAATACATTTTCCTGATTAAAATGATATGGAAAGTGATAAACATGAAAGGAGTCAACAGAAAAATACATGAGAATGTGGAAAGGTTGCAGAACCAATACTGAAATGTGAAAACATGCCAACAAATACATTTAGATTTTTGTAAAAGTCAATAAATCTGGTTCAAACATGGTTTCAACATGAGAAAATACTACCAACATATATCATAGCAAAAAACACATACACAGCATACATTTCCATATCAGCGAGTACCCTGCTGTTTGAGAATTAAAGTAAAGTGATTCAATCTGCTCTCAGATCAGTACAGTTCATCCATTGTCTCCTCGCGGGGCCTCTGTGGTAGAGACAACTGTGGTCTGGGGGGGTTGTGGGCCTGGGGTTGGGTTTGGTTTTGGTGCTGGAGGTGGAGGTGGAGGTGGAGGTGGGGCAGGTGGTGGCTGCGGCCACAGACCAGGAAACAGAGGCCAGATTGGGAAGGAAGGCCAGGGAAGAATCGGCTTGTGGTGAAATCCCGGGTACCGATCGCCGCTCTACAGCAAGACAAATTAAACACAATAAAACATTTTTAAAAAATCAACGTTGTTTTGCCAAAGTCTCTCTATTGATGAATGATATGATTGATTTAATTCTTACCTCATCACTGTCAGACTCACTGCTATGATGAGAATTCATTCTTACCTCATCACTGGAAGAATCACTGCTATGATAATGATGACAACTCTACAAAAAACATTAAATAAAATGTTAGATTTGTTTTTCTTATTAGCTGAAAATGTATAAGTCATAAAAACATTAGCAACAAAAGACTATTTATTATTTTAGTTTGTACTTACAGCTACAGGGGAATTGATCAAGTAGAAAATCATCAGAAGAAAAAACTTCATCTTGCACTTCAAATCCCTTGATAGTTGGAGCTGCCTGCGTGCCACAGTGGAGTACGAGTGTAAACAGCTTAATAATGAATAAAATATTAAGCCCACGTTCGCTACCTTCAAGCTGGTCCCTTCAGGAAACTCCATTAGCTTTTAAACAGCCTTGGTGTGCCCACACCGCTCTTGCACTTTAAAGGTGTGTTACTTCATGTCAGATGTGGTCGATCTCATGGCAGCCGCCGGAGACAAAACCAAAATAGGCGTGAACACAATTTCATTACCCGACTAGACTGTGTTTTTGTAACATTAAAGGACCACATCCACTTTATAATCCTTACAGACTTAAAAGTATTTTTGCACACATGCTGGGCTGAATTAACCATGAAGCTCAATTTGTACACACACACACACACACACACACACTTCCTGTTTAAAGAAAACAGTGTTTGAATTCTGAGTAAAATGCAGATTATCAACATGCTATAACACATTACATATATATTTAGAAAATAATTTCATTTGCTGTCGAAGGCGGGGAAGACTGATGTGTTGTTGAAGCGCTCTGCATTTGCGAAGCAGGAATATCTGTTGCCGAGGGCTATATTTCCACCTGCAAAACAATACTTGCTCAATCCTTTCCAAATACTGTAATCATCTTGTTTACTCATGGTGGACCTCTTCTATTTCCTTCCACAGCGGCCAATCAATTTTACAACCTGTTGCATGTGTCATTTTATCTCTATCCAGAGATTTAAAAAGTGTTCATTTCAACATGATGATGGGCAAACAAGACCAACACTGATAATAAAATGTTGATATATAAAAGGTGATATGGGAGAATTTGTGAGAATAAGAGCTTGATCATTATATATGTTTTTATTTGCTGTTATTCAAGGCTTCGTGCTTCACAGCACACTGGTTCTATCATCATGATTTGTGGGGGTTTTCTGAAAAAAAACGTAACGTTATTTTCTAACTATTTGCTAGTTTTATAATCTCTTCTATCTGTTAGAATCAGGCTACCAGGAGAAATTACTTTTTCATTGACCTGCAGGTTACAAACATTGTTCATCATCAAACACAATACACCGTGCATTGTAACAAACTTTGTAAATAAATCTGAAGGCTTTACTTTTAGAAACACTCATTTGTCCTCCATTTTAAATCACATTCACAAGCACTAGCCTCAGGTCGAAGTTGACACACAACACATACACTCTAAAGGCAGAGGCATGTGTATACTAGACGAATCCATGATAACATGTTAGTTTTTTGATTTTCATTTGAAGAAACATGTAGCTTCTTCAGAATATTCATCCTAAAACAGAGACGTTTGCCCTCAGGGACAGAAGGAATCTGATCAACACACCATTCAGCAGCAGCTCATAAAAAGATCTTCTTGGCAACAGGTTTTATGATGTGTTGTTTCCTGACACGCTACATGTTCAGTAATGCAGGAGTCACACGCTGTCTGACATATGATGATAAGACCAGGAATGTTATTGTCATGATCCACAGCCAAGCTTTACACAAACTAATGGAACTAGAATTTCAATTCTTGTGTAAATCCCAACGTGTTAAATCACATTCAATTTGTAGAAATCGCAGATACATCCACAATCTTCAGTAAGATACAGAAAACATAATAACAAATAGTGTGGGGAAAAAAAAAATCATATTTTGTAAAAATCACTTCCCAATCAAACAGTGAGCATGTTGTCTTTCTGTCTTTCCCTCTTTTGTTGATAAAATTGGACTTTCTGTAAGTTTTCCTTTTCTGTTCACCTGTTATGGGCACATTTGTTCATGCCACTACCAGGTCCTTTTTCCATTTATTGCACTCTTACTCCTGGTAACATAAAATGTGTCTCTCTACGAGGAAATGACTTATTAACGAGGGAACAATGTGCAGCTTCACACTGCCTGTCAGGCCACTTTGAAATAAGGTCACACAGGAAACTGATCTCTTTTCATTAGGAGACTGCCACTTTGTTTTCTGTTTTAGAGTTCCTTTGCTAAAACAACCCATTCAAATTGAAATTATTTTTTTTCATCCCAGGTGTGAAATTGAGGTGAAAATGCATCACTGGAGGAGACCCAATTTTACCAGAAACAGCTGCTGTTTAAAGGAGCAATGTGGCGACTCAAAAGACTTCAGGATTCAGTTCAGAGGTCACAGAATATCAAAGCATGAACGTGTTTATATGAACATGGATTTTTTTAATTCCCACAGGGAGTCTGTGGTATAATTGTATGTCTGACTTTTGTAAGCAGTGTAGATGTGACCTATGAAACCAAACAGCATCAAACAGGGATGGAGGATAACATCCAGCATCACCTGCAGTGGGGTTGCTATAGCAATTCTTGTCTGTGCTTGAACCCCGGTGTGCTAGCAGCCAAGTTCAATTTTTCCGGTATTATAACTGTTGTTTTAAAAAAGATTTGTCCTACTTAGTATTTGTACAACCAGATATTCAGACTATCTTAAAATAAAGACCAGGAGGAAATGAAGTGCATTTTAAAGGTTTTTTTTATTGCTTTCATTTGTATTAAACCAGTAAGTGATTTATTCAGAGCATGATCACATCATGGTTTTGTGGTTGTTGCAGATTGTTGAGCCAAGTCCCTGATGAGCTTCAGGACCTTGAGCAGCTCAGTAAGCTGGGCAAAGGATAGGTTGTTGGTGTTGGTGGTAGTGCTGCGATTCTGTAGGGGGGGGGAATAACTTATTTCTAACATATTTTCATTTAATCTCTATTTCTCCCTTCTATGGTTGATTAGACAATGTCAGTTCAAATTAATAAAATACTTCTGATTTACATCATTGCACCCAAACTAAATACTGACCTCCTCACTTGAGCGCTTCTCAATCACATGGGTAGGACTAGCCTTTAAAATTAAGAAAAACATTTTGGTAAAATGGTACTAAAAGTAAACAGAGTTTCAGACTGTGTCCTTTTTTTTAATGCATTTTATAATTTTGTAAAATTGAGTACAGAGAGGCCATGACTTACCAAAGAGCTGGAGACCAGCATCATGACCACAACAAGAGCTACAACCTTTACTCCAAATGCCTGCATCTTAAAAAAGAAAAACAAACCAATTTATCACATGAAAATCACTGCAAATTACTTTTGCAGATGAATGCAAAGATCCTATCTTGGCCATGTTTGTTTTGTAACTACGTGTAGAATTTGTCCTTACCTTTCTGAATGTTCGGCTCTTTCAGTTGTTGTACAAAAACAGTGCTGTGATTTTAAGTTAATGCAGAACCAATTTTCAGTATGGCATATATAGCTTCTGTCAGCCAATCCCAGATCACATGAGAGCACCTCAGTTGTTCTGCAATGTAACAATGTCATTACAAAGCGGAGAAACAAACAAGTGTCCAAACAATTTTTTGTAACTGCACGTGGCGCCATGTCAAGCAATTAAAAGCATTACGTTTGTTTGCTCTACTGGTTGCATGCATTCATTACTGTAATAAATCATTGAGACAGCTACAATGCCATCAGATACCCGTTATTTCAGAAAAGAGGGTGGATTGTAGTTCCCAATAATTGATTGGTTGCCCTACCTGCTCAGCGGACAGACAAAGTTAGCAACTAGCTGGTGAACTTAGTGGAGCATATAGTAGCTAAAGAGCCAGATATTTTCCTCAGTTGTTGATGGAACCAACACAGAGCTAAAAAGAGAGTAAACATTGGATTTACATTTGCTAAGTTGGTCCAAATGAATGATTATGTTACTCGATGTCTGCTGGAGGCAACTGCTTGCTAACTTAATGGGGTGATTATATGCCAATCTTGCTGTCAAGTCAAGTCAATTTCATTAATATAGACCAATATTACAAATTTGCCTCAATAGGCTTTACAATCTGTACAGCTCACTCACTCGCTCTCTTTAGCCCCTTGATTCAGATAGAGAAAAACTCTTTAAACAGGGAAAAAAAATGGATGAAACCTCAGGAAGAGCAACAGCGGAGAGATCGCTCTCCCAGGATGGACATTCAATAGGTATCGAGTGCACACAATGATAAAATGTAGCTATTGCTATTGCAGACCTCCCTTGACAATTAAAAGAAAATAAGGTCTCCTGTAGTTTGTGTTATATTTGCGTTTTATTCCCATTTGTGGTCTGGGACACTGTAGGGATCAGGTCATTTCTGAAAACTAGCAAGAAGTTATTGTTGTGTTCCAAAAAGTGAGGACAATTTGCACCTATAAAAAGTATTTGTACTATTTTCCAGCAAGTTATACTACCTTTAATGCAGAAATTGTTTATAGATAAGCTGTCAGGACATTGTGCAATTGTGTATTCTGTCCCGGGGCTGCGGGCACATCCTTGATACTTTTTAAATGGTAAATCCGTCTAGACACCGTGAGCTGAGTTGAGCTGAGTGGCGGACAGCTTAGTTGAGTAATCGTATGCGCATGTGCACTCTGCAGTTATTTTGTTCTTTATTTACCACCGTATTGATTCCTCTGTTGTGCACTGTGTCATATAGGGAACAGTACAAGCTGTATCCTGCTTACTGTAAAAATGATACAAACTGAAAATGCATGCAGTTACACAATGACAGTATGATAATAAATAACTTGTGAGCAGAGAGAGAGTAAGAGAGATCCTCAGATTAAAGTAGAGTTAAATCAGTAAAGCAGAATGCTCATATGATTGAAAAAGACAAAACAACAAAACAAAAATGAAGCATATCTTGATAATTTCTTCATTTATTTTTAATTATTTTTCATTTAGTTACTCAAGAAAACAATACTGCACATAAAAAATTCAAGAAGTAGTTTCTAGAATTCTTTTTTCCATCTTTCTGCCTGCCAGTTTTGTTTCTTCATTTTCCTGCTGGAGGAGGAGAAGGAGGAGGAGCAGCTCCATTGGTAACACTTGCCAACAGAAATTGTAGCAACACCGTCAAGGCTTGGTTGGGTTGATAGCCGGAGTAAAGTGACGGATACTGAAGCATATATTGGCTTATCTGGAAAACAAAATATTATTGTTTTGTTGCATTTTATGTAAAACGGTAATTTTACAGTCTATGAATAGAATTATTTTGTCTCAGAATTACTTCATGACTACCTGAGCGCTTGACTCGACCATTTTCCTCATAGACCTTCAAGAAGAATCTCATATCAGCAACTGTTGCATACATTCACATTACTTGCTTTTTGATCTGAATTTGAAGCACCATAAAAACATGCAGCCTTAAACAAAATTTTAAAATTCGGAACCGATAATATTGTAGGTCACAGTCG
This sequence comes from Enoplosus armatus, assembly GCF_043641665.1. Taxonomy (NCBI): domain Eukaryota; kingdom Metazoa; phylum Chordata; class Actinopteri; order Centrarchiformes; family Enoplosidae; genus Enoplosus; species Enoplosus armatus. Next base: position 17,399,532 of record NC_092181.1, read on the forward strand.
ACATGAGAACTTACAGGAAAGGCTATGAAGCACAGAACGAGGACCAGCAGTTGCATAGTTGAAAAACACAAGTATCCTTCCCATGGAGCAGAAACACAAAGGGTAAAAGCTCAGTTGTAAATTCAATTGCACTAGCTGCAGGCTGCGCTGGTAAACTATGAATAGTCCCCTGAGATAAAAATCTTACCTTTAAAGTCAAGAGTGGTGTTGACACCAAAGGCCAAATACGGAGTCAACTGGTGAATTTGGTTTTGATCTTATATTTGTCCCAAAGGTGTGAAATGTGATGAAATGATGTATTTGGGGGGATAATCCTAAAAACGTGTTGTCCACTGTCCATGCAAGACTTAGAACTAATCTCATAGCTGTTGGGAAATAGTGAAGTGGTGTTTACTGGACGTTATTCATGTACACAGCTGCTTGTGAACGCTTCCTAAAAATAATTGACTGCACATTTCAAATGTACTTAGTAAGTAAAAAGAATATTGCCATCTTACACCAGGATTATTATCTGGATAAAATCAGCAGAACAATATATAGAAGCAGGACAATATATGGAATACAGTCTCTTCAAAGTATACTGAAGCACACAGTTCACTGGTATCCGATAGAGAGTGTCTTAGGAATGGGATTCCCCATTCTTGTATCCTCATACAGTCCTGTTCTGTAGATCTAAACAAGGGGACCCACTGGCAACATAACAAAGAGGGCTTTATGGAGGAGAAGGTACGAAAAGACTCCTACTGTAAGAACCATGAAGAAAGTACCTATACATTGCAACGCACATGCAGTATATCCATCAATATCACAAATATACAACAGAATACAAAACTCCAAAACCTACACTACTGTCTGTGTCAAACAGAAATGGGAGAAGGAATCAGGTCTGGAGATATCTGAAGGGAAAACCAGGTCCTGGAGAGAGTTCTGTTGGCAGAACATCATACAATATTTTGTGACTCCAAAATTGCAATGTATTCAATATGGTTATCAAGGCCCGGGTGAATGCTGGAGCCAATGCGGTATTTAAAAAACAATAGTTGAACATTGTCATATGAAGGATGAACATCTGTTTAAAAAACTCTTCACCATCACACGGAAATGGCTGCAGCAAAGCCCTTCAACAAAGGCAGACTGGACTGCAAATGTCAGCGAAATAAACTGTATGTATGTATCTATCGTTCTGTCGTTCTGTCTGTCTAATCATTTCTTTCTACACAGTTTCATTCATGTTTCTGTTTAAGAAAAACAAACATATTTGGTCCATGTTTTCCATTCATGAAGTTTATTCAGCAGATACTACAGACAATACAGTGATCTTGATCCACGTTTCATTGAACGAGAATAATGATTGTCAAAACACTCTGGTTAAGTCAATTCATTCAAGTTTTCATTCACTTATTGACTGTTTACATTTCAGATTTTATGTTGTAGTAGTAGCTGCAGTAGTAGTTGTCGCAGGTGGTGCAGTAGCGGGCTGTTGTAGGCGGAGGAGGGCAAGAAGGGCCTGGAACAACTGTTGTACATTCACTGGCTGGGGGTTTGTGGGTTGCTTCAAGAAAATCAGAAACATTCATTGTCAAACGTACGCGAAGCCATCTTCTAAGGAATTCTACAGTAATTGACATTCTGGTGTGTTGAATGTTGAATTCAAGAGGACAAAGAAAACACTCACCTCACTGGAGCCAGAGTTAGAGCCAGAGGTCGACCGAGCAAGACGTTTGTGCTCCGTATCCATCTGTAGAAAATCCACAAAGTTGCAAGTTTAACATTGCCTGCATTATACTATCACAATGATAGTAATGGTATCAACATATAAGAACACTGGTATTGATATTGAGTATGAGCATGTTACACTTACAGGATGAGCCAGAGCGAGGCTCAGGAGGCATCCAAGCACAAATACTACCTTCAGCATGGTTGCAGTGATCACACCTGTTGAAAAGAAAATAACAAAGACTTGCTCAGATCAACAGCGTTTCCAAAATATCAGCAAAGTCGCCAACGCCAGACAGAGAATACAGAAACAAAAGATTCCTATAAATACCTTCAAGTCTTCACAACTTCAGCAGACTGTCTCGCAGATGGTCGAGGAGGTTGTTGTAGTGTTGCTCTGAATGTTGAGCTTTTCTTATATACAGTTACAGGAGCGGATGTCATCTCATTATCACACAGCTTTGTTGGGAAATTGCAATTATAAATTAGGAAATCTTCCACCTCCATATTTCAAGGTGTGGCTGGATGGAATTGTCAGAGACGGAAACCACACGTGGTCCGTGTGATATGTAGCATTCAGTTGATAGCTCACTCCCATTGGATTTGTCTAAAATTAAAATCTAAATATTAGTTTTAGTATAGTCAGAAAACATTTTATATTACCACTGTTATGTTGGTTCAGTCTCTTTTTTTATTGATGGACTATAGTTACTTTCCCTGAGCCAGTTTGCGACACAATAGAACATAAAACAAGTGAAATGATATATGGGAAAGTCAGCCTAAGACTACCCACTCAGAGAGTTCTGTTGGGAGAACATAATATGATATTTCTTGCTCCAAAATGTTTATCTATGGAAAGGGGTTATCAGGGACAGGATGAATGCTGGAGTCAATGTGTTAAAAATTAAAAAAAATTCCATGGTGAGGTGCAGTGTGATGAGGTGAATGACAGTGTTAATTTCAAAACATATGAAACTAGTAATCTTATTATATTATATTAGGAACTGTAAACTCAACAAAACACATAGAAGCCAATCACTTATTCATACATTGCTTTATTATTTATTCATTGCATTTCAGTTGGACAATGTTTATAGTAAGTGTACACTAAAGTCAGAGGTTCCCCAGTCAGCCAGGTGCTCATTTTCCAATTGGAGGGATGACTGGTGGGGGGATGACAGGTGGAGGGACAGGTGGGATGACAAAAGGGAAAACAAAAGGCCGTGGGAATGGCACTGGAATGGGGACAGGATACTGCTGGAACATAGGCTGCATGTAGTACTGGTTCATCTGGAAAACACGGTGAAGAAAAAAGCTAACTTCATATATTGTGTAGTGTATGGGATTATTTTGACAGTGGATCGCAGCATGTGTCCAGATACTGACCTCATCACTGTCATCTGAGCGTTTGGCTCGTTTCTTCTCCTCAGAGACCTTAAGATACAAATGATCTCCCATCAAAAAAAACCCTTGAAAGACCTCAATTAACTCAATTAAGCATAGAAAGCAACACCCCCAAAACAATTAAAGAACATGTGACTCATAGACGGACTTGTTATTGTTGGTTTGAGATACTTACAGGGATTGAGGAACACAATACTGTGAAGCACCAAATCAAAACCAGCTGTTTCATAGCTGAGATAGGCATGATCCTTTGACGAGCAAAAGAGAAAAAGGGGTCGAGTTCAGACACTAATTTATAATATTATTTTAAAAAACAACAACATGGAAATAATCTTACCTTGAGTCATATAATTAGGATTTTAATAGTAGCCACGTAGTGTGTCTAATTTTGCGGTGGTTCTCCTTCTGTCCAGGTTTTTTTAAAGACATTCTTAGCCCTCAGTCATCCAATCAGCTGTCAAAGTTTGGCTGAGATTTTGTATTTCTATTAATGGTTTGAAATGTGATGAAAGATTGTGTGTGGTGGCTCATTCTGACCACGGTCCTCACAATAGCCAGACAGACAGACTCAGAGGTGTTGGGAAACAGTGAAGGTGTTGAAATTGGATGTGATTCAAGTGCTGTTTTATGCTGCTTTGCTATCTATCTATCTATCTATTTATCTATCTATCTATCCATCTAATCAGTCCAATGGTATTAATGTTTCTCATGCATAAAGATTAAAAAAAGAAAACAAACATATTTGATCACGTTCTCCATTTATGATGTTTATTTAGCAGATAATACAGAGAATACAGTGATTTTGATACACATGTTTGATTGAAATAAAATGATGAGTCTGAAACATGACAAACAAAGCTGATGTCAAAATTCTATGTCATTCAGCACTGCTTTTCATCACTTATTGATCTCTGGTTAAATTTCAGATTTTATGTTGTGGCAGCTGGGGCTGTAGTAGCTACAGTAGTAGTAGTGGCTGCAGTAGTAGTAGTAGCTGCAGTAGTAGTAGTAGCTGCAGTAGTAGTTGTAGGAGGTTGTGGGAAGAGGAGACGAAGGAGCTCTATCAACTGTTGAGCAGTAAGCTGGGTGGAGGAAGTCTAGAAAATCAGAAACATTCATTGTCAGCAGATTTTTACAGTAATTGACATTCGTGTGTGTTGAATGTTGAATTCAAGAGAAAAAAGTGGACCTCAGTGGAATCCGAACCAGAGCCAGAGTTAGAGCCAGAGGTCGACCGAGCAAGACGTTTGTGCTCCGTATCCATCTGTAGAAAATCCACAAAGTTGCGAGTTTAACATTGCCTGCATTATACTATCACAATGATAGTAATGGTATCAACATATAAGAACACTGGTATTGATATTGAGTATGAGCATGTTACACTTACAGGATGAGCCAGAGCGAGGCTCAGGAGGCATCCAAGCACAAATACTACCTTCAGCATGGTTGCAGTGATCACACCTGTTGAAAAGAAAATAACAAAGACTTGCTCAGATCAACAGCTTTTCCAAAAAATCAGCAAAGTCACCAACGCCAGACAGAGAATACAGAAACAAAAGGTTCCTATAAATACCTTCAAGTCTTCACAACTTCAGCAGACTGTCTCGCAGATGGTCGAGGAGGTTGTTGTAGTGTTGCTCTGAATGTTGAGCTTTTCTTATATACAGGAGCGGATGTCATCTCATTATCACACAGCTTTGTTGGGAAATTGCAATTATTAGGAAATCTTCCACCTCCACATTTCAAGGTGTGGCTAATTGTCATAGACGGAAACCACACGTGGTCCGTGTAATATGTAGCATTCAGTTGATAGCTATAATAAATAATATGCTTCAGTCCATTAGATTTGTCTAAAGTTCAAATCTAAATATTAGTTTTAGTACAGTCAGAAACATTTTATTTTACCACTGTTATGTAGGTTCAGTCTCATCTTTTTCCACCCTTCAGTATTGGCAAATCAGAAAAATAGATGCCACACGGGATTACCTGGTTTTATGATTACAAATCAAGTGACTTAGTGGCTTAGCCAGGAAACAGGCAACACCCAATGAAGCGTACATTTTTGCCTCCTCTTGTTTTAGGAAATGACTTGCTGCTATAACCTCTACCACCCAAGCAAGTATGTACAGTACACTAATTTGAAATGATCCAAAGAGGTTTTCTATTTCAAACTGTTTCATTTTATTATCATTAATCATTGCTACCAGTAATCATTTTTGTCACATGCTGTTTCTAAGAACACTTATCAAAGTCACTTATGAAGATATTAGCAAACAATTTGTGACGTAATTGCTGTTTTGCACATAATTAAGTGTGACTAAGATGTATTGTTTTGAGAAACATGTGGTGTGTCTCAATGTCTGATGTCTGATATAAGTATCAATGCATGATGGGCCACACACATACTTGTACAGCACAGGTGTTACAGTAGATGCTATACAGTAAGTTACTTGCTTTGTGAAATGTCTGGTCTGTTTTAGGAAATAGACTGGTAAGGTTCAATTTAATGTAATATTTTCTTGTTCTCCAGAAGGTTCTTCAGAAGCAATGCAGCTCTTGTTTATTGCAGCTTCACTTTTGTCAGCAGTAGCTGCTCGTGTGAGTATTACTTTTGATGATAAAAATATGTATAATCTTTGGGGTGACCTTATAATTACACAGGAAAACATTTGCTTGATGTTTTAAACTTGTCATTTATAATTTTGTTGTTCTTTATTTTTTCAGCCAGATTCCTGGAGGCCATGGCAGGACGAAAAGTTTCCGCCTACCGGTGGACCCAAGCTGGATGCAGACTCTCAGGTAACAGGGAATAGACACACAGATCCAGAGGTGCTTCTATCCTCTACATGTGAAGTATTTCTCATTGAATTACCAATTTGTTTAGCGTGGTGACGACGAGCAGTCGGTGACACAAGCCCCAGAAGATGGAGATGGAGGGTCAGTTGGAGACTGGCCAGAATGGGACTCTGGCCACCCAGTATGGGTACGTGGTTTTTCAAGTTGTATAGTTATTACTTAATTGTGACAACATGTCACTGAGAGATAATCAATGAGTCCCTTTTCTTGTTCGGGGTAGCTGCATGAGATGCCCCCATGGCTCCCAAACAGGCCTTCTAGGAGACCAGGAAATGAAAACCCATGTGGACACACGAAAAGGACTGATGGGAATGACCGCCAGCCGGGGAGACCTTCTCAAGTTTCTACTCGAGGCAAAAGACAGGTATTTACAACAAGTTCTTATTTGCTATTCAGTTTGGTAGTCTCATTAAAGGAACAGTTGAACATTTTGGGAAATACTCGCTTTTTTTGTTTAGAGTCCACTTACAACAATGTGAAAATGTTTTGGTTTTATGTGAAATTAGGGTCACAGTGAGGTTTCCAGGCAACCAATGAACTGGGCAGACGGATAACCTGTTCAATTGATAGTTACACCACACAACTCCCTCTAAAACCACAAATTGTTGTATTTACATTTCTGTTTGTGTAGGCATTAAACAGACAAGTTATCATATGTTAAGCAGGCATATTTTTAAACTTTGGAGAACACCAGATTAAAGGAATTTATAGCTGCGACTGAAGGAGAGCTTTAGTTTAGTTACACTCAGCTATCGGCAAATCATCTTGTGGCTCCATACCTCATCTCAGAAAGAAAACCAGTGAGAGTACTTCCCAAAATATCAACCTATTTCTTTAAGATTTGCATATACAATATATAGTGATTATCGAGACCTGCTGCAACACACCACACTGTACCATCACCTGACAGTCGTTTAGATAGATAGATTAGACAGTAATTTACTGTACACAGCTGTTGATTTGTGCTTCACACAGGCTCCTGGTTTCATGCATGATGAGCCTGAAGTCCCTCATCCTGGGGCCAGCAGGCATTTTGGGAGACCCAACAAAGGACCTCCAAGAGGCAGGTGGCCCAACAGAAGGAACCCCGAAGCGATGGTGAGCTCACAATGAACGGCAGTGACTCTATAGGTGTACTGAAATGAAAAAAGTCAAAAGTGTAATAAATTGGGTCTCTACCTCAATCAACTCTTTAGTTGATGCATGAAGGTGATTGGAGTTGCAGTTGCTGAAATTGTGGCTTACTCGCTTAATGACATCAAGCTCATGGTGTTTTTTTTGTCTGGATGCGTAGGATACTTTACAACAACTTATGATGTACATGCTTAATTTCTTTTCATTATTTTATTCATTACTTTTATATTTTGTCTATATTTGATATCTGTTGCTTTTGTCTTTTATTGTGATACACTATTTGATGTCTGCTTTTGAAAAGATGCTTTAAAAATGTCACTTACTTAAACATCCCCGCTAAACCGGTATTGTTCTGAATTATGATAAAATATGATAAACAATTACTTCTTTCTTGTTTTAGGTGTTTTCCTCTGTGTTCAAGGTAGGCCTATTGTCATCTCTCAACGTGATATTAACACACTTAAAATTTACCAGAACAGTTGGCAGAAACCCAGATTTTCTTGTGTTTGCAATTTCTTTTTCAGGTTGACAATGTGACATTTCAGGTAAGATCATGAGTAAACAAATGTTATATACAACATAGTGTGTGTTTGACATGACAGGCTTTATTGAATATTACATTTTTCAACTAAATGTCTGGCTTTCATCCATAGAACGTCACTGATGTACCCCTGAAGGAGGTAAACAATATGATTTAGTTACTTGGTTTAACTTTTATTGAGGAACTATTCACTTGTAAGATTAAACCATCTAAATGTTATGATTTCACTGACCCTTGTGTGAAAATCTTGCAGGGGGAGAACATATTTCTGATGCCTAAGGTGACTTTCAATATAAAGTTTCATCACATTTAGATAATCAGAAGAAAGACTGTAAAGATTATCAATGAATACTAATGGCTGCCAATCTATCCATAGCACAGTGGAAGAGGACCTCACCATCATAAGGTATAAATACTCTCTTTAACTCTTTAGCAGTGATTATAGTATCAAAGCTCAGACACTCAGCTCCTGTTGCTTGTTTTACAGAGAGGAAAACACGGGCCACCGAAGAATGGGGTATACTGGCTGTTTGACTGACTCTAATTTCAGTCAAAAGTTGTTTTTAAACTTTATTTTCGGTCTGTTTTTGAGGAGGGGCTTCAATTATATGGTTTGTGCAGAATTTTTCTGGGTTTGATCCTATATTTTATCTTTCTCTTCATCTCAATTTCAGCAATATGTGAAGCTCATTTACAACGCCACAGAGCCGGTAATCTATTTGCCTACTACAGAAAGAAGATGATGTCAGTTTACTGTGCATTTTATGTTTTTTATAGATGTGTCTTCAATAATAATCATACTTTTTCTTTTTCAATTTGAAGAACAACGTCGCCATTGAGTATGGGGTTTTGAAACCTGTAAGTACAGACAGTATGTGAGCATATGGCACCATGTATCTTTCCATTTTCTATATAATATTTGTCATTAAATGTGAAATTCTAACCATGCTCTCATGCAGCCTTTACCCAAGGCTTTTTGTTGGTATGTACAGCCATTTCATGACCAGTAAATATGCCGGTCATAGACCCACTACTTCCTTTTATATTGAACTGGGACATTATGCACATTATTTGGAATCAGCCTAATAACAAAAAGTAATTTTTAGCGCATTTACTGACATTTCTGTAACTTGAGATTAGGCTTGTGTGGTTAATTTGAACAACTTTCTTATTTTCAAGATGAACCTCGCTGAGATTGTTGGAGAGGAAGACAACCCAGAAGAATATTACTGGTAACTATAAAAGGTGGGGGTGTTAATGGAGTGATACTGATTAAGTTTAATTACCTGATCATCACTGATTTGCTGACTGCTGCTGACACATATATCTCATACTTTTCGCAGGAAGACACCAACAGCTACAAGTTTGATCAACAAACTTTAAAGAAGATTATGGTTTTTTCTCTGGTGGTATATTCCGGGAAGTCACTCATGTCATTTGGAATAATCTGTGTGCCACAATAAAATTCTTAAGACAATTTCTTTGGCAAAGTACTTTATTCAACATGTTGTGAAAGCAAGGAACAGATTCCTGAAACAAGCGAGACCGTTTCAGTGTAATATAAAAAGAAATTAGTACAAATAAATTGCATTTGGAAGAAAGGCACAGTCCATGACCAAACACATGGAAATTAAGTTCTGCCTGATCACCTTGTTGTTATTTCCCAGGTGAAATCTACGGCTCAAACAGGAAGGGGAAGTTTGAGTGACCCTGGAGAAACATGGAAAACAAAATAGTTGTTCTGAATCAAATCCTGCACAATTAAATGACTGACATGTAACAGAGACCAAGGTTTTGTGTGTGTGCATACACATGAATGCATAAAAGCTTTAAAGGTTGAGTGTCTTTGTATAAAATCATACCTCATCAATCCCTGGACCAGATGTGTCGCCACGAGGATCAGGAGGAATTGTAGTAGACTCTTTTTGTGTCCCCAGTGGCCATGTCTGATGTAGATATGAAGTTAGACTTAACTGCTGCACACTTGTCTGTTTGCTTGGTTTATTGATGAAATTATGAAAATTAAGAGGTTATGTGTACTTACTTTATCTGTTTGCACCTTAGGCTGGGATGCCTGCTAAAGTGGGAAGATATGCAGGAAAATTAGATCACAAAAAATACTAAGCAAGTATTAAGCAAATACACATGAAGTATTTACCCTCATATTTTATTTTAGATTTGTTGATAAATCCCTTTGGATGCGGTCCTCAGACACAAAAACATGGACATTAATAGATAATAAAAAATAAGATACGACGACAACAAAACACACCTACTACATCTCTGTTATAAGCATCACCTGCACAAAACTAACAAGAAATTAATCAGATAATGACTAAAAATGAATTAACAAATAAAATAGTCAACAGTACTGAGCAATGAAACTTGCAATGAAAGCAATGAAATAAGCTACAAAAGGTGTCATCTAGCAGTGCAGATATTTTATGATGAATACTTATTCAATCTTGTCTTTACTTCATGTCATCTTGCGTGTCTCACCTGCAGAGGGAGCTGTGGTCTCTGTGTGGTCCGCTCCAGGGTTTGCTGACCGTTGTTGGGCTGCAGCAGCACAGTGTTCCTCTGCTGGGGGTAACCGTAAGGAGGCACAAAGTAAGGGAAGCCCTGTGGATGATAGAATCAGTTTAAATCTGCAGTGAGCATCTAAATAAAGACACTGAGGTTCGCACACAGGTCAATATGTTTCACGTCATACCTGCTGTCTGGGAAACTGAGGAAATCCGTAAGACGGGTACTGGAAATGCGGAAACATCTGAAGAACATTTAAAACAATAAGAGTGTGAGGAGTCTTACATCAGCTGAAGTGACAATAAAAAACAATTTGACAGCATTTTCACTGTACATCCATGCTGCTTTATTGTACCTGAACAGGGTTTTGGGCTTGCTGAGGGACATTAGGAGCGTTGGGGTCCTGTGGAGGTCCAAGCTGCTCTTGCTGGCCATTGGGGATGAACACAGGTGTAAGCTGGTTGCCCTGGGAGGGGAAAACCAGTTGGGGCCCCTGGGGACTGAAGGGACCGGCCATTTGCGGGTTCAAGTTCAGCACCTGTGGAGTGAGCAGCACCTCAGGCTGCTGCTGCAGCACATACTGGGGTAATATTGAAGACCCCTGGATAAGACGGAATTTGGTTCAGTTCACATATTTTTAAGTCCATAAGGCTTTTCTAATCTGACAGGTATGCACATAAACTTCCAGTACCTGTGTTTGTCCAAGAGCTGCTAGAGTTAGTCCATTCAGTCTTAGGATCTGAACACACAAAGGGGTTTTATTAAATTTGGTTAAATTATTCCCAAATGACTTGAGGGATTTTGGCTTTGCAACCAACAAACAAACAAAACATTTTAACAGCTATATTCACCTCGTTGCTGTTGCTTGCCAGAATTCCAATCTGCAGCTGTAAAACAAACATTAGAAAATAACACTCACTTTAAATACACACGTTAAATAACACTCTGCCATTTTGGTAGAGAAGATATGAGAAATGAGTACTTTAGCAAGACTTAGAGATTTTACTCACTGGAAGAGCAAAGCTTGTCCTGAATAGACAGACCAACAGAAGGGCAGTCTGGAGCTTCATGATGTCTACAGTCAAAGACATGAGGCGTGTTTTAAAAACATGCTACGATACATTTTACCATGCCAGAAATATAACTTTCACTGAAGCACTGAGCATTACAAAATCATCTTACCGTTTCTCTGGTTCTGCTTTCCTTTTCTGTGTGTGCCTGCCTCCTCGCCTTGTGCATATCCCTTTTAAATTCTGCCCATGTGAGCTGTTATAGTCCGCTGCCAACCCATCCAGACAATGTGTGGTCAGTGTGACAGACATTTCTCATGGCATCAGACTCAGACACTTACAACACAAGGCAGGTAAGTATGTTATTAGATCAGTCATGTCTCTAAACACCATGACACGGTCTGCATCAAGTTGTTGAAAAGTCTTTAAAGAATCTGAGTTTAAAATTGTGCGTGCTTCCCACATATATTACATTCCGGCTTTTCACTGACTCAGTGTCAGTCTCAGTGACTTTCAGTTTAGGGGACATAATGCACTTCTTATAAGTTCTCTTAAGTAAAGTTTATGTGCATTTGTGTGGCGCTTGAGGGTGTAATTATAGATGTTAAGACCGACAGGATTTTTGTCCTGTCATGAGAAAAAAAAAAAGGAAAACCGGAGCTTGGAGCTTATAATCAGACAGTTTTTCATCATGCACTGACTGATGTTGGCATCAAATTGGCAAATCATGGGTATTAATAGTCGACTTGTTGAGATGAGTTGGTATTCATGCTCAGATGTTTTTTGATGCACTCATGCGCATTTTATGTTTTTCAATTTTTTGTGCTCAGTTGTAACTTCTTTTTCAGGTTAAAGTGACAATTAAACTTGAGCTTAAACTTGTTTTTAAGCCAAATATGTGACTAAAAGGCCTTTTCCAGAGCAGATATTTTGACTTGTTGTAGTAGGAAAAGCGCATGAGTGAATAACTGTCACACTGTCATGACTTACTGGGACACTTGAATAGAGCGGAGCCATCATTAATGTTATTAGTATAACCTCTGCTTTTGACATAACATGCCCATGAAAAAGGCCTAAATCATAAGCAATGTACTGTAAGCCCTCACCCTGTCTCATGAAACAGGATTACTGAATTAACTCCAGGGAGTGAAACCATGAAAAGCTCTTCTTAGTTTGGACCTAGTTCAAAACTTTTCAGGATTTATTCAGCGTAATTATCCAGCTAAACTCATTGACATTGTGGTTTCATGTTGTTTTATTATGTGTGGTTTTTATACTCATTATCCTTTAGATGGCAGTAGAGATCCACCATAAACTGCAGTGACAATAACAGTTCATTGGTGAGAATTGTCTGATTCAATACATTGGTGTAAAATCAGAGGGTTCCACAAAACAAACTTTAAATCAAAGTATAATTTATTTTCATTGGACAGCTAACATGCACAGTACATCCATCCTAATGTTTTCTACTGAGATTCATTCTAAAGTGAGAGGCTACTGCTAACAGTGTAATCTTAATTATCTTCATGATGACCGTCTTCGTCACAGGGAGTTGTAGTTGTTTCAGTAGGAGCTGGAATCTGAGGAAATTAAGAGGGAACCGTGGGTGAACAAATGAGACTTTAAAGACACCTCACAGCAGGACAAAAAAACAACACATTCATATCAGACTGTGTTGATGATGTCTGCAATCCTACCTGCTTGTAAATTACACAGCCTTACCTGAGTGTCCACAGTGGTCTTTAAGGTTCTATCCTGTTTCATAATCTGACGCTGGAGAGTCAAAGAACAACAATAAGCTGGTGCAGCTTTCATCACACAAAAGATGTAAATACAGTTTACTTGGTTCTTACCCTGAATCTTCTGAATGGATCAAGCGGAGGAAGCTGCCCCTAAACAAAGACAGCAAGATTTAGTGATTCAAGTGATTTGTTAAATGTCTACAAATCATCATATAAACCTTTAATAAAAGTGTGTTATGGACTACTAGAGGTTAGTGATTACCATCAGAGGCTGCTGAGGAGGATTCATTGGTGCCATTTGAGGGACTCCTATGAAAGGAAGCTGCCAGTAGACGAGAAAGACAGAAATCAATGCTTTTTGAGTGGTACTCTGAAGCCTGAAACAATATCAAATGAGTTTTGACAGTAACTGCGACACTAACCGCATTGACAGCAGGGACATTGTAAACATTGGGAACGGGGGGCGGTACGGCAAAAGCAGGAACTCCGGGAACAAACTTTGAGAGGAAGAGAGAGGGTACGGTAAGTTACCAAATTCCTTCTGTTATACCATGCACATACTGTACAATTTGTGGGTTATTAGTTCTCTGTTTTGTCACAATGAAAAAAAGTTTTTTTATTTGTTTACAGAATTATAACCTATGATTAATGCAAAGATATCAAAAAGTTTGAATAAAATCGAAGACCAACTCCACCAATTTCAAACACACTATTCTACTTCTGAGCTAATTAAAATGACAACCTCACAGGCTGACCTGAGCAAACTGCGGCTGCCCAAAGAAACCTGCCCCACCACCACCAGCTACCATGGGTGGGTTCAGGCCTCCAGCCATCATCCCGGGGTTTGCGCCGTTTACCATTCCTCCGTTCATTCCCGCCATCATCCCTCCGTTCATACCCGCCATCATCCCTCCATTCATACCCGCCATCATCCTCTGTTTCTGTGTGAAGGGGGAGAAAGAGTGTTTGTTATTAACCATGATTCTATTTGGATTATTGCACAAATCAGGCATAAATTATTAGTAGGAATGTTTCTTACCTTGCCTGCACTGACCTGCAACAAGTAAAGAGAGCAGAAGTTACATGCACTGCTATGTATGCAAGATAGATAGATAGATAGATAGATAGGCTGTACTCACATAGCAGACGCTTGCTACAAATGTGGCGAGGAGGTAAAGCTTCATTTTGCAGCCTGAAACCTGTAAAAAGACGAGACTAGATACATTTAACTCATAAAATCTCAACATTTTTTGGCAATATATGCATGACATTAGTTAGAACATGACTATTTCTATATTTTACACTATCATCTCATTGTTAAAAAATCTCACTTGCACAATACTTACCTCATATATCTTTTTGCTCTTCTTTCAAATGTTATGTGCCAAGGAGAACTGCAGTTGCTCTCTGAATTTAGAGCACCTTATATCAGTATACAGAGATTATTATGAGCCAATTAGAGAGGAGAACACTAACTTGTTCATGAACTATATTTGTCACCTGTGTGTCATGGGAACATGTGAAATGACATCTTCTTTTTCTACTGTACAAGATTCAAAGAAATGTAACACAGTGAGCTGCCTATTTTCAAAGACACTTCACTCCGATTCAACCATCTGACATTGTTCTCGGTACAGCCGAGGGACCGCAAACAATAACAGAGTGATTCAGTGTCTTGGGAAGGGTTTCTGGAGGCTTCTGGAAGCTACTGACTGAAAAACCAGTATGAACCATCTAAATGTTGCGGGTTGTGGCCACAGGAGGCAAACAACTGACATCATCATCAAGTGCTTTCATGCAGGACCCATGAATAACACGCGTGTACACTTAAATTGAATTAAACATTCAATTAGCAAGCAGCACACTGTTAATGAGAAGTTGGTTGTGACTTCAGGAAAGTTGCATCTTCTAATTTTTTTCATGTCTAGAAGTGCAAATTTCATGTTTATATTTTGCTGCTGTATTATACATCAAAGTTAGAATACATGCCTCAGGCTCTAGTCAGGCCTAACTGTAATTTGTGATGAGTCTATATTTTCTCAAGCTGATTTTTACTTACACCAGCCCTAAAATAACTTCTACATCTATTTCAACTCAACAGTTATGCGCACAAAAAGTCAGACCTCTTTTAATTTGTAAAAACATCTGATGTTACTAATAGATAGGAGAAGATATTTGACTGTCATGTTCCGTCAGCACATTTTCTCAATATGTTTAGAGCCATCGCATTCATTCCCAGTGTGGTTGGCTGGGTATGTTCTCACATACTGAGGCTGTCTGGGAAAGAGGGATGTTTTTTTTTTTTTATTGCTGCTGACTGGGCAGCCTACAGCAGACCAGGTAAACACCCTCTGTGGAAGTCTGGTCTGGAGCTTTATACTAATTACACACTGTCATGCAGTTCAAATGAAGTTACATATTCTTCCTGTTGGCAGTTTCATGTTGTGACAGATTGTATTTCCTAATGTAATTATGTACATAAAACTGTTTTTATATGTCTGATTCTTGAATGTATAGATATATTTAGATTTTTTTTCACAGGTTTTATGAACAAGAATCTGTTACTCCAGGAATTCTGCCACAATGTGACTAATGTGTTTAGGATGTTTTTCATATTTAGCGAACTAAATCGCCACGTTGCATGTAGTTGCAAGCAGTGTGCTGTAAATAGAAATGTGTGCATATTTTTGCCAGTCTCCTATACAAAAATAAGTGACATCAGAGGAGCCACACCCACGACACTGGTTGATGTTGTTCAGGGTTTTGCTCAAATACACTTTGACAGACATATTTTGGGCTCCAGATGACACATGTATTGCAATGATACATTGCAATAAAGACTCAGAAGAGATTCAACAATTGACTTCAATCATTTATTGGTCATTAGTTATGATAACAGTGATTTATAAAGGTAATATTCAAGTATGAGCAGCTAGTGGTGAGACAGGATCAGGACGTGGGAGTTCATCATGAGATATCTGTGAAGTCTGACAGCTGTGTCGTCTCATTTTGCTCGCTTCTCGTCTTCCGTCTCCAACCCAGAGCATTCTTCCTCTTCTTCAGCTGCCATCACCTTCATCACCGGAGACTGTGTCCTCCGGAGGCGAGCTGCCACTGAACGCTGAAACCTCACTCTGCCAGCTGCCTGCCCACCAGCAGGGCCTGCCTGTTGACGGTTGTTCAACCCGGCCACCGAGATCAGCCGCACTTGGCCGGGAGTCAACAGGGCACTCTGCGGGACTCCTCCAGCATTACTCTGTGGCAGCACAGCAAACAGTGTGACCGGCCCACCGCTGGCAACCTGACCCACCTGCCCC
Source organism: Enoplosus armatus (assembly GCF_043641665.1). Classification (NCBI taxonomy): domain Eukaryota; kingdom Metazoa; phylum Chordata; class Actinopteri; order Centrarchiformes; family Enoplosidae; genus Enoplosus; species Enoplosus armatus. Next base: position 17,415,778 of record NC_092181.1, read on the forward strand.
TGTGGATTCACATTGGCACCGCCTGCCTTCCCCACAAGAAATGCCCCACCTTGTTGGAGAGCGCCAATGGGAATTAGCTGCTGCTGGGGAGCCTGACCTGCTTGGTTCTCGACTGGCTGGATAAAAAATGAGCCACCAAGTTGGACTAAGCGTGCCACAAGAGGGTCACCATTTAGTGGGACCCCATTTTGAGCCCTAGGGTTGGCACCGTTGCCAGCTGCTGCTCCATTATTATTCAGTCCCCCATTAGCAAGTGCCTCAGCGCTCCCTGAAGACACACCTCCCTCCACCACAACAGCCAAGGTCTGAAAGATAACCCACAGTATGCAGAACATGTTTTATCTCAGTCGCAGCACACAGTCGACAGATGAAGGGCTGCTTCTTTCTTTACTTATATAGAGAGCGTCAGATTCAGTGATCACCAAGAGAGGTCCAATCAGAGTCCGGAGCTTTACCTCAAAACAACAAGTCACTGTAATCATCATGACCATGCTGCAGGCTATTTTTTGCTTTGTTACCTTACAGAGGGCCATTATTCAGGATTATGTGGCACACCTAAACCAGGTATCAGTGACTTGCATTCTCAAAACCATTGTTGTCAAGGTCATATTTTCATGTCATGGTGGCATAAGGAAGATTGACCAACGAATAAAACATAATATTAGAGCATAAACTGATGTCTCCCAGGGCCTCAACTGGGATCCACCAGTATGACGCAATCATTTTATTTCAGGACTGTAAAGAAACAAAAGTCAACATTAACAACAGGGTGCACTGAAATGTTCTACGTCATGATATTGTGAAGTCCATTGCTGTCCATAAAGCTTTAATGAGAGCTACAATGAAACATAGGGTGAAAAGACAAACATGTACAGCATTTGCTACTAAGATAATAAACACAGTTATTGTTTTACATTTCCTACTGTAACACAAGTAGTCTGAAAGGATATACTTAACCTTGATTTAAAGAGTAATTCTGCACTAAATCACTCTAACATACACACCACAGTTCTTTTGAAGGCTGGTAGTATATACAACACCTTTTCAACTAATGAGCCGATGTAAACTTTTCCCCAGTTTGGAATGCATTAGAAAACAGTTTCTGGATAAAACCAGCTAAAAAATATCTCTTTCATATATTCTAACATCTAAGAACAAAGATCCAAATGTACACAACACAACAGCAATGACCACCAACACTTGTCCTCTACAGCAGGAGGTAAAATGATCTGCATGTGTCAGAGTTCCTTATATTACAGAGGTTCATGGAGGCTTCTGTCTCAAGCTGCACTGTTGGAGCTGAATCCAACAAGCTTGTGTAGTAAATGAGGAACAAAATGAAGCTCAGAATAACAGGTTGACATCCATATCCTCTGTGGAGAAAAGAGAGAGTAGGCATTAATAGGCATTAATAATGGTGAACACTCATAACGGAAACTAATTGCTATGCACAGTATGTAATGTTACATTATTACTGGACTTGAATATGTATTGTTAGTCAATACACAAAAAATTAATATAAAAATAATATAAAATAAAGTATCAACATTGATATTTTTGTGTTTGGTTCAAATAATGAATAACTTAACTAACTGTAATTCATCATAGATATTTTAGATATTTTATGTGAACACATACACTCTCACTAGTGTCACAGATTTGAAACCTCTCCAAAGCTCTGTGGCTATGCTGAACGTCTTTACCATTTATTACAATTATTCCCATTGGGATGATAATAAAGCCATTATCAGTGTGGAGAAAAGTGTTTGAGGTAAGAGTTACACCATAGTATGTTAGTGACATGCTGTTGCTCTTACCATTCTTGATACCAAAACAGGAAGTCCACTCTTTAAAGGACACCTGCTTGTCCTTGTCAGCGTCACACTCTTGGAAGAAGCGGGAGGTGCAGTGCTCCATCGGCACCAGAGGGACTCGAAGTGGGGCCAGCTCTGAGTGGGACAAGACTCTGCACGGGACAGAAGAACATCAAATTTTGCAACAATGCTAGGGTTATCTATTAAGAGACTATTGACTTAGCTAACGTAAAAACAAATTAAAAAAATCAGCAGAATAAGTTTCATTGTGAGTGTTTTTCTCATTCAGATGAGATTTATATAATTTCATTATAATTTAGAGGCAAATGTTGGATACTTATATTTTTGGCATGAAAACTGTTAAAAATGAAAACCAAAATACTGGCTATTAGTTAATTGTATGTAGCATAGTGTAGTACTGGCTTCCAAACCTAGTGAAATCCTATAGTATGCACTCTATGAGCATTTTTGAATATAATCTAAAGTTTGAGGACAATAAAAGTTTCATGTATTGTACACAGAAGAATAAAATGTACCTGTCAGAGGGGTGTTGGTCCAGTTGAGCAAACTGCCAGTGCACCGGGTAGATGTACATGTTGTAGTTCTTCTCAAAGTCCTGCGCGAGCAGCTCAACAGAGTGATCACCAGCATGAAGACGCCTCTCACTCTCAAAGATTTTCTTCACCTACATAATACAGAACACCACAGTTTCATTGTCTTTGATGACCTAAAATATAGACTGTTAACAAGACATATTTTATATAATTTTTCCTTTTCCCAAAGGTGCTATGTAACTTTCCGACTGACTCACTCATTGACTGATTGGATCCAAATAACACAACAAATTGCAGAGAAATAATATCAGTATGAGCCTGAGAATCCCAGTTTTATCAAGCAGTTCATTCATTTGAGCAACACATCTTACTCTAAAACGCTGTTTAGGGGTGAGGAAACCAGGAGACATGGAGTCATGTTCATAGAGCTGCAGAAGCACATTTTTCAGCCAATCCCTCATTCGTAGAGGGAACTGGACCAGCTCAGTGTCCACACATGGAGGTATTACTGAGAGAGAAACAGACAGAAAGATCAGGGTCAATTAAATGATTCCTACACCATACTTCAACTAAAATGTTGTTCAGAGTTTATGATGGTTAACTCTCACGTTTGCATGGCCCAGTGTAGTCCAGATGAAGTCTGTGTCCTCTCTTTGTGCCCTCCAGGTTGCATTTAGTAGCAAAGAGTTCACATGATGTATCGTATGTTTTGTTGTCTGTCCCACAGACCTGCAGAAATTGCAGAAAAAACAACAATGCAACACGGCGCCTGTTGTAAAACCATTGCAGTTCAGCTTTCAACAGATCATGCTTACTTACATGATCAAACTCATTCACGCTGGGAGGACATTCTGACGGCTCTTGACACACACAGCCTGGCTTATTGCCTGCATCAAGCTTACACGTCTTTCCGCGTTTGCAGGGAAAGTTGTCGCATGGATCTAGAAGAAAAGACAAGCACTACGATGACCCTTGACCTTTACTTAAAACCAGTGGTATCATAAACCATTTTCAGGACTGGTTTGGTTTTATTCATCAGTGTGATAACTGGAAACCAATGAGCTATAACCTCTGCACGCCATCCCCTACATTCCTCTGCCATTTGAGTTTGTACAGCGATTAAATTCAACTTGATCTCTATTATTCACTCCTTAAGCCCGCAGAGCTGTGTTGTGGTAGTGACTGTGAAGCAGAGTGACACTATTCATGCGGAAGTTTTAGCAAAATGATCCAGTCAGCAGATTCCCCTGTGAGGCTGTTGGGATAGTGCATTAGTCAGTATGGTGACCAACCAGCAGGGGCTTCTGGGCGATGTACGCCTCCACCAAGAGAGGACCTGGAACTGGGGTAGAGATCCACTGTGGCTCTTATCTGCACTGGATTCATTCCAACTAAAGGACCCTGGAAAAGTACACAGGAAACATGAAAATGAAATTTCTTGAGATATGGCAGAAATAGTTTCAACCACTTATTTGTGATCACATCAAATTGCAACACCACAACAAAAGTAAATGTTTCCCTCATGAAAACCTGCAATAACAGATGTTTTAGCCACTTGGAGGCAGCAGCTGTAAACCTAAGACTGACGTATTATAACCTTATAACCCTATGGCTAACTTAGCAATAGCTGCCTATTTACACATCCAGCTGATATGCAGCAACTCTGGAGCCATGTTTCTGGCCACCTGCCGATTGTGAGTCCAATATTCATTCTCCTTTTAGCTCTGTTTTTGGTCTCCATCAGTTCCTGAGGTAATTCGATCTTGCCCTTTAGCTGCTAAATGCTCCACTATGTTCACCATTAAGAGAGAGAGTGAACCCAAACGCTAAAGTCGTGGGCCGTAAAACCAAAAATATGAGCTGAAAGACGCTAAAGCTGTAGAGGAGAAGGGAGCCTCAGCCCGAGAGATAATCCTCTGTTGGTTTGTCACTATGAGTGGAAAATAAATGGACATATCATGTATGCATTACCCATTTTCCTGCCCTTCTCCTCTTTGCCTTCTGGACTGTGTTGTCAATGCTGCTGCCCTCAGACTCTGGAGGATCCTGTTGGCTCTGTTCCTGTCCTGACTGTGTTTCCTCACTCTGTGGAGAGTGCTTCCTCGCCCTTTGGTTCTTCTTTTGCTTCCTTGCCTTTCCCTTGGTGTGACTCCCACTGTCATTCTTACTCTTCTCTTCCTCCTTTCCAGCCGGTCGGGACGCTGATTCAAACTCTGGACTGCTCTTTGGTTCTTGAGGGTCCACATTTGCTTCGGGTTCTTTCTTATCGACACTCATTTCTTCAGATCTGGCCTGTGGATCTTTGTCCATGTCCTGATCAGACACTTCCTCACTGTCCACTGCCTCAGTGTTTTGCATGTCTTGTTCGTAGTCGTCTGCGATGGCGGAAAGTCCTTTCTCACTGGTTTCCTTCTCTTTAACATCTGTATTTGAAAGAGGCTGGGTATCATCAGGGTGGGGTTTCATTTTAGTGGATACAATCTGTAGAGGTTGTAAGATGCCACTATCGGCAGCATAGTCGAGATCAACTGGGATCTCTGACTCTGTGCTGCCATCTGTTTCCTCCAGCAATGCCCCCGGCTCCACTCTGTCTGCTGCTTTCTCAACAGACTCCTTTTCCTTGAGTGACATCTTTTCCACCTCCACCTCTACCTTGTCCAGCATTTCAGCATCTTCCACACTCTCTTCCTTTACTTGTTCTTCCTCATCTGTCTCCTCTTCAGCGTCTTCCTCCATTTCTAGTTTGTCATCCAACTTCTTCTCCTCCACCTCAGCTTCCTCACTTAACTCCACAGCCTCACCAGATTCCACCTTGCCTTTGTCCGTCTCCACTTCTTCTTCCTCGAGCACTCTTTCTTCTGCTTCCTGCTCTTCTTCTGCCTCTCTCTTCAGGAGGTCTACCAATTCCTCCTCACTCAACAGGACAGCGGTGCTTTTGTCACTCCTTTCAGTCACTTCAAACTCTCCCTCCTCCTTGTTAGCATTAGCATTGTCTTCGGAGCTCAGTTCCTCATCCTCCTGCTCCTGGCTGCTGGCCGCAAACGTGACTAAAGTCGGTAAAATCTGTGGCTTGTTGGCCTCCTCCGTGATAATGTCCTTGTTCAGGAGAAAAGAACAATGTTCATTTTACAACATGAAATCATCTTGTGTTTCAAACACATGTTTTGGGATCAATCAGTCCTGTTGTACCTTTTCTTTGGCTGTATGTGAAGTCTTATGCAATCCATGATGTTTTCCATGAGGTTTACTTTTGACCTAGATATAATGGGGATAATTAATAATGAGAATCCATTCAGTTGTTATTAATAACTGAAAAATATTAATTACTACTCACAGACAGGGCAAATGTTGCTGCCAGTAAGCAAAGGAATACTAAGCAGGCCCTCATACCTGAAACATAAAGATGAATAATTTAAACACTGGACAAAAATCAAAACATTTTACGACGTGCTAATTTAATTGAGTTACTGCACATCTGAAAATCTGATTAACTGATTTAACAGAAGACTTAAAAGCAATAAATACATTATGATCTGACTTTGGTAACAAATGGTAACAACAAAGACATGAACTCTTTCAAAGTTAAAACCGAAGAGTGCATCTGTATGCTGCCAACACTTTCATGACGAACAGAGCTGCCTGATTGGCCTCCACTGTTGTCAAGGTTACAGGCCTCTGAGATGTGCCTCTCTCTCAAAAGTCACATTCAGAGCTTAAGTAAACATCAGAAGCTACCAGACTGGAAAAAGTTGACTAAGTCCACAAACTTTTTGTCTCTCTGGACGGAAACAAAACAGACTGCTGGGCCTGTCCAGTGGAACAATAGCTCTCTGGTTCAGCCCAGTAAACCCCAAATAAGTGTAGACAGGTGGTGTGTGTGTGTGTGTGTGTGTGTGTGTGTGTGTGTGTGTGTGTGTGTGTGTGTGTGTGTGTGTGTGTGTGTGTGTGAAAATTCACCAGAAGCAATTAATCACACGCAATTTTATTTGATCTGAACAATACACATATTGACTTTTCATCTTTAATATAATACCCATATTACATGATAGTCATAAATATATCTTTCACACAATTTCATAAAATGATTTGATCTCTTTGAGGATAGTTTAAAGTAAGTATAGAATATATGTTGATATGTAGATTATGCATAAGTAAGCAACATTTAAATTAATCTATATTATGTACAGTATATTACTACATCATAGTATAGACAGTATATTAATGGTCACTATCTCTTGGTATATACAAAAATAATTAAAGCACCAATGTCAATAAAGAGTAAAGTAAAGTTTAGGCGATCACAAAAGAGGTTACAGTATAACCAAGCCAGCGAGTCACTTCATGCATCACGCAACAAGTTAGATTGCAAACTACTTAGTCAACAAGATGTCACACACATCTCTTTTTGACCATGAACAAATTTGAACTTTAAAACAAAAGAAACATTGCAGTAATTAGGGTTTTACCTGAGGCTGGCTGTTGCAAGAGAAATGAGAATCCCGCACAAACACCAGTACGTGCCTGTGTTGAACCTGCGAGGATGTGCTTTTGTATTCAGCGCTCACACTGCCCACACAAACTTGCATGCTGCACACACACACACGCACACACACTTGGGTCTATGGCAACACTTTTTCTAACTTTGGGAGGGTCTATGGGATGCAGGCGTACAGAGAGGGAGAGAGAGAGACCCTGCACTGAACTTCAGTTGGATGCTCTGCCTCAAAAAATTTCTGCAATGTGCATGTTTCCCAAAGAACAAAGTCAGAAAAAAATCGCCCCATGTGTTGATCTTTAGGCTGAATTTTATTTACACTTATATTTATTTTATTTTTTGCGAAACATATGCAGAGAGAGAAATCGAGAAAACCTGGCAGTTTAAACAAAGTCAAGTTTGTTATTGAGAATTATCTTGTAATACATAGTAACTTCATACAGAAGATGATATTGGACTAAGTAATCGAAGGTAATAGAATATTAAGTTCTGTATTTAAGCTTGCTTTATTGCTGTTTACCTGCCCTAGTCAATACTGTATGCAGTCATGAATTTAATAGCATGTGATGTTGGATTGAATTTGTCTTAATTCTTCTTCTTCTTTGTGAATATTTGTGTGTTATGTGTAAATTCTGACAGAATAAAACCAAAACAATGTGTGAAACTTGTCACATGAAACACGGTTTTAAAACAGACAATGAATAATTTTGCCACTAGATGTCATTCTGTGACAAGTTCTTGAGGCCAGTAATCTGATGTTGTGAGTGTTAATATCTTAATATGATGAGTGACATGATGATTAACAAATATTTGTAAGCAGCTGCTTTTAGACAATATTAACTTAATTTCTCTACTATATCTTTCTGTTAACTGCTGATGACAGTAGGAAGAGTAGAAATATTTATATTAGTCACTTTTTCTAGATTCGTTTTTTTAACAAATGTTTCTCATTATACTACACTACTACTCATTTGACAAAGAAGTTTCATCTCAAGGGCCATTCAGTGGCTGCTCTGGAGCTTTCGATCATATCACATGATCTTCAGCAGGTGGAGTCTGCTGTCATGGAAATGTAGATGTTCAATTTGAAATTGAGCATTTACAGTTCTGTGACAACAAGGCAAACTCTACCTGCTGATGAAGATCATGTAATATGACCAAATGATCCAGAAAAGTTACTGAATGGACCTTGGGGTGAGATCGTTTGTAAACTGCCGTGAACTTTGAATCTTAACTACCACTCATGCATCAATGTCATGATATGGCTTTTGGAAATATCAGAATATATCCCTCATGCTAGTTATAATTATCATTACAACAAGTATAATACTGTGTCTGAGATCATTTGTAATTTGTAATAGTCAAGAAAAATTACCCACAGCCTGTGGAAGTACTCAGACCTTTTACGTAAAAGTACTAATACAAACAGTGTAGAAATACTCAAATCCTGCATTCTAAATCTTACTTAAGTAGTAATACAAAAGTACTTATTATGCAGAATGGCCCATTTCAGAATAATGTATATTATGTAATTAGATTTTAGGCGGCAGTAGCTCAGGGACTTGGCTTGGGAACCGAAGGGTGGCCAGAATGGGCCTGTGTGTGAAAAAGAATTAATGGAGTGAAAAAAGTGTTTTTACCAAGGCAGTGGGGGGGGGGGGGGGGAGTACATTATAAAACCCTACTGAACTATAGTGAAGTATAAGTACAAAGTAGCATAAGATGGAAATAGTCAAGTAAAGTACCTCAAAATTGTACTTAAACATTAAGAAAGTTGTTAACCTAGATGCATCAGATGCATCAGAAGGGTCAATACATCATAAAAACTTAAGCAACCTCGGAGCAGACGTTGTTGACTGCCGCTCTGTGTGCCACAACAAGCATCAATCGTCCTCATCCTCACTCCTCCCCTGTTCTAAAGCAGGACCTTACAACAACTGGTAGCTGTGGTTTTGGCGAACAGCTCAAGACTGGTGAACATCCAGTCTAATTACATGTTTCTTTTGCACGGTTGAAATCCAAAGTGAGGTTAAACAAGGAATTCTGTCCTCTTATTTTAGACCTGACCATACATGGACATCCAGGAAACAATTATGAGACTGAGGGAGGAAATATAGATGTCTTTATTTAGGCTTTCTACTGTACATGCCCTATTTCCAAGAATGACTCCTCTTTCCAATAACATCATGTAACACTGAGGCCAATAGGTTACAAAACATGGTTTTGTTTTAATGTATTTAGTAATAGTCTCAACTTATGTGAAGTTGTCACAAGTTTAAGCCTCTTTATTCGAAAGATCAGTGAATTTTCTCCATTTTTAATCTAGCCTTGAGCGAGGCAGCAACTCTCACCTGCTCCTTGTAATTAATTATTAGACAACAATAAAAGTCCAACTATTGGAAGACTACATAGTAAAAAGAAAAAAAAAACACATCAATTTCACCGGAAACAAGCATGACCCCGTCTGGCCCCCCTTTCCTCTCTGAGTGGGTGAGTTTGTTTTTTCATCAGGCCACAAACCCTATAGTTTAGTATACTAAACTATATTTCACTGAAGACTTGAGAGGGGGTGGAGGAAATTTAGTGACTGAACGAAACAACCCTGTGTGTGTGTATTTGTGGTGTGTGTGTGTGTGTGTGTAATCATTATCGTGCCAGTGCTCTCCGGAAAACAAATACACCTTGGCGTGTCGACAGCAGAGAGACAACCGGAAGGAAGTGATGCAATCCTTTCAATTAAGGTTACTTATATATGGTTGTCCTCAGAGTTTCCTACAGCATATCCACACATCGTGCTTTTACTGCCTCAACTCAGCTTTCATTCGTCACTCAGAATAGACACTGGGTTCTCCTGTCTGCTGCTACATACACTGAACAAGGACCACTGACAACTTTCTCATACCAGCTCCGAATCTAACGGACAAAAAGGTATTTGATCATATATTGACTGCTTGTAACATACTTTACTTTTTACTCCATGCTTTGGTTCGTAACTCATATTGTCTAGCATGGTAATTGTTGTGGATTTTTATTATTATTCCAGACTTTCATTGCTGTTGTATTGTTAGTTAAACATGTTTTTAAGTTTATTTTTCTCCACATTTTTAGTAGTTCAAGTGCAAGAGCAATCTCAGACAACTGATGTGTTAAGACAGAAGGAGTTTTTTAGATTGTTCATTCATATCTTTTGTGATTTTTTGTTGTTTTATGTTTGTAAGGGTAGGGTTAGGGACGAAATATTTTAGATTAAATCAGAACTTTAGTAACAATTAATCACACACTGTATGTCTGTTACAGAATGAAGACTACCATAATAACATTTTGCCTGATTGGAGCAGTTTTTGCCAACCCAGTAAGTATGAAAACCAGAAAATAAAACTCTTATAATATGAAGTTGAATACGCAACATTTCTAAAAATGATTCTGCAGATTCATTTATATAATATGCTTATTGTATATTATGTTAAATAAACTAGAAAGCAGAGTCTCCAACCTAAAGGGCTTTAGGTTCTGTGTTGACGTGCTGTGCATTTTTTTTTTTACATTTAATTAATAAACAATCATCTTTGTGCTGCCGTTTAGTTTAAATTTTGCTATGATAGCATTACTACTATATGTCAGCAAGTATTTTAAGAAGCATGTTAGAGGGTCTGATGATCCACATTGATCTTGTGCACATCAAGAAATGTAAAATAAAAATGATTCTAGTTTTTTCCTTGTCGTAATCATGACCTGTGATTTAATTCTGACAGATTTCATTCAATGCCGTTTTGGAATCAAGTGAGCTTGACTCAAACACGGTGAGTGCTGTTTTAAATCAGTCCTCTCTTCAGTTTATATCACATTTGACTCTTGGTGTTACAGATACACATAAATCATTTGACTGCAGTCAGGTTGTGTTCCTCTGACACAGTCAGCAGAAAACAATAGGTGCGGTTACTTAAGATTCTCCAGACCTCAAGACCATTTGTTTGCTATACTGCATGTCTGGACCCATTATTGCAACAATAGCTTGCCCGGGTGATGGCTGACATGAATGGGTCTTAAATGAATGTGATGATTGTTTGTGTTGCAGTTATGAGGGATAATTAAACATATTGTGGTTTGTGCTTACTTTTGTTTTTCTTTCCCAGACTGAAAGTTTGTCTGTTTCACAATCATCTGAAAATGACACCTCAGAGATTCAGGTAATATATACATTTATTCCAGGAGAGAGTAAATTAACATTTCCGACTTTTTGCATCACTTTTGATTGCTGAGTTTCACCTGAATGGGTAATAATTCCTATTTCTGTTGCAGAGCTCTGAAGAAAATACCTCAAGTCAAGTGAGTTATTTTGATTCTTCAATCTTCTGCATGACTCAAGAGGAAAAATCTAATCATTTTGATTTTGATTAATCAAATGATGTGCTGTAAATGTGTCTGAATTCACCCTTTGAAATGTATATATTTTCAGAGTCTGAGTTCAGAGTCAGAATCAGAATCATTAGAGTCCACATCAGAGGACAAGGTGAGTTACATCATCACTCTCTTGTTTTTACTTTATTGTTATCAGTAAACTACATAGACTGTATGTTCTTGCTGGGTTCATAGCCTCAAATCTGTCATATAATTGTGGGTGCAATAGTGCAAACTCTAATAATAAAAATGAAAATAATTGTATTTAAATAGAACTGAAGTGAAAGAGAAAAGAAAGAAAAGAAAGAAAAAATGTGTCCAGTAAGCATTTACATTAATAAAACAAAATGTATGCTCACAATTTGCTGTACTCTCCATTTAACTCTGTAGAAATAAAACATTGCATTATTTTCTAAAACTGTAAGTTTCTTTTCAACAAACAGACTTCAGAGGAAAGCAACAGTCAATCAGATGAGGATGACGGGGTAATTATTAACAATTAAATCAAGTATTTTGTTTTCATATGTTTGCCAACTGTTCATGTATGGCACAGCATCCTTCAGGTCTCCACTTAGCTCATATTATTCACCATGTCCCCACAGACAGACTCTATGGCTGAAACCAGAGATGACAGCATGGGCAGTGAGGAGAATGTTCGAAAGGTGGGATAAACATTTTGCACACTCACTTGGTTTTAAACTATGTTCCACTTTAGCTGAGATGTAACTTGAGTGACACTATGCTCTGCTTTTTCTCCGCATCAGAGTTGGGTTCAGGTGTTTTCAAGAGTCACCAAAGTCCTGAGCGCAGAAGACAACAGCAGCACGGAGGTCAAGGGTCAATCGGACCACCTGACTGAGAAACAGCCCACCCACACCTCCACTTTCAAGCAGAGGGCCAACACCACTCAGGGTGACACAAACCTACTGCTGGTGGAGAATCCCACCGACAGCAGTGACACCACCAGCGACAGCGCAGACACGAGTGACAATACAGCTGTCACCAGCGACAGCAGTGAGAGCACCAGCAGTGAAAGCAACGAGACCAATGAGGCCAGTGAGAACAGTGACAGCAGCGACGCCAGCAAGAGCTCAGAGGAGAGTAATGCCAGTGACAGCTCCGAGCTGGAACAAATCAAAACCCAAGACTGTGTGAATGGAACCCAGAGCTGTGAAAGTGAAGAGTATTTCTTCCAGAATATAGGAGACGATGCTCATTACTCAGTGGACAATCTGATGGTGCCAGATGACGATGAAAGGGAGTTAAGTCTAAGGAGATGATGGCATGCACTTGTGCAGCTCTACTTTTCCCACTATGAACTACAACACCATTAAATGACCTGCCTGAAGACTTCAGGATGACATATTTGCTCTTGCCCATCGCTTCTGAATGTTGATTTAGGCATTATAATGTTACCTGCAGCTTGATTTTTGTGTGCGCGTGTGATTATTATTGTGATGACGATATATAGCCTAAGCATTTGCTTACTTTTGATAATAATAAACAAATAATATAACCATGGTATTGGGTGCTTGCATGTTTTTGTAGAATCAGACTTGAGCAGTACCTGAAAGAAACATAAGAACATTTTCTTACAGTATTTCTTAATTACCGATTTGAAGTGCTTGTACTTTACTTAAGTATTTCCAATTTATTCAGCTTTGTACCTCCATTTTTAGGGGGAACAATTGTACTTTTTACTCCACTTCATTTATTTAATAACAACTAGTTACTGCAACCAGTCCCCAACAGTATGTAGTTTAAGTAGTTCAAATTAGCTCTGTGTCTGCAGTTGTAATAATAATCCAATTATGTACAGTGTAGTATAACTCTGAATGGAGCTATTTTCTAATACTGTAAGCACAGTTTTGCTGAAAATACTGCAATATTAGCTAGAATGGGCTTCAATTATTAAAGCTTGAATGTTGAAAGATTCGAGTCGATGTTGGACCAAGTAACAGTGTTTTCATACGACGATAACGCATGAGTTATATTCTCTCATTTTCCTCGGGAGTTCATGGCCGGTTAGCTCAGTTGGTTAGAGCGTGGTGCTAATAACGCCAAGGTCGCGGGTTCGATCCCCGTACGGGCCAACTGTTTTTCCTGATATTTGACTTTTTTTTCTAGAAATAGTTCAACCCTGTTTGACAATGGATCATTAAACTCTTTATGCAGTAGCAGAAGTTAAAGCTCAAATCCCGGAGCTTTGTTTATGTTGCCCTGCCTATATAACAACTTACACTAGATGGCGACAAAGTCAACAGTTCATGCTGCAGTGTTTACTGACTCTTAAAGGCTCTACAAACCCTCACTGAAGTTTTCACTTATTCTGGATTATTAGACCTCTGCTCAATTTCAGAACTATGTATATCATAATATCAAAGTGATAAAGGTTTAAGTTGCCCCATCATAACCAGTATAACAAAACTTGAGGGAGATGTCAATCAAGCACCGTCAGTGAACACCCACACAGTCCAGAGAGACATATCCGCAGCAATAAGTAATAATAAGGGAGTGGGTGGACTATGGGTGCACAGGGGATACTCTTTTTGCCCCCCTTGTAATATTCAAGCTCTGTCAAACTTTTGCAGTTGTTAACTCAGCAAGCTTCAGCCTTTATTAGGTAACAACTTTCTCTAGTAATAATATCTCTGGCACAAAGCTGTCTTTTTCTAAACAGTGATATTAACAGTGGGGTAATGCTCCAAAATATACTAATTTTGTTTTCAAAGCTTAACATCAGATCAGACAGCAAGGCTCCTCCATAGCCACTGTTTAGTAATGTGCATAAGTGAATGAATAAGATGAAGGGTAATCTCCAAAGCATCCCACTCAGTAATCACACTGACGTTTCCAGGCTGATATCACACTAATTCATCGTTCCAAACCTAATTACACTAGTTTTGTAAATGCCACCTGCAGCTCTTGCTTTTAAAAGGCCATGCTTTGGAAACCAAGAGAACTAGTTGGGTGTGTGCTATGAAGGGTTTTTCTTCGTGCTCTCTTTAGATACGTAAACAGGTGGTCTTGAACTAGTGTGTCTTTATTTGCAGTAGTCTTGCTACAGGACAGAGTTCCCAATCTCATACACAGCCACAACAAATGAAAAATGTAGTACTATAATTCTGACATATTCCATAATCGTTCCATACAAGCTCTACAATCAAAATATACGATTATTAGTGGACGACGCAAATTAAATTCAGCAAACACAGGTGTTAATGTAGGTACTATCAGGGAAGATAGGCTATAATTTTAAATGAAAAAATATCCAGTTTTCAGTTCTTAGAAAACATTTATTACAACATATTTAAACATGTTTGAAAATGTGGGAACAATAGACCAATAGATCCAACATAAGTGACATGCATCTTCACAGTGACCCTCCTCTTAAACCGACTGACAAATGACTTGTTGAAAACACAACTAAAGATATAGATGGACATTTTGTTCCAGACACTTAACTGCATCTTTTTTTAATGAAACTAGTTTTATAAAACCATAAATCAGAATTAACAGGCAAGAATAATGCCCGACACACTACAGTCCTTTGTTGAACCCATAAACATCAGAGGCATTGTATCCTCTTTCAGGTCACTTTCTCAGCTGGGAAAGTGAGACTTCAGGTGTTCCTTCAGAGCTGGTATAGTGGGGAGCTCTTTGCGACACATGTGGCAGCGGAGAGGCAGTTTCAACAACTCACTGGTTCCTTCTTTGACGGTGATCCTTCCATTTGTTTCAAGCATGTGAGTGACATCTGCAGATTTAAAAAAAAATGGGGGGAAAAACTTAAGTGTGTAAATACAAATTTGCATGGAACTTCTACTCGTAAAACACCAACATAAAAAAGTATATAATTTGCTCTCACCATGAGACTCAATGAAGTAGTCAGTTGTGAATGAGTTCCAGTGCTTTTTGTGCTTTAAACAAGCAGAGTCAAAGTCTTGGCTGATAACATGGAGGTGAACATGACTGTAAAAGAAAATACACACAAACATCAAATATGTGCTGATCCTCCTCCTCATGAACTTCAGGCTCAAATGTGTTTGTGCAATTAAAAGACTGAATACCATTTATTACAAATTGTGTATACTTTACATTGCTGCCAACCATTTTTCAAAGCTTTTTAGACTGAAGTATTGGAGTGATTGACACCACCAACGAATGGCTTCTGATTTCTATCTGAAGTGAATGATCCAAAGCAGACTTGCTATTTTACACACCTTACCTTGTCCACTTTGTGATATTTACTTTCAGTCTGCAATGAAAACGTTTACAATCAAGGAAAAAAAGTATTCATGGAAAATGTTTTCCAGTCTCTTTTTATTAAGCCTATAACTCTTACCACTATGTGACAGTAACGTGTAAAGTGGAAAAACACTACAAAAAAGGGGGCAGCGTTGAGCACTGGGTAGAAATAAATAAAGTTTTTCAATTGCCTCTAAAGCTGCAGTATGTGACTTGCTTTGGTTGTGCTGTGTAAGGCAGAGCAAAGAATATTTGTTTGTATGGCACATTTCATACACAAACACAGTTTAAAGTGCTTTATATAACCCATTAAAAGCAACCAGGAAATACAAAATAAAAGAAAGAATGAAACTGCTTACCTCATACTGGGGATGGCATGGTACCCTGTGCGGAAGCGTAGCGAACCAACATCTGGGCACTGCTGGACCATCTGGTCAGCAACTTGCTGCATGTGTTTCAGCAGGTCACAGTGTTCCTCACGTAAGGCCTTCAGACTGGAAATGGACTGCCACGGGAGGACCAGCCAGTGGTAGCGAGCTTTGGGGTATTTATCTTTGATTACTACTACTTTATCATCCTTGTACACCTAGAAAAACAAGAGAGTGATTTTTAACATTCTCAGATTTAACAATAAAGTAATGCGGTCACAAATCCAGCTGCGGTCCACATCAGTAAGCATCACACCAACTGTAAATCTTTTGTTTTTTAAAATAGCTACCTGCATCTTTGGGTCTTGCATTGAAGTCTTCAGACCTTGGCTCCAATGTCCAAAACTTTCCTGCAGCAAATTTAAGGTGATATGTTTTTGTATAATCAAATATATTCTTTAGCAGCTCTACAGAAAATATATAAGAGAAAAACTTGTGGACAGCATAAAAACATTTTAAATGCACACCCGCTTTCTTTGTCTTACACTGGTTTTTGTGGCGTCTCCATGGCTGACCGGCACAGAGACCTTTTCTGTCTGTTTGGCTGCTTTCATACTCAGAGCCTCTCGGTGGCTCTCTCTGTCCTCTGAAGCCGGCTCTCGGGGTCTTTTGGTGCCGCCGTGGTCTCCAGTGAGATCCTCCTTGAACTGTACAGTGTATGGGTAGAGCTGATTGACAATAAGAAGCTGCTGTCCGGGCTTCATTTTGACCTCACTGCTCTTACCCACCACCACAGAGTCTACAGAGGTGGGGTTCAAGCCCAGCTTTGGAATAAAAAAGGGGGATGAGGCACAGACTGATAAATAACCAGTGGTAGGAGCTTTCAGTAATCATTACTGCAGGCAGACTTAACAGAATAATATTTCCTAAATTCAATAGCAAATTGGATTACAAGTATTTAATGACGCTCAGCATAACAATTTCTTCATAATGCCTGTGTTTCACTCTGATAAAATGAATGTTCTTCATGTTTCTTACCTGTTTAACTTTGACATAACCTTTGTTGCATTCTGCTTTCAGTTCAACTGGTTGAGAAGGGGAAATATTTGCACATATTAAAGTTTGTTTTTAATACTTTTAGAAGATTTAAAACATGAATATGAAATATATGAGCATGTATAAAACAAACAAATATAAAAAAGGAAAGTCCATGACAATTATTTAAACACGATACAAAACAAAATAAACTACAAGGGGAATTAGTAATTTAGACCAATTAAAATGATGATTGTTACAGACAGATAAGGTATTAAGGCATTTTGTTAAGAGAGAATTCAATAGTTCTAATATAATGTTTGAATTCCCGGAAAGAAAAAAAGAAGAGAATCTAAAATCTAGAAGATTGGCATCTATGTGTACGCTATTTGGCAAATATTAAAATACATGGTAAAATCTTTGGATTTGTGTAAATTATGAAAACCAAACAGTACATTATGGCAGATTGGATTTTACATCTTATGAACATAATGATAAGTTAGAGAAGATATATAATTATTTTCTTTAATATTCACTGTTCATAATCATTTTCTTATACAAGTAGTTTGTATCATAGTCACCTTTGTTTTCTTTCATCTGGCCACCATTTTCTTTTTTAATGCTTTGACAATACAAATGTCTTTACATGTCATGCCAACAAACCAAATTGAAATTGAAACCCAAATAAGCAGAAGGAACAATTCACATCAATATGAGTTCAAAACTTTGTCTCACAATGATTAACTGCGTAGCATATATGAATTAACTTGTATGACATTTTCTTATCTATTCGTTTTTTTGATTCTGTAAGGTACTTGCTGACGCAGCCAGTGTATTAAATAGAAATGTATCGTTATATTACCTTGCTGCCGAGAGCATTTTTTGTCTTTAATAGTCGTTTCTGGACCTCGACCCAGGACAACCGTCTGTAGGTGAGGCAGTCGAATCGGTTTATGATTTCCCTCCTCGCTGATAAGCCAGCAAATTGGCATTTTATCATCTTATGTAGCGATTTCAACAAAGCTGCAAAACTGTTGCAGCCCACACTTGTTTTGGTGGCTCGTCTCGTCGCAGGAAATTGACGTCATCGGATCAGATTTTTGCCCATGGTAGAGGCGGGTTAGAAGCTTCTGGAAGAGTCTCTGTGAACTGAGGTCTCCGCTGAACTTGTGAAGATTCAACATATTTTCTTCTTATAAGGTTTGAAAATAATAATTATAAACAGCTGTGCGTATGATGTTTATACCTGTGTCACATTTGTTTTTTTAGCTTAACGTTGGAAAAACAGCCTTGCTAGCGTGTTAGCATTAGCCAGGCTATCATTGGTTGGGCTAAGTAACGCTAGCTGAAGTACGTAGGGCCTGATAGTTATGAAACCATATTTCTGTTTTCATCATTAACAGGGTAACAGGTGGTTGCTAATATCACAGCATTAATTAATACTGGTGTCAACAAAAAGTATAAATGTGGTGGTCATATAGTTCGTGGTTGATAGGTAGCCCCTGATTTAGTTAGGGGAAATTTGAACACGAGAAATGTTAACCAAGCATGACGTGTTAAAGTACGTTACCGATGTATTTGAACCTCACTATATGTTCTTCTTTTCCACCGTTTAATGTTACCGTGACATCGTTACATTTCATGTCAGACTCATGGCCCAAATATAAAACAAGATACAGATAAGATAGTTAATTACAAAAAATCATCATCCATATCACATGGAATAATCAACAACTAACTAACATTGCTCCTTTTCAAAATTGACAGAGAATCTACTGCACCCTTGGTATGATCAACTAATGATCAATTATCCTGAAAGATACTCAGTCACGCTCTCTTTGCACCCTCCCCTCCACGCCAAAACGGTGACAAAGAATTGAAACTGAAAGCGGTTGTCACTGAATAGAAACTGCAAAAAACAAAAACAAATCAGACGTTTGTCATCGAGAAACACATCAAACTGCAAAAGATATCAAATTACAATCAGTGAATCTACACAAACATTTTATGACCCTCATCACTGCCTGATATCTGGGCACATTTATGATGATGAATAATGAGTAGCACTACAACATCTTGACACATACAAAAAGATCCTCATGGTGTCATCATACGTCTCTGCATACTGCAATTTTCATACTTATACCGTAGGTGAGTAATATACAGGGGCATACCGTAACTTGGCATATATTTTATTGTTTATACTCATTAAGTTGCCAGTTTATTAATAACATCTGTAAAGCACTCTACTACAATAGTCTTGCCATAAATCATACATTTGGATAGCTTGTACTGATTGTTAATTTTTGAATTCAATAGTTTTGGATTACATTATTTTGAAAAATCTTTAATGTTTTGTCCACATCCATTTACATACACAAGGAAGACAGGCATGGGACAGATATGCTCTTTCATTTATTAAAAGAAATGAGAGAAGACATTTCTAAATATTCTAACATTATCACAACCAACAACACAAGGGCTCACAGTTCAGCCACATGATGGTACGCTTTGTTTTTGCATTTATTAAAGGACCCTCTTTCCTCTTGTCACAACGATGTGGTGCATATTCTTATTCACGTAGCAACACATTCAATTTAATTCAAAATCTTACCATGGTATTTTGCTCTTGGTTTAGAGACTAAATGTTGGTTTTGGAATGTGTTTAAGAGCTAAACTGGAACTGAATATTAAAATACTGATTGTATTTTACCTTTTACTTTTCCAAGGTTTTCTGTTAAAGACAAACATGGTTAAGGAAACAGGCTTCTATGACACATTGGGTGTGAAACCTAATGCTACTCCTGACGAACTGAAAAGGGCCTATCGCAAACTAGCCTTGAAATACCACCCTGACAAAAATCCAACAGAAGGAGAGAAGGTGAGTACCTTTTATTACATTCATAAACATCAACATATCAGCTTTACTTAATTTTCCTTGCATAGACTTGGAACATTTTGTAAAGGTAGTGTTCTTTATACTGAAAATACAGCTTTATTAATGTGCAAAGTCTTCAAATGTAGTGTAAAATCTATCTGGATGTTAGATAATACTAAATTAAATAATGTAATGGGTCAGATGAAACAGCATGAGTAGTTTTTGTTAAATCTATTTTTGTTGCTCTTTAGTAGATGTATGGAGCACCACATAACTGTCTTGTTGCCTTTGTAAATGCCATATAAAAGTTATATTTGAAGAGCTCAGTGGTGATCAGACCTCAGTTATTATTTTGCACACAATATCCAAGAGTTGAGTACCCTTCAAGCAGCTGTGTTTTACCTTCTTCAAAGAACTATGCGTTTTTTTGTTTCTTTTCTTTCTAGTTCAAGCAGATCTCACAGGCTTATGAGGTGTTGTCAGATGCCAAGAAGAGAGAAGTATATGACCGTGGAGGTGAAAAGGCTATAAAGGAAGGAGGGAGTGGTGGTGGCGGAGGTGGGAGCTTTGCATCGCCCATGGACATCTTTGACTTGTTTTTTGGTGGGGGCAGTCGGATGCACAGAGAGCGAAAGGGTACGTAATATTGGAGAAATAATCACCAGGCTGAGATGATGTGTAATGTTTGTAAAGTTTTGAGGTCTGATAGAGCGGTACAAGGCACATATTTCTCTTTGCTGATACATCTTCTGAGGCAGAGTCAGTTCTATTGAGGAGGAAGTTGCAGTATTGAACACTTAAGTTAGTTGTAGCAATAGAGCTGCAACAAACTGTTATTTTCATTACCGATTAATCTGTGTCTTGTTTTTTTAAATCAGCCAGGCCGATGTTAGCTCATTGCAGATATATCGTTATCGCCATATATGTCAGCCAATAAATGACAAGAAAATGAAGTACCGAAATGCCAAAGCTTTTTAAAACAGTGTCATCAATTTATAATAGTGAAAAGTTATTTTTCTGTAACATTACCTGCTCAGCACATTTCTTGATCACAATTGTTAAAAAAACATATGTCCAAAATGTTTATTTAGAAAATTAATTGAAAAAGAAAGAAAAGAAAAGAAAATTGGCTAATATATCATTATCTGATTTTTTTTTTTTTACTCTCAAATATCAATAATGGTATCAGACTCAAAAATCCTGAATCAGTTTGTGTTTGTGAGTATTTATATTATAGCCAAAACGCCGGGCTGTCGAGAAAGCATACTAATGTTTGGGAGAATAAGTCTTAACTGGCTGCATGTCAACTGTAGGAAAACTGTTCTGAGCCTCAAATAAAGACATAAACACCCATCTGCTCCCTGTCTATAGCCCAATGTCCGTCACAGTTTTCTCTTGTTCCTATTCATTATACAGTTGTGTGATGTTTCTGTGACGTCTTTTTTATTTTTTATTTTTTGGAAAAACAGAAGTTTAGGCTTGTTAATTTAAATGTATAGTATGTAAGATGAAAGGAAACTGATGTTAAGGAATCAAACATAGGGAGTGTGTATTGATGAAATCTTATCATTTGCCAACCTTATTTTTTAGAAATAGTGTTGCTAAAATCTGTGATTTGTCTTGCCCCAGGGAAGAACATTGTTCATCAGATTTCAGTGACGCTGGAAGATCTTTATAATGGAGCTACAAGAAAACTTGCTCTCCAGAAGAATACTATTTGTGAGAGATGTGAAGGTACGTCTTTTGCTGTGCGAGTCTCTTTTTACATGCTCTTGTTAGTGTCCATCACTGGACTTGTTAAGTAATCCAAGCAGGCTTTTCAGCACACGCAGATCCAAGCAGGCCCAGAAAAGGCTTTTGTCCAATAACAAAACACATCAGTCTTGTAAATAAGATCCAGTCTTTGCTCACCACAGTTTATATAATAAGCCAAATCTTAAACAAAAATATCCATCATGTTTGTTATCCAATGTGCTGACAGTTTATTTTTCTTGGCAGGCCGTGGGAGTCGGAAAGGAGCTGCACAGATGTGCATGACTTGCCATGGCACAGGCATGCAGGTCCGCATGCACCAACTAATACCAGGGATGGTCCAGCAAGTCTCCACAGTGTGCCACAGCTGTCAGGGCCAAGGACAGAGGATCAGCCACAAGGACCGCTGCAAAGCATGTGGGGGTCGAAAGATCCTGCGTCAGAAGAAGATTTTGGAGGTCCACATTGACAAAGGTGAGAGTGAAGGGAGAGTTCATCTAGATGCATCTGCTTTTCTCACTATGTATGATCTGTTAAATCTGTTAAATCACCTGTTATGCTTTGTCTTTCTTCACCAATAAAACACCAACAAACAAACAAATAAGTTAGCATTTTTGAAGATCGAACGAGATAACCAAATATTGTTCATTCATCGCCTGGTCTCTAATTCCTGCCACAGGAATGAGAGATGGCCAGAAGATCGTTTTCCATGGAGAGGGAGACCAGGAGCCAGGAATTGAGCCAGGTGATATCATCATTGTCTTGGACCAGAGAGAACATCAACATTTCACCAGGTAATATATTCTCAAGTGTCTTTTGTTTCTGATCTAATCTGTGCTGGCAGATGTAGTGATGATATGATTCTTTTCCAAAACAACGAGAACAGGCGATCTAAACTGTATGTATGGGGAATATATAGGCTGTTGTTGAATACAGAAGTGGTACATGAAGTACCAATTCAAGAATAATTACATTTGTATTCAGTTTACACTTAATAGTAGTTTGGCATGTGACCCTGTGCTACATTGTAGCACACTTTTAAAACATCCAGTCCACCCAGTAAAATCACCTCTTCCATCTTGCTCTTGCTGTTGTCATCAGGAGAGGAGAGGACCTGGTCATGTCAATGGAGTTACAGCTGGTGGAGGCTTTGTGTGGTTTCAAGAAGCCTGTTCAGACACTGGACAACAGAACTCTCCTCATCACCTCACACCCAGGTAAATCAAATCTGTAAAGGCACAGCTACCCCTTAAAATATCAAGTCTTTAGTTAGCAATCCGACTTATTACCTCACAGTGTCCTTTTGTAGTCTTATTATTATTATTATTATTATTATTTATTTATATTGAATGTCAGTTGAAGGCCAAACTTTCCCTCCATTTTACATGTAAAAATATTTGCACCAGCACATCCTGGTGAAACTATGTTAGAGTGGGTTCTGGTGCGTCACGACAGTAAAATGCATCCAATGCCTCTTTTTTCCCCCAAAACAGTTAAAAATGATAATCATGAATTTGTTTTTACAAAATGTGAGGAAGAAAAATATTTCTAATAAATACAAATGTGTGTTTGGCAGCAGTATTTGTGATTCACTGTGACTTCATTTATTACCAGAAATCAAATGCCTTGTATGTATTTATTGATTTGAAGCTCGTACTTGTCAATCAGTGAAGGCTACGACGCCAAAGTACACCCGACCTTTACTGTGAAACCCATAAAAATAAACTCATTCTCACTCAGTTCATGTATTTGAATTGAGAATAGATAAATTAGACAGGAGACAGGGGCCCCCTATGCATCATCAGGCGTTGGCAAGATGACAAAATAATGTAAGTTGGTAGGTAGGTATGTTTTCAGTTTTTCATGACTAAGTTGACCCATGTTTTCTATCATAGGGGAATTGATCAAGCCTGGAGACACGAAGTGCGTCTTGAATGAAGGGATGCCCATGCATCGCAGGCCGTTTGAGAAGGGACGTCTTATTATTCACTTCTCGGTAAGAAGTTTTTAAATATCCGCTTTTTAACCTATTTTCTCCTTTTCCCCTTTTATTTTCTATCATATTTTTATTTTACACATACCTTCCTTTCTGTAAAATAAATCAGCCTCTCTCTCATACACACAAACACACACAAACCTAAACTCCATCTCCTCTCCTGCAGTAACAAATCACACCTATACATGAGTGCATGCACCATATCAACCCCCACCTTGGTCTGAAAAGTGAGGCCAATGTGGAAGTGTCTTAAACCTGCATTCTTTCTAATGGCCAGGAGGGGGCGACTCCACTGGTTGGTATAGAAGTATAGAAGAAGAAAATGACCCCACTTTTCACTTGATTTATTACCTCAGTAACCCTTTTTCTCACGTTTATGGTCTCAATTGCTAGTTTCAAGTCTTCTTCAACACAGCGTGATATTTGTTTTGTAAATTATGGTCCCATTTAGAGTAAAATAGATGAATAGCAGGGTATGCTTGTGATTTACTAGTCACTACCATGGCAACCTGTCAATCAGAATAGAGGCGTTTGGTTGCACTAAAAGACACTCTAGGAGTCAGCTTTTCATTTTTTCCGTTAAGTACATTTACAAGCTAACTTTGTTAGCAGCTACTTCGCGCGGTGTCGCCAGGAGCCAGGTGC
The DNA here is from genome assembly GCF_043641665.1 of Enoplosus armatus. Lineage (NCBI taxonomy): Eukaryota > Metazoa > Chordata > Actinopteri > Centrarchiformes > Enoplosidae > Enoplosus > Enoplosus armatus. The sequence continues at coordinate 17,439,961 of NC_092181.1, forward strand.
AGCCAGGTTGCCGGTATAGATAGATGTGCATTGTGTCCTCGGGTTCTCAGATCTCCAGCTCCCCCTCTCGTCCAAATATGGTCACTTTTGGTTCCAAAAAAACAAGTTGGCGATGGCCAAAATGCCAAATTTGAGGCTTCAAAATGGTAGTCCACAAATCAATGGGTGACGTCATGGTGGCCACGTTCACTTCTTTTATACAGTCTATGATTATTAAACATGAACATCAAAATATTAAACTGACAAGGCACGGTGCCGAACTGTTACATGGTTGTTGTGATCAAATTGTTGTTTCCTTCAGGTGGTGTTCCCACAAGCCAACTTCCTCCCCGAGGACAAGCTGAAGGAACTGGAGCACTACCTCCCAGAAAAGCTGGATGCAGAGCAGCCAGAGAGTATGGACGATGACCTCTACATCTACGCCGACCTCGAGGACTGTGACTTAGAGAACAGAAAAAGACACAACCATCAGTACCACTACATGGATGAAGACGACTATGCCAACACTGGAGGTGTTCAGTGCCAGACGTCTTAAACAACAACTGGCCTGTTCTTATTCCAGAAGCCCATACCCTCATCTCTAAAGCAAAGCACCTTTCTGGAATTTTGTGCACTTTTTTTTTTTTTTTTTTTAATTTAATTCCTTCTGTTAAAATCGTAACTGTTTACTTGTTGAAGTTTTCTTTCAATCCGAATCATACAACTGTGTCCCAACATCCTCCTGATTTATTATAACACCTTTTGGACAGAGTAGAGGATCTATTAGTTCCAGGACTAAACTTGGATCTGGGTGAATGGGATTCCTCGTCATCTCTGGGACTTTTATTTGAATTATTCTTTTTGTTTTTCCAATCACACTGTGATTAGAGACGAGGGCTGTTATTACAGAGGCTTCAGACTAAAGAAAAACTATGTCTAAACAAGGACTGCCTGCTTTTTATGCAGTTACACTAAAACTGATGCCAATATTAATATGAAAATAACATTTTTTATAGTGATACTAAATCAGTTGTTGTTGTGAACCACTTGTTGATGACTTGTTCAGTCCATTATGTGTGAAGACCCAATCTTCAGACGGCGGTAGAGGGGGATGTGCATCGAGACTTGAGTTAAAACATTTATGCTGTGTTACCCTTTCAAGGGCTATTTTATAGACATTTTTAAACAATCTTGAAAATGTGACAAGAAGACGTTGAGTTGGGAGTAAAGGTGATAGTGATTCAGGCATGGCGGTATGTTGGTTCAAGCCACTAAATAGAGGATTATTCAAACTAATGATGTTTCAATTTAGTTTAATGTTTTTACTTTTGAGCTGCAATCAGTCGTCTGTGGTGATGCCCACGCATTTGTGTTTGTTTTGGAAACCTTGTGTGGAAAGTGGAACATCTCATGTGTATATACTACACAGTTTGATATGAGCCAAATACGTCTGCAGTTAATGGCAGGGTCGGTAGTCAGAAACAAAAGGTCAAAGATGAATAAGAAGTCACTTTATTTAAAAAAATAAATTAACAGAGCGAGGGGGGGGTCTGTATTGGTTCTGTTTTCCAGATTTTATGTGGTTCTATGTAAAACCTTCTTATAACAGGCCCCTAATGCCTTGATGGCAAATGTTTTCCCTCTTTTTAGAAAGTGTCATGTGCCAAGTTGCAAGCAAGTTGTACAAAAGAAGAGTGGCTAATGTCTAGGTTGTTGTTTTAAAGGTTTAATGTTGAGTTTATTTCAGGTATGTGATTTTAAAATCATTAGAAGATTAAGAGTTATTCCGTTAGGTAGTAACATAGTCCGTTATTTCTCTGGTCTGTCTTAAGACCTAAATCTGGAATTTAAATTCTACATTTTAATCAAAGTAGCAAGTTCAACTTTTGCTAATGTTGGCCCACAAGCTATTAAATGTGTCTTTTTTTCTAGTCCTACTTGTTAATGCCAAATGGATTGGTGGGAGGTTATGGAGGGACTTAAAATCGGTACACCTGATACCTCATTGAGTTGTCTGCCTGTTTGAAAGCCTTATCATAACTTAACTTGAAGCTACTTGATAATGCAGGGTTGTTGTTTTTTTTTTCCCGTAATGACATTGCCTTGGACATTGTAAAACTATGCTCACCAGAATGGAGATCCTTCAATTGTTTCACATTTGTTCTTGAAGCAGATGCAAATTTATGAGTACTCATAATGTCAAGAGGAACTCAAAGTTCAACTCAAATTGAACAGTGTCGTCAAGTTCTTAATTTGACTGTGTATGTTAGGACCAATGTTCTACTTGTTTATGCTCATGTTTTCTAATTAAATGCGGTGTGATGGTCTCTCTAAATTGTGGTATTGCTATGTGTGAGTGATTTTTATTTTTATAACCGGGAGATCCACTGATATTTTAAACATGTAAGGGGAGAGTTACTCCAAAAACGAAGCATCCATTTTCAGTTACATTTAGAAAACATCTCACGTTTTCTAAATGTATCTACAGCAACTGAAAATGTATTTTGTCATTTAGGGAACAAATCTGATACTTAAGTGAGATATTTATTTTTAAAATGGCACACAAAAACAACTGGCAACTAAAGGTTTTTGACTTTTATTGATAATCATTTTTGACATGACTGGCAGTATTATATACAACATGATGAATATACAAAATACACGTTTTTTGCAACAGTGGCGTATGGATGATAGCTCAGAGACAGATGATAGATGGTACCAGATGCTGTAGTGCAAATAATAAATACGGGTCGAGGCCGTAGCTGTTTCTTGCAGGCATACACGTCCTACTGATGCTCAGGAACAGCGATTACAGTCAGTGCAACAAACTGACAATAATGTGACCACGTTAAACACATTTATTAATTACACACAGGATACAGAATGTGTCACTGGAGCTCCTCTGAGGTTTATCTTTAGTCATCATGCATATTTTTAAGGAGTGCTAAAATGATTGTAGAGCCATATTTAGACAGTGTACTGAGGTAGCATGCAGGAAACACAGAGGACAAAACAAATCATTACATCTGAATCAGAATCATTGAATCACAGTTACAAAAGTATTATTATAAACCAAAGCTAACAAATCATGTACCTGATATTGTTTGTTTATGCCCAAACAGGAGGCGTTTTTTATTATAAATGTTTTTTCACGACAGTTCACTATCATGCATTTTCATGTCTAATAAAGACAGAAGAGATGAAAATGGGGATTCAAACTGCACTGGTGAAGTTGGATCCATGAGGAAGGGTGTGGGCAGTATGGAGGACCTAGACAGCACAAGTTCATAAAGCAAGGCCTTTACAAATTAATCACTCAATAAATAAAACAAATTAAAAAAGAATTTGTGAATAATTGACATATTAAATAGATTCATTAAGACCCAATTAAATGTTTATAAATGAGTTTAACAGTATGCTTAATTAAAGGAGTATTATTCTATTTTTTTCTTATTGCCAACAAAATAAATGAAAAGACCAAAGCCAACACTGAATTGTTCTCACTATCAACTACTGGCTGTGGATCCAAATCCATAATATGTCTTATTCCTCTGTGCCATAAACCTCCATTGTTCTTCAAAACTATTAAAAACACATCAATGAGCGACGCACGACGTGTTCCTTTATCATCATGAACATGGGTACTGTAGTTTATTTAGAGTCAGTCACACATGCACGTCCTACTGCTGTAAATACTCACTAGAGCACTGAATGTGTATTAATCCGAAAAGAAATTATATATCTTTTCCTAATTTCCATTTTGATATACCAACTTGTCTCCTGTTTACTTTTTCATTTGTCAACTGTTTTACTTTGCCACTTTCCCAGTATGTAGCGAAATCTTTGTAATCCACCATCAGACGTAACAAACGCTTGCACTGGCTATCACCTGAACTTGTTGACATTCATTTGGAACCACAGCATATGAGCCAACATTTACAAGAAGTCCTTAAAGTGCTCAGGAAAAACTATATCTGCTGTCGAAGATCATGTGATATGACCTAAAGCTCCAGAACACCCACTTAATGGACCTTGTGGCGTTCTCTCAATAAAATGAACTGGTTTATTATTTACTGATGGATTAATGTATCAATTTGTAAAGTATTTCATAAATCCAATGAATGAATTGCTTTATAACCACGTGTAAGGCTCTCTGGGTCCTCCATATTACCATGCAGGCGACAGTTTAAGGTTTCCATAGCCGTAGGAGGCCGTCCTCGCTGTATGTGGCAATCAGATTCTCATGTGGGTGGTGAGCGATGCCAATTACATCTTTCTCATGAACCTGTGGGTGCAGAGGAACACAGATCACCACACGCTCTCCATTTCCCATCAGCCTTACTGTTTCCTTATTAGTAGGATTGCTGCACAGCAGCAGTGACACAGTCAGAGGATCAATGAGGCAAAAAAAACAAACAGATAATAAACACTGGCAGCCCATGAGTGTGGATGAGCTGCCTCCTCTCGCAGACTTTGATAATGAGTGAATATTAGCAGCAGAGCTTACGGTCAGCGTTTTCTGCAGCCTTCCCGTCGTATAGTTGAAGCAGTACAGCACTAAGTCCTCTCCCACACAGTAAATCCACTCCCCGCGGGGTGACAGGGTGCAACACACAAAGTCGGCTCCTTCCTTTCTCTCTGAGCTGAAGGTCTTCACAGTCTGAGGAGGAAGAGGAAGATGTTCAGGAAGTTTTCAAAGTGCTTTCGCTTTTTATTAGCCATGCTAGCGGCGTGGCTCTAGAGATGGCAACTAACGGTCGGTCAGTCATTTGATCCACCACTTTGGTCCAGCTTGAAATAGCTCAACAGCTTTTGGATAAATTGCCATTTAAGGTTGTTTAGACAATCATGGTCCCCAGAAGATAAATCCCAGAGACTTTGGTGAACCCTTAACATTTTCTCTAGCGCCACATTACTACACACTACATCATTATTGGATTATAGAATATAGATTTCGCGTGAAATGTTTCGACAACTATTGAATATACTGCCATGACATTTTGTACAGATATCAACTTTTCTTCTAGCACCATGATCAGGTCAAAATTTGAATTTGTCCGATACTTTATGACCAAATATCTGCAAAACGAAAGACATTCCCATCAGCCTCAGCTGTAATATGAGTTTAACGTTAATTAGCAAAAGTTAGCATGCTAACACACTAAACTAAGAGGATCAACATGTTAATGTATACCTCCAAAACAACAGCATGTTAGCACTGATGTTGTGAGCTTGTTAGCGTGCTGAGGTTAGCAATTATCTAAAAAGCATCACTGTGCCAAAGTAGCTGTCGTAGCGGCTGCAGACTCTTAACTTTGTTTTTTGTTTTAACAATGAATAAAGAATAATATTTATAAGTATAATTAATATGACAGACGTCTAGTATCGGAAATATTAAAGTACCTGTTTTTCCTTAAATTTTGAACATTGATGGTGAATAGATCATGATTATGAGCTCTCACCTGACCGTGCATGTTCATGACGACCACTGTGTTGGAGTGGTTACAAATCACAAAGTGCTCTGGATTTTGGGGAAGAGGAATCACATTGTTGACGGGGAGATCTGATGTCCGGGACAGAGATTTGAAAGTGTGGATGCATTCACTGGATTTTGTATTCCAAATCTATAATACGCACATAAAATAAATCCACTGAGTGACAAATGTCATTATATTACAGCACTTTCCCAGCTACACAATAATACTGATTCAGCACAGAAATGAATTATAGTCAGATCTCATCGTACCTTAACTGTGCCATCAGATGAGGCACTGATGATGTGTAATCCATCTTGAGTGAAAGATGCATCATTTACAAACGACGAATGGCCATTTAACTCCTTTAGTGTTTTGCCTGACCTCAGTTCATGGATTCTGAAAATGACATTGTTGAGAAATTGACAAACAGAAATTTCAAAAAATACTGAATCAAATAAAACTACAGCTCTGATTCATTAACAAATCCATGTTTATTCAACTCAAGAGGGGATATTTTTTGAGAGCAGACAAAACGTGTTGCTGAGCAGCCGATGTGTTATTTTTAGCTCCCGTGGAGTGACTGGGTGCAGCTTAGCCAAACCATGACAAAACGCCTAATGCTCACTGATTCACTCCGTCTCTGGGAGGATGATTTTAGCGTATGTAAACAATTCAGACTCGTGGAATTGCAAAGGGAGGAACACGTTGCAGCTTTGTGCCTGAGCACATGGTCTCTCAGCTACACCCACACAGCACATGTGCTTCCAACACAGCAGAGGCTCAGCTCACACCCCCCCAGGAGTCAGAAATAGAAATTCAACTCCTCAGCTATTAAGGGGATTCAGTGTGTGTTTTTGTGTGTGCGAGAGAGAGAGAGAGGAAGTGAAAGACAGACATTCTTGCCCGAGCTTATTTACATTCAGGTGCACGACTCAGGCAACAACATGTGATATGAGGCATCAACTGCTGAAGTCTGATATCTGCATGGAATTATGGAGCTTTTCAAAGAGCAATTTAGTTCACTTCAACTGTAACTGTAACTACTGTTTAACTGGACAAAGAAGAAAAAGAAAAAATTTAGTAACCGATGCCTAAATAAATAGCAGAGTTATTCTGTCAATTTGATAAGACAGCTCAGGTTCCTTTTCTACCAATAAAAATCCTATTCTTTTTTAACTGACTTTAATTATATGTCCATTCACAGCAAAACTGTCACCCTAAATGTCCCTAATTAACCAATGGATTTTAACTAAAAAATCTTCCAAGAATTATACCAAAAATAAAACTTCAACAAATATATAATGAAATTCCAATAAATGTATCATATTGATAAGAGTTTATAACTAGATGGCAATAGTCAGTTTTGGTAAAAAAAAAAAAAAAAAAAGATTCATTCATTATTCATGGGCAGAACACGTAAACTGGCTTATGAATAAATATAACAATTCAGTTTTTGAGAGGGAAATTAAAAGAGGAATCCTTGTTGTTATTTGCCACTTCGGTTATCATTTATTTGGTCTGTTGTGGCAACATTTTGCTAATCCTCTGTGGTATGTAAAAAGAGCTTGCTGCCTTCCCGGTGAACTCACATTCATGTGTGCGCCTTTGAAAGTTTTGTGAATCATGTCTGAGGTCAGTGAGAGCTCTCACTTCCTCCCACAGTTTTGCCTCAACAAGACTCCCACAGTGTTTTTCTCTTTTGAAACTATTCATCATTTGTTCATCATTCAGTTTACTTCACTTTTAAAAACTCAGATGTAATTTACTGTATTCGGTACATGCACTGTGTTCACCGCACACGGACCCACCTGATGGTCTGGTTAAAGGAGGCACTGAGGATCTGGTTGCTGTCTTTGGAGAAGCTCAGACAGGTCACACCTTTGTTGTGGGCATGCTCAAACCTGCGCAGGCACAAGCCACTCTGGATCTTCCACACCTTCCGCAAACAACACACACACATTTTTGGGAGAGAGGATGTAATGAGACTACGACTACATTTTTCAATATTTTGACATTGTACATGCAGTGATGACAAGACTTATTATTAAATGAGGACACCAATGATTGTTCACTTATGTTGACAAATACACAAAATCAAGAGTATTGTAAGACAGTATTATAAGATCCAACCTTTATCTTGCCATTCTGAGCTCCAGTTGCCAGTAGATCTGTGTCCTGACTGAAGCACATACACAGCACAGCATCATCCATCATCATGAAGCTATCTTGGGCCTGATACTTTAAATCCTAATTCGTCCATGCAAACACACACACACACACACACACACACACACACACACACATACATGCATACACGTGCACACAGAGAACAGAAAAACACAGACAAACAAATAAATGGAAGTATAAGAGATTTCCATATTTCCTCATAAATACTTGCTATTAATCCGTTTTTTAAGTCTTGTTAAGATTAAAATCTCTTTTCAGGCAAGAGGTCAGCATTAAAACATTGTTACAACAATAAATACAAACAACATAAACAGACTTAAGACAACACGCTGAAAAATAGTATGGACAATATCCAGTTAAAATACATAAACGGGAATTAATTTCCAAACCTAACTAAAGTAAATTAAAAACAATAAATTAGAAATAGAAAGAATATAAGAAGTCTCGGGATTTTCATGTGTCATGATATTAAACATATTTACCTTACTAATTTTCCCTGTGTTAAAGTTCCAGACCTCAATGAACCCGTCCACCGATCCAGTGATTAAGTACTTGCCATCAGGAGAGAAACGGGCACACTCCACATGTGACCGCCGTCCAAACTGCAGGTTAAAAAGACGACACACAGCACACACCTCATTATCATTGCTTTATCTTCCAGCTTTATCTTTTGCTGCCTGTGATCCAGACGCACTGAGAAATAAAACATAACCTCGGGGAGCCTTTTAAGTTTTCCACCATGCTGCAGTCTAAAGTTGTGTGGGCTGACCATTCTCACTTGTAACCTTGGGCAGAGAAAAGCAAGGAGAAGCAACTCAGGCAGCTCCATCTGGACGCAGGTGATGAAAGCACAGCCAGAGACTAAGGCAAGTGCCTTCAGGTGAGTAAAGCAATTAGTTTTGTGTACGTGTGTGTTTGCCAAATATATTGTGAGGTTAATGAAGAAGGAGATGCAGTCTACTTTTGGAAATGTCTCATCAATAAAAAGAGGAAAGTCTTGGTTACTGTAAGAAACAGTTTACAACTACAAACATGTCATTTTTGCCCCAATTCTCACAATTACCAAACCAAACTTTAAATGCACAAAGAGAGAGAGAGTCCTGAACACTGTTTTATAGAGTGAAGTATTATATACTATTATATATATATTACTATATATAATATAGTAACATTTGTAATTCTGTGTTATTCAGAACATTTGGTGGTCTACCTTGATGTGGCGGTACAGCTGGGTTGGAAAGCTTTCTTTCTCCACTTGTCTCTCCTTGTTGCCAGACGTGTCGATGGTCGCGTCGGGGGAGAGATGACCCGGCGACTGCTCTAGTCTCATAGTCTGCATGGAACAGTGATGAGGAACAGTCAGCAGAAAACACAAAGTGGTTGTGGTTTTACTCCAGTAATGTCAAGATCTCAACAAAATAAAGAATACTAAGAAATGCCAACTTCAATGTTCAAATTGGTTGTTCTTTTTAATGCAGTGTAAAAACATATTGTGAACGGGGATGCTGTGCTCCTGCAACAGCTCCCACAACAAAGAGAAGAGGATTAATGAGATTAAGTCATAAATCCTTGGGAAATATACTTTTACTTAAGCAATTTGAATGGCAGCTTTTTTTTTGTACAATAATATCTGTATACTACAGCCAAGACACTATCAACATAGGTATATCATTTATACTTTTTAGTATTAGTATATTTCTTTGGCACCTGCATAAACAAGGCAGCGTCACCAACAACCTTCCCCTGGGAAAAATGTAAAACTCTCTTTGTATACCAAATACCAAAAAATAGCAAAACAATCGGTGGGATGTATTTCTTTTGGAGGTTTTTGGAATCACTGCAAGGTTTCACAGTCACAAGCTTAGTGTTAAAATATTGCTGTTTCACCTCAATGTTAAGAATATAACTGAGGATTTAAAATGCATGGCGGACCATCAGCTGCACAATAAAATGAGCCTCTCTCACTTTGTCCTACCCAAAGGACCTATATAACAAATAATTAATATGAATATATATACTAATAATAATATAATATATAATATACTATTAATACAAATTAAAAATATATTTAATAAAAATAAAATGGATGGTTTTGTACTCATTCCATGACTGCAGTTTTTTTTTCTAATGTGCTGCTTCATCCATTGAAGCCGCAGTCACTAAAATTTTAAAGCTCCTGAAAACTTGGTTTCAATTCTTAAGTATTTCTCTGTAACATTAAAAATTCATGACTCAAAAACTACTGTGTGGGTGTGAGTTTCCATGCAAATTTAGTGCAGATTTTAACTGAACTCCCAGAAAATCAGCAAAAGAAAATGCAAATTAAAGTGCGTCAAACCTCAAATGAACGAAAACGATGTGGAAGGAAATATGACATTTCCATGTAGAGTCTGCTCATCGCTCCACACAGATCTGATATTTTTGTCTGCCTCTATTTTTCGTCTCTTCAGTGGACGTTTAAGTCACATGCCTCATGTAAATCATGATTGACGGCGTTTTGTTTTTATTGATGCATCAACTTTTCCACCTCAGCCAAGCGTAAAAATGTGATATATTTTGACTTTTCTGGCATTTCCACTGCGGTTTCCTTATGTGCAAAATTTAAAAAATAACAGGTGGATTTAAACACACTTATTAGTGATCTGGCAACATAAGCAAACAACTTCAAGTGTCACATCACATTTTGTTTGCTAAATTCTGATTGGTACCCAGAAGTATGTGACATCACCTTTTCCTAACTGAGCCCCGCCCACTTAAACCAGTGAGAGGAGCTCAGACAAAATTGAAAATATAGAAAAACTTTCCTGTTACTTAACCAAAACTGTTCTAACAGGCAGGAGTAGCATGGGTTCATATAGGACATCATCACTTATAATGAGAAGCTAACTGGAAAACAAAAATGTGTTTTCATGGCCTTTAAGAACCTCTAATCAAGGTGGACATACATGACAGCAGTGAGATAGTTTGGTGTCTTTGATTCACTATCATAGAGTGCTATGGACATTGATTGAGTGGCTTCCCTTGTCATATAATTAGAGTGAGTACTGAGAGGGATATTGATCAGTATACTCACGCCGACTTGCTCCAAGAGCCCCATGAGGCGAGAAGGAGGCACCACGCTGACCTCCCTCACCAGCGCCTCGGCTATTGCTCTGCGCCGCTTCTCCTTGCTGCTGCCTTTCGGGTACGCCTGCAGTGAGAGGGAGAAGACGTTACTTTATGAAGCACTTAACTGATTCAGTTGTTTAAAAGCAAAACCCTCTCTTGTCTTACCTCACGAGGGTCAAAGTAGGAGCTTGTTAGCAGGTTCTCCAAATGGATGTACCTCTCCGACTGCGTCTGCTTCAACATGATCATGGGGTCAGTTTGTCTGAGGAGTGAGCGAGCCGCTCCCACCTCCCTCATTTCAATGAGCTCCATTACAACCTGTTAAAGACATCAGTGTTCACTAGATGCTGCTGCTCATTCAAAAAGTCAGGCTAAGTAGAGTATTAGCTGATGAATGCGAAGCTCACCTGCTCATAAAGGTCGATAAGTGTGTTGTCAGGCAACTTGAGGGACTCGATGGCCAGCAGGACGGAGTCCCAGTGGCCGCTCTTTATATCTGCTATGAAGCTGTCGATGCTTTCCACTGTGTTGAGTGAGACGGTGGTTTCCTCCTGTAAGGTGGTCAGTGTTCGGTAGAGGTTGTTCTCCTTGAGGTACTGCATTATCAGGCGGATCACACTAGACAAGAAAGGTCGATGTTACAACCACATGCTGACTGATAATCCGACCTACAAAGCCTGCAGGTCTGGTAGGTCTGTAAAGTAACCTTTTGAGTGTGAGGGGTGAAATCAAACGAGCATTAGGATTGTTTCGAGTTTAATTGCCAGTTAAAGTCTGAGTTCAGGATTTGGTCATACACAAACAACACCGACAACATTTCTCTGTGGAAGAGATTCCGTATTGGTTCGTGGTACAGATCTTAATGCGGTGCCAGCATGTCACACTCTGGACACTGAAACACTGTTTTATTTTCAAATGCTATCACACATGCGGCCATAGATCGTCTTGCACGACTGTCAAAATAAAAGATGTGCAACATGATCAACGTGACAAGAGCAGGGATCCTGCTTCCTGTGGACTTTTGTCCCACTTCAGGGCCATCTGCTGGTAATTTTCACATCCCATCTCCCCCTCTGTTGTGACTCCATCAGCGTCACCCTGCAGGAAGTTTTATGGTCTTTCATGTGCACTGTTGTGCAGAGACATGGACCAGTGGCATTGCCTGGTGACTGGATTAACATCACCCACTGATGCTCTACGCCAGCTTTTTTTCTCCCATTTAACCCCCCACCATAAGAAACCAATGAGATCAATCAATTTGGCAACAGTGTGTACTCCATCCCCGCATTTCCCCACAAGAAGACTAAATAACGAACCGATAACAAAGCACAGCACATCGTTGGAGAGCCAATTAGATCAACAGGCACATGTGGAGGAAACAGACACTACAATCAAGCAAGGACATCAGATTAAATGGCTCAAAGCGACCTGGTCATATGTGCAACAGCAAACTGACCACAATAAGCAGCATATTAATAGTGAAAGCGTATCAGTGATTGGATGGGAGGTTCCACAACCGATTAAACAAACGCCACATGGGTGCACAAACCGTACGCAGGTAATAAATAACAGTGTCGTAGAAAAAGGCAGATATAGGCTGTGGTTTCACAGTAAATTTCTTTAGATTAAACGTTTAGGCACACGTCATATCCTAAGAAATAATATCACATTTTATTGTAAGAAGGAACTTTCAGAAAGTAGCCGATAATAAAAATCATTATTCCCCAAATGAATATCAGTGATGCCAGTAACAGCAGACCTTCCAGCTTAATGCGTAATGTACAACTGGGTATCCATAACAGAACCACGCACCTGTCTCCTATTTCAGAAACACTGTTTTCTTTTCTTTGGTCACACAGGTGCCATTATTCCTGTAATCATCACTGATCATGACAAGTCGTCATTCAAAAAACCCAAAGGGAAAGTGGACTCACTCCGAGGGCTCCATCTCCGCAGCCATGCTGATGTTGTCTCCTGCTGTTGCAGCGCCGGACTGAGACGGTGTGGCGTCTCAGCTCGGGCTCGGCGCTCGCTAGAGCCACGTGAAAGTCGTCTGCTGAGGACAACCCATTACACGTGCTTCTCTTGTGTCTGTCTTTTTTCTTTTTTTTTTTTTTTTTGCGGCGGACAGCAGTCCCGAACCCTATGACTGCCGCTGCCACACAAAGTCTTGGAGCTATACCCCCCCCCCCCCCCCCCCTCCTCCTCCTCCTCCCTGACGCATACCGATATATAGAAGAAGCATTTTCTGGGCACGTTGTGTGCAGGAGACGCACGGCTGCCACGACAACAGCAGCATCAGCACCACTGACAGAACCCCGTGGCTCAGAGCGTGCTCGCCTGCAGGCACCATTGTGCAGGAGCCGAGACATCGCTCTTAACGTCCTCTAACGGAAAATCAGCTCCGTGCTCATCAATATGCAGATACAGAGCTGGGTGCGTCTCTATGAGCATCTTTGCCTTGAGTTAACTTAATCACCCCCTTACATGGTGATTACCAGCCATCACTGTCTCCCTGTAATTACATATCGCGGGTACGATGCTGTAGTGGGCTGCGAGTGTTAATCAGCTCCGATGTTTGCCACTTCAGTGAGAGTGTTTATTTAACCTGCCTGCCTCTGCTTATAGACGCACGCCAGCAAATATAAACCTGTTGGTAAACAGGGGCCTCGTTAATCCGCGACGGAGGTTCCATTACTGTTCTGTTGCGTCAATCCTGCAGAGCAGCAGAGAAACCACAGATCAGCCCTGCAAAGGCCTTATTGTCAAACCTGCGTCGAAAACAAATCAAGCGTACAAAAACAGATTAATACACTTTAGGCGATTAAAAACTAGCCTACACCGTAATGCAATGCTCTATTTAACTTTCAATCTACATGGTAGATACTTTCCCACATTTTACACAAGTAACAAGTCCATATTAGTTATGATGCGGCAAGACGGTTTGATAATCAATACTTTGTCCCATGGAACAGCTGTGATATGTCTTGCTTTGACTCGGGCAGGAGATGGTTTCCATCTGTGGCTGTTTGATGAAGTGGCATTAGTTACCTGCAGCGTTATCTTTTATTATTATTATTATTATTATTTATAGCCATCCTGGTGTCGTGTGCTGTCAGTTATTATTCGTGGACACACTTCCTGCAGATGTTCACAGCTGTGCTCACAGACCAGTGGTACCAGCAGCAGCAGCAGCAGCAGCAATGCCCCTAAAGGAAGACTTAGTTGACCCCTCATTTCTCAAAAGTCTGGAGCAAAACCGCGGGCTTCCTCTCTGTGGTGTGCTGCAGATATCAGGTGTAATTTGGAGTGTTGTTTGATGTAAGAAACTATCGATTTGTTCCTGAAAGCCATGGCTATTATCAAAGAGAGAGCAACATGCCTCCCTAGTCGACTTCGGTTTGTGGGACTTGACATCGTCATCTTTCATTCCCCGAAGCAAATCCCTTATGAACACTGGTCAGAAATGATTTATTCCTTAAATGTACGAATTAAGAACCCTGGTCGTGCTGTGATGGCCGAGTGGTTAAGGCGTTGGACTCGAAATCCAATGGGGTTTCCCCGCGTAGGTTCAAATCCTGCTCACAGCGTTGATCATTGTGATCAATAAGGGGAGAATTACTAATATTTAATAATCCAATGGACAACTGAATGAAGGGGTGCACCATCACAGATATGTGTAGGAAGACATAACGAATTCTGACAAACTTATTTGAAATAATCAGCCAAACAACTATGTACTTTCCTACTAATTATAGGAAAATAATGGCGTTCAACTGATGTCTAATTAATTAAAGCCAATTAATTGCTAGCACAATCTAGAGAGTCTTAAGTCAGTGCACAGCATCAAATTATTCAAAATGATGCTGACTACATAATGGAAATAACATGGTTGTTACACACAACAATTGCAAGACTGAACTCACAAGACTCAATTATTAGCATATTTTCTTCTCAATGTGTTTTTGGTGAAGTTCTTATGAAGCTATGTGACATTTTCTCTTAAATATTTCTAGGACATAAAGCTATGTCATGTTTTTCCTTAAGGTAATGTAACCTTTCCACAAGTTTAATGTGAAAGTAACATAAGCATGTAACTAGAATTGTCTTGATTATCATATACTTGTATTCAACTTTGATAAATCAAAGTTTGGCTCATAGTACCATTGTCCTTCACTTAACAGGTCATGGAGAATTTGTCCAGGTCTTCAGGTCTGGTTCAGGACCTTCAGACCAGCTGGCTGACCTTGGCCTGGAGCATCCAGGAGCTGCCTCAGTACGTGTAGCATCAGCTTGTGTCTGTGTTCTTCTCCCAGATTTACAATTTAAGCTGCCCGCCATCCCAACGCCAGCCTGATCAAGATAAACGTTGAGAGGAAGACAACCAAGATGTCTGCGTTCATCTTCATCTTTCATTTCCAGCAGCAATTCCCTTATGAACACTGGTCTAAATCTATATCTAAATAACAAAATAACAAAAAAAAGCGTTGCTCATTGTCCACAATAAGGGGAGAATTAATAATGAATAATAATACTGCATGCCCCTGCATACTTACATCATTACAGAGTAATGTCAACATAATTAATTCTGACATAAGTACATAAAATTTGTTTAAAAAAATAATACATTTCAAATAATTAGGCAGTTTCCTGGAAAGAACTGTGTCATTTGTTACTGACTACAGGGAAATGAATATGAGAATACATAATTATAATTATACTGACATTAGTACATAAATAATTGGAAAGACTTCTTTAACATAATACATAACATAATTAGGCTGTTTCCTGGAAAGAACAATTCAATTTATTGCTAATTACAGGGAAAATAGTGTTCAACTGATCTCACACAATTAATTAAATCCAATTAAATCTTTTTCTCAGTGTACAGCTGGTAAGCCAAACGTTTTAAATTTGTCAGCAGATAATTACAGAATATATGTGGAAAGCTGAATAGCGCCTGAACTTCCTGACATCGGCTAACTGTTCATGATGATGATGATTAAATAAAATAATAATAAATGAAAGGAGTAGCCTGCCTTGTTAGGTAGCCTACTACAGAAGACAGACAACAAAAGAAGATAAGTGCTTTGACTGGACTGACTGAAATATTTTCTTTTATCATCGCGTCATAGTTGACATATCGCGAGAACAGCCAGAGAGCTTCTGGGCAGCACAGGTGAGCGCTAATTGACTACGCGACCACGCTGAGAGAGCGACAGTTCTCCTATGAAGCAGCACTTTGCAGGGTGAGCGTTTGTATTTTATTCACTTCAGCCGACATATTCTACAAGTTTCATACATTTAAAACGTTCACTAATATTAATGCCTATTTATTTTTGCTCTGTCAAAGTGTACGAGACAATGCCGATGAACAACAACCAGGTGAGTACAATGGGGGTAGATTAACCGTCTTTACCTGTCGTCTGCTCACACGGCATCAACACCTGCTCATCTGATTTTAGTGTCGTCTGTTTGAATGTTTTACTAAATAGGTTGTTAGATGGCAGGTTCCCAAATTTAGCAATTAAATGTCCCCTAAATTATGTCTTTGGGACTGGGGGCTCCCATTTTGACAACACTTTATTTCGGCAACTTTGGGAAGACTTTTTTTTTATTGGGAATGACCAAAACGACAAAATATATACAGTTTCACACATACTTTTTAAAAAAAAAAAAATGATATTTGACTGTAAAGCACAAGGACTGTATCTGGGCTTAAGCTTTTCTTTTTGTCTCCGATGTTGTCTTGCAGAAGGTACAGACTGCAGCTTCCAGACTGGCCAAGATGCCAGTGCTTCGCTCAGCTTGTACCAAGCTGTCGGTCTTGTACATTGACACTAAATGCAGCCACCCCAACCTGAGGTCTGTGTGTGAGCTGCTGGAGAGCAGTGTGACAGCTGTAGGCACGGTGGCCTGTGACAGGGTTTCACCTGTCATTGTTAAACTGGGGCCCCAGAGTGAGTACTGTCAGGGCTAACACGTCAGGCTGTGCTTATATTTGTGATGTGGATGTGAGCCATGGATTAAAGGTGACTGCTAGTGAATTTACTAGATTATTTTTTATTATTGATTAATCTGTTAATTAAAAAAAAAAAGTTTATAAAATGTCAGAAATTAATAAAAACTTAGTATCATATAAAAGATTTTGACCAGCAAATATTTGGTATTTCTCCTTCAGGAAATACGCCAATTATAATTGTTTCAGCTCTAATGTACATAAAAGGTTTATTGGGGCTCGATCACATGGCAAGCTTCCCAAAATCTGTGAGCAGTAGCAATAAAACAAAGCGCTGAAGAGGTGTTTTATCATTTTTGATAAATAACTTATTGAGTGAAAACTCAAATAATAAATGATGGGATGTCACACAACCCCATCACCAGCAAGTCATCATTTAAATGTCAATGTCTCTGCTAAATGAAGACTGCCATTTATTGTAGAAAAGAGGAAACGTTTCACTAATGCCTCCACAGTTTCCATTGCAAATGATGTTGCATGTAAAAGTCTTGACTGGCTGGAGACTGCGTTCCCGGTGCTTCACACACCCACAGAGCAGGTAACCTTTTCTTTTCCTCTTTCAAATCTTAATGAGCCCCATAAAATTAATTGCACTATTCTCCCCAGACAGCACAAGAACCTACGACCACCTCTCCTGGTTTTGTCCTTGTTTCACACAGATTGTTGCCTCTGCCAAGAACAAGATGCACGAGATCCAGGATGTGGTGAACATTGCAGCTAATGGAACTGTGGACTGCGTGCAGCACATGGTCACATGGCTGATGGGCAGGATACAGCAGGTTGATGACCAGGCTGATGACCAGGCTGACCAGTCTCTTGTGGAGAGAACCATCAGCATGGCCAGTGTGGGACTGGACTCTGCTCTGATCATGTCAGAGGCTCTGATGGACCGAGTGCTTCTTCCCACTGAAGAAGATAAAGGTACACAGTAACTCAGGTTACTGATGTGAAACGGCCAGAAGTCGCATTCAAAACCGATCGCTTGCCTTTGGTCTGTCACTCAAAATATCTTCTGGCTGATTTCACAGCAGAAGAAGCTCACTTGTTGGAGAGTTTTGAGGCGGCCACACTCGGGAGAAGTTACCCTGTGCGACTGGTTTCGCTGGCTGCCAAGCTGTGCAGGAGGACCTACCACATGGTCGGGTCCAAGATGCAATCTGTTCAGGTGTGCTGCGAGTACAGTTTAAAGGAAGTGTTCCACACATTGGGGGAATACGCTTATTTGCCTTCTTGCTTCTCTAATATTGGTCCATTGAATATGAAGCTACAGCAGATTAGCTTAGCATAAAGACAAGCACTGAGAAACATCTGCGTACTGGCTCACAAATTAACATATTATAGCTCGTTTGTTTATCACACAAAAACAACTAGTTGTGATTTTACAAGGGGTTTCTTGGCCGGGTGCAGTTGATACTTGACTTTTGAGTGAGTTAATAGGAAATAAAGCCATGTAACGTGTTTCTCCTTCCTGGAGTTTCCATTGGTTGCGATCTTCTCATGTAACTCCAACAAAGTGAATAAGCATTTTCCAAAATGTCTATTAACTATTCCTTTTTAACAAGAAGGAGAAGGGCGGTTGAGTCAAGCAGTACAGTATGTGAGCATGCATTGTTATTGCAAACTACATCAAATCATTCAAAATGATACTGACTACATAATGGAGTTGTATCTAGGAAATAACATGGTTAACTCACAAGAATCAAGTTTATTGTTAGTATTATAGTATATTTATAGTATATTTTCTTTGCACTCACAATGTGTTTTTGGTGCAGTTCTTAAGAAGTTGTGTGAAATGTTTTTCCTTATGGCAATGTGACAGTAACATAAGCATGTAACTAGTAAGAAGTATTAGAAAATACAAGTATTAGAATAATCTTTATTATATACTTATATACTATAGTACCATTGTCCTTCACTTAACAGGTCATGGAGAACCTTCAGACCAGCTGGCTGACCTTGGCCTGGAGCATCGAGGAGCTGCCTCAGTACGTGCAGCATCAGCTTGTGTCTCTGTTCCTCTTAATCTCACAGATGTACTACTTAAGCTGCCCGCCATCCCAACGCCAGCCTGATAAAGATAAACGTTGTCTCAATGCCGCTGAGACCTCAACTCAAAAAGACGTGGTCCAGGTTCACCCACAAGCTACAGCTACCTGCCGAAAGAGGAAGACGACCAAGATGTCTGTGTTTGACCACGGGTGTAATGTTAAAGGATGCGTTAGTCGTTGATAAAACCGTTACTTGATTTGTTTGCTGAATTTATGTCCGACAAATCTCTCAGGGGCTGCAACTGAAAACAATATAAATAAAAGTTTAATGTTCATGAACTTTGAGTGTCAGCTGTCAACTGGGGAAATAGTCTGTAGCATTAGCAGTTATTCATGTTGTTGCTACAGAACAATTAAAGGACCTCTCATGATAACTCAGTCTCAATGGTTGAGTGAAGAAGCTCAACATACAGGCTTTTCCTTGCAATTACGCAGTCATTTTGTAGGTTGAAATACCCACTTATTTAACAAGTGACGATTGCAGAGTTAATGTTAGTATGACTGTAAACAAGACCAATTCTAAACTGAATTTTCTGCCTGCCAAATATGTTACTCAATGTATTTATGCATTTCCATTTTCTTGCAGTATTTGATGAGCCTAGTGTTTTGGCTCTTGCACGGCACCCAATTGGCTATATTAGGGGTTTAGGCATCAAACAGTAGTTGGTCTCAATTGTTTACTGTAACTCAACTAGCAAACCTGCAATCTGCATTTCAAATATTTACAGCATGGAATTAATGAATTACACTACACAGGATATTTTTCAGCAAAACATGACTTTATTTGACTTTGTGATTTCACTTTTGGCTGGACTCTGACTTGGATGTGGATGCTCTCAGAGAAGAAAGGCGGCGCCTCTTGGCGATCTGTTCCTGGCGCTTCTCCTTGGCCTCCTGTTTGAAGGAACAAATGTGTCAGTAAAATCTTTCAACACGTCCAAAGAGAAGTCATTTGCACACATTAATTCCCACACTTATTCCCCTCTGTTTATTCTCATCTGCCGAGAGCTCCCAGCACACAAACCAATGCCAGCTGCTAGATAATGCAATGGTTTGCTGCTGAGGGCAACTTTTTATTTTTATTTTTTATACAAGCACGTAAAGAAAAACATGGCCCTGTACATAAACTGATTTTAATTTCATGTTTAAACAATAAAAATTGTTGGCATCATGTCCAACTTTCAGGTGACCTAATCTGCAACATATGACCACCTTATTGGTAAAGAAAGATCTGTAATCTTTAAGAGCAATAAAAACAAAAAAATTTCAAGACATAGCTGTTCAAATCATGAAACAATGAAGTGGTTTCATTCATTTAATATTGTTTAAATAGAAAATGTTGATAATTAAGAGACCTCCGTACTTAACTAATCTAGCACTGTAATAAGAGGGAAAAACGGAAACGTTACCTTCATCCTCTTGGCCAGCAGCTTGGCGTACTCAGAGGCCTCCTCCTTGTTCTTCTGGGTGCGCTGTCTCTTGAGGGAGATGCGGCGGCGCTTGTGCTGCAGCACGCGGGGCGTCACCAGTCTCTGGATCCTGGGAGCCTTAGTTCTGGGCTTCTTGCCTACCAAAGAGGTGGGGTTCGGTTAATACTGTCAAATGCCATTACATGCCAGGTGTGGTAAAGGAAGTTGGGCCATGTGGTTTTAAAGATGCAGTTGAGGTGACAATAAAAGGTCTAAACTTAATGGGAACCAAAGTCAAAGTAAACAACTTCTACAAGAACATTGTTGTTACAGTGAAATCTATTCACTTCTTTTATCCAATAAAACCATGAACACATTTCTTTCATAGACAGACGTGCTTGTATACACCATTACACCGGTCTTGAAGGATGGACAAAAAGGCTTAACACTAGACAGTTTCTGTTGAGGCTTATGTTACTGAACGTGAACTGCACTGGCCAGAGTTCAGACAGAGGTACAGATGGGTTTTTTCCTATTCTAAATGATAGACGCATCATTTCACCTCACCAGACACCCTTTTGTGTGCAGACATAATGCAATTTTTTTTATTAAGAAAGCCCAAGACACACTTATAAGGCAGAGGAGCATTGACAAAGACTCATGTTCTTGCTTTCCAAAGTTTTATCTGGCGAAGAAACTTGAAAATCGGTGCAGTGGCCCTTAAACATTGTAGAATTTAGAGTTTTACAATTTAAAAAAGTCAACACTTACCCTTGATACATGCCATTACATTTACAAAATCTTACTATCTATAATTGTAAAAATATCAGAATTGTGACAGCATATCCCACCATTACTGTCCAGTGTTTTTTCAACCAACTGTATTTCAAATGTCCAGACCATGATAAATGGTGTTAAATAACAAGATTATACAAGTTCGATATTAACCTGAAAGCCACACTGTGTTTACATTACCATTTCCCCAGTGCTTGGATAGTTGTATGATGTACTTTAAATTAATATTTTAGCCACAACCTTATATAGCCATGAACTCAACTTTCTCATTTTTAAGTAACTCGCCCCCACTTGTAGGCTTAAGTAAAAACAGCTCTAGTCTTACCTTCTTTAGTCAGGGGTCTCCTCACAACATACTGCCTAACATCATCCTCCTTAGCCAGGTTGAAGAGCTTGCGGATCTTGCTGGCCCTCTTGGGACCAAGACGGCGAGGGACAGTGCTGTCGGTCAGCCCGGGAATGTCCTTCTCACCTGAGAAAAACCAGATCAGGAGAACATGAGTCAAATGATCAAGTTGAATAAAGCCAAGTTCACTTACAAATTGCACTGCTTACATAATTTTAAACAATCACTATAAACAAAGTGAGTCAAACGGTAGTTTTAGTTTTCCAGAGAAAAGGAGCAGCTTATTGCAGCCCAAAGCAGCCTAAACGTAGTGGAAATCTGGCTACACTAAACGTTTTCTCATCGCCACACTAACTGTCCTTTATCAACAGGAAACCCCACTAACTTCAAAGAAAAACACACTGCTGCATTATGTCGTTTTAAGAGCAACAGCTTTAGTGTCATTCTGATGTACACAAGACAAAATTCAAATTGAGAGAGCAATGCAGTTCAACCATCCACTGATCCTGGATCTGGTCGTATCTGGTAAGCAGCTCCACAGTTACTCTGGCAACACACTGTCCCCCCTTAATGACTACAGACCAATCAAAAAGGGTCTACTGGTGTGCCATAAACACAACTTTTAAAAGTGATATTAAGAGATATTCCTAAATCTGAGTTTTAGTCAAATATAAATAAGCCTGTACTGTGTAGCCACTGAGAACTACCTATTGCTTTACTGGTTAATAGTTTGCTTCAGTATCCAATTTACCATTTCCATAAAATGACTGAACACAATACCTTTCTTGACGATGACCAAGTTGAGAACGCTGAGATTGGCATCAACGATGCAACCACGGACAGACTTGCGCTTACGCTCGCCAGTCCTGCGGGGACGGTAGCAGGAGTGGCCCTTGCTGAGCAGCAGGCGCACACGGCCGTGGGTCAGCACACCCTGCTTCATGGGGAAGCCCTGCTTGTCGTTGCCTCCGCTGATGCGCACCACATAACCCTGGAGGAGTAGAGGAAACAAGTTGCTATCTGCTTTTACATTTAGGGTACACATCTCAAAGGTTTGTTTGCAGAATACATGACGATCAGACTTCCCCACTTACATTTATAACTGCACTTCATTTTTGAGCAGATAGGGATGTTTGCCTGAGTTTGTGCGTCTAAGGATTGTAAAATGACTGTAGCTGGATAGTCGACTGCTCTCTAATAATCAAGTGGCCAAAATAAGCAAGGCAGAAGCTGCTGTGGCTCAGAAGCTAGAACAGGTCATCCATTAATTGCAGGCATGGTGGTTTCATCCCCTGCTCCTCCTGCCCACATATCAAAGTGTCCTTCAGCTAGACACTGAACCCAAACTGCTCCCTCAGGCCTGGCCAGCACCTCATATGGCTATAAATGCAGTCCATCTACCATTCCCTCAGGCCTGTGATCTTTTTTAGAACTTGGCAAACCCAATTCCAGCTTTTAGACTCAATTTTTTGAGTTTGTATTTCATTGCTTGCCCACAATTACATTTAAGTGTAATGAATTAACTAGTAATTACTTTGAGGATGCAAGTGAATTGAGAGAGTGATGCTGCTACAACCCAGCCACTGTTAAATGGTCTGATTGTATCTGGTCAGCAACTCTGCAGTTTCTCTGGCAACACGCTGTCCCCCCTTAATGACTACAGATCAGTCAGAAAGGGTCTACTGGTGTGCCACGTTGTGTTTGAAGACAATAGAACATTTTCAGCAATTCTACTCTGCACCACAATGTACTGACAAGGCAGCATCGGGTCCAAAGACAGAAAGATTGAACATCACAACATTACCTTCCACTCATCTCCCAGAGGGTCAGCAGGCACCTCAGTGGCCATACGCTTCTCATAGAAAGTCCGCAGCTTGCGTTCATCATCCACTTCAATCAGCTTCTGGCAGCCAGTAGCGGGGAATGAGATGTTCAGCTGAAAGAGAGTTGCAATGCAATTGTTAATACATGTACTCGATCCTCTCGAGTTCCACACTGGACATGACAGGTTACCAAGAGCCCTCATGCAGGTAGGTGTAGCCGGTAACGTTAGCCATGTATACCACAAAGCAGGGAGACAAACTACAATTGGATTGGGGTTGTGGGGCCTTACATGAGGGTAGATAATACAGTTAGCTCATAATAACTGTTACAATCATCGGTTAGCGTGTCTAAACTAAAGTTAGACTCAGAGGGAGGCACAGTGGTTCGGAGGCCTGTTAGCTTCTCCGCCGGCTAAGTGTTCATCGACCGTTAACATTAGCCCTCTGGACACTGCTAGCATCAATAAAACCGGTTAAACGTCTAACGTTATAAAACGGACCACACGGACACAGCAAGTTAGAGTGACATTAGCTGCAAGTTAGTAAACTATATTGCAGTCAACCGAGACTGAGAACTTGGTGCACATTTCTCTCAGTGTGCGGCCATGTTTCTACAGCTCACTTGCCAACGGGATCGTCAGCGCTGAGTTTTATCATAATCAAAGCTCATCCTAAGTGTCAGAGCCGAGGCCACTATATCAAACTTATCCGCTATAAAGTTCAGAATCATGGCATCGACATTTCAGGAATATTTAAAAGAAAATAGCTTTCCACAGAGACTAATATTTAACTAACAATGTACCTTCATTTTGCCAAACCGGCCCTACGACGGTCCGCCACGGAAAAGAGGCCGGATATCCGCTTCGTGGTCTCACATAGGCCTGAAATGTTATCGCGATAACTTGCTCCCTGTCATTTCATCAGACTCAAGCTGAAGGTCGTTAAACAAATTTCACACAAAACAATTGTCAAGGAACGCAACTGCATTTAACTGTTTATCTGAACATAACATATGTGCCCTTATCTGTTTAAATACGAATCTTTATTAGTTAAAAAGTATGTTTCATGTAAAGATAATCACATACAAAGATTGATGTACAAATAATTTGTAGCTCAAAATACGTATCTCTTAATTGATCAATTTGTTTACTTATTTGTTTGTTTTTCGTTTGCATATAAAATATTACAAATATAAGAGAGGCAACCCTCGTGCAAGAGATGGAAAGCTGTACGAGGTGTTTTCCTAAAACTCAAAGCAAGACAAACCAATTAGATTAACTAATTATTCTGATTCTGATATTAATTAATGGTAATGACCATGTAAGTATAGCATCCTTGGTATAATACCAACACAACGAGGGCATTATTGAGTCTTTATGAGCATGCGTCAGCCAGAGGGTGCCAGAGAGTAGATAAGGAGCTGTGATGTAAAGATAATTACCATCCCACTCCAGTCAGAGAAAGATCCTTAGTACACTCCACAGAGCATTTTCAAACGTACACATTAGCAGTACACTATTTAGCAGTTAACTAATGCAATAAAGAGTACAGTTATCAGACATGTCACAGGCTACTTCAACATGCATGAAAGCAGCTGCTGAACAAAGTTCCTCATTTTACAGTGTGAGAAAACATCTTTTTGAACTTGATTAACAACGTGAAGACAACAATTTACAGCAAAGACGGCATTGAAAACAACAGATCCAATGGCACCAGGTAGAGCTACGTAAGAACAACAAAGGTAATAGAATCAATAAATAAATATTAGAATGTGTAAATACTAGAAATACAAAACTAAGCGGAAAAAACTAACAACCCAACGAACAGAGGTATTTTTTCTTGTGTAAAGTTCAAGGTTGACAGGAAATGACAGAATTCTGAATTCAGAAAAGGTGATTTAGTTTTCCAAACTCTTGCCTTATATAATTTACCAAGTATGAAAATATTTAGGATCAAATTATGTAATTTATCTGTCCCAATGATACCAAAAATGACTTATTCGCGTATAAATTCAGTTACACCAACAACTCTAGAAAACAGTCAGGTAATGAACAATAAGTGATCTGTTAATGATTTAATCACTGGAAATTAGAACTTCCTGAGGAATATATTCCTATAAATGTCCCAAGACTTCAGAACTCATGGAGTCTAGTTAATTTAGCCTCTTGAAGGACAATATACAATTTTCTTGATTGCCTGCACTAAACCATACAGACACACTTTGCCATTTAACAATATATCAGTCACATATCACTGTCACACTGTCACTGGGACACTTGAAGAAAACAGAGCCATGGTTAATGTTATTAGTAACACTTGTGCTTTTCCATCTGAGACAACTCAAAATGTTTGTGTGAAAAAAGTCCTATTATTAACATTATTACTCACATCTCTATGTAACAACAAGTGATGAAAGAATTACTTCCAGCTAAAAATAGTAATACCACAATGTGAAAATACTGTTGCTAGAAAAGTACTGCATTCAAATTCTGACTTAAGTAAAAAAAAAATTTATCAGCAAAATGTACTTTAAGTATCAAAAGTAAAAGTGGTACATTATGCTGGTTGAGATGGAGTTTATTCTAATTATCTTATATACTGTTGGACAGCTTAATTTACTGACAAAGCACAGTCATGTTGGGTCTTATAAAATTAATCACTAAAGTAACTAATAGATGCCAAATAAATGTAGTAAAGAGAGCAAACAAATCTAACTAAACAGAAGTGTAGATAAGACAAGATAAGATAGGATACGATAGAACTTTATTTATCCTGAGTGCAAGTATGAAAATATCAATAAACAGATGTTCAAAATCCAAAACACACACAATGCCAAAAATATGAACAACGTTAACAGTAAGGATCATAAGTTGCTCATATCTCAAGTTGCTTCTTGGTGAGTTACATATTATATCGATATTTAGAGATGTATGAGAAATTGCATATAGCTATGTATGTACAATATCAAATCTCAAGTACAGGTAAGTGTATATGGTTAATTCAAAATAGTTAAGAACAAGCACTTCAGTAAGTGTACTTTGTTACTTTACACCTTGGCCTACAAGTAAAATAGTCTAGATGAAAACAAAAGCAAAAGTTGGTTAACATGGGTGATACAAAAAAAACAGATATTTGTAATGCAATTTGTTTCAAACCTAATGTAAAATTGCCTTGTGACATGTTTATTTGTTATTATTTTGAAGTTCATTATTCCTCTTTCAGCTGGTTGTTTAGGTTTTATAGTAGAAGACAAAATAAACGGGGGCTTCCGGGTTCAAGGCCTCTGTAGTCATGTTTCACCGAAGAAGGAAGCAGACAGGAGTGAATCCTCTTGTCGCGCTTGACCACTCTTTGGCTAGAGACCGAGCAGCTGTCAGTGCACAGTACTGAGCGTCACGACAAGCAGGAGGCTTTGTGGAAGGACAGAGGCATTAAAATGCAGCTCAGCGACGATTTCTGTAGTCTATCACACAGTCAGATGTACAATACGTGTCAGGTCTCCAACGTTAACATCTAGCGTGCGACCAACGAGCCGAAAGATAGTGACTTTCCTCTCTCTTTTTTTTTGTTGTAATCTCCAAACTGACGGCGGAGTGCTCTCTGCTCTGCACGGTCCATCCGACAGAACTAGTCCAGACATGAGTAACGTTAATCTGATTTTTTGGGACCAGTTGCAGGCTGGCAGCTCCGAGGTGGACTGGTGTGAAGGCAATTACCTAATTTACCCCAGCATCGCTGAATTTTACAACACGGTCGGTTTGAAGTCGTTGGACTTGTATTAGCTAACGATGTGTGCTTTTATGATTCTTTTTGCATAATGCAGTTTTGTTTGCAGTCACAGCTAGACCACAGCTTTTCTGGCTTTGTTTGTCTTTGTATTGCACTGCTTTCTTACAGCTTTTAGTATTATTCTCAGGTTAGCTGTAGCTAGCTGTGAGTTATACTGACTTTAAGCAGTTTGGCTGCCTTTTTAAGCTCCAGCATCATGATGTTTACTGTTAGCATCAGGTTACAATTTTTCCTTTTCTTCATGTCCACTGCCTGACAGTTTGTAAAAGGCCAGCGAGGCCAACGTTTGACAAGCACGTTGTCATTGAGCTACATTATCAGTTCGACTGTGATGTATTTTTTTGCTCATAGCTTCCCTTTGTTTATCATTTCAGATCAGCAACATTTTGTTTTTTGTTTTGCCGCCCATATTAATGTGCTTGTTCCGCCAATATGCAACACATTTCAACAGTGGGATTTACCTCATATGGATTCTGCTAGTTGTGGTTGGTAAGTTGGCTGGCTGACATTAATGTCTCATTTATTGACTGTGATGACCTCTTAACCTTTGTGTTCCTGTTCAACCTTGTGGGAGACCACCATTCACTTCAACTTCATTCAGTTGACAAACATATAACTAATACTTTAGTTAAGCTACATGTGTTTTATATGACAGCGAATGTAATATAAAAACATGCTTTACATCTGCTGTTTGTAGTGCTGAACTATGCTAAACCTGTAGTAGAGTGTGGTCTGTAGTAATCATATAAGAGAAAATACACTACTGCTGATAATTAACAATTAGCCGATTAATCAATGAGATTAATTAGAAATGTAGGTAGCAATTTTGATAATTGATTAATTGTTAAAGTCATTTTTAAGCAAAAAGTCCCTGGTTCCAGCTTGTCAAATGTGAATATTTGCTGGTTTATATATAATATTTGGGGTTTTTGGACTGTTAGTTGGACATAAACAAGCAATTAAAACATGTCAACTTGGGATATTGTAAAAGGCGGTTTTCACTATTTTCCAACATTATAAACCAAATACCTTTCATTGAGAAAATAATCTGCAGATTAATCGATAATGAAAAGAATCAGCCCTTAAATACACAGACATTGTAAGTACATGTACAAAGAACACGAGTTATACATTTTACAACATATATGTCGCTGCTCACATTTGTCAGCCCACATTCTTGAACTGCAACAACAATCATGTTAGGATGTAGGTTTCCTCAGCTGTGGCCTCTGTTATAGATTTAGGTTATCCTGAATCATTTTACCCTCTTAGAAAAACACTTTATTATGACTAGGGTTATTCATTGGTGGGATGAATGAGCCTATTGCCCAGATTTCATTTGATTTGACACAGTATTTAGGTCTTAAATGGTGCTCCTGTATGTAAATGACAGTCCTATAGAGATTACAGTGCCTTGTTCCCATACTGCTGCTATGAAAACACTCTGGTTGCAGTGTCAGCAAAGATAACCTGACAGACCTCCCTCTGTTCCTGAGAGGTGACCTTACTGGATGACACAAAACAACTGTAGCTGTCGAAAAAAAGATTTGCATAACTGATTTAGACGCAAGAACTTGGAACAATGAGTCAGATGTAAAATAGGTCATTAATTCTCATTCTGGACTGCTTCGTATTAATCTTGTCTTTTCATGTCAGAGTAGTCCCACGTCTCCTATCAAACCCTGTTAAAACGTCTGTCCTCCAAAACCAGTGATCAAACTTCAAGGGATAATACAAGCAGAGCTCTATTTCCTGTTCATACATGTCTTGTTCCACACCACACATTATTATGTATGTGACTGTGTCCATTGTTAGGAATCTGGAGCCTGTTAAAACTTAAAAGCACAGCTAACAAGAGGTTACATGGTTTCATCTCTCTTCCACTCTCTGTGTAGTTGGGACGACCTTTGACACGAGCAGAAAAACAACCCTATAGGTTCCAGCATGAAAACAACATTCAGCTGCTTTGCTTTGGTCTCGGCCTCAGCTGTCTGTGGGCTGAGTCATTCTTCTATGGGACGGCCGCATTGCCTGTTATCAATACCAATGTATACACAGTGTTTTCAGGCAGAGCTCCAAATAATGATCATTTTCATTATTAGTTAATCTGCTGATTTTTTTTTTCTTTGATTAATTGTTTTTAAAATGTCGGAAAATAGTGAAAAACGCCTGTTGCAATTTCCCAATCCAGTCCAATGTGACGTCTTCAGATGTCTTGTTTAGTTATGTTATCAGTAATGCCAAGTTTACTACCAGCTGAAAACAAAACAGCTAATATTTACATTTGAGAAGTTGGAACCAGTTCAGTTTGCCATTTTTTTTGCTGGAATTAATGACTTAAACAGTTCACCGATTATTGAAATAGTTGCCAAATAATTTTCTGTCAATCGACTCATCGATTAGTCAAATAATAGTTTTAGCTTTATTTCCATGAGAAAGTTAAGGTGGCCTCTGTATACATCGATGTTATTTGTAACTTCTGACGGAGAGCAGAAATCCCTTTCGCGTAAGAAGTTTGTTGAAATGTAGGAATCTCCTGCAGCGTCCTGATATTAAAACGGATTGTGCTGATAAAAGACGGCCTGTTGGACCGTGATAACAAACGGGCACTTGCTGATCCATCCTTCCACAGCATTTTAAAAGAGTAACACTGGTTTCTAAGTGAATATTTGTGATTAATTTGTTTATTCCATTGTGGTTCTTTGCTTAAAACAGCAGGTGTTTCGCAGTATTAGCTCACTAAGCTGCCTCAAAACAGTGAGTTACATTATAGATGACTGATAGTCAGTCCTGTCCCTCACATCCCTGAAGTCAGTCACTTGTCTGCCTAAAACATTTGATGTCACTATAATAATTTAACGCATGTAATCTGACATTTGCAACGTTCTGTATGTTTTACATTGTTTTGTTTACATTTGATAAATGGAAATGGGCTGTACACTGAACAAAATACAGTATGTAATACAGTTTTGACTGCTCATAGTGGCTCCTGACACAAACTGTCTAGTCTTAACTGATATATCTCTTTGACTCTCCTTTCTTTTCAAATGGGCATTATAAAAGACACAGACTCATTAATCCGGCCTTGCTGACACACTGAAGAACTTCGGATGACGTCTCTCTTCTGACAAACATTTTTCTGGTGTGTTTTTGTGTCTCTTCCTTTCAGGTATTGGATCAACATATTTCCACGCCACCCTCAGCTTCCTCGGCCAGATGCTGGATGAGCTGGCCATCTTATGGGTGCTCATGTGTGCCATTGCCATGTGGTTTCCCAAGAGATACCTTCCCAGGATGTTCAGGAGGGATCGGTAAGCTGACCAGTGTGACGCTGCATCAGAATAATTGCCTAATAGAAGCTTAACACTGGTATGTGGGTGTATAAAGGCATTGGTTCAACCATGTGCTATTATGAGCTAAACATGTATATGCAGGTTTTCATCCCAGCTTATCACTACAGAAGCTAATTTACATACCTTCAGCTGACCTGTGTATTCAGGGGAGGAACTTATCTCTGCATTTAGCCTTTGTGTTTGATGGACTGAAACTCTGCACGCACACAGCTGGAGGTATCTGACGCAGTGGTGGCTGTGTCACACAAGAAATAACAGATGTTTTCAATCAATTTCACAACAAGACAAGCCTCACTTTTATCTAGTATTTCCGGTAGACATACAGTATTAGTGCACTGCTATGGAGCTCACTGTTGCCCTCTGTTTTGTCACATGATGTGTCCACTGTTATGACTCGCTGTTTAATAATAGGCCCGTCCGAGATAGCTGACACTAGTAAAAGCTGCATCACATGTCTTTACTTCTCTTTCCATTGTCACAGAGCCGTCATGGCTGCTTCTTTCACTTCGGGCTGTCACTTAAAACATTCCCCTCGTGGCTGAGTGATTCTAGTTTATTATCTGATTAGTATTGGTGTGTTATAGTGCTTTCTGAGCCGCCCCCACATTCTTTCTGTATTTCATAATGATGTCCATAGGGTGCAAAATTGCTGCAAATTGTGTTGTTCTGACTTGTTTTGCTTTTCAATCTAGGTCAAGGTTCAAAGTGGTCATCGGCATCTTGTCAGGGATCACAACGGGGCTGGCCTTTGTTAAACCTGTCGTCAACTCATTGTCACTAATGACCTTGGGCATCCCGTGCACCGCGCTGCTCATCACTGAGCTTAAAAGGTTAGTGAAAATGCTTTTTTAAAAGCAGCAGAGGTGAGTGTAGGCAGGTGGTCCAGGACCATCACACTATATATCATGGTACTTCTGTCACTACGTAGCACCTAATATTTGTTATGGGAGGAACTTTGGAAATATGGACTCCCCTGATGGTAGGCAGTCGTCTTATAAGTCGACTTATAATATGGACAAAATATGTCAGACGGGTTTCAAAGTAACAAAAACTACTACAAAACTAAGAAGGTTCTGTTCCATTAAAGTCAATACAAACCATATCAAATCAAGGAAGGAAGGCACACTCACTGACTCGACTCGATATGATCACGTTACTTTATGCCCACCATCTTTTCTTTTTTCGTTCGTAGTATGACGGTCCTGGATCAGATTTAGGGAATGTGGGCTGTATGATTCTCTGCACGTGTCAAGCAGCACAGTTTATTCAACAAAAGTTGAAAGGTTGAACCACTATTCGGAAATCCAATGCAGTTTGCACGTTAAGTTCTTTGTAGCTACAAGCTTGATAAGAATCCTAAACTCAAGGTTCACTTACTGAGCCACAGTAAGTAAATGTTTCCAAGGTAGAGAATGAACCTCCACGCTCAAACTACCTGCTAGTTTCAAACCAATGATTTACTAAATCATGTTCCACCATTAAAAGTTGAGAAATGTCTCGGCTTGATTTCAGTAATGTGTAAATCTGTTGCTAGGAAACAAATCTGTTGTGCGTCCATTCAAAATCAACTGTGTAACTATGTGCTGTAGGTAGTCACTGTAGCTCCACAGGCTGTAACATAACTTCAAGTGAAACAGTTTTAGTTGAGCAAATGACGAATTTAGTCTTACCAGATAGTTCTTTGTAAATGTAGGTATGATTTGTTTTGTTTATGTATACATAAATGGAGAAACGTGTGTCAGAACTGGTAATATTCATGCAGTATTGAATAAGTGGTACATATTCTAACATTATTGGTATGATAATGTTGGTTTTATAATTTGAGGTGTGTTTTGTTTGTGTGAAATGTAATTTCAAATCTTCTTAATTTGCACTATTATTACACAGTTTATATGTGTCAAACGTATTCTATTACCTCCTGCGCTCTGAACAGGTCACATATTAGCAAGCTAACGCTACGCAGTGGTTAGTAGGTGTAAATATTTAATACTAACTTGCAGCAATACAACAGCAGATATGAGTGACCATGTCTGTGGTTCAAAGTTGTCTAGTCAGTTAAATCGGCTGCTGTAATGTTAAGTTGTTAACAGGACAAAAGGGAAACAGTGTCAAGATGCAGTTTCTGTAGTCTACAGTACATTAACATTCACCTTTGGCCTTTTGTACTTACATTGTCTAATGACATGTCGTCTGTTCCAAGCTAAGTATAGGGCTGTATGATGTGAAGGAATGTTCCTGAAAACACACAACAAGCCACTCATGCCCTTTTGTGTGTGTGTCTCTAAAGCATTCCTCCGTCACGGTAATGTGGAGCTGCTGTTGTTTCCGTTTCCCACATCCCTTACTCACCGCCGTCAGTCTTGTAACCTTCAGTCATCCATTGTTCAACCTGTTAGTAATTCTTGACACTACCAGTCATCTATCAAGGCCACTTGTGTTTGTTCTGCTAAGTGGGAGAGAATTCCTGCGGCCCCGGCTGATGGACTTTTGCCCAGAGAAATGACGGGCTGTTTTGTTTTTGTTTGCGTACAGTGCGGCCTGTTGGCCAAGTCACTTCCAGTTGGACAAACACAACTTGTCCAGTGTATAGGATATCCATTACAAATATTACACAGTCACAATATTACCAGACATACTGTAGTTGTGCTGTAATGGTTATAGTTATTTATTAAGGACAGGTATGATACAAAACAAGCAAAAGTGATTATGTCTGAAATGAATTTGTGTGTGTGAGCGCAAATTTTATTTTCACATTGCAAACATAATGGGTGGATACCATCCATAGACTGTATTATACCAGCTATTTATCGTTTTTGAAAGTTAAAATAGGGGTGTTTGGTAGCCTGGTGGTTAAGACTCATACCACATATTGTGATTTCAACGTCCCCGGTTCGATACCTTTGTTGCATGTTATCCCTCTCTGATCGCCTGACGGTTTGTTTCCTGTGTTGTCGGACTAATCTATGTCGCCATGCTCCCAGATCTAAGAAATTCACTCGGTAATATGGAAATGTTAAACTCAATGCTGATTCTAGTTCTTCTCATCTGTGTATAACATCATCAAAAGTAGCTCATGATCATTTCAACTTTCAAAATATCAACAATACTGTAAGATGTGTTATTATTATTATTATTATTATTATTACTATTATTATTGTTAATCCAGAGTTTTGACATTTAATATGCTAGCTATGCCTTTGTGTAATCAAAACCAATTCCCGAAGACCTATCTCCATTGTCTTTGATAAATATCAGACCTTGTTTCACTGATCCAATGGAGCCTGCTCCTTTCTCTTCCCCTGAGTGGGAGAAGCCTCTCAGCAGTGCTTCACCCCAGATAGACAGACTGGCCTTTTCTTTCACTTATCTGTGCCTCCAACAGTCAAACTCCCCATCACACTCGCTACTAACACTGCGTCTCCAAGGAGAAGTTCTGGTTTCATGTCATGTTTCTTATCTTACATGCTTCTGTTTGAGCTGGTAGGCTCAGTGTCCCAGATATCCGGCTGTGTGGTGTATGTTTGTTAGCAGGAAGGGGTGTGGGCTAACTTATGGCAGTTGTACTGTTTGTATGTATGTAAAGGCAGTTACTGAGCCTGTAGCTGGCTTAGTGCTGTACCTGATCCACAGTCAGGATTTGCTCCCATGTGAATATAATCGATCGAAGCACTTAACAGTATAATACAATATTGATGACAATTTAATCGCCTATTTCCCTCTGGGAAGACCTGTCATTGGCCATCTATTTTTGTACTTCCTGTTGATGATGAGTAGCCGTGACACCATTTTTTTCCTACTCCCTCTCTGGACTAATTATGTAACATAATGGCAGTTTGCCAGTTTGGTTCATTAATTGATTTACTTCACTTAAAGCGATACCGTGTACATTTTGAAAGAAGAAACAACGCTCCCTTCCTCAATTCAGTATGCTTAGAGGTTTTGCTGCTACAGCTGTACTTATGTTGGTCAATTTTAGTTACACAGTAATATCTATCTAAAGTTTGACTGAGACACTTAACTGACTTTATGACTCTTATCTACATTTTTAGCCTTAAAGCTGCACTAATCAATATTCTTATATTAACAATGCATCAATTGACAACATGTAATGTGAAAGGGGTCATTTGTAGGGATGAACTCACAGAGAATTACCATCTGACTCAGCAGTTCCTCTCAGCTCTATGGAGCATTTAGCCTCTTTTAGCTTGTTGTTTTTGTTCTGTTGTTGTTTCCATCCGCAGCAGCCAGCTGTTTTTAGCGAATGCTACTTGACCAGAGCCAAACAGGAGACAGACACAGTTAGCCACTAGCTAGTGAACATAGTGGAGCTCCTAGCGAGCTAAAGAGGCAGATATGTCCTTCAGGAGTTGGTGAAGATCAAAACGGAGCTAAAAGGAGACTGAATGTCAGACTCGCGTTCATCAGGTGGCCAGAAGTGAATGCCGTCAACTGTTTTCTAATACATTCACATTAACAACTTAATAGGGTGATGATATGCGAATGTTGTGTTCTCAACTTGTTTTGCTTCCCATAAGCGACCAAAACAATGCATTCATGTAGATTTAACCATTATATTGTATGTACTGTATTTTGCTACAGGCAGTGACGGTGGCTGCTGTTCAGCAAAAGTTACATAAGCTAGCTTTTAAAATGGCAAAATGTCATTCCTCCTCTTTCCATTGTCACAGAGCCAACATGGCTGCTCCTTCACTTTAGACGAGCACTTGGACTTAAACATGGCCCCTGCAGCTGAGTGATGCATGTTGTTTATCTAAATCTTATTGTGTTGTACTGCTTTCTGGAAAATATTTTGTTGTCATCCCAACATTCCTGTCTCCTTGAAACAATGGCAACCCAAATTAAAAGCTTGTAAAATGGTATGACTTCATCAAATGCCCCGTCTTAAGGGAAGGTGACAAACTGTGTCACAGTGGCTAAACGGTTTCATCATCAACATCGTTTAGTCAGGCTTCCTCGCCCCTGTCTTTGTCTCGGCACTCAGAGTTTGCCTCAGACAGCAGCCGGGCTGTAACTGGTATGTCTAAGGAGGACAAGGCTAAGAATAGTTTATCAGCAGCACTCTGGATTAGCACATGTCTCTGTAGGTCAGCGGTGTGTCCACTTGGAGATATTTGGGCAGAGAGAAGCAGACCAGAATACTTGGTAGTCAGGTCACAGTCCCGTCCCAAAAAGACAGAGAAGATAATCTCCTTATCTAAAGATAAATGTGCTAACCTACAATTTAACATCCTGGTACGGCCAGCTCAGATGAAAATATTCAGGCACCCTAGATAGAGTGAGCAGCACAGCCAGTAAAACCATTAGAAAACCTCAGAACAAGCTGGGGGATTTGTACACCACCAGAACTCTCAACAAAGCCCAGTGTACTCTGAAAGAGACCATCTGCACCCTTTGAGTCATGATTCACTGTATGAAATACTGCCCTCTGGGAGGCTCAACGTGCCTCAGGCTAGAAAGAATATTTTCAAAAAGTTCCCAATCCAACTAGAAATGTTAACATGACATTGTAGTTGTGTTTTAACTCACTTTTCCTTGCTCCCACTGATACTATTGCTGGAGGACATCCCATGATTTATGTTTTAATGTTATATTCTACAGCACAATACAACTTTGTTTCCACTATGGTGGTCAATAAGATTGTGTTGTATTGTTTGTTAGTAATAAAATGATCGTAATCATCAACTGGCACACCATGACAGATTTACAAAATATAATAGACCTTGAAGCTCCTATAATCAATATTTTCATATTAAGAATGGATAAATAAAAACGTGTATATACAAGGTTAAAACGTCTTTCAGCTCACTG
The DNA here is from genome assembly GCF_043641665.1 of Enoplosus armatus. Taxonomy (NCBI): domain Eukaryota; kingdom Metazoa; phylum Chordata; class Actinopteri; order Centrarchiformes; family Enoplosidae; genus Enoplosus; species Enoplosus armatus. The sequence goes on from NC_092181.1 coordinate 17,476,123, forward strand.
TTTTGTTTTTCCAGCCCATAACTTTTCGGCTCATTCTCATTTTCAGCCGCAGCAGGCAGCTAAAAACCCGCCGTGTGCAACCTGCCCAGCACCAAACAGCAGACAAAGTTAGCGACTAGCGAGGGAACGTGGTTGAGCATTTAGCAGCTAAATTGGATTCATCAGGTGGAAACAAACACGACTCCAAGTGGATGACAATGTAACTGTTGGATGTGTAAATAAGCAACTGTTTGCTAACAAGTTGAACGTATCAACTTAAAAGGTGATAATACTGTATGTCAATATTGTGTTTTCAGCTTGTTTCCACTGACAAATAGTGGCAAAGAAATAATCAGCCAATAGCAATGTGGTTTGCATATTTGGTGAATTAGATGTGTTTAACTTTTTCAAGTTAAATCTAAGTTCTCTTGTTGCTGTTTTGACTTGGTTTTGTGTGTTTTCACAGCTGTACACGTTTCTCAGTGCTCTGTTTGGTCATTGCAGGTGTGAAAACCCACGTGTGTTCAAGTTGGGCCTGATCTCAGGGATCTGGTGGGCACTGGCTCTGCTCTGCTGGATCAGTGACAGGATATTCTGTGAAATGTGGTCATCTGTCAACTTTCCCTACTTACACTGTGCTTGGTAAGCTCAAAGACAACTCAGAAGTGTCAGCATTGTGTTGGGCTGTTATTAAGGTTATCATTTATGGACAGTTTACGCACTCTTGTTAAAACGTCTGCTGTTACACTACGAAAATCTACGAAAAGTCCTTTCTGTCTATAATAATAAGTCAAAACAAGTAAACAAGTGAAAAACTCTGCCGGTGCAATGACAACATTTCAACTTGTTTCTGATAGAAATTAACTGGCAGACATTTCCAGAAATGAGTCCTGGACATTGCTGCACTAGAATCAAGAAAAATTAAACTGTACTGTGAGGTGTTTTGCAGAAATATTCTTACTGCGCTGGGAGACTGTTAACTGCTTGTTTTAAGAATAAAATCGATTTTAAAGACTTTTTTGATTTAGATATTGTTAATCCTTCACTGCTGATGACTGCATTGTTACTGTCCCGCACCTGCAAACACCTGGATATATTTAGTGATACATTTCTCAGGCAGTTTGGTTCATTCAAACCCCATTTTGCTCTTACAGGCACATCCTCATTTGTCTGGCTTCCTACTTGGGTTGCGTTTGCTTCGCCTACTTTGACGTGGCGACTGAGGCCCCGGAGCGAGGACCCGTCATCATGTTCTGGCCCAACGAGAAATGGGCCTTCATTGGTGTGCCTTACGTTTCCTTGCTCTGCGTCCACAAGAAGTCTGCTATCAAGGTGACTTAAGGTGACTTGAGCCTGCTGCTCTGCTGGCCGTGCTTCAACACCTCTCACCAGGATGTATCCAAACAACAACACACACCCCTGCGTCTGAGTCGGGGTGCGTTCACTTGGTGCTCTTGTGACTGGGTGATATAGGTGATGCACACTTTGGCCAATCGCAAGGATTTGTCTTTTCCTTTTTCTGTCCCTGGTCTGGTTTTCACGACACAGCAGTGTTTATGCAACTCTATCAGAGAGCAAAGGGTGTCACAAATGAGTCTAACATGACACAGGGTGACGCCATATCAAAGCCAAGAAACCTTTACTGTGTTCCAAACACCTTCTCAGGCTTTGCATAGGAGATCATGTAAGTATTAGTAGTATTATGCATTTCAGGCCTCTTTAAGGAGAAGATTTTGTACATTTTATAGTAACTTAGAAAACCTCATTACAAAGCATTGTATCGCCTTTATGAACACGAATAAAGCATCTCATAGGTGCAGTCTGGCCATCATGAAACCATGTTTAGAAACAGTAAAGCACTGGATTCATTAACTGTGATTAATGCATAAAGTGTTAAAGCGTCACGTTATATTGCTTAGCCAATCTTACTATGCTCAATGAATTGACAAGCTGGTTTATGTTACAGACGTGTTTATAAGAAGGTGTTTCGCACAAAGCCTTATGTGTTTTAAATACATGATGAATTCAGGCTGTTATACCTGCCCTCCTCGTTGACGGGCATTTTCATTTAAAACGTCAGGAACGCTACAGGCTCCTTCCTGTCATGAGTGTGCTATGTATACTTTCGGCATGCCATTGTGATTGTTTGAGATCGTATATTAGAAATGTGTTTAATATATTCCTGTATATATTTTGTTAACTAACAATGTAATATGCTGTTATTTTCCAAGGAAAAGCATATCATTCATATATTACTGAATGAACAGGTACCCTTTGATTATTGGCCAAAACCCTAAGTAAAAAAACAAAAAAAAAAAAAAAAAAAAATCAAAATGTATTGTAATATGAGTTACTATTCAAGGAAATAATTACATATTTTGCACAAAGTGAAGAATGTTTCTCAAAGCCTTTGCGTAAATACACACTGCGTAGCATTTCAGAACATGATAATTACAATTATTTACTCAAAAATGTGCTCGCTAATGTCCAGCTTTTGATGCTTAAGGTTTCACGGCTGATTTTTTTTTTTTTTCACCCAGACGTCTTCAGGGTTATTTATTCCAGGCTCAGTATTTTAGACTTTGTGCTAAATAGCAATGAAACTATGAAAACTGTGCAAAAAGCCTTAATCAAACAGGATAATGGACTGGAAAAGCAAAAGAAGCTGCATTGTCATGTATCTTAAACTGTTCACTCTAAAAGAAACGATTGTCATGAAATAACGAACAGACATGAAGTTTAGGTTGTAGCAGGTAAAGTTGAGGGACAGATTATGTTTCATTACTTCTGACCTAGTCTAGTTTATCAGTGTTCATTTGACAGAAATCAATAGAATCTGTGTATGTAGAATATAAAAGGGAAGCATGTTGGGTGTTGCAAAGCTTAACACTAACCCCAGAAGACATGGATCACCAAAGCTTTTCCACTACAAACCATTGTTTTAAATGTTGTTCTTGAAAACTGCCTCAAGCTGTTGAACTAATATTATTTTACTCACGTCCTCCTGCAGAGGCTTCTGGGAACTCAAACCGCTAAAGTAACTTGTGCACTTGTGAAGGGTCAAATGAAGGATCATGATTCACAAAGAAAAACTATTTTTCGTGAGATTCTGAAGTGATATTTTTTAACAACATGAAGTATTTTGTTGAATCCAAAACAATTTCTATTTTTCTAAGTGAAGTGCAGCCAAAATGGAAGGGGCAATGATTTTTGATATTGCATGATTGCTACCTTTTGTATTGCCAAACATTGTTTTTTGTTTTTTTTTGTCGTTTTTTTTCCTTTATCTTCAGGAGAAACTTTGCGGACAGTATTGACAATGTGAACACAACTGTTGTAGTGCCCAAGAATACTTACCTAGTGCTGCAAATCATATTGAATCATACATCTGATCCTTGATGGTGGGTTGTTTGTATGAAGTCAGTGAACAGGACAACCTGTTTAATGCTGCATCCTGATAGTTGTCCTGGCATGAGGTGTCATTATGACCTCATAACTATGAGTTAAGTCTTTGTTTTTTCTTATGGACTTACATGTGTATAGAAATCTCAGTTTTTCTCTGCCTGCATTGACAATACAGACAAACTGCACAGAAATATTTATTTTCATAATTTATCCTGTTTTGTAAACAAATATTTGTCATAGATTAGAACATTAGTACTTTTATTTTATTTTATGCAATAAACCAAGCCAATACTCAAACAGATTACTGGTGTTTATTTCACAAATCATGTTGGAATACTGCATGAATCATTAAGCTATAGTATCCACGGTTAATTATACATTATGTAGCTTTATATCTCTCACATGTATTGAGTAGTTTGAGGATTGAGACTCACGATGACGCAGGTGACACGTTTTGCCACCAGGGGGCAACGTTTTTCCACATCTACTTTATTTTATTTCTCTCAGCACTGAGAACCCGAAAACAACCTTCAGTTTTTAGTAAAATAAAATTAGAATAGTCAAAAATATGTTTAAATTAACATACATAACCACCACTATCCTCCACAGCAGACTGGTCAGTGTATGTGAGACCTTTTAATAAAGCTAGATGTAAACTAGATCACGTGCAGATATAAACTAAAAAGTCACTTCTGCTCTTTGATTCTATTCTGGGGTTCATTCTGCTTTGAATGGTGACGCATAGTTTTAGAAATAGATTACAAAAATTAGAAAGTGTGAAAGATATAATCTGAATCCTAAAATCCTTAGGATCCTTAAGATGTGTTACATCGTTATGTAAGAATGTAAAACAATTATACAATTAAATATAACGAAGTCACTGCTGAGCACCACTTAGATTAAATATGTCATGTGTCACAATTTCGTCTGTTTAGATAGATGTTCAATATTAGATAGATAAATACAATTTTATGAAATAACCGTGAAATAACACAGGATGAAATTGCCATTTTAATTAATGAGTTGACTTTTAAAGTTATGTATTTATGTATTCATTTTATTTGCTGTCTGTATTTATTCATAGGATTATTTATTCCACAATGTCTGATTGATGTATTTAATATTGAATGCTTTGGGCCTCCATAGCCCAATAGGTCCAAAAAGGCTTAATTTTATAGTCGTGTTTTCTATTATAAGCCAAATTAATTACATAGAGTATAATTTATTCATCACTAAGTAATTAAATATCATGGCATACTGCATGGTCATACGGGGGCAGTGACAGCCCTCTGCTGGAGGAAGTACCGCCTCCTGCGACCACTAAAGACCCTCATTGGTTCCCACACGTGTCCATCAAACAACAGCCATGTCTAGATTATGGGTCAGATAGAAGACCAACGCTTTTAATCTGGTTGATTTCTGTGGATTTCTTTCACCGTTGTACTTTCGGAGATCCGTATCGACCACGAACCGATACCTTCACTGGTCGTGGCAGACTGAACGCTCCTCTGCGGCTTCATCTGCGCCTTTTGTCGGCGGAAACACAGGATGATGTTTATAATTAGACGCGGAAACAACTGACAAAAAAAACAAAAAAAAAAACAAGGTGTTTCCACAACCAGTGCTGTCAAACATAAGAGGACCATAGATGTGATTCCTTCCCACTGCGGGCGGCGTTCAAGAACAAAATCCATCCAAATGATGTCAGGAAAGCATTTCAAGGCTCATGAAGTGAGCTGCTGCATCAAGTATTTCATCTTCGGATTCAACATAATATTCTGGGTAAGTCCCCCGTTTGCTGTCTCGGCCTGCTGTCCTCAGTTTAATGCACTGATATGACATGTTTTTGTTCCCCGTCAACAGTAAGATGTGATTCCTAATTCTGTGAGAGCCCTGGCCTTTTGGGCTTTTGTTGTCTTTCTTCTCCCCGTTGCTTTTCATAGGAGACATGGATGATTTCATCCCTGCAATAGGCTCACTGCTCCTGTGTGCACTTGCTCCCTCTGTCACCCATCAGCAGCTTTTGTTTTTGTGCAGACAGCATCAGTGTGGGAGTGCTCTGATGAAGGGCTTTCCTCACTGTTGGATAACACCACTTTGTTTACAAAGGCACCTTCATGTGAGGACATTTTATTGTCGGTGTCAGTGATCTTTGGGCAGGGTGCAGTGATCATCTCCATCCCTGACCATCCTGTACCTGTACAAACACCGAGTAGCCTACAGCCTGTAACACCATTAAGGACTTCTAGACTTCCCACTTTGGGCCGCCAGTTACTAATTTTAAACTCTACCCGGTTGTTTTACTGTGGAGAAGAAATAGGTAGGTTTTTAAAGGAGTTATTAGATATAACAAATGGCTTTAGGAATGTAATTCATTAATACTAAGTGGTAAAGTATGCCTTTGTTTAAAAGGAGGGGTGGGCGTTATGTATTTAGAGCTGCAATGATTATGATCATAGAAATGGTTATAATTGTTTAGTCGATTGACAGAAAACTAAAATTGATGAATTGTTTGAGCCATTTTTAGGAACCTGGAACCACATTCAATGGTTCCAGGTTCCTAAATGGGATATTTCACTCTTTTTCCAGGTCTTACATTACAGTGAATAGAATACTTTGGGGTTTAGGGAAGTTGTGATGAGCATTTTCCCCCTTTTCTGATGTTTTATAAACATTCATATCTTAATTGGAAAAAAAAAAAAAGGTGGGATGAAGCTATAATGAAAACTTGAAATTGCTTGTTTTGTCCAACCAACAGTGTACAACAAAACAATATGCAATTCACACTGACAAAACAAAAAGAAAAGTAGCAAATCCTGCTTGAACCAGAAAATGTTCTGCATTTTTGAGAAATTGTTATATGTTAATGGATAAAATAACCAGATGGGACTGTCAGTTTTTGGCTAAACCAGTGGAACAGCATGTTCTAGGATCAGCAAATAAACAAATCTCTTGTGCAACTGTCATTACATTGAAGCAAGTCTGTTTTGCACAGGTAATATATATATATGTGTAATTTCCCAGTAAGCAATGACAGTGTGACAGTGAGCCAGCATGAACAATACCAAGACCCTGACACTGAAGCAGCTAAATGGAATTCAGCCATCATTAATAGTTTACACCTGTGCTTTTACTTCTGTGACTTGTCATAAAGTGTTATGTGAAAAAGGCCCGTTGACTCATCTGCCCGGCAACATTAAAACTATCACAGCATAAACAGCAAATGTTTGACAGTTGATGGATTTATATTGTCCCACGATATATATCGTCATATCCTCTGCCTTATTTTGAAAGTGCCATAAGTAGAGCCAATATGTTTGTGGCCCTTCACGGACCTCAGAGTGACGAAGAGGAGGGCCACCTGTCAGGCCCTACAGAGGCTCTCAGCCAGCAGTGCAGTCAGTCAGTCGGTGACCTCTCTGATCCCGTCGCCATTCATATGTCATCAGAGGAAGCAAAAGCATCTGTTCCTCTGCAACTGTTTTACAAATAATCCTTTGAAAAGTTAATCTGCAAAGTGTTGTCAAAAATCTGTTGAGCGGGAAAAATGAAAGTTGTTTGGTAGTAGTAGTTGTTTGGTTAGTCTTGCGTGTGTGTTTTTATTCTTGTTATGAATTATTATTAATCTTATTAGGAATTACATTTTTATAGTTTACATTTAGGACCAAATCAAATGACATTCATCTTCTGTTGACATTTAAATGCCAGATAAGTCTCATAATGTGTAATCTATGATATTAAAGTTTACGAGTTTGACAAAATATTATGAACACAAGGTCCACTTGTGAGCTAATCCTCGAGCTTTTAACCACATCTCGTGGTCTTTATCAGCAGATCAAACTTGCTCGGTTGTTGTGGAGAGTTGTCGTGTCAATATGTTCCGACATCCTCCAGTTTTGGAGCAATAAAAGCCGTCACATTGGAGTTAAGATGCGAAAATTTCACAACTCACAACAGAGATACAAACCTACAGTAAATCTTCGATTTTTTAGGGGCTTATTTCATCAAATTCCATTCAATTTCTGTGGTTGGTACGACACCAAGCATCTGCAAGTGTTTTTGTTTTATTAACATAAATCATTCACTATTAAAAAGTAATCAGCAGCTTTTGTTTTTGTGCAGACAGCATCAGTGTGGGAGTGCTCTGATGAAGGGCTTTCCTCACTGTTAGACAACACCACTTTGTTTACAAAGGCACCTTCATGTGATGTTTGGGCAGGGTGCAGTGATCATCATCATCCCTGATCATCCAGAATGATGAATATAAAATGATAGGAAACACAATGTAACCAGCAAATGAGTAAAATAAATTGCTAAATTGACTCATACATTAGAATAATAATAAATAAATTTGCATTTTTAATGGCGGGTTATAATTACAATTCTAATGTGTGTGCTTTATACCAAGATAAAAGGTCGTCAGCCAGTCATCAATGCCTTAATTTCTAACTTTTCCGATCCTGAAACGTGGTTTTGAACTTTTACACTGTAGGTGGAAACTTGTTCAGTCATAATGCGTCCAGGCTGTTGAAAGATGCTTTCTAATGTGGGAGTCTCCTGCTGATACTGCAGACTGAGATGAGAAGTATTTAGTAATGGAGCACTGCCAGGAAAATCTCTCTGTGGTTTCTCTCCGTGCTTCTGTGTGATGACTACATGTTGCAGTCGCAGCAAAATAATTCTGCTCCCTTGTCTCTTTCTTCTTTGTTTGTCTGTCAGTTCCTTGGAGTGGCGTTCCTCGGCATTGGATTGTGGGCATGGAGCGAAAAGGTGAGTTTACTGCTCATCTCTCTATGCAACAATAAGTTGAATCAATTTATTGTGTGAATCTTTTCACTTGTGGACGCCTGCGAATAATCCATAAACTAAGCGGATCATTTACATTCATCCCCTGTCGTCTGCACTCATCTGTCTGCACGAAATGCTAGCAGTGGCTTTACTGAATCAGAAAGGAATGTCATGCTTTCCGGTGGGACGCCCCTCTGAACAATGGACAGCAGAAAGGATCTGATGCATTTCACAGATTCATTCATTGTGTGCTCTCAGTACTGGGGGTGTAAAAGAGGGGCAGACAGTCTAGGGAGTTTTCAAATGTCTTGACTTTCTCTGAAGAACCTTTAAAGATAATTTCTTACTGCTTCATCCTGCACATACAGCTGCAACCAACAATTGTTTTCATTATTTATCAATCTGATGATGATTGTCTTGATCACTTGATGAATTGCTTGATCAATAAAATCAGTCAGACGATAGTCACAAATGTCTTGTCATAATTTCCCAAAGACCAAGTGATGTCTTCAGATGTCTTGTTTTGTCTGACCAACTGTCCAAAATCCAAAGAGATTACATTGACAGTAATATAAAACAAAGGAAAGTGCAAATCCTCACATGTGGGTTAGGGTTATATATATATATATATATATATATATATATACTTTATTGCAAAGACTTAGATGAGGACATCAATGCCTCTCTCATGTCTGTACGTTTAATATGAAGCTGGAAGCAGCAGGTTAGCTTAGCTTAGCACAAACACTGGAAACAGGGGTAAACAGCTAGCCTGGCTCTGTCCACCTACCAGCATCTCTAAAGCTCATTAATTAATGCATTATACCTCATTTGTTTAATCCGTACACAAACCGAAGTGTAAAAAAAGAATTTTTTTCCTGGGTTTTATGTGCTGTGCTCTTTGTTGGCTGGAAACAGTTGCCAGGCAACCAGCAGAGACTCGAGTAAGTCACTGCTTCTGCCAAGAAATAATCCAGCACAAAACCCTCCACAAAGCCACCATTTGTTGTATACACTTTGTTATTCGTACGGATCAAACAAACAAGACATAACATGTTGATTAGTGAGCTTTCGAGGTGCTAGTAGGTTGGGATAGAGGCAGGCTAGTTGTTTCCCCCAGATTTCAGTCTTTATGCTAAGCTAAGCTAGCTGGCTGCTGGCTCCAGCTTCATATTTACAGCGCGGACGTGAGAGTGGTATCAACCTACTCATCTGACTCTCGGCAAGAATGTGATTCAGCATATTTCCGAAAAATGTCAGACTATTCCTTTAAGGGATTATCAAATCATTGGCAATTCATTTCCTGTCAGTCGATTAATCAACTAATTGTTGCAGCTCATCATATTATTAAGGTGGGACTTAAGGAGGGTGTACACAATAAGCTTTGAAACTTTACTTAAGGTTGATTATTGACAGTGGACTTTTCTTGTAATGGCTTCAAGCCTCTAACCCCTCACTCTGTTTCACCAGGGCGTTCTCTCCAACATCTCGTCCATCACAGACCTGGGTGGTTTTGACCCAGTCTGGCTCTTCTTGGTGGTGGGTGGTGTGATGTTCATCCTCGGATTCGCTGGTTGCATCGGAGCGCTACGAGAAAACTCTTTCTTGCTCAAATTTGTACGTTCCCTTATCAAACATATTGTGAAGAAATAAAAGAGCCTTTTTCAGCCTTGGTGTCATAATAATATTTGTTAAATTCAGAGAACTGTGAATGTTTGTGTATTTCAGTTCTCCGTGTTCCTGGGTATAATCTTCTTCCTGGAGCTGACTGCTGGAGTCCTGGCCTTTGTCTTCAAAGATTGGATCAAGGACCAGCTCAACTTTTTCATTAACAACAACATTCGGGCCTACAGAGACGACATTGATCTGCAGAACCTAATAGACTTCACCCAGGAATACGTGAGCACTAAGTTTCTCTGTCCACAGTACTGATTTCACTCCCGTGTTGTTTTTACCTTGTTAACCGTAGTTGTTCATTTATGTGGGACATTGTTGACATATATGTGAGGGTTTTTTTGGGTGTCTGTTTGACCTTGTAGTGGGAGTGTTGTGGAGCGTTTGGAGCTGACGACTGGAATTTGAACATCTACTTCAACTGCACTGATTCAAACCCGAGTCGTGAGAAATGTGGAGTGCCCTTTTCCTGCTGTACCAAAGATCCAGCGGTATGTCCTCCCAAAAACGCACCACACTTGAGTTTTTCTAAGCCACATTCACAGCCAATTCATTCCCATTTATGGTAAAACACAACAAGCCTATGGGTGTAATTTGGAGTTTTTGTGTCTTTTAAAGTTGGAGTGCAAGTTGAGTAGGTCACTTTGAAACATGTTGAAACCTTTATAGTCCTAGTAGTTGGTCAAGTCAAGTCCGTTTTGTTTATAAAGCTAAATATCCCAAATTTCAATTTGCTACAAGGGGCTTTACAATGCAAATGCAGTCGATATGAAAAAGTTTGCTGTCGCCAGTCGGAGGGGAAATTGTGAGGGTCCTCCCTGTGACAGATAGCTTGGTTATCTGTGTCCTCCAGAAGGCTGGCTGACACCGTCAAACTATCATGGCTGGCTTCCAACAGGACATCCAGGCCTCAGTGTTTAGTCCTGTCAGACTCTGCCAGCACAGCAAAGTCTGAAAGTGGCTGGGAGGAGTTATCTTGACCAAGGCTTTTTTTATTTTGGCAGAAAAATGCTCTAACTGCTGCGCCCAGTGCAAAGCAGTGACAGTACTCTGCTTCAGCAAAACAGTCTTGCTTCACTGTAATGATTAGTTGCACAAGACTTTTTTTATTTGCTGACCCTGGAACATGCTGTTCCATCAAGGTCATCCCCTTTGAGGGCAACACTTTATAACAATTAGTACAAATATAAGATGGAAGTTGAATGACACATGTTCCCAGAGGTATCACTTGAAAACATCAGACTTTTCTGTCTTGTAATTGCCGAACTAAATACACACCAACCACACCAAAGCCTTCAAAATTAAAGCACTTTGGAGTTCTATGCAGAGGTGTTTTTCTTTTAGGATCCTAAAGAAAAACACCTCTGTCCAAGTGAAATCACCATTTTTCATAAATTAATTGCATGTCAGTCTTTAAGGTCTCTGATTTCTGACTGTTAAAATGACACAGTGAAGAATAAGGCTGGCATTGTCTATGCTTTTCTTACTGTCATCAAATGCCAAAAAGACCAAAACCAACAGTCCCCAGCTTGTCTGTGGCTCCCAGACCTGATGCCATTTTCTTCTTACTGAGGAATGAAAAAAAAAGTAATAGTTTTTGGGAAACAATGGAGTTCTGTGGCACAGAAGAATAAGATGAAATTCATTGTTGGTTTTGGCCTTTTCGTGGGATTTGTTGACAGTAATAAAAACATAGCATATCAGCAGACGATCTGGACGAGAAGCTAAAAACATCTCTTTTTTTCAGACAAACATAAACAAGGAATAAAAAAGTGCAGTTCTCCTTTCACTATCCATATTGGAAATGAATGAATTACCATACATCTTGGAGGGAATTTAACATTCATTTTAAATTGGCAATAGAATATTAAGAGAAATTTGCATTTTATAGCAACATGTATTACTAGAATAATTACATAAGATAATAGACACAAAATCATTTTATCTAATATATATTATTCCATTCTTTGTGAACAATACGTCACCATAGCAACATATCGTCATGTGTGTTTTGTTTTGCCGTCCTGCCATTACGTCTGACTCTTTGTTTTTCCCGTGCCGTACAGAAGGTGTTGTCCGTCTGCCGTCTGCCTGCATCCATATGAATGCAGTATAATTAAACATCCAACCAGTGTGGCTATCCAAGGCTTGCCTTTCGCCGTCTGTTTTTTAATGTTTCAGAGAGTCTACCAGGTCAAAATATGAGTCTCACAGCAGTCGAGTTCAAGTCAAGTCTAAAATCTAAATTTTTGTGACCTAAATCTGACTCAGACATAAGTCTTGAGTATCAAGTTGTGGTCTGCACAGGTTTATTTCACTGGGAGCACTGCTGTCCAGTTTACATCTAGAGGCCAAAACACACTCCAGTAATCCGCTGGACAGCAGTGTCCCTGGGGATATTCAATTCAATTCAGTTTTATTTATATAGCACCAGCAGATGTTATCTCAGGGCACTTTTCCCATAGTGTGGTACAGTACGTTAATCTCGGCAGTGACAAAACTGAAAGTGGAGCCCAGGTTGAAAACAAGCAGCATTATCTTTTGTACATCTTCCCAGTATATGACACACTTTTCTCTAAATGTCATGACTTCATCTTCTCTTCACAGGAGGATGTCATCAACACTCAGTGTGGCTACGACATCCGAGCAAAGACGGTGAGTGGTTTTCAGAAACTTACATTTATATCAGAGATTGAGACCCTCATCTAAAAGTAAGCTGGTGCTGTAAAACATTATGAAGAGGAGACGTTGTTCTTGCTTATTTTGCCTCAGGCAGGTTTATGTGGCTGCATGAGGTCATCAGGTACTCCACCCTGAGCACAATATTCCTCTTTCAGTATGTTTCCCAATTCCCCAGTCTTCAAAATACAGCAGCTGGCTCGCCATCAGCACTTTGGGCCGCGTGGTATTACTCATGCTGCAGCAATGTACTGGGAATTGAAACCCCTCCCCCATCATTAGCTTTGGCCCTACTCCATAGTAGCATAATGTAAGGAAAAGGCTGTGTTTGTTTTCTTGACTTAAAATGTGAGGGGAAAGCCAGAGAGAACAAGTTTTAAAGAGAGTCAGAGCAGAAAAACAGTGGGCTGAGTGTGTGTGTTAACAACTGGATAACATTAGTTCAGAGGGATTTTATTGTGAAGGGACCACAAGATTAAGAATCATGTGCTACCATTAAAAATGACTATGTTGTCAAGCAAAGCAAATATAAACATGATTGCCTAAGATTTAACACTTTTAAAAGGGTAGTAAAAACCAAATAAACCTGGTTTCTGTTGTTTTCTATGTTCTGTCAGGACTCTGAGCAGCGGACCTTCATCTACATCAAAGGCTGCGTTCCTCAGTTTGAGAAGTGGCTTCAAGACAACCTGACAGTGGTGGCAGGCATCTTTATTGGGATAGCATTACTACAGGTGAGGAACTTTGTGAAGGGTTTAGTTGTATTACTTGATCTCTGTCAACCTGTACCTAATGTTAAATATATTTGTTTCTTGTTTTAGATTTTTGGGATCTGTTTAGCACAGAATCTCGTGAGCGACATTGAAGCCGTGAGAGAGAGTTGGTAGGTGGCAACAGTTTGTTCATTCAAGCACAACTTCACTGGCTGGGAAATGGGAAACTTTTTACTTTAGCTGCAAAGTACAGGAGCCTTTGTGACTTTTTTTTTTGCGTGAAATATCTCCACAACTGTTGGATGGATTGGCAGAAATGCGGTACAAACATTCACGTTCCCCTCAGGATGAATTGTAATAACTTTGATGATCCAATAACTTTTCATCTAGCGCCATTATCAGGTCAAAATGTTGTATCTTTATCTAACGTCCACTGGGTGGATTAGCACAAAAGTTGGTAAAGACATTCATGGTTCATGGAAGATGAATCCTACTGACTTTGGTGATCCTGACTTTTCCTCTAGCGCCACCTTGAGGTTGACATTTGTTGTTTTGAGTGAAATTTCCAAAACTTTGGTTTATCACCAAATACCTGCAAACCATCCTCCAGCTGTACTTTGTGCTTACTGCTAAATACCGAATGTTAGCATGCTAACACGCTAAACTAAACTCAAAACTCCAGTCATACTTGTAGTATTCAGAACAACTTTATTGTGAGTCGCATTTGTTTCTTGTGGCCTTCTTTGGGGTCCATGCACCTTGAAAGTAGATGAAGATACTTCTTCTCTACCTAAGCGCAGCCTCACAGTCTTGTTATGTAATTGTGCGTTTTAAATGTCTTGATTTTATTGCTTCCGTTCTTAAATTGTCTTCCTGTTTCTATGCAGTTTGTTTACCTAAGACCTCCACAGAATCTCCAAAGGCAAGAAGGATGTACCACGTAAGCACTATTAGATTTCATCATTAACGTTGGTAGTACATAAATATTTGTATTGATTGATTCTATTGATTTCCCCCCCGTGGATTGTGTTTGCACTGAAATGTATTTTTTTTCCCTACAGGGCTCTGCAGTTTGGACGCCAGCAATGAAGGGAAATAAATTAATCAGCTAATGTGTCCGGAACGAAGAGTCTCATTCATATGTAAATAGTAAATTTAGAGTTATTTTTAGAGTTATTTGTGACCCTATTTTTGAATGAAGCACAGCCTCTAAAAGGTATAGTAGCTCTCATACAGTACAAATTAAACAACTGGAATGCTAAAGATTGACAGTGTGAGCAGCGATGATGGTAAAGTGGCTTGAACGATAAGTCCCATTTTAGTTTGTAAGCCTGTAAGTGTGGAGATGAGGGGGCCATGACTTGTAAATAGGACAAATGAAGGTAGATTTGATGTTTTATCAGTGGTAGTGCTTCATTCAGAAAAGGGTCTTGGTTTTTTATGTCTCACAGCTGCAGTTTTTAACACTGCATGTAAGGGTTGTGTACAAAGACAAAAGTGATTCTGGAAATGCACTGCATGCCTATTGTCTACTGGTAGGACATTGGCTCTCCTAAATGTATTTCATTAATGTTAAGTATTTTAAGATATTTGTAAAATAGTCACTAGTTTAGAGTGAATCGGCTGGTTAGCACTTTGTTGAATGTTTAATGGAATCGACTTAAAGCGAGAAGAGAATTAACTTTAGATTTATTTCCATGTGCGGCATCGTGCTCGTATTAAACAGATACATACAGTTTGTAAGCAGAGTTTTGTGGGGCTGAGGTGGATATAGTAACGCGCAGTATCGTGATGGGATATGATGGATGTTGTAGGCTTTGCAAAGATGCAGTTTGCTAAGAGTTTTAGCAGTGACATTTGAAAAGATGTATAAATATATTTGAAGGAAACCAGAGGATGTGGCATCTAAATCAAAACTCAGCCTTAAGCACTTTAATCTTCATATAAGGGTGATGAAGCTAATTGCAGTTTCTGTCATGACTGTTATTTTAGTCAAGCAGTAGCCACTGGAGGGGGCACTTCTCCTTAAAAACTTGCAAGCTGCATCTGTAGCTACATGATGCTCCATAACGTCAGATAATTTGCCCAAATGCAAGCTTCACAGAAAATGTGTTTTGCCGTTCCTTGCACACTTCCTTATCTTACTGTCAGTGTTAATTCATTCACTTTCCTCTATTTTTTAATTGTGTTTCTTTGATGGAATTTGCCTAATTGATGAGATACTGTACCTTTTGTTGGTTGTGTTTTTCTGTTTTGATCTGTAAGTTTTCACTGGAAAATTAGGATACAAGCTATTTCCGTGGCTCATCATGAATGGCATGCTGGCACTGCTCGGTGGCACGTAACTGAACGTAGAAATGATTTTATAGCCTCCATACACACATTACTTGAAAGTGGAGCACACAGGCTCTCTCACCAGCATTATTTTAAATGCTAAGTTGGAAACTGAGATACAGCTTATATGTTTTTCTTTCTAGACGTTACCTGGAAGCATATATATTATTATATTTTGTGTAATAACTTTTAATAGAACTGCATAGCATGAAAGTAAAAGCAGCCATTTTATGTAAAGGCTGTGTGAGCCTGCTGCAGGTTACACAGAGCGTTTCCTTCGCAGCCTTGATGAACTGAACTGAACATCTGTAACTCAGTAGATTTTTAAAAAAAATGCATTTCTGCATTTTGAAATCTTATAAATGTAATACAGCAGCGACAGGGTCAAATATCCTTTTTTCCACTAAAAGCTTCATATGATTGTTGTTGACTGATCACACTTTTTCTTACCACTCAGTGCCATATTTGTGATTTCTACTTCTGCATACTCCTGATTATAACGTTACTTTAGTTTCATGTGTACTCCCGATTCTTGTAAATAATTGGATTGTGACAAGTTGTATATATATATCTGAATAAATGTGGTTCTTTGTAAACTTTCGTCCATGTGTATAAATGCTGGATATAGATCGTGGGTTAAAGCTGATTGAGTTTGGCCACATGTATTGATACTTTTAAACAATAAAAGAATAAAGATAAAGATTATTCAGCTTTCTCTCAGAGCGAGTGATACACAGTTATTAGACTACTTTATTTACAAGACCATATGTCAATTATTGGTAACAAAAAAAAGACAGCAGCAAACTAGACTTTTGTGAGGTCCCAAATGACATTGAGTAACCTTTCATTTCCCACTGCTTATTAATGAAGCAGTTATTAAGAAGTTAACACTGTGCCGATTTGACGTCATTGCAGATTCATTAGGCTTTTGTGACACTGTTACTCAATACCACCATCTAGTGTTTGTTTGAAACAAATCCTGCCATCCTCAGTGTTGATGTACTGCAAGAAAAATAGCAAAAAGAATGAATTCGTTGCCCCATCACTGGCAACAGAATAGTTAAGTAGTTAGATCTCTGCACTTAAAGGATAATTCTTTTAAATTGTTTCCTCTTCTGTAACATTAGTTTGTTAGTTCTGACACACAATGACAAATTGCTTCAAGTAGAATTGATAGTAGTGACTGACGTGATGGACACTGACATGATGACTGACCACTCAATCATACATTAGTCTTTATGTCATAAGCACGAGATCTCCACTTCAGAGGCCTTTATCACAGCAGACATTTTAACTTGTCATAGACAAGTGGCATAGACAGCCAGAGAGAGAGGTGGAGAGGATGCCACTGTGTGTCGATAATTAATCCTTTCTTTTATTATTATTATTGTTGTTGTTTATTCATCTTTTTAGTCAGGACATTAAAACACTGATCAGACAAACAAGTTTCACCTCAAAACATCAAGAAAATGTCAAAGCTATGTCCAGTTTTAATATCAAATTCTCATTTGTATATAACCTTTAGATGGAGATGGACGGCAGCTTTGGTATGACACTGAAAAAAATGAAGGATACTGCCATTCAAATGTTATTTTATTCCAAACTTAATCAGCAAGATGTTCAAATGTTGTTAGCAAGAATAACACCGGACATCCATTCAAGAGAACTGTCTCCCTCAAACATTTGTTTCACATTGAGGTGCATCAGATTTCCTGAAAAGTTGTTGGAAAAACAAATGTGGTAAATAAATGGACCAGAGGTCAGTTTGGGAAGTCAGAGCAGGGCTTCGTCTCTCTTCTGTTCATGTGTTGTCTCAGACTGTTTTCAGTTCACTAATTGTCATTAGTTGATTAGACTGAGGTGGAGTCTTTTTTTCGTCTTAAAATAAACCTCATTCACAGAAATAACAACAAAGATTAGTAAATTACACACACAGACACTTTTCTTTCAACACAACACAGATAATTAGCAATTTAGATACCCAGCCTTGATAAGCGTATCTGCTTGCTGTGTTATCAGGGATTGATTTCAAACCTACGATGTGACCTTCGGCCAGAGGCCCCTCTTTTCAAGACTCACTAGAGAACAGCAGCAGACTCGTTCCTGCTGATGTAATCAACCTTCCTCTCAATCACAGTCACTCACTCTCCAGTTTAATGCCAAAATGCTTTGATTATCAGTGCTGCATAATTTGGGTTTTTAATATAACACATGCAATGAGTTAACAATAAGAGTCTCATTTATTCATCTGTGTGAAACTGTTGACTAAGAACCCTCCTTCTGATCATTTTGTTATCCAGATATTTGACACCACAGCAGTGCTTTGTAATATGCAAGTTTTCCTTTTCCTCCTTCCTTCCTACTTTATGTACTTTACTCGTTCAGTTTTCCATTATACATTTGGAGACAGCAACAGTGTACTACTCCTTTTTTTACTCTGTTTCTGTATTCTAATTTATTGTTTGGTACATTTGGAATATATCAAATCTTCATCTGGTTGTGTGATTGGATGATTGGATGATGAAGTCTGATGAAGGTATTCAGCTGTAATTATGACCAGGCTCATCATCTTTTTCCAGCAATAAAATGTGTTTGTAGTTAAAAGTTAATATATAAAGGTAGGGCTAACCTAAGAGATCTGAGATCTTCCTGCAGTGTGCCACAGGTCATGACATACTTCCTCAAACTTTATCTGAGATGATCTGTGAGAGATGGCGAAGCACAGTAGCGGCTCCTGACTGCTGGCTGTAGCTGGACATTGACAGCTTCCTAATTGTTGGAGACGTCTGGCTTCAGGACAGTGAGGGAATCATCAGATAAAGAGAGCTGAGATGATGCCTGTGTGGAGTGGAGGTGGATTGCATAATCTCAACCTGAAGAGACATCAGTGCTGAAAGTGATTATTCCTGTTTTCAGAGCCGCTCAGGATTCAGATTCGCCTGCAGGAACTCCAAACTGGTAACCACCTCAGAGGAGGAAGACGGTCAACATCGGCAGACAAACACTGACACCCACTGGCTGCTCAGTCACTTTCACATTTACTGTATTCATTGTTGCTGTGCTTCAATCTGAATGGCCTTTACATTTACTCAAGTAATGTGCTTAAGTACAATGAGAGTTGTACTTTACTTGAGTACATCCATTTTCTGCTACTTTATACGTCTTATACTTTACTACATTTTACAACTAAATATTGTGCTTCTTACTCCTCTACAGTTATCAGACATTTTACATATAAAACTATATAAGTGTTGCATTCAGGTCATTTATTAGTAATGGAGTACTGTATGTTTTTAATTTTTTTTTAATGTAAAGTAAAACAGCTTGTTTGCAATCCTGTGCTGCATCATTACTTAGTAAAATACATATGGTGGTTGTTGTAAGAACATTTTCTCTTCCTCAATATGTGTATACATGTCGATGGAGAGATATTGAGAACCAGAATCAAATGACCTTGTATGTAATGGCCAATACAGTTGATTCTGATCACTAAACTTTAGTGTCACACTGGTAATTTAGGTTTAGAATAGAATAAGTGGATTGTTTATCTGTTTTGTTTACATTTATTTGAGGACCTGTAGGATATGAATGAAGGTTTGAATGTTGAATGTTGAATGATTGGATTCAATCAAAAAAAAAAAGTAATAGCAATGTCACTGATGTCAAGAGACACACAGCTGCTTTAGGACCAAAAGTTTGACCTTAACTGAAGCGAAGGTGGGCCTGGACTGTAAAACTCTGCAACAGTGTAATAATAGATTGGGGTTCTATCTAAAGTGAAAATAAACTGATGCCTCTTGTGTACAAATATCCCATATTCAGTATTTCACACAGCTGATATTTTGCAGTTTCGGGTCCACTGAGATGCTGTAATCTGAGCTAGAGGGCTGGTTTCACTGACAGACTGCCCATTTCCTCCAACCAACCCAGACCCACCGACAAAGCACCGACTGTTCATCTCAAGAGGCAATTAGGTGAAAGGTGTCTAACATGAGGACGTCTCTCTGCCACCTCTCGGTAAATATGAATGCTCTTTTGTGCCAATTTACACATTCTTGCGCTAACATTATGCATGTTTCTATCAAACTGCCTTTGCCTTTGTCTCGTTAGTTGACTAATCAGGGCATGCAGCCCGCTGGAAACCTAAAATCCAGACGGCGAGTCTCTCTCGTCCCTTGATCATTTGAATCAATCAGATAATCCCATTTCACTGATCAATCAACCACATGGCCGCGCGCAGGCGCAGATGCCGCCCCGCTGTTTTAAAAGGGGACTCCTGGCTGCATCTGCCAACAGCAGAAGTTCCTGTCAAATCTGTGCTCCTCAGGTTAATGATTGGCCGGTTATCTCGTACTTAGTACTTGAGCGTGGAGTTTGGAGTCTGCCCTCCCCTCCGATAAAACATAATAGGAGAAGCTTGGACTCGCTTTGCCTTTCTTTTTGGCCCTTTAGTGCCACTTCAGCCACTGACTCCTTTTTCTGTGTGATTCTTCTGGCCACAGAGAGAGGACACACAATGTTAACCCTGGTTGTGTTCTTGCTTTGTACAGCCTCCTCTGTCTCCACTTCTGCCAAAGGTAAGATGATGGGCTGTTGTGAGTTTTTTTCTGCTGGTAGATGGTAGTTGGTTTATTTAGTGGTTTATTTGTAGCTCAAAATGACACTAGAGGAACAGCTGGGAAAATGATTGATGATTTAAGGTGACAAGCTTCAATTTAGTGTTCCACAGAGACTTTAAAATGAATGAATCATGGCAGGAGATAATGCTGGGTGATGTTACCGGGCCCACAATGTCTGTCTCCTATTCATTGTCTTCGGAGTAGCTTCACATAGTGCTGCTTGGTGACATCACCGAATGATAAGAGTATAGTCAAGAAAGATAAAACATAACATGTATTGTTTCTGTTGGTGTTTTGCTTCATATGTTCTCTAAGAATCTCAGTCAATTGTTGACAAAAGACAAAGTGACCCAGAATTTGTGTTAGTTGAATTCAGCTCCTCATTCCTCAGTGATGAAATCAAATACTGACACGTCAGTCTGTCCTCCCTCGTGGCCTAATGTCATATCTGACAGAAAGCTTGTCAGTAATGAGAGCAGAGGAGAGATTTTTATCTTCTCTCATGTCAAACACACCTTGATAAATGGCTGCTGATTGAGTCACCTCTATCCACAGATATTATTTCTGTAAACTTAAAAAAAAAAAAATGAAAGAAAAGAAAGAGTATGTTCAGTGAAAGGTGTTTTTAACTCACCGTCTTCAGTATGCTGCCTGAATTACCGACTACATCTCATCCCAACGAACACATCTACACTTGTTAAAGTTACATTGTCTTTGATGGCAGGAAGTTAAAAGTGTGGATTGCTTTGAAAAGTATCCAATAGAGCAACTATTTGATAATGAGAAGCTCGCACATCTGAGATTTGAGAGTTTTCTCCCAAACTGCAATTTTTTAAATGTAGGAAGCCTCCAAAATCACATTATCCTTCCCACAATATCCAGGTTTGTTTATTCTTTGTTTCCCAGGACAACACAGCCATTGCTCAAAACTCAAATTCAAGGTTTTAGAGATAGAGAGACCAAAATAAGAGTTTTTAAAACATTCACTGCTCTAAACGGCATTATTACATGAGGATACACAAACAAATGAAGACAATTGCATGTTCACTGGGATGGATTACTATGTCAAGTTTCAGGTTTCTACTGGCTAATATTTATAAGGTTCTGACATGAAATTAAACTATATCAGTCTAAAAAGTTATAGTATGTTGTGGGAAATGGTTAGCAGTAATGTAAAGCACCACTCTCCACTCACAAGCTGCGTTTCCTGTGTTTCTTCAGGTGGTGCTGCTGGACCCCGGCTGAACAACAACCAGCTGTACAAATTCAGCTACACCACCGACGTGCTGGTGGACAGCAGCAGGGGGTCAAAAGAGGGCAGTGCTGGCTACAGGATCTCGAGCGACGTGGACGTCAACCTAGTTTGGAGAGATCCCAGCAGCAAGGACGACCAACTGATCCAACTGGCGGTACGTCGGCCCAGTCACATGTTGAGACAGGACATGATGTTATTTCGTAGTACATTTATAAAAACTTTAATCCAGTGAGTTGTAAGAGAGTCAGAATAATCCATTGATTGCAAAAAGGAGAGCAGGCTTTCGCTCACATTGATTAACCTCTCGTTCATAGATCTCAAATGTGAGGATCGACCCCGTGTCCCATCGATCAGAGAAGAAGAACGTCCTCCATGGATCCACAGTGGATAGCGTCTTGGGGAAAACCAAACTGGCAGCTCTGACAAAACCTTTCTTGGTGCATCTGAGAAATGGAAAGGTAAGAGCATTAGTTTGGATCATTGGTATTAAACAACATATGTATATAGAAAATAGTCCTTATCTGTGGCGACACCGCTTATTGCTGGTTTTATCTGCACAGCCTCATTGTCTTTTAAGAAGTTTTTACTTATTTTGACATACTGTCAAAATAAAACACCTTTCAGCATAAAGAGTTGTAGCAACTGTAGCACTTCCTGAATATTATATGAATTGTTGTTTTCAGCCAATTTCTGATGTGAGAGGTGGTAATGTTGTAAAGTCAGCAGTGTACTTCCAGCACTGTTATTGTCTTCAGAGAGTTAATGAGCTTGCATTCATTGTGCTGGAGTGATGATGCTGGCAGGGGAAATACCGCACAGATGTGTGTGCGTGCAAAGGTCAGCAGGTTCAGAGGGTCAATGAATGAATGAGTGGCTCCAGGTTGGTGGATAAGACTCATACTGTCTTCTTACTGGCTGTTATCACATCGTTATCACCATAAACAATAAGGCATTGCAATCAAAAGAGTAACAGCAGGCTGGTTGTCAGATATCTCAGGAATCATATGGAACTGGTTTATGGCTTTAAGTGTTGCTGAAGAAAGTGCTAGCAAGAGATCTCTTCACTCAGTTTTCAACCATAGCGGCATCGGCATGAATGGTGACATTTGGTACAGTCCCCCATGGGATGAATTAGAATAACTTATATCCCCTGACTTTTCCTTTAGTGCCATCATCAGGTCAAAATTTTAATTTGTCCAGTACTTTGGTTTATAACTAAATACCTGCAAAACTAATAGCATTCCCATCAGCCTCAGCTGCACAGTGCTAATTATCAAACCTTAGCATGCTAAGGCACTAGATGGTAAACATGGTAAACATTATAATTTCTAAACATCAGCATGTTAGCATTGTCATCTTGTGCATGTTAGCATGTCAACATTAGCATTTAGCTCAAAGCACTGCTGTGGCCAAGTACAACCTCACTGAGGTGAGTGGCTGTTGTTTATGTCTTTAATTACCTGTTAGGTGTAACTTATTTTATTCATTATGGTTAATAAATGATTTATTAATTTATGAATAAGGTATAAGAATAAGAGCTTTTGGGTTGCCAGGTTATGAAAAATCACTTTGACTTCCTCCCATTGATGGGACTGTATGATCACTTACCATCTGGAAAAGGGCTACCCTTTATTAACAACTTATTATCCACCGAAAAAGGATTTTATTTTTACAACCTGGCAACCCAAAGTGTGTTCTTATTAATGACTGATCTGTGAAGCATTAGTAAACACTTTATTAATCATTAATAAAATAATTGGTTCCAACTTAAAAATAAACCTTTATTAGGAAGTAGTACCAAGATTTTTTATGTCCAGTATGAAGACATGTTTGTTGTTTGTATTGCTTTCACACAATGTCAGGACTTCAGTGTTGTATAGAGATACTTCAACAGTGTACTGTGTGTATTATATGTTAATTTGAAATGTATCTGTGACTGTTGTGCACCAGATGGAAAAAAAGAAGCCAAATAGCTAATATTTGACCTCTTGGTATTAATACTGGTTCGGTGTGGAGGTTGGAAGAATGAGCCGTTCGACGTCTGAAACAGGATGGATCAGTGTCTCCCCTGGTGTTGTTGGGTTATTTATACTGATGGAAAAATACACAGCGTAGCAGTGGACAATCTATTTATGGTGGTCCTAGCTGATATTGTGGCTGAGCACCACAAATAAATTACATACTGTATAAGAGACACTGTAGGCTGATGTAATAGGCTGCTTTCTCCACTCATGAGCAGGACACAGTCCACTATTGAGCCAAACTGAAGCCTCATAGGAAAACTGTGTGGTGTGATATATTTCCCAAGATGAACTAAGCTCATTTGACTTGGTTCCAGTATTTTAATACGATAACATCAACACAGGTAAACATAAGACTGACTCATCTTTCATGCCGGTCAGTGCTGTGTACTGATGTGTATTGAGACTATAATTAGAGGCAATATACCGTATGCCAGGTTGAGATAGACTTCTTTTTAAATGCTAAAGTGCTAATACCAAAGTATTCTGGTTTTGTTTTTGATCTGCACTTCAAAGAATATCTTTTATTTTTGCATGTAATGTAAATAGTTTCTGATGTCATGACCATGCAGACATGTTTCTGTACACAAATGTGCAAAAGAAAGCTGACACCCTGAAAGCCTTTGTGGGCTGCAGCACGTACAGGACTGTGGGTCGCTTGCAACAGTGGCTGCTTTATTTGCTGGACAAAATGTCTTGGTATCCACTATTTAAAAGCATACATTTCTGTTTAACATGTTGCTTTTTTTTTAGGCAAAAGCGTTTTATTCCTACTGGGCCGAACCTGCAACCATCAAGAACCTTAAAAGAGGGTTGGCCAGCTTACTGCAAGTGCAGCTCAATACTGGGAAGGTTATAGAGGTATATGGCATGATAATACTCCCATGACATTTATTCATGTTTTTCATATTTTAATCCATGTAGCTAATAACAAACATAATGTCTGGGAACAGAATGACGTGTCTGGAAGGTGCACAGTCGAATACAAGGCAGTCAAAGGTCAAGTGACGAGAACCAAGATCCTGGAGACGTGTAGGACCGCAGAGACCGGATTCACCACACACAGTCAGGTATGTCAGCATCCAGATGAACTCGCTGTGCTAAAACATGAACTTTACTGAGTTGCTAATAAATCCTGCTTGATATGTCCCCTCCTTCAGGTC
Organism: Enoplosus armatus; assembly: GCF_043641665.1. Taxonomy (NCBI): domain Eukaryota; kingdom Metazoa; phylum Chordata; class Actinopteri; order Centrarchiformes; family Enoplosidae; genus Enoplosus; species Enoplosus armatus. The sequence goes on from NC_092181.1 coordinate 17,500,753, forward strand.
TTGGGTGTGAGCAGGAAGTCAAGTTCTGTTACAGCGTTCACACTTGAAGATGGTTTCATCCGCTCGGCCGTGGCTGAAGAGACGCACTCACTGGCTGTTAACGCCCGCAGATCTGCTGCAGCTAAAGTCGTGTCCAGGTAAGTGCCCTAACGAAGAATTAATGTGTGCTGCCATTTCTGATATTGGGCACACTTTGAATTTTAAAATGTCTTGCTTCCCAGGCAAACCCTCGCGTTGGTAGGGACTGAGGCTGGACCGCTGGAGGTTGCTGGCAAAGATGTGGCTGGGGTTGTCAAGTCAATTGATGCTAAACTGGCAGCTGTTGGTATCATCGCAGAGAAGGTCAAATGTCAGTGCAAGGGCTGTCCATCAGTGAGTACCTGTTCACTTTCACACAAACTCATTTTAGCAATGCTCTATGGATGGCAGTATCAGGTCAACACTTTGGTTCAGACTATATATATCTCAACAAGTATTGAATAGATTGCCATGACATTTTGTACAGGCATTCATGGCCCCCAGAGGATAAATCCTAATGACTTTGGTGATCCCCTGACTTCTCCTCTTGAATTTTGTGGTTTTTAGTGAAATGTCTCGACAAGTAATGGATGGGTCACCATGAAATTTGGTACAGACTTTCATGTCCCGCTTATAAGTTTGGTGATTCTTTGACATTTGTCCAATACTTTGGTTTTATTACCAAATACCAGCTAGGAGCATCAGCTGTACTTTCAGTGCTTATTAGCAAATGTTAGCATTCTAATATGCCAAACTAGGATGGAGAACATGGTAAGCATATTACCTGCTGAACATTAGCATGTTAGCCATCTCATTGTATGCATGCTGTTGTCACGTTAGTGTTAGCATTTAGCATTTACTACAGCCTCACAGAGCTGCAAGCAAGCCATGCCATGTTACTATAAGAATTTGAAGGTCACATGAAATTCCCTCATTGCACAGGAAAGTTGAGTGCATGCATAACTACCGTTCGCCTTCTTTTTCTTTTCCAAATAAGTTTTGTTCACCTCAGGAATTAGCGACGTTGAGATTAATGACAGGAAAGGTGAACAAAATTATGAAAAATAAAACTGAAGTTGTAACAAACTGGAATTCTTTTGAGTTTCCATTATTATGGCCCTGTAAAGATGAGTATCTTGATATTCAACAAAACCATACAGTAACTGGTACAATTAAATATATCATGGTAATTGTGATGGGACAGCTCCAGGTCCTCCTCTTCTTATGGAAATGTCATTTCATTTTGAGTTTTAGTATATTATTCTACTATATGCATATATATATATATATATATATATTTGTAGCCAGTTCAAAAAACTTGTACAAGTCATTATTACTAGGATTCAGGTTAGGAAAAACACTTGTACATGTAGTATTTCTTAAACAGGTGCATAAAGATTCCCACACTCAGCAGTAACATTTTGGTGCCTATAGACCCTCCTCACTGCTAAATACTGTAACACTGTATTAGTAAATAGATACTGTATATTTTTGTGCTGTAATTATCGGCTGAAGACGATCTGTCTTCTAATCCCATCTCCCCTGTGTTCTCCCTCTTAGCTTTTTGAACATTGGCAGGCTCAACAGAAGCAGCTGGAGCCAGCGAGCCTGTCCAAAGCCACGGCTCCTCGCAGCTTCCTGGCCCTCATCCAGAGCATTAGGAAGGCGTCCAAGGACGAGATCCTCAAAGTGCTGAAGAGTGCCACCAAGACATCTCTGTAGATACACTTCTCCTTCCTACATCTTAACTTATTCACTGACTCCATCACTCTGCTGTTTCTTTGAGTTACTCACTTTTAACATTGAGAATGTCAGGATCCAAGGAGAGTAACTCACCATCGCTGTGTTTACCTTCTTCCTGCTGGTATCAGACCTCAGGTGGTGGATGCTGTGACCTCCTCCCAGACCACTGCGTCCCTGGATGCCATGCTTGAATTCCTTAACTTCACCGATGCCAAAGGTTTGGTTCTGCAGGAGAGGTTTCTCTATGCATGTGGCTTTGCTTCCCATCCCAATGAGAGGATGCTACAGGCTCTGCTGGTGAGTGTCATGTTGTTGAAAAAGGAAAAAGGTGGCACTCTACTGGTTGGAGGTATTTTTTATCAAGACATGAAGCACCGCCTTTTTCCTGAATTTGTTTTGGGGAAACAAACACATTACATATCTCTTCATAAATTGCTATATACTATATTTCTGTCTGCCCTCAAAATGTGATATTTTAGATGATATGTCTTAAAATGTCTTAAAATTTAGAAACTTGAGAATAAATCTGCTAAACCAAGTCATATTATACTTACATTATATGTCAGAATTGAATGTTTTCAGTGAAGTTTAACGAGAAGAGTTTTCTTTTTCAGGTTATTTCAAAAGGAAATATCGGCAGCAATGACATTAAAGAGTCAGTGGTGATCATTATGGGTGCCCTGGTCCATAAGCTGTGTCAGAAAGGAGGGTGCAACTTACCGGTGAGCTTCCAAGATGATAATAAATGACTACAAAAATGTAGCGCATGTAGTATGTACGTTTCCTTTGTGGAATACTCTGGAAACTAAACCAAATTTGAATGAATCCAAGAGCTGACTGATGATCTCCTGCTGTATGTTTGATTCTCAGACAGTGGTGCAGGTGAAGAAGCTGATTTTAGACGGTCCTGACAGCACGCAGGAAGAGTCCGAGGTCCAGATGTTTCTTCTGGCTCTGAAGAACTCTATGCTTCCTGAGGCCATTCCCATCTTTACCAAGTATGCAGAGTCAGCGGTGGGAGCTTACAACACCATCGCCCTCACCGCCCTGCAGAGATACGATGTCAAACTCATGACCGATGAGGTAAGCCGTAGTGTATACAACACTTGATTTGAACTGATGTTTATGGGTGCTGCTGTGGAGCTAATTAGCATGTAACAGAAACTGAAACCAAATATTTATCTCACTTGTAGGTTAAGCAGACAGTGAACAGGGTTTACCACCAGAACCGACGGATCTACGAGAAAAACGTGAGAGCCGCCGCTGCCGACGTCATCCTCAGTAGCAACCCCTCGTACATAGAGGTCAAGAATCTGCTTCTGTCTATTGGAAACCTGCCAAAAGAAATGAACAAGTACATGCTGTCTAAGATCCAGGACATCCTCCGCTTCCAGTTGCCCGCCAGGTGTGTTATGGGACAGAAATCCTCTTTTATAGAGTTTAACAAAGAGCATTTAGTATAACAGAACAGAAATAGCAAGATTTCAGTCATTTATTATATAATATCATTTGTTTTAATTTTTCAGCAAAATTATACAGCAAGCTATGAAGGACATGATTTCACATAACTACGACCGTTTTTCAAAAGTTGGGTCATCGTCTGCATTCTCAGGATTCATGGCACGTGAGTAATCCACCCACATCTCTAAGCCTAAAATGAATTACACAATATATTAGGACAAGATTTAGAATCTGCGATGAAATAAGAAACATGTTAATAAAATTTAACAGCGAGAACAAAATTTCAAAAAAACATTACCATTGAGATTAGATTTGGCTCCTTAAACTCATAATTTTGAGTCTCGCTATTATTTGCTTTTCAGCAATAAGATAAATAACATCACAGCACTTACATATATGATGACTGAGTACTTTAAAATCCTCTTCCTACAGAATCTGCTGATGTGACCTCCACATACAGTCTGGACATCCTGTATTCAGGCTCTGGGATTCTGAGGAGAAGCAACATGAATATTTATGGTGCTAGCAAAGGAGCGATGCTACATGGACTGCAGGTACTGTAATGGACTGTAATATATGCAAAACAAGCTTAGCGGGACTGTTGCAGGAACAGGAATTTAGATATATATCCTTGCATCTTTGCGTTTTAATGTTGTGTTAATGTTTTTGCAATGTTTTTAATGCATATGCTATACAGATGAACTTCCTTTCCTTATGAAATGTATGACATTTTCACATAGTGTATGTGAAATATCAAAACAACTTGCTAGTTTAATTTAATTTGGATTTTCTTCCTGTCTTCCAGGTAGCAATTGAGGCCCAGGGTCTCGAGTCACTGATCGCTGCCACACCCGACGAGGGCGAGGAAGACCTGGAGTCGTTTGCTGGGATGTCGGCTCTGCTGTTCGACATTCAGCTGCGTCCCGTCACCTTCTTCAAGGGTTACAGTGACCTCATGTCCAAAATGTTCTCCATGACTGGGGAGCCCATGAATGTAGTGAAGGGTCTCATCCTGCTGACGGATCATTCTGAGGTAAACACAATGCTTGCTTGAAAATATCTCGGTTACGTTCAGCTGCAAACCAGCAGCAGTTTGATGTTGCCACATTATATTGCCACAAAAAGGAAACACGTGGATGATTGTGCGTACAATGCATAGACTGCATAGACTTTGACACTGTAGATTGAGGTTTGCGTCCCAGTCAGCATTCAACTATCAAGCCTATCGTTCCCTAACTTACATTTACATTAAGAAGCAAGACAGTCTATATGGATCATTTTAGAAGGAAATTACCCACAACGAATTTTGTCATGTAGGTATGAGGACTTGTTTACTTCATCACATGCATACTTTATGTGTACATAGACACAGATAGTGAATGACTCAAGTTAATAACTTCAGTTGTCGAGCTTAGTGAGTGTGAACAGTGTCTAAATGCGCACAGCTGATGCAATGATGTGGCATTTCTTACGCTGTGGCTAATTGGAACCTTGAACATTGAACATTTATGATAAAAGGATTCTTAACTATCAATAGAGTCAGACATAACTGAGTCTTTGTGTATTTTTTTCCCCTTCCCTGCTCATCTTCGGTCCTCCAGGTGATCCAGCTGCAGTCCGGTCTGAAGGCGAGCGCAGAGTTCCAAGGAGGGTTAGCCATTGACATCTCTGGAGGCATGGAGATCAGTCTGTGGTACAGGGAGTCCAAGACCAGCGTCAACAACAGGTACAGTCCAGAGACAATACAATAAAACAGGTGTTGAAGATGTTTTTTGTCCTGTAGCTGAATGGGGGCGTCAGCAAATCTTTTACATAATGGTATGTGCCATATATGTAGGTCACAGCTTCAAGTACAACCGTGGAAGGACTGTATGTACGGTATGATGTAATACACTTGCAGGGCAAAGGCCTTTGTGATAGGCAGATAATTCTCAAAAAACAACCTTTGTGACCGAAAGCAAAGACCTTCGAGCCGTGTCACCGCACTGCAAATAGATTTCTGTTGATGTTGGATTCATGTGAACTTTAGATGGTCTATAAGCGTTGTCTGATTCATTTGTTCCACCGGCATGTCGGACACGCTCCAGCATTGTGCTTCACGCCTGTCTCATTTCTAGGTTTGTGTGGATATGACGTCAGTTCTGTCTGGTCCTCTATTTTAAAACATTACAGTGAACGCACAACAGTAGCCGCTGAAAATGGAGCACATCATCACGCTGGTATCGGTTAGCTCGCAGCATCTGGTGATGAAACAGGATTTAAAGAGCAATGCCGCAGATTTTTAACATTTAAATACGGTGTGATTTTCCTGTACGAGCCACGGCTGCATGAAAACTACTACTGAAAACTAAACTCAAGTATTAAAAACTGACACGGAATACTCGTCAGATTTTTATCCTGTTCACTTGTTTTTTGGTTTTGAATGCATTTGATGATGCGTTTCATTATTTTGCTAAATGGAAAAAGTTATTTGCAGAAAAATATATTTTCACTTAACAAAGAAAAGTATGTTATCAAAAATTGTTATCTTGACTGAAACTCAGGTTTTGTACTGGCACTGCATCAACATTTGAAACAATTATAATTACTCTTTCATTACTGACACATTTAATGTACAGCTCTGTGTGTACATTTCCACGAAAAATGACTTACAAAAGATGGAAAAGAAAGGTGATTTAATGGGGATCTAGGTTACGGTGCAAAAAACACATGATGCTGTGGAATTAATGCCTTTTTTGGAACAGCATCATGAGGAACGAAAACATGGTTTATGTTTCTGTTTTGGGATTTTCTTCCCACTTGTAGACCACTGTATCTTGGATTTGGACTTCAGGATGATTTGGCCCATGTGTGGAGGGGAATGGCAGAGGCAGGTGAATGGATCAGCATAGTTGTACCTCTTCCACTCTGATAATAGACTGGCAGGCTATCTATAGACGCAGAACAAACCACACTGGCATCTTTGCCAAGGCATGTTGCCGCGGGCAAAGTTACAGAGGTTGGATTTTCAAGTGGCTGGCACACACTTTGGATTTGAAACACAAGGGGAAGTTGTTAGATGGCAGTTAAGTCTACTTGTTAATGAGCCACTGATACAAACCGTATAATACAAATAAGTGGTCACAAACAAGGACCATATGCCACAGTGGTTTTGACAAGGCTAAAGAAAATTACTGTCTCTGTTACAATCGTATATCATACTATGACATACTATGTGTGTTTTTTGGACATTTACTCTGTAAACTATTGGTATTTTCATATGAACTTGAACCTGAACAATGAAATGTAATATTTCACATGGGAAAACATGAGTTTCACATACTCTTCTTTGTCTGTTGGACACATTTTCACTTGGTTTTCACTTGCTTATGGTTTCAGGGGAGCATTAGTGGTCACTGGCAACGTTACAGTGGACATGGACTTCATGAGAGCGGGTGTGGAGGTCAGCTTCGAAACAGAGGCATCGCTAGACTTTATCACCACTGTCCAGTTTTCCGAATATCCCTTCCTGGTATGCATGCAGATGGACAAAACTACCTTCCCTGTCAGGTATTGTGAGACCCTCCCTGTAAAGAAAAGATTTCAGTACTCTTGAATCAGCCTATACAAAACCTAATTGTCTATTCTGTGATGTTCTGCTTCCAGTGAATACCTGACCAAGTATGAGGGCTTGTCATCAGGGAAGAGCGTTGTGTCGTCTAAGAGCAAGAAGCAGCTCGTCCCTGGCTCTGAATTCCCTCTTCACCAGGAGAACTCAAACATGTGCAAGAAGGTTTTTGACTCCAGCTGGTAGAAGAGACACCATGAACTATCCAGGAGCGAGTTTTCACTCAAAGAGGGTTTATTGCTTTCAGGGACAGCTATCACACCTCAGCTTCACGCTGAGAGGACCACAAGAGAGAAAGTGGTGAATGTTTATTTTTTAACAACACATACAATGTTTACATTCCTGTGAGTATTTAAGTCATTTTTAATTTGACATTTTGTTTGAAATCAGGAATTCTTGTCTTTTTATGGATTTCCTTGAAAATGTATTTATGATGGGCACACACAGGATGTATGTTTTATTTGATGGGTAATACTCAGCATCAATAGTACCACTGTAATTTTCTCAACACAGTTACAGTAAAGATGTACATGTAAATATCACACTGGAGACAGTGGATTAACTTTCCCCATGAATAGAAACGCTCCTTTCTGTCAACATTCCTTTGTATTTTAATTGAATGTGTTGTCTAAGGAGGAGCAGTTTGTTATTTTATGTCACTGTATCACTCTCCACACACTTGAAATAACTTATTTAGCAGAGTAATATCAATTAATTCAAAATTTTTTAATCATGTTGGTGATTTTTAATTGTTTCTATGAAGACGATGTGTGTGCGTTATCTGTACTTTGTACTTGCAAGATTTGAGGTGAAGATTTAATCTCCAAAAATGAATCCATCAACACTTGAATATATTTTTTTGTACATGGCTGTAATTGCTCTGAAAACATTTGGGTAGTTGAGCTGCTCTGAACTTGTGTTTCAGGGATCAGTTTGTTAGATCTGTAATTGTCTGACAATAAATGTGACTTGACTTGTCTTATCAGCTAAACAATGTGTATGAACAATTGTACCATGTGTAAAACAGGGCTGAAATAACCCTCTTAGGCTGTGGGACTTAGTTCCTTTTGCCTTTAAAGTGGCCCTCCAAGTCATTTTTTCTTGTCATGAGGAGTACTACTTAGCACTTGAAAACAATAGTATAGCACCTTAGCTTAAAGACTACAAGTTTATAACAGACAGTCTGCGTTACAAAATGGGATCATTAAGTTTGAAAGACACTATCAAGTCAGGATGGCTCGGCCTCTGCTGCTTTGATATTGACCGCTCTTTAATCTGTCCCGTGCGAGTTCCTCAAATATATGGAAGTATTCACCGGGTACAGTGCTCATTGCAACTACACATGGCATATTCATAATATTTTGACCAGCTGGTACTCCTATTTTGGGATGCTATCCTATCCTGCCCTTGGTTCACTGTGTGTCAATTAGTTTGATTTGATTAAACACATTTATTTAACTACATGCACCATGTAAATATGCATTATTCCACAGGAATACATTATGTGAAAATGAAAAGGAGCAACCTTATGTGTCAGTTTACATAATACTTTAGTAACGCATATTACAAATTAGAAACTAAGAAACTTACCTCAAATAAAGGCCCTGAAACTCATAGGCCCCTGAAGGTTTACCATTTTGTGCCCAGTTCATCCAGCCTTTATGTACAATTAGAGTCAGGGGATCAGAATCAGAAATACTTTATTTGTACTTTATACTGCTGAATATCATGTGCATTGCAATATGGCTGATATTAAGGCTGTACTGCTTGGCTCAACAAAATCTCTTTCTCTACATGTGACACGATGAGACAGATACAGGGTTGCTAGTGTAGCTGTAGACTCAAAACCAGTGATCCCAGTGTAGAAAATCTTGCCTCCTGGTGGTTTCAAGTGAGAATTCAATGATCTGGCAATCAGATCATTTCAAGATGGCAAACTCCTAAATTGGAACCTGTACGGATGACTCCAGATTTTGTAAGACATGGTTTTCTTTCTACTTCATACTGTGCAGTTGTGTCCACATTAGCATATGTAATAACCTGATTTGTATCAGATATTTTGTATTTGTTTCTCTCATGTTAATGTGCATTAGATCCACTGCGAAGTTTGGGCAACTATAATATTCATTCTATATTATATTACTCTGTTCAGACAGTGATACAGTCAATATATATCTGTCAGGATGTTTCAAGGTTTATTCAGTTCTTTAACAGCTTAATAATAGTTCTTGTTTACTTTAGAGAATAAATGACCGGGAAGGCTTTCATTTCCTGTGGAATTCTGGGAAAGGAGGGAAAAAATAGAGGAGAGAAACGGGGACGACAGAGAAGCCTGCACGAGCGAGGGTCGTCACAGACTGAGTATTTTCCGTTGTGAATTTTATTGGACCGTGTTAAAGTGTTGCCGGAGCCACGCTCTGATGTGTGTGTGAGAAATTGTTTAATGTCGACCAAGTGTTTTTCCGCCATGGAGGGAGTTTTGCGAGAAGTTTAGCTGAGTTAGCTGAGTTAGCTCTTAGTTCTTGGCAGCTGGCGGGTAGCCGGACAATATTTGGTTCAACGGGTAGGCCACTTTGGAGTAATCCTTCACGAAGCGTCTATAGTACCCACAGAACCCAAGAAATGACCGCAAAGCAGTCACGGTGTTTGGTCTGGGCCACGTAGTTACAGCTTCAGTTTTCTTTGAATCTGTGGACACTCCATCTTGAGATATGATATGTCCCACAAAAGTCACTGATGGTCTACAAAACTGGCATTTATCCAGTGACAGCTTGAGACCCTCGTCCTTGAGGCGGTCAAGCACCTTTAACAGCCTTCCCTCTTGCTCTTCAAGTGTCGCTCCAAACACGATGAGATCATCCAGATAGACTAGGACTTCCAGCAAATTCATGTCCCCAACAGTTTGTTCCATGATTTGCTGAAAAGTTGCGGGAGCCCCTGACACTCCTTGCGGCATCCTTTCAAATTGGTAGAAACCAAGTGGGCAAATGAAAGCTGTCTTGTCTGTGTCATTCATAGGCACTTGATGATATCCACTTCGGAGGTCTAGCACACTAAACCACTTGCTTCCGTTTAGACAGGCCTGTGCATCCTCAATTCTTGGCGCTGTGTCCACACACATCCTTATCTTTCCGTTCTTCTTTCTCACCACCACTATGGGTGAGGCATAAGGACTTCGTGACTCAGTGATGATCCCAGCGTCTTTCAATTTTGACAGATGCTGTCTCAATGCCTCCACATCAGCAGGCGCCAGCCGGTGAGACCTCTCTCGAAAAGGTTTGTCCTCAGTGGTTTTGATAGTGTGGTGTGCACTCTTACTGCATCCTACATCAAACTCATGGGTAGAGAAAACCTCACTGCCCTATGTGCTACACATGGACGTTAGCCAAGAAGGTCTAGGTGGTGTGTTGTATCAGGATCAAGGTGAAGGGTTAAGACCAGTCACTTTTGTCAGTCGAAGCCTTACCCCGTCTGAGCGACATTACCCTGCCCATAAATTGGAATTCTTGGCTTTGAAGTGGGCGGTGGTGGACAAACTGCATGATTACCTGTATGGGACGAAGTTTGAAGTGAGAACAGACAACAATCCATTAACGTACGTGTTGACATCTGCCAGGCTAGATGCAACTGGTCACCGTTGGCTTCCTGCGTTGTCCACCTACGACTTCAGTATCAAGTACACATCTGGGGTTCAAAACATTGATGCAGACGCTCTATCCCGTTGCCCGCAACCCAAACCAACTCAAGAAGAGGAGTGGAAAGATCTATCTGCAGAAGGTGTGAGAGCCATGTCTGTGGTAAACTAACAGAGAAATCCATATCCTGGTAGGGCAATTGACCATTTGGGGCCTTCTACACATGCTATTCCACCAGCCTACTGTAATCTCTCAACCCTGAGTGTCAAGGGGATGCCTGTTTTGAGTTCTGCTAAGCTGTCAGATGCTCAACAAAAAGATCCTGGTATCGGTGAGGTATGGTCAGCTCTCAGCCGTGGAGATGTAACTAAGGTTAACAAGACAAAGCATCAAACCTGCCCTCTGCTCATGAGAGAGTGGGATCGGTTAAAGGTACGACAAGGAGTCATGTATCGAATCACAAGTCCGCCGGGCAAACCCTACCGCTCTCAGCTGGTCTTGCCTGAAAAGTACAGGAAGATGGTAATGAAATCCCTTCATGATGACGCAGGTCATTTGGGCCTTGACAAAACATACAGCCTAATTAAAGATCGATTCTACTGGCCACGGATGAAGTCCGATGTCGAAGAGTACTGCAAATCTTGTGAGCGGTACATAAAGAGGAAGACTCTACCCAAGAAAGTTGCTCCACTGACTCATTTGGTCCGGACGATAAGTCGGGAGGGTGACTTCTACAGACGTGGTAGGAGCTGTTCTCTCTCTATACAAGGAGGTACTGCTGTACAGGTTTTTTTATGAGCTCCAATGATAAGCGCACCAACGAACTGTTGCAAGCTTGCTTAAACTCAAACTAAGAGTGCACTCAGGTTTACACAGACTAAAGACTTAAAAAAGATGGTTTGTTTTGTGTTTATTCTTTTCATATTGGGTTTTCCTGTGGAATTCCTGCATTCAGTTAATACAAGTTTTGAAACTGAGATACTGTGTTTGTGTTGTCATTTCACTGTATATGCTGTGCCACAGAACAGACTTATTCATATTTCCACAGTAATATTATTTGGGTTTATTAAAAATCAGAGTTGTTCCCTGAGCCTCTCATTAGTTTCTAGAGAGTGTGAGAATCATAGATTACCCTAGACAAGGTTATTTTACAATGGGATGTCTCTTTCACCATTTTACCAAGTATTGGGTGTTTAAAGGGGACTAATACTTTAATGAGCATCACATAAAGTGTTCCTCTTATTACGAGCCTATGGTGAAAGGGTTTCACATATATTTTTGTTTGCTGCACTTTTTAAAGTAAACCAATAACCCCTGTATTGATAGTTTGTGTTATATCCATGGAGACAAAATGTACGTCAGTGGCCTAAATGTAAAACACACTTGTTGATCCAGGTGAGGCAATAAATCTTGACTTTTCTTGTGTCACAGCTGTGACATCAGAGCCCCCGCTGGCATCTAAATACAACAACTGGGCCTTAATGTAGGTTCTTTAGAAACCACCGAGAGCAGCTGGGGGCAAACCAGTATCTGCCAGTCTCGCTGCATCCATGGCAACCGAGTAAACACAACAGCAAACTGTCAGGTTAAACTTAAGCCTCGCCCCGGGTGATGTTTCAGTGTCACCAGTAAGTGAACCTTGCACGCAGGCAGATGCCAAATGTGTACTTCTGTTGGTATAAATCTGTTCGATTCCCTTTGACCCTTGTCATTTCGTTTTTTTTTGTGATTTTAGTGGTGAAACTTTATCAGTATCAAACTGCAGACAACCACAATAATCAGATCAGGGATATAGAGGGAAATAAAATGCAAATATGGTCAACACAGAATATAATAGGATAAAAATATGTACTATCTATCAATCTATCAAATAGTCAAAGTATACAAAAAGTGTTTGAGGAAGAATATCATCCAGTGCATGAGTAATGTGGGACACATGAATGATTGGACACAAGGTTGTTCCTCATTTTAAAAATATACTGATGTCATAGCAGCCAGACTTTTAGCTTTACTTAATTACATTTTGGTGAATTTAAATAATTAATTTACTATTTTGGTACCTTTTTCTAATAAAGCACCATTTATAATTGGCTTATAGTTTGCAACTATAATGGCGTCATTAATTATTGATAGATAATTTATTAACACTTCAAAGATCAATCATAAGTCATTGACAAGAACACCTTTTGGGTTTCCTTTATCTTTTAGCTTTAGCTATTTTTCCGCAATATGTCATCCCAAAAGCGTTCGTATCAGTGGCTTATAACTGATCTTTGAAGTATTAATACTATTAATTAATGTTTTTTAATAATTAATAAAGCCTTAGTTGCAACTTATAAACCCTTACAAAGAGTGTCTCATTAGAAAGTATACCTCTTTTTACTATTCCGTCATCCCTGTACCTGGATGATAGCTGTAACTCAAACAAACAAAAAGTGATTAGATTACATATTTATTTTTTAATTTCTCTAAAAAAAAAAGAGTTCATCTGGGGTTTTTTGAGTGGTCACTTTAAATACAGACAAATTCATGGACACAAAGATGTTAAGTAGCTTGCATTTTTAATTTATTGCAAACAAATGTAGGCTTTTCAGTCTACGTTACACTCATTCATCATATTCATTACTTTCAAGCTGTGCAAACACAGCACTCACCTCTCCTTTCAAAGTATATCTCTGCTGTCATCCTGACCTCTGTCTTTTTCTAGGGCAGCCACACAACACAGTTTACATCAGGCATAAAACATATACAATGCCACTGTATAACTGCATGGCCGTTAAGGCATTTCATTCAAATATGTGCCATCTTTCTTTGAACATTCATAAACACACTTTTCTCACACCATCTCACTTACGGTTATCCCTCTTTCTTCATACAAAAACAAGCTTTGATACAGTAAATTTCCAATATTTAACCTCAGATTCAGCAGGTTTGTTGGAGGACATCTGGAAGAATGTTTTAAACAAATTATATTATCTATGTCACAGTGCATCTTAGGGCAAAATTCACCAGAATTTAATTTTACAATTAACAAGTCCATATGGTGCCCCTGCTATCATCAATGTTTGCAGCCATTCATTGCTGTCAGTGTCGGTGACAAAATACTGACAATCCAAGTGCATTAAGTACATTATTATTCACAGATAAAGGTCATACGAGAAACTAATAAAAATGCATGTGGGAGAAAGGTTTTTTTTATCAGTTTTATGTTTATGACAACATTAGAATAGCTGGTTTACTGGAGCTTAAAAACTATAATATATATCTTATTTATCTTCAGAGGGTTTCAAAATGATATGTAAATGTGCTTTAATGAATCATCATGAAATTAGTGAAATATGTGTTCTACCATCTTCCACTTTTGGACAACTTGCTGATCAAACACATACTTTTAAAACTCTCTGGCAGGAGGTAGTATATCATATCTCTCAATCTGGACTTGTTCATAGTTCCTAACAAATGTTTCTTTGGTTATTTTATTTTTTAAATCATTTCTATACAACTGATTTATAATCTCTAAATAAATAACTTTGTTTAACTTGCATTGCTCTCAACTGCCTATAATTTAGAATTATAATTAAAATACTCTCATTAAGAAGTACAATGTGTTATGAATTAAATGTACAAATTTAAGTCACATTTCACCTCAAAATGCTTTAAATGTTCTAACATCAGGTTAAACCATGTCCAATCTACTGCACAGTCAACAAGTCTTCCAAATCACTGCATGCATTCATATCACTTATAATGAAATCGACTCATAGGGCAATTTATATAAAGTCTGTCATCACAGAGCCATAATAACGTGTATTTTACAGATAAAGGTACATAGACTGACCTGCAGCTCCAAATACCTTTAATATGTGTTTAGTTTTGAAACATGCTAAAATTAGCAATCAACAGTTTGTATTAATTCTACACAATGACCTATGATGCCCCCACTGCATATTCAAAAGGAAACAGAAAAAAGAAAATAACCTCAGAGCTTCACTGTACAGAAAGAAATAATACAAATATATTTGATTCTAGTGTGGATGTCATCAATTAATATGTAATTTTAATTCATATACATTTAAACTAAAGAGGTTGGAAGGCATTTAAACAAGAGAAACTGACATTGCTGTGTGTGAAGTGTAAAGACACACCCAACATGTGCAGTCTGTACGCTCCTGTCTACAGTGAAGTAACATGACTCTTTGTTGTACGCTCACAGATTGCTGAAATGCCATACAGTACATGACACACAGACACGTTCAGATGCACCAACTCCCATCTCGTTACACAAAAATGTAAAATAAACCAACACGAATAGAGGAAGTTATCCCCTAAATGTCTCAGCTGGCTCTGACTCATTAGGCCCAACACTACTTAGGAAATACTGACCTAAGTACACAGTTAAACCAGAGTCCCAGCTCCATCTGAGCAACACACTGGGTGTGTTTCTCTTTTCTTTGTACTGTAACATGCAAGGAGCGTGCTTTTAAAATATAAACATACACCACTTCATACAGAATATCAATTGTGCAGGTATTAGCAGCATTTTGTGAGTCATGACACAGAGGTTACACATACTTCAAGTAGAACATGAGCCACCGACAAAAGATATGGAAATGTTATTGTGAACGTGGAAAGTTAATGTTGGAGAGTAGTAATATGATACATAGTAATGTCAGATATTTATCATTTACTTGGGATTCCTTTAGAATATATTATGAATTTGAAATACAATCATTTTAAATCCTCCACTGATTGAACTTTCTGTAAAACAAAATTTTTTCAGTGCAGACAAATGGTCCCTGTCCTCAGAAAACTGTGAAAATACACATTATAAGTTGTATGTAATTATCTTATTGTGTGACGCAAGACTATGTAACTTTTGATTAACAGCGGCCCCTGTGGCCGCAAGCAGCAAATACAGGATAATGGCATAATGTAAGAGTGCTCTGTTAATTGTTTTACAGAGGTATATCCACCATGTATTCCCAGGCCAGTTGGGATATGTAATCCCTCAAGCGTATTCTGGGTTTGCCCCGTGGTCTCCTCCCAGTTAGATGTATCTGGAGTACCTCCACAGGTAGGCATCCAGGAGACATCCAAATCAATTGCTCAAACCACCTCGACTTACTCCTCGCAAAGAGCAGCGGTCCCATTCAGATGTCTGAGCTCATCACTCTCACTAAGGGTGCACCACTCTATGAAGGAAACTCATTTTGCTTGTGTCTACAGTCTCATTCAGTCAGACTATAGTTGAGGGTTGGAGCATAGATCAACTGGTAAATTGAGGGTGTGGCCATCAGGCTCAGTTATTTCTTCACCACAACAGTCCGGTACAGCGTCCACGTTACTGCTGTCGTGTCACCAATCCACTTGTCAATCTCTAACTCCATTTTACCCTCACTTTATCCACCATTGAACCATGGCGTCAGACTTGACAGTGCTGGCCGCAAACCATCCCAGTACACACTGGAAGTCATGATCTGATAAAGCCAGCAGAACCACATCATCGGCAAAAAGCAGAGATGCAGTCCTGAGGCCACCATACTGGACCCTCTGCTTTGCCTAGAAATCTAACCATGAAAATCACAAAACTGAATTGGTGACAATGCATAAACCAACGCCCACTGAGAACACACTTGACTTTCTGCTGAGAATGTGGACACAGCTCTTAAAGCAGTTATACAAGGACTGTATGACTCTTAAAAATGGCCACGGTACCCCATTCTCCTGCTGTATCCGACACAGGATACAGCACCCCAGGGAAAGCGGTCACAAGCCTTCTCCAAATCCATAAAACACAAGTAGACTGGATGGGCAGACTTCCATGACCCCCTCAGTATCCTTGCAATGTTAAAGAGGTGGTCAACAGTTCCATGACCAGGACAAAATCTGCATTGCTGGTCCTGGAACAAAGGATTGACAATCAGTCGGAGCCTCCTTTCCAGTACCCTGGTACACGTTTTCCCAGAAAGGTTGAGCAATGTGATATCTTAATAGTTGGAGCACACCCTCTGGTCCATCTTTTTAAAAATGGGAACCACCATCCTAGTCTGCCAGTCCCCAGGCAATGTCCCTGACCCTTGAGGTTCAATCAAGACAGCCCCAAAATGTCCAGAGCCTTCAGCATCTCAGGGCAAATCTCATCCACCCTCAGCGCCTTGCCACTGTGGAGCTTTTTGATTTCCGACAAGGCTTCCAGCTCTGCCTCCTCTATGGAGGGTGTGCCAGTCGGGGTTCAGGAGTTCCTCAAAGTGTTCCTTCAACTGTCTAACAATATTGTTAGTCTGGATCAGCAATTCCATGCTGAACACAGCCTACAGAGAACCTCTTTGAGGCTGACCAAAAGTCTTCCTCCATGGCCTCCTCAAATTCCTACCACACCCAAGTTTTTGCACTCTGGTCTGCTGATAACCGTCTTCTGGGCCAAACAAGCCTGAAAGGACCCCTTTGTCAGTTTGACGGCCTTCTTCACCACTAGTGTCCACCAGCAGGTTCTTTGGTTGCCACCACAACAAGCACAGGTGACCTTCTGGCCACAACTCTGAGCAGTCGCTTCTGCAATTGAGGTGTTGAACATGGCACACTCTCATTCAATCTCCCAAACTTTCCCCAGGATGCAGGAAAGATTCTTCTGGAAATGGGAGTATACCAATGTCTCTTAATAATGGTGGTCCATGGGGAGAACGCTGGGCTGCATTACCACGTTTTGACCACTAGGATAAACTGGCAACAAGGACTTGACATAATGTATCCTGCTCTCTTACAAGTATATATACACAAGTGTAATGGGATGCAGAAAACCACAAACATGTCTTGATTTATCTTTGTGGTAAAATAATTGAAACGTTTATCTGTTACATCCTAAAACGGAGTGTCAGTAGCACAATTGGGGACATAATGTCAGCAAACTGACTCAGTAATGTCAGTTACACAGTAATATATATCAAGTTTGCTAACATTAGCTAACAGTGCCATACCAAATCAAGAAAGGTGTTGTGTATTGAATTCAGCAAGATTGCGTTTTAATGCTTATGAGTTCAACTTTTCATTTGTAAAAGGATGATTTCTGTTCAAAAATTACATAGTCTTGCTTTAAAGACATGGTCACATTAAATTCATAATAATAAAACAGTGGCTTGGCCGATAATGACTAACTCTGAACTGTAATAGAAGACCTGCCTTGTTTCCTTTTGAATAGACATGTTGAAGGGCTCAAATAGCATTTCAGGAGTTCTAGACAGCAGCTGAATGGAAAGTATTACAAAGCAGATTCATATAGCAATATGGCAAAGCATCAGCCAGAGGACATGGCTGAATGTGTTTACCCTACAAAGTGCTGCAATGCATACAGATTACAGTAAGGTCTGCTGCAAGAATGAACAACACAACAGAGTGGGGATAGAAATTGTTGTTGGTTGAAGTTGTCCTGGGGAGTTGATCATAGTGAGGGTGGGGTGACGGGGTGAAAACTGCACTTACAGTGAATGAAGGCAGATTCTTCATTGGAGGTGTCTAGAGGTGGCAGAGAAGACAGGTGAGGACAGAAAGAAAGAAAACAGGTGTTATACTCAAGGATGCAGTGAGGTTTTAAAGGAGAAAACATTATTTAGTTCAGTTTATGATAGCAGTCGATGTAATGTAAGAAATTGTAATGCACTTTTTAGTCTGCGGTTCTGAACCAGCTGACCAGATTCAGCCAAGTCACTGCCGGGGGCACGCTACTCGATTTGTTTACGTAAGAGTGCTGGAGGTCGGCAGTGCTCTCCACCTCCTTCTCCCCGTTTAGGAAAAAGCAGAGGGGGAGGGGGCTATAAAAAGTTGACCCCATCTCAGCCCCACAGACTCGCTTCCAAGCTGGAGCTGCAGCAGCATCTGATCTCTCCGAGCAGCTGTCCTCTCCCTGCATCAGCACAACAAATACTTTACATTGCCTGACCTTTTCCTCCTGCATCACTATCCCAGCCATGCCCCCGCGTCCCTCCGCCGCAAACACCCCCACCAGTTACACACACACACACACACACACACACACACACACCATGTGTTCCTCTTCACACCACTACTCAACCCCATGCTAGGCCCCTGCCTGCCACGCATCCAGCTGACATGTATCCCTCATGCTCATGCAGTTGTATTATTGCTCTGACACATGAGAATGGACTATGACTAGTTGTAAGGGTGTATATATGAGTGTATGAGAAACTGAGAATGAATTTTGCTTTTTTTTTGGAGGAGTGGGCTGCAGCATTTAACAGAGTAAAGAGAGTAGGAATTATTCTATGTGTCTGTCTTTTTGTATTTCTCTGTGTATTTCTTTCTTTCTATATTTCTGTCCTGCCTGCTTGTCCATTTAGAAAAAACAAATTTATGCCCTCATCTCCAGCTGGATGGATTATTGCAGTTGTTGCCTGTCAGACCTTCCCAAAAATGTCCACTGGATAGCAAATAAGGAACCAGGAGAACTGATCACATTATTCTTATTCTAGAAAAATTGTACTTATATAAAGGTATACTCAATCAAACACAGTATGTCCCTTGTCTTAAGCAGTCAACTAGTAATGCCTAGAGCAAGAACCAAACAGGGCGATGCAACATTTGTAATGCTTCAGACAGATAAATAAAATAAATTATGCTTTCTGGTGCACTTGACTGGTTTATTTTCACATTGGTGTTTCCGTCCTTGCATTAAACATGCATGCTTTTCCTACTATTACAGATCAAAATGTTTGCTGAAAAAGTGAAAAGGGCCTTTTGAGTTTGACCGGCAACTGGTGGTGGTATGGTGGAGTACTAAATGTTGTAAGTGTGTGTGAATTAATTTGTAAACATGATAATGACAACAGAATGTAGCTCGGCTTGTGACAGCTATTGAATTTTTGTTTCCAGAGCCTGAGCAACACTTGAGTTCCTGAAGTAATATTAAAAGGTATAGTACACTATAGTCATATAGTCACATACCTTTGCTGTGTCAGCAAAACATGTTTATATTTGAATAAAACTCCATTAGACTGGGACACTGAACCAAGCTTGGTAAATGTGATATATGTAAATGTATTAGCACTGCAATTTCCTGCTCACTGAAGATAACCAACAGACCTTCGGAAGTTCTCAAACAAATCTATTCGGTTTGCGGAATATACCGATAACTAAACTGTAAACGTTCTGGAAAGAGAAACTACTGTTGTGTTTGGAACGCAAGATCTAAAAACCTGTAGCGTGCTAGACAAAGGTTTGTTCTGTTGTCATTTGTGTGAACTGAACTTTTAAGCTACATTTTTAGCTTATTATGTTCTGAGGAATTCAGCATTTATTTTGTCAAAAAGAGGCAATTATACCGCTGTTATTATTTGTTAGAAATGAATAAAAACATTACTGTAGCTTTACTGTGTCAATTTCCATCCTGTAATAATTCTTTTGTACTTCAACTGTGTACTCATTGTTAGTATAATGATAATGAAAGACGGACTGTTCCAACTCACTCAGCCGAGGGGAGAAAGTTTCACGAAATGTCACGAACAAGGAACAAACACATTAAAGAACTGTAACGCTATCTGAGTAATTAAAGCATTTATAACACTGATTAAGAATAACTTGATGCAAGGTGTCACTGACTGGAATAGTTTCCTGTGACACTTTCCAACCCTGAGAATAAACCATGTAAACAAACTCGTCTCACACTATCAAAATAGCCCGACGATGTGTAATGCAGAGAAAAGGGAACTCGCAGCTCAGTGGAGTCAGGTTACCTGTCATGAAGCTATACTGCATGTCTATTAACACTGACATGCCACTGCTGAAGCAGCTGGGCTGGACTGCTGCTTTAGGAACGTTTACAACACAAAAATCATGTAAAAACTCGTATTGTTCTTCAGAACCTCGACACAGGTCCATGTGACTGTGTGAATGTTATACTGTTGTAAAGTGGGACCAAATGGTTCAGCAGCAACAACCTCAAAATATAAAACTCCATGAATCTCACTGTCAATTTAGGGCATGGAAAATTACTATTTACTAATGATAATAACTAATAATTACATGTATATTAAATATTATATCAATGTATACGCTCATTGCTGTAATTAAGTAGCTTTTAGTGGATATACAGCTCATGAGCACGGTCCTGTGAAAACAATGTATCTCAAAAATGTCAATTTATGATAAATTAAAAGAAACAGCCATGTTTTAGCTTCATGATAATGTTTAATCATTAACAGTTAATCCAGTGGTTTTTTTTTTTAGTTTGTTTAGCATAAGGCAATGGGCAATTTTGTCAATTCCTTAAAAATGTCATTTATACCTTTTATTTTAGTTTGACTAGCTCTGGAAAAAGCTAGTAATTGGATCTTAAGTTAAGATTGTTTTGTCAAACTACTCTTTCCAAGGTCAAGAATTAGCCTTTAAATCTCAATTTGTCTTATTTCAATTCATCTCAAAACCTCAACATGACCTCACTTGGAGCTATTTTCCATTGTTATATTGTCATAGTATCGAACTCTTACACAATTTGGAAAGGCAAGAATCAAGAGTAGTTAAGAGGTACCCGTATGCTGCTATGGCACAAACAGGAGGATGTTTCATCAAAGTTTGGTTGAAAGCTGGATTGGTTTGTAGAGTGTATGAACAATGAAATACAGTCAGGGTGCTGCATCTGTTCTTTTATGGTTATAATGCAACCAACTAAGTCAGAGATCTTCAAATTAGGCTACTTTATATAGGCTAAGTTGTACATAGTTTTCCATACATGTAAACGTGTTTTTACTTCAGACATACGAGAAATATGTTAAGAAATTTATAAACTGAGTATTTGAATTTGAATTGACAGACAAAACATGTACGTAGCACTTTTTCAGCCCTCTGAATGTGACTGAACTAAAATGAACTGCACACTTGCATTACAATGGCATACACAAGAGTTTTATGTACCGTCAGTTTAACCTTTAAGTTTTACAATTAATGGATTCAGTAACTTAACTGTAAGCTTGTGTGTTTTAGATTATTTTACCTGGTTTCAATCAAATGTATTCAAATGTTAAACAAATGAAATCACATTTACATTCACTTGCAGCAGTGAAGGGGACAACACTTTCTCTGGTGGGGAGTCGGTGAAGGTGTGTCCATCATTCACACAGAAGCCGCTTCTCTGAATGAACATGTGGAATATAACTTACATGTATGATGAGACGTTTCCTTCGTCACCGGTGCTCCACTACAAAGCTCATTGTTGTTCCATCAAAGGAGGGTGGGGCGATGATTCTTGGACCTTGTTGCGTTGTGATGCTGATAACTGGCTTCCTGTCTGAGCTCGCTGCGCCTCCTCTGGCGGTCACATGTCCCAAGCTCACAGGTAGCTGCAGTGGCCCTTGTGGAGCCTCACCTGTTGCGCTGTAATACGCACTCTCTGCGCCTGTTGCATTCGCTTCCGGTCTAGGGCTTCTGGCCCTTTTCAGCTTTTCTCCACCTGCATCCTCGGAGTGACACGGCGACTGTGGCAACAGCGCCTGCACCGGCAGAGTGGGCGAGGGGATGAAGCCCGGGTAGATCATGTAGGTGGGGGTGTACGCTGCTGGGCTCAGTGCCAGGGGGGACAGGGAGAGAGGCACAGGGGTGACAGGGGTGACAGGTGCCATAGGAGAATGGGGCATGGGTACATCCACATACTGGCCTGTCTCGGGGTCAAACAGTCTCTTTGTGGTGGCCTGTATGGGAGTGTCCACCAGGTAATAATGTCCTGTTGTGGGGTCTAAAAGCATCTTGCGCTGAGTTTGAGGGACTGTCTCTCCGGTAGAAGGTGTAGGTGACCCCGCCGGGATCGACGGAGAGAAACACAACACCTGCTGTTGTGCTTGAGGCCCCTTTGTTGCCCCAGGGTGATGGTAGATGCTTGAAGCTGGGTACTCCATGATCAACGGAGACCTTTTCTGCTCAGGCGTCTTGCAGTCCCCTATTTGGATCTGGCTAACATTTGAACTCACCTCCCTTGAAACAGGTTCTGGATTCAGCAGTTTGATTTCATTCGTGTACCCCAGCCCCGGTATGGTTAAATAGTTCTCAGAGTCTGAGCAGGCCTGTGCGACAGAGGGATTAGGGGGAATGATTTTGACCTTTCCCTGCTCCACCTGGCTGTGTTTCGGGGGCTCTATTTTCACCGACAGTGGAGCCACCGGGGTCTTGTGGCTTTTCATGGTCGATGATGTTTGCAGCGCAGAGCTTTGTGGAACAGGGTTACTAACTGAACTAATGCTGACACGAGCCTTGTTGCCAACATGGAGGACGCTTTTGTTACTAAATGTTTTACTTTGCTGTGATTGGGTTTTAAAGGTGTCATCATTATACGGGACATGGATGATGCTCAGAGCTCCTTTATCGTCCTGTGGTTTGCATGCGTCTGTGGTGTTCATCAAAGACTGAGGAACTCTGTCAGCGTTTGCCGTCTCCAGCTCCTCTGCTCCCTGCTCCTCACTAGCGATAAGTGACAACACATGGCTGCCTGTGATTGGTTGTGGAGCTTGAGTTTTACGCTTCCATTCATTTCTATCAAAGACATAAAGCTGCTCCATTGTTTTGACGGCGGCTTTTAGCTTCTCTAATGCAGCCTGTTTTGGGACTCGGGGCTCATTTCTCCTCTCAGCTGTCTCACCCGCAAACTTTTCCTGCCTCTGTTTAGTCAGTTTGGTTTCAGTATTTGGCTGAATGTCTGACTGGTCAGGGTGTAGCTGCTTGCATGCAACAGGCGGCGCCCTGCTAGTTGTGCAATGTGATGGTGTATTTTCACTTGTTTCAGATGGGGTGCCTGCCTCTGCCTGTTTCTGTGACACCTCAGCTGTCTGTTGTTTCACGTTTGTTTTCACAGAGTGACATTTAATCACAATAGGAGATGGTAATAAATGCTTAACTGGCTCCTTTGTGACCTTTTCCTCAAGTTTATCAGCTGCTGTGGAAGATTTACTATCACTATTATCTAAAGAAACAAAGCGATATGAACTTTTGACCAATTTACGGACATCTCTGACATGATATATTGGGGTTTGAAACTTGCATTTGGTGTCTCTTATGTCTCTAACGGTGAAGTTTGGAGTTTTATCTGAAGCAGACCAAACGTGGCATTTAGCATCACCTGCTGCCCTAAATGTGTTCACAGTGTTGTAACTTATTTTAGGGGTTAACAGGTTGGCAATATTCAGTGTACAGCCTTTATTTTCCTTCACACTTCTCAGGCATATTTTGATCTCAGGGGTTTTCCCCCCCTTCTCGTTTTCTTCTTTGCCTACTGTGTTTCCATTATTGCCTGTTTTGAACTCTTTTTCACATTTCTGTGGGCCAGCAGGTGTGCCTGTAGCAGGTGCACTGCTTGGCAAATCTTCTGTAAAATCCTTCTCTCTTGAAAGGAGCTGGCAGCTTGGAACAAAAAGCAGTTTTGTCAGCATGCAGCTGGTGTCTAATCCTTCTTTTGCTGTGGTCTGTGTGTCACTTCCAGATGTGGGTTCTGCCTCCTTTACAGGTTTTGGCTCGTCTTCCTTCAATGAATTAAATGCACTAGTTTGACTGTGGCTGAGCAATGCTTTTGGAGGCTCATGTTGTCCCTTCTCTGACTCATCTGGTGGTTTGTTGCTTCCCTGCTCCTCTCCATGCTCACAGGAACTGGGTCTGCTGCCCTCCGGGCGTTGATCGTCAGCAGAATTAACAGTGAATCCTGAGCCTGATTCTGACGTCTGTCTTTGTAAGCCTCTTCCTTGACTCCTTTCTCTCATCCCGTCTTGATCTTTGGATTGAAAACACTGGGAGAGTGCTGGGTATGTGTCACATATTTCACCCCTCTCCATTTTGCGCTCCTGTTCAAACTGCATCTTTTTGGAAATAACATTTTTCAACAGACTCGATGCAAAAACTGCTCTTTTGTGCGTATCCCCTGTGCCGTCTGTGTGGTGACATTGCATCTCACAGCCTGATCTGGCCAGCACAGTCCCAGCAACCTCACTGGATCGTGCTTTCTTGGAGCATTTCGGACGTCTGGCGCCTTCAGGCGCTTCAACGTTACAGCGGAAATTCAGCGTGACTCCACGCTGCTTTGGCTGAACAGGATCTCTCAGTTCGATCTTTTTGCTAGAGGAGGAAGACTGTTGAGAAGTTGTTCTCTTGTTCAGTGCGTACATTCTGGTTTGTGGAGCTTTCATGCCGGTAATAGACTTTCCATGCCTCTTACTGTCCACAGTCTTATTCATTTCCAAAGTTGCGCTGGAAGTCTTATGCGCAATTACGCTCCGCTCCCTCCCCCGCGATATGTTTCCATAATTCCAGTCCACATAAGCTGACCATTTATTTAGCCCATATTCCGACATGGAGGACTCACTGGAGGTGCTAAGATTAATGGCATCGAAGTATGGACATGCCAAGCTCCGGAAAGACTTGGCGGTTAAGTTACGCACCTCTTTATCGGCGTCGTCCAGCTCACTGATGGAGCTGGACGCTCCGCTGGAATACTCATTAATATCTTTCCGTCTTAGTTTGGTTGCAAGGTGCTGACGGCCCGGAGCAGGGATGAAATACTGGGCTCTGTCGCCCGAGGGCCCCGCTCTGGCGCCAGAGCTCACAAAAGAGAAATGGCTCCTGTCTCCAAAGTGTTTTGTGTAGCCACAGGTGCTGTTGTCAAATATGTTGACAGGCTCGTTCACCGCCCTGGAGGATGTTTTAATTGATAAATGTATTTCCCCCGCATTGGCGTCTCCCCTTTGGTTTTTGCACACGCTTTCATCGGAGCTGGCGCATTTGTCCGAGTCACAAAGATCACTATCCTCCTGCTCGGTGCTGACAACCGCTCCACCAAGATCAGGCTGCACTTTCGCCTGGCTCCGGCCCTCCAAGATCAAAGTCCCCTCCTGCGTTTCGTCGCTTTCAAAAGATGCATAATCCACGAAGGAATAAACCAGGTTGTTGTCCTCGAAATCCCAACAGGTCCCTCGCCCCAGGTCATAATCTACGTCGTGGTCGAGCTCGGTCAGCTGGATTTCGTGCGTGGTGATGTAGTGGGACTCGTCCTCCACGGTGTCCGAGCCGCAGTGGTCGGACAGCACCGCGCTGGCGCCATCGTCCGACTCCGTCTTGCTGTTCAGGTACATGTCCGTGTACTGGAGCTCTTCGCTCTCGCTGCACACATGCTCGCTGCAGTCGCTCGGGTCGAGCTCGGCCTGGCGCTGCCCCTCATTCTCCGAGTCCTGATCGGTGTTGGGAAGTTTGGTCAGAGTTTCCAAAGGAGGCTCACCCGAAGCAGCCCCGTCCTCTACCTGCTCTTCAGCAAACTCTTCTGAAATGGTTCGACCCTCGTTGCAGTGCTCCCCCTGCTTTGAACTGTCGCTTTTCACAACAGACAGCTGGCTTCCCTCGCCAGTGAAAGTCACTCTCACTGTTTTTGCGCCGTCCGGTTTCACGTCCAGGTCCACATAGTTGGACTCGTCGCTTTTTGTCTCGGTGGCGCGGCGCTTGCTGTCCGTCTTGTCCTTATCCTTGTCATGTGGGAGCAGCTTCCTGTGAAGTCCGGTGTCATCTCGGTAAGTGAGAGTTTCCTCTGCTGCTTCCATTTAGTCCGGTCTTACCGTCAGGTGGTCCTCGTTTACGATGTTATCCCGACACAGGACGGAAAACTCTGCGGGCAGGAGGGACGGGAGGGCTGAGAGCGAGGAGGGTGAGTGGGTGAGACAGAGAGAGAGAGAGAGAGAGAGAGAGAGAGAGAGAGAGATGGGGGGGGGGGGGGGGGTCCCAAGGAAAATCCCACGATGGTTTCTCTCTGGTGTGAGTCTCAGTGTGTACAATCAATAACTTTGTAACTAAAGTCCGAAAAGTGCCAAGATTCAGCACCTTTCCTGGAAGAACAGCTCCCTGAGTTTTTATATGAAGTGCAATATAACTCATCTGAGGTGCTTTGTGTGAAAAAGCGAGTTTAAACCGGTAAATAAACTGTTGAATCTGGTATTTGCAGAGGTGGAAAAAGTATTCAGTTATTTTACTTAAGTAAAAATAGTATATATATATATATATATATATACTAAAATACTCTGTTACAAGTAAAAGCCCTGCATTCAAAGTTTTACTTAAGTAAAATTACCAAAGTATCAAACTTTACTTAAATGATGTACTCATTGTGCAGAATGGCCAATTTCAGAGTAATGTAATGAATGTAGTGAAGTAAAAAGTACAATATTTGCCTCCATAATGTAGTGCAGTAGAAGTATAAAGTATCATAAAATGTAAATATGTACAGTACTTGAGTAAATGTACTTATATATTGGGTATTTGTATGACATGAGGCATGATGGCGCTGATGCACTAACTGAAGAATGTATTTACTCTTGTGTGTGTTAGTATAATATAGTACAGTATAAAATGGAAAAAGAAAAACTGCAATGTAACTCAGATACTCTTTGAAACATGCTCCATATTAATTACTGTAAAGGGGAGTTTTTTTTTAATAGACTGAAAATGAAGCACGGGAAAGAAGAAAACGCTGACTTCACTGTAAAGAACACTTAGGATACGAAGTGGAACTAACAAAAAGCTACTCAGTCAAAGCAGCAAGAAGTTGCATAAAATCTCTTTTGATTTCAGATACAGTGGTGTGCTTTTTTAAGGCCTTTCTAACAATAACTTTTTAAATGTATCATACCACATGAAGTCACCTTGAACTTCAAATCAAGTTTGAATTAAACCATTCCTTTTGTGAAGTTTATTAAACGTGTCATTGTTCCTGCAGAGAGCATAAGAAAGGTCAAATCTGTGATCTGCACAGTTTGACAACAGAATACTGATTCAATTGGGGCTTTTGTCATATCGGAATCTGAAGAATAAGAATAAACTTTATGGGCTAGGTATGTTTAAACATAACAAATTTGACTCCTATTATCGGTAGCTCTCAGTATATGTACACAGTGCCTAGGATATGCTGTTTGTGCACAGACATAAAGCTAGACAAAGACAACAAAGAAAAGCCAACATAAACATAACGCACACAGTGTACAGGTCAACTTGTTACTGTACATACAGGGTTGTGGTCTAGTGATGCAAGTGCAAGAGTGCTTTGGAGTGTGCAAAGAGTGCTGTAATAAAAACTGTATGGATAATTTATTAAGCTTCTTAATATGTGTGGACCTGAGAATGCCATCGGTGCTCTGCCCTCTCACTGAAACAGCTGCCTTTCCTTGACGGAGACAAATATTCACCACCAGCTGCCAGTCAGCTAAAAGAATTTACTATAAGTTCATCCATTCATCTGTAGATGTAGTGTAAGTCTAATCTGTTATTCTCAACACTGGGCCTTGCAAGACTCGTGGGAGATTGAAGTAAATGAATGATTAGGTGTTTGATAGTAATGTTTGCTATCAGGGAATAGCTGAATAATGCTGTCTTGCACAGTAATGATCTATTTATTAGAGCTCTGTCCAAGTGTTGAAGACACAAGTGTTGTTTCTGGACAGGGCCCCAGATTGGTGGTATGCAGCAGGGAGGGGTTGGGCCAACAGTTGCTCCATGTGGAGGGCACACTGACAGCAATATCAAGGACAGAGGCCACCAGGATAAAGCCTTTGTCACCCTCAAATCCCACTTTTACCCTCAGTGTCAATAACGTGGTGTAGCCTCTCAGCAGCAGTGGAAACAAACTGAGTACATTCAGTCAAGTATTGTACTTAAGTACAATAAGTTCAAGTTCAATTCAAAAGGCTTTATTGACATGAATGTTTGGAAATTAGTGTTGCCAAAGCATCAATATACAATTTGTCACAACATCTGGTCAGTACACAATGACAGTAATAAGGACATTAACTCAACACAAGGCACAGATGTCTATGAGTTATTAACGGTTCAACCAAAGAGACGATTCCCTGCTAAATGTCTCAGATGGTTTCAATTAAATAACGTTTCCAGACCTAAAATCATCCAGTATTTCACAAAAAAGCAAAGACTAGAGAAAAGTCCAAAAAAGTGATATAAACTTGGGTTTTTTCCCATTAATCATCTCACGACCTCTCAGATCTATCTTGTGACCTTTTAAAGGGGCCCGACCCCTTGATTAGGAGCCACTGGACAACTCTACATGAAGTAGTTAAAAGTAGCTCCGCTTCGACCAGCCACAACAGTAAAATGTTGTAATAACAATATAACACATATCACTCTGCAGAACATGTACTTTTATTTTGATACTTTAACTACATTTAGCTGGTAATACTTTACTTAAGTATGAGTTTAAGTACTTTTAGCAGTATATTGGTACTTTTACTTAGGATCTGAATTCTTCTTCCAGTACTGTAAGACAAACAGCGGCAAACTAATGAAGGTCATGGCTCCAGTTTAGATTTCACATCAACAGATTATACTTATAATTGCTATAAAATGATGTAACAGTGTCTTAATACTGTTAAATGTGTTATTCAGTTTGCAGTTGCTCCTCTCATTCGAATGTTTGAATTTTGTTGGTGATAAAACAAATGAAAATACACCATAAATTAATAAATATTCATTAAAATGATTGTACAACCACTTCCTTTATACTTACGTAAACATAAAAGTGTATACACTCCCATTATGAATCTTATGTGGAAAAACAGTGCATGTGTGGTCTTTATTTCCTGAGATTAAATTTTATCTTTCTCTGCCAAAACGCACTCACACACACACACACACACACACACACACACACACACACACACAGGTTGAACTGACCTCCACAAAGCTGATAAATTTAGGCAGCTATTTAAAATGGGGACACCGCTCACGCAAGCATGTTGAGATCAGTTTCTTACAGTGGCTACATTAAAACAGCAGGTGTTAAATCATGAGCACCATTAATCAACGCCAAAAACAGTCCATGTGAAGACCGCCTCGACCCTCGCTCTCCCCCTCACGTCATCACATGTTGATGCAGAGCAGAGAATTGATACACAATATATGTACCTGCTCTAAAAATAACCATCTGAGTGTGGAGGATAAGTTGAACAGTAACACAACAAATCCTACAGAGTTAAGTGTTTATAGAGACAGATTTTCAGAGCTGCTGGTCGGACGGTTGTTTATCCACTCGCAGAGCTGACGGGGGTTTTGATAAACTGATAGGTGTGAGCCTGGAGTTTGACACTGGAATCGTTTTTACAGTATTTAATTGTAATCCACAGAGCAGCATCAGGAGCTCTGATTGGCCAGACTCCCACCAACAAATAACAGCTGACCAGATGGCACACATCTTTAAACCATCATGAAATGGAAACTGCGAATGTTAAAGTAGGAAACGAATGAATTGTGAGGTGAAATATACAACTGCTAGAAAATGTGTTTATATGGTACTTCAGACAGCTGCATAATTAAATGTATTAACAAAAAGTAAAAAATATTGTAATTCCATTTTAAAATGGAAAAGAAAAAATAAGGGAAAATAATTAGTAATTGGCTAATTTAGTGATATTTGCTATATGCTATGTATATATGTGTGTGTGTGTGTGTGTGTGTGTGTGTGTGTGTGTGTGTACCTCCACTGACACCAGCACATGATTTTTAAACTCTTACCAATAAGTGTGATGTGATAATCCATTAAAAATACATGATCCAATCAATTACCAACCATTATTTATTAATGAAACAGCTCATAAGAAATGAATGCAAAAACAGGAACACCACCTTTGAATAACAGCATTCAGCATTTCAACAAAAGCAAAATCTTTGTATTATAAAACATATATTATCATAATTACAGTTGTGATTATCATAATGTCAAAGTGGTAGCAGCAGCAATAGTAGCATTGCTGTCTTGTGATTATTAGAGGGTCATGATGTGGAATATTTTTTTTATAAACCTTTTAAACCTCACTGACCGTCTAGCAAGCCAGTCGTGATGATTCTGTACTTAAGTAAAAGCAGCAATAACACAATTAAAAATGCCCCATTACTGGTAAAAGTCCTGCATTCAGAAACATGTACTTAAAGTCTGAAATGTAAAAGCAGCCAAATGTTGTTCAAACCCACTCCAGTGACGTTTTCAAAGTTGGATTTTGGAGAAACGTGTTTCAAATTATGCACAAACATCTAGAATATTTCCATCTGATGGAACGGTGCAGCCATAAAGAGCACGAGGTCTTTGGTTTGAAGATTTCACTCAGTGTAAACATCATATAGCTTCAATGAAGAGTTGGAACAAGCTAAAACATGTCTGAACATATATCCAGTACTGTCAAACTGTGTGGATTAAGATTCTTTAAGGTATTTATGGGGAAAACTGTATGTCAAGGTGTTAATAAATTACCATTTAACTTTCTTGGAATGATGAGAAAAAACTCAATTTAAAAACTAGATTGATGTTGATTTTGTAATATATCGTGAGCACCAGTGGTGAAAAGTAACTATGTACATTTACTTAACTATTGAAGTACTTAAGTACAATTTTGAGGTACTTGTACATTACTTGAGTCTTTCCATTTTCTGCTATTTTATATTTCTACTCCACCACATTGAAGAGGCAAATATTGTACTTTATGCTCCCCTACATTTATTTGATAACTTTTATTCATTAGTTACCTTAAATGTTCAGATTAATAATACAAAATATAATGAACAAATCAATTAGGATGTAATATTATAGATAAAGATAAAACTTTATTGATTGCTGGGGGAAAATTCACAATCTACCCAGCAGATAAAGTATATAAAGTAGTTAAAAGTATCTCCACCTTTACCAGCTTCAACATTAAAGTGATGTTTACACATTAATGAATATTTCTGATACAGTAATATACTTTTATGCCAATGCTTTTGTAATTGCATGACTTTTACTTGTAATGGAGTATCTCTACACAGTGGGTTTACTACTTTTACTTAAGTACAAGATGTGAGTACTTATTGTACCCCTGGTGAACACAGACCTGTTGGATAAATGCATGATTCCAGTACGATATGTTTGTGTTTCCAGTGGGATCGTGCCGTCTGGCAGCGCTGGTGAGCTTCTGGGCCTCCTGCTGCTCCTGAGTGGGAACTGGAGAAGTTTGAGAGCTTGAACACCTGCTGTGAGGCAGTCACCAGAAGCCAGACACCACACTGCTCCAGGTTACCCCCTCCCAGCACTCAAGGGTTTCATGGTTCAAAGGGTAAAAGGTCATCTTATGATTTGAAAGTGTCATATGTGAGCTAGTTTAGTGGGTGTAAGGGATTAGAGCGTTACCCTAAACCAGAGATAATGACAATTCACTTAAGGAGGATAAATGATCACTGCGAGTATTTAGATCACTTATACTGACCTTCTGGTGGTGAAGGGTTCAGGAGGTTTACAACTGAAAAAAAAAGCTGCTGTGTGCTTCATATCTGGACCAAAGTCCTGAAAATAGCAACTTAATAACATTTATAATTTATAACTGCAGACTTATTGGAAAGTAAGACATCTGTGAATATTAATATTTTAATTGCAAATATTTATTTTACCTTTTTACCAAAGATAAAGGATAAACACCACCAAAATTGATTTGTTGTTCAAATACAATATTGTGCTTATAACTGATCTATGAATCATTAGTAAATTATTCATCAACTATTAATTAAGCAATTCTTACAACCAATAGACCCTGTATAAGGCGTATGTATTACAGAGTGGTATCTATTTATATTGTAAGAGTTAAAAGAACAGCATCACTCTTAATACGACCTTCAGATGGCACCAAAAGTAAAAACAATCCTACACACGAGTGCTTCAAGAGAACATCTGTGCTGTAGCTGAAAATAAATATATACAAACACACAGAGTAAATATCACCATGCTATTACTGTAGCATTACCATTAAGTCTCATTATTGGTGCTGTACTAATAGACTCAATGGTAATGGTACAGTAATCATAATTATTGGACAGCAGAATCACCTTAAACTGATGTTACAGATGGTGTGCTTGTTTGTGTGTTTATGTAATGCTTTCACTTACATTAGTTTCCTGTTCCTGTTGAAAAGATGCCGCAGACATCACAGAAGGAGCAGTTATTCAATTTATTTTATATATAAATTCATATTAATTTATGCTGATATTTTTCTATTTGTGTAAAGGTGTTTTGATTTGACACAAAATAAATCACATGAACAAGGACAAAAGATGTTTCTGACATTTTTCTACAAAAGCATGTCAGACGTATCCTCTCTGGAAGTGTCCGTTATTCCAGTTTTCAGTGTTTTGAAGCTGTTTTGAAGAGGCAGCCCACCACGGTTACATGTTGCTGTTTGATTTGTGAGTAACTAAAAGAAAACAAGTTAGTTTTTTGTGTTCATAGAGTTCATACAGACATCCAAAACATGAGCAAAATGTAATAATATGACATTCACTGTCAGAGGTCATGAGTCTCACCATGTCTGCGAAAGACAAACAGCTGGGCCTAACATGAGTTATTTGTATTTTACAGAGACTAAATAAAAAACATTTTAAAAAATGGTTTCTAGGTTTCCAGTTCCTTAATCACGTCTCCATGGTTGTCTAGAAAGAAACAGCAAAGAGACGTTTTGCTGTGGCGTCATCTGGTTTCAGCTTGCACGTGTCTCGAGTGTTTCAGGGATACTCTAGCCTAAAAACAGCAATGATAGATGCAGAGCTGTCATGAATTATGCCAGCGATGGCAGACATGTACGGTTGCTCCCTTCTGGCGATGGGTATTTGGTTTCACTCGTGCTCATAAACCGCTGGTCCTCCAGCAAAGGTCAGCACCTTGTTAGGGCCTGCTGCGACAACTAACAACACTATTGTTAACTGAATACTTCTTTCTATGAATAATGGTACTGTGTGGCATTTAGAGCAAAGATAATGTTGTGGAAAAGTTAATTCTATAGCTTTAAGGCAATGAGTGTGGATTGCAAACGCAAGCAATCAAGTGAAATAAAGTGTCACTGTGAGGGTTGTGAACCAGACAGGAATATAATATAATGTATGTATAATACTGGTAAGTTTAGCTTAGGTACTAAAAACTAATTTCACCAGTGTGTATGGGGGAAATAATGTAAATAGATTTGGACAAAAGCGTCTGCCAAATGAAAGTAATGTCTGTCTGTTTTAAAATGTTTATTGACATCAATTTAGTCCATTAAGCAGCATGTACTTGCTAACTTCATAGCCCCCAGTTTATCATGCATTTAGTTGTAATAGTGAAAATACTGAAAGTGAAAATAACTGTGAGAAAATAACCTGAAAAGGGAAATAAAAAAAAGAAAAGTGTCCGTCTTGTATGTTTTTACCAAAATTACTTAAATTACACTTACGTTATGAAATACGTTTGTATGCAGTGTTGTTCTCAATTAAGTTCTACTTTTATTATACATAATACTATACTGTGTTTGTACATTATGGTAGAGGTTATATGTTTGTTTATGTATATGTGAAAGAAAGAGGAAGAGAGTGATAAATCTACCAGATAGAATGCAAAAAAAAAAAAAAAGGAACATTAACACATTTTTTTGGGATGATCTCATTTCTCAATATCTAATTCTCCCAAATCACATATTTTAAAGGTCCTTTGTGAGGGATTTGAAAAGCTACAGCTTTGGCTGCAACCTGGAGGGACACCAGAAAGAATGGGATAAAATCCCATCTTACAAAACTCTAACCTAATTTGTCAAAATATGGACAGAAAAAGCTTGAAAACTACAAAAGACGGCCGATTGATTTTTTCATTTGTTAACAGAACTGTAATTTTGTAAGTGTATCCCTCCTTCAGTTATCAGCAGCTGCCCTCTGGTGGCACATTCGCGTAACAGCACACGCTGTGTGTGCAGGGCTGCAGCTGCTCCGGTGAGGAGCTCTCGACACAGACAGATTACCTTACTGTTGTTTTCTCTGAAAATGAATGCATCAGACATTTCTAGCCCGATCACCCTGTAAACTGATACATGACTGATAGATGAATGTGCAATCTGCTCCGTCTGGCGGTTACTGTGTTACTTGTGAATGCATTTTCCTCATTATGGGACTTTCTGTACTAATGGAGTCAAAGTGCTTCGGTGTGCAGAATGTGTCAATGAAGTCTGCATTTCAAATGAGCGCTGAAACATGTTTAACGCTCTCCGTGGTGCTGAAACGACCACTTCATGGCGTGTTTGTGTTTTAGTATGTTTTGGTGTTTTCGTATTGATTCCCCCACCTCGAAACCCTTCATTCAAATAAATGTAGAATATGTATATACACACACACACCACATTTTTTAGAGTCTTTCCTCTCAACAACTTACCATTGTGACAACACTGACAAGTCGACGTTTTTGTTTTTTTTGTTTTCCCTCGGAGCAGCCTTCCGGGACGCAGCTGCAGCCGTATCAGCCTGTGTCAGGGCTTTCCTCTGTAGTGCTGCATTCTGATGTCGCCCGGGCGGGTAAAAGCTGCCGCCAGCGCCGAGCACAGCCTCATCTGCTGTCATTAATGTCCGAGAAGCAACATGACATCCACTCAGCAGTGGCTACTGGCCGGACTCGCGCTCCTCTTTATTTACGGAGCAGCCGAATCGAAAAGGAATTTCAAATGTCCTTCAGGATGCTCCTGCTCCAAGGAGACGATCATCTGCGTCGGTACCTCGCAGCAGATCCCGCGGACTATACCCAATGAGATCAACTCGCTGTGAGTAACTCGTCGTGTTTCTACACGACAAAGTGGATTATCTCTCCAATAAAGCACAATCCATGTTGCATTCACGGAGACG
Organism: Enoplosus armatus; assembly: GCF_043641665.1. Classification (NCBI taxonomy): domain Eukaryota; kingdom Metazoa; phylum Chordata; class Actinopteri; order Centrarchiformes; family Enoplosidae; genus Enoplosus; species Enoplosus armatus. Next base: position 17,535,895 of record NC_092181.1, read on the forward strand.
TTTGACTCGCTGCTTTTTCTGAGTTAGCGCTCGGCGTGTCTGGTACAGAGTGTTAACATGTCCCAGTCCCAGTTTGATTTGTGCGTGTGTTTCTTCCAACAGGAGCATGGTAAATGGATCTATATCTGAAATTACTGAGGGGATGTTCTCACTCATGCCCTCTCTTCAGCTGCTGTAAGTGCGATTTCGCCTCGTGAACACTGTCATTGATTAATTGGTGATCAGCGATTGACATTTCAGGGCTTAGCCGTGCGACACGACGAAAAAGATGGATGATCAATAATGTAAACGTTTTTTTTTTTCTGTCTGTCGTGATGATTTGGAGTTAGCAAATAAGCAAAGGTGTTTTAGTTTACAGTTTACTCAGTTGTCAGGGTTTGTTTTTGTCCAAACAGACTTCTAAATGCAAATTCTTTGACTACAATCAAAGATGATGCTTTCTCTGGCCTTCCACATCTGGAATATTTGTGAGTATTAATTTGACAAACTTGCTGCTTTCTTGATGAAACATGTCAAATGTCATACTGTTTTTTTTTGTTGCTTTTGTGATTTTCTTCACACATTTTTTTTTGCAGAAGTATGTTCATAATTATACGCATAACAGCTAACTTGAATGTACCACACTCTAATTAATAATTATGTTGATGGACTGTATTACATCATGCTGTAAAAAATAGCAACCCCACCCCTCCCATCTACCCATCTCAGTCTCCACACCCTTGCTTACCCCATATTCTGACATGTGTCTCAACATCTACAGATTTGTCCATACAAAAACCTGTGTGACGTCATATAATATATGACGTTATGTATTACAGTATTTCATTTAGTCATATTTTGCTTGTCCACTTTGATAAACCTCCATTTTATGACTCATTGAACAGATTCATTGAAGGGAACAAGATTGAGACGATCACCAAAAATGCCTTTCGTGGTCTGAGAGATTTGACTCATCTGTAAGTCTGCTATCATTCTCTCTACAATCCATGTAGCATTATTACAGAGAAAGGCTGATGTTACAACTCAAAGACGACTTGGAAACAAGAGCAATGTGCACGTTTCTGTTTCTCAACCTTTGTGTTTCGGGTTTAGATCACTTGCCAACAACAAGATGAGGTTTCTGCCAAGAGATCTGTTTTTTGACTTGGATTCGTTGCTGGAACTGTGAGTAAGCAGTTGTGGTGTCAGCAGTGTGTGTGTGTGTGTGTGTGTGTGTGTGTGTGTGTGTGCGTGCGTTGTGCTTTTCCATACTGCTTTCCAAAGTGAAGCTGACTCAGGTTGTGTTGTGGCAGCATTAAAACCCCACAAGAATAATATGGATAGCACAAATATATAGTTTGTGTCTCAATCCTCCTCCATAGTGACTCACAGTTTTGTAATTGTCGTTTTGATTATCATTTTAAATACAGTTTATTGACAAATTGCTCTTACAATAATGTAGAAGAGCTTGTCGGGGAACAATCGCAAGAATCTTTTTACAACATAAAGTGAAGCTAAAATGATTCACATACATATTAAACAATCGCCCGGTGTCAGTTAAGAATTCCTGCAATATTTCATCATCAAGATAAACCAATTATTGTTTATTCTTGTTCCTGCAAAGTTCACATTCTGAAGATGCAAGGATTTCATGCTGCAGCATTACTATTTGGATTATTATTATGTGTTTTGACCATCATGGACTAGGTATAAGTTTGACTCTGACTGCACTCTCGAGCCTTTGTGGCATCTCAACCTTCTCAATCTTATCCTCTTATAGAAAACACATTACATATTTTATTTTTCAGTAAATGTGTGTAGATGTTAATGACGCCCTCTGTCATACATTAGGGATCTGCGAGGAAACTCTTTCCAGTGCAATTGCGAGAACAAGTGGCTGATGACGTGGCTGAAAAACACAAATGCCACCGTATCAGATGTCTTCTGTGCAGGCCCCAGTGACATGAAGGGCAAGCGGCTCAATGACCTTCCTATTCCACCGGGCGAGTGCATCTCCACAGGTAAAATGACAAGTACACTCTCAAAGGCAATTATGAATAGCAGCAGGCACGGCTAAAAATGTCATGTTAAAAAAGAGAGAAAGAAAATCAATAAAACTGTTAAATAATTCAACAGGACATTACCATGCACTATTCTGCACTCAAAAACAAATAGATTCCAGGGCTGCTAACGTGCGTGCCTCTAAAAACACGTATGCACACACACACACACACACACACACACGCTAACGTCAGCATGCTAACATGCTTACACACATTGGTTTAATTTCAGTGCTTATTTAACAATCCCGGGCAGAACTATTATCAATCCATATGTGGACAGACAAGGCAATTCAAACTGACATGAATACACTTCAAATCATTGCATAACACTGATTAAAACCAAACACGCTACAAAACTACAAGAATAATATTAGAAAGTAAAATCAAATATTTAAACACTATTAAATCCAGAGGCTTTTCACAGCATGAACAATGTGATTTAAGCAGTGAGGTTCTAAATGTCGGCTCTTTCACTTGGTCAGCAGACTCGCAGTCTCTGTTTTTGTCTGCTTCTCACAGACTTTGTGCGTCATCAGTCCATCCCCATTCAGTCCATGTCAGCGGACATCTTCTCCTTCAAAGAGGACATCTACGTGGCGATGGCTGCCCCCAACTCCAACAGCTGTGTGATCATGGAGTGGGATCACATTGAAATGAATTTCAGGAAATTCGACAACATAACAGGTTTGACAGCAACCCAAACTCTTTTTTTAAAGTGAAGTCTGGTGATATTCTGTACTTTTCTTACAAACTGTATGTCTCATAAAGAGACCAAAACCAACAATGAATTGATCCTACAAACAAGTTTTTCCTGATACAGCATATTCTTTTTTGCCGTAGACCTCCATTGTCACAGTCACATGTTACTTCCCTGCGATGAACATGGGCACTGTAGTTTATAAAAGTATTGAGCGATGGACTCACTCATTGTTGGTTTTTGTCTTTTCACAGGATTTGTTGACAATAACAAAAATCAGGAATATGGCAACCCTTATCGTTTAAGGTTAATTTAAGAGAACAATTTTATAATAAAATGAGTGTTAAGTTGTGAATTACAACTGACAACCTTTTTACGCTCACAGGGAAGTCTGTTGTTGGATGCAAGTCGGTTCTGATTGACAACCACGTCTTGATAATTGTTACGCAGCTCTTTGGCGGCTCCCATATTTACAAGTTTGACGATCAGCAAAACAAGTTCACAAAGTTTCAAACTATTGAGGTCTTCAACATCTCGAAGCCAAATGACATTGAGGTCTTCAAGATGGACGGTGATTGGTACTTTGTGATCGTGGACAGCTCCAAGGCAGGTTTGTCTACTCTGTACAAGTGGACCGACCAACCAGACCGCAATGAAACCGGTTTCTACTCCTACCAGTTTCTCCACGAGTGGTTTCGTGACACAGATGCTGAGTTTGTCGAGGTGGACGGGAAGTCCTACCTCATCTTAGCCAGCCGCTCTCAGTCTCCCGTCATCTACCTGTGGAACAAGAGCACCCTGAAGTTCATACTCCACGGTGAAATCCCAAATGTCGACGACGTGGTGGCAGTCAAAGCTTTCCGGGAGGGGGGTGAGTTATATCTGGCCATGACTTGCTACATCGGCGACTCCAAAATCCTCAAGTGGACCAATAAGCAGTTCATCGAAGTGCAGGCTCTGCCATCTCGAGGAGCGATGATCCTCCAACCCTTCACCTTCACAGACAGGCACTACCTTGCTCTTGGCAGCGATTATTCGTTCACACAAATCTACCTCTGGGATGTGGAGACCAAAACGTTTCACAAGTTCAAGGACATTTATGTGCAGTCGCCCCGGTCATTTATAGTAGTGACCACTGACCGGAGGAATTTCATCTTCTCCTCCAGCTTCAAGGGCAAATCAATGGTTTTTGAGCATGTCATTGTAGATTTAAGCTTATAATGCCGAGCAAAAATAATGACTAATCTCAGTGTGAGTCGGTCACTCGGATCAATATCGCGTGTATGCTACAAAGGAGTCTCAAATGCTGTATATCTTCCTTATGCAACTAGATATATCTTTCTCAACATCTTTGGCAAGTTTCTGCAACTAACAAGCATTTCTAGCAATTATGGAGGTTCGATGGTAAACTGCTGTAAACAGCATGAAGATCATTTTATGGCACACTAGATTTTATCTTAAAGGTGGCTTTTACCATAACGGTGTCAAGCAAGCAATGGCAGAGCCAAGGGGTGTCCATTCTGGCCACGGCTACCATAGACTACAGCCTGGCCACCCCACACAGATAAACCTAAGGGTTATATGAAATGTGAAGACAATTATATATGATTCCTAATGGTACACCTGTAAATGTGGGGCTCATTTAGCACTGTTGCCTCAATGAGTGAAAGACAAAGAGAAGTTGTTGGTCTTAACCCAAAAAATTTAGATGTTGGAAAGGAGTGTGTGTGGGAATCTGACGCTCAGCTCGGCCATCCGTGTGAAAATGTTTTGGCTCCGCCACTGCAAGCAAAATGTCAGAAGTTGCCCTAAAATGCTCTAAACTCTGAGGGTGAAGTGATGTGTTTGAGACAACTGATGATTTAAATGTGCATGAAACAGATGTTTTTTCTCCAAATCTTTTCACCAAAAACACAGCAGAATGTATTAACAAAATATTATGAGCTTGAGCCTAACTGCACAACAAGCCGGATTAGTGGCAAAACTAAATATAATTAACTCCTGATTCCTATGCAAAATGTATAATACTGAATGTTGCTCTGAATTACAATCACAAGGTTAATTGTGTGCTGCTATATGACTTGAAATGACATTTAAGACACAAATGTGTGCTCTTTTCTTTACTGATCTTTTGATATTTTTCATGTGTTGTACAGATTTAAATTACAGTCAGTTTGGCTTGGGAAATGAATCTTTTTCACACAAATAACAATGACATGATGTGCAAAATAGGCCATGGTTTTCATAGACTTATAAACAGTTGGAAATAACAAAATGCTAACAAGATTTAGCATGAGCAATATGTTTTAGTTTGCATTTCAAAGTTCTTGAAAAAAAACCAACATTATTGCTGTTCTATCTAACCTCATGACCTACAGTGCAATGATGTATATTCATCTTTTTCAATCTACTAACCTAAATTAATGCTTAGAAACTGATCTTTTTACACAACACTACATCGACAGCCTTCAATCTTATGTAAGAATGAGTTTGTGTAGATGCATTAAAGAACATTTAACCACATGTATTGTTTTTCATCTGTTTTTCACTCAGTCCTCCTTTCCTGGCAGATGCACAGACTGTGAAATGTGGCCATAAAGCAAAGCTGAAGTACCTCAGACAGCATGTTTGAAATTGATAGTGCTGTCAGCATCTGGAGTCTGAGACAGCACTTTCTCTCCACTGCAACAGAGGACAAATTACGAAATCAAATGGTTTATTTAAAAGAACAAGAATAGAGGAATGTGTGTGTTTTAATAGTCTGTTACAGTTTGACATGTATTTGTTATTTAGTCCGTCAGAGAAGATATTCTTGTTCAAAATCACATGGCCTCTGAAAGGGGAGAGTGTCATCATCATCTGTTATTATTGTAATTTAGTGTTGAGGGTTGATATTATAGATGCCAATGTAAACGCCTCTTGTGGTAAACTCTTATAAAATCTGTGCCAAGCACTGCTGCCAAGTAGCCTACATACATATTCTGTCCATTTTGTACTATCAATAGTAGCAGTTATTTACTGAACGATCTGTACATGTGTGCTTTCACAACAGTCTTGGAAAATATTTAAAGGTCCCATGTTATGCTCATTTCAACCTTATATTTTTATTCTGAGACACCACAACAGTAGCTTTGCATGGTTCACAATTCAAAAAAAGTCCTCATTTATCTTTTACTGGCCCTTTATGCAGCCCCACAGTTCACCCTCAGTCTGAAACAAGCTGTTTTAGACAAACTGAACAACCTCCAAAAACTTGAAGAGTAGTCCTGAGCGGAGCAGTCGAATAACTTAGACAGACTGACTTATTTTCAGGTGTTCATAATTGCTGTTTAATGACTTTATTAAATGTTTGGTTTAAGCATGAGAGCCAGTTAAGACCCCAAACCTTAAAATACAATAATAGATGAACTACAAGACTTCCCAAACCTTTGCCTTTAGTTTAGTGACCTTGGAAACAACAGGTAAGTAGGTAAAATTATATATTTTGTATGTATTTATTCATATGATTACTAAGTTCATATTGTTCTATCTAATGTTGGTAACACTTTATGACACAACCAGCTATTTACAGTGTTGTATGATTAGGTACCAATAAGATACTTACTGGTTCCTACTGCTACTTAAATGTAGGTGCAGAGGAAGAAAACAAGACAGAGCAAGGTAGTAACAATTGACCATTTTAGAGGAAAGGAGCAATAAGTTATACTCTTATTTATTTTTTGTAAATACTGTGTTTTGTACCGGGAAACAAAACAGTTACCTTACTGTAACTCCCAACAGTTTTCGTAGTACATCTGTACATAATTACTTAGTTTCAGTGTTGTTAACACCATTTCCCCCAAACTTTTGTTTTCCAGTGCTGCACCCCATAAGTAAACTGTGTTTACAAAAATACTTAAAGTATAATGTACATTTCTGTTACTCCCTTGTTCCCCATATAATCTTGTTTTTCAGAAACAATAAGTAATTTATTGGTACCTGATTCATACAACGAAATTACACTGTAAATCACAGGCTGTATTATCAAAGTGTTACGTTGAACAATTTAGGTCTCCAAACAGAGATACCACCGTTGTCGGTCAGTGCTCATAGTTCCCAGCTTCCCGAGGGTTTCCAAATGCGTCGTGACGCTCCTCTGACGTCGGGACGGACGGAAGTGATGCAGTCTGTAGTCCTCGATCAGCTAATCCGTTTTGATGAGGTAGAAGGTCTCTGAATGTGATGACCAGATCCAACATGGTGATGCTTATTTGAAAAACTCACCTTTCGTCACTATTAGCCTTTTTTTTATTTATTATTATTTCTGCCGCGAGATGGATCCGACCAGGAGGAGCGAGAGTGACTGGCAGGGGCTGGTCAACGAGGTGAGACTGAGGAGACGCAGAGAGGAGACGAGCGTAAACATAAAGTCACTAATGTCCGCTGATGATTGTGCACCAAACTGTCGCATGTTGCAGCAAATGTGCGTCTAAATTCTGTTTGCTGCCTCTTGTTTGGAGCCACAGACAGTTCAGTCAGAGGTTGTTTAGATTCAACCGAGTGAGCAGGATTAAATGTTAAATCTGCTTTGGGAATGTAGATGAGGAAGTAGGTGTTTTTCTCCCTTGTACCTGCAGAGCCCGGTGACTTACAGAGGTGATGACATGTAAAACAATACGCAGCACACTGCAGGTGTATCGCCTTTTCACCGGTTATTACTGATAATCAGTCATTTAGATGACGTGTTTATGATCACCCCCATGTCTGTATTTTCCACACATCCAGTAACATATAATGTAGTAAAAGCAAATATTACAGTGCATTATATCAGTCAGCTTTGTTTGTGACTAACTGTTGGTATAGTGGGATTTTGTTTTTGAATATTGTGAAGCATGATACTAAATTTAGTTGTCTAAATTATAATCCATTTTTCTACCTGAATGATTCTAAAACACCACTTTTAACTGTTTCAAATGATTGGTCAATCAACAGAAAATTAATGTGTCATTCACTTGTTTCAGCTTCTCAAATGTGAGGATCTGCTGCTTTTCTCTGTTATGTACGATTGCAAATTGAACAACGTGGCAACTCCTTCGGCTCTGGGAAATTGTGTTTGTGTCAAAAACATAATCGACAGATTAATCGATAATGAAAATAATCATTAGTTGCAGCCATAAACAGGATCATCAGAAAGTCTCATTTGGTTATAGTGATATAAATTGTTTTCCATACTGGCCGCACACCGCTTCATTATCTTCTTTAATAAACAACAATATTACATTTCTGGCTTAACCCAGTCAGTGTCATTCAATATAATAACATAACAATACTTTTAACTGTCTTCTCTTTCTTTTTAAACGTTTGTTCTTACGTGCAGTTCCTAATTTGTAAGCGGAAGTTGGAGAGCAAGAAAGAAGCTCTTCTGATTCTGTCTAAGGAGCTGGACACCTGCCAGCAGGAGAGGGATCAGTACAAACTGATGGCCAACCAGCTCCGTGAGCGACACCAAGGACTCAAGAAGAAGTACAGAGAACTCATTGTAAGCCATCTCAGTGTGTGCTGAACAGTCAGTACAGTCTTAAGGATGCACCATGAGCGTTATAATGGAGAATATAAATTGTCGTTGTCCACAATTCAATTTTTTTTCTCTTTGGTTTTGTAACTAATAGGATGGAGATCCCTCTCTGCCTCCTGAGAAAAGGAATCAAGTAAGTTGATTTTCACCCGCAAATGTTCTTTGTGCATCACTTTCTAACAAATATGCAAAATGTGGTAAATATTACTTAAAAAAACATATAGAAAAGGCTGCTTAAAATTGCGTTCGGCAGCTTTATATATGATCTCCAAATGGCTAGAAGTAAGTGGACATCACTGCCTGTGGGTGGAGAACAGTTGCTGCCAGTATCCACAACAACCCTGTGATTTTATTTGGGCAAAAAGGACATTTTACCAGGGCTAATGGGGTGCTCTTCCTCATTTTAGGTTAAAAGATGGGGGGGGGGGGCTATTGAAGCTGTTCTGTGCAGCTTTAAAAGTCTATCCTGAATATATATATAACAGCTAAATTAAGCGTGTATGATCCAGCTCATGTGACCTCACGTTGGTGTCTTATTCAGGTGAATTTAGCCCAACTACTGAGAGACTCCAGAGAAAAAAGCAGTCAACTTTCTGAGGAGGTGAAGGAGCTGAAACAACGACTGGTGGAAGCTCAAGGTGATAACAAGGTACCATGTCATAATGTATGTTTATTTCTCCGTGCGTCTTTTTATTCTTGAACACATCTCAAACATGTCCACTATTTGCCAGTTATGAATCAGTATATCTGATTTAAGTGAGTAGCGTTCAAGTTCATTTGAATGCAAAGAAAACAAGAACAAGGTGAATCACACAAAATTGTGCAGAAAATAATGGAAAGTCTAACTGTGTCTCTGTGTCCCAACAGCTTCTACGAATGACCATCACCAAACAGAGGCTGGGAGACGAGGAGGTTGGCGCTCGACACTTTCCTGCACATGAACGAGAGGATCTGGTCAAACAGTTAGAAAGAGCTGGAGAACAGGTGAGAACAGGAGGTTCACCACCTGCTGCTGTTTCTGTCTTTTTAAAGGCAGCATAACAACGTATAACATAACAACGTGCAACATAACATATCTTTTATTTTTTACATGACTTAACAATGCGCGACATATTGGGATATTAAGCATGTTCTCATTGAGTTTTCATATTAAATTCAAAAATAATGTTCTATTCTACCTATAAGCAGCAAAAAACTGCAGCATTAGTAGATGAAGTCACAGTTTGTGTCCTTACACAGTGTGTTTTTGTGTTTCTCGCTGCTGTAGAACGAGGTTCTCGAGCACAGTGTGAAGTCGCTCACAGACGAGCTGCAGGACGTTCGGGCAGAGCGTGACGAGTTTCAGCAGAAGGCTCATCGGCTCAACGTGGAAATGAACCACATCGTGGGCAACAATGAGATACGCATTTTAGACATAGATGCACTCTGCATGGAGAACAGGTTTGTTCCTCTATTTAAAAGAGATTTTATTAGTGCCTCACTGTTAGAGATATTAGAGTATCTGCAGCGATGTCCACAGTTAATGGAAGAATCTCTGAGCTTATCATGAGTCTGGCATGCTGTTGGAACACTGCTGTCCAACTACTTCTTGATTAGTTCAATGAAATAACGTGTTTATTTACATCAGCTAATACATGTATTTATTTATGTATATTTAGCTGTTAAATAAAAGCAATTACAGCATAATGATATTTGGATTTTGTCAAGTCATAACTGTGAAAGTTTAATAATCTTTCAGGTATTTGCATCAAAGGTTCAGTCAACTTCAAGAAGAAATCATCTTACTCAAAACAAATCTGGTGAAGTACAAGGTACCTAAATATTTTTTTTATAGTTTCTCAACTCCATGAAAACAGAGCCACTTTTGCAAATGTTAGAGAATATGGATTTATTAAAAAGCTCTCATGCTCCATAACCTTTTTCATTGATTTCAGAGTGCCCTGGACTGTCGGAAAAACTGTGGGAAAGCCAACCGTAGTGCACTGACTGGGGTGCTCTCTGCTAAACAAGGTCAGAAGGATCATATGTTTATAAACTCTCACACTTCAGTATGTACAGTGTCACAAAATGGCATGTAAACATTTACACAAGTGGTGAAGAACAAGAATGTAACCCTTAGTCCGAAGACAGCATGTGGTGTCTGTACTTAAACTGTGACTAATGATGATGATGATGATGATGATGTGTGTGTGTGCAGTGAAGGAGTTGTTACTGTCTGAGGAAAACGGTTGCAGTTTGCCGGTGACTCCTCAGTCCATCTCAGACCTCAAGTCTCTGGCCACGGCTCTGCTGGAAACTATCCATGAGAAGAACATGGTGGTTCAGCACCAACGCCAAATCAACAAGTACTCCATTTCATACTTCACACTCTCTCTGTGTACACTCTTTCTATGCTCTTAATTTGTACATATCAATAGCTTGGATGGTGGACAGAACATGTGAATTTGGTTGTTTTTATGTCTTTTGTCGTTAGGATTCTTGGAAATCGAGTAGCAGAGCTGGAGAAGAAACTAAAAACGTTAGAAATGTCTGGATTATGGAGCCTGCCAGGTGGACATAAGTACCTTAATATTCTGAGACTACTGTGTTTCATTGAAGCCTGTATTTTACATACTGTTTGCAATAATTTACATTCCTTATCCTTTCTTCCGTCCTTCTGCTTCTTGCTACCTGGAGGCCTGACTTATAATGTGTCTCTGGGAATATATGGAAGTATGTTCCTCTCATAACTATGTCATCTGCTTTTTAACCTTTGACCTTCATCGTCTACCATCACTTCCCATACCTGCCCAATCCATCAGTTTTAAGTAGTGAAACACAGATGACTACATCTCTACCACTTTTATAAAGGCTTACTTTGAATAATGTTTTGTCATAACAGAAGGAAAAGACACCATCATCCTGAACGCTCAGCAGGCTGAGTCAACAGAGTCTCCTGGACAGGAAGGTAAATATTCAGTGTGACTGTACTTCTGTCAGCGCACGGCGTCTGTCGCTCTGTGTCTTGGTTTGATTATGTTTCTTAAATCTTCTTATTCTTACAGGTGATGAAGGGTCAGAAGAGATAGCTGTCAATCAGCAGAGCTCCGCAGAAGTCCCAAACCAAGAGAGTGAAACACCAGCGCCAGAGGAACCTCATGAGGAGGAACCGTCGCCATCCAGCGAGGAGATGTGCCAGCAGAACCCCTCATACCAGTCAGCTGAGGAAGAGCCAGAAACACCGGACAGTGAAGAGTGTGATGAAAGTGGTCAATCCCACATCACAGTTGATTTAACGGCTTTAACGAGTCACCAGTCAGAAGAAGAGGAGGAGTGTCTGAGTGGTTCATCCCCGACAGAGACAGATGTGAGCACACACCACTTACAGCAAACTTTGAAGAGCTCTGACCCCGCAGGAGGAGAGGATGAGTCCGATGAATACGCCAAAAGCGTGAAAACTGTTGAAACAGAGTTTATTCTAACAGAGGAAAACGTCAATAATGTTATATCCGCTGCTGCCGCTGTAAGCTCTGCAGAAGAGCAGGAGGACGTCCAGTCGAATCAAGAGACAGAGCTTTCAGATGGGACAGACGTTTGTGTTAGTCTTGAAGTCTAAAGTTAGGAACGATAAGGATGAATGATGCATTTACAACATGATGTTTCTTTATTTATTTTTATGAATAATGACACTATTGAGCTGTTACGATGACAGATGGTGTGTTGCAATGACCACTACATTACAAAAGAATTACAGTTTTCTACAAGTGATTGTTGTTTTTAGTTTACTGTAAATCCAAGAAATATCCAAACCCATTATTGGAACACCACATGAAGGATTTTGTTATTAATAATACCCCAGAGTAGTAAGAATGACTTATAGCAACTGTCAGTAATTGATTATCTCACTTGTGCTTTCACTTGATCCATTTTGAGTCTTACTGTATGTGTGGACGCCTGAACATAACACCCATATGTGATTGTTGAACATTAATATGCTGCTATAACAGCCTCTGCTCGGATTGTTTTTCCACAACATTTTGGAACTTGGCAGCAGAGATTTGCCCCCTTTCAGCCAGCGTAAGAGAGGTTGGGCAATGTGGCCTGGCTCTTTGATCATAACATTTCAGTGTTCGATCACTTACTTTAGTAATTCAGTGACAGTGAAGGAGAATGTAATTTGCATTAAATTTCTGCTGCCAGTTTTCACATAGAAATGAATTTAAAATGAAGAGAGACAGAGTGCAGTTGCTGCTGTCAGTTGACCATGAACAGAAAGACGTGGTGTCTCTTTGAAATTACTTGTTTGTCAGAAACGTTCTTATCTTTCTACCTCTGTCCGCACTTCCCCCTTGACGTTAAAGAAACTTACTAATCTTACTGTATTGATCACTACATCAACATTATATACATATTTTGTTTCTTCAAACATAATACAAACTTTTCCAAACTGTTTCATTTCTTATTGTCTTAAGATTTATATTGTGGGACATGCACTCGTGCTTTTTTGCTAGCAGATTCTGTCTAGAAGCGACAGTCATTTTGTTTATAACTAAACTTCCTTACACACGTATTTATTTTTAATCATGAAAACACAATATTATCAAAACTATATAAAATTCTGCATGACAATATACAGATAAAGATAATTGCATTTTTTTTTAAGTCCACGCTTTTAATTTTACTCCTTGACAGGCGTGTTCAAAACAAATATGTGATGATTTACATTTGTCAGTTGACTTGAACAAACAGATCTTAGTTAAGAATATATTTAAAGAACGTATTAGCCTGTAACGCAACAAAAAGCCACAGCATCTAGATTACCAGCACTTATGTCTTGATTGTGTTTTTGTGGTGAAAAATATTCTAAACTCACTCAAATAGAAATTACATAGGGCCATGTGTGTATATGTGTTGAATGTGTACAAAATGGATTTATTTCTGCAAAATAAATCATTTTCAGCTACTTTTTGTGACTGGAAAAGTGTTTTAAGTAGAGAATCCAAAATGAGATGGATCATATGTTGTGGCCCTGAAAGTAGATCTGAAAACTGGATGTAATGCAGGTTCTTTAAGCTAAATGCTAACACCAACATGCAAACATGTTCGCACACCGCATGCTAACCTGCTGATGCATGCAGGTTTACCCTGTTCACCATCTTAGTTTAGGCATGTTAGCATGCTAACATTAGCTAATTAGCTTGAAACAAAGTACAGCTGAGGCTGATGGGTATATAATGTTTGCAAGTATTTGGTCATAAAACAAAGTATGGGACAAATTGAATCTGAATTATTATATTCTTTGTATTTTGTGAAAACTCTCAGTTGAAGATGGCCCAGACCAGAGTGTTTGGAGAAGTCTTGGTATCAGAGGGAATGCAAAGGATGCAATGAATGGATGAAGAGCCACTACTGTCAGGTTAATTTCTTCTCAGACGCCTATTGTACTGCTTATTATACATATTCCAGAGATTGGGGGAGGATATCCCAATAATGCAGCAGCCAAGCCTGCGGCCTGCGTTTCCATGCAGCAGGCTCCCAGCGTCTCCACCACGGCCCAAGTCATCCATCTTTTCATGGACGACCACCGCTCTTCCAATCACAGACAGCCCTCCAAACAGTGTCGCCTCAGATTCTACCGCTGCATTAATTTTTCCTTGCTGGGGTTCAAAGTTACCAAAGTCTCCAGGGTGGTCGGGGTGATGTACACCATGTGGATTGTAGTGGCCACCGGTGGAGTCACACCCCTGGCTCAGGTCTCCATACTGATGGATGTGCACTGCTCTGGGCTCTGGAGTGCCCTCTCTGGGGAAGCCACTGAACCGAAGGAGGACTTTGAGATTTCCCTGAGGATAATCCTGCTTAAACAGCACCTGACCGTACACTTTGGGCAGACCCTCAGGTAGTGAGGTGCTGGGTCTCATTTTGCACGCTGCATACAGAGTGCCATTGTGCTGCAAGACCTCCGGTGGAGCCAAAGAGTCACCGTCAGCTGAGACACATTGTTGACAGCCTGCCAGCAGAACCACCAGTGCTGCTCCCAATATGCTCATTGGCCTGAAAGATATTACAATCATTAGGACAGCGCCTCATTTATAAGCTCATCACATGAAAATAGCCATCAAGTAAATGTACAGGTATAAAGGCAGTAGTGAGATAATTTACTAAAGTAAAAGTAGCAACACTGTACTATAAAAATACTTACAGGTAAAAGTCCTGCATTGCTTAACACATAAATAAATCAGAAGAATGTCCTTATGTATATTCCCAGACTGGGAATCCCAGTACAATGTAGTGGAGTAGAAGTGTAAAGCAGCAAAAGAGGAATTATTGCAGAAGTACCTGCAAAGTGCACTTCAGTACACCAAAATGTACTCTGGTTAATGCGCTTAGTTACTTATCTGCACTATGAATAAGTGTTGTTGTTGTTCCCATCACTAAGCAAAACACGACGTCGCAGCATTTTATCCTGCTCATAAAGGCAACTAAACAGCCCAAAACGCAGAAACGTCAGATGCCGTTACATGAGCAAAGTCCACTTACCCGAAAAGACGCATGGTCAGCATAGACAAACCGCTGCAAAGACTAAAACTTTGCACTTTTCACTCTTGATGAGCGGCTCGGTGTTGATCTTCCCGAGGGGTCGCGATGTGATATGTTTCATAAAAGTCTTGTGCAAGCGTGTCAGTCAGTAGGCGTTGTTTCCTGAGGGTGGAGCAGAGGTGTCCACAGACAGGGTGCCAGGTTTTTTTTGTTTTTTTTTTTCATATTATAAAACACACGTAGGCTGATGTTTACTTTTCTCCTGCTTCGCTTGTTCTAGAATCGCCTGTTTATTGAATAAGACTAAAAGCATGTAGGCCAGCAGGCGGGTCTTGAAACAGGAACTCCTCCCCCCAAACCTATAACATCCAAAAACAATGGAGGATAATAACCAAATCACTGTCGATTACTTTTGCGTAAATCTTAAAGATAGATAGTACATTATACCTTTGCTATAGTGGAACTCATTTTTAATTTTGAAATACTGTTGGGTAGCTTGGTTTACTATACAACACTACATGCTGTATAGATTATAGTTTTCATTTATCATTTCATAAGCTCATTATATATTTCAAAAATCTGCAAAGTAACAATAATTAGCAACTAAATGTAGTGGGAACATTGAAATACTAAAGTGTTAAGATCAGAATTGGACTTCAGTAAATGTAGGCTGCTCGGGTTACTTCCCAGCACTGACTACTGATTTTAGGAAGGATGTGGATGTTATCTACCAAAATAATCTCGTTATACAGGAAATAACCTTTTTCTTTCCCTTGTATAGGTTAGGGTACATGTTGATGTCAGAGGCACTGTAGGACAGATGTGCCCCTGTGTTACTAGAATACTATCTAACCACAGATTTGCTGCGTGGTGATGTAATGAAACACGTTAATTAAGAAGCATGCAACTTATTTCAAACATATTAAGAAGAATTGGCCTGCATGAGCTGCATGTATACACGGGGTCGAAACCGGGAGATCAGTCCGAAAAACACTGACACTACATAAAAAATACTAATGCAATCAAATCAATTTTGTTGCTAATCTTTGACATATCCAAGACTCTAATCACCACCAAAGTCCCATCCCCCTACTATTTATTCTATGGAAAATAATTAATTTCTTGTGTTTTTTTGTAATAAATAATGAAATAATTCAAATAATTAAACTGGCATTTAAAGGGTTAAAATCCTGAAAATGATTGAATGTTTGGTAGTTTTGAGCAGGTTTGAAGTTGTTTAAGAGATTTATGGGGGAAAAAAAGCAGAAAAAAATATTGATGTATGATGATTTAATAGCAGTTTTTTTCGTGCATGTACATTTTTGCCACGAAGGTGTCCAGAGGGTAGTAAATTTGAGGAGGGCACAAAGGTTAAGGAAGCCAAGTATCAGAATCAGGAACTGTTTATTGCCAAGTAACATACATTACAAGGAATTTGCCATGGTCTGATGGTGCTATTGTTTTGACAACAAACATGTAAAAATAAAGGTAAAAGAATAAGATAAGATAACAGTGCAGTGACCAAAATAAAGTGTCCAGTAGGGGGTGCGTGCGTTAATGTACCGCAGGGGGGACAGGGGCGGTGTACGTTAATATAACGTATAACTTGTGTTTGTGTTGGGGGGGGGGATCAGAGCAAGACTTTGGCTGTGTTCGTCAGGTTGACTGCAGAGGGGAAGAAACTTTTTTTGTGGCGGGAGGTTTTGGTCCTGATGGACCGCAGCCTCCTGCCAGAGGGGAGGGGGTCAAACAGATAGTGTCTGGGGTGGGAGGGGTCGGCAGCGATCTTCCCTGCTCTCCTTAGGGTCCTGGAGGAGTACAGGTCCTTAAGAGATGGGAGGTTGCAGCCAATCACCCTCTCTGCAGAGCGGATGATACGCTGCCATCTGCACCTGTCCTTGGTGGAGGCAGCAGCGTACCAGACAGTGATGGAGGAGGTGAGGATGGACTCTATGATGGCAGTGTGGAAGTGAACCAGCGTTGTTTGTGGCAGGTTAAACTTCCTCAGCTGCCTCAGGAAGTACATCCTCTGTTGGGCTTTCTTGATGAGGGAGCTGATGTTCAGCTCCCACCGGAGGTCCTGGCTGATGATGGAGCCCAGGAAACGGAAGGACTCCACAGTGTCCACTGGAGAGTCACACAGGGTGATGGGGGCGGATGGGGCTGCGCTCTTCTTAAAGTATACAACCACCTTCACTGTCTTTGAAGCGTTAAGCTCCAGGTTGTTGCTGTTGCACCAGGTCACCAGGTGGTCAATCTCCCACCTGTAGGCAGACTCATCCTCACCAGAGATGAGTCCGATGAGGGTGGTGTCATCCGCGAACTTCAGGAGCTTGACGGACTGGTGACTGGAGGTGCAGCTGTTGGTGTACAGGGAGAAGAGTAGAGGAGAAAGAACGCAGCCTTGAGGGGAGCCGGTGCTGATCGTCCGCGAGTCTGAGACGTGTTTCCGCAGCTTCACATGCTGCTTCCTGACAGGAAATCTGTGATCCACCTGCAGGTGGAGTCAGGCACGTTAAGCTGGGAGAATTTGTCCTGAAGAAGAGCCGGGACGATCGTGTTGAAGGCAGAGCTGAAGTCCACGAACAGGATCCTGGCGTAGGATCCTGGCGTAGGATCCCGCTGAGTCCAGGTGCTGGAGGATGAAGTGTAGAGCCAGGTTGACGGTGTCGTCTACAGACCTGTTGGCTCTGTAGACAAACTGCAGGGGGTCCAGCAGAGGGTCAGTGATGGATTTGAGGTGGGACAAAACCTGGCGTTCAAATGATTTCATGACCACAGAGGTCAGGGCGACGGGTCTGTAGTCATTTAATCCTGTGGGCCCTGTTCTTTTGGGGACGGGGATGATGGTGGAGGCCTTGAAGCAGGCTGGCACGTGGCATGTCTCCAGTGAGGTGTTGAAGATGTCTGTGAACAGCTGATCGGCGCAGCGCTTCAGGCAGGATGGAGAGATGGAGTCTGGTCCACCGCCCCTGTCCCCCCTGCATTACATTAACGCACCCACCCCCTACTGGACACTTTATTTTATGTTCGTACATTATTTATCTATTTACCTTTATATTTTTACACGTCAAGATTATATGTTAAAAAAAATGTAGCACCATCAGACCACGGCAAATTCAAAATGTATGTTACTTGGCAATAAACAGTTTCTGATTCTGATTCTATTAAACCACCACAAACCATTTGGCAAACAGAAAGCCTGGAGCTCGTGTAAATGCCAGGCCCCACTCCAGACCAGCAGGTGGCGGTAATGTAATCTGAGCGGCCGCTGAAAAAACAATTTGAAAAGAAGAAAACAGAAGCACAGGAACCTGGAAACCAAGTTAGTTCCATATTGCCCGGTAGAATTGTGTTCGCGTTAATAGATTAAATATAAGCTAATTTTCCCCTAAAGATGTCTAAAAGACATCGTCTGGATTTGGGTGATGACTACTCCACCAGTAAGAAGAGGTCTGAAGGGTAGGTGAAGCTCTACAGTTAACATGTCTGCTTTAACCAGTTAGGTACTAGCTAGCTGACTGTTAGCTGATGCTAGTTAACTTGGCTAATAGCCAACGTTATAAGAACCGAGACAATATAAGTTTAGCTCTTAATGTTGTCTTTCTGGTCTCAGCCACTGCTCCTCAACGGCACCTGAATGTACATCTGATACATGGTTATAAATGTAACGTCATTGCGTTTAGCTGTATTGTATTAATAACCACATGTAGCTATTGAGGACGGCTCTAGCTAAAAAACGAAGCATCTATGTTAGCTACGTTACCTTCACCGTTTAGGCACGTGTGTGCGCGGCCAACGTTGACTTTTCGAAATGCTATCAACCTTAGCTAAGGTTAGCTAACTTAAGTTCACTTACACATTTAAAGACAGGGGTTTATTTATTAACACAGCAATCTACTTTGGTAAATTATGATGTTAATAGCCAAATACGAGCCTTGATCTTACCATTGCGCTAGCATGCTTGCTAACCGAAACTTTACTTTTACTACCCACAAAAACTGCTTTACACTTTACTCAGTTGCCAGTTTCGTTAGGTAACGTTACATCTAGCAAAAACTAATGCTGTCTAATACAACAGTCCCGCAGTAAATCCTACTTTCATGAAGGGTTATAATGTTTATTTATTGTTGTTACATGTTAATGTAACGTTAATGTTTTAAAGAGGTGTTCATTAAGTGTTGTTGTTATTTTGGAGGGGTAGGCTATGATGCTGTTCAATCGTAATGCATTTTATTGAGATGTGTCTATTATTTTGTCCAGCCTATCAAGAGACTAGGCTAAATGTTAGTAACACCCACAAAATGACCAAAGGTTCAACAGAAACTAAATATTAATTTCTTGCAGGCTGTTGTATTAGTGTGCATTAGTTGTAGTAATTATCAACTGGCTCTACTGTTCATAAGAGCAGGGTAATACAGTCTTTATGTCAAGTAGGACTCACCATAAATACCAGTTTTTGACTTGTAAATAGTGTTCACATCAATTTCCAAGTCGAAATGACAAATGGGTAGTTGTGGGAGTCCTTGTGTTTTCAACCAGCTGCTTAATATGGAACAAACAAACAAACATGGATGGTTCACATCAGCCAGTCTGTAGTTAGGTAAATAAACCCAAATTGAATGGATATTTTACTATCTTGTCAATGTACAGTATATTTAGCCCTCACACGACCAACTCTACAATCATACAACAGTTTTGAGTTGTCTGATGTGAACACTCGCAAATCCTAAACATGGGA
Source organism: Enoplosus armatus (assembly GCF_043641665.1). Taxonomy (NCBI): domain Eukaryota; kingdom Metazoa; phylum Chordata; class Actinopteri; order Centrarchiformes; family Enoplosidae; genus Enoplosus; species Enoplosus armatus. Next base: position 17,555,448 of record NC_092181.1, read on the forward strand.
AACTTTTCCATGTCCACTATTCATCGTATATGTTGTGAACAGGGCATAAGCTCTAGCAATACTTATCATTTGCAATTTTTACAGTTGTATTGGCAGAAAATCACAAAGTAGCTTCTAATTAATTTCTTTACATTGCAAATGTTTATGATGCCCTGGTGTTGACAGGAGAGAAAGGGACCGTGACAGAGACCGTGAGGACCGTTCCAGGGACAGGGACCGAGATAGGGACCGGGACAGGGACAGAGACCGGGACAGAGACCCAAAGCCTTCTAGTATCCCGTCTAACAGCACGGTGGCCGAGCCAATCTTGCCACCCCTCAAGCAGATGGCCATGCACCAGCAGATCAACCCATTCACCAACCTGCCGCACACGCCGCGCTACTACGAGATCCTGAAGAAGAGGTTACAGCTTCCAGTGTGGGAGTACAAGGAAAGATTCAGCGATATCATCACACGTCATCAGAGCTTTGTCCTTGTTGGAGAGACTGGCTCTGGGAAGACAACACAGGTCTGTAATGCAATAAATCAGCCAGACTCTTATGTGCTGGACCTTTTTGAACATTATATCCAGTATGATGGCGCAGTGTTGCTGTGTATTAAACATTGATACTCTCCTTATTTTATCTGAATTAATTACAACCTTTGCTTTAATCTCCAGATCCCACAGTGGTGTGTGGACATGGTGAGGGGCTTGCCTGGCCCTAAGCGGGCGGTAGCCTGTACTCAGCCCAGGAGGGTGGCCGCTATGAGCGTGGCTCAAAGGGTGGCAGACGAAATGGACGTCATGCTTGGACAGGAAGTCGGCTATTCCATTCGATTTGAGGACTGTAGCTCTGCCAAGACTATACTCAAGTAAGTGATTGAGGTTTGCTTATGCGCAATAACTGCTTAAATGCTTTTTATAGGCACAGAGGAATCAATTTGTTTTAATCCGGAACGTCTCAGTCTAACAAAGCACGTCTGTAATTTCTTTAGGTACATGACAGATGGTATGTTACTGAGAGAAGCTATGAATGACCCACTGCTGGAGCGATATGGTGTGATCATTCTTGACGAGGCCCACGAGCGAACTCTGGCCACAGATATCCTGATGGGAGTACTCAAGGAGGTAGTGCGTCAAAGAACGGATCTGAAGGTATTAGTTCATTTTTTAATGAAGCAAAGAATTATTTGCATGCCTTTATCATGATGTATGTTATGTTTTGTTACAACCAGGTGCTTTACTAAAGACGCTGGCCGATAAGAAAATTAATCATTGTGCAAAACAACTGTTTCACAACACTCCTTCTGAAATTTCTCAGGAATCCAACCTCTGTTCCTGACGAAGTTAAATGCTTACTTTAAAAAGTAATGTTGCAAGTCCTTGGGAGGCACCATAAATTGGTCCAATATCTACTCAGTTACAGAGCATAATAAAACCATTATAAAAATGTGCGTTGATTGAATTACTTTTTCATTTATTAAAATTAGACACTCGGAGTGGGAGGTGTATAAGTAATACAATAGAAAATACATACTGGACCACTTTACAGCACAGACTGGGGACTTAGCTGGTCCTTTTGGTTCTAGTCATATTTGTATTCTGGCCACACACGGCTTATTTAGTTTTGAACACTGTGTGGTAGTTTACACGTAGTAAAACAGAATTACAGACAGGCAAGACTACGTCGTCTATAACTTAAGAACTTCAGAAATTGATCTTAATCAAGCAAATGCCATTATAATATATACCAAGGCTGTTTTTTATTTACTGATCTGAGAAAAAGTGCTCCGGGGCTACGGGTTGTAAAAACAACATGTACAGCAAAGTTTTTCTTTCATGTGCAGGTGATCGTCATGAGTGCCACGCTAGATGCCGGCAAGTTCCAGGTGTACTTCGACAACTGTCCTCTCCTGACTATTCCTGGGCGTACACACCCTGTAGAGATTTTCTACACTCCCGAACCAGAGCGAGACTACCTTGAGGCAGCGATCCGCACAGTCATCCAGATTCATATGTGTGAGGAAGATGAAGGAGACTGCCTTCTCTTCCTCACCGGTCAAGAGGTAAGACTTGCGGTGCTTGGATTAATGGTCCAGTGGGATTCTCGTTATAGGCACATTGTTCTGTTTCCTCAACACACACAGAGTTAAGTCTCATTTTTCTTTCAGGAAATTGATGAGGCCTGCAAACGGATCAAGCGGGAGGTAGATGACCTTGGACCTGAAGTTGGAGACATCAAAATCATTCCACTGTATTCCACATTGCCACCGCAGCAGCAGCAAAGGATCTTTGAGCCGCCTCCTCCAAGAAAACCCAATGGTGCAATAGGAAGAAAGGTACATTTTAAATGATAGAACAGATTTTAGCAGAACTCTTAAAAGGAGTGACGCAGCACATTAAATGATCCATCTTCACAATCCAATCACTTTAGTGGATGGCTTTACATAATGTGTCCATTTGTACCTAGGTTGTGGTTTCGACAAACATCGCTGAGACCTCTCTGACAATTGATGGTGTGGTGTTTGTCATTGATCCTGGATTTGCCAAGCAAAAGGTGGGCAAAGCTTAACTCGCGTCTCTGCATTTAATCCTATGTGTGACATGCTGCATCAAAATGTGGATGATCATGTGAAACTTGATTAGTAAAAATGCAAATACAGTATGTTTTATTAAGAGCTAGTGGTCCCTTGAACGTCTCAGTGCAGCTATTTTAACATGTTTTTAAATGTGTGTCCAGGTGTACAATCCCCGTATCAGAGTTGAGTCTTTGCTCGTCACAGCCATCAGTAAAGCTTCTGCCCAGCAGAGGGCGGGACGAGCCGGCAGAACACGTCCAGGGAAATGTTTCCGCCTCTACACAGAGAAGGCCTACAAAACAGAGATGCAGGCAAGTGACAACAAGTACTTCTTGTCTTCTTTACTTGAGATTTGGAGGTAAACAAAAACAAAACCTCAGGTAGTTTAGCCTGTTCTTAGAATGAATACAGATATTGTTTGCACATTAGTCAGTGTTTTTTGTTGTTCATCTCCCACTCCAGGATAACACATACCCTGAGATTCTTCGATCCAACTTGGGATCTGTTGTGCTGCAGCTGAAAAAGTTGGGTATCGACGACCTTGTGCACTTTGACTTCATGGATCCACCAGGTGAGTTAGGCTGCATTCGTTTGATTGATTGATAAAACATTTATCAATCTCTGCTTGGGCATGACTCTCTGACCTTTATATCTTTCTCCTCCCTCTGCAGCTCCTGAGACACTGATGAGGGCCCTTGAGCTGCTGAATTACCTGGCAGCTCTCAACGATGACGGTGACCTGACGGAGCTGGGCTCCATGATGGCAGAGTTTCCTTTGGACCCCCAGCTGGCTAAGATGGTCATTGCCAGCTGCGAGTTTAACTGCTCAAACGAGATCCTTTCCATTACTGCCATGCTGTCAGGTAATGCCCAGGACTGGGCTGACATCTTCCTTGCCTTCTGTGGGCCAAGTCTCTTGGGGTTAAACACACTGCTACTGCTACTGCTGCTACTACTACTACTACTCCTCCTCCTCACTGGTGGTATTTGGAAAAAAGCGTCCCACCTAGAATTTAGTTTGATCACAGCATTTTGGAACAGGCGAATGAAGGCGGGACTATTGATCTCACAGATTGTACAGTACATCAAGGCAGATGTGGGAAAGTGGCAAATATTTATATATTTTTATTCCCCAAACATTTTCGGCTATCTTGCCTTCATCACCCGGTATCTGAGGTTATTCAGGAAATTAATAATTTAGTTTGTTGGAGAAGAGTTGTGTGATATTTAAATTCAATGAACAAACATTTTAGTTTTGCAACATTAAGGTCAGATTTTAAACACAGATTTTCATTCTTCCTAAGGAAATATTGTATTGGGAATATATTGTATGTACAATAATCATTATTATTTTATCATAATATTGAATAACATAATCTGCCTGCCATTTTTTCTTAGCCATGCTGCCCCAACTTGAACTCATGCCATCGTCAAAAAGCCTTTTAATCCACAAATTCAGTTTTGGTTGGAATGCCTTTCACTCTGGACAGCTTCACTTAAATGTTAAAGCTCTCCTTGAAGCGCCAGTCAATTTTGTATTGACTTTTAATTTTAGATTTTAATTTGTTGTGGCCATAATATGTACTGTATGTTTACTGAATAGTGAGTGAGCTTTCATCACCAAAGCAAGAGGATAGGGCAGGCACCACTTAAATTGTTTCATATTCATCGCATTTATCAGAATTTTCTTTTCATTTAAAGAATGTATTGTGAATTATCGTTATGTATAGTTATCATGTGTAGCCTGGAAGTATTTTGAGTATCTGCTCTCTTAAAGGCCTGACCATTATGTCTGAATACCAAAACATTTCTGAATCTTGAAAAGTAAAAGCATTGCTGGTGTCCCTAACACTTTGTAGTTGTGTGAAAACTCTTGTTTTACAGATGTGGTTAAATGACCCCCCTCTCTACGAGCTAATAGCCATTACAGTTGGGAAAGACCATGAGAAAAGACTGCAGCCCCCCCTTTGATAGAGCTTGTGGTCCTGCCCTGTCCCAACGCAGTGTCGAGTGCCCTAGCATCATAGGCTTTGCTCCTTTTTTCTGTGAATGTTTGACTCATCCCTATGGGCGGCTTTGTTGGGGCCCATACCAACCTTGTTTAGTCCCACAGTGTTTTGTTCGCCCCACGGAGGCTAAGAAGGCAGCAGACGAGTCCAAGATGAGGTTTGCTCACATCGACGGAGACCACTTGACGCTGCTCAACGTCTACCACGCCTTTAAACAAAGTGAGCATCTGTCTTAAAGATCCCCTGACACAAGTTTCATGACATAAATATACTTGAAATAATAATTTGTCTTCCACAAAAAAAAGTTCAATCTCCTTCGTAAAAAAAAATCTTAAAATTACATGTACTCCTCCTCTATGAACATGCTAATATTTTTCATTTGAAAAGTTTAACTGCTGGACACAAGATGTCTCCATTCTCATATATACATGGGAGACTTCAAGTGTTGACTTCAAACTTGACTATGACTATGATTGGCTTCTAAACTAGTTGCAGTGTCACAAAATCATCCTCGTACATACACGTCTTAAACTCCGATTTAAGGTGAGCACAGGAAAATATTCCGCCTTCACTGGATGAATGTGTGAACAGCCTTCCAGTGTCAAACATGTCAGTGAAGGAACAATAAGCAGGTTTTTGACTGTGACTCATGTTGCAGCACTAAAATGCTGTGATCTGGTCTACATTGAGTCGTGAGAGTATGTGTCCTTAGCTTCTTACTGAAGATGCTCCACTGTGTTCACCAGTGAGTTGCTAATTTACCTGTCTGTTATTTATTGCTGGGCAGGTAGCGTCTGTTTATCGGAGCTTTTTCACTGAAAGCATCTGCCAGCTGCAGCTGAATATGTTGATTGATTGAGCATTTTAGTGCTAGTGCCATAGAGCAAGTAATTGCAAATGTGGTTGATAATTCTCTGTGGGTTTGTCATTATAAGAGACTCCTTGTACATTACAGTCAGTCATTTGATCTGTTGTTAATATGAAAAATCTTGATTAATACAGCTTAAAATTTGTGTTAAAAAAATAAAATCAAAGGCTTCTCATACCCGTTTTGAAAGTGTAAAGAGCTGACACTTAACCAAATGTCTGAATGCTTGTTGTACGTTCTTTTTTCCAGACCACGAGTCTAATCAGTGGTGCTATGACAACTTTGTCAACTACCGTTCACTGATGTCTGCTGACAACGTGCGGCAGCAGCTGTCCAGGATCATGGACCGCTTCAACCTGCCCCGCAGGAGCACAGAGTTCACCAGCAGAGATTACTACATCAACATCCGCCGAGCGCTCTGCACCGGCTTCTTCATGCAGGTGAACAAACAGCATTAAATGTTAGAATTGTTCTTTTTTTATGATGTTTTTACAGGATATAACTGAAGTTTGCATCTGAGATGTTTGTGGACTAACATCCCTCTATGCCTTGTAGAGGTCTACATTTATTTGTTTATTTACCTTGTCTTCCAGGTGGCTCATTTGGAGCGCACAGGTCATTACCTCACAGTCAAAGACAACCAAGTGGTCCAACTTCACCCATCTACAGTCCTGGACCACAAGCCTGAGTGGGTGCTCTACAATGAATTCGTCCTCACCACCAAAAACTACATCCGCACTTGCACAGACATCAAACCAGAATGGTATGTGTGCAGAGATTAAACATTTCAGTACTACAGGTTCATAAAGATAAATGGATATAGTTGAGTTTTGATTGTGTATGATCTCCTGACAGACTTTCTTCTTCTGTTACAGGCTGGTGAAGATTGCACCCCAGTACTATGAAATGAGTAACTTCCCACAATGTGAAGCTAAAAGACAGCTGGAGCGAATCATTGCCAAACTAGAGAGCAAGGAGTATTCCCAGTACTGAACAATAGCCAAGAAGTGTCCTGGAAAACAACTGCGTATTATAGTTTTAGATCTTTCTGTATCATTGTATCTTAATGTTTAAAATTTGGCATTTCGATTTTTCTATTTTGTTTGCTTTTTTGTTTTTGTGTTTCCCATCAATGTTAATTCTGTAACTAAGTGTATTGTCAGATTAAATATCAGCAGTAAATATTAGACCTGGCTATAAAGATTTTCAAAAGGAATATCAGAAACATGTCATTTAGATGTGGTTGACTTTCCTGAAGGGGATTGCTGAGTCATAAAAAATTGTGCTTGCTTTGTTTCTTTAATAAAGGAGCTTTGACTTAATTTCTGTGTACATATTAATTAGTAAAGCCTGTTGTTGCAAACGTAGTGTTGTCCATAGTGGAGTTTTTTTGATTTTGTGTTGGGATATGGATTTGGTAGACTTAACAAACTTACTAGACTGAATATGTAAATAAGTCTTGGAAAGAGGCTGGTTCATGATGAAACAATACAGTGTAATACCAACTCTGTCACAAGTACTCAGTACTGCTGTTCAACAGCCACTGCGTTATCTAACATGGAGCTCAGTTTATGACACTGTACAGATAAGATATCAACAGTGAGTTCTGGTTTGAGTATTTGAGGAAACAAAATCAGGTCCAAAGCACTTTTCATTAAAACACATGCATATATATATTTTATCACAAATGTGCATATTTGATAGAAATCACTTTTTAACAGTGGTTCCCCCCCCCAAGGGATCACAAGATAAAGACTTGGGATAAATAACATGATAGGAAAGAAGAAAATGACATTCTTGCCATACAAAATTGTTTACTGTTGACAACCACCGCCTTATACCACTTTTCAGTCATTTTTTATTCTCTGTGCAGCTATAAACTGTTCTATCACTAGACAAGGTTTCCCTCACACCTCCCTAAATATCCTTCCAACCAACCAATGTTAAGATAAAACCTGAAGGTTATTCAACTTCAAGCATATACTGAAACTACTAAAGATAACCGCTTGACTGAATATGCACTGATACCAGTGACTAGTCACTACCACTGCTTTTCAATATCCTCTATGGTCTCTGGCAGGCACCTGTTGCGTGTCTCTGACAGCGTTCTTGCTACTATTCCTCCCAGTACAGCCACAGAGCACAGGACCACTTGGGGCAGGTCCCTCCACACCTCATCCAGTAAGAGAATCAAAGGAGCCACAGCTACACCAAGTCGAGCCATGAAGGAGTTGTAGCCCATGCCATTCTGCCTAAAAAACATTCATAGACATTGGAGGAGACTGTAACTTTAGGGCTCAAAATAACAATTTTATTGCTCATAGGTAGAAAAGAAAGCAGATCTGTTCGATGTCCTGCAGTGTTGTTATAGCTCTGTATATACTGTATGCTACAAATCCAAAAATGTGACAGGTTGTGGTCAGACAAAAATGAAGGCATGCATAGTTACCTTACTACAGTGGGATAGAGCTCAGAACTGTAGAGCACAACAGTTGCAAAGGATGCTGAAGAAAACCCTTTTCCAATGATTGCTACCACTGTTCTGACAACAGACATATCTGAAAACAGGACACCAGTGACTGAAGGATGACTTCTTATTGCTGCAGTTGTTAATTTTAATGATGAAAATACAATAATTCCTTATATATTCGTGTGTATAATGACTGTAATCTCTGTTATAACTACCTTTAGGTATTACAATGTTGATTCCAAGACAGACGGCAGCCATCAGCAGAGATCCCCCCACAGTGCATCGCCTGCCTATCTTATCCAGTAAGTAGTAAACTGTTACTTTGGCTGGGAGCTCAATTATAGCATAAGTAAACTGAGTGAGATAGATGTTGAGCCCAAAGCCGGTGATGTTGAAGCTGATGCCATAAAATGCATTTGCCACACAAAACCTAGAGGAAGAGAAAGTGGAAACTCATTAAATCAAATGGAAAGTCTGTTTAGATACAATCAGAACTATTCAGCTGGATCTTGAAAATGTAAAACTGACATTTTAGATATTTTACAACCTAAAATCATTGAGCACAATGGCATTGGGAATACAGACCACAGTATACCAGTACATAGGGCCAGTTTCCTCATTTTGGGTGTTCGTATCAGATCGAGGTAGGAATAGGCCCGATCTCTTTTCTCAGTCACAACAATAGTGGCTAGTGTCTGAAAGAATGCAAAGCAGTATTATTCTTTAAACCATGTGATAAAAACTTAAGGATTGATAACTATAATAGTGTATTAGACAACACAAACTAATTGTAATCTGGAATATTATAGGCCCAAGACTATGTTGATTTTTGTTTGTTCTCTTGATTTAACAATCATCTGGAATGTGCTAACCTCTGTTTTAAGTGTGTCAATTAACTCCTGTCTTTGGTTCATCTTGGCACATTTTTTCAAATACATCTGAGCTTGCTCCAGCTTTCCTTTGGCAATGAGCCACCTTGCCGACTCTGGCATCCACCTAATGTTGAAGGCAAACACATTTTTTTACTCAAGTGACATCACCTTAGGCAATTTGTCAGACTTTAAGTTTTTTCACATACGCAGTAATGTTAGTACTCCCCGAGTAGTACTCACCTGTAAACAGACATTGATCGGTAAAAGGGGAGTTCCCCTTAAACGGGCCAACGTTACAGGGCAAAAGCGCAAGTTCAACTTTGTACTGAGCAAGGCCATTATTTAAGAGCAGCTGTGCTCTCTCAGGCAGCAATGCAAGACACAGCAGCGAGTGCTGTGTTGATTTTTCCGCCATGCTGTGCAGCTAATGTTAAACTACAATGAACTTTGACCCACACACGATGACATCCACAACCTGCATCCAAGTGGATTCTGGCCTTGACAGAAGGCAGAAGTTATGGTGGTGACAATTTACTATTCTACTAATACATCATGAGAAAAATGGAGGAAAAGTTTAGTTCATCTCTGATTCCCGTTGTCTGATCCTCTCGTGACTTGGATAAAAAGTACTCTTGCTGCTCTTGATTTTGCACTCAAACTATTTGCTTTCGTGGTTTTGATCTTAAACCACCGTTAAACTTTTGGGAGATGAACCCTTAATAGTTGTAACATTGTCAAATTACATTTTTGGTAGTTTGCAATATTAATATGCAACCTATATCATTTTTTCCCCCAATGTATATCTTTAAACCAATGCATGTGTAAATGGCACTCAAATGTTAAGCAGTCACCCAAAACACGACGCTTCCAGATGAGGGCTGACTGTAGGGGACTTCTGTTGGACTAAAAGATCTGAGCTTTTGAGTCGTACCTCCAGGTGATGATGGCCAAGGTTAGAGGTGAGGAGACGCTAATAATTAGCCACCGCCAGTCAGTCACAAAGTAAGCAATAGCTGCGAATACTGTGTTTCCAAATGTCCAGGATAAGCTGTCGATCACTCCCACCAGTTTCCTGTGCTCAATGTCCACCCACTCCACACCTGCACAGAACAAACACCTCATCACTTTGCAAGGATCAAAAATTCAGAGAAAACTTTTAGTACGACACCTGAAATCTTGTTTTGTTTTCTGTAGACCTGCATTTGGTTGCCTAGGCTTCTGAGGCAAACACAGCATGATATAGGGTATGAGGAAATCGAAATATATTATTACTGAGGACTGTTGAGACAATGATGATGCCAGTGATGCAAAACCCAGTGAAGAACCTCAGCACTGCGAACATCATGTAGGATGTAGAAAAAGCACTTGCAACAGCAAAGATCATTCCAGACACATACGACACCAGCAGCATGATCCTTCGGCCAAACCTACGGAAAGTCAGAAAGTCTCCAAATTTTACTGTTTGGTTGAAATGCTGGGTAACCAAAATTATAAGCTGAATGTCAAGTACTAACTGCGATACCTGTCACTCAGACTTCCAAAGGATATGGCTCCAAACATCACTCCAACAAAGAAGATGGTAGCAGTTGCTTTGTTTTTCCCTCTTCTGTTGCAGACCAGGTCCCACTTGTTCAAAGATCAAAGAAAGAGCACAAGTTCACTCTGTTTGTTGAGGACATGAGTGACTCCTCCCTAACAGTTGTTCATGATGGCGAACAAGTACATTTTAATTTGTTTGATGTTTTACAAATGAAAAGAAATGTAGGTCACCTGTGAGGTCAGAGTAGACTTGAAGGTGGTGTTATCGTACACCCATCCAGTCTGGCACGGCACTGTGGGTAGTTCAGTAATGTTGGAGGACTTGAGCAGCAGATGATACTGAGGCTCTGCAAACATTTGACAGGAGTCTGGAGTCCCATCCTCCTGGACTGGAATACTAACAGCAAGCCTCTCTGCCTGGGACAAATTCCTAAAAATACCTCCATCATCCAGAGAGCTGATGTCACAGTGGTGAGAGGGAACAGCGGCTATGAAGTTGTTTAGCATGAAGTGGCAGGGCATTGTGAAGCGGCCAATGAAGCTGATTACAATTATCATTATCTGAAATCTTCCAAATCCATTAATATCTGCAAGAATGTTCTCGAACCTCATTGTCGCCTCAAAAATGTCTTCTTTTAAATTGAAAAAGAAAAACCCTCCTCATTCACTCATGCCTGTACACTAAAATGAAGGAGGCAACAAACCGGACACTCAGACCCGGACAAGACAACCTTTGGCATTTCGCAATCCTAGGGTTGCTGAATTACTGTTGAAATGGGTCAATAATTTACCTCACTTAACCATTTTGTCTATGTGCGTGTGAAGCAAAGTATGCATTTGTGGTAATAGTTAAAGCAGGATCCTCAGTCTGTAGTGAAATGAGTCATTCATTCATCATTTTATTACCTTTCATTTAAGACATTTCGTCTCTTTATTGCATTACAACACAAAAGTAGCCCTGAATCAGTGGTAGTGTGCTGCTGATATGATTACATTTGTTTAAATAGTATATTGTAAAAATTTGCACAGATTTTTCTTATGTAAGATAGACTTAGATAGTTACAGTTTTGTTATTTAAACACGTTTCCATCAGTGATGTTCCCTAACATCCTATGGGGCTAGTCACTGCCATGAAGAAAACAATTAAGTAGGAGACGTCTCCTTTTCTGAAACACAAAAAAGTACAATGTGTAACACATTATGTTCATGTTATGACAGTTCAAAATAAGGCCCAGTACCTTGTCTGTTCTACATCTTCAATGGCGTCTGGTAGGTGGACATTTTGTGTTTCTGGAAGTAAATGAGCGGACAGCTCTGCAGCAAAAGCCAGTAGGCAGAAAACAGTACTTGGTAAAGACACACCTGTGTAACAAAAATACATGATTTCAGACTACACTACTAATAGTAGTGCTTCTTTGCAGATTACGATTTTAATTACAGGGCATTACACTAATAAAAAAGCATGTAAAAATGTTTCGGTTTGCTGAATGACAGAATCCTCCTAATTCCTGAAATACTGCTATATCGATAGAGACATGACTGAAGTAGTTCCTTTGTGGCCCGGTCAAGGATTTAATGTCAGGGATGAGGGGAGTGTTTTTCATTTGTTTAGACTGGTGGTCAGGGTTAGTTAGGGCCAGTGATCAGGACTTCAGTCTTATCTGACTTAAATTGGAAAAAGTTGTTGTATTTAATGTTATCTGAGTAGACAAGGTAGCTTGCCACGGTCATCAGGTTTGCAGGAGTCTATCTCCAACCTCTGGGATGCATTCTTTCTCCATTAGAAGCACGTGGCCCAGCCATCGCAGTCATATCTGCCTTATCTCTGTGGAGTTGCTCCTGCTTTTGGTTTGTCTGTATTATTCCAGGGTTGTGATCTTGTTAGGCCAGAAGATAACACACAGCTTTATCAGGCACCCACTGTGGGAAGCCTCAATCCTTTTCAAATCAGCTTTGGTTTCCTTCCGGCAGTCAGAACCATACAAGAGGATGGACCTTTGTGTTTAGGCCACATTTCTCTGACTTCCAGATGATGGCTAAGATGATGATGATGATGTTTACTGTTGCCTTAATATTAGAACATTGAATCATCCTTCAACAACGTTTCCTCTTTACCACTGTTGCTCAGTGCCCTTGATGAACTCTGGCAGTCGGGTGTTTTACATTTCAGACAGAAGTGAAGCCACTACAGTTTGGTTGCTTGTTATGTTTTTCCCTTTTATTTATCACATGTAAAGTTCACTCTGGGCTCTATAAAACAAAATAAACTTTTTCCCTAAATGGGATCGTGATTTCTGGAAAGAGCCGGTGAACGCTTACGTTTTATTTAGATGGTTTTCCAAATAAGATATTTACAGTAAGTCACCTGCCGGTCTTGAGACCCTTCTGGGTTGTCAAGTGGGCGTCCTTCCTCAGTATCTCGGTGATGAGCCCACTACATCTCCGGAGGGCTAAACAGCACAACCCCCCCCCCCCCCCCCCCCCCTTCATATCATCCCTTTTCTTTCATCATTTTTACCATTTCTTCACTGTGTCCTCACCTTATAACAACGCATTAAACTTCCAGCCCCCTCATCCCTCAATCCCCTCATCTTCTTCTTTATATCCTATCTTTATTGAAGTGTGGCACAAAAATCACTCATGAATTAGTGGTACTGTAAAATATTTTATCACATTTACACAAATACTATATTGAAAAAAAGTTATACAAGAAACACTTTCTTGTTGACTCTTTTATTGTTTAAACATATCACCACCACTGATATTCCCTGCAACTCAATTTATGGGCCTTTTGGTTGCAATGAAGAAAACATTTAGGGCTGAGATTTCTCCTCAGATGTGGAGATCGATCTTTTTCTGAAACACAAAAGACATTTTCATTTTATAACATGACTCTCATTTGAACGTTTGGATGCAATCCAAATGAAGGCCCAGTACCTTGTCTGTTCCACATCCTCAATAGTCTCTGGTAGACGGACGTTACGTGTCTCAGGGAGAAAATAAGCTGACAACGCTCCAGCAAAAGCCACCAGGGAGAAAATAGTACTCGGCAAATGGCCCCACACTTCTTCAAGAAGCATGATCAGTGGGGATACAGACACGCCGATGCGGGCCATGAAGGAGCTGTAACCCAATCCATTTTGCCTGTGTAACCAAAAATACAACAGATTTGTAACGATCAGAGCAAAAAGATCCGATCAGGGTGTTCAGTTATCAAGATGTCTTAGTAAACTTGCTTTTTAGAAAAGGCCTCTGGATATAGATACTGTTTGTAAATGTGCAAAATATAAGCTCTATATGAGATAGTTTACTGACCTCATTACTGTGGGGTAAAGCTCTGTTGTGTACAGAAATACAGTTGTAAAAGCTCCCTCTGCGAACATCTTGCCTAGCGCTCCCACAGCTGTCCGAAACGGCCCCTTATCTGAAACGAATAAGCTGTGAAAAGGACATTTTAACCCCAGCCAGTATTATTTTTAAAGCCACTGTGTAGAATTCGACTATCCAACGACTTTAGCGTCCCCAAGTGGTAGTTTTTACTTATTTAAAATGCAAGTCAACACTATTTCTTTTCCAAGTTTTGCTTTTTCTTTCCAAGTACACCCCTGTTATCATCCATTGTTGCAGTAGCTATAATAGTCTCATTATACGCTCACTGTTTCAGAGAGACACACACTTGACTTGATCATTTACCTTGAGGGATAAACATGTTGCATAATAAACACAGTCCAGTCAGAACTAGTGTTCCTGCCTGACTCAACCTTCGGCCAATTTTGTGCAAGGTGAAAAAGATGAAGATTTTTGCTGGAATTTCAATTGCACCGTAGATGAACTGTGTGAGATAAATGTTCACGCCAAATCCAGCAACATTCAAGCTGATTCCGTAATACGTACAGGCCACTCCAAACCTATGAACAGAGAGAGAGCAAATTCATTTCTTAAAAAGTTACACATTTGCCCCAGAAAATACTAGTTTCTGATTGGCTGGCAGGTATCTGTAACAGGATACAAGTTAAAGCACTGTTCTAAATCAATGTGCAAGGTAGCTGTGGGTAACCATGACAACAGTGCTTCTGCTTTTTGTTACATTACAATTACAATTCAGCTTACACTGCATGGTCACCTGCAGGACACCTTGGAGTGTATTATCATGCTGATTCAGCAAAACCAAAGTATAGTAGTGTATATACCACACAATGCCAGTAAGTAGGGCCAGTCTCCTCATTCTGGGGGTCCTCAAGAGGTCCAGATAGGAGTATTTTCTGTTTTCATCTTCTACAAGTATTACTTTGGACAGAGTCTGGAGAGTAAAAAGAAAAGAAGTAGGTATCAATTTTGGACTAGAAATGATCAGATTATGTAAAATTTTATACCTCGGGCTTCAGTTCAGCCATGAACTGCTCTCTGCCGTTGACTTTTGCACACATGTTCAGGTAAAAATGAGCACTGTTGAACTTTCCGTTACTTATCAGCCATCTGGCAGACTCAGGAAGCAACCTATGACAAATTTAATTTGAAAAACAAGCGATTTTAAAAATACTCTTCATATAAACTCAGGAGTAGTACTAGCAGTCATTACGTTAATGAGAACAAGGATCTTTAAACACTGTAAACGTGTTTTGGATGTCCTCATAGATGTAAAGAATTACTTGACTTTTGACAAACACAACTTCACACGACTGGCTGGTGGTGGTTATGGCAGCTTCATACTATAAAATTATAAGGCAGGAAATTGCTTGTTATGCCTCTAAGCTCAATTATTAATTTGTCCTTACCGCCAACAAATCATGGCCAGAAACAGCGGGCAGGTTGCTGCGGCGGTGAGGTACCTCCAGTCATTCACAAAATAGGCCACAATAGGTAGCAGAGCAGTACAAACACTCCAGTCTAGGCTCGCTAAAACGCCCACTGCAGTGCGATGCTTAATGTCCACCCATTCAATACCTATAAAGAGCAATGATAACAAATCAGATCTTTACTATAATTACAGTAGACTCGTTAACACTTTATCAACAAGACATATCTTATTTTATTATTCATGTTTCTTGAAGTTAAAACTTTTTTAAAAAGGACACTTCACCTCGACAAACATTTACATTGTAAAACTCATTTAATTGAACGAATGCAGAATATATGTATGGATATATTATAAATGTTTTTCTTAGTTTTTGTCTCCTGAGAATTGCTTCTGATTTTTTTAAATCATAAAACTCACCAAGGACTATGGTGATTATACTTATTCCAGAAAGACCAAATCCAGTAAAGAACCTCATGGCGGAAAACATGGTGAAATTATATGAGAAAGCACTTGCAAATCCAAAGAAGGCGGTTATCATGTAGGACACCAGAAGCATTCTTTTCCTGCCAAACCTGTGAAACAAAATAATTACAGATAAATCTATAGGTCATGTAAAAACACTTGGTTAAAAAATCTGGGATAGTGTTTATTCAGAAGAAGGTATGGCAACACTTTATTCAGATAGACAAATTTATCCCTTAAATTAAAGTGTGTGATAAAGTGTGTAAAACGAAGTAGCCTATAGATCAATATAGTTCAATGTATAGGTTAGGGTTCATTTTATTGTTGAGGTAAAGGTTAGAAATAGGTGTTTTATATAATCTGTGGAGAAGTGACACTGTAAGTGGATAGTTGAGTATTAACTTTCCAAATACGAAGAACTAGATTTTCTTTGGTGCACCAGTGTTTTGAGCAGCTCCTCTGTCCATCAGCGCACTATCTGCACAGTAAATTGATTTTGAGAGGGCAGCAATACAGGCTGTTTTTCACCTTTATGCATAAAAGACCACTTTTGTACTCAATTCTTCACTCCATACAGGTAAAAGTTGGCAATGGCAAAATAGACATCTGAGACATCTGAGACACAGAGGCTAATGCAAACTAAATCTATAATAACATTAATTATACTTTGTTTTCACTGGATAAGTTTCTCTTTTGTTTTAAAAAACAAATATGATAAGGTAATGTGATTTAACCACCCAGAGGCGATGATGTGTCTGATTTAAGAGTTAAAGGCATGAACACCTGTCACTAAGATAACCAAATGCTGCCGCTCCAAGCATGACGCCCACGAAGAAGATAGTGGCCGTGGCTCTGTTCACTCTCCTCTTATCACAAACCAGATCCCACTATGAGGGAAACACAGACAACACACAGCAAAGTAATTGAAGTGGCTAACTTGGGATTAGTTTAGTTTAATGCTCTGTAAATGGAAAGAAATAAAACTCACCTCTGTGGCCAGAGTAGACTTGAAGGTGGTGTTGTCGAACACCCATCCAGTCTGGCACGACACTGTGGGTAGTTCAGTAATGTTGGAGGAGTTGAGCAGCAGATGATACTGAGGCTCTGCAAACATCTGACAGGAGTCTGGAGTCCCATCCTCCTGAAGTGGAATACTAACAAGAAGCCTCTCTGCCTGGGACAAATTCCTAAAAACACCTCCGTCATCCAGAGAGCTGATCTCGCAGTGGTGAGAGGGAATAATGGCGATGAAATTATTTAGCAGAAAGTGAAATGGCAAAGTCACACGGGGAATTACCATCAAGAGGATCATCCTAAATTGGAATCTCCCAAAGCCATCCACCTCTACTAACACGTTCTCAAACTTCATCTTGAAAATAAATGATGCAACACTTCCAATTTGGAGTGAAGCTCAGAGAATAAAGATATCACAAAGCACACAAGATGTTAGTTTAAAAGTGAGCCACTAGCCTTTTGCACACTGCTGTTGGTTGGAGGTCAGAGAACGTGTAAATGTGTGGTAAAAGTAAATCATTTGCTAATCACCCTAAAATACCAAAGTACATGACTGTTGATACAGTATGTCACTGAGCATCGCATTATTCCTTCTTCTTGAAAACAACAATTAAGATTTGCTGAGGAGGGAACTATTGTCTTAAGGTTAAAACAGCGTTCTTGTGAAAGAAATCAGTTTTTAATCCTTGGAAATCTTAGTGGGAAAAATATGTCATGCTCTTCTTCCACCACTTTGGTCCAGACTAAAATATTTAAAGAACTATTTGATGGATTGTCATGAAATTTTGCGCAAACATTAATGTTCACTAGAATGAATGAATGAATCCTCATAATTTTGGTGGTCCCATCCTGAGGATGACATTTTGTGTTTCATTGTCAAATGTCCTCACAGCTATTAGATGAATTGTCATTAAATGGTTGGTGAAGTTAACTTTATTTCCGTCACAATAAACGCTGTTCAGGACTTGTCTTGGTGAGCTCATAGTGCAGAACAGGCAGGATAAAATTTAACACAGCATATTAATGAAAGCATCATGTAAATAATACACATTAAAATACACAAAATACCATAAATAGGAAAGATCAACTAAACACAACACTATACTGACAACCCTCATCGCCTCCCACCCACATACAATTACAAAAAAGGTGAAAAGTAGCCTACTTCTTTTGAAATAACTTTATGTATATTTCATTATTTTCATTGCATAAAAAACAATAACAGAACAGAAAAATTAACTGTATTATCAGTTATATATCACAATTAACCTAAATAGTGAACTTAATACCTACAGGAAGTTTGTGTAAAACTTGTGTATAATATGTATAAAATATGTATAAAATTCTGAATATACTCTTTCCTGTGGATATTGCAAAGTATCAGACAATTTCTCCTTTTATTTTTAGGAACACAATTCTGTATTACTATTTTCTTTTAATTTCACTATCATACATTTAATAGTCCAAGCAGCCAAAATACTTCAAACAATTACAGATTTCAATGTGCCCAGAAGATGACTTCTAATAGATTTGGTAAACCTCTGACTTTTCCTGTAGCGCCACCAACAGGTCAAAGTCTTCAATTTGTCCGATACTTTAGTTTATAGCCAAATACCTGCAAAACTACATGGCACTCCCATCAGCCTCAGCTGTACAGGTGTTCAGTGCTAATTAGCAAATGTAACCAAGATAGTGAACATGGTGAACATTATAGGTTGCTAAACATCTGCATGTTAGCATTGTCAGTAAGAGCATATTAGCATGCTGACATTAGCCTTTAGCTCAAAGCCCCGCTGTGCCTGAGTTTATGTGTCTGATTACCTTTTGAGTCCAAACACTTAGTCTTCTTCAAGCAATGAAGGTGGATCTTGTGCACATCCAGCTTGCAATATTCAGCTTCAAAGCTCTCTTTTTCATCCACAGTGTTTATTTTAAAACGAGTCATTGATATGCACATGAATACATCACAGTGTTCATTAACCTGATCTGATTATTCACTCAGAATGATTACGTATTTGGGAATCTAATACAATATAAAAAAGAAAAAAGTCTAATTCCAATAAAACCAAAAGTTGTGTTCTCATTTAGTACAACTTTATTGTCAACTACAAGTACATTTACAGTCACACTTCTCTTGTGTTTCTTCGTACATCTTTTTCTATTGTCCAACTTTCTTCTTTACAGTACATCATTTCAACCAGTGGTTCCCAACCAGGGGGTCCCGACCCCCATCAGGGGTCTCCAAAGCTCTACAGGGGATCGTGAAGCACTCTTGATTTTAAGGGTGTAAGACTTTTTATATGTATATAATATAATATACATGCATTAAATTAATTTCTGTGAAGAAGACAACTAAATTTAAGGGTTATTTTAGAAGTTATTGATTATTGATTTGATATAAAACCAGGCTGCTTGGACTATTAAAACGCATGCATCAAATTAAAAGAAAATCATAATATGGACATAGAATTGTGTTCCTAAAATATAAGGAAAAATTGTCTGGTACTTTGCAATATCCACAGGAAATAGTCTGTTCACAATTTTATACAAATTACTAGTTTTACACTAACTTCCTGCAGATATTAAGTTCACTATTTAGATTAATTGTACAGTTAATTATCCGGTGCTGTTATTGTTTTTTTTATTAAATAAATATAAGGAAATATACATAATGTTATTTCAAAAGAGGTAGGCTACTTTTCCCCCTTTTTATGTGGGTGGGGGATCTCAGTGTATATACGATGGTAAGATAGGGATCCCTTAAGAAAAAGGTTGGCAGGCACTGATTTAGACAGTACACCTTTGGGTGTGTTAAATCCTAACAGCCTTATTTATTGGGATTTTAACAATGTTTAAATGTTAAATCATCAATTGTGTAACAAATATACTGTAGACAGGCTAAATATCATTCTACTTATCAATAAGTGTGATTTTTATTGAATCTCCTTCCTCCTTGTTGATCGTACCCTGCAATTTAGATACAACTTAAGTTAGTCATTTTATTATGCATGGATGGAGTTCAGGAGAGCACATGAATTTGATGATTTTTTTTTTTGACACAGGCAAATGATTACAGTGTTACATAAACTGTATAATGCACTGAAAATGTGGTTTCCACTCTGGATTATTCTTTAGCAGTGAAGTTCAGTGAAGCTGGCAAATAGTTGACTATAGCTTTAATATTGAATTACATGTAAACTTCCTCTCTTCCCCTCTTTACCTTGGTTTCTCAGTATCCTCGATGAACTCTGGCAGTCGGGCGTTTAATGTTTCAGGCAGGAGTGAAGCCACTAAACCAGACCCGACTGCCACCGCGCAGTAAGTGACTGCGGGGAGGAGGTGCCAAGTGTCCTCCAATAGCATGATGAGCGGAGATATGGACACGCCCAGCCGTGCCACAAACGAGGTGTAGCCTAAACCGTTCTGTCTGAAAAATCAAAGCGCTGGGGTTAATGTAAACTTGTAGCACATGTGGTCACACAACGGAACAGAACATCATTGTCTGTGGTCTAACTTGCTACACGCAGTAAGTTTGTTGTTGACTAACCGTACGACTGTGGGATAGAGTTCAGTTGTGAAGAGGAATATGATTGTGAATGAGGCTTCTGACAGGGCTTTTCCAAGGACTGCCACAACAGTACGAACGATCCACTTATCTGAGGGATACGTTTTTAGATATTTGATCAAATATTCACAATATGTTGACAAAAAAACTGAAATAAATGCCTTAAATTTACAGTAAATGATTAGATTTAATAAAAAACAAAAATAACCTTTTGCAACAAATATGTTGATGAAGAGACAGAGACCAGTTAACAGCAGGGCTCCCATCTCACCAGGCCTTCTGCCGACTTTCTCCAGGAAGACATACACACCAATTTTCATTGGCATCTCGATGGATGCAAATATTAATTGTGTGAGGTATGGGTTTAGTCCAAACCCAGTTATATTCAGACTTATCCCATAATATGTAAATGCAACTCCATACCTAGAAAACGGAACAAACCACTGAAACTGACATTCCAATTTCAACCTCAGGGTGAGGGCTTTAACTGTACATTTTCAGTATAACATTATAGGCTACATTACATTAATACTTTATAATCCATAATAGCAGCATAGCGGAAGGTTACTGAAGGCTCTTTTTGTATCATCAATCATTCCTCAATTATATATCTCATTGCATATTATATTAAATATATTACATTAATATGTACTTATTCATATTATTGCATATGCTATCGTTGGATTTATGTAACTCACACTCAGTTAAACAGTAAATAGTTCAATATTTTGGAAAATACATTTATTCGCTTTCTTTCTGAGAGTTAGATGGTAAGATTGATACCACCCAACTATCAAGCTGGATCCAGGCGAGGATTAGTTAAGCATAAACACACAGCAGCTAGCCTGGCTGTGTGCTGAGTTCAAAATCCACCTTCCAGCACCTCTAAAGCTCACTAATTAACATGTTGTGTCTGGCTTGTGTGATCCACCCACAAACCGAAATATAAAAGCAACAATTTGTGGTTTTAGAGAGAGGTGAGAGGCTGCTGGTAGGCGTATTTTTGAACTTTGGACAGAGCAAGGCGAGCTGTTTCCCCTTCTTCCAGTGTTTAGACTATGCTAAGCTAATTGCTTCCTGGCTCCAGGTCTGCACTTAATGCACAGACATGAGATTGGCATTAACCTTCTCATCCAACTCTCAGAAAGAAAGCAAATAAGCATGTTTCCCAAAATGCTGAACTATTTCTTTCACTCATCTCATGACATTGACACTTACCACACTATCCCTAAGCATGTAGAAAGCCTCCTAATATTTGGGGTCTTGAAGAGATCTACAAAACTGTACTTCTTTTCTATAGTTTCAGCTTGTGCAGATTCCAGTAATGTCTGTAAGAGAGCAGGACAAAAGCAAACAGACACAATCAAACAGTTCATTCACAAAGCTTCAGCACCTGACAGTAGATTTTTTCATTATGTCACTGGGAGATCATCAGTTAACCAAAGTGTAAACAAAGTTGAAATGTACCCTTGGTGTGACGTTTGCTATGCACTTGGTTCTGTTGTTCATCTCGGCACATTTCATAATGTAATGATGAGCAGCATCCGCCCTCCCATTAGCCAACAGCCACCTTGCAGACTCTGGAAGCCATCTGAGGTGACAAACATGGTGAGTTCAGTGTCTCGTTGACTTCTGATAGGATTCAGCTTAGTAAAATATGAAACTTTAATACCTCCAAGCAATGATGGACAGTATCAGGGGTGAGGTCACTGCCAGAATGAGCATCCTCCACTCATTTACACCGTATGCAATACCAACCAGAATCCAGTTTCCAAGTGTCCAATCCAGGCTTATGATTACACTGGAAAAGGTCCTGTGTTCAATGCTGAACCATTCAACATCTGGAGAGATGTCAGCACAGGTGACAAGTCAGATCAAACTTTTTTTTCCCACATTTAATTTCTTGAAACTTGAAAACGTGCGTCATCTCAGAGTTTACCAGTTGTTTTGGCATTGGCCTACTTACTTAGGACAATGGAGATGATACTTATTCCTGCGAGTGACATGCCCGAAAAAAATCTCATGATGACAAACATTACGTACGATGTGGAGAATGCACTCAGGGCTGCAAACGTCATGGACGACAAATAAGACACCAAAAGCAGCGGCCGTCGACCAAACCTGGTCATGAAAAGAAAAGGTTACGAGCAATGATTGTGTTCAAAACTACTGAGATACATCTTGCACATATATTCTCAGTTCATAAGATTGGACATATTTTGCAAACAGATGTTCTTCTAATTTGTCTGAAATTGCATTAGTTTGTTTCTTTTACTTATTTCACTGTGTCTCCTTTATGTATATATTCCTGTTGCTCACTTTTTGTCTTGTTAACAGGAACCTGCTGTTTTACAGTTTTACTCCTGCAACATACATAGTTTATTATTGTTAAATTGTCTTTTTACCATTATTGATATAATTATTAATATTGCGTTTTACACACTGCTTATGTTTTAATCTTTACTTTAAACCGTAATGTTCAAATATCTGTATACTGCAATATTCACAATATCGATGGCCAAAGTGCACAACCTCTGCAAAATGATCCAGGAAAAGTGGGGAAAAACCTCCTATGTTCACTTTGCGAGGCACTAATACCTAGTCGGTATTGTTAACACATAATATAGTAATATAGTCCCAAAACAGTGTATTATGTATTGGGTATCCTTAACAAATAGCATTCTGCAAGAAAACAAAAGTTTTGCATTTTTCAGATAGGAGGTTTTGCTCTTCGGCCATCGATATGTGTGTATGTAGTGTATGTGTATGTGCATGTAGCATAGCTAATTATGTACGTAATGTTGCAACAACCTCTTTGCTCTGGACTTTTTCAAAATCAAACGAAGGAGCACCTCAACTTCATCAAATGTGTGCTGCTGCTGCTGGTGGCCTTGGAACTCTTAATCCTCTGAAGGAGGAGGCAGCAGACTCGCAGACTAGAGGTCAAGATATCCTGACTTTTAGTCTCCAGTCAAGGTCAAGCTTCAAAAACACTGGGAGCTACATTTTCCATGATGCAACTTAACAGTGTCTTTTATTAGATTTCCTTTGTCTCCTAAATCCCCTGTTGTTTCAAACTCCATTACAGTTTGTGACACTCAAGCTTAAGACATCATCAGGGTTATTTTTCCAGAACTTTGGACAACTGTTGCTGAGTAGTGCTCTTCATGACGAGTGATCAAAACCTCCTTTAATCTTATCTGACATTTTGTTACAGAGAGTGACATGTTGGAAATATCAATCTTACCTGTCACTGAGAAACCCAAATACAGGTGCTCCAAACATAACACCAATGAAGAAAATGGTGGCTGTTGCCTTGTTCATCCCTTTTCTGCTGCACACGAGATCCCACTGCAAAGAAACCACTGACAGCATTACAATAAGTCATTCTGCAGTTGTCCTTCATGGAAGGTGAAATTCGGCAGTTTCACATTTTTCTTACTTTTGCATTTAATTTAAAAATTTCAATTTCAACATCTTTTTTGTATATATGACTTATCCTTTTACAAAATGCTGATGTCCTTAATGTCTCTGAGTAACGTAACATCTGACTAAAACGTAAAAATGACATGAAATAATAGTCATATTTAATGAAGGCACTTACCTCTGTTGCCAAAGTAGATTTAAATGTGCTGTTGTCATACACCCACCCGTTCTGACACTGAACAGTAAATGCATCCTCACTGCTGTTCGAGCCTGACAGAAGTTGATACTGGGGCTTTGAAAACATCTGGCAGGAGCTCGGAGTCCCATCCTGCTCTGCTGGAATACCAACAACCAGTTTCTGCTCCCGAGTTAAATTCCCAAAGACGCCTCCATCATCCGGAGCAATGATGTCACAGTGGTGAGAGGGAACAGCTGCCATGAAGTTATTCAGCAAGAAGTGACATGGCACAGTTATTCGAGAGAGTGTCTGAATCAAGATTAGCTTGATTTGGAATTTTCCAAATCCGTTAATTTCTGAAAGTATGCTGTCAAATTTCATTTTGCTGTGCAATCCCCGAGTCGACAGGAAGCTAAATGTCAGAGTAAAGTGAAGTTACAGGTGATAGAGACTAAACGAGACACATTTACTCGCACCGTGTTAATCATTACAATCATCCACAAAAGAATATTTTTCAGCATTTCACTGTAAAGCATTGTATATGATGCAATTACTCAGTCTGTCTGTCAAAAATGGGCTTTAATGTGAGAGTGCAATCAAGCTGCATATTCTCATTTTGTAACACAATGGGCCAAACAACCACAGTTACTCACAGTTTTAGACTAAATAGCCTACAACAAAAGTAAAGATGAAAAGTGTGTTACATTTGCTGGTTGCCACTATCCAGAGCGTCTTCACCCACCACTATTAAATGCAAACACAACTACACTATCATAGTCACCTCTGACTTCTAGGGGGTTGCAGTTTCACTCCCCCAACAAAGTCACCAATCATTTTACACAGAAATAAAGGCTTAGATCAGCAGCTACTCTTGATTGCGACACATTTCAAGCTTCAAGCAGCAGCCAGTTGTGATGTTGTTTTGGTCACAAGGAAATATTTTCTCATTTGCATGAGACACATGTGACCTTGGCACAACATCAGTTAGTACAAAGACTAACTCTCCCTGATCAAGGAGCCAGAGAGATGAATACATTCATTCAGATCTAGCTTCATATATGTACCGACTGTTGGAAGTTCAGGTTAAATGATCTGCCTTACATGCTCAGCACAGCATTAAGACTGCTCCAAAGTGATGAGTGACCAATGACTGAACATGATTGACGGGTTTTAATCCAACACTTTTATATTGTGGGACGACATTAACTCTACAATGGGGCCATGGGGTCATTAAATACAAATCCATTCATCTTCCTGGGAGCATTAATCTCTGAGGAAATAAACAAACATGAAAATAACAATTTAGAGCAGGAACAATTGCTTTTCAGCCATTAATATATCTTGAATGTGAATATCAGTGTCTGTTCTGTAGCTGTAGCAGAGTAGTTTCTATAATGCCTTATTAATTCTGCAAACCACGGTTTTAAACTCAGATTTAGTTCCATGTACGGGCATCCTGTCAGAGAGAACAGCAGTCTTACCTCATCTATTTACTGTACAGCAGCTTTAAATTGTGTAATTGTGTTACCCTGAATTTTATTAATTTCATAGCCAAATTTGACAGCAATGAGCAAATTATTAATGATGCTACTTGTAACTGTTGCATTTAAAATCACGCTAAAAATATCTTCAAAGTTTTGTAAAGACAAGTTCATTATGTCAACGGGCTGCAGCTGCATGATGCTAACTGAGCTGTGTCTGAAGGGGGTTGGGGGCAGGAGCACCTTTTCCTGTCTGTCCTTAAATACAGTAGCATACATGAATGAGCAAGGCTACACAATGAGCAAGTTGGAAGGTAACCTGAACGTCTGCAACCCATAACAAGTGCTCAGATTCTCTTTTCCATGGTCGTGAACTGAAACCAGCAGGATGTGAAGTCTGCGATGCTGGATATCGACTGATGAGGCAATTTTTTGGAGGTTTTTGTCTTTTACAGTCGCTTCAGGGATGAATGCTGTAAGTACTGGATGAGTTGGTAATTCCTTGCTTCCTTGATGCTCTTGCAGCCTCTTAATAGCGGCTTTCTTGTGTCATTTAATATCAGTGAAAACAAGCCTTATGCCTTTGTTTCATTCACCCTATTGTGAATTTAATTTAGTGATATTTTCTCAAAGTCTGCCTGCTATTGGCTCTGATGGTATAGTAATAAAGGAATGGGCTAAATTTAGTAACATAGTCTTTGAGTGTTTTATTCTTTTTATTGAGATTCAACACCTGGTCAAATCTCAGTAATTGCTGCTGCATAATGTAAACATAATTTGCTAAAACAAATATCTGGTTCTATATACTCATTGATCTCATCTATCATCTATCTGGGTTGATATGGGTCTCAGCTGTATGTTCAGTTGATTTTTTGAGTAATAAAAAGGTGTTTATGCAGGCTGTTTAAAACATGTGCATGTTTCTCATCAGTGGTTGAAGTAAGACGGTCTAGTTGTGTAATACCATGGAAACACCTAATCCGCTGGAGCTCAGTCCTCGCAGGGGTCATCCCCCAGACCAAGAGTTTACCCACACCCGTCAAGGATGCTGACTCCCCGTTTCCATGGCAACGGGTCAACACACTGAAATTATTGCCATACTAGGAAACAGAAACTCCTGTGAGGCTTAATGATGGCCGAGGGTTAAAATGAAGTGGAACCAAGTGTGAAGAGAAGCGTGGGCATGGGACAAAGTGTCCAAGAGTCTGCACCCTTTTAGTAACCCTGCAGCTGAGAAAAGAGTCATGTAAGCTACTGCAATTTATCTGAGGCTTCAGCAACCTTCAATCCAGTAATGCAGTACCACATAAAGCCATGCCACATGCTGCAAATATAAAAGGTGTGCATGAACTGTGTGCGTGCAATGATGGATAGTACTGTTATTGCAGTTTATTTGTCGTTTACACGGATGTTCTGTCGCTCCTTATGAAGTTGAACAGCAGCTACAATATCCTACTGTCAGTGTTGGAGGACATAAGTAAAAGTACTAATACCAAACTGCATTGAGAATGTTACTTGAGTATAATCAGGAGAATTTACCTGGAGAATTTACCTGTAAAAGTATTAAAAGTAAAAGTACTCAAGCATGAAAATGGCCCCTTATGCTATTAATTATTATATCATTAGATTATTATTACTCATTTATTAATGTAAAAACATTTTACTGTTATAGCTGATTGAGGAAGAGCAAATTTTTTACTTTTTTTGTACAGGACTGCAACTAAAGATTATTTTCATTATGAATGAATCTGCTTATTATTTTCTTGATTCATTGATTGATTGTTTGGTTTGTAAAAATTGTGAAAATAGTGAGAAATGTCATCACAATTACCCAGAGCTCAAAGTGACACCTTCACAATGCTATTGGTAACATTCAGGTTACCAATAGTACAAAATTCAAAATGATTAAAAATGAATATTTTATGTATATTCATATGTCATGTATGCAAAAATCTTCATTTGTAAAGTAACGAGTAACTAAAGCTGTCAAATAATTGTAGTGAAGGAAAAAGTGTAATATTTTCCTCTGAAACATAGTAGAAGCAGAAAGTGGCATAAAAAGAAAAGACAAGTACAAGTACCTCAGATTTGGAGTACAGCAGTACAGTACTTGAGTATATGTACTTACATTCCACCACTGCCTACTGTTGTATTGCAAAATTACACTTTTCATTCCTACACAAGACAAAATGTCAACTCATAATCTTACAGCAGGTAGATTGATGTTAAATATGCTGTCCACATTGATGCTCCCATTTGGAAAAACTTTTTAATGACTAATTTTAATGACTAAATTCCTCTAGCGCCACCTTCGGGACAAACCTCTGCCCTTTTAACCCGACTGTTTTTAAGGATCTAATTATAGCACAATCAGTTTGTTTGTTCTGTCTAATACTTGTGTTTTGTGGCTTTGAAACAAGTACAGGCTGCTTGCATGGCTTTATACTTTGAGTGTTGTTGATTCAATTCTATTATTTTCTAGGTTGAAATTAGACATGTACGTTTTCTCTGAGTGCCTTTAGTTAAATGACATTTGTAGTAAAGACACTAATGGTGGGCTTAGCATTTTTGGTGTGTGTTTGTTTGCAAGGGTGTAGAAAAAAGTCAAAGGTCGAGTGTTTTTGAATTGTAGAAGGAATCTGTAGAAGGGAGGAAATTAGTGTTTTGACAGTGACATACTGCAAACAGGTTTAATTTCCCAAAAAATACTCTGAGCCTCGGTAGCTTTTAAAGTGCGATCAAGCTGCCATTAGACGAACTGATGCACTTGTGCCTTATAGCCTCTGACCTTTTTGTCTTCAGAATCAGAATCAGAATCAGAAATACTTTATTGATCCCCAGGGGGAAATTACACAATCTGTTTATTGCACAATTGAAATTAAAGATTATGTTATGAACACTATGAAAAGATGAAATATAGAGTGTAAAACTACAAAACGATACATTTTTACAGCTCATTATGTCCTTTTTTAAGATGGTGAACAATAAGGGGGTGAATTTATGTAAGTGTACTCATGTTGGTCTACAGTGTTATGGCACCACCCTCTGGTGGATGTCAGGAAATGTTGTGTTTGAGAGTAAAAGACTTAAAGTAAAATCTACATTTTTTCAACTCCCTGCTGTTTCCAAACAGAAGAAGACTGCTGAAGCGTTCTTAGTTCTGAACACTAGTCTATAGATCAAAATTGTGTAAGCACTAACATGCACAATTTTAACAGGATGCCAATATTGCATTTTACAGTTTCATATTAGCTTATGAATGCATCATTTTCTGTTCATATCCATATACTAACCTGAAAAATGTGTAAGCAGCAAAACTGCTGAATTTAGTCAGCTTTGGCTAAAACAAGTGATTAGATAGATTAGATAGATTAGATAGATTAGCTGTTGATATAATTTAACCACAGTAACAAAACAAACACTGGCTTTGAGTGAGGCAGTAGGAGGCCTAGTATTTCTACTATGTATAAAACAAATAGTCTCTCTGATTTAGTTCTTAAATGGAAATGCTGATGGCCATTGCAGTGCTGATATTTGTTGCAGTGATAGATGAGAACAGTGGAGCGAAAGAAACCTCGCTGTATAAACAGGAGTTCGGAAAACAGCCACCCAATTGTTTTGCTTATGCTCTTGGATGTGAGTGCTGTCTCCCCCTCGGATATTAAATACCATTCCATTTAGAGCGATGGCAGTCCTGATGTAACTGCCAAAGCAAAGCCGCACTTCCTATTGGGGATAGGAATAATTTAGAGAATTACATGGTAATAAGTGTACTAATGCTGAAATCTCTTGATAACAGTTAACACATAGGAAAAGCAGTTATAGTCATAATTGTTAGAATTAGAATATTTCTGCAAGAGCACTGTGTGTGTGTTTACTTTGGCGAACCATTATTAGTGTTTACACTCATGTTAGTCCAGGTGGAGATTATTTTCAGGGGGATTTTCTACAGATAACATGTAATATTGAATGTGTTATCATTTTATAATCCAGGGGAAAGGGCTCTTTGACCTGAAGCTGTTTGTCTTTGTCTTAATGAAGGTATTATTGGTGACACCCAGGAAATTGTGAAACAACATTAGAGATGGAGCCAGAAGCTCAAGACCCAGACACCAGTGATAACTTGGTCCCTTGGTCAGGTTCAGATGGTTCCCAGGAACTTTGTGTCTCTGAGTCCTACTATGAAGATGATGCCAGTGATGCAGAGTACCCTTTAGGCCCTCAACCTGCTCATATCCCGAAGTCTGACCTTGAGTCCCCAGAACGCCTGCAGACACAAGACTGGGAATCTGCAGGTGAGCAACGGTCCCTGCCTGAACTCAGTGGAAGTGAAGAGGATGTTTCATACCAAGAAGAGGATGACATCTACCGCAATGAATCAAGAGAGTCCATTACAGAGTCTCCTCACATCCAAACCTCACCAACATCACTGTCCCCACGTACAGAGCGCCCTGAATCCGAGCCTCACGCTGGCCAGATATCACGGCCGCATTCCCAGTCCTCTTCCTCCTCTATTGGCTGTGCCGCTGATATGACCCTGGCCTTGACCCTGACCACAGAACAGCCCCTGGGAGCCAGTAATAGGCAGGGCCCGGGCACTGGGAACAGGAGGGTTGAATCCTCAGAGGAAGGAGGGAGTAGTGAAGCACCTCCTGCTTCTGTCTTCTTTGGAATTTCAAACGAGGCTGCTGAGCAGGCAGAGAAGTGGAACTCGGAGTCTGACACAGATCTGTGCAGACCGGACAGGCACAGGGCAAGGCATACACGTAAGTATCTACCTTCTACCCTCACTTGTTATATTCCATTGGACATATAAAGACAGTATTGCAAACTGTACAGCATGTAGTACATGTTTGTTTTTCTAAATTTAAATTATGTATGATTTATTAATAGATAAGATATAATGTTGTGTTTGCTTTACATGCAGCCTGAGGCGCAAATTAACTTTTGCTAATAACCTTAAATTCCATGTTCTGCCTGTAATTATTATAGATGTTATATGAAGCAAGAGACTTGTGCAAAGCACTATGGTTGCTGGTTATTTTCATGCTGCAACGAGGGGTCTATTTGAGGTGGACTTACAGGGAGAATTCCCATGGCTTTAATAGTCAGAGCAGGACAAGAATAAAATATGACCATATGATGAGGCAGGCAGAAACAAACTTGACAGACACCAGCATGTGTCACCCTGGCCTGTCACCCGATCCCTTTTCCAATCGTAAGACTTGACTGCAATGGAAAGTGAGCTCCTCACTTTCCTTGCCTCATGGACCCCCCAAAGTTAGCTGTAAGTAAATATGATGCTTTTATTAGTGTGCTTGCTTCAGCAGGGGCAACTGCAGAATTTCTCTTACTTGTTATTAGTGTGCTTGCTTCAAATAATAATAATAATGGTTTGGTTTCATCTGCAAACTGAGATCAAATAATACCAAAGCACTGTATCAATCAAAATCCCCAAATGTTAAGCAAGTGTAATTGCACTATCTGTCCCATAGTTAGTTGACTTTACTGAGCATTGATCAGTTAAATACTGTAGCTTCTTAAATGACTAACAACATATCAAAATGAAATAATGTTTGCTTACTGTTTAATTACAGATTTGTATGTTTTTCATCTTCCTCACCTCCCTCCCTTCTCTCTTTCCCTCTCACTCTCTTCCTTTGTATCAGGGCTCATTCAGAACGAAAGCCAATCAGAAAGACAGGTCAAGGAGACCAAGTCTAAATGTAAGCGAATTGCTCGGCTTCTAACCAATGCACCCAACCCTCAAAATAAAGGAGCCTTGCTGTTTAAAAAACGACGCCAGAGGGTCAAGAAGTACACCCTAGTAAGTTACGGGACTGGTGAGAACAAGCTTGACAGCGAAGACCAAATAGAGGAGGAAATTGAAGAAGTCCAATCAGCTGGGTATAACTTTGTGGCAACAAGTGAATCTGAGTTTGAGGAGGAGTATTCTGTTTATCACCAGCAGCATAATTTAAGTCTGAATTGGGGAAGTGTTCGAGAAATGGAAGCGCTACCAGAAACAAAAGGGAAGGGTGTTTTGATGTTTGCCCAACGCCGCAAACGGCTGGATGAAATTGTATCAGAGCAGGAAGAAATGAGGAGTAAAGGATTACCCGTGGAGACATTAACAGAACCTGAATGTACAGAAGCGCAGAATATTTATGACACTGAGGACATGTACACGCATACTGATCAGGCCAACTACATGGATGCAAATCTCAAGCAGCATGTAGAATACCAAGAAAATATTCAACAGATGAATCACCTATCCAATGCGTCAAGACCCTTGGTGCCAAACAGAACTGCGAAGCCTTTCTTAGGATTTCAAGTCAGCACAACTGCTCCTGTCATGCCTGGTGGCGTTGTTCCAGTGACAAAGAAGCACGAACCGAGATTCAGAGTGCCTGTGCCTATTAACACTAACCCACAGGTTTGGTCCCCAACTGGAGACATCATAGCCTCAAGAGATGAGCGAATATCTGTTCCAGCTATCAAGACCGGCATCCTACCAGAGTCAAAACGGAAAGTCACTAATAAACAGCCACCAACGCTGGCACGAGGATCAGATCTTCACCTTCAAAACAAAGGAGAAAGGAGGTCTTACATTGAGTCAGAGGAAGACTGTTTTAGTCTAGGTGCTGAAGCTTGTAACTTCATGCAACCCAGAACAATAAAACTCAAGAATCCCCCTCTAGTTGCCCCCAAACCTACCATCAACCCAACCTGCCCACCATGGATGAGGAGGAGTCCCTCTGGTGAGCCCTATATTCCACCAAGAAGTCCGGTTTCACAACCTTCTCACAGTCCTGCTGGCCCTCATAGTCAGCATTACTTACAGCAGCAAGATTGGGCTCAGCTTCAACAGATGGCCAACCATTGGGCACCAGATCAAACACAGGCAACACTTCAAACACCTGCCAATGCCTGGGCACCGGTCAACTCCTCTTCTCAGCTTCATCTTCAGCCAAACACAAATAGCTGGAGTCAACAGCCGCCACGATCCCCTGTGAGTATGCAAGCCCGCAGTCCTACTTACAGCCCACATCACCCTCCTTCACCCTCAAGGATTAAGTCAGACAGTGCTCCACACTCAGTTGCCTCTTGCCCACCACAAGCAGGGAAGTCATACATCAAGCAGTCAAAAGCATCACAGGCCTCTCCAAAGGGTCGAGTCTCAGACAAAGGTGTTAATCGAGCTCGTGAGGGTACAACTATGGCGGGAAAAGGAGCAGAATTGTTTGCAAAAAGACAGTCCCGTATGGAGAAGTTTGTTGTTGATGCTGAAACAGTTCAAGCTAACAAAACAAGATCCCCCTCCCCAACCTTGTCCCTCCCTAACTTCTGGAGGTATTCTTCCAATGTTCGTGCCCCACCTCCTTTATCGTACAATCCCATTCTTGCTCCTTTTTACCCTCCATCAGCAGCCAAGCAACTCCCTTCCACAAGCCCAAAAATCAAGCCTAAGACCAAAGAGAAACCTAAAGCACCCCCAAAGCACCTCAACACCTTAGATATTATGAAACATCAGCCTTATCAGTTGGACTCGTCATTGTTCAAGTATGATGCAGTCCCTGAGGCCAAAAGCCCCAGCCCCAAACCAACTCCTGCATCAAAGTTTGAGCTCACCAAAACCCTTAAACATAGATCTGCCCCTTCTCATTCTTCTATTAATGCCCCTGAGCATGCTGTTCAAAGCAAGGCAGAAGTCCCTGCTAAGTCTCCTGTACCGGTAAGTTCTCAAAATTCTTCGGCCCGCCGAAACACAAAATCAGCTGAGCCTCTTGCAACTGACAAGCGCTTGGATGAAAAGCACACTGTCACACCTGCAGCCCATCACATAGCCAACAAGCAAGCACCAAGCGCCCGACCCGCAAGCACATCCTCCCAGCAGTCATCAATTGGTGACAGCATAGCTTCAGCTTTTTCTCCTGCATCTCTTATTGCTAGAGGCGCACGTCAAATGGCACCTCGGCCAAGATTTTCTGCGAAGAAGCCAGTGGTGACAGGCACACAGTGGAGGCCTGTTGCTGCACTTCATTAGTCCTAATACTGTATATGGTCATGTTTTGGTGTAGTCAACACTGAAGCGATAGAACACAATTACATGTGCAACTTGGTAGCATCTGAAATGTCTTATTTAACAGGTGGAAATGTGTAGACTTTTGCACTTCTAAATGTAGGCCACATCCAAAATAATTTACAGGATGCAGCTCTAAGGATATATTTAGCTGGAGGAAAGCATGAAAGGGCAGTTGAATGTACAGCAAAGCTAGCTTAAAACTGTAAATCAATTCAATATAAACTAAAATAAATAAAGAACTTTATAAGCACGCTATATCATCTTCCTCAAACATGGGAGGTGCATGTGTGTTCGAAAAAGGAAATGTGAGACTAAATACTGTTGAGTGATTCTCAGGAAGTGCTTTTACATGTGCAATAATATGTGCAGAGAGCCTTGTTAAACTAAGGTGTCTAGTTTGAGTTGTTTTTCTTTCTTTAGTTATTTTTCTTTTATATGAAATAAGACTATATGCATGACATGCATTTGTATCTAGTAGTCATCATTGACCCCAAAAACTACACACAGCAATAACATTTATTAATACATTTATTTATTGAATTCAAATTTAAGTTCAAAATATACCCGAATAACACTGAAAAAACATTTTTTATTATTTAGTGTGTCTTGGGAGAAACTGTCTATGCACTTCTTTTTTTGGATGCATTCAATTTGCAATTCCTTCAGTCTCATTCCAACCTTTTATGGCATCACAACAGCTAAAAGCATTAACTTTAGTTGTGATCATTAACCCTGATGAATGTTTTTATGTGGATATATTTTCTGCAATTGTCATAGTTATGGCCAGTTATTTAGAAGAGATTTGACTATTCCGCTATTGATTCACATTACCAGTAGCAACTCCAAAATGAAAATAGGAAGCAATTGTCTTGTTTGTTTTTATGTCTCTGTCTTTCAAACATATCACTGTTTATTGCACTTCTTGTACTCAGCACAATCATGCAATTAAATTTCTCTTTCCTTCTACTTGTGCACTTCTTGTGTCATGAGCTTCTTTTGCTGAGCTACTGTATTACTGCTTTTTCTGAGTCACCATTGTTTCCTCCTTTTTCTCACTGCCTCACACTTTCACACAGAATTTACTCATATTTACTGAACCTTCAGCAATGTCAGTTTTCTAAGATTAACTTAATTATTGGCTATTTTCAACAACTTATTGCTCATATTGATAGAAAATGGTAATTTGCTAAAGGTTAACACTGTCACTCACCAGTACGACTTTATGTTTCAACTTCACCTTTAGCTCTGAATGTGAAAAGTTTGGAACTATGATCTTGGCCCGCAAAAGATTTTCTGCACACTTTTGTAGGACGGTGCTGATAGTCTATTGAAGGGAAATCCACTCTAAAGCAGAATTTACATTTTGCTATTCCAGTGATTTCTTGACTTGGAAGTCAGTATCTACTCTCACAGTAAAACAGTTACCTTTATGTATTGAAGCATTTTCTTTATTTTTCAATTACATCTAAAGACAGACCAGATTCTGCTCTCACTCACTGTGAACACACCCCCACACTTCAAGATGTCACACAGCTACTCCCACAGCTAGCAAATCAACCATGGCATGGAGTGACAAATATTGCAGTATGGCAACATTATGTGTTGCAGTAAGTTTCTCTGCTTGAGTGAGAAATACAAACAATATTGAATTGAACGCAGAAATATACAACAATCAAAACATGGTTTCTTAGTGGAGAAGGATCAGTCAAACACTCCTATGTTAGCCCTGACAACTAGTTTTCAGTGCTGGATAATTACAGCAAGACTTATTCAGTGGTGAACTATCCTCGTGTGCCCTTTGAAATGAGTTCATCTTTGTTTTGGCTTTAAAGCAATTTTCAAGCCTCCGTTTGTCACACACAGCTGCACATCCCGGGATATTTGTTCCTTTAGCTGATTTAAACCCAAAGACACAACCAACACTGATAGGACTGCAGCAATTCCCTGTGGCAATATGACAAATGTTTGTATCATACCTTAGCTGCTAAAGGTAGATGAGGTATTAATGAGGTGGTCATTGTTCCAACCAACAATTCCAGACTGTAGACAAGAAAGCCTTTGTGTAGTTGTCAAGCATCCCTGAATATTGATGATTCAAACAGTAGTGTACAAGATTTGAGAAAGTACAGGTTCCAGTTCAGGTGAGATACCACTTAAAGGACAACAGTAAAGGTCCTGCAGATGATTTCACTTCTTTTGGCTGATTAGACGTTTTGTCCGAGTTGTGTGGGCATGTAAAGACTGTATTCGATTGACATCACCCTCTCTCTCATGTTTGCTTTGTTGTGCCTGCCAGTGTGGGACAAATTAAATCCTTATCATTCACATATCCAGCCTCACCCTGCCCACTTTCAACCTGAGCAGAGGTCTCATCATCCAGAATAAGTCCAAGGCCTTTAGAAATGCTCTATTTTAGAGTGGATTTTCCCTTTAAGCAGATGAAACAAAGACACTTTGGCACATATATAGTTCCAAGCAAAGCTTCACAATCTTTTAAATGTCTTTGGTGTTGTAACATTATCAGTTGTTTTAAGTTTCTTGAATCAACAGCAGGTAAGTTCTTAAAACCTAATTTATTTTCAATATTTGTTAATGTCTCAAGTGCTGGTTCAAGATCTTGCTCATACATTTATACCAAGCAAACCTTTTTATGGGATTTATAGGAAAACTCAATCATCTTGTTGGTTTACAAATCCAGGCTTTTCAGAAGATAGTGTCAGGTATGTGTAGCCAAAATCAGTGGTCCCATTTCACAGAAGAATTAATTAATTTAAAAAAGTAGAAGAGGTTCTCAAGATGCAAATTAATCAATTTATTCCATGTGCAAAGGACCAGCTTTAGCACAACTTACAGAGCATGTAATTCTAGATACATAAATAGGCTATCAGAGTAGTAGCAATGACCAATCAGGGAGTAAGGCTGCTTACCTAAGTTGTGCTGAGGATCGTCCTTTTACCAAAACATTCACTTTTTTCACATTGTGTCACTTTTAGCCCATGGAATAAACTTCTATCACTTCTACTTGTTTTGTGCCAGCAATTCTTTTATAAAATTGGAATAGCAAAACTATCATTCATTTGTTTGTACCAATTTGTTCACTAGAACTTATCATTTAATTTCAAATAAAACATGAATAAACTAGAACATTATTAGTTGTCCAGACGTCCATGAAGCCAGAGGGTGGCAGCAAAGTCTGCAACACTGCTGTCTACTAAATATGTGCTTTTCTTTCAGGGATTTGGTAGAAGCCGCTCCCTGAGCCTGCCCAAGCGACTGAATTCGGTGCCTTCTCCCGGACTTCTGTCACCCGTGAGCATGCCTGGAATCCAGCCGTCATATTTACCTACACAGAGGCAAACATCCTTTCAAGAAAAAGTCTGCAAGCCACTGTCACCGTGGGAGGCAGCATCCAGAAGCCCCATTGGTTCAGTGGATCAGGCCTTTGTGTTTCAGAGCCTCCCGTCATCTGTTGCCTCTAATGTCAAAGCTGCAGGGCACCGCAGATCTCTGCCAGAGCCTCCAGATGAATGGAAGCGTAGGGTGTCTCTTGATCCTGCAGCTGTCAGTAAGAGTCATTATCATGCGGCCCCAGCTTTTCAGGCACCATCCATGAGTAGGACATTTTCACCTGAGAAACCAGCCTTCTATGGGCCTCCCTTCAGACCTGCCCAGCCTCTAAGGTCTCCCAGTAGGGCCAGCATTGGATACATGGGACATGGCTCCAGTCCAACAAACTACTCTCCCTTGTGTGGTGCAGTCCAGAGAAGTTAATACAACTTAGATGAGGTCAGACAGACATCAGACAAAGAGAAATATATGTTTATATTAACATAAATGATATATACTGCAGAGGATCATGCAAAGTATATTGAAGATGAAAGACAAAAAAGTATATTTGGCCCAAAGAGATGGAATATGTTCGCTCTATTGTGTTGAAAGATTGGTTAGGTTATTGTTGACATGTGTTGGTTCAAAGATACACAACAAGTCTGAGACTTAGGAATCGTTTAGACAATTTATCATGTTTGTTTTACATTGTTGATGTCACTATGTTCATGGTACGAGTGGTCACTTGGTTTGAAGGGCACAACGACTCACTGTAGCTATTGCGCTGTGTTGCTGATGAGATATTACCCTGATAAGCATCAATGGGATTTTGTGTCTAAGTGATCATTTCAGAATGATTATGTTTTGGTATTTTTTTATATACTGATTAAGGGCAGAAGAGGACCACTGCAGTCAAGAAAAATGTTAAGCGTTCGTTATGTGTTATGAGAGCTAAAACGAATGTGTAGAAGATGAAAGAAAGGTTTGGTGGATTCATTCTTTTAAATGTTGTTGTTGATGTTGTTGCTCACTGAAAATACTGGTAATTTATGACATTGTTGGTTATGAATATTTAGTGAGAAATAGGGCACTTTAAGAAACCTTCTGTGTGGCTTTTCAGTCATGTAGCTTTAAAACTCACTGTGGCTTTTGTGATCACTTTTTCAGGTTGGCGTTACGCAAATTCTTTCATGTCTGAGTATTTCATACAGCGATGACCATTATAGATGTTACTCGTCTTGTTTTAATATGTCTATTCTCTCACTACTATTGCAGTGGCGATGGCAAGTATATTCAAAGAGTGAATATTTCTATTAATCAGGAGCACTTTGTAGTGACTGCCAGTGACATACATGCTATCTCTAACTGCTCTAAAGAAGCTACAGTGCATTTTTAGGAAAGCAGTTGCAGTAAGTGTTGCATCTTGACATTGGCTTTATTCAAACTGACGAGATTTCAAAAGGGATATAAGCTTTTTTTTTGCTATTATTAAGAGGAGTAAATGTTGCATGCATACATTCAGTACATTCAGAAGTATTCCACTTTTGATCGCACACTGTGTGGTGTTAAAGTGTAAACATCAATGTGACTGATGTAGCCATGTTTCTTGCCCATCAGGCTACATTTTTGAGGTTTTTACCCTGTGTTTGAAGATTTTCTTGAGGAAATGTTATTCTTTTGCACCTTTTAAACACGTACTGAAAAATTAAAATACTTGAAAAAGTCTTTAAAGTGTTATTTCTTGGCTTTAATTCTATGCTTGAGGTCCATTGACATCATGCTATAATTCAAAAAGTAAACATTTCATTACAAAACATGGTTTTGATTCACTCTCTGATTATGTCTTCTTTGTTTATTCAAATACAATTTATATTATAATATACAGTTAATACTGGTTCAAATAATTGGCAGCAGTTTCCAAAACAAGTGATCTTCTCTCACGTATCAACAGTATATTTCATTCACAAGAGATTAAATGTTCAGTATGTCTGAAACATGACAACAGGTTTAGCTGCCAGGGTAATGACCTTGATGCTGCTTTATAAAAATCTTTTTGGCTGACCAGCATCTCAGGGATAAGACTGCTCTCCCCTCACTGATCTGTATATCATTATCGAGAGTCAGTGATCATACATAATAACAGTAACACAACTCCGTCTGAAGAGAGGAGCACACAAGTAGCAGCTGTGCTCAGCATTAACGACCTCCCTAACTCGAAGCCTCGGAGGTTACATCAACCCACAGAGACACGCTGACTTTGAAGACTCAACACAAGGAAGGAAATACGTCTCTGGAAGGGAGTCCTTGCCTCAAAGAACATCAGTGAGGAGGAGTGTGCTGTCCATCCTCTACCCCCCCCCCCCCCCCTCTCTCTGGTAACTATCCTTGCCCCATGGTGTTCGAGAGTGGTTTTGAGTGTTTGGCAGGTTAAATTTAGCCTATTGATGTAAGCTGCATTCCTTTCACAACAGACACAGAGACACTCTCGCAGTTTGGCTTTAGTGTCCGGGAGTGTGAAGATCAGGGAAGATCAAACTACCTACAGTAGGTTGACCCCTGGGCCTCCGTGTCTCCCCGTCAAGGATACAGGTTGCACACTAGGGATACCACCACAGGTACGGACAAGCCTCGTCAGGGTGTATTTTGTGAATATGTGGTTTATTTAAATTATATATAAGTTACGTTAGAGCATAAGAGAAAGTCACTGCATTTAACTAACTTTTATATTTTCTTTGATTTATAAGAGTCACTTTCTTGTGGTCTTATGCAACATTTGACAGATTATCAGTTAATCAGATACATTTTCTATTTTTAGAGTGATATTTCTTTGCTTTCTCTTTAGTTTGCATGGGAATAATTTTTAAATCGTAACAAATATAAAGTCAGCAGATGGGCACAATTGAGTTGTTTAAGGTTTTTTAAAGAAGCGCATTTAGAGTCGTACCATCATCATCATGTTCTGCATTTGACAACAAAGCAAGACTAAAAACATCGCCAGTGCAAAATGTAAGAAAGCTATTTTGGATATTAGCACTTTTTGTTTTTGTACTGCTGGACATTTGTTGTGTCCAGCGATGCCTACAAACATGTACAATATTCACCCTTGACCTTTACACAGGTGATTTATTTTGTGACAACATTAAAAGGGAGATGCCACTAACATTAGCTCACGAACTAAAAAAAAAATGATCCAGTGACGAGGCCAGATTTAAGAATTACGTATATGGTACCAATGCTAGTACAATGGGGCTTTAGGATTACGCAATGCATTGTAATCTGTTATTTAACCTCTACAGAGATTACTGTAACATGACAAACACTGATATGGCAGATTTATTTGACGGGGCACCTTCCAAATCATCTTCAAATTCAAATAGAAGCTGACAGCAAATGGAAGACAGACTTTGTAGACTGAAAAAAAGCTGATTGTACTGGTATATTACATAACGGAAAAGAATAGGGCATTTAATACGTCATTATCACAAGAAAGAGTTTAGTTCTGTTCTTGTCACCTTTTCAATATTGTCTGTCAGTAATTGTTGACAAACAATATTAAATATTGTCTGACAATAACACAACATTACAGATTTTTTTCTCTGACAACTGATGAGAGATGATCTTACACTTGCACACCAAACAGCAAACTATGTATTTAGCTGTAACCTGTCAACGTACAGTTTTGGCCAGCACTGATGTTCTATGGGGTCATGGTATTAGGAGTAAACCTCCTTCTTTATGACTTGGGCAGAACAACTACATCCTGTGTCCTGTATGTGTTTCCAGTACTCCTGTGTTCTGCCAACCTTGCCAAAGCCTCAATGTCACAATTCTGTACAATGCCAGCTGGAGAGAGGAAGAAGCGCACAGCAGCTATTTGCCGAGAGGTCCATGGTACCAATGGTATGATGTTAGCATGAGGCTCAGCGGACAAACACACTGCTGCAAGATAATAACTATTCTGATCTGGGTTCAAAATGTCAGGGCTGCACTCCCGCACTTGCCATAAATAAGCTAATGGGATGATTTAATACCTATGGTGGTTAATCCTTTGTCGTTGTCCTTTGCAAAAGTCTATTTCTGGAGAGGGGAGGGAAGTTGTGAGGGCCAACTGGGTAGCAGTTTGGATAACGTCCGTGACAGCTGGGGCACATTCCGCCTGTAATGGTGGATGAGGAAGCATCACGGACATCCAAAACTCTCAAGTACAATGATAACTCATTTTCCATGACAGTGCTTATAAAATGGAACAATTGAATTTTGTGACACCTTTGATGTCATTTGTGGACCCTCCCTTAAACCTATTCAGCTGGCAAAATTATATCAGGGGACATTTCTGCATGTTTATTTATATTCTGTATCCAACAGTTTCCAGCTCTAAAACCAGGGCTGGATTAACCCGCTAAAGGGGCCCTGGGGTGAAAGTGAACCGTCTGCCACTATTCCCCCACCAACTTCCCAAATTAGTTTGTAATAATTTGATCAATTTATTTCAGAATATGCAGCATGTAAATAAAATATAAACTCATGCATTAAAGATATTAAAACAAGATCTTCCTACAAGACGGCCTTAGGATGAGGTTGAAATGCCACATTAAGGCATTCACCATTTCAGTCTATAGTGTGCTTTTGTAGTGTGTATTGCCAAACAAATTTGCAATTAATCAAATTACCATGATTACCACACCATAAACCTGGGGCCTTTGGGACCCTCAAGGCAGTTTCCCCCTTTTTCCCATTGTTGGAAACCCAGTAACATCAATGACAGATTAGTCTTTTGCTTTGTTATCCTTTTTAGAAAATGTGCCTTGACTGAATGATACATGTTGGCATAAATATGTGTTTCAGTTTTTGAAATTAGCATTAGCTCACCAATAAGTAATATGCAAAATGAATATACGGATATTAATGAGTGTCTACTAAAGTTATCTTCCTCTACACCTTTATTTTCTCCACTTTGTTGCCTGACAGGTGACACAATGGATCTGGGAAAGAAGCTCAGCACTCCTAAAGACATCATGTTGGAGGAGTTATCGTTGCTTTCCAACAGAGGTTCCCGGCTTTTCAAAATGCGTCAGAGGAGATCTGAAAAATATACATTTGAAAGTATCCAAAACGAGGCAAACGCACTGCTAAATGTGAGTCAACTTGTATGTGTCGTTCGGTCACTTCATATGTTTGAATAACTGGATATCGTGAACGCTGTCACTATCTGGTGTTCTGGCATTAGTGCTCTCTGCATGAAAATGTGTAAAATTGTGTGTGTATTACTCATCAAGAAAATTTATCAGGAAATATGCTCTTGAAAAAAAAAGTGTTACAACACATGGATGATAACTGAGACATGTGCCTCGTGCCTTTTGCATCCTCCAGCCAAATCTTCTGAGAGGCTGCTCGGGCACTTTGCTGAGGAGCTGCTCCCCAGTTTATCAGTGCCTGTTGATGTGTGTGTGTGTGTGTGTGTGTAATTACAAGTGTTTGTGTGCGTATTTATCTGAGTGCATGGAAGACAAGAGCAGCTAGAGATGTGCCAACTTTACTCAGAACATGTGCTGTACTTTATTCTGTTTTGCAGAGTGATATTTTAACTGAGAATACACACATGGTGGAAATTAAAGTGGACGCACCAGCTGATGGAAATACTGCTAATCCAGAAAACACTGTTTCAGGTAATTATGCTGTTCAGTCAGTGAGGCTGACTAATAAGTAAGATTTACAACGTTAGTGAGCTTCAAACATTAAAAAAACAAAAAAACAATCATAATCATAAGGAAAAAAAGGTGCTAACATTAGCTCTGTGAAGATTAGGTGAATGAAAATCATTCCTATATCTACCATTTCCTCTGTTAAACTGTACAGAAAATGAAGCCATTGTGCTGCACAGTCAAATAAAAGTGGCTGCTTATGTAATGCAGTCATAATAATAACTGGTATCATACAGTCATAACAGCTGGTCTTGTCTTTTGGCAACTAATTTCATGAGCTTGACAAACACATGTATGTAACTATGATTAATTATACAACCTGAGCAGCTTTGAATGCTTTATTGTATTTCATTGTATTTTAATAGCCAACAGAGCACTGTGCTTATTCTAAAACGCTCCAGTAGGGTGTCATCCCATGTCGACACATTATATGATGAGTGCACACTTCAACTATGTGCTATTTTAAGGCCTCAGATCGCAATGATGGACAACTCCGTCTGCCTGTGTAAGTGTTCCCTAAGCACAGTCTCAATTCATAATCCTATCCACTCTAAAACTGTAGCCTCCCCAAAAAAAGAAGGCTAAAGAAAACAGCTCAGCATTAACTGCAAACCAAACTGTCAGATCATTCTGCTGCAATGTGGGACAATCCTCCACAATATGATCCCACACTCATAATTTGCCTCCTTGACAGATACGACTGCGGTGAAGTTAAACGCCACAGCTATGCCCAAGTCCTACCACTCCCCGTGG
Organism: Enoplosus armatus; assembly: GCF_043641665.1. Classification (NCBI taxonomy): domain Eukaryota; kingdom Metazoa; phylum Chordata; class Actinopteri; order Centrarchiformes; family Enoplosidae; genus Enoplosus; species Enoplosus armatus. The sequence continues at coordinate 17,598,557 of NC_092181.1, forward strand.
GAGCAGGCGATCCTCAGTGACCCCGACCTCGCTGAAACTCTCAAACTGACAATGCCAGCACCAGACCCACGACCAGAGCTGCCTGGGTACAAATCCTTTAACCGGTGAGAAAACTATATGGCCTTACTTTGGTGAATTAGTACAAAGAGTAGCACTCACACTTGATGTCAATTTCAGGGTTGCCACTCCTTTTGGTGGCTTTGACAAAGCTCCCAGAGGAATCACATTCAAGCTCCCTGAGGTGGACCTGAACCCGCCCAGCTACCCAGAACTGCAGGACCCGGGGATGAAGAGGCCCACCTTCAACAGGACAGCCCAGGGATGGATTTCTGAGGGCACCCATCTGATCCTACCCACCGTTATCCTGGAGCCCATCAAAGTCCCAGAGTCTGATGACCTGTAGAGGCTCGCACTTGATGTAATCTGGCAACATGATGTTGGCTGTAGTATTTTGGCCCCGCCTGTGATGACGACAGTTCATTAGTAGCTCAGTCACAATTCCTCACCAACACTTGGGATTTCTCCCATGCAATGGACACAAAATGTTTCATGCATATGTTGACGAGAGTGTTTGGTGTACACTTAAAAACACTGTATTCAAAGAAAGTCATGTAAATAGCAAAAAGGAATGTGCAACACATAATTCAAGATGAATTTCCACTGATACTGACAGCAAAACTGTAAATTTTATAAATGTTCAAATGAATTGATTAATATGTAATGTAAATAAAGAATGCAACTTATTTATTGATGATACACAGCTGGAACATGAACTGTAAAGAATTGTATTACAGAAAAATACACAAATAAACTGATGATGCTCATTGCTATTTATTTATTTAAGATCTAATCTAAATAAAAGCTTCATGTGAAATGCTGAATATACAAGTAAAGATTGATTAAGCTATTAAGTTAATCTAAAGTTCAACACTAAAAACAGCCTGAAAAGAAAGATTTGTAGCAATAAAATAACAGTGAGAGCTCTGTTTTATGTCCCGTATCCTCCACAGAGGATTTATTGAAGAAATAATTTTGCATTTCATCTAAGAAACATTTTATCTTGAGGTCACAACAATCTGGGAGAAAGACGGAGGAACCTGGACTTTGACCTGTGATGACATGGAACTGTGTAATAATTAAAAACACAGCACATACATGGACTCAAAAAACTTTGACTTTATAGACAAATATATTTAATAACTGTACAAGCAATAACCGCCCCCCCCCCCCCCCCCCGCAGATCAATGCAAAATAGATATGGTTGCGCCTGCCTTGTGTCGAGGGAAATAACACTAAAGAGAAAATGTAAATGTTTGTTCTGTATTGTGTCGAGTCACAGAGGGACTAAAAACCTGTAACTTTACAGTATCACAACCTACAGTAACAATACTGTGTATGAGTGCAAAAGACACTGAATGTCTGTGAGTGATTCTTGGTGTTGAGCTCACTGTGTTTCTGAAGAATTGAGCTGGAAACATTCAAGCTGCATGATTTTACTTCTTCTAATACACACCCTACATACATACTGTACATTGTATGTTTAATAACTAACTTAATGCACATAATTTTTCTCGCTTCTGATTGTGACTGCACATAGCTGCTCTGGATGAAGGAACACACTCTGCCTTTCAGACAGCTGGAAACACAGAGGAGGCGATAAAGGAGAGAAAACAGGATCGAATTCAAGGCCAGCGGGAACTCATGAGCAAACTTCATACATGACTATCATTTCTCCAAAACCTCTGTAATCCAAAGAGTTTGCATGTCGTTGAGATATGAGCAATCCATCAAGTCAGATGTGCAAAAGTCATTTTACTTTTGTTTCAATACTGTCATGACAAGAAACGCCAATTTGTGTCATTCTAAATGATTTAATTCAGTACACGAATGCAAGAATGGGAGTGGGTTTTGAGGTGTAACTGTGAGAAAGTGTCAGGGGTTGACTCGGTTGTTCACTGAGTTTAAATTATAACTGGTGGCACAGCAACAGCAGGGGATGTTTCAGTTTCAGCTGTATAGAGAACAGGATCTGACTCTGACCTCAACATGTAAATCCTGTTTTATATAATAAATAATGTAATAATAGAACTAACTGCACTAAAACTAGTGCATAAACTCTAACTGCCCTTATAGCCACTGATTTAGGTGGTAACGCGTAGATATTTATAGCTGCTGCAAGTCTTTCAAAGTCTCTTTCTCAGAAAGGCTGAACTACTAGACACTGCAAACTGGGGGAAAAAAGAAAGAACCACAAAAAAAAAAAAACGGCTCTAAAAATAACCCAAAGAACAGTTGAGAGTTTGACAGCTCATCTGAACAGAACTCAGCTGTGCAACATTCAGAAGGAGAAACATGAAGCCTTCTTTCTTTTTAGGCTTTTTTTATAAATAATACCAAAAACTCTTCATGTGTCTCGAGGGAGGTTTCAGTGCTATTGCTGGAGCCAAGATAGGATCAGAGAAATGCTGCACTGTATTTATACACACACATGTCCATCCCACAGGCGGCACATGGTCCATACTATTTTTCCATATGTTCTCTTATAGCGCTGAATCTATCAGGACATGTATGAAAATTATGGTATTTGCTTATTTGAACTTCCTACAGTCAAAATGTATCATCGAAGTGTTTTTCTCTCTGATTGTGATAGAAGACGTTCCTGTTTAATATTCACGAACAGATTTCATTCTTGGACTCAAAATCAGTGAGGACTTCTCAGTGTAACAACTCATGAAGAGTGAATTCACGCTATTTTTCACAGGCTGGCCGGCATTGCTGTAGACTCACACACACACACACACACACACACACACACACACACACACACACACATGTACACACAGTACTGTAAATAATCTAATATTTATATCTGTATAAATATAATCTGTATTAGTAAAATGAATCTGAAAATTGATTTGTAACTGTACTCTGTAATGAAGCTATGTACCCAGACATCACACCATTACTTTGTTCTATTTTGGTCATGATCCACTAAAAACTTATGTGGGAAAAGAACAACTGAAAGAGAGAGACACACACCAATTACTGAGTGTCATTTTTTGCTGACTCTGGCTTGTGTGCGCCATCAGCCTCTTTCAGTCGTCCTGTCTCCACTTAAAACCTGCTCAGCTCTGCAGGCTTTTCCCCCTCCAGACCCTCCATCTGCCCCCATTTTTCTGATTCCATGTCCTGTTTACTGCAGCACGAGAGCCACGCCGATAGAAATGGTAGATTTAGAATATTTTTTGTTGCTATCTGATAAGAAAATGAATGCTTAATATTACCTGTTATTTGCAGCAGTGTAACAAATGGTAAGAAAGAGGATGACCGCATGACAACTTCTTTGTCCAGTGTGGCTTATTTGCACATTCTCTGTTTCACTTGGACTCAAAATCCAAATATAAAACAGTATCCTGTTTCTGTTGTGTGACATTTAAGTGAGAGCATTTACAAAACAAAAAAACACAGGCAGGGTTTAGTCCCCACAGTGCTGCATGATTATGAAACCAGTGCAGTCATGTGATGTCTTCTCTCATCATCATCATGACAAGTTGGAAGTCTGACCTTCCGCCAGCACACAGTTTGCCATGCAGGGATTGAAGATTGCAATACAGCAGCAGTGCACTTGAGGCTACACTAGGGGCGGAGTTTGACCTCTCAAGTCTCAAAACATCACTAATCCGCGTCGGACATTCTGACACAGGCCATCTCTGGCCCCCGTTTGGACGGAAAAGGGACGAATTTTTTCTCCCCGAAATAACGCCGTCCCGAGCGGGTCCGCGCGGCGTCAGACAAGAGGCTCGGGCTGCCGCCTGTGCGCGTGTCGGAGGGATTGGGAATGCTGCACTATGACAGATAGTGCGTTACATGCGTCTGGACATATCTGCAGTCATTTATAGGCAGTTTTTTTTTTTTTTTTGCGGGATTCGGCGAGAAGTCTTGGGGTTTGCGCGTTGACAGCTGGACCGCCCTGCGCCTTCATTGGAGGCGAGCAGTCAAGTATCCGCTTCCCTTTAAGGTGAGTCGGCAGAGCATTTGTTTTCTCAACGCCTGAATGCAAGTTGCGGCATATTTCTGCTACTGTGGCTGACCGGGCGCTGTTCCCACGTCTCCTGCGGTGGGAGCGCGCTCGCCGAAGCTTTTGTTTTTATTTTTAAACGCATGAAAAGCACAGGACGGCCACGAAGTCCCGCTCACTAAAGGATTTACGTCCTCTTTATGAACCCTACTGCAAAGATGGGCGCTTATGTCAGACCGTATAGGCCTATACAGGCATCACATGGTGTCAAGAGAGGTTGGTGCAGAAACACATGTGGGCACTGACACCTAATGTAGGCTTTAAGTATGATTTCACGTGATGAAAACGTTAGAATATGTATGAAATAGGTCATTTTGTGACTGTGGGGTGAAATGAAAGGCCTGTAATCAGTCGTTCTTTGAACATATAAATTACAGGTGCATTTACAAATAAGCCTACAGCAAAATAAAATATACTATATGCCTGTAGAAGTTTGCCACCCCTTAGAAAAATCATAATTGTGTGTCTTGCTCATCAAATTATAATTGAAAATATTGATTGACTCCCCCTATGTATGTACATTACAAATGTAAACAAACCAGAGCAGCATCACATCAAGATGAATAATTAATTTAGTTGTTGTCTAATGTCAATATGCTTGTTGCATATGTCAGTATCTTTGACTTCAGGCTTCAGCTCTGTGTTTTGATTTTTTTGGTGGCGGGGTGAGGCTCTTGTTTACGTTTATTTGTATTAAGATTGCAGCGTAAATGTAATTGAGTTTCAAATAAGACAAGCAGTTGTTGTTTGTGTTGAATATTGGCAGCTATTTATGATGGTAATACATTATCATATCCATAAAAAGATTATGTGTTCCAGAGCAAAACTAAACTGTTCACTATCCTTACACCATTTTAGGTTTTATGAGAAAATAATAATGATACAAATGATTATAATGTCTTAGAATTTATTGTAACATTGTGCCCATGCATCATTATTGTACCTCTTTATTTTTAATTGCTTTTTCTGCAAGCTGTGTATCAGTGATGAAGCAATAACCGGGTCCAGTACAAATAAAAACAGGTCTAAAGGTGTCTGAACATCTATAAATCATGAGTTTAATTTGAATGTAATTATCAGACCACAAGTTAATGAGGTTGTCTTTTCTCTATAAGCAGGTGTGAAGTCTAAAAGCCTCAACAGCAACAGTTAAAATGTTGTCGTGTTCTTGCATCAGCCGGTGTGGTGGTCACAATGCAGACTGTGAAGGCTGCAGATCATAGAGGTGGCACACATCTCAAAGTTCAGTATTAATAGTATTTAAGACAATGAACTTTAGTGGATTTTAATCTTACTTTAGTGTTTATATCTGCTATATTCAGCTGCTCTTTTCAGAAGTGCTTAATTTAATGAGGTTGTGCTGAAATGGTTACTGCTCTACTTTTTAAGCATTAGTTGGATATTCAGCCTTGCCACTCGTGTTTGTACATTTACAGTTTACCTCTTCCTTCTTCATCTGTCCTCACATATTGTCCAGTTGCCATTCAATGTCCAGTAGCACATGGCTGAGGCTGCCCTGTGGCTGATCCAGACAATGCTTTCAACTAACCGCTCCGGAGGTGCGTGGGGATGAAATGGATGGAGCCCATGGCCAGACCAACGCACCAGCTCCCACCTCCCAGCATGTCCAGCCGCAGCAAGTCTCCCCCCAACTCTGGAGAAGGTAGATGACATGATTCATCTGGCGTCCAACCAAATCAGTCATTTGGATTAGTGATGTAATGAAAACGGTGTCCAAGATGAACTGAATTTTCATCCTGTGTTGCATATTATGCCTCCATAGTGCCATGCAATAATAATCACATTTTGAATCATTAGTATATGAGTGCAGACTTTAAACTAAAATGCACTGACACTTACAACATGTTTGTGTGTTTAGTATGTTTTGAGTGGGTAATTGATTTTTTTAAAGTTTCATTTTCCATTCAGCTCAGATTTTAATGAAACATAGTTTACTTGGGACAATAAAACATCCACAACCTATTATATAATATAATATAATGTTTTTAAAGTTACAAATGGGGTGTAAATTGCTTTGAAAGACACAAAGACACACAGAAGATACATGTGAAAACCTGAGGATTGTTCATCAGTTGCAGGCTCTAACTCCATGTCATGGGTGAAGATGTTCAAAAAACCTGGAGGAGGCCTGAAGAAATCCTACCAGCCTGGGAGCATGCTGTCTCTCGCGCTCACCAAAGGCCTGCTGAATGAGCCCGGGCAGAATAGCTGCTTCCTGAATAGCGCAGTTCAGGTGAGGACCATTTTCTAAATTACTGAAAGAATACTGAAATTACATTACTTCACTCCACTGACATAATTGCAAAACTGTCTCAAATGCTCAAATAAACAAACTATAAATTCTCCTTCTAGCATTTCCGCACTCACTTAGTTTCAAAACACTACACTGTAAAGCTGCATATTAACAAGTAAAGCTTGTTTTTATGCCATAGTTATGTTTTTGGGTTGTCCATCCGTCTGTCCGTCCCATTCTCGTGAACGTGATATCTCAAGAGCGCCTTGTGGGAATTTCTCTAAATTTGGCACAAACGTCCACTTGGACTCAGGGATGAGCTTATATATTATATTATATTATAAATTATATTATAATTTGGTAGTTAAAGGTCAAGGGTCAAAACACGTTTTTGGCCATAACTCAAGAATTCACGACCATATTTCACAGTTGATCGGACAATGAATTGGTGACACTTTTAACTCAAAGGTCAAAGGTCACTGTGACCTCAAAATTACCTTGACAAACACTTTTTTGGCCGTAACTCAAGAATGAATGTGGTAATTATGACAAAATCTCACACAGATGTTTAATGGGATACAACGATGAAGTGATGACATTTTTTACCCAAAAGGTCAAACGTCAACTTCACTGTGACATCATAATGTCCTTAGTCTACGCCATAACTCAGGAACAGAAGAGGAGATTGTGACCATATTTCACAGTCGGTAGGACACTGAATCAGTGACACTTGACTCAAAGGTCAAAGATCATAGGCCATAATTTAGCGATAATTTAAGAATGAAGTGTTGGAGCGTGCCTAGTTAATCGTGATCCAGTGAGTGAATAAGTTTCACCTACAGCTCATAGAGAGGATTCACATCTAAAACTGCCAGGAGAAAACAAAAGCACCACATTTTGTGTAGCTATACTCTATATACTATAAGTATCCATCTTTACATAGTAATCAAGTACATGTGCACTTGTTTAGCCAATTCATCTATGCTGATCCTTCATTAATCAGTTCAACAATGTATATTCACTAGAATCATACATATATACCATCAATATAGTGATAACTTCCATTTAGTCCTCACTGCATATATTATATGACTCTGCACAGACATGGATGTAAAGTGAAACTTGGGGCATACAACCGCCGGGCGGTATTTCTAGTTTTTTATGTGTGGTTAAGTTAGAGATGCTGGGACTCCGCAAACCAAATTAATAAGCTGAAAATGACTAAAAGCTGAGAAAAGCTGCAGAGTTGAGTGTTGATTTTCAGTGGGTTTGGCAGTACTAGCAACAAAGACATTTGCTTCAATGGTAATATCAAAGCTATTGTTTATAAGATCTTTCCCTTCTAGATAAAATTGAAGTGGTTTCAGTTCATATCAGTATTTTGATGAGTGTGCTGTTGTTGAACCTTCACAGGTGCTTTGGCAGCTGGACATTTTCAGGAGAAGTTTGAGGCAGCTCTCAGGTCACTTCTGTCTCGGTGATGCCTGCATTTTCTGTGCTTTAAAGGTTTGTATGTTTCTGTACTTTGAGCTAAACCTGCCATTATGTGTAGTACTGTTGAATATTTCTAATTTCGTTTCTCTATGATACTGGGGATGATAGATATTGATGCTATAACAACTCGTCTGTGAAAATAGAAATCTGTCGTGAATTATAATGTGATGAGGATCATCACCCTCATTTTCAGGACAGTTACTAATCATTGTTTTTTCTTTTTCAGAGTATATTCAGCCAGTTTCAGCAGAGTAGAGAGCGTGTGCTCCCCTCCGACAGCCTGCGTAACGCCCTAGCTGAAACTTTTAAGGATGAGCAACGCTTCCAACTTGGCCTGATGGATGATGCTGCTGAGTGCTTTGTACGTTGACACAGTTTGCCTTTGGCTTTTAATCAAAGTAATACCCAGTGGAAGACCTTTCCACAGTAACTGTGTATTAAATAATAGTTATGGTGCTTCCTCCTCTATGACACTGAAGGTAAAAAGAAGCAGATGCCACTGACAAAATGCTTAGGCTCTGTGTAATCACCGGTTTTATCTACTGCCTCTTGCTTTTTAGCATATTTAAGCCCTGTTAGGATTGTATATTGGATTTAGTTGATTAAATTTGCCTCTTGGCTGAGTTTTGTGCATTTGATCTTTGTCTGTTTTGTGCCTACATCATCTGAAATTCCCTTACTTATAGTTGTTTATGTTGTGTATATTGACCTCAGTCTGACTTAACATCACAAGCCAAGATTTTTTTAAAGAGGGACACCATTTTATAATCTACAGCCATTTTAAATCCAAATATTATATTGTTAGTTGATTTAATGCATGTGTTATTCAGTGACAGCAATGTAGTTATAGAATTGGACAAAGATGTATATATATATATATATATCCATATATGTATAGTGTTTCACATACATGTTAAAGTGAATGACCAATTTACAGTTTGTAAGGAAACTGTCGAGCTGAACTTTAAGGTTAAGGACAGGATCCTTCAGTTTTTATGTTTCTAACTGTGCAATAGTGCTGTGTAGCATGTGTGTATCTTCTCTTATTTCCCACATATTAGGAGAACATCCTGGAGCGAATTCATTTGCACATAGTTTCAGACGCTGCGACTGATGCTTGTTCATCCAAATCCTGCATCACCCATCAGAAGTTTGCAATGATGCTTTATGAGCAGGTAACTAAGTTTTTTCAATACCATTGAAAAACAATACAGTGCTGTAATATCATGTGTATTAATGTTAAATACATGGGGACAAAAATATGATGTTTTACAGTAGAAAGAATAATTACTGTAAGTAGAATAATAATAATAAAGGAAGACTCCTATAGCTGCTTTAACTAAATGTTAGAGTTAATGTAATCTGTAAAATAATGTGCAGCTTTTCTTTTGCAGTTTGTGTGTCGCTGCTGCGGTGCATCTTCAGACCCGCACCCATTCACAGAATTCGTACATTATGTCTCAACCACTGCTTTATGGTGAGTACTTGATTTATTGCCATGGCTTTAAAAATGGGATACACAAAAAAATCAGGCCAGAGTGCTAATCCTGATTTAAATGTCAAAGTATTAAATAAGGTTGCTAGAAAATTATTTGATTGCAATTGTAAGCATCTTAGATCAATTTCCCTCCTGTCCTCCAACATTGAGTCTCTTAATAAATATTGTGTGTTTTCGCTGTTACTGTTACCACATACAATATGACCATGCGTAATGCTAAAGTTGACCTATCTTTTTGGCACCTGATGAACAGATTAGCACACAAAAAAATCATTGTGTTTTGTATGACGCTTGAGCAAAGATTTTTGGGATTTAATCAAGTCATCGTATTACTTTGAGCTGCACCAAACATCTAAACACCCAGTGTTGATTATTATTGTTGGGTCTACCCTTTAATATTCCCAAAGGCTGACGATGCAAAATCGTTGTTTGGTCTCAAAATATTTGGGACTTTAATTCTTTTTTCAATTCAATGATCTACTATTGATACAGTCTCTGTTTTTATGCACAGCCAACAGGTTGATCGCATGTTGGGGAAGAACGAGCGGCTCAGGTCAGACATGTTTGGAGAATTGCTGCAGGCAGCAAACAACACAGGTGACCTCCGAAGCTGCCCGGTATGTGATGTATTGTCAGTGTGCATTTTAATGTGATGTTTTTCTTAACAAATTAGACATCTTTAAAAAGTTGTGGCGCAATATCTTTCCCCGTTCTGCGGTTTTGTCAAAACATCTGTCTCAATTCAATGCTGATTCATTACAGTTCGCTAAAAATGAATAATTTAGCTGTCCAGCTGAACAGTTTTAATGTAAAATGGACACAAAAATGATTCTTGCAGCTACGCAGAGTACACTCTGTGCTTTGTGCTGTGACACTGCACTTGAAGCGGCCGGAAGGAGACGGTGCCAGACTAGTGTTAGGATATATATAGCAGTAAGGGCATATCCACTGTTTTTCTCTCATCTGTATTTGCTACCGCTGTCTTCCTCTTCAGTGTGTATCAGTGTGGTGAAGCTGAGTGCTCTGTTCCCATCACCCATTATTCTCTCAGAAATTGCGAGCTCCAGTATTGACTTAATGATACTGCTGTTGTGCAAATAATACATGCTTTCTGGCTCTTTTCCATCTTTGTAATTGTCCTTATTATGACATTTTGAAGTGGTGAGACACACAAATTCTATTTCAGTTTCGCCACAACCTACTACTCTGACATTTGGGGAAATTTTCTCATTTATTTATTGCTGAGACTTAAAAGAAAAAGATTGTGTTCAGTAGTGAGATTGTTCCAGCGGGTGTTTAGCCTACCTTAGCGCAAACACTGGAGGCAGGGGAAAACAAAACACATCTTCCAGCAACTCCATAATCGTGTTATTTACACATCTTAATATGTTTTATATGCTGCCCATTTTAGATTTTCATCTTTTGTCATCTGTCTTGTTGATTGTATTCCTGTATCTGTGTTTGTTGTTTTGTAAAGCACTTTGGTTTTGGAAAGTGCTACACAAATAAACAATATTAGTATTATAAGTATAAACGTATCACAAGCAAATCTAAGAATCTGCTGGGTTTTTATTCCGTTACATAAGACAGTGATTTTGATTTAATGAATTGGGCCAAGCTGAAACAGAAACAGAAATAGAAATGCTGGCTGAAATGTCTCATGTTCTGTTTCTACACATCCTAAATACAGATGTACAGTTTGTAAATAAAACTGATTTTGAATTGACATTGGCTAGCTGTCTCCCCCTGCTTCCAGTCCTTAAGCTAAATGTAGGCTAAATACAGTGACCTACCTCTGTCTTAAACACACATTGAAATTTGCATTGAAATCCTCATTTTACCAAAATGTATATACAGTCCCTAAAAATATTTAAAAATAACTGCTCAGCAAAAGCTCTTGTAATATCAACACTGAAAGTATAATTATTTTTGTCTTATAAATCCATCACTGAGAACTTAATGTTTTCCTTGTATGTACGTTGATATTATTATGGACCATCATGTGTTTTTCTTCATATTCTGCAGAGCAACTGTGGTCAAAGTATCAAGATCCGCCGTGTGCTCATGAACTGTCCAGAGATTGTCACCATTGGATTTGTATGGGACGCTGAGCAGTCTGATCTTACGGACGATGTCATTCGGTCTCTTGGCCCACGTTTGAACCTGTGTGGGGTAAGAGTACACTAGAGTACACAGAGTGCACTAAAAATGACATAAATCCATCAATGATTCATGTACAAATGATCAGTTGTCAGCTATTTTATGACTTTTGTTGATGCTGGGGTCAGTGTGCTGTAATCTTCCAAAAAAAAGACTTCGACAGGGTATCAAAAACACACACATAGATTTTATATGATTTCATAGGATTTAGCATCTGCCAAAGAGCAGTATGTGGAGATCAAACTATTTGCTCTCTTTCAGCTTTTCAACCGTGTCACTGATGAAAATGCCAAACGGAGTGAGCTACATCTGGTGGGGATGATCTGTTTTTCGAGTAAACATTACTCAGCCTTTGCCTATCACACCAAATCTTCAAAATGGATGTTTTTCGATGATGCTACTGTAAAGGAGGTTAGGAACTCTGCTATTAAGCTGCTTTATCCCATTTCAAAAGTCCACTACCTGTTAACTGTGTGTTACATGCTCTTATATCACACGTTCCCTTTTCCCCAGATTGGATCCAAATGGAAAGATGTTGCCTCTAAATGTATCAGAGGACATTTCCAGCCACTTCTTTTATTTTACGCCAATCCTGAGGGATCTCCAGTGTCTAATGAAGACGCTCCAAGACAAACCACCATGTGTCCTCGGTACAAAGCCCAAGTAAATGGTGACGCGACAGGTAAGACAATCCTCCAGTCATCATATTTTAGTTACGTAATAAATTGTTTCTAATTGGTTGGCAGGTGCCAGTTAGAATTGTTGCTGGGACATCTTGACAATAGTTATAAATCCATACCATACAAAGTGTATTACAACAGGTAACAACAGCAGCATAACTTCACAGTTAGTTACAAGTTAATGCTACCAGTTATCCCCCACTTGTGAAATTGCTCCAATCAAAGGTTAAACTGACTACAAACAAACTAGATGGAGATTTAAACACTTCCTTTTTCCTTTGAAAAGTGGCAACGGTAAAACTAAATAATCCACTCAAAATCCACTTTGCCTCCAGTTCATTATTTTCTTATATCAGGACACCTTGTCATGGATTATTGTATTTAGACCACAGCCAGTTGCCTAATTACATTTGTAGATAAATCACTCATTACCTTTTGTTGAAAACGTTGGACTCCATGCATGACATGACAACACTGTCAAGCATAATCAAAGAGTTAATGACTCAGTTTTTCAGGGAATGAATTTAGAATTTGAGCTGAATCCAGATAAACATAATCCACCATAAACTGTGCAGTCATGAAAACCATCTCTGTGAAGTTTGTTATTTTTCAAAAACTTGTTTATCCCATGCCTATTTGCCCACAATTCAAATAGTATGTTGACTTTGTGTAAGATGATGTACAGTCTTTCACCACCTTGGAATAAATAATACTTCACTACCCCAACAAATTCCAGCTGTACATATTCATTTAGAACGGTGATGAGGCCATTACATCAGCACCCTAAAGTAGTATAAATACACCAATCAACATTAAGTAGTCCCTGTAGTAATGGTATAAACATTTTTCACATGCACTCTACCAAAGTGCCAGAAAACTATCCTAAAATGTAATTTTCTGGAGTATGTGAGCAGATTTTCCTATAGTCTCACTGTAACACAAACAATAGTGCCCAAAGCATGAGGTAACACAAGGCAACAATATCCTTCTCAAAGGTGCACATTTACCTTATATTCATGTAAAAAAAAAGGGTTATATGGGTTATCTAACTGAACTTTCCACTTGGATATATACAATGTGTTTTTTCTAATAATAGAGGTTCACTGCTGCCAGACAGCAATCACAGAAATTAAGATTATCCTTTGTGATGTGCGAGGGGAACTTAAGGTGAAATGAAACTGCAGCATAGTGTGCTTAGTGTCAACGATTATGATAGGGATCCTGAATGTCAATCAATATCAATTTATGTGATAATTTCATTTCCATGAATCCCCATCTAATATAGCATCTGAACATTTTTTATGAAAGTATCACGAAGGAAAATTAAACATCAAACAACGTCAGCACCTATGACAATAACAATTTCACTCCGCAAATTACAGTTATGGTTTGCACTGGGATTGCGAGAGTGCCGTTAAACCGCGGGGCAGAAAGATTGTCCTTCCCTGTGTGCTGGCTTGAACTTGACATGAGGATGATGCCTCTGTTGCACGCAGATTACCACCCACGCCTCCCTCCCTAATCCCTGCTCCGGTGGCCTAGCGCACTCATGCTCCTGCTCCACAGTTCTCACTCCTCCCCTAGCCATTTCCAATGTTTGCCTTCCAATGTTAATTTTTCTGCTTGGTGTTTTTGGCCATGGCGCCTTGCCTGTTTAGATGGATTGTTTTGCTTTAGTGTGGTGCCCAGACACTTTGACTGGCATGGGACTGGATTCTTGTTTTTATGAAAATAAGCGTAAGTGATTGATTTTTTATTTTTTTTATTTTAGAGTGAGATATGGCTCAGTTTGTTTATTATTATCTACATTGTATGACTTATTTACTTTTATCTCTTTTGTTAAAAGTAGTTTATATTGGGCTTTACTGAAGTACTGTTCATTTGCCCTGCAGTACATAGTATTATGTAATATCCACTCTTACAACTACAACTAACAAAGACAACTGCCCTGCAGTGTTATACTGTACTTGCATTACTGAGCCTGAGAGTCTCTGTATAACTTCAGGCAACATGAAAATCCATAATACTACAGCTTACTCACTGCTGTTACTCACCACTGCTGTAACACCCAGCAGCCTCGCACGTGCACACAGCATTATGCATATTTTTACCTCACGTTTCAGAGAGGCTGTTTATTATACTGTTGTGTTATATTATGTTTTACTAGATCTTAACAAACATGTGGCACATCTTCTTGAAGTACACTGCAAATTGAATAAGGAAACAATGCTGCAGAAAGTGGTCTAACTAACATGCAGACAGGATGAGTTGCGAAGTAAATGTGAAAGACAGTGCAGCTGTTGGGTGAATGTGTTGATTTGGAGGCAGATGTCCGCAGTTCACAGCATCTCTTTCTCAGAGTGACCTGCTTGCTACAGAGGCAAAGAATCACACCGTGGGGTTGGCAAATGTGGCAGCAGTGGTGTATTTTAACATGTTCTTTAGTAAGTTTTTTTTGGGGTAGCTTGGGTACCCTTCGTGGTCAGAGCCGACCCTGTTACCTCAAGCTAGGTACCTGCAGTGCACAACACAGTGTGAATTTGTTGATGGATAGATGCAGGGCTATCACATATGCTCTAACACCTCTGGTAAACCTCATATGTGGAAGAAAACCATGCTGTACCTGCTGAGATTTACTTACATAAACAGTCATGTCACATCCTAATTGGTTGTTCATGCCCCATGATGCTTTATGCAGGTAAAGGGAATTTAGGGGCAAATAACAATTATTTACTATTTGCTTCACCGATGTCAGCTGTCAGAAAAGGTTACTTAAGAGCTCCAAAAGTTAAGAAACAGTTAAGAAACATCAAGTGCAATTTTCTACATTGTAGAGCAACCACTCATCTGCCATTTCAATATATTTTGTTTCCTCAGTGAAACATCCCCTTGGCAGTCCTAACAAATTCCAGGAACCTTTGATGGAAAATTTGCAGAGGCCAAGTGAAACTTCAAAAAAGGACAGAGGGCATCGGAAAACGGACCAATCACAACACAAAGGTAAAGCACTGTGTCTGCATCATGGGTATAAGGGAAACACTGATAATAGAGAGGCTAAAAACAAAGACATACAGGGACGAGCCAGTGTAGATAACTACTGTATGCCAGAGCATGTTTGAAATGGTCATTCTACAAATGATCCGTGTCCACTCTCTCTAGAGATGGCACATGCAAGATCTTTATCTCCTCCAGAAAATGGGTCGAGGCCTCCTGTGGACCAAAAGTTAAAAGGCTATCCACGCACCGAGAAGTCATCAAACCATTCGAGCAGAGGATCTCAGGAGCCACGTGGACAGTCCTTCGGCACACAGGGTGGTGGGCATAGCCGGAGGAACAACTCTTCCCCAAGTCGCTATGATCAGGAGAGCTGCCAGGAGCAATGGGAAAGAGGTGGAAGTGAAGGAAGCCGCAATAAATCTAAGTCCACTTGGAGACCCATTCGGGAGGTGTTAAATGTGGACACGGTGCTGAACGAACTAGAGCAGCGCCGTCAACAGCAACATGACAGCCCGCGGCACAGTAAGCCTTCCTCCCAGGAAAGAGTGCACACCGAACAAAGCCGAGACCGTGAGCGG